>NW_027361810.1:40875000-42237500 GCF_039654945.1 Dendrobates tinctorius | reverse complement strand
TTACAGACATTTGTTTACGGACCCCCTGTATAAAAGACCTGAGACCAGACCTACCCTTTCTTATAAACCACTGGCCAGAGGCTAAACTACTCTTCAGACCTTTGTCAGAGTGCTGGTTAGACACTGACTGTGTGCAGAACCCAGGAAAGAAGGGAAGCAAAAGCAAAGTGTGAGGTTACGATATGGATCACCGCAGAGATCTATGTGCTTTCGAGAGATCTCTACTATTCTTAGAGTTTGCCGAACTTTTCTGGATAATTGTGTGATTGGAAAACTAAACAACTGTTTCATTTGTTAAATGATTACCTTATTGTATAGTTTGCAGCTAGTTGCCAAGATTACTGACCTCCTCAGAGGTATCCTGTCTCCTAGGTAAGGAGCGCACAATTGCAAGCTTTTTGCTACGCGATTTGCAAGCACTGCTCTAGGGGTGGCTGGATGACGGGATACTGTAAGCTCTAGTGCCCCAATACACCTCTGATACTGCCTCCGCTAGCAGCATTGAGAGCATGCAGTTTGGTCCAGAGGCTCTGCCATGCTGCCAGCCCCACTTGTCAGTTATCAGGAGCGCACCGATCCCCCGGTATTCAGGAAACCGAGACCTTGTGCAGCAGAGGGTTTCTGATGATAGAAAGTGAGACAATCCCTTTAAAGTATTTTTCATACTAGATAATCCTTTCTGTATATGACCCTGACATGATCAGACATATTTACTGTGTAAACCCAGCACACAGTGATAAGCACTATACATTGGCGCCTTCCCATTTGTCCTCAGAGATAATAAAATGATTGATTTACCATACGATGCTGTGGTCAATTCTCATCTGTGTCCTGGATAGTCTACAATAGGAAAAGCTTCTGTATTTGCATTGATCTGGATCCTGGACCATTCCAAGGTTACTTATGGGAATGTGAATGTCTGCAGCACATGTACTACACTAGGAAGAGCTTTTCATCTATGGTCTTAGAATACACAGTTTATTATGATGAAGTGTTACTATACTTATATACAGTGGGGAAAAAAAGTATTTAGTCAGTCAGCAATAGTGCAAGTTCCACCACTTAAAAAGATGAGAGGCGTCTGTAATTTACATCATAGGTAGACCTCAACTATGGGAGACAAACTGAGAAAAAAAAATCCAGATAATCACATTGTCTGTTTTTTTTTCATTTTATTTGCATATTATGGTGGAAAATAAGTATTTGGTCAGAAACAAGCAATCAAGATTTCTGGCTCTCACAGACCTGTAACTTCTTCTTTAAGAGTCTCCTCTTTCCTCCACTCATTACCTGTAGTAATGGCACCTGTTTAAACTTGTTATCAGTATAAAAAGACACCTTTGCACACCCTCAAACAGTCTGACTCCAAACTCCACTATGGTGAAGACCAAAGAGCTGTCAAAGGACACCAGAAACAAAATTGTAGCCCTGCACCAGGCTGGGAAGACTGAATCTGCAATAGCCAACCAGCTTGGAGTGAAGAAATCAACTGTGGGAGCAATAATTAGAAAATGGAAGACATACACGACCACTGATAATCTCCCTCGATCTGGTGCTCCACGCAAAATCCCACCCCGTGGGGTCAGAATGATCACAAGAACGGTGAACAAAAATCCCAGAACCACGCGGGGGGACCTAGTGAATGAACTGCAGAGAGCTGGGACCAATGTAACAA
Source organism: Dendrobates tinctorius (assembly GCF_039654945.1). NCBI lineage: Eukaryota > Metazoa > Chordata > Amphibia > Anura > Dendrobatidae > Dendrobates > Dendrobates tinctorius. Next base: position 42,235,825 of record NW_027361810.1, on the reverse strand, counting down.
GGCCTACCATAAGTAACACACTACGCCACCATGGACTCAGATCCTGCAGTGCCAGACGTGTCCCACTGCTTAAGCCTGTACATGTCCGGGCCCATCTGAAGTTTGCTAGAGAGCATTTGGATGATCCAGAGGAGTTTTGGGAGAATGTCCTATGGTCTGATGAAACCAAACTGGAACTGTTTGGTAGAAACACAACTTGTCGTGTTTGGAGGAAAAAGAATACTGAGTTGCATCCATCAAACACCATACCTACTGTAAAGCATGGTGGTGAAAACATCATGCTTTGGGGCTGTTTCACTGCAAAGGGGCCAGGACGACTGATCCGGGTACATGAAAGAATGAATGGGGCCATGTATCGTGAGATTTTGAGTGCAAACCTCCTTCCATCAGCAAGGGCATTGAAGATGAAACGTGGCTGGGTCTTTCAACATGACAATGATCCAAAGCACACCGCCAGGGCAATGAAGGAGTGGCTTCGTAAGAAGCATTTCAAGGTCCTGGAGTGGCCTAGCCAGTCTCCAGATCTCAACCCTATAGAAAACCTTTGGAGGGAGTTGAAAGTCCGTGTTGCCAAGCGAAAAGCCAAAAACATCACTGCTCTAGAGGAGATCTGCATGGAGGAATGGGCCAACATACCAACAACAGTGTGTGGCAACCTTGTGAAGACTTACAGAAAACTTTTGACCTCTGTCATTGCCAGCAAAGGATATATCACAAAGTATTGAGATGAAATTTTGTTTCTGACCAAATACTTATTTTCCACCATAATATGCAAATAAAATGAAAAAAAAACGACAATGTGATTTTCTGGATTTTTTTTTCTCAGTTTGTCTCCCATAGTTGAGGTCTACCTATGATGTAAATTACAGACGCCTCTCATCTTTTTAAGTGGTGGAACTTGCACTATTGCTGACTGACTAAATACTTTTTTTCCCCACTGTATATATAATGCAACTGATATATGCTATGTAAGCGGGCCCTTTAGATTATAATTAGCCAGCAGCACTGCTAACTGATAGTAATCTGATGATTTGTACACTTGCACATGCACTGCAGCGCTCCCCTATGTGGACAAGCCCTGAATACTATGATGTTAATGTCAGAACTGCACAGCATTTAATAGGTCAAGATAAATCAACTTAAAAAAGTTTTGGCTTAATAACCTGTAATATATTTTATTACTTTTTTGTGCTGGTCTTCAGTTAAAACAGAAGCAGTGGAAGACGGCACTAGCAATTGGGCACTGTACCAAGGGTGAAGTCATTGCAGAGGTTCCCAACTCTTCACATAAGAACTGGTGTTATGCTAGTGTAGCAACTCACTCGGGTAAATAGGTTAAGCTAAAAATTGGAACAGATTGTCGGTTCCTTTACAGACGAGAGATCCTGACCTCACAGTCCCTAGAGGTTCCTATGTGAGCTGAGATAGCCCTAATCACTGACTAAACAATGGCAGCTCTGACCTATGCTGCCTGAAAGGTCGTTGAGCGATTCTCACATCTTCTAAAGAACCAGAGGGCAGAGCATAGTGTAAATGACCTACAAAAGGGAAAGTGTGCTGAAACGGGAAAAGATGCCAGAGTGAGTATGAAAAAACAAGAAATACAAAATAAAGTATAATGTGCCGCCTATTTGCTGAAAAGAAACAGAAGATAGGAGCAGAGAAAAGAACAGAAGCAGCAAAAGAGAAAAACCCTAGCTGGTATTTCACTGACTGGCTTTAAACTATAACAGAGTGGCTGGCTATCCAAAAGAAACTATTACCAGCAAGAAATGCCAGCAGGGTGAAAGACTATAAAGCTGCACCAGAAACATGATAGGGCAGACAAATAAGTGAAAGAAAACACCTGTTACCCTTAAAAATACTGCAGCCAGGATAACTGAAGTTAAACACCGAAGCGAAAAGGTGTGTCCACTGTGGCTTACTGGAGAGAGAAGCTAACCACAAAATACAGGCTCAAGGGTTCGAACCCAGAAGCATGACAACTGACTTAGATATGGCTTCATGCCAGTGAAATAATTAAAGTCTGCCTGCTTGCAGCCTGTCTAATCATCAGTACCTGTGATAGAAGATTTTGCACCTGCCTCATACTGTAGAACATTTTGGTGATGCAGTCCATGTATATACACCATTCAGGTGGTTCTGGTGCCTGAGATGTTAATCCCTGAAGAGAACATAAAAACCTCAAGAGACCACCATAAAATCACATGACTTAACTGGAGAGAAGTATACAACTAAATAAGGCAGTACTGGTTGAATTACAGAATATATATTGGGGGACTGTGTATAGAATGCTACTTTAATATTTAGCAAATAATTACGATTCTGCTAGACCTTTTCTTAAACAATATGCCTTGTGCCTTTTTATTTTAAAGCTCCTATAGGATAAAAAGGATAACTTGATACCCGATACATGGGTTTATTCCCTGCAAACTCTGAAACTATCCAATCAAAGCCAAGCTTGTCAGAGTCTAGGGGAAAGGAAAAAGCAGCAGCTTTGCCTCTGGGCCGAGTGCTCCTGTGTTCTCTATGAGAAATCCACCAGTTGACATGTAAGAACAATCTCAGTAAGAACAATACGATCAGCAGTCCAAAATCGGACATGCCCGATTGACATCCCTGGCAACCATCAGTTGGCCAGTGCTCCCTTACACATGAGACTGTCGGCTGAGCCCATCAATAATGGAGGTTTCAGCCGACATAAGTCTAATATGTATGACCAACTTAAAGAAGACTCATCCCATCAAATTTTTTTTCCTCTTAATATATTGCAGTCATCATGTTATATAGCACTATGTACTTACAATTGCTCATTTTGCTTTTCTACCCAGTCAATTCTTCTGTTTTCTCTGCACTGTATAGAAACAGGAAGTCTATTTTCCCTACATTTATCATTCCCCTCTTCAACTCTTGACCCAGCTGCTCCTTTTTCCCCCCCCTGTCAGGGACTTTTGCAGTGACTCATGAGTCATGCAGGGAAAATGGACCTCCTGTATCTACACAAAGCTTAGAAGGATTCAGCTAGTCAGTTTTTAATCACGTGATGTCATAGACCTAATGAAAAAGAGAAGAATTTACTGGATAGAAAGGCTGAAATGAGCAATTGTAAGTACATAGTGCTATATAATATGATGACTGCAATATATTAAGAGGAACAAACTGATTACAGTGCTTCTTAAAGTCACAAATCACATACAAGGAGATTTTTGTTTTGTTCTTGGGGTGATTATTGATAAGTGTTTACAGTCATAATATCTTGTCTCCTGTCATAATTCTAAACCATAAACTGTTATTTTCTCTAACTGTAAAAATTCCAAACACAGATGGAAAAAAGGCATAATAATGTAAATGGAGATAATATGTGGGTTTTACAGCTGTAAACGACTTTCACTATTTGGGAAATGGAATTGATGAGTCCTGCTGATATTTTGCCAATACTTGTCTGGATCTAATCTCACAGGAACAGGATTGTGGTCTGACACTTGGGTTTGTGGTCTTCCATTGTCAATCGACATCAATAACAATGCAAAATGGGTATTCATATAATGTAGTACACACAGTTGTAGAGTTTGTCATTTGCACTCACTGTAATGTTATTACTAAGCACATTGTGTTCTCTGTACACATCAGAGAAAAACAACGCAAGCGATTATAATATTTTCTTTAATATCAACTGTTACAAATCAATTTATGCAAACCGTATCTCACTGAAGTTAAATATATATTGGTACAAAATACTAGTTTTCCGGGCTCTAGACGAATTTCTGTAGTCACTTTCAATCTTCTATTGACAGACGCGCAAGGAGAATCTTAAACATAAGGAAAATTTGGACAGCATACTAACCAATTTATATCAGTAGGACCGTTCAGATGACAGTTTTATCCCCTGGGCCGAATGTCCTTGTGAAAAAAAAATTGCAGCATGTACTATTATCTTTTGAGTTTTGGATGAAACGTTGCCCATTTAAGCTTATGGGAGCCTAAGAAAAATCAGATCACGCATGGATCTTCTGTGTAGCATCCAATTTTTACTGATACATTGCAGTGATTAAAGCACCATTCCAGCTTTTTATAAATTTCAGCGCTGGAGTGCACTCCTAATATAAGTTCCCTGACCCTAGTTTTATATTTACCAGCCGCCACCATCTTCTGCTGTTCCCGTTGGTGCTCTGGTCCCGTGTCACCAACTTTTGATTGACCGGTAGTCACAGGCTGTGACGACCAGGAAGGTAACGTCCAAGAGTGGACCCTCTGGATCGCGGAACTGGAGATCCCGGGGGCGAGCGCGCCACGTGGAACCGACCCCTATACAGGGACCGTTAGGGTCAGGCCCTTGGAAGACAGACACCGCGACAGCTAGAACCAAGAGGGGCGGATCAAAGGACCAGAGAGGGACTGGCAGAACCAGAGCACAAGACTAACCAGGGATACAGGACGGGCCCATGCACACGGGGCGGAGTACAGGACTAAGTGAGTACAGAATGGAGTGCGGAGTGCAGGACTGAGTACAGGAGTACGGGAGTGAGTGCGAAGTGCGGGACTGAGTAGGAAGTACAGGACGGAGGACCGAGTACAGAACTGAACAAGGAGTACAAGGACGGAGTACAGGACTGAACAAGGAGTACAAGGACGGAGTACAGGACTGAACCCGGAGTACAAAGACGAAGTAAAGGACTGAACAAGGAGTACAAAGCAGGAATTCAGAGAGAGTTGTGGGGAAGAACCTCTACAACTTGGTCAGAATACCGCAAGGTACTGCACACGATAATCAGGTGTCTTCACCATCTTGGAGACACCTGATATAGCCCGTGCTGCAGTCTAATTGGGCGGCCAGACTTCTGGGCGGGCGCTGCAGGGTTAAGGAACCTGCAGAGCACACGCCCGCGACCTAGGGCGAGCGCACATGATGCGCCGGGAGGACGGGAGCGAGGAGGAGGCGGGCACAGCGTGGCGAGCCGAGGGCAGATGAGTACAGGCGGCGGCGGGCCCCGCCACTGCTGGAACGGCAGCGGTCATCGCTGCCGACGTGACACAGGCTCTCAGTGTGTGTTTTTAAGAACCTCATCTTGGACTTGTTCTAGCTCTTGTAGACTTGCATTTAGTTGTGGCTTTCGGTTCACCTAGCATACCCTAGAGCGAACCGGCAGGTCACAAACTACAGAAGACGAACGAAGCGGCACCAATAACAGAAGATGGCAGCTGTCGACTATGAGACTAGGGGCAGGGATGGAACTTTTATTATTGGCACCACTTTAAGAAAAAACAAAAAACGGAGTGGTGCTTCCACATGGGAAACTGGATTTCATTACCTGTCGATGTATAAACTGGAATGTCACATGGGTGTAAAAAATGGACACAGAAATGGAGCATGGATAAAACTGTCTGAGCATTCGGGAGGAAACACATGCACTTGTCCGACTCTGTTCTCATTCTGAGCAGCTTGATCCAGAAATGTTATGAAATCAGAGCAGGTTGATGATAAAAGGAAAGAGATGATGTGAGCAAGATAAGTTTCAGATTCTCTTGCAATAACAAGATTATTACACTGCAAACCGCTCATCAAGAAAATTACAAAAATATGACTGCCAAATTTTCATCACATACAGAAAAAGTAATTTGGAATTGTGAAAAGTGTTAATTCCAATTCATCATAACTAAACCGTAGGAACTTTAGCACTGACAAATGCATAACTAATGCAAATAAATGAGCCAATTATCCCAAATGGCCAAAGGCTCTCCACTCTGTGCCCTGATGTTTTAATTTAAATGAATGGAATACTGATTATTAATGTTGATCGCTCTCGTCATTTTGCAGGAATAAACAATGGTTTCAGCTCGGAACCTTATTACGAGGAATTACATTCCAAAACGTAGTCGCGGTCTCACAATATCCGCAGCGCCGAGTGAATTTACGGCTCTCTTTGAATTGTTTATCCTTAATACATCTCTCTTGTTCTATGCTTCATTACCTCATGATCTATTGCAAAGAAAACACGTTTAAAAATTGCTTGCATAGATGATTAAATTACAAAAAAAAAAAAAATGCAGATTGCATAATCCGAGGTCAGGAAATGCACAGTGAACAATTTAGCAAGAAGAGATAAATAAAAGCGCAGGTTTCAGATTTTATTGTAAGAATAGAAAATTTCCACTGTAAGCAAGAATGGCTGATGAAATAATGGGCCGGCAGTTATACTGCAGGTATAGAGAGCCGCTATTATGGCTGTTCCGATGGCACTGTAGCCTTGGCTAATGAGTGCAGAAAAGATGGCACATTAAGATGCTGCCAACTTCTCCAAAATCAGGGCTACAACCTTGCCCAATTACACTTGCTCTTAAGGAATGTAGACCATTAAGTAGTCAATAGCATTCAAACATTGGGCCTCTTAATAGGCCAAAAAGGGTGACCAAAGGTCATATTATAGACTTTTCTATTACATGATCTGTGTGCAAGTGTGCATTGGAAAGGGATGATCTTTAAACTGCATCATGCTCCTGTAATTCCCCCCTTCCTCGAATGAGGTACAACATGAAGTGTACGGAATATGATCAAATTTCAAAGGGTCTGACCATTTGACTTTATGGGACCAAAATACTTTAAATGGGGTAAAGATTCCTAACTAGTATTTTAGTTAACAGTCTATTGGTTTGTCCTACTGGCGATTGACATCTATCAATAAAAGCACACCTATACAGGAAAGGTTGACAATCAATGAGTAGGACCACCCACTGGACTCTTAATGCCAGAATAAGCAGAAGTTTTCTGGCAAAACTGAGACAAGCCTTTACATTCTCATTGCTGAGCCACGGTTTTTGTCTTGGAACTTTCCCAAGCAGGCCATTTTTGCCCAGTCTCTTTCTTGTGGTGGAGTCATGAACACTGACCTTAACTGAGGCAAGTGAGGCTTGCAGATTTAGTGGATGTAGTTGTGGGGTGTTTTGTGACCTCTTGGATGAGTCACTGCTGTGCTTTGCTCTTGGGGTAATTTTAGTCTGCTGGCCGCTCCTGGGCAGGTTCACCACTGTTACATGTTTTCTCCATTTGTGGATAATGGCTCTCACTGTGGTTCGCTGGAGTCCCAAAGCTTTAGAAATGGTTTTATAACCGTTTTCAGACTGATAGATCTCAATTACTTTGCTTCTCATTTGTTCCAGCATTTCTTTGGATCATGGCACGATGTCTAGCTTTTGAGGATATTTTGGTCTACTTTCACTTTGTCAGGCAGGTCCTATTTAAGTAAATTCTTGATTGAGAGCAGGTGTGGCAGTAACCAGGCCTGGGTGTGGCTAGGGAATTTGAACTCACAGTTAATTTATGTTTTAAGGTGGGGGGCAATCACTTTTTCACACAGGGCCCTGTAGGTTTGGATCTCTTTTTACCTTAATAATAAAGACCTTCATTTAAAAATTGCATTTTTTGTTTACTTATGTTATCTTTGTCTAATATTTAAATTTGTTTGGTGATCTGAAAGATTTAAGTGTGACAAACATGCAAAAGAACAGGAAATCAGGAAGGGAGCAAACACTTTTTCCCACAGTTGTAAAAGTAGTGGAGCAACCCATTAAGTAAAAAAAATCGACTTTCTCTCCAGAAATACTGGTACTAAAATGCATAAGAGTTAACATCAATACCAATGACAAGGTGTGTTCCCGAAAAAAAGTCATTTTTTCTCTCTTTTTGAAAACTTTTTTAATGTCTGTAAAGAGGATTTGTCACAAATCATACTTTAAATGTGTAATGTTTGCCTGGTGTATGTGCTGCTGTTCTCTTGAATCTGGCATTGTTTATTTTTTGTTCCTGCACCTCCCCATTCCATGGATATGTCCCTCTCCTCCATGTATGTAACTCTAGTCTTTTTATCCAAGTGGGCGCAGTCCTCAGGAAGACTCTCATAGAGAAGAGGTGGTGACCACGCACACTTGTCTAAAAAGACTATATACAGGGAAGAAGGGGCCATATCTCAGGAATGAGGAGGTGCAGGAACAAAAGAAATGCAGCGTCAGAATCAGGAGAACAGCGGCATTTGCAGCATGCAAAAAAAATTACATGTTTAGTGTAAATCACAAGTTTTTTGTAACATCTGTTAAAATTTGAATCTTCAGTTTTTAACTTTTAGAAACCTAATATTTATCAAGATAAACATTCTCACATTATCATATATGCAGAAATTAAATACCACATTGCTGCATAAGTGTATTTAATGGGGTATTCCATGGTTAGAGAAATAAGTTTAATATTTTTTATCTTTCGGAATTGGCGCCTCCCTTGTCGTTTAGTTCTGTTTAGTAATGCAGCTCGGACCCTTTTTTAGCTATGGACAACCCCTCTAAGGTTTTTATGCAGTGAAATGTTTTTGATGCCGTGTGATTTTCACCCTAAACTAGTTTGAATCTGTTTTCCTTTCTCTTTTCCAGATTCCTAATTCCAAGAAAAATATCAGAACTTTTCTACTGTCTTATCGTAAAACTGTGAAAGACCCATTTATCACTTTACGCACACCAGGGAAAACTTAGGCAAAGTAACGAACAGCAAAAGGGGAAAGGACAGATGTGGAGCCGAATGCAGTCGCTTTTAGATCGAGCGCACTGAAGCACTATTACGTATCGGCGCTGTCTCAGATCTTGGAGTGGTAAATAGTGGCAGGTAGATTAAAACGTTTGCTCTATCTGTGACTTCCAGGCTGGAGGTAAAATCTGTTCTATGATGATAAAATAGTCATTTTTAAAGTCATTACAGCCCCGCTGAAGATAACATGAAACCAGATTTGTCTACAAAGCCAAAGGTATAAACCAAAGTATGCACAGCATAAAAACAATAAAAAATAACTGCGCCTCTTAGCAGGGATTTCGTTTATTCTGTGATTTTTAAGGTTGTGAATTGAAACAAAATGATGGCACATAAAAAGGCTTTATAATTATTATTATTTATTTTATTTTTTTAAAGCCTTGTTCACACAAAAAATATAACATTTCTTTTTGAGAGGACTGTGGTTTTTGACAGGTCCGAAATCCAGAGTGCAACAATGTTTTAAAGCGTCTGTCAGCAGTTTTAACTCCTCAGCACTAGGTAGGTGAAGGGTTAACGCAGTGTAGTGATATCTAGATTGATGATCGCGCTATTTACGTGATTGGAAAAAAAACGACACATTTTAAAGGGGTTGTCTATTCCTGGGCAACCTTTCTTAAAGGGGTTGTCCAGGACTTTAACATTGATGGCGTATCTTTAGGAGAGGTAATTAATCGGTGGAGGTGCGGCACCCGGCACCTCCACTGATCCGCTGTTCCCGGTGTACTGCACATTCACAACTATTCTGTCGACGAAGTTTCAGCTCTGCAACTGAGCACTTCTTGCCAACACTGAGAACAGCTAATTGGCAGGAGCGCCAAGCGTCGCACCCCCACCAAGCAGTCATTGATCACCTTTCCAAAGGATAGGTCATCAATGTTAAAGTGTAAGACAACCCAACCCCCTTAATAGTTCCAGTCTCAAAAATTTATGGTTTCTGTAGTTTAACCAACTTTTGGATTTTAAAATATCATCAGCCATATTTACACAGTCCATAGTAGAGGTGGACAAATAGTAGAAGGTGATCTACTTGTTGGTACACTACTGGATCTCCCTGTTAGGCCACCAGGCTGTTCTACTAATTTTACACCAAAGTTGGAGTCACTATCTTTTTCTACTGTAATAACATGATGTTACAGGGAGTCTTGAGTCTTGACTCTTGACCAATGCTATTAACTTTTGTGGGTCTCAAACTCCCTAAGTAGGATAAAAAGAAGGAATGGCGTGGCCAGAATGCGTGCCTGTGGAGAAAGTAAAATAAGCAACTGATTAAAGCTTTGTGTGCACACTGATTTTTTTTTTTTACGTTGTCAAGAACTATGAGATTTTAAGTGAACACTATTGTTTGGTGAGTTTTGGGGAAAAAATGTTTTGTTTCTTGGCATGGTTTGAAGAGTTTTTGAAATGTTTATATAGAGTTTATTTCCTGAAGTGTTATTTCTGCTGACTTTTGATTGGACAATGACAAGTTTGCAGTGAATCAGGAGCCACTTCAAAAAAGAGACTTGCCCTTCCTTTTTTTCCCATTAAATGTTTTTCAAAACTTAAAGTGGAAAAAAAAATGCTCATAAGACAGAACATATGAACAGAAAAGTGATTTGAGAATAAGAAAAAACTTGCGGGATATTCTGGGCACTGCCAGTGAATGAAAGATGTCCAAAGTCAGTTATATGAATAGTTTTTATTGTATCTGAGGAAGCAGTTAACAAAGGTTCTTGCTGAAACGCGCGTCGGGTGGGTTGGTCGCCTCAGCCAGGAGTCTCCTCATTACTCTTCCATTGCAGTGAGTATAACCCACATTACCTTGTTGAAAAAGGAAAAGGAGTTCCAGTGTCTGGTAAAATATCATATGTAGTCTTTATTCAATCAAGGTTTAAAAAAATCAAAGACAGGATGGTCAGCAAGCAACGTGTTTCAAACATGGTTGTTCTTTATAAAGCTTTAGTTACAAATGACCAAATGGCAGTCTTAAATACACAGGTGAAGTGAAATCAACACACATGAAAAATAATTAGACAATTAAGACCAACAAATAATGTGAAAAAGAAACCAAAAATAATGAAAATAAAATAAAAAGCAAAACATAAAGACACAAGATAATTTAATTAAAGTAAATGTGCAGGAAAGGAGGCAGAGGTGGGGAGGAAATGAATGGCAAAAAATAAAGAAAATCCAAAATTTCAATAATGGTAAGTCATTTCGTTCCTCAGATTTAGTCCCAATGAAAATCGGGTACCTAAATTGAAAATCCAAAAAAGCTTCTCTTACCAATAGACGCCTCCCACATCACCACCTCAAGCAGGTGTATTAATTTTTTCAAAGCCAAAAATTTTAAGAGATGAAAATATTGCCACAGTGTATATCAATAAAATGTTTGGTTGCAGAAGATGTGTCCGTTGTTATGATTATTATTGATAATATAATTAATATGTTCGTTAATATGGATTTTTAGCTTGCGAGATGTACATCCAATATATATTTTATTTCAAGCTGTACATTCAATAGCATAGATGACATGGTGAGTATTACAATTTCTAAATTGTTTAATATTAAAATTCTGACTATTAGTCGAGTTAGAGACAGATGAATATTGGCGAGCAAAACTACAGGTTCTACGTCGCCGAGCTCCACAGCGAATAAAGCCTTTGAAGCTAAGCCAGGTACAACTTGCAGGTTTAGCTCTGGAGGAAAAGCTGATTTGCCAACGAAGGTGCTTTTTTTTAGCAACTATTGAATATCCGGATTGGAGAATAGAGGAGAGGATATCGTCCTCTTAGTGTATGTGCACATGTTGCGGATTTGGCTGCGGATTTTTCCACGTGGATTTGGCTGAATCCGCAGGTAAAATTACCTGCATTTTACCTGCGGATTCAGTGCAGATTTACTGCGGATTTTCTGCATATTCATATAATGGAAGAGGTGTAAAAACGCTGCTGAATCCGCACAAAGAATTGACATGCTAAGGAAAATGAACCGCAGCAAATCTGCACGGAATTTTCCACAGCATGTGCACAGCGGATTTCGTTTTCCATAGGTTTACATGGTACTGTACACCGCATGGAAAACTGCTGCGGATCCGCAGCCAAATCCATAGCATGTGCACATACCAATATTTTAATACAATTTTTTTAATATGGGAAAATTGCTGGCTATATTGTGTAGAAAAAACTGGCTTGTGTAAATAGGTAGTAGTGTTATGGTTGGGCTCTTTATGGCCAAGTAATGAAGACCTGCTTTTTTATGTGAGATGGATTGTGCACCTTTTAGTACCTTGGTGGGATATCCCCGCTTGGCAAGTCTGTTATTCAGCTGATTGTTTTTGACCATACAATTGGTGGGATTACTGCAATTTTGTTTGAAACAGATGTATTTGCCTGTGGGAACTCCTTTAGCTACATGTTTGGGGTGACTACTCTTATAATGCGTGATTATATTACCTGCTAATGGTTTTCTGAATATAGGAGAAATGATAAGTTCATCCATCACACCAGTAAATTCCAAATCCATAAAAGTTACCTTAGAAAGGTTATGGCTGATAGTGAATTGATATATTCACCAAAGAGTGGTATGGCAGACTCATCGTCACTCCAAATGAGGAGTGCATCGTCAATGCAGCTGCCATACCACTCGATGGAGCCCAGAAAAGGGTTATTCAGGGAATACAAGAACAATAGTGATAAGCGAGTATACTCGTTGCTCAGGTTTATCTGATCATGCTCGGGAAAACCCGAGCGACAAGTATACTCACTCATCACTAAAGAACAACTCTTCCCGTAGGACATCACTAAATTTGCCAATGAGGAGAAGAATTTAGCTCCCATTGAAAAGCCTCAATGTTGTAAATAGAAAGAGCCATCAAATAAAAAGTAGATGTGGTACATGAGAAATGAGGTAATTTGGATAATGTAATTTTGGAGAGTTGGATTATAGTTGCTATATTTGTTAAGGTGAAAAGTTAGAGCCTCCAAAGCCATGTGTTGTGGAATAGAGGTACATAAGGAGATTACATCACATGCAGTTCACAAAAATTTGCATGACCATTTTTTCCTAAAGAGTTGGTCCAGGATGTCTCTGGAGTCTTTTATATATCCAGGGGAACATTCTGATAGGAGTTGCAAAAGGGAATCCAATCAATCACCCAAAATTTTGTTTGCAGAACCGATTCCATTTGTAATGGGTCTTATAGGTAGCGGTTTGGTTTCCCTATGGATCTTGGGCAGTGCGTGCAGAATTGGGGTAACAGCATGCTTAACAGTGAGGTAATCAGTTTTTTTTTCTTAAGAAACCCCAAGACAAACCCTTCATTAATCAGATCAGCAGTATGTTGTAAATAGTTGGAGGTAGGATCTGATGACAATTGATGGTAAGTAGAGCGATCTTCCAACATACTGTTTATCTTAGATGCATATAAATCTTTGTCCATTATAACCACCACACCTCCCTTGTCAGACATCTTAAATATTGTGTCACCCATAAGGGACAGCTCAGACAGTGCAGTTTTTAAGGATAATGGGAGGTTATGTCCTGAGCTGTTGTAATGGGTCACATCTTTAATTCTCTCTCTACTGTATCCTGAAATTTGTCCATGCAACCTGCACGAGACTGAACAGGATAGAAAAAAGAGTTTTTAGTAACAAATGCAGGTGCTGTAAGTACTTTCTCCAATGGTAAGCTGGCATTACTTTCTTTTTCTTGTCCACATTACCTTATCTTCATTGATATTGTATATAGGGCACCTCTGCACTCACACACCCTCTACAGTGTTGTGCCCGCTATGCACAACCTCCCCAGGTGAACAGTACACAATCTGGTATTGAAAACAGATCCAGATCCATAGATTTACACAAGGAGCGCTTTCCATATTTTTGTACCAATAATACAAGGGCATTTAGTTATTTGCATGATATTTGTAGAAGTGTTTCCAAAACGACTCAGGTGCCTGGAAAATAATCTAACTCATGTACCAAACATAAAAAAAGTATTAATAGGACAAAACACAATATTCAGTGGTGAATTTAGCTTCTAAAAGTTTGTTCCCATTCATTCAGTCCATCAGTTTTTGACCCAGATTGAGATTTGTCAAGAATTCCTATGGTGAAACGTCGCATTCTGCGTTTTTCTATCTCTCTCCAGGATTTTGAAGTAGAAACTAGTTTTGATGCAGGTTGTGATCCGTTGAGGCAGGAAAAAACTGATCCTAAATCAGATACCGTAAATGGAAATCTGCCTAAGCTGAATCTTAAAGGGGACCAGTTATCAGGTCACTCGTGGCCAGTTTTTGATCTTATTTTATTACTTCTGCTCCCCTGGGTAATCTGTTCTTTGCTTTTGTTTTCCCATAATATGGGCCTTTATCTTTAGTGCAAATATTTATGGTCTTTACAAGGAGGCGTGGCTCATAAGATCCTCTGGGCGTGTGGCTTTATGCTGCACTGCATAATTACCATATGAGCCACGCCCCCTTAGTAAAGAGCGTAAATATTAGCACTAAATGAAAAGGCCCATAACTCTGGAACCATGGAAAAAACAACAAGAAATTGAATATTCAGGACAGCAGTGGGAATAAAATAAGAGCAAAAACTGGCCACTTTTTAAAGGTCCTCTTTAGAGCCCACAAAGCAATTTATCAGAGCGGAGAGAGAAACACTGGCAATGTCAGTAGTCACCTGTGTATAATTATGCTTTTGTATCTGAATATAACAACTATAATTTATTTGTTGACCATATATTAATTTTGTGCATAATTTAGCTGCAGAATTGACAGCATTCCAATGCATGAAATCCAGAGTAGAATCAGGGCTCATTCACACTTCAGTTTTTCATGGTCGCGTGCTAACATTGTTTTTCATGGATAGCACTCAAACTTATGATAGTCGACAAGGTTTCCCACAGGACCGTGATATTTACTGACTGTGTTCTTGCCAAATCGTGGATCTACTGAGCAATGAAAAAAATCGGACCGCACTTGAATGCCATCACAGTCAGACTGATAGGAGAGGGTGAAGAAACTTTTTTTTCTCATTAGAAAAAAACTGATAAAACTGTGACCAAACTCTGATGAAACATCGACCGATTTTCTCATACGAGAATATCTCTGATGTGTGTATGAGCCCTTAGAAAATCTACATTGTGCCTAGATTTTTATTATACTAAGGCCGGGGTCAGACATGCGAGAAACGCGGACGAGTCTCACATGTCAATTCTCGGCAATGCTGCCGGCATTTGGGAACGGAGGGTGTGACTGCTTAGAATTTCATGCAGCCGCATGCTCCGGTCCCGAGTGCCGGCGGCATTGCCGGGTATTGACATGCTAGACTCGTGCCAGTTTCTCGCATGTCTGACCCTGGCGTAAGTGGTAAAACTGTACGTTGTTCCAGAATTTCAGTTTCGGGACTGCAACAAATATACGATGTTTAACCCACCATTGTAGATTAGATGGAAAAGTCACATGGCCTAAAGGAGCATCATTGTAAGTGTGTATAAAGACTTACTGTGCAATAAAGTGGCTGAAGGCTCTGGACCATTGACCGGGATGAAGTAATGTAGGTGGAGGGTTTCTAGAACAAGAAAATGGATAATTATTAGTACAAGTGAAGATATCAGGACACATCATACACAAACCAAAACCAATGTTAAAAGGGTTGTTTAGGATTAGAAAAACATGGCTACTTTTTTTTTTCCGGCGGTGTGCACTGGATGTGTTTGTAAATGCAGCTCAGCTGTAATGAAGTCAATGGGGCTGAGTCGCAATACCACTCACAACCTAGGAACTAGCGGGGTGCTGATTTTGGAGGTGAACATCAATGTTTTTTAAAACAACCTCTTTATTCCGATTTTCGTGTGTGAGTGCTAGCTGTGGTTTTCACGGATAGCACTCGTGCCTGTGACGGACTATGGGGCCATTCACACGTCCATGACTTTTTGCGGACCAAAAGGACTGTGGAAAATCGCTGAGACATGTGTGATTTTGTAGGGAGGGTCAGATCAAAATCAGCAATGGAAGTTCATGGGTCTGTGAAAAAAAAATCAAAGGTCGAAAATGTTTTTTTTCCTCAACATGCGAGAGAAACTGATGACACTTGGGCCACACTCTGATCAAGCTTTGTTAAGCCTGATTAGAATCTAATCAAAATAATCAATCCATTTTTCTCATGAGAAAAACTGATGTCTGAATGAGGCCTAAGGGTAATGTAGAATAGTTATAGGATGCTGTGTCTCCAATTCTACATTCAAGAACACATGGGAAAGAAAACAATTCTATTCCACTGAGTCATATGTATCTGTGATGTCTAGGGATAAACAGTGAGATAAAAAAAAAAGTATAGAAGGAAACCAGATAAACCTAGCGGTAGCGGATGGAATGGAAGTCAGAAATCAGTGTGATGCTCATACAGCGTGGAGTGGACACTGAAGCCACATGTACATTTGTACATATCCCATTAAATTACATTGTAAAGTTTATTTTAATGATTGAACATGCAGCACATATCAACATTAATAGTCTTTTCTGTTGCCTTCAAACTATGGTTGTCTTCTGATGGACATTTAGGGGACAGTATTGTGTGACACTGGGCTCATTTAAGGCACCTCTGGCACTTTGGCGCACCAGTCAGTGTCTGCATGTAGCTCAAGTGTGTGGCAAGAAGATTCAATAATAAAAAACCTGTTCCGTAGCTTTAAAGAGAACCTGCCAGCACAATTTTGTAATGTAAAAACATGTCTGTAATGGCGCTGTAATTCTAGGAGGCCGGCCAAGGAGCCAAGAAATCACAGACAGGGAGAACACCCAGTGCACAGTCCGGCCCCAGTGCACCAAAATCTAACTAGATGAAAACTTCAAATGGTGATTATAGAAGAAGAACAAAGCGGATTTCTTCACCCTAGCTATCTATTTAATCTGTATAACAGCCCCCATTACAGCCATATCTTTACTTTACATTAGAAAATCATGCTGACAGGTTCTCTTTAATGCGGTTTTCCTATTTTAGAAAATGTTGAGCTCTACGTTCACGTTTATAAAATAAAAAAACACTCTTCAATCACAGTCCCCGGTTCCTCCCCTGAGTTTCTGGTGCTACTACCGGTGTCTGGCATTTTTGCGATGTTGATGTCACATCCACTGCGCAGCAGCCAATCAGTGAGTTCAATGACTCTGCAAGTGTTGTCAAAAAGCCCCCCTCAGAGCCGTTGATTGACTGCCAAGCTGTTGACATGACATCATTGGTGCAGCCAGCACCAGTGACTCAGCAATTGACCATGAGCAGAGACTCAGTGATGGACTAGGAGAAGCACCAGAGGCTCAGTGATGGACCTGGAGCAGCACCAGAGACTGAGTGATGGAACAAGGTCAGCACCAGAGGCTCAGCGATGGACCGAGGTAAGCACCAGAGACTCAGTGATGGACCGAGGTCAGCACCAGAGGCTCAGCGATGGACCGAGGTCAGCACCAGAGGCTCAGCGATGGACCGAGGTCAGCACCATAGACTCAGTGATGGACCGGGAGAAGCATAAGATGCTCAGCGATGGACCAAGGTCAGCACCATAGACTCAGTGATGGACCGGGAGAAGCATAAGATGCTCAGCGATGGACCAAGGTCAGCACCAGAGGCTCAGTGACGGACCTCATCGATGGAACGAGGTCAGCATTAGAGACTCAGCGATGGACCGAAGTCAGCATCAGAGACTCAGTGGTGGATGGAGGTCAACACCAGAGACTCAGGGATGGACCTGGGGATTGTGAGTAAAGATCAGTTAGTAATTTTCTAACAAATTGCAGTCGGGGACATAGATTTTTGTAAATGGGACAACGCATTGAGGCCGGGGTCAAACTTGCGAGAAACTCGCACAAGTCTCGCACCTCAATGCCCGACCGGAGTGTGCGGCTGCATGTATTTCTTTGTAGCCGCACACTCTGGTACTGAGTGCCGGTGGCAGTGCTGGGCATTGAGGTGGGAGATTCGTGCGAGTTTCACGCAAGTCTGACCCCGGCTTTAAGGGTACCTTGGATTGGGTTCTCAATGGCTGCATACGCAGCAGATTATTCTTGTGGAAATATTTGCAGAAAATAAACAGTCTAAACACAAAACAAAAACAAACATGTCATATGCACATGAATCGCCAAAATGTGCAATATTCAATTGATGCAAAAAGAAAAAATTTAAAACATCAAACTGACACATAATATACTCATATCAGCCCACAATACAGTTTCACCCCACCTAACCAAATAACACACATTATAATAGCAATAGATTACATAAATCAAAAGAGAACCATAAACTGCCTATAGAGCATTTGCGTATACTGC
This sequence comes from Dendrobates tinctorius, assembly GCF_039654945.1. NCBI lineage: Eukaryota > Metazoa > Chordata > Amphibia > Anura > Dendrobatidae > Dendrobates > Dendrobates tinctorius. The sequence goes on along the minus strand of NW_027361810.1, from coordinate 42,217,952 downwards.
CAGTCTACTACGTCTGAGTGTCCTCCAGTAGGCGTACACTCCCAAAAATTATGCACGTCAGACAACACGTTTGCTCTGCCTGCACCATTGTAGTCTATGGCCCTGTCAGCACATATGTCTGGATCCCCTTTTGCGGAGGGTTCGGAAGTAAGCCGCGATGGGGCCATTGAATGGTTGCCAGAATGCAATGTAAAAGTACCCTTAAAAATACATTCACTTTTGTTCCAGAAACAAGAACACAGATGTGTGAGAAATCTGAATATCTTAAATCTTAATCTCTCATTCCATATGTATCAGCAAGTACCAGAAATTAGATGATACATGCTCTTGTATCTACCTGTAATCTTAGCACTGTAATCTTAGAAACTGGCTTCCAGGGTATGATTGAACTTGTAGTCCTACTGTTTCAGAAAGGAACCTGGTTGTGATAACCACATAAGTTATTTAGAGATATGATTTCGATCAGTTTACTAAAAACTAATGATCATACTAATTGCAATAGTATTTTGAAAGCAATTTACATAATTACTGTTAGTTAAATTTTTAGCCAGAATAGAAAAAGTTTTGTCCAGAGGTCACTTCCAGCTTTCCTGTCCACTAGAGGTAAACTATTTCTAGAAAATAAATGTTTGTATGCCTTCGCACTAACATCATTGCTTCCGATAGACTCTTTTGTTATAAAAGGAACCTGTCATCTTCCCAAACACCTTTAACCTGCAGATATAGGGTTAATCAGCAGATAAATAGCATGATAATGCAATCCAGCCACCTTCTGAAAGCGCGGCTACTGGGAGAAAATGATCTTTATTCCTCCCAGCAGCCTCCGGCTTTCAGTCATACAGGATTGCCCGGGGCAGCTACAGTCACCGCTCTGTGCACAGTGAGCGTTATCTATAAAAACACCGATGCTGAACTGGCTGTCAATCAAAGTGTGGGGGCATATTGATAGCTACAGCTCACAATGCTGTGAGCGATGACTGTAGCCACCCCAGGCGCACTTCTATGACTGAAAGCCGGCGGCGGCTGCTGGGAGGAATAAAGTTAATTTTCTCCAGGTAGCCGCACTTTCAGGAAGACAGCATTGTCACGCTATTTACCTGCAGAGTAACTCTGTATCTTCAGGTCAATAGCATTTGGGGGACATGATAGGTTCCCTTTAAGCTTTTATACCACATATCACAGGTGAATAATTAAGGCTACGTTTATATGGAGCTTTTCACGTGGATTTATAAGGCTAAAAAAATGAACAGATAAAGGCAAATTGAACCATGTGTTTTGTCAGAGACTATAAAAAAGATGCATTTTATATTCTCGTGTGAAAGGTTCTAATGCACAACCGGCTGTGATTAATAATACACGATACACTGACATATGCAGTAAGTGATTCGCTATCAAAAACATATTTAAACTATAAATTGACTGCGAGATACAAATCTTGTAGTAAATGTGCAATTTCTTTGCTTGAATTGCACTTGAATTTGCCAATATTTAGCAGATTTGGCCATCTGCCCACTCCCTGAACTAACATCTGTGAAACAGATGAAAAAACTGTGGTTCAATAGAGCCAGAAGTTGGCAAGGCAGTCAGGGATTTTTTTTTATATTCTTAAACCACGATGGACTCGTAATAGAGGAGGTAATAATTATTCCTCCTACAGATTATCAGCAGCACCATTTGTAGACAAGGAATTAATCATCGTTACCAGGTATGTATAAGGTGAAAAATGGGGTTCCGTCATGTGGAGGAGGTCCATAATGGTGTTAGGGCTGAAAACCTATGGGCATGTCCATAATGAAGGAAAGCAAGCTAATGGAAGAGAGTGCAATAAAATCGTAAAAGAAGCATAACTTACCTGTTATTACCAGTTGCTTATATGGGTAATTTGGCAAAGTGCTTGTAATAACATTCAAATTTGCAATTTACTTATTAATAAAATTTGGCTTAATTCTCCCCATACACTTTAAGAAATTGGCCACTACTTGGACAACTTCTTATAGTACCCCTTGCTTGACCCCCATAAAATAAAAAAGCTTATAACCACATCCGGGCTTGAGCCATTCTTGCGGTGTCAGCACTCACGGTCCCAGGGCTCCCGTGCTGCTGTTGTGACTTGTAACACCGGCATCCAATCAGCGCTGGCGTCACTGTACCCACTTCCTGTCGATTTGAGCATGAAGGGGAAGTCTGAGATCAGCTGCAGTCCGGACTTCCTCTTCCTGTTCGATTTGTCCGAAGGCGGAGACAGTGACACGAGTGCTGATTGGGTGCCAGTGTCACATGTCACAACAACAGCATGGGAGCCCTGGGAACACAAGTGCCGATACCACGGGAACTGCGCCAGCACGGGAGTGAGTATAGGCTTTATTATTTTATGGGGGCCAAACATTTTGATCAAGAAGTGGTTGTCATAGTAGTGAACAACCCTTTTAACTTTTCATTGTTTACTGCACAGTGGTTCATTGAATAAGCATAACAAAATGCTGCTCTTGCCAAGGTGACCGGCCACTGATAATGTCTTGGGGAGATGATTGAATATGCAAAGTATTTACAACCCGTTTCATGCTGTGCTTTTGAGCACTGCACAGATCCCCGAAGTGAGCTGTTAGCTCCGGATCCTGGCCAGCCTTAGTCCCACAGCAGTGCGCCAATGCGGTTAGCTTAAAATGTCAGTTAAACAGGAGCACTCATTCCCCAGCCACCACAAAGTCAGGAGGTGGTGCGTTTTCAGAAAAGATAATGAGACAAACCCCTTAAATCCTCTGCTGCTCTAGTGCACCTCATTGATCTTTGAGAAGGCTGCAGCCAATCACTAGTGTCAGCCATTCTGCCAGAAATCATAGGGATATCTCCAGTGACAAAATTGTGCTGGTTTTAGTTTTAGGTCTCCAGATTTGCAGGAAAATAATAGTAAAAAAGTGTTTCCCGTCCCAAGGGCTTCCAAGGACACATCATGAGATAAGGACAGAAACCAGTAGAGAACCAGGAAAGAAAGCCATGGACGCACCAGAGAAAGCAAGTATGGTGATTTTCTTCTGTTTTTTTATTTATTTATTTTTTAAAGTTTGAAAAGTTTAGGTTTTTTTGGGAGTGGCAGATATTGCTACGGATCCAAAGGAGCAAAATCTAAAACATACAAATTACGGTATAAATTCTGTCGCACAGGGCAATTCTGTTTAGATTGTTTTTGCAATGAGTGAGATTTGGTAAAATACAATCCAGTTTTCTGCTACAGGATAAATTTGTAGTGTGAACATGCCCTCAAGGTATGACCTGATTCCATAGGGGGAAAAATGAACTCTTGTTGGTGATTGATGACTATGATCACAATATAGAAAAAAAAAGTTAAATAAAAAACTTTTTCTTGCTAAACCATCACCAAAACTCAAAAATCAATTAACTTTGTGTTCCCCATGACCAATGAACTCAATAGCGTGAATGTCAGTACTACCACAACTATTTTTACACTGGACATTTACATTTTGGTGCAAAGTCTGTGATGTCACTCAATATAATCCAAACTATTATCCGAGTCTTGTACATCAGGGAGAAAATTACCTTTCTGTCGGTGTCATAAGGCATGTTAGCAGGTGTGAGCCTACAGGACACAATTCTTTCTAGATGGGAAATGGAATCGCACAGCTGTCAGCTCCAGAGACTGTGACACTGAATTTGAGCAGAGAAGTCTGGATCGATTCCTTAGTTAGCTTCTGGTGACCTTGGCCGAGTCACTTAATTTTTCAACACAGGGAATATAAGACTGGAAGCAGTAAAAGAAGAAGGTTCTTGTGTTCATAGCTAGAAACTATGGCAGGTTATGGAATAATGATTAGTGGTTTAGGAGGTATTTAAAGTGTGACTCTACCAATAGCAATAATAACTTTCGAGTTCTTCCATCTATGAAGATGCACCCATATGGTATAATTTTAGGTATATGCTCTAAATGGTTTCCAAAATAGTTGACAAAGAAAAGGACCGAACCCATTTCCAAGATTTTGTAGCGCAAATTAATGTTTATCCGGAGTAAGACACAGGGCTTTTATAGCTGACTGCATGGTATTTTTCCAATTGTTAGCTTACAAACTGCAATACTCGGGGGACAGGCATGTACAAATAAATTGACAACTGGGTGTGACCAGTTGTGGGTGTCTCCATCCCCTCTCTGACACTCTGCAATCACTACTGACAGCATCATAGTGTGCAGGGACAAGAGAAACAGTAAGAACACCTACTTGTCAATGTATTCATAATAGGAATAACAGAGGGACAGTATACTGTATACATCTAAGGCTTTGTGCACACGCTGCAGATTCACCTGCGGCTTTTTCCGCGTGGATCCGCAGGTAAAGTGACCTGCAGTTTTCCTGCGGATTAGCTTGCGGTTTTGCCCTGCGGTTTCACACCTCTACTATGTTAAAGGTGTGAAACCGCTGTGGAATCCGCCCAAACAATTGACATGCTGCGGTTTGTAAACCGCAGCAAAACCGCGCAGAAAAAACCGCAGCGTGAGCACAGCGGTTTTGAAATGCCAATGGTTAATATGGTACTGTACCATGTCTGCAGAACTGCTGCGTTTCCACAGGGCCAAAACCGCTGCAGAAGCGCAGCAGAATCCCCAACGTGTGCACATAGCCTTAAGAAAAGATACTCCAGAAAGATTTCATGGGATATGCAAGTATTTACTAACACAGAGATGATGAGAGATGACAGATCTTCTTAAGGGCTTGTTCAGATGAGTGTATAATTGGTCCATGTGCTGTCGGTGTCCGTCACAGACCGCCTGGGCCAAGGGCCCATTTTTATTATAGATTATATAGCGGAGAACCCCTTTACGGCGCCATATATGCTCCTCACATTCTGTGCTGGGTAGAAGAGAATACATACAGTAGCTACAGTTGTGGCCAAAAGTATTGACACCCCTCCAATTCTGTCAGATAATACTCAGTTTCTTCCTGAAAATGATTGCAATCACAAATTCTTTGGTATTATTATCTTCATTTAATTTGTCTTAAATGAAAAAACACAAAAGAGAATGAAGCACAAAGCAAAACATTGATCATTTCACACAAAACTCCAAAAATGGGCCAGACAAAAGTATTGGCACCCTCAGCCTAATACTTGGTTGCACAACCTTTAGCCAAAATAACTGCGACCAACCGCTTCCGGTAACCATCAATGAGTTTCTTACAATGCTCTGCTGGAATTTTAGACCATTCTTCTTTGGCAAACTGCGCCAGGTCCCTGATATTAGAAGGGTGCCTTCTCCAAACTGCCATTTTTAGATTTCTCCACAGGTGTTCTATGGGATTCAGGTCTGGACTCACTGCTGGCCACCTTAGAAGTCTCCAGTGCTTTCTCTCAAACCATTTTCTAATGCTTTTTGAAGTGTGTTTTGGGTCATTGTCCTGCTGGAAGACCCTTGACCTCTGAGGGAGACCCAGCTTTCTCACACTGGGCCCTACATTATGCTGCAAAATTTGTTGGTAGTCTTCAGACTTCATAAAGCCATGCACACGGTCAAGCATACCAGTGCCAGAGGCAGCAAAGCAACCCCAAAACATCAGGGAACCTCCGCCATGTTTGACTGTAGGGACCGTGTTCTTTTCTTTGAATGCCTCTTTTTTTTCTCCTGTAAACTCTATGTTGATACCTTTGCCCAAAAAGCTCTACTTTTGTCTCATCTGACCAGAGAACATTCTTCCAAAATGTTTTAGGCTTTTTCAGGTAAGTTTTGGCAAACTCCAGCCTGGCTTTTTTATGTCTCGGGGTAAGAAGTGGGGTCTTCCTGGGTCTCCTACCATACAGTCCCTTTTCATTCAGACGCCGACGGATAGTACGGGTTGACACTGTTGTACCCTCGGACTGCAGGGCAGCTTGAACTTGTTTGGATGTTAGTCGAGGTTCTTTATCCAACATCCGCACAATCTTGCGTTGAAATCTCTTGTCAATTTTTCTTTTCCGTCCACATCTAGGGAGGTTAGCCACAGTGCCATGGGCTTTAAACTTCTTGATGACACTGCGCACGGTAGACACAGGAACATTCAGGTCTTTGGAGATGGACTTGTAGCCTTGAGATTGCTCATGCTTCCTTACAATTTGGTTTCTCAAGTCCTCAGACAGTTCTTTGGTCTTCTTTCTTTTCTCCATGCTCAACGTGGTACACACAAGGACACAGGACAGAGGTTGAGTCAACTTTGATCCATGTCAACTGGCTGCAAGTGTGATTTAGTTATTGCCAACACCTGTTAGGTGCCACAGGTAATTACAGGTGCTGTTAATTACACAAATTAGAGAAGCATCACATGATTTTTCGAACAGTGCCAATACTTTTGTCTACCCTCTTTTTTATGTTTGGTGTGGAATTATATCTAATTTGGCTTTAGGACAATTCTTTTTGTGTTTTTTCATTTAAGACAAATTAAATGAAGATAATAATACCAAAGAATTTGTGTTTGCAATCATTTTCAGAAAGAAACTGAGTATTATCTGACAGAATTGCAGGGGTGTCAATACTTTTGGCCACAACTGTACATAGCTTTGTGCCATATTACATCATGTGGTGTATAACGCCCTCAAATATCGGCCGTCCTGGCTATATTTGACAGCAGCGTCTGTAGAATATATTCATAATCCTAAACCTTCCATCGTCTATAGCCATGAATTACACTGAAATATCGTACAATGAAAAGAGCGTATATAGAGCGTCATACATAAGGACACATGGCAGGTGTTCAAGTCTGGAAGTGATTTCATGCTAATAATTGATGGCTTATTCTAGAGGATCGCCGCATAATTTTTCAATCAGTATGTAGATCATTGCTACTTGAAATTCGGCCTTTGAAAATTAGCCTATGACCGACTTGACAGATACATTAAACTGGTTATAAATCTTGAAATTACATTGAAACAACTTTTATATTGTTTTAAAGCGGAACGGTCGCCAGATTTCACAAGACAAACTGCATACATTATTAAATACATATGTATCTAATACCTGATGAGACTGGTGTGGTTACTGTAAGTATTCATGTCAGAAGTTACTGGACTCTGAAATCTCATGCCGTTGGTCTTGGTATGAGTACTGAACCTAGCTTCTGGTTGCAGAAAACATGTGCTTTGGTCATCTGTAGGATAAGTGATCACTTTCTGATCGGTGGGTTTTGTACAGCTGGGACCTGCACTGAATTTGTACCCTCATTACAAAATGGACCAGTAGGTCTGACACCCAACCACTGCTCCATTAATTCACTATTGGGGCTGTTGGAAAAAAACGAATGCAGCGATTCACAGACCTAAAAGGAATGAAAAGAGCATCGGTCGAGTGCGCACTGTATCCCCATTGGGATAAACGTACCCCATTGCCCTGTGGATAGGTGACTGATAACTTGTTTTCACTGGACAGATCTTTTAAGGCCAGGTTCACATGACCGTATAAAAAAAAATGTCAGTTTCATCCAGCAATCTCCGACAATTTTTTTTTTCACTTGTCATTTATATGCAATTAATTTTTTTCATCAGTAGCTATTAATGATATTAATATTATTTATTTATATAGCATTGGTTCCATGGTGCTGTACATGAGAAGGGGTTACATACAAATTACAGATATCACTTACAGTAAACAAACTAACAATGACAGACTGATAAAGAGGGCAGAGGACCCTGCCCTTTCGGGCATTCTACAGGATGGTGGGAAAGGAGACAGTAGGTTGGGGGGTTGCAGCATCTCCGGCGTTGGTGAGGAGGCGGTAGCTCCGGTACTGGAGAGGAGGCAGCAGAGTCATTGCAGGCCGTAAACTTTCTTGAAGAGGTGGGTTTTAATATAATATATTAATATATATTAATATAATAATATTAATAATTGACAAGACCATTTACAGTTTGCTATGTTTAAGAATTGCAATGTATCCGTAAAAATCAGATGTAATACGTATGACATACAACTTTTTTGGAGCACCTATAGACTTGAATAGGCAAGTCTCATCCGATTTACAGAAGAAACTAGTGCACACTGCAATTCTTTTTCATAGATTGGTGCGTGGGAAAAAAAATCACTTATCTGCACTGCCGCACTGTATAACATTAATCCGACTGCTGTCCTTTTTTTTACGGTCAGAACTCGGACCGAAAATGCAAGCGTATAAATTATCCTAAAGGTAAATTTCCTTATTTTTTCACACTGCATGCCTCTGCAATTAAGAACAAAAATCAATGCAAACTTTTGCACATACTCAAAATAAATCTAGTCGCAGTAATATTTAGGACTGTGGCTATAGGTAACATGCTGATTTTATGGGTAGACCAGTATACTGTAGCTGGTAAAAGGAAACCACTAACTAGTGGGTATTAACATTTTTTTATACTGAGATGTTTTCTTATATTCTATCCAGGGACAGATGGAGAGATCATCCCCATCAAAACTTCCCACTAATTGCTAATTAAGGTTGCATGGAATATAAAACATATATATAAAACATTATTGGCTTTTGGCAAACTTTCTTCCTATACTCTGCAAATTTCAACCTCTTTGACATCAAATTGCCCTTGAATTAACAGATGTTCAATTAACCAGTCAAATAAGCAGTCACATTCCATTTCTTTTTTACTTCTTACAAAGTGCTAACACGGAGTTTAGGAACTTTTCTGTATCTTCTAGATTAATGTTTCATGGACAATGTATATGGGTCGCCCCCCCCCCCAGGCCCGTGGGGTACTCGGTACTGGGCCGGTGTCAGGGGAATGTGTCACAGCAGCGGTGACCCGGTCCGTGGCCCTGGGCGCCCAATATCAATGGCGGTGGTGTTAAAGGTGTTGGAGTTTATTGGTATAGTTCGTGACGCCACCCGTGGTATTTGGCAAGTGAGGTGTTAGCCAACGCTGCGTACAGATCCTCTGGGACTGATGGTGTGGTGCAGCAGAGATGGTATAGCTCCCCACAGGTGGAGCTGTAGTCCCAGGGCAGTGTAGGTGCAATGGATGAGGAGAGGCACAGGATGGTGTAGATGTTGTTACCCAGGTATAGCGATGCGGGAATAACTGGAGGACACCAGAGCATGCGGTTCCAAAGCTTTACTCACTGTTTGCAGTTCACACAACTGCCTGCCTCCGTACTGTGTTCTCCAGGTCAGGGCTCCAGCCAACCTCCAGGCAGGACAGGACTCTTCCTTCCACACTCTGCCAATATGTACCTTCACTGAACGACTCCTCAAATGCGCCTTTAGGTGCGAAGCACTCCAGTACTTAGTCACCCTGGAATGCCTCTCTCTAGATGTTCCTAGTCTTTACTTGTATGACAGACAGCTGTAGCCTGCTTCGGGAACTCCTCTCCTGAGTCCCAGCTCTCTATCCTTTTCGCTGTTGTGTCCCAAGTCTATAGTGGGAGTAAGGCGTTAGCGGCTCACTACTCCTCCGGTGTCTGTTGCCGGATATAAAGATCCAATCAACCTCGGGGACCGGGCCCCGGCCTTTGCGCTGAGAACCTATAGGCAGGGTTCCTATCCAACCCACTCCTCCTCTCTGTTCTCCTTCTTGTCATGATCCCAGTGCAGGTTTTTGAGCTGCACACCAGGGGTTAATGTCTGGAGCTCTGTGCAGGTTTTGACCTGCACACTTGGGGTTAATGATTGTGGCCTCTTTTTGGTTCTGGGAGAGCTTCATAAACCCCTGGGTAGCTTCAATCCCTGCCAGTTATACTTTTGCCTTTGGCCTAGTGTGCTGACCCCCGTGTGCCTGTTTGTTGCTATAGCTTGTTTATATGGTTCTGACCCGGCTCTGTTTCCCGTTGTGAGTTTGCCTGTTGATTTTGTACTGCGTTATTATCTGTGTATGACTCTTTGCCTGTGATCTGACTACTCTCTGCTCGCCCCCTTTGGTACCTTGCAGCTATCTCTGTGTGTGACTCATTGGCTACGTCCTGACTATTCTCCCTGTCTATGCCCCTGGGTAACTTTGTCTAGCAGTTACTCTGCTAAGAATTGTCTTGCAGCTCCTAGCTCTGTGGAGTTTAGGCCACGCCTCTAGCAGTCACGTGCTTCAGGTCCTGCGGCTCTGAAGTACGCATCTATTCGGTTGCTGCCTGCTCCACAGGTATCTTTGAGCACTGTTCGCTTTACTCAGGACACGCGCACTGGCTCAGTGAGCAAGATCAGTGCAGTGTCTCTGACACTTCTCCTTCGTTCCGATCTGTTCTATCTCTCTCTTATGGAATCTGTAGTCTTCAGTCTACGTCTCTTTCTCCTTCTCTTCCTTCCCTGAGAAGCTCGTTTCACTAAGACCAGTCCTCAGACTCTCCTATCTGACTGCCTTCCTCCGCCTTGAGCTCCTCTCAGGCTGACCTGCTGTCAGCCTGCTCTCTTCTCTGGGTTTCTCCCCAGACTAACCCCTTCTGGGTCTCTCCCAGACTCCCGTCTGACTGACCTGAAATCCTACACTTTCCCTCTCTTTTATATCATCTAACTCCACCCACCTCCCAGCACATCTCGTGTTACGAAGCAGGGTTCCACGAGGGGTGCTCTGCTAACCCCCAGCCTGTAGCTGTTAGGTGGCCTCACTGAACTATCCTGTGTGTGGAATGCAGGTGTGGAGCGTGGTCAGGAGTTCCCACCTTACCTGGATGGTGGGACACTACACCTTAGGAGAAGGTGCAGCACCTCTGCGGCGACTGAAGCCTCAGGGGTGCCACAAACCCCCCCGTTAAACACAGCACGTCCGCGGGCTGTAAGACAACAAAAGGTACAATACAGGAACACACAAAAAATTTTAAATGCTGTTTAACAATACTTATCTAATCTTCCTAGTATAGGAGGCACATTTCTTAAACGTTACAAACAGGCTAACTTCCTATCTTACTATCAAAGTTTACTTAAGTGCAATTCTCAATTCAAAGTGCTATACACACATTCTCTTTATTACATTTTCTATCAATTATTCTCTTTTTCTTTTTCTCTACTACTACTGCTATTGCTGGATGCAAGACACTGACCATCTACTCTTGGCCTGTCACCTGTCACTTGCAATTCTTCAATCTTTATTCAATTCTCACATTCTATCTCAAAATTTCCTAAGTCTCTGTATCAAAATATTCTATAAAAGACATTTACTTTCCACAAGACACGACATTATCAAATACGTTATCAATAAAACATTCAAAATTCTTGTAAGGTGCTGAACACTGCTCCCAGCCAGGATTTCTTGCAGTGTCCCATGAGGTAGACATCATTCTTCGAAAAGTGTCCATGCATCAACATTATCTTCGCAAAGAGTCTTTGTGTAACCGTTATCTTCACAAAGAGGCTACATATGTAAAACCAAGAAAGGGCACCTAAAGAGGTGCAAACTATTTACAATGCAGTTCCGGATCAATCAGCGCCTATGATCTCTTCAGTTCAAATAGAAAATGCTGCCATTCAAAAACTGGGCAACATGATGAACAAAAAGGCACAACTGGTGCAAAGAAGAACCCTCCTGGGTACAAGAAATTGTAAATTATGGTAATCAGCAACTACCAGACTCAAGTTAGTCATTGGCAATCCGTAGGTACTCCTCTTCCCACGGTGTCAAATCTGTAAACTTTAACTTGGGCTGCCAGATAGGTGCAGGTACTGGGTCAGCTGGGTTCTCAGTAACCGGTACAGGAGCTGTCTGGTTGGTAGCTGTGGTCGAAGGGGCAGCAACTGGTGAGCTCGGCAGATATCGGTGGATAAATTCTTTGGGGATGTGGCGGATGTTCAATGCGTACCACCCCCTGAGTCCTTCATGCCAAGTGAACGTTACGTACTCTCCGGGTTGCAGGTCCCTGTCTGGGTGCCCCCATCTCAGATGGGGCTCCATGTCCCGCCGGTCGAAGAACAGGTCACTGATCCATTTGGGGTCTGCGATAAAGCCAAAACCCCTCTCCCGATTCACATTCAGGACCTGCCCCCAACTGGCTGCATCCCGGGGGCCATGATGACCTGTACGGGCCCTCTCCTTCCGGGCCAGATCTGGGCCCAACACAGCCTTCTTCCTCTGCTCCCTCTCCCAATACTCTTCTGCTAGTTTCTTCAGTGTGGCTCCGCAGTGGGCCTCATTCTGCTCCTCCCGGGACCCACTTTCACCCTCAGCACCAGAATCCCGGTCCCAGACCAGGTCCAGGACGACCTGGCCAGCCGCTGCAACTGCGGTACACCCTGGGGCCTCCCCAGGTGGAGGGACATCTGACATACCTGGGGCCTCCTGGCGGTGGGGCCTCTGCTCCGATGCAGGTGGTGATGGAGCGGCTGGTGGTTCCGGGCCTGCAGGGGACGCTGTGGGGACCTGCACAGCCGCATCAGGTCCGGGCGGGGGTTCCGCTTCCACCCCGGGTCCTTCAGTAATTTCTTCGGGCAGGCGGCACCTAGCCGCACCGTCAGGGTGGACGTGTATATCACCGCTGCCCAGGAACAGTCCGGTGCGGCAGTGGCAGGTACCACTGGTGTAGGCCCCGACGGGGCGCGCTGCCGGCTCAGTGTTTCCAAGGCCACCTGCCTCAGCTGCAGGCGGGTTGTCAATTCGGCTATCTCGGCTTCTACTTGTTGTCGGTCCATGCCGGAGTTCGGGTTGGAGCCGTCAGCCATGGCGCCGGGAGTTTGCACTTCCCCGCACTCCGCAGGCCTCCTTCCCTTGCTCTCCAAAATGGCGTTCTGGCATTCTCCTTGCTCCGCCCTTCTGCTCGCCACTGGCTTTCTCAGGCCCTCCTTCCGGGGGCGGCGTCTTCTTCCCGTGCCTCCATACCAAGCCAGTATACGAACCCCACGGGGGGTGGGCCATGCATCTGTCACATAGTAATTTAGGCAGGGACGGCCCAAAACTCTTCACGGTCTTTTCTTAGGACCTCCCATCTCTTCACGCCCTTCTTCTCCGCGCCAGCAGCCATTTCTAATGTCCATTTTACAGTCTATTAAATTTGGTCTTCTGCACATTTTCAAAAATTGTAAATCCAAGGCACACAGAACCCGATGGCATCGGGCTTTGTCATCCTGTTCGTGACGCCAAGGTGGGTCGCCCCCCCAGGGCCATGGGGTACTCGGTACCGGGCCGGTGTCAGGGGAATGTGTCACAGCAGTGGTGACCCGGTCCGTGGCCCTGGGCGCCCAATATCAATGGCGGTGGTGTTAAAGGTGTTAGAGTTTATTGGTATAGTTTGTGACGCCTCCCGTGGTATTTGGCAAGTGAGGTGTTAGCCAACGCTGCGTACAGATCCTCTGAGACTGATGGTGTGGTGAAGCAGAGATGGTATAGCTCCCCACAGGTGGAGCTGTAGTCCCAGGGCAGTGTAGGTGCAATGGATGAGGAGAGGCACAGGATGGTGTAGATGTTGTTACCCAGGTATAGCGATGCGGGAATAACTGGAGGACACCAGAGCATGCGGTTCCAAAGCTTTACTCACTGTTTGCAGTTCACACAACTGCCTGCCTCCGTACTGTGTTCTCCAGGTCAGGGCTCCAGCCAACCTCCAGGCAGGACAGGACTCTCCCTTCCACACTCCGCCAATATGTACCTTCACTGAACGACTCCTCAAATGCGCCTTTAGGTGCGAAGCACTCCAGTACTTAGTTACCCTGGAATGCCTCTCTCTAGATGTCCCTAGTCTTTACTTGTATGACAGACAGCTGTAGCCTAGTTCGGGGACTCCTCTCCTGAGTCCCAGCTCTTTATCCGTTTTGCTGTTGTGTCCCAAGTCTATAGTGGGAGTAAGGCGTTAGCGGCTCACTACTCCTCCGGTGTCTGTTGCCGGATATAAAGATCCAATCAACCTTGGGGACCGGGCCCCGGCCTTTGCGCTGAGAACCTATAGGCAGGGTTCCTATCCAACCCACTCCTCCTTTCTGTTCTCCTTCTCCTTCGTTCCGATCTGTTCTATCTCTCTCTTATGGAATCTGTAGTCTTCAGTCTACGTCTCTTTCTCCTTCTCTTCCTTCCCTGAGAAGCTCGTTCTACTAAGACCAGTCCTCAGACTCTCCTGTCTGACTGCCTTCCTCCGCCTTGAGCTCCTCTCAGGCTGACCTGCTGTCAGCCTGCTCTCTTCTCTGGGTCTCTCCCCAGACTAACCCCTTCTGGGTCTCTCCCAGACTCCCGTCTGACTGACCTGAAATCCTACACTTTCCCTCTCTTTTATATCATCTAACTCCATCCGCCTCCCAGCACATCTCGTGTTACGAAGCAGGGTTCCACGAGGGGTGCTCTGCTAACCCCCAGTCTGTAGCTGTTAGGTGGCCCCACTGAACTATCCTGTGTGTGGAATGCAGGTGTGGAGCGTGGTCAGGAGTTCCCACCTTACCTGGATGGTGTGGCACTACACCTTAGGAGAAGGTGCAGTACCTCTGTGGCGACTGAAGCCTCAGGGGCTCCACATATAGGTGGTAAAAAAGAATGCAGGAATAAAGCATGAGTATTGGGCTGGGGTCACACTTGAGAGTGCAATACGAGAAACTTGCACGAGTCTCTCGCCTCAATACCCGTCACTGCCACCGACAGTTTGGACCGGAGCATTCAGCTGCATAAAAAGACATGCAGCCGCACACTCCAGTCCCGAGTGCCGGTGGCAGTGCCAGGTATTAAGGCGAGAGACTTGCACGAGTTTCGCGTATTGCACTCGCAAGTGTAACACCGGCCTTATACGTATACTTTTTAATTATTGTTGATTTATTTATCACTCGGGTTATAAATAAACTCTGACGTCACAATTTATTTTGTAAGGTAAAACACAGTGATTGGCTGCAGTGGTCATGTGGAAAAGGTAGACCGCCAGGGCATGAGCACTGAATCAATGGGGTAAAAGAGAGGTGAGAAGTTTTTATTTTGCAATTTTATAAAAAAAAACATCTGATTGTCACGCTGCAGCTCTGCAGGTAAATGCAAACTCCACAAGATGGCAGCAGAAGGGAGGGAAGACTGAATTACTGCTCAGAGCAGACCAGTAGCACTGCAGCGAGGCTACCACCAGGTGGCAGCAGAATAGTCAAACAAGCCGGGTCGATACCAGAGAGTAGCACAGTACCAAGGGAAATACCAAACACAGAGTCAGAGGAAAGCCAAAAAGGTCAGTACCGGTCAGAAGCAGAAATACCAGAAGCAGGAGATAGGATCAGGTCAGAGCTAGAGCAGAGTCAAGTGCCAGGGAGTCCAAACACAAAAGGAAACACTGAGTTGGGACAAGAAGAGAGGAATGAACAGACACGGGCACAGTCAGCAAAACACAGCAGGACAAATCAGGGTATAACCAGAGTCAGCTACTCACGCCGTAGGCAGAAAATGTAACTGAGACTGCCTGCAGGATGCAGCGCAGAGAAATGGCCAATCTGACACTAGAATGAGGCACAGAAAAGTTAACTCCTGACATGACCAAACTGGGAAAAGGAGAGACAGGAAAAGCCCAGTCTGGATCATGACACTGATGCTCTTTTTATTTATTTTTTAAAGGTCAAATAAGCCCTTGTGTGAAATTCCATATATACACATGAAATTATTTTCCTGGTTTGACACAGGCAGACAGATGTGTAACATGGAGCAATGCACACTGGGGCTCTCTGCGCTCAATATATCACAGCTTCAGTTAATAGTGCACACACGTAACCGTTTGCTGGAGAGATTCGCCCTGTAACAGATGGCTCGCTGATTGTATTTCCTATTTCTGGAATAGTTTATCATATAGTTTACAAAAGTTTATGCATTCTTGATGAAATCCATCACCGCCCCGTCCTCTCGTACGCCGAGCACGTGCCGTGCCTGGAGCGCCGCCGTACGCTAACATGGACAGGTGTTCCTGAACTGCGGCTAATTTTGCCTATTAGAAATCATTTTGTATGGTCTGATTACACAATCTGTTCATCACAGATTATTCTGAAATACCTAGAAGGATGAAATTACCAGGCATAGCTAAGTCAATACTGCTAAACAAATGTGATACATGGCAATGTTATATTTCATGCCCCTGTTTCCTACTACAATGCTTTTAGAGGTCGAAAGCGGCATAATTCTGTCTGTTGTAAACTATTAGCTTCCGAATGGATGTAATTAGGCAGACTGCTTAATGTAACAGCAAATGGCAGCCAATGAACCGTGCCATTGGTCTTATTGTGGCAGGATGACACATATTTTCTCTTGCCAGCTGTGACATTGAAACGGGTTAAATGACAACACCTTGGTTTGGACACTTTTCAAGTCAATATTGCGACACATCGTTTTTCTAGTTATGTATTACCGTTCTCCACGTTGTATACAAGATTTGTCTCGGAGCATGAATGAAAAAAAACAGGTAATGTAAAATATATTAGGAGATTGCTTACATTATTTAAAGTGATGGCCACTATGCCATTGTTAGGTGCACTTATTAATTTCCTGATATATACTTAGAGTGGAAAGAGATTCATTTTTTATAATATAAAGCTCTAAATCCCCAGCTCAACAAGTCTATATGAGAGCTCAAATAGTATGTAACTTCTGAAGTCATGCTTTCACTACTTGTTCCATCTGACTTACTCGATTCTGCTAAATTGGTGTTGGTGGTCTCTACAACATTACATGTGCTGCTCAATGATCAACTTCACTCAACTGCATTGCACGACTCTGCTTTATCTGTGAGCCACTTGACATTCTCAGCTCTGCTGCGTTGATGGACACTGCTACATTCCAGAGTCACTTCACATACTCCGTTCTGCTGCATTTCTGCACTCTGCTACATCTTTAAGTCACTTGATATGCTCAGCTCTGCCGGATTGTTAGCCTTTCCACATCTGAATCACTTGATATACTAAGCTCTGCTATGTTGCTGGACTCTGCTTCATCTGTAAGCCACTTGACATACTCAGTTCTGCTGTGTTAATGGACCCTGCTACATCTCAGTCACTTGACATGCTCAGTTCTGCTGAAATGTTGGACTCTGCTACATTCCAGAGTCACTTCACATACTCAGTTCTACTGCACTGCGACATCTTTAAGTCACTTGACAAGCTCAGCTCTGCTGCATTGTCAGACTTTCCACATCTGAATCACTTGACATACTAAGCTCTGCTATGTTGCTGGATTCTGCTACATTTGTGGGTCACTTTTGACATAGTAAACTCTGTCATGTTTCTGTCATGATCCAGGACGGGGTTTCGCTTTGGCCCGTCCTGACCAGACTGGGGGTTAATTGTTCCGCCTCTCTCTGGCAGAGGGCGGCTACTTGATGCTCACTGGACCTAGGTCCGGTGTCAGTTATACTCCTGCCCTCGGCTGAGTTAGTTGAGCTTGTGCGTATGTGTGCCTTGTGCCTGATATCTTGCTTGCTTGTTTGGTTTTGATCTGGTTCTGTCCCTGTTACGAGTTCTGCCTGGCCCTCTTGTACTGCGCTACCTCTCGTGTATGACTCTCTGCTTGTGACCCGACTTCTCTCTGCTCGTCCCCTTGGTACCACGTCGCCCTCTTGTGTATGACCTTTGTCTGACTACCCGTCTGTTTGTCCCTCCTGTGCCTCGTTTGCCCGTACTGTTGTGACCTCCGTTTTGCCTGACTCTGAGTTGTTGTATGGTGTCCTGTCATATCTGAAAGCAGGACGCTAAGCCCCGCCCCCTTGCAGTCACCTGACCATAGGTCCTGTGCCAGCTTGCTAATTTCAGTGTCCGCAGGTCCTGTGCCTCTTTACTTTCCGGCGCTGACTGGACCATGACACTAATAGTTTGAAGCACGCATTGTCACCTCTGCTGCCCTGCTCCACAGGTATCTTTTAGCACTGTTTCTGTACTCAGGACACGTGCACTGGCTCTGTGAGCGAGTGTAGTGCGGTGTCTCTGACAGTTTCCATACTCATCTACAAGTCTTCCCTGCAGCACACACATTGGATGTCAGCAGATGCAAATGTATTCTAGCAAATCCATTGACTTGAGTGGGTCTCATTAATTGCTAAAGTACAGACACTTCCAGGGCTCTTTGGTAATAAACATTACATTAGGACAACCATAGCGAGAAACAAATAATTATTATGAGCTGGATCGCACACTCCGCTAGTCTGCAGTCCTTGCTCAGGACAGAAGGTAACTAACACGTTGGGTATTCCAAATAGCAAAATAAGCTAAACACAGGTGTTCTGATCAGACTGCGCCAAATAACAAGATCTGCTTAATTGGAGGTTACAACAGAGTATTATGCAGAAAATAAAATGTACAAATATATCTTTCCTGCTTAAAACAACAGAACCAGGGAGGTAATCATAACTTGTATTCATTTCTTTACAGAAATGTTAAGCATAAAATAAAGATATTCTGCCACCTATGTGCGTAAATGAGATGTGTCTGAAGGATGTGACAACTGATCTCTGTACAAGCAATGGAAGATAGGCTACTCGCTATCCTAGCCTCTATTATCTGACCATGGATAATCTAGGAAGGTGCAGTGGCTGAACTTTTAGGTAGTTTATTATGCCCCTGTAATGGCTGCATGAGGCTGGACAGCAAAGAAGATATAATAAAATTCACAAACTTTTAAAGAAACATTGCATGGAACAATGAAAATATGTTCACAATTGATCAACATGTGAGCCAACTGCATAGATCTTATGTAACCCAATTGATTTTTCTTGGGGTAGAGCCCACAGGTTGCATAACTTTGCTTCTTTTTCAACAAAACGGGTTATGAGTTGGTCTGGTGATGTCCTGATCGGATAACACCTTTAAAGGGGTGGTCTCCTGAAGACAGTTGCAATCCATTTGCCCTACTATGGATGTCATAGATGGGGAACCCACGCTTGGCACCCCACACTATGAGCTTTAGCTGCAATGGAGCTCTGTTCTTTAGGCTTCATTCACCATTGATATCTCCACTACTGGAGATGATTAGCTGGTCGGTAGGGGTGCCTAAGGATATGTCACAAATATCGTAAGCCCGAACCCCCATTAAATCAAGTAAATGAGTATTAAAATGGGTCGCCCTCCCACCCAGGGCTGTGGGGTACTTGATACCGGGCCGGTGTCAGGGGGATGTGTCACAGCAGCGGTGACCTGGTCCATGGCCCTGGGCGCCCAAATAATGGTGGGGTTTAATGTAGTTTATATGACTAGTTTGTGACGCCACCTGTGGTGTTTGGCAAGTGAGGTGTTAGCCAACGCTGCGTGCAGATCCTCTGGGGCTGATGGTGTGTTACAGCTTAGATGGTGTAGCTCCCCACAGGTGAAGCTGTAACCCCAGGGCAGTGTATAGGCACAGGCGGTGTGAGAACTGTTGGTACCCAGATGTAGCAGTGCTGGCGGTGTGGGCGCACAATTGAATGGAAGACATCAGGGCTTGTAGTTCCAAAGCTTTACTCACAGTTTGTGGTACACACTGGTGCCTGCCTCCGTGCCGTGTCCTCCGGGGTAAAGACTCAATCAACCTCCCGGGCAAGTCAGGATTCTCCTCTCCAACACTCCACCAACATGTGCCTTTCCTGAACGACTCCTCTATTGCACCTTTTAGTGTGAAGAGCTCCAGTACCGTGGTTCTCTAAAGTTCCTCCTGTCAGATGTTCCTAACAACACTACTTGCATGACAGACAGCTGTAGCCTGATCAGGGACCTCCTGGATCCCGGCTCTCTATCCGTGTTGCTGTTGTGTCCCAAGTCTTAGATGGGAGTAGTGCATTTACAGCCAACTACTCCACCGGTGTCTGCTGCAGAACCATAAGTGTCCATACAACCTCGGGGACCGGGCCCCGGCCTTGCGCTGGGAACCTATAGACAGGGTTCCTCTTCCAACCCACAACTCCTCTCTGTTCTCCTACTCCTTCGTTCCGCGCTGTTCCTTCTCTCTCTTATGGAAGCTTAGGTTGCAGTTCTACGTCTTTCTCCTTCTGTTCCTTCCCCATGCCAGCTGGCTCAGTTCACTGAGGCAGCTGCAGCACTCCTTCCTCTCTCTCTCTCTCTCTCAGACCCGTCCTCAGTCTCTCCTGACTGACTGTCCATCTCCCGCCTGACCTCCCGTCAGACTGACCTGTAATTCTAAACTTTCCCACTCTTTTATATGGATCTCAACTCCACCCACCTCCCAGCACATCTCGTGTTACGAAGCAAGGAGCCACGAAAGGTGCTCTGCTACCCTCTAAGTATGAGCCGCAATGTGATCAGTGCTGAACTATCCTGTGTGTGGGATGCAGGTGTTGGAGTACGGAAAGGAGTTCCCCAACTTACCTAGGTGGTGGGGCACTACACCTTAGGAGAAGGTGCAGTACCTCTGTGGCGACTGAGCCTCAGGGGCGCCACATAAACATATGCTCAGTTTTACAATCTTATCATTTGAGTGTCTGAATGGGTTAAAGAGCACCTCAAACTTTGGAAATGGTGCTGACATTTGGGTCCCCATTGTTCTGACATTAATTAACCAATACTAAGGTCCTGGCCATGTATTTTATATCAGTGAGATCCCCTTTAAACGCACAGATTTTGCTGTACCTTTCCTACTGCATCGATACCATCTTTTTATCACTAAATTATAGAGGGATTAAGTCTGTGACTGATATCTGCTTCAGAAATCACCATCAAATCTACAACTATTTACCTATTTACAGGACTCTGGGCTTCAAAATAAAATTCCTCAGGGTGTTTGATTAATCCTTTCCTAAGTACGTGAAAAGTAATTCCTTCCGGCGTACATTACTGCCAGCTGGAGATTATTTTAACTGACTGTAAAAATGAAAGTTAGGAAAAAAGTAAAAAAAAAAAAAAATAGGAGAAAATTAATATAGGGGTGTGAATAAAGCAGCACTACTATTACAGATTACTTACATTCACTTAAAGGGAACCTATCATGTCCCCAAATGTTATTATTAAACTGCAGATATAGAGATAGTCTACAGGTTAATAGCGTTACAATGCTGTCCAGCCGTTGCATTAAAAATCCGGCAACTGGGAGAAAATAAACTTTATTTCTCCCATGAGCCACCAGCTTTCAGTCATAGAGGCCCCTGCACTTTGATGAACTGCAGAGCGAACTATCAATCAAATGACTGAAAGCCGGCAGCTCCGAGGAGGATAGAAGTTCATTATCTCCCAGTAGCCGCAATTTCACTAAGGTGGCCGGGAAATTTATAACTATTAATCTGCAGGTTGACATTATATCTGCAGGTTAATAGCATTTGGGGACATGAACTGTTCCCTTGTAGATGCAGGTGAGCAGCCAGACAGAACAATGACCCTTTTTTCCAATTCTGAGCAATGCCTTTAAAACTGATGAGTATCAGCAGAAAATGCTGAAACAGGTGCCATTATTTGTAACTGTTAAGCCCTCCATGCATTAGGACCAAACTATGGTTCAGCCGATCATTCAGCCGCAGCTACCTCGCCCAACTTCTCCATACACAGGAGCGCTACTCTGTGATCACTAGACGCTATTAGATATCTCTCTGACCATGGGTTATAGCTCAAAAAACAAAAGGATTAGGAGTCTGAAATCGGACATGCCAGATCCTTATCACCCCTGCCATCATCTGTTTGGGGAGAGTCTGGGGCTCTCTTACAGATTAGGCTAGGTTCACTTTAGCGTTAGAGTCTGCAGCGTATCATCCGCAAACGCATGCAAAATGCATGTTTACGCAGCGTTTTTCATGCGCATCATCTTACGCTTGACGGGAAAAAAAGCTGCATGTGCATGCGTTTGTATGCGTTTTTGCATGCGTTTGCATTGTTTATGCGCATGCGTTCAATATGACATCAGACAAAAATGGGAGTGTTTCATGGGATTTCTATATGTATGTGGGGAGGAGGACTCCCACACAGTGAATGGGCAGGTACCCAGGGGACCGCCATCAGGGTTCCTGAGGGAATGATACTGGGAGGACAGTAAAGGGAAAGACTTGACTGAAGTTGTCAGAGAAACAGGGGGCGGGGCAAGCTTAAAAGAAGCAGGGGGCGCGCTGATGTGGCAATTGACAGAGAGCTGGACAACAGGCAGGAAGCCGTGTGAGACAGAGAGGACCAAGGGAGCAGATGGTGTGTTCTGGAGAGACCGACAGGGGTCTGTGAAAGGAAAGCTGCGCACTCACCGACAAGTGACACGTGAGAGACTCTCACCGGCGGCCGCTCCCCACATACGGTCGCATACAGCCGCCCCCGCTGTTTACCGCCCGGCTGTGACAAGTCCGCGACCTCCAGTGACCGCTGCGACTACAGGCCATTCCGTTACAGCGGTCAGGACACTGCCCCCCTGCCTTCTCCCACAGTTGCGGCCCTGTCATCACCGGCCCCTGGGGGCGCCACCTCGCTACAGGCGGCCGTAGAGGCCCCCGTCCGGTTTGCTAAGGGACCCTGAGCAGAGGTTGGTGAACGGTTATATTTAGAGACTGCGTCATAACTCCGCGGTGAGACGAGAACCACAAGGAGACGCCTGTTGCGCCCCATTGGCACAAGTTTCTTCAGGGCCTGTTGCGCCCCACCGTCATCGCTTCTTCAGGGCCTGTTGCACCCCACCGGCATCGTTTCTTCAGGGCCTGTTGCGCCCCACCGGCATCGTTTCTTCAGGGCCTGTTGTGCCCCACTGGCATCATTTCTCCAAGGGCCTGTCAAGCCCAGTTTCATCCCAGAATATCGAGGCGTCAAGGCAGCCGCATCAGCGACCTCTATGAGGCCACGCCTGTGATCCTGACAGACCCCTGGAAGGATAAGTTTACTATAGGAGATAAGGACCCCCAGTTTGGTCATACGTGGCCTATAGCACCCGAGCCAACCGGGTTAGTCGCATTACCCATAAGAAAGTGTTGTTAGGTTTGTTGAGTCCCTGCGTGGACTGGTTGTGGTTAACACTTTTTGTTTGCTCAATATAGCCCCAGCGGCTACAGTTTATAAAAGTTATTTCCACAAACCACACTCAGTCTCATGTCTCGTCTCTGCATCCTGCGAACCTGCTGAACCCTACATGTATTTTGAATAATGCATGCGTATCGAACGCATGCGTTCACATGTCCTTGCGTACGCATGCGTTCCCATAGACAGTAATGCAGTTTTTTATGCACTCATTCACATGCGCATATTTGACAGATTTTTGACGCCTCAAAAAATGCAACATGTTACGTTTGCCGGACACCGCCGCAGACCACGAAACGACGCATGCGTACGCATCCGCAAGCAAACGCATGTTAACGCATGTCCCTGCGTACACCATGTTAAATATATGTACGCATGACGCATGCGGATCTATGCAGATCAAACCCCGCGCTCAGACGCAAAAGTGAAACCAGCCTTAGTTAGTCGGCCAAATCTGCTAATAGGTTTATCTGATGTTATTGCAGGTGCAATGGGGGTCTTTAGGCTAAGGTCACATGATCATAGACAGGACTCCTGCACACGATTGATTTTCCCATCAGAGTGCTATCTGTGGTTCTCACGGTTAGCACTCAAACCTATGATTTTCTATGGGGTTGTGCACATGTCCAATAATTTATGGGGTTGAGCACTTGTCCCATTTTTTTTTTCAGACCAAGCAGCAATGCAAGATGACATGAGTGCGGTCCAATTTTCATAGACTTACATAAAAGAGAAGGTGGAGAAACTTTTTTTATTTGTCTCCACGTACGAGAAAAACTGATCAAACTCAGCTCAAAGTCTGATCAGAATAATTGGTCAATGTTTCAAATGTGTATTGACATCGGTCATGTCAACTTACCCATAAAATCCTCCAGAATAAAGGATGATATTTCATCCATATGACCATCTGCATGTCATTCGTATATTCGTTTTTACATCAATTTCTATACATCAATAACTTAAAATGTTTACAATGCCAAATATAAGTGCATATGATCCATTAAAATGGATTCCATATTGCCGGCATCATATATATGGTGAGTCTCATCTGAAAAATGGATCAGACCACTGCATGCTACTATTATTTTTACATAGACTTTTAGTCTGTATATAAAAACGTTCATGAGAACGTACCCAGCTTGATGAATAATACATTGTGAACGTACCCCTGAAGTCCACATAAACCAAAAGAAACACTATTCAGGCCTTCTAACTTATACATCACAGCTCCTCAGCACTAAAGGGCAATGTTATCTCTACTGCATGGATATTAATGGGGTATTTTCAAGTTGTCTCTTGAGCAGCTCAGAGCCCTGATCTCTCCTTACTTCGTGGTTGCTTGGGGCGGTACTCCTCCTTGAATTACCATTTTTATCCAATAGCTCCTTTCTGCTACTGCACATTAATGGTTTGTCAGAGTTTGTTCTGACATGTGCATGTAGAGATAACAGTTCATATGAACTAGCACATGACTCGGGAAAATGAGAGCCGTGATTAGGAAAACTGCTCTGGAAGATTCCAATGGTGGGGTTTAGGGGCTGGTGATTTTACTGGACTGATAGCAGCTCAGAAGCTGAGAGGGAAGGGAAGGGAAATGAGCAGTGAAACAGAAATCAATGGGCTGGAGTGAGCTGATTGGGGTTTTAGGATTTAACTCCTCTCCTGGATTGTAACTAGTGTGCACTCTGGGCCAGGATCTGGGCAGAGACTGGTGGCCAAGCTCCTTGGAAACCAGCTGCACACTATGTAAGATAAAAGCTCTCACAGCAGGAGAATGTAAGCAGATATAAAAAGGAAGTCTATTGCAAACTTGCATAAAGGGAACATATCACCAGAGAAAACGCAATTAATCTGCAGATATGGGATAAATTTGCAGGTTAATAGCATTATTAACATGCTCGGTGCACGCACTTAGCCGAACGCTGCCAGAAGAATAATCTCATCGCTTCCTCATCAGTCTCATCGTTTCCATTTCTGGAGGTGATTGGGCACCACTCT
This sequence comes from Dendrobates tinctorius, assembly GCF_039654945.1. NCBI lineage: Eukaryota > Metazoa > Chordata > Amphibia > Anura > Dendrobatidae > Dendrobates > Dendrobates tinctorius. The sequence goes on along the minus strand of NW_027361810.1, from coordinate 42,193,194 downwards.
TTGACCACAAGTGATTGCCTGCAGTGGCGTGTGATTGACTGCAGGGGCCACACTCTTTCCCCGCTGTAAGAGGAAACAAAAAGATCAGAAAGAAAGCTATACATGAGTATGGAGGAGTGCACGGGGATCAATAGATGAGTATTTATAGATCAAACTGGGCACATGTATAAAAAAGAGGGACTTGACAACCCCTTTGTTGCTCCAGAAATCTCTCTGGTAGTTTGCTACATTGAATGGAACAGATTTTTAATTTTATTATGCTGAAATATTAAAAAACAATCAGTGAATCCTTTCACACAGGAGACTTTTTTCTATTCTAGGCTTCATATCCTCATCTTCTTTGGTAGTCAAAATCCTTATAGCTGCAGTAAATGAGGTCAGAGACTGCACTGTACTGAAAAGTAGAAGTGAAATGGAAGAAATAACATCCTTTTCTGGGAAAAAAAGAGAACTTAGTGTGAGGAATGTTCTGCTCTGCAGCATTTGGATTATCTGTGACTTTTTGCTTGAATATTGCAATTTACAGGCCAGTGGTCTTGGCTTTGTTTGGCAGCTGCAAAGTTTCATTAGCCCTTTTTCAGAGTTTGACAAGGCATCATTTTCTGCTGTCATAGGCTGAGCGTTCATCTCCTCGCTGACATATACAAGTAACTTGCACATCAGCAATACCTTCAGAACTGGGAGAGAAAACAGCTGGAAAGTTTCCTCTGCACAGGATAAGTCAGAATTCTTGTTGCAATGATTTTTGAAAGTTTACATTATGGAGTTGGAGATTACAAAGTCTGTAAAACCAAAGTGGCTCCTCTCTAGACGCCTACTTTCAACCATGTCTGGTCTGAGGATTTTTCAGCCGATAAGGAGAATACAGGCAATGTCACTGCGGGCAGGGGCGGTTTACAGAAAATAGGACTTTACACCACAAACAAAAAGAAGTTTCCCTCTGCTTATCACTTCAGATTGTTATCAGATTGTTACTTTCATCTCGTATAATAAATATTATTCACATATTATATAATATAAAGTATAGAAAGTGTGTAATATATATCTATAATATGGAAGTCATCAAAAAGCTGTTGCAGACACTTTTTTTCTTTTTACGAGCGACTTACATTATTTTGAATAGGACAAAGAGATAAACAACTTAAAAGGGTTGTCCACTATTAGGACAACCCCTTCTTAAACAAAATGTTCGGCCTAGTTTAAGAAGGGGTTGTCCTAGTAGTGTTCAACCCTTTAAGGCTAAGTTCTCATAATGAGCTTTCGGTGTGTTTTTGATGTTGGAGATTTTCTATACCGTTTCTGCACCCATTAAGTAAAATAGGTTACTTGCAGTCTTTTGAAAATACACAGCGTAATAAACTCATCAAAAACTCATCATAGGAACTCATACACTGGTTAGGTGATACTTTTTAGTTCAATAGGTGTGAGACTTTTGGAGGTACTCCTGAAGTGGACCCGCTGGACCGTGGCAACGAACCTCCCACGGGCGAGCTGACCAGGTGGACCACCCCCTATGCAGGGAGCGTTAGGGGCAGACCCACGGGAGACTATCACCACGGCAGCTGGTACCCAGGGGAAGGACTCAGGAGTCACAGCGGGAGACCGGAGAGGCTGGCGGAGGACCACCAGGACAGGAACACGGACGGCGGGCAGGACTGGAAACACTGACAAGGCGGCAGAGTTGAGGCACGGGCTGGAGGACACAGCTGGGACACCAGAACAAGACAGGACAGAAGCACAGACAGCCAGGCACTAGGAGAGAGGAGAACGGAGAAAGAGGATAAGATACAGGCACGGGGAGCAGAAGCTGCAGGCAGGGACACGCGCAGCCGGACGTGTGGCCAGAATCACTTGTTAGGCACAAATGACAATCAAGCACCGTCAGGAGGAAGAGGTGGCCTGATATGGGGATTGTGCCAATAACTTCCGGGTCAGGACCCCCACAGGGCAGATTGACAGGAGCGGGCGCCTTCAGGAAGGACAGAGTGCGCTTGCGCTCCTAAACACAGTGCGAGCGCGCGCCTGTCGGGGAGCAAGAAGCAGAGCGGGAGCGCGCAGGGACAATGAGTAAGTGCGCAGGGGAGCGGCGTTGAGGCCGGCGGCGGCAGCGGCGTGACAATGGGGTTGCCCACAGTGACTTTTTTTTTTTAGTTCTTCCACTTTTCCACTGGATACTAAATCTTAATTCACGTTGCAACCTTCAGTATTTGGTCAGTATTTTACATCAGTATATGTAAGCCAAAACGAAGAGTGGACCAATCAGAGGATATAGAACACATAATAGAAACATGTCACCACTTCTGTATTTTTCTCCCACTCCTGATTTTGGCTTACAACTACTAATGTGAAATACTGACCAAATACAGAAGGTGGGAATGTGGCGTGCAGTGGAGGAAAGGTGCTTTGTTTGGCTTTGCATCTTTAGTGCTATAGATTTAGTACGGAGTGGCAGGGTGCATACCTTGAGTTCCTCTTGCCCGTAATCTTGCAGCCAGCAGAGAATTGGGAGATGGATCCCCTAGATGTGTGATAATATGGGTAGACTAGAATAACCTTACAACAAACTCTCTACTTTTGAAATTGCAGCTGCCATTAGTTGATCTCTCTGAGTCCAGCTACTGTCAAAATGCTGATTTTGAAACGATCAGCTGTGATCAACCCGACATATCCCCTGCTATGGTCCCTGTTAGGAAGAAAATGCAGTGGGGAAATATAACATGGGTGGTTGCTAAAAATTACCTGTTGTACATGTGGACTAACACTATTTCTGTTCATTATATACCATGAAACCTGCATTTTTCATGTTTCCCCATTTCAGGCTCTATACTTATCAGTTGTCTATGAGCTGGTGGGTGGAGACTAGCTGCTATGAGGTTTCTCATACACAGTACACACATACATTAAGGATTCTGCTCTTTTGCTTCTAGGCAGCACTTGTTTAGAAACAGCAGCATTATGGAGGATATTATATACAAGTACTAAACATTGTAGCTGTTAATCCAACCCGAGGGGTAGGGTAAATACTTACAAAAAAGCAACAGTATCTGCTTCATCATCAATCTATATGTGTCTCCATCTGCCTGTTCTCCCATTGTATTTCACCCTTCTTTTTCAAAGATTTCAGTAGGCAGCTGTAATCTGATCTCTCAGTGAACTCACAGTCCATCTTGATTTTAGCAGGGTTTTTTTTTCAGAGTAAATCATGAGTTCCTGAGGCAGGGAAGGGGAAGAAGTGGCTCATAAATGGAGCAATAAACCTACTTCTCTGATTAAGAAATGTTACAAAGCGACAGTGATCATTTAAGACTTTTATGTATTTCTCCGGAATACAGTTGTAACATTGAATTGTCTCTTTATGCAAATATGATTTCCGTGTCGTATTGACATGTGTCTCATTGGTTGACAACTGAATGTTTAAAAGGGTCCTGTGTCCAAGAGCAGAAAATTCCTTTTTAAGCAGTTCAATAAGTGTTTCTGAAAATCTATAGATTTCCTTCCCTTTTGTCAGTTGCTCAATAAATCCTTATGCAAGTTTACAAATAAAGTCGCTTGTCTTGTCACCGCATAGAAAAGACAGCGCCAAAACGAGCGGAATTGACTCTTCTCTAAAAATAATAGCCTTGTATATGTGCATAATGTAGGATGTTCTATGATGGATATATCAGTACAGCCCAACGTGGAACAAAAAAAAATATTGCATTTTTCATACTTACTATCGAGTGTTTGCATATTTGTGAAGGCTTAATATGGGATCAGAAATGAAGCAGAAAAAGCAGTCAGTATTATATTAGTCAGAAAAGATGGTTTCCATTTGAGTTTTATGTTTGATAATTTATTCCGGGCCAGGCCTTTCCATAAATGTTGAGATGAGAAAACCAATTATGGTTTCCTAGGTGATAAACCAGCGATGAAAATGATACATAATTGTGGCTGTTCTATAGTTGCCAAGGTTACAGAGTACCTAAAATGACGGTGATTTGCGTTGTCCCTACTTGTCGTAGACCTCCATTCTTTTTTAGCAAATAGGTCTGCATGCAAATTATCAGCAAATGTCTCAATGGCTCTCCTCTAAGAGCTTCCCGTAATATACAGTTTCATTGTGATGCGAGCGACTCCAATGTATTCATCAAGAAAACAATGATTTGACTCCAGATGTGCCATTTCAGAAGCCAAATAACAATAGTTACAGTATGCAAAATATTTCCAAGTATGATTTTTGTAAATGCCTCCTTTCGGCAAATGAAGGGCAGACTAAATGATGTTACATGTTTCTTTTAATCGTGGAGGGGTACTGGTTATTATCAAAGAGATCCAAATAAACCATGGAGTCTTCATGGGAAAAATAATGCAAATCAGCTCTCCTACAGAAGGAAGAAAACTGTCACTCTAGTACCATGTAGTACAGGTAGCTGCCCCATAGTTCGATGTCTGACTCTTTTACGAACCTTGATGTTGTCTTATAGGTTAGTGACCTCCAATAGGTACTACTAGAGAGTAGTGAAGAGTGAGTATACTCGCTCGTGTTTCCCCGAGCATGCTCGGGTGTACACCGAGTATTTTGGCGTGCTCGGAGATTTCGTTTTTGTCGACGCAGCTGCATGATTTGCGGCGGGTAGACAGCCTGATTACATGTGGGGATTGCCTGTTTGTTAGGGAATCCCCACATGTATTCAGGCTGTCTAGCAGCTGCAAATCATGCAGCTACGGCGACAGAAACTAAATCTCCGAGCACGCCAAAATACTCAGAGATCACCCGAGCATGCTCGAGAAAACCCGAGAAAGGAGTATAATCGTTCATCACTACTAGAAAGATTACTTTATGCCTTCTGGAGGAGAGCTAATTTGCATAAATCTTACAAGTCCCTGCCTGACCTGTACGATGAAGTCTGGTGAGTGTGTATGAAGCAGGCACAGGAGCCGAGCCCGCTCCATACACAGCAGGTGCTGGCTACGTTATACAGTGAGCACCTGCTTCTAATAGAACTAGCTCACTGCTGTTTTCCTACTTAAATACCACTGCATTTAATGCACAATAAATTATATAAAACCCAAAAACTATGATGGAATTGAGTTTTTTTAACATTTCACTGCACGTTGAAGTTTTTCACATTTTTCAGTACATTATATAGGAAAGAGCTTTTAGAGATACAACTGATTCTGCAAAAATCAAGCACTCAGTGAAGGAAAAAACAAAGTTCAAAAGTGAAAATTTACCTGGTTGAGAAGGGGTTTAAAGTGTCTTGTTTTTCTGAAATTCATTATTCTGCTTTTGCTAAGAACAGAAAAGCATAAATGATGCCTGGGATGGATCCGTTACATGACAGATCACATGGGCACCTGGCGGACCCCATTGACTTTTTGAAGGGGTCCATTAGGTTTCCATTATAGTGACTGTTTGACCGGAGAAATACAGTGGGTACGGAAAGTATTCAGAGCCCTTTAAATTTTTCACTCTTTGTTTCATTGCAGCCATTTGGTAAATTCAAAAAAGTTCATTTTTTCCTCGTTATTGTACACTCTGCACTCCATCTTGACAGAATTGTAGAAATTTTTGCAAACTTATTAAAAAAGAAAAACTGAAACATCACATGGTCATAAGTATTCAGGCCCTTTGCTCAGTATTGAGTAGAAGCACCTTTTGAGGTAGTACAGCCATGAGTCTTCTTGGGAATAATGTAGCAAATTTTTCACACCTGGATTTGGGGATTCTCTGCCATTATTCCTTGCAGATCCTCTCCAGTTCCATCAGGTTGGATGATGAACGATGGTGGACAGCCATTTTCAGGTCTCTCCAGAGATGCTCAATTGGGTTTAGGTCAGGGCTCTGGCTGGGCCAGTCAAGAATGGTCACAGAGTTGTTTTGAAGCCACTCCTTTGTTATTTTAGCTGTGTGCTTAGGGTCATGGTCTTGTTGGAAGGTGAACCTTTTGCCAAGTCTGAGTTCCAGAGCACTCTGGAAGAGGTTTTCATCCAGGATATCTCTGTACTTGGCCTCATTCATGTTTCGTTCAATTGCAACCAGTCATCCTTTCCCTGTGTGCTGCAAAACACCCCCATAGCATGATGCTGCCACCACCATGTTTCACTGTTGGGATTGTATTGGGCAGGTGATGTGCAGTGCCAGGTTTTCTCCACACATACCACTTAGAATTATCACCAAAAAGTTCTCTCTTTGTCTCATCAGATCAGAGAATGTTATTTCTCATAGTCTGGGAGTCCTTCATGTTTTTTTTAGCAAATTCTATGCAGACTTTCATGTGTCTTGCACTGAGAAGAGGCTTCCGTCGGGCCACTCTGTCATAAAGGCCCAACTGGTGAAGGGATACAGTGATAGTTGACTTTGTGGTACTTTCTCCCATCTCCCTACTACATCTTTGGAGCTCAGCCACAGTGATCCTGGGGTTCTTCTTTACCTCTCTCACCAAGGCTTTTCTCCCATGATTGCTCAGTTTGGCTGGATGGCCAGGTCTAGGAAAACTTCTGGTGATCTCATTCTTTTCCATTTAAGGATTATGGAGGCCACTGTACTGTAGTCTTAGGAATCTTGAGTACTGCAGAAATTCTTTTGTAACCTTGGACAGATCTGTGCCTTGCCACAATTCTGTCTCTGAGCTCCTTGGCCAGTTCCTTTGACCTCATGATTCTCATTTGGTCTGACATGCACTGTGAGCTGTGAGGTCTTATATAGACAGGTGTGCGCCTTTACAAATCAAGTCCTATCAGTTTAATTAAACACAGCTGGACTCCAATGAAGGAGTAGAGCCATCTCAAGGAGGATCACAAGGAAATGGACAGCATGTGACTTAAACATCAACACTCAGCCAGGACCTAAATTTTCATGTAGCATGCCGGGGTGCAGGAGGAGAAGAAGACTATTGCCTCATCAACGGCTACCGCCCCGCACCACACTACAGTCACAACACTGATAGTTTTTCTAATTCTAATTTACTCACATGCTCCAATAATGTAGATATAGGTAATTGGCCTCAGATCAAAAGCTGCACATACACTTTAAATATCTAGCTTTAAAATCCACACCACATTTTAATTTCCGCTGTCAATTTCAGATTTGCATATATTCTGCAATATATTTGTAAAATCTGCAGCATGGCTAGCCTGTATGAATATACCCATAGAGATCGTTCAAATGAGCAAATTATGCGTCCTTCTGCTGTCCATATGCAAAATAGAGCACACGGATCTATGCAAGTCAGTTATGTCGTTCATATGAACTGATGTTCAAAATATGTTTGAAAAAAGAAAAAAAACTGAGAAATATCTGTTTTTGATCAAACTTGACGATGCAAGTTTATAAGTCCATGAGGGGACGTCATCTGTTTTTGGGGTTTTTTTGCATATGAAAAAAACTGCTGAAAAAAAGAATATTCTGATTCCACACTGATTTTTTTCATACACAAGAAAAAAAAGGAACCAAATCACGATGAAAGATCTCCACTCATCTAATGATAATGCCACTTCTATGGAGAATATATACCTCAGCAGGGAATTATTTAAGCCACTTACGGTAGTACCATGTATGTCTTGACTGGTCCCACAGGTCTACTTCATTTAATGACTCAATGAAATTTCTACAACAGAAAGTGTCAAAGGGGAAAATGGCTTATATAACAATGATGGAAAGTGCCAATTCTGCCTAGTACTAAGTAAATGAGTGCAGTGTTAATTCATTCCTTGCCATGAACTGTAAGGCAGCAGTAGCACTGTACGCAGTGAAGAGTCAGTGACCCACAAAATTCAACACAAAAGTCTCTTTAATGTGTTTCCTCACAGCATTAAAAGTCCGATCCACACAAGTGCCTATAACTTCAGTGCATAAATCTTCAGTGCATATAACTAGTATCCATTTCACCATTTGCAGAATATATATTATACGGCATCCTTCATTTTACAGACACTAAGCATGCCAGTCTTCCTCTGACTAGTTCCCGTAGGTTTTCCTTACCTCTGTCTTGGACACTAACATGCCCAAGACTAACTCTTACTTTTATTATCAGTCTGCATTTCAGTCACAGCTACGCTCATGACTGCCATGCACACCTATGGTCTTCATGCACCTCCATGCATATCCTGGGGAGACTACACAGCGACCCCTACCTGTGACATTGGTCACTGCTTCCCCATTGCAATCCCAGCTACACCTGTGACCGCAATGCATCCTCATAGCCTCAATACGCCTCAGAGTTTTTATCCGAGTCTTAATATATTGCAATCATCATATTATACAGCACTGTGTACTTAATTGCTCATTTTGCCTTTTTACCCAGTCAATTCTTCTCTTTTCTCTGCTCTATGTAGAAACAGGAAGTCTCTTTTCTCTGCATTTGTCATTCCACTCTTCGACTCCAGTCCTGACCCAACTTCTCGGTTCCACCACCTTACCACGGATTTTTGCTGTGATGATTCATTAAGTGAAAATTGTCCTCCTGTTTCTACATAGAGCTTAGAAGAATTCAGCTAGTCAGTTTTTAGTCATGTGATGTCATAGACCTAATGGAAAAGAGAAGAATTAACTGGGAAGAAAGGCAAAATGAGCAATTGTAAGTACACAGTGCTACATAATAAGATGACTGCAATATATTAAGGGGATAACAATTTTGATAGGAGTGCTTCTTTAACTTAATTCCAAAAACCTAACTCCACTGCTTTTAAGCCCCGCTACAAAATGACCTATTTATATATCATTTTAGCATTATCCTCGTTAGCTCAGCAGAAAGTGTTAACATGTATAAGATATCACTCTATTATGCTGATTGAATTATAAGATCAAACTGGTTGCCTTCAAAAGGGGGGTGATGCTTGGAATCATTGTCTTCTTCTGCTACCATGGTTCCTTCAAAGGAAACAAGTGTAGTTATCATTGTTTTGCATCAAAAGGATCTTTACACGCAAGGACACTGCTGTTTGTATGATTGCCCCTAAATCAACCATTTATTAAAACATCAAAAACTTGAAAGAGAGATGTTCAATTGCTGTGAAGAGGGTTTTAGAGAGCCCAAGAAAGTCCAGCAAATGCCAGTACAGTTTCCGTAAGAGAATTCAGTTATGGGATCAGTTCAACACCAGTGCAGAGCTTGCTCAGGAATGACAGCAGGCAGGTATCATTGCCTCTGCTCAGCCAGTGAGGTGAGGATTTTTGGAGGCTGGCAGCAAAGCAACCACTTCCCTCCAAGTAATATCAAGGGCAGACAAAGGGTCCTGTTTCACATAGCGACGCACCAGCGATCCCGACAACAATATGACCTGGCAGGGATCGCTGGTGCATCGCTACATGGTCGCTAGTAAGCTGCCAAACAGGCAGGTCTCTTCAACGACGCACCAGCGATCCCGACAATGATGCGACCTGGTAATGATCGCTGGTGTGTTGTTACACAGCAGCTATTCTGAACGATTCCAGCCTGTGTACCCGAGTTCAGCATCGCCAATGAGGTCGCTCGTCGGCGTCAAACACAGCGATGCATGCTGGCCAGCGGGACGCCGACAATGAAAAAATGGCCCAGGACATTCGAGCACGGTCAGCAATATCCAGCAGGGGGCCGGTCGCTGCTATGTGTCACATGTAGCGAGATCGCTGTGTCACAAAATCGGTGACACATCAGCGATCTCGCTATGTGAGACGGGGCCTTTACACTTTGCACAAAGTGCAAGGATTAGACTGAAAAGGACTTGGGTAAAGTTATTTTGTCTGATGAAGCTCCCTTCAGGCTGTTTAGGACAGCGTGAAGAAAGATTGTCCAGAGATAAAAAGGTCAGCACTCCAGGCACAATTTGGTGATGAACAATGTCTTTTCCAACATAATAGAGCACCATGTCAGAATGGCAAAAGTGATAACTAAGTGGCTCAGTGAACAAAACATTGATATTTTGGATCGATAGACAGGAAACTTACCAGATCTCAATTCCATTAAGAGCCTTTGGTCAATCCTCAAAAAGTTGGTGGACAAACAAAAACACAGAAATTGTGATAAACTCCAAGCACTGATCAGGCAAGAATGGGTGGTCATCAGTCAGGATCTGGCCCACAAGCCGATATCCAGCATTTCAGGGCAGATTTCAGAAGTCTTGAAATATAAGGGTCAACATTACAAATATTAAATCTTTGCATGAACTTGATGTACTTGTCAGTAGGAGTTTAAAAACTCATGAAATGTTGATAATTGTACTTCAGTAACCATAGAAACATCTGAGTAAAAAATTTAAAAACACTGCAAGTGCTGCTCCAAAAGCTGGCCAGATCGCTGGTGCACATGATCCTACTTTTAGTGTGACTGTGCTCCACCAGTGCGGCAGAGGCATCGGAGAGTGCATAATACAGGCCAGAGATGCAACCAAGAGCACTGCTCCTCTTCAAATCCCCTTTAAACTCTGCAGTGCAGATCAATTTTTACATGGATTCAATAACACAGAAGGGGGCTGATTTAGCTACTGAAATGTGCCAGTCAGACAGCCCCCTTTACACACAGCAATGGTCATAATATGACACAAGAGGCTTCTCCTGTGTGTCAAATACAAAATAGAATTGGAGCTACCAGGAAGATTTCTAATATCTTTAGGTAGAGGAAACTTTCCTAGAATAAGTATATTAGTAAGTTGTATAGCTAAATCCAGTACTGTGTACAAGTTTTAGGCAGGTGTGGAAAAACTGCTGCAAAGGAAAATGAGTTTAAAGCAAGTGTTCATAGCTTTATTTTTATCAATTAACAAAATGCAAAGTGACTGAAGAAGAGAAATCTAAATCAAATAGATATTTCGTGATCACCCTTACCTTCAGAAAAGCATCAATGCAAAAATTCTTCTCGGTACACTTACACAAAAATTTTGAAGGAACTCGGCAGGGAGGTTTTCCCAAACAACTTGGAGAGCTGACCACAGATTCTCTATGGAAATAGGGATGCTCAAATCATTCTGTCTCTTCTTGTAATCCCAGAAAGAGTCAATGATGTTGATGTTGAGAGCAGGGCTCTGTGGAAGCCATATATTCACTTCCAGGATTCTTTAGTCTTCTTTGTGCAAAATGTAGTCCTTTATGACATTGGCTGTATGTTTGGTATTGTTGTTGTCCTACAAAATTAATTTGGAGTCGATGAGATGTCTCTCTGATATTATTGCATGATGGATAAGTACCTTGCCTGTTTGTCAGGATTGATGACACCAAGAAATTGGCACCGTTGCGGACCATATACACAGTGGTCAGCCCAAGGAAACTTGGTTCAACAGACGAAAGCCACATCGTGCTTACTTTCATTAGAAATTGGAAGATGTCCAGGCCCAGTGTCAGACTGAAGAACATTGGGCCCGCCAGAGGCCCACCTTTCTCCCCCACTCAAGAGCCCCATAACAGCTGCAAGGTTTGCATTATGAACTCTCCTGAAGGAGAAGGCAGGGCCCACCGGAGGATTCTCCAGTTCTCTGGTGGGCCAGTCCAACCCTTTATCCAGCAGTGCCATCAGCTCAGATCTGGCAACAACAAATGGAACCCAGCTATACCCATCTACCCTTTAAAGAAGTCTAGTTAGAAGTGGTCTTCATGGTAGAATTGTGGGCAAATACTATACTTTTGACAAGGAAACAAACCAAGTGACTCAACTGTGCACAAAAACTAGGTACTGAGATGCGAAAAAATGTCAGCAGGTGTTCTGTGCTAATGAGTCAAAATGTAAAATATTTGGCTTCAATAGAAGGCAGTTTGTTCACTGGAGGGCTGGAGAGTAGTACAATAATGAGTGTCTACAGGAATAGTGAAGCGCAGCGGAGGATATTTGCAAAATTGGGGTAATACAGCAAATGCAGTTGAAGATTTGGTCAGGAACAGTGGTGTCCTAAATACTGAGAAATACAAGCACATTCTGATCCATTATGCAATATTATCAGTGTCATCTGATTGGCGCTAGATGTATTTTGCAGCAGGACAACGACTTCAAACATACAGCCAAAGTCATTAAGATCTATCTTCAGTGTAAATAAGAGCAAAAATCTGTGTGGGATTAGATACAACAAGGATAGAAGGATTTGCGCAAGGGACATCCACAGAAGATCTGTGGCTAGCTCTCCAAGATGTTTGGGTCAACCACCCTGTGGAGTTCCTTCTAAGTCTATGTTCATACATTCAGTATTTTACATCAGTATTTGTAAGTCAAAACCAGGAGTGCGTGAAAAATGCAGAAATGGTGACGTGTTTCTATTATACATTTCTTCTGATTGTTCCGCTCCCGTGTCATGGGAATACCGCAACAGAGAGGGCCAGAAGACCGCAGCTTCTTGTTTCACGTATTCCTGCACTGATTAGAAGCACTTCTCCTCCATATTAAATGGTGCATGTTTCTGTTAGCAATGCAGGGGTTAGACTGTTCAGCTTAGAATCTCTGAAGCATGCCTGTTTGAATGATCTCAGCTGTTCTATATTAGCCACATCCCTTTTCTTATATATACTCGCCTCTGGCAATCCAGATTGTTAGTCTTGTACTGCCTGGTGTGGAGTGGAGGAGTCGGTTGTTGGTAGAGGTGTTTGGAGTGTTGATCAGTGACTGTTGCTTGGTGTTTTGGCTGTCTGCAAATCCTCACCCTCTCTTATTTTGTTCATCTTGTTTTTCTCCCCGGGGTTCCTCTCTGTTGTCTTAGTGCATATTTCTATGTTTGGTATTTTCATTTATCCTTGTAAGTCCTCCCTTGTTAGTCTGGTTTGTGTATATACATACACTATCACTCCCTGCTTCCCTGGGTGGGGGAGGAGTACAAATATTGGGTTGATTTAGGAGTTCAGCAAGGTACGTAGGCCCGGCATCTTCACCTTCAGAAGTAATCTGGAGAGCATGGATAGCTAGGGCGCTGGGAAAGGGAAGGAGCCCCTGGCCCTGGATATTCCGACAAAAGAGTTGTGACATCTTGATTTTGACTTACAAATACTGATGTCAAATGCTGACCAAATACTGAACGTGTGAACGTGGCCTAAAACTGTGTGCAAGTGTACTAGGAGGAATTGATCCTGTTTGAAGGCAAATGGTGGTCACACCAAATCTTGATTTGATTTTGATTTCTCTTTTATTTCAATGTGTTAATTTATAAACATAAACTATTAATATTTCTATTTTTGAAAGCATTCTTACTTTCCAGCATTTTTTCCGCACCTGCCTAAAATATTTGCACAGTACTGTATGTTTGAATAGTACTTTATAATGCTGTAATAGCTAAAAAAAAAAATGTATTTAAATGTACAAACCCTTTAAAGTTATGGTTGATTGATGTATACAAACAGTGTTAGTCTATATCAGCTCTATTAAATAGTTGCAGTGATATTATTAGTTTTACATGTGCCTCCATCATCTTCATACATCCTTTAAGGGGAAAAAAAGTTTAAAAACTAGATTTTTCCTTAATGATAATCAATTTCTTCCCCCTTGTAGTTAAACGATGCAGGTATTTCTGTATTGTGAAGTATTTCTTGTCAGAAATAGCACAGAAATATTCCCAGAGGGTCTGCTATAATAATTTCCACAAAATTATGAGCCTGAGGGTATGCAAAGATTTCACATCAACCACTCAGCTTCCAGCCGAGAAGAGAGAAATGAGAAAGTGTTGAATTTACTGGGATGATGGAAATACACACTAACGCTGCTTTATAGTCTACGGGGTTAAACTAAATGTTATCAAAATATGGGGAATAAAACCATTAGATTATATCAGACCTATATTTCATATAAACTTGTAGCCTGGGCTTTTGCCACATTCCCATCTCAAGCCATTTATCGTATTTTCAAAATGTCACTGTGCCGTTAGCTGACAAGATTATATCTCTATGATATAATACATTTCATTTGATGGTGTAGCTGGAAGAATTTATGAGTTCATTTCACTTTTCAAGTAGTTAATTCTGGATATAATCAAGATATTGGTGTAATTGTACGGTTTTCTATTCTATTTTTTTTTATTTGTTTTATCTATTTTGATTTTTTTTATTGTTGCTTTAGTTTTTTTTACGTGTCAAATCTTATATATCAGGATGGATAATGGATATTCTATTACCCTCTAAAGGGGTTTAAAGTATCAATTTCCCGCTCCCCAACTTTGTTTAGCTACCTTTTTTGCATCATTTAGAACCTTTTCCAGGAGATCTTAAAATATATCCTGGGAAGATGACATGTTAACAGAATCATTTCATGGTTCAGGGTCCTCACTGGATGATTTATCTCTATCTTGAGGCGTTGAAGGCCGTTATTCATGAGATGCATGTGCAGGATTTAATAATCTATTTTGATGGAGGGGAAATAGGTCCATTACTGAAAAATAAAACATTAATATTCACCTTAGATTTGTCAGATTTCTCCTCATTATAATTTTTTGCAAATGAATTAACCGCTATCAGTCAAAAGCAAAGCATGCTGGAAGCCAACAACATGCAGCATGGCAATACGGAAATGTACAGTATGCCTAGCGTGATTGTGTGATTTATAACTACACTGCTCTATAGCCTATAATAGTTAATCTTGTGAAACTATTTTCACACAGAAGCGGTTTAGCCGTCTGTAAGATGTTCCTTGTGTTTTATATAAAACTTTGTTATTGTTTTAATTGTTTTAGTCTTCTAATCCATAAAACTTGTTCTGCTCTGAATGTCCCGTTGTGATTTTTATTTTAATTAAAAACAGGAATATAAATAATGTAAAAGGATGAAAAAAACATCTAAAATGCAGATGGAGAAAAAATAGTTAGGCTGGTATCACATGAATATATTTCATGGTCCATATGGGGACCAATGTCTGATCTGGTGGCGGGTCTCCTGCCCCGAACTTTTGTCCTCATATGTGTCTATGAAAGCTGTAATTTAGGGTCGGGAGACCCACAGTTAGTCTGGGCATTGTGGTCCGTATACAGACTGTGAAGTATGCTTGTGTGAAACCGGTCTTAGGCTAAGTTCATAGAAACTTATGAAAAGTTGACCTATTTTTATGAGAAAGAATGAACCATTTTCATCTGCATACCATTCATGTGCGATCCGTATGTCAATTTCTAACTTCTGTATGGCATTTTTATGCAGAAAAGATTCTGCTCTCTCGCTTCCTCTGGATGTATGTGATACGTCTGAAGGCGGGGAGAGTGAAGCAGCCGCTGATTGGCCGCAGCAGTCATGTGATGTAACAGTGCATACAATCACCAGGAGGGCCAACACCGCTGGAATGGTGCTGGCACTGAAGGCAAGTATAAAGCCACGTTCACATTTTTGGTATTTTACATCATTATTTGTAAAGCCAAAACCTGCAGTGGGTGAAAAATACAGAAGTGGTGACGGGTTTCTATTATACTTTTCCTCTGATTGTTCCACTCCTGGTTTTGGCTTACAAATACTGATGTAAAATACTGACCAAATACGGAACGTGTGAATGTGGCCTAAGTGTCATTATTTTATTGGGGGCAAATATACAGCTTGAGCAGGGTGTGTCCGAGTAGTGGACAACCCCTTTTACTAAAATATACAAGACCAAATACAGTTTTACATGTTAATAATCACAATGCATTTAAGAAAATGGATGTAATATGGATGTACCCACAGACTTAAATAGGCAAGTCTCATCCAAAATCCAAAAAAGAACAGTGCATGCTAAGTTCTTTTCTATATGAACATTCAGTCCGTGTGAAAAAAAACATGTAATATTAATTCAACTATTGCTACACAAAATGCAAAACACTTTAACATTTTTTTGATCCAGAGAAGTACAAGACATCCACAAACAACAATGTTTACCTAGTTGGTTGGACTTTAACTCTACTAAGGGTTACTTCACACATAGCGAAAACGTTAGCAAGATCAATGAAATGTCACAGGTTTTGTGACTCAACAGCGACCTCACCAGCGATCTCGTTACATGTGACACATAGCGGCGACCGGCCCCCCCGCTGCGATATCGCTGAGCGTGCTCGAATGTCCTAGGCCATTTTTTGATCATTGGTGTCCCGCTGGCCGGCATGCATCGCTGTGTTTGATGCCATAACAACGACGAGCGACCTCGTTGGCAACTCTGAAGCATGCCTATCGAGGTCTGAGTCATCAGTCGTTATACCAATCGCCGTGTCGTTGCTGCGTCGTTGAGTAGATCTGACTGTTTGACAGCTTACTAGCGACCATGTAGCGACGTACCAGCAATCCTTACCAGGTCGTATCGCTGTCGGGATTGCTGGAGCATCGCTATGTGTAAAGGTACCCTAACTCACCTCTCCATGTGCCTTACCAGGCATCAAATGAACTGGAGAAGAGATAGAATCTAGGGCTGCTCTAATTAACACCTTTCTAGGAAAGAGGGGTCCAGGATAGAGAGATGAGTCAATACAGATCAGGTCCATCCAATGAGGTCACCTTGTGGCTGTTGGATAGATTATATAATTCTTGGTTAAAAAATGTTAACCAAGTAGCTCAGTCTGTTTTTTACATATGTAGCAATTGTGGAATTCCTGTATTCATTAATTGCAGAGTGCTCTTGCATAGTGTCTTATCCCTAAGGGACAGGTAATAAATAGTGATGAGTGAACGTGCTCGGATAACGTCTTATCCAAGCATGCTCGGGTGTTATCCGAGTATCTTGGACGTGCGCGTACATTATGTTCAAGTCCTTGCGGCTGCATGATTTGCGGCTGTTAGACAGCCTGAACCCATGAGAGGAATCTCTAACAAACAGGCAATGCCCATATAAGTTCAGGCAGTCTAACAGTCGCAAATTAGGCAGCCACGGGGACTTGAACATAATATATGAGCATGCCCAGATGCTCGGATAACACCCAAGCATGCTCGGATAAAATGTCATCCAAGCATCTGGGCGTACTCGTATATTATGTTCGAGTCCCTGTGGCTGCATAATTTGCAGCTGGTAGACAGCCTGAACACATGCAGGGATTGTCTGTTTGTTAGGGAATCCTCACATGTGTTGCAGCTATCTACCACCGCAAATCATGCAGAGACAGGGACTCGAACATAGTATATGACCACTGCCAGATGCTGAGATAACGTCTTATCCGACCATGCTCAGATGTTATCCAAGTATCTCGGGCATGCTCGCTTATTATGTGCGAGTCCCTGTGGCTGCCTAATTTGCGGCAGTTGGACAGCTTGAACACATGTGGAGATTGTTTGTTAGGGAACCCTCACATGGGTTCAGGCTGTCTAACAGGCGCAAATCATGCAGCCACCGGGACTTGAACATAATATACGAGCATGTCCAAGATCCTCGGCTAATTATGCAAATTGTCTCTTCAGAGAGGAAGAGGACTTGAACTCTAGTGCCACCTATTGGAAGTAGCAATCCTAAAAGTCGAGCCTTGTTACATGACTTAGGATAAAAGCCAAGCCAGAATCTCAATTTGCAGACTGTTTCAGGGATAACACCCGAGCATGCTCAGATAAGACGTTATCCGAACACGTTAGCTCATCATTAGAATAAATACACATTCAGGCCTTTTTGTCAATGACAGGGTGGGGCATTGCATGTATTTATTTTCATTTACTAGAATTTATAATCAAGACACCTAAAGTTATTGCATCCCACACGAGGACTACAATATTAATATTATATGGTTTCCTCCTACAAGTTCATTAGATATAACATGCTGAAAACCCCTAAAGTAAAGAAACTTATACATGTTTACTTGCAGCTCGTAACAGTGGTCTCTGCACACATCTCATTTTGGGTTAGTGGCCCCTTAAATACGTAAAATTGAATTTTATAGTCAGATTCCGGCTGTGCTAGCTTGAGTTATTATAATATTTTTCACAGACATCGCCAGGACTCATAATTCTTTCCTGATATTTGTGATTTTCAGACACATTTAGGAATAACTAATTCTATTCATCTATGAAGGTTGGAAATAGAAGAGTTTTATAATATAAACTGGTCCTTTGAGGCACATGGTCATTGAACATTACAATATATATTTCTCACTTTCCTCTACTGCTTAGGTACGGAATAATTTCACTTGCTCCTGTAAAAAATACATTGGAAAACTCGGAAGCTTGTTGCTGCCTGGAGTGACAAGTATGTGACCTTCACGTTTCTCTTATCATGACTGTTTATATATTACTGAATTCTGAAAGAGGTTGTCCCTAAAAGTCTACCACTTTCCCTGTTCAGCTTCTCTAACCCTTGTGATCAGCTTTTATGATCACCAAGTATGAGATTAATGACATAGAGGATATCTGGGAATGAAAACAAAATCTGAAAATGTGCTAAAAAAAAAATAATGAACATAATAACCCAGCTGCACTGCAGCACAGATGCTTTAGCCGTTTCCGGGGGCCTTTGCTTACTTCCGTGTTGCAATCACATCACATGTACATAAAGACCTTCCGGGACCATCATAGTATTGGTGCTGAAGTTGAGAGGTATACAACAGGTGAGTTATAGTTATTTTTTATTTTAGGACATTACTAAAATAAATATTGTATTATTTTCTAAACAGCGCCATTAATTCAGCAGCGCTTTATCATTGTTGTCCCCATTGTAGCTTCCAATCTAAATTCCCTATCACTATATCTTTGGAGTGTGGGAAGAAGCAGGAGGAAATTCACACAAACTGCTTGCAGATGTTGTCCTTGTTGGTATTTGAACACAGGACATCAGAGCTGCAAGATTACAGGGCTAACCACTGAGCCACCATGCTGCCCTTGACAATGGCTGTTGTAGGAAAAGAATGCTAGAATTCACTTTATGATCAAGCTTGTATTTTTTAACTGGAGCAAGTTCAGAGAAGAGCTACCAGGATGGTGAGCAGACTGCAAACTATGTCCTACGAGGAATGGTTAAAGGATCTGGGAATGTCTATGGACCGCCCGCCAGGGCCGCGGGGATACTCGGTACCGGGCCCCTTCTTAAGGGGATGTGTCACGGCAGCAGTGACCCAGTCCGTGGCCCTGGGCATCCAATGAAAATGATTATAAAAGGGGAAATAAAGTTTATATGGGGTTAATTCGTGACACTACCTGTGGTACTCAGCAATAAGGTGTTGGCCGAAGCTGCTTGAAGAGACCGCTGGGGCTGAGGGTGATGCAGCAGAGTTGGTACAGCTCTCCACAGGTAGAGCTAAGTCCCAGGGCAATTATATTATAAAAGATGGTGATGATGGATGTAATGCAGGGCAGGTGATGCAGTAAATAACTCTGAGGACACAGCAGGGCAACAGTTTCCTTTACCTTTACTGGATGTTCTGAGGTGCAGACCAGAGCACTGAGTACAGATAGTAATGGAGGTCCAGGCAGCCTTGAAGCAAACTAGGATCCACTAAGCCAGATGGGTTGGAGGCCTCCTTTCTGTGCTGTCCTATGAGGTCCTTGCTGCCTAAAACTATGCTCAGTCCTCTGTTCCTTACTGTTATTTAGTCCTTGACTGTAAGCACGCAGCTTAAGCCTTTTACAGGTGTCACTGCTTCATGGTGGCTCCGGATCTGGTATGCTGCTGTGCCTTCAGGTGTGTGATGGGGCCAGGAAGCCTGCAGTTTCCTGCCCTCCGGATTTGGCTGCTGGGACTGTTGTACCCGTGCAGCCATGGACTCCGGCGTCCGGTGTCAAGTGCTCTTCCCTGGGGTGAGCTTGGTCACAGCTCCAATCCCCAGGCTTTCCTAAACTTCCACTTTCCTCTCTCTTTACTCTACTCTTGGGATGAGCTCCTCACAGCTTCTGTCCCTTGTATGGACTCTCACAGACAGCAACTAACTAACTCCACCTCCAGCCCAGAACTTATAGGAAAACTACCCTGAAACTGGGTTTAGAGCTCCCCCTTCTGAGCCTCCTTGCTTCCAGGCATGATATCACCCCCTGTGAGGGAGGCAATGGCACTGTGGCAACCAGACTCCTGGGGTGCCACATTTAGCTTGCAAAAAAGAAGGCTAAGAGGAGACTCAACAGCTGTCTACAAATATCTGAAGAACTGTCACAGTGTAGACCAGGGGTCTCAAACATGCGGCCCCTGAGGCAGGCATCTGTGGCCCGCGGTGCCCCACATGTCTCATGCTAGAGAGCAGTGCACTGCTCCGTAATGACTAGACTAGAACAACCTCTTCATAACATAAACATCCCATCTCGTGACTCCTCCCTCCCATGTGATTGATCACATGACCGCCATCACTGCAGGTCCTGTGGGAGCAGTTTTCAGCTTTCTCCCAGCGCGTTTGTGAGAAGACTCAGGTACATTTTATACAGCGCTGTGTGCTGGCGTCAGCCGTGGACTTATCCATGTTATACAGCGGGGGTGGCTATGGAGGGGTTAATAACTGCGCGCTTGTGTTACCCGCGCTGCACTGTGTCACGTGTGCTGCTCCTACAGAGCTGTGCTGCCGCTCACTGTCTGGATTAGTGACTGGGTGTAAAGTTCTGGCTGTGGCTGGAGCAGGAGCAAATCAGCCTCTCATCACAGCAGGCTCACTGCAGGGGTTGTCACACCGCTCTATAGGCGACAACTGTCCGATCAGTGGGGTCTGTCGGCATTGTATATGTGTGTGCTGTGGTCAGAAAGGTACTATCATGATCCAGGTTGGATTATGACAGATAAATGCACTAGTAACCTTTTTTTTTCTTTTTTTTCCTTCAAGCCTTTGGCTTTAAGGTAGTTTTGCCCCCGGTGGCCGTTAGGGTCATTGCACTGTGGTGATTTCAGTTCTAGTTTTGCCCCCGGTGGCCGGTAGGGTCATTGCACTCTGGTTTCTTTAGTTTAGTGCATGTGATTATCACTAACAGGTGTGATTGCTCTGGTTTAACTATATAGGTGTGTCTTGTTCTCTCTATCACTGTTGGTGATATTGCTAATTTCCAACCAAGTCTGGTGGAGGAAGGAACTACAGAGAGGAGTTCCTTTCAGCTCTGACAAAGCTTGAATAAGTAGCAGCTATTCTGGAGGAAAGCTGAATTCTGGTGGTGGACTCTGTTGCTGGGAGCAAGAGCAACAGAGCAAAGCTAAGTGGTGTTACCCCTGTTTTGTAACTTCCTTTTGTGTGTTTCAGTGCAGTGGTGGGATTAGTTTCTGCACCGTCCATTTCACTAGAAAGGGCTAGGTGCAGGGCGAGCTAGGGTTTTTAGGTTCCTGATCGGCGCCTGGTGCGGAACTGGCCTAGGGATCGTTAGGAGTGTAGAGACACTGACTCAGGGGAGTGCAGGAGGTCTCCACGTCCCCGTTCCCTATCGCAGGACCCTCCATTGTATCAGTTTCCCTGGTGTTTCCCTTTATTATTTAAATTCGCCCTGCTGCAGGCGGTGTATCCAGATATACGTGTAATTCTGAAATTCGCCTGCTGGAGGCGGTGTATTCGGCTGCACATTACATTATTTAAATTCGCCCTGCTGAAGGCGGTATATCCAGGGTCACGTGTGCCATAGAAATTCGCCCTGCTGGAGACGGTGTGTTCAGTCACACGATGACCTTCACAGGTACAGAGCCCCCATATCTGTGCTGTAAATGCCTGTACATACAGGTACAGAGCCCCAATACCTGTGCTGTAACCGCCCTGTACATACAGGTACAGAGCCCCCATACCTGTGCTGTAAATGCCCCTACAAACAGGTAAAGAGCCCCCATACCTGTACTGTAACTGCCCCTACATACAGGTACAGAGCCCCCATACCTGTGCTGTAACTGACCTGTAAATACAGGTACAGAGCCCCCATACCTGTGCTATAACTGCCTCTACATACAGGTACAGAGCCCCCATACCTGTGCTGTAACTGCCCCTACATACAGGTACAGAGCCCCCATACCTGTGCTGTAACTGCCTCTACATACTGGTACAGAGCCCCCATACCTGTGCTGTAACTGCCCCATACATACAGGTACAGAGCCCCCATACCTGTGCTGTAAATGCCCCTACATACAGGTACAGAGCCCCCATACCGGTGCTGTAACTGCCCCTACATACAGGTGCACAGCCCCCATACCTGTGCTGTAACTGCCCCTACATACAGGTGTACAGCCCCCGTACCTGTGCTGTAACTGCCCCTACATACAGGTGCACTGCCCCCATACCTGTGCTGTAAATGCCCCTACATACAGGTGCACAGCCCTCATACCTGTGCTGTAACTGCCCCTACATACAGGTGCACAGCCCCCATACCTGTGCTGTAACTGCCCCTACATACAGGTGCACAGCCCCCATACCTGTGCTGTAACTGCCCCTACATACAGGTGCACTGCCCCATACCTGTGCTGTAACTGCCCCTACATACAGGTACAGAGCCCCAATACCTGTGCTGTAACTGCACCTACATGCAGGTACAGAGCCCCAATATCTGTTCTGTAACTGCCCCTACATACTGGCACAGAGCCCCCATACCTGTGCTGTAACTGCCCCTACATACAGGTACAGAGCCCCCATACCTGTGCTGTAACTGCCCCTACATACAGGTACAGAGCCCCCATACCTGTGCTGTAACTGTCCCATACATACAGGTACAGAGCCCTCATACCTGTGCTGTAAATGCCCCTACATACAGGTACAGAGCCCTCATACCGGTGCTGTAAATGCCACTACATACAGGTACAGAGCCCCCATACCTGTGCTGTAAATGCCCCATACATACAGGTACAGAGCCCCCATACCTGTACTGTAACTGCCCCTACATACAGGTACAGAGCCCCCATACCTGTGCTGTAACTGCCCCGTACATACAGGTACAGAGCCCCCATACCTGTGCTATAACTGCCTGTACATACAGGTACAGAGCCCCAATACCTGTGCTATAACTGCCTCTACATACTGGTACAGAGCCCCCATACCTGTGCTGTAACTGCCCCATACATACAGGTGTACAGACCCCATATCTGTGCTGTAACTGCCCATACATACAGGTGCACAGCCCCCGTACCTGTGCTGTAACTGCCCCTACATACAGGAGCACAGCCCCCAATACCTGTGCTGTAACTGCCCCTACATACAGGTACAGAGCCCCCATACCTGTGCTGTAAATGCCCCTACATACAGGTGTACAGACCCCATATCTGTGCTGTAACTGCCCATACATACAGGTGCACAGCCCCCATACCTGTGCTGTAACTGCCCCTACATACAGGTGCACAGCCTCCATACCTGTGCTGTAACTGCCCCTACATACAGGAGCACAGCCCCCAATACCTGTGCTGTAACTGCCCCTACATACAGATGCACAGCTCCCATACCTGTGCTGTAAATGCCCCTACATACAGGTGTACAGACCCCGTATCTGTGCTGTAACTGCCCTTAAATACAGGTGCACAGCCCCCATACCTGTGCTGTAACTGCCCCTACATACAGGTGTACAGACCCCGTATCTGTGCTGTAACTGCCCTTAAATACAGGTGCACAGCCCCCATACCTGTGCTGTAAATGCCCCTACATACAGGTGTACAGACCCCGTATCTGTGCTGTAACTGCCCTTACATACAGGTGCACAGCCCCCATACCTGTGCTGTAACTGCCCCTACATACAGGTACAGAGCCCCCATACCTGTGCTGTAACTGCCCCGTACATACAGGTACAGAGCCCCCATACCTGTGCTGTAACTGCCCCTATATACAGGTACAGAGCCCCCATACCTGTGCTGTAACTGCCTCTACATACAGGTACAGAGCCCCAATACCTGTGCTGTAACTGCCCCTACATACAGGTACAGAGCCCCCATACCTGTGCTGTAACTACCCCGTACATACAGGTACAAAGCCCCCATACCTGTGCTGTAACTGCCCCTATATACAGGTACAGAGCCCCCATACCTGTGCTGTAACTGCCCCTATATACAGGTACAGAGCCCCAATACCTGTGCTGTAACTGCCCCTACATACAGGTGCACTGCCCCCATACCTGTGCTGTAACTGCCCCTACATACAGGTACAGAGCCCCCATACCTGTGCTGTAACTGCCCCTATATACAGGTACAGAGCCCCAATACCTGTGCTGTAACTGCCCCTACATACAGGTACAGAGCCCCCATACCTGTGCTGTAACTGCCCCTACATACAGGTGCACAGCCCCCATACCTGTGCTGTAACTGCCCCTACATACAGGTGCACAACCCCCATACCTGTGCTGTAACTGCCCCTCTATACAGGTGCACAGCCCCCATACCTGTGCTGTAACTGCCCCTACATACAGGTGCACAACCCCCATACCTGTGCTGTAACTGCCCCTCTATACAGGTGCACAGCCCCCATACCTGTGCTGTAACTGCCCCTCTATACAGGTGCACTGCCCTCATACCTGTGCTGTAACTGCCCCTACATACAGGTGCACAGCCCCCATACCTGTGCTGTAACTGCCCCTCTATACAGGTGCACAGCCCCCATACCTGTGCTGTAACTGCCCCTACATACAGGTGCACAGCCCCCATACCTGTGCTGTAAATGCCCCTACATAAGTTTAAACCTAGCAGTATTATAATACAGTAATATAGAATTGTTAGAGTAGTTCAAATAAACAATTGTTTCACAATAATTTTGTACTGTATTAAGTTTGAAAGGAATGCGGCCCGCCAGCTTAAATTTTTTTTCATTTGCGGCCCATTTATTTTACCGAGTTTGAGACCCCTGGTTTAGACGGATCATCATTATTCTCATTTGCACAAGAAAACACGAGAAGCAATGGAAAGAAACTGAAACGGAGAAGATACAAATTAGATATTAGAAAAAACTTTTTGAGAGTGAGGGTGATTAATGAATGGAACAGGCTGTCATGAGAGGTGGTGAGTTCTCCTTCAATGGAAGTCTTCAAAAAAGAGGCACAGACACCTGTCTGAGATGGTTTAGTGAATCCTGCATTGAGTAGGGGGTTGGACACGATGACCCAGGAGGTCCCTTCCAACTCTAACATTCTATGGTACTATGGTTCATGTAACATTGAGAAAGCGCCTCCTGAGCGCGAAACGTACGTCGGAGGTTTGTTCCACGGCTGGGGGTAACTGTGCACCACCTGGTAAGCTTTTTCCATATGACTGTCGCTGATATATGATGTAACTTTTGATGAATGTTATGGATCCTGCTTGCCGTCATTAGCCCTATTGCCTGATTACACATCGACTGGTTGCCCTGAGGATATTTTGTCCAGGCTATATGGCGATTATTTGGCATTTGTAACAGCCCTTGTGTCAGCATATTTTACAAACTATCCTGGCTAATGTTATATACGAGCAGGTGCAGTCTTTTTTTTTTTTTTTTTCACCCCCACCTGCCTTCTTAATATTGGTGTCTATGTCATCTGCAACTTTGCTGGTTATTTATATATATATTGTCTGTGCTCGCATTTAATAAAGGATTTTGATATTTTTATACTACTTGGATTCGTTTGCTCCCTTTTTTCTCCTAAATTTTCATGTGACATGTGGATAAGATTACGTTTTAAAACAAACGTCTGGGCGTTGCCTGGCAGAATGTCTGTGGCACCAGAGACGGACACAGCATTAGAGCAGCCTGTGTATCATGGTGAGCTATTGGCCTAGAAAGGGGTCATATATTGTTCATGCACATGGGCCTCTTTCTGTCCGTGTCCTCTCCTCTATTTTAGAGTTTTGTAACTATAAAATAATGCTTGTATCATCTCTTTTATCTTCTCCACTTTCCCAAAGTCTTTATGAGAAAAGAAGCAAGAACAACAATTTTTTATATATATTTTTCTCCCCTCATCTACAGGAAAACTGGTGAATCCCCCGGTGGGTCCTGGTGCAGGAGTGGTCCTCCCACCCCTCAATATGTGAGCAGTAGTTGGCACGATACAGTTGATTCACTATGTACAACGGCAGCATCTCATCATTTAACAATCTACCCGGTTTATTTTTATATAGAAGAAAATTTGTGAATGAGAGTCAATGTTACTGGGAATCCCTTGTTACCCCAGTCTGATACTGCTCCTGCACGCCAATAAAACATCCATAAGTAATTGGCTTCCGAGGAATCTTGCCATAATCAGTCTCTTGTAAAATTAGAATGTGATCTTTATTGGAGACATAAACTTTTATAAAGTTGTATGGCATATGCTGATACTACATAAGCAATAAGAAATAAATAATACTACTGCGCCACATTTTATGAAATGCATATTGGATATACAGGTACATGCACTGATTAAAGTATGTGGATCCAATTGCAGGATGATCCTGGGATCAGCTTGATCACCAATAATTGTGATTAGTAAATAGACGAAAATCATGTGTAATGGGTGTAAAATTGAGCAGGAAATCCGTAATAGCATTGCATTTTTAATCTGCAGTGAACTCCTGAAGAAGCTTATTTTATAATTCAGCCTAGATTCTTTTTTACGTCAAATGGCAAATGATATGGTTTATTAGAAATAGAGATTAAAGGGTACGTTGTGTGAGCCAGTCAAGCGTAATTTGTAATTTTCTTGCTGCAATCTCGTAACTGAAAACCATAATGTGATATTAGCATAGTTTTTGTTACAACAATCAATTCTAATATGAAGTGTGTGTTACTATTGATTATATTAATGAGTTGCTCTTTTAAAGTCAATTGAAAAAAAAAATTACCCGAGTATGGGCAATTCTTAAAGCTGCACTATTATTCAGTAGCCCTTGACTTATATCCTTATTACATTACTATAAAGCACTGACTGATGCATTACAGTTATAGTAACAAGGAGCCTCATTCTAGTTTTTGCTATGGTGTCCTATTGCTAAGGGGCACTACGATTATGGAGCCCTGATAAAGATACAGTTGTGTAGTATCATGGTTCTCAACCTGAGACAGTGGTGTAAATTAAAGCCAATTGGACCCAATGCAAAATCTCCAACATGGCTTCCAAATATAATGTTTTTTTTAATAGTACTGGTCTTTTCATATGGGCCGAAAGGACCCTTTGGGCCCCCTAGACTCCAGAGCCTATGACTGACTTCAAACTTTATACCTACTTGTATGACAAGGGGCGACACTCCATGGTGACCTCATAGGATGCTTTTAATGGGTCACAGCTGAATTATTATAGAAGGAGAGGTACGTTTACATAGAATGTTTTAGCAAGGGGTACTTGGCTTAGAAACTGTTTAGTTTGTGACTATCAGCCATTTTCTTGTAGTGTTCTAGCTGCTGGTCTTTTTCCCCTGGTGCTGGGTTTGTCTTGGGTCAGGTGATTGTATCACCCTTTATTAACCTGCACCTGTCTCACATTCCTTGCTGGACAACAGTGTTATTCTGCTTGAGTTCTGGCTTCGAGCTTTGCCTTGTGTGTGTTTAATTAGTGCAGTGCTGGGATCTCTGGTTCTGCTAGTCTTAGTTTCTGTTTAGAGTTGTTTTCTGCAGCCTTCTTTATGTTTTCTTCTAGGAGGTGACCCGTTTTTGTACCCCATCCTTAGATCTTTCAGGGACTCCCTTCCCCCTTTCTATAGGTCTTCGCTTGAGACTAACCTAGGATCATCGGTAGATCTATTCGCAGGAATGGGTCGCCCATTCCATCGTAGGGCATCAGCCTAGTTGCAGTGCAGGGTCAGTTTTCCCCCTTCTACCCTAGTCCTGTGCTGCAGAACCGTAACAGAAACATTGGTCTAGTATACCATTTGATCACTTTTCTAGATTAATAAAATTAATGCTGATGAATGGGTAGGGGGTTTACAGCCTAGGATTTCCCTGTTGAAAAAAAAACAAAACTTAAAACCCTCTAGCCAAATTACATTTCTATCAAAAATAATTGGACATATTTTGCTTAAAGAGGATCATTTACTTACCTTGCCATAACTGTAATTTTTTGCCTGCTGTTTTCCTGAGTCTAACACAGTTTTTCTTTCGTTCCTGCACCTTAGCATTCCTGATATATGGCCCCATCACCCTTGTATGTCAACCTAGTCTGTTTATCCAAGTGAGCGTGGTCCTTCACCATTCTCTAAGGATGTTTTCTTGAGGACCACACCTTCTTGGTTAACAAGACTAAAATCTATATACAGAAAAAAATAGGGGGCTATATCTCAAGAACGGAGAGGCACAAAAACAAAAAATAGACAATGCCAGATTCAGGAGAACAGGGGCATTTGCCAAAGATTACATGTGAGATGATTTTGGAAATAGTGGAGCCTCGTGAATAAAGCTGGCTATACACATGTCATTAATGTTGCCTGAAGGCACCGATTTTCATGAGATAGGTCAACCATTAAATGCGTATAACAGTCTCCCCTCCCAGACAACTGATGTTAGTGAAGGTAAGGATTAGTCGGTTGGATCTCAACATCTGTACTCAATGGAATAGCCCCCTACTGTAAAGGGCCCTTTACACATAGCGATATCGCTAGTGATATCACTAAAGTGTCACCGATTTTGTGACGCAACAGCCATATCACTAGCGATATCGCTACATGTGACACCTCCGACCGGCTCCCCCGCTGGCTATCGCTGATCGCGCAAGATCGGCCTAGTCCAGTTCTCATCGTCGGCTTCCTGCTGGCGCCGACGAGTGAGCCATGGACGCAGGCGGAAGACGTCACCCTCGCTGCGTCTGACAGGTAAGTGACGACTGCTGCTGCATTGCTAGTGAGATCTGCCTGTGTGGCAGCTCACTAGTGACCATTTAGCGATGCACCAGTGATCCTGACCGGGTCATATCGTGGTCGGCATCGCTGGTGCATCGCTAAATGTAACGGGACCATAACCCCTCCGATATCATTTGACACCAAAATGTATTTCCAATATACAGTATATGTAACTGTAATACATTTCACATAACTGACATTACAGTAAAAATCACACTAGGTGTCAGGAACACCGCACTGAACTTGCTCACTGAGCCAGTGCGTGTGTCCTGAGTAAAGCGAACTGTGCTCAAAGATACCTGTGGAGCAGGCAGCAGCCGAGTAGGTGCGTACTTCAGAACAGCAGGACCTGAAGCACGTGACTGCTGGGGGCGTGGCCTAAACCTCAGAGAGCTGGGAGCTGCAAGAGAACTCCTAGCAGGGTAACTGCGAGACAAAGTTACCAAGGGGCATAGACAGGGAGGATAGTCAGGACGTAGCCAATGAGTCATACACAGAGATAGCTGCAAGGTACAAGAGGGGCGAGCAGAGAGTAGTCAGATCACAGGCAATGAGTCATACACAGAGAGGGTAGCGCAGTACAGAATCAACAGGCAAACTCACAACGGGGAACAGAACCGGGTCAGAACCATATAAACAAGCTATAACAACGAACAGGCAAACAGAGGTCACCACACTCGGCCAAAGGCAAAAGTATAACTGACAGGGATTGGAGCTTCCCAGGGGTTTAAGACGCTCTCCCAGAACCATAGAGAGGCCACAATCATTAACCCCAAGTGTGCAGGACAAAACCTGCACTGAGCTCCAGACATTAACCCCTGACGTGCAGCTCAAAAACCTGCACCGGGATCATGACACTAGGCCTCATTTATCAAAAATGTAAAAATAAATACAGTCTGTTGCCTATAGCGACCAATCAGAGCTCAGCTTCCATTTCTTAAACAGCTCTGGTAAAATGAAAGCTGCACAGTGATTGGTTGCTATGGACAACATGGAAGGTTTTCTTATTAGAAGGTTTTGATAAGTCTGCCACAATGTCATTGTAATGTGCTTTCCCTGGAGCTCTCCGGTAGCAGTCAGAATTTTGCTTAGCCTTTTTAATGCACAATTAACTAACGCACATAATTATATTTTATTCATGAGTATAACATAATTACTGGATTGTAATTGTTGTCACTGGTGCAATGATGTATTTACTGCTTTGCTGATATTCCAGCTTTAATCTGTCAATGTAGGGTTTAAAGTTACCGTACATATAGTAAAAATTACAATGATACAAGTAGAACAAGTAGATCCTGCTAAATAGTCTTTTCTTAAAGGGAATCTGTCATGTGAAAAAACTCTATTATGGTGTTAGTTTGCAGGGTAATAGTGATTTTTGATGACTTGGCAACCCTTTAATAGAAATCCCCCATGTACGGGTGCTTCTCACAAAATTAGAGTATCATCAAAAAGTTACTTTATTTCAGTTCTTCAATACAAAAAAGTGAAACTCATATAATATATAGAGTCATTACACACAGAGTGATCAATTTCAAGTGTTTATTTCTGTTAATGTTGATGACTATGGCTTACAGCCAATGAAAACCCAAAAGTCATTATCTCAGTAAATTAGAATAATTAGCAAAAAACACCTGCAAAGGCTTCCTAAGCATTTATAAAGGTCCCTTAGTCTGTTTAAGTAGGCTCCACAATCATGGGGAAGACTGCTGACTTGACAGATGTCCAAAAGGCAGTCACTGACACACTCCACAAGGAGGGTAAGCCACAAAAGGTCATTGCTAAAGAAGATGGCTGTTCACAGCGTGCTGTATCCAAACATATTAATAGGAAAGTTGAGTGGAAGGAAAAAGTGTGGCAGAAAAAGGTGTGCAAGCAACCGGGATAACCGCAGCCTTGAAAGGATTGTTAAGAAAAGGCCATTCAAAAATTGGGGGGAGATTCACAAGGAGTGGACAGCTGGTGGAGTCATTGCTTCAAGAGCCACCACACACAGACGTATCCAGGACATGGGCTACAAGTGTCGCATTCCTTGTGTCAAGCCACTCATGACCAATAGACAACGCCAGAAGCGTCTTACCTGGGCCAAGGAGAAAAAGAACTGGACTGTTGCTAAGTGGTCCAAAGTTGTTGTTTTCAAATGAAAAAAAATTTACATTTCATTTGGAAATCAAGGTCCCAGAGTCTGGAGGAAGAGTGGAGAGGCCACAATCCAAGGCCTAGTATGCAGTTTCCACAATCAGTGATGGTTTGGGGAGCCATGTCATGTGCTGGTGTAGGTCCACTGTGTTTTATCAAGATCAAAGTCAGGGCAGCCATCTACCAGGACATTTTAGAGCACTTTATGCTTCCCTCTCCTGACAAGCTTTTTGGAGATGGAAATTTCATTCTCCAGCAGGACTTGGCCCCTGTCCACACTGCCAAAAGTACCAATACCTGGTTTAAAAACAACAGTATCACTGTGCTTGATTGGCAGCAAACTCGCCTGACTTTAACCCCATAGAGAATCTATGGAGTATTGTCAAGAGGAAGATGAGAGACACCAGACCCAACAATGCAGACGAGCTGAAGGCTGTTATCAAAGCACCCTGGGCTTCCATAACACCTCAGCAGTGCCACAGGCTGATCGCCTCCACGCCTCCATGCCACGCCGCATTGATGCAGTAATTGATGCAAAAGGAGCCCCGACCAAGTATTGAGTGCATTTACTGAACATACATTTCCGTAGGCCAACATTTCGGATTTTAAAAACATTTTTCAAGCTGGTGTTATAAAGTATTCTAATTTACTGAGATAATGACTTTGGAGTTTTAATTGGCTGTAAGCCATAATCATCAACATTAAGGCTAAGTGCACACGTACCGGAACTCTCGCGGAAATTACCGCGAGAATTCCGGAATTCCATTCCGCGGGAAAATCGCATTTTAAATTCCCGCGATTTTCCCGCGGAAAAACTAGCATTTTGCAAGCGTATTTAGCTTGCAAAAATGCTAGCGTTTTCCAAGCGATCTGTAGCATCGCTTGGAGAACTGATTGACAGGTTGGTCACACTCGTCAAGCATAGTGTTTGACGAGTGTGACCAACTTTTTACTACTGAGGCCGCCTATGCAGCATCAGTAGTAAAAGATAAAATGTAAAAAAAAATAAAAACTAGTGTTATTCTCACCTTCCGATGTCCCGCGCATCCGTTCCCAGTAATCCTTTGCGAAAATGCCCGCGATGACGTCCGTTCTCGCGGGATCGCGATGTCTCGTGGTAATTCGTGATGACGTCGCGCGAATTACAGCGAGACGTCGCGATCCCGCGAGAATGGACGTCATCGCGGGCATTTTCGCAAAGGATTACTGGGAACGGAAGCGAGGAGAGGCGGGAAGGCTGCGTGGGACGCCGGAAGGTGAGAATAACAATATTTTTTATTTTAAATTCTATTTTTTACAGGGATATGGTACCCAAAGCCCGGAGGACAGTCTCCTCTCCTCCGGACCGTGGGTACCATCCGCAAATGTTCTGCTTACTTTCCGCATGGTGTGCACAGCCACATGCGGGAAGTAAGCGGAACAATGCATTCCTATGGGTGCGGGATCGCCGCAATTCCACAAATTAATGAGCATGCTGCGTTTTTTACCGCAAAGCGATTCTGCCGCGGTAAAAACCGCAGCATTAGCACAGCATTGCGGAATCCCATAGGAATGCATGGGATGCTTATTTTTCGCGTTTTCGCGGCAAAATCGCGCGGTTAAAACCGCCACGGAAACGCGAAAAAAACGCCACGTGTGAACTCAGCCTAACAGAAATAAACACATGAAATAGATCACTCTGTTTGTAATGACTCTATATAATATATGAGTTTCATGTTTTGCATTGAATAACTGAAATAAATTAACTTTTTGATGATATTCTAATTTTGTGAAAAACACCTGTATGTACTACTACTGCTACCATTACTGCCGATGTAACAGGCCAAATTAACCCCTGTTCAGACTAAACCTGGATATAGTTTAGCCTGGGGGATGAACTGTCCTACACCAAACTATTCACGGGGGTATAAAATAGCCTAGGCCAAACTATACCCCTCCAGGCTATAATATAACCCTCTTCTTTATGAGCCATTGTAAATTAGATATAAAAAATGTCATATAAAATCTAACATAAAACTGACTAACGTATAGTGGGAAGATATTTGTGTTGTTAATCAGATGATGAAGATTGATCTCACAATACAATGTGACTGGTAATGGACAACAGTCATTACATCTGAGATTACACTGTTTGTTGTCCAGTGAGATAAGTGCTTTTACCTTAGGGTACCATTACGCATAGCGACACACCAGCGATCCTGACAACGATACGACCTGGTGAGGATCGCTGGTGCGTCCCTGTATGGTCGCTAGTAAGCTGTCAAACAGGCAGATCTCCTCAACGACGCAGCAATGATCCAGCGATCCGTATAATGACCTCGGCGGTCATTGGGACCTTGTCACACAGCAGCTATACTGATGACTCAGACCTCTATAAGAGTGAGTTCTGCGTTGCCAATGAGGTCGCTCGTCGGTGTCAAACACAGCAATGCATGCTGGTCAGCGGGACACCAACGATCAAAAAATGGCCTGGGACATTTGAGCACGATCAGCGAGATCGCAGCAGGGTGCCGGTCGCCGCTATGTGTCACACGTAGCGAGATCGCTGGCGAGGTCGCTTTTGCATTACAAAATCGGTGATGTTTCAGCGAACTCACTAACGATCTTGTTTAGAATGCAATTGTAACTGGATATTATCACTTCACTGGTTTTCTCACCTTCACTCTGTTTGGTTGAAAAGTGTGCAGATCTCTTTCTATCATACTCAGACACACAGTTGCTTTTAATGTGTAACTACTGAGAAGTGCGGTAGGATTCTTTACCTCATTATTTCTTTGTGGAAGTCTAATATTTTTACTGATTGAAGTTTTTCTGATTTAAGCAGTAAAAGTCTATGTGTTTATAATTTTAAGATTTAAGTCAGTTATCTTCTCATATAACTTACCAGAGAAACCTGAACCCCCAATAAGATGTTGAAAATTAAGTAATTCACTCAACGCTGCTGATATCAAGGGGGGGTATAATCTGGCATTAGGGGGCCTAGACCCCTTTAACCCTGAGTATAGTCTGGACTTGGGGTATACTATGGCCTGTTACTCC
This sequence comes from Dendrobates tinctorius, assembly GCF_039654945.1. Lineage (NCBI taxonomy): Eukaryota > Metazoa > Chordata > Amphibia > Anura > Dendrobatidae > Dendrobates > Dendrobates tinctorius. The sequence continues at coordinate 42,159,541 of NW_027361810.1, read as the reverse complement.
GGTACTCTGATCCCTCTAGATTCAAAATGCCAGGCTCATCAAGGATGGAGCATATAGAACAAAATGGTCACACATCTTGAAAACTCAATAGTAAAGAAATGAGAAGCCAAATGGCACAGTCATCCAAAGAATAAGAAATCATCTTGTCTTATAGAAACATTTATTGTTAAACTTTCCAATAAAACTACATGTTTTGGGGAACCAGGTACTGTACCCTATAACAAGTTAACAGAGAGCACTTTCTCTTAACTTAATAAAGGTGACTAAGGCTGGTTTCACACTAGCGTTCGATCGCACAGCGCATCATGCGCTATAGGGCGCACGTGCAATGTTCCCCTGTGTTTAACATGGTGATCGCAGGGTCTTGCAAATGTACACGCTCTTCAGCGTTTAGCGTGCGCTGCGCATTTTAGAGGTGTGTGCCCAGACGTGCCGTACACTAGATGTTGCATTTTTTTTTCCGGCGACATCGTTAAAAAAATCGCGCGCGCATGTGTGCGCTCAGTGTGCGCACAAAAATAGCATTAGAGTCTATGTGGTCGCTGACAAGCGCTTGGCACCGCGCACATCAGCGCCTTGTGCGCGCACGCAATTTGAATAAACAACTCCCCCTAAACAAGCAACATTGTTTTGGAGGAGTGTAAATAAAAGAAGGTGTCTTCAGGGTCAGACAATTACTCTACAGACAGCCTTGCAGAGAGCAGACAAGAGCCTACAAGTGTGGATTCAAGCTTCAGGAGCCAAAAATGTGAGTATTCTTCAACATAATGTCTGTGTGTCCTGTACAATTTTATAATGTACTAATGTATTTTTTTTTCTTTTCAGCATGTCTTCTTCTGGCTCAATGTATTCGCCAACATGGCAAGAACTGGCCCAAGCTGATCGTGAGGTGAGAATACCACTGCACGGCCACCTGCATTCCCAGCGATGCCGGACATCACTACACCACCTCAAGTCTGAGTGCTGCTGGACACTCCTCCACCACCACCACTATGGCAAGCGCTGCTCCTATATGGAGCACCACCACGGCCACAGCACCACCAGCTTGGAGCCAAACCACCACAGAACCTGCTTGGGCCACCGACACCACCAAAGGAGCACCGCCAGCACTCCGCAGCAACAGAGCACCGCCAGCACTCCGCAGCAACAGAGCACCGCCAGCACTCCTCAGCAAAGGAGCACCGCCAGCACTCCGCAGCAACAGAGCACCGCCAGCACTCATCAGCAAAGGAGCACCGCCAGCACTCCGCAGCAACAGAGCACGTCCAGCACTCCGCAGCAAAAGAGCACCGCCAGCACTCCGCAGCAAAAGAGCACGTCCAGCACTCCTCAGCAAAGGAGCACCGCCAGCACTCCGCAGCAACAGAGCACCGCCAGCAGTCCTCAGCAAAGGAGCACCACCACCACTCATCAGCAAAGGAACACCGCCAGCACTCCGCAGCAAAGGAGCACCACCACCACTCCTCATGTCAACATAACCGCCACCAATTCTCCTCCTCTGAGTCCCCCAAGAACTTTGGATGAGATCCCAGACAGGCAGCCTCCTGCTCAGAGCACCGACCCAAATTTCTCTCCTAGGAGCACCGCCACTTCTAGCAGCACCGCCACCGCCACCACAGAGCAGCAAAGGGGTGATCCGCATTCCCTATTTTACAGGGCAACGCCACAGTCCACCGTCACCAGGCGGTCAACAAAAGTAAGGTGGTCACAAGTTGCAAGTCGGTCCGGGCAGGATATTCCTGCGCCAAAGAAGAAGAAAAAAAAAACTTTGTTTGTCCATCCACCGTCTCCTCCTAATGTGTCTCAAGCTGGCTCAATGTCCATTCCAGAGCTCCCTTCCCCCAGTATTTTTGTCGCCCCTTCTCCTAGAACCCCTTCCTCTACCTCCAGTCGTTCCTCGTCTCTCCACAAGGAAATCCCTTGTTTGTTAGGAAATCCCCACATGTATTCAGGCTGTCTAGCAGCCGCAAATCATGCAGCTGCAGGGACTCAAACTTAATTTACGAGCATGCCCAAGTTACTCGGAGAACACCCGCGCATGCTCGGAAAACTCGAGTTGCGAGCATACTCGCTCATGACTAGTGCTATCCACTACTGGCGCATGTAGGAGTGTGAAGAATTCCGGTAAGCAGTGGTCCATGGCAGGTACCCCCTCTAACATTTGCTATTACTAGGATTAAATCCTTTATTTTTCACAAGAATAGACTCACCAGATTACAAATTCCCCCACAGTCTCTAAAATGTGGCACCACGTAAATTACTGCAGATGATTTTCTAGCTAAGAAAGGCCAATTATCATGGTAAATGCTCCAAAGCTTTGTACCCATCAATACGCAACCATTTAAAAGGCAGATCATAAAGAAATCCCACAATTATGTATTTATTCATATCTCCTAATCTTCCTATTAATCTTTTTGTTCCCCATTGCTGCGATCGCGGTCTCTGAACACCTTCATCCATTCATCTGATAGAACATATGGGTTTTAGCTTTGATATTTGGACCCTCCCCGTGCTACAGTAATTGCTGTGACCTGTTCTTCGTTCAACCAAAGGCAACAAGATACGCCGCTGCTTGTGTCTGATTCATTATTCCATGCTGGCGAGTTACTGAAGCCCGGGCTGGGTAAAAGTAGATAACGTTATGACGCACAAGCTCATCTGCATATAAATTGAGCTAATCAGAAATGCAAATTGCAATCATGGAAAGATGTGAAAGGCGACCATAATTGTATGAATGTGACAAGAGCTCAGTTCAAATATTGTCATTGTTCTTCTTTACTGCAACTGAAATTATTCGCGTCACTGATTTAGACAAGAAAAAATACAGATTTATTTTTTTGCATTTAAAGTAGACTTCATTTGTAACCGTGATCCGAAAACATTTGCATTGATTTTCTTTTTTTTTTTTTAAAGAAATTAATAATGCTATATTTTAACCAATGAATTAACTAAAGATGTCTTCTTGCTTTGGAAATCTCCAATGTAAATGCTGATTGTAAAAAGGACCTTATTGCAAAGAGAGATCCTACAATCAGGCGGTACTGTTGTGTAAAGGTCCATTTTCACTGTAGGAGCCCCCATTGAAGTCTGCAGGTGTGCATTGATTTCCACGGATGACAATCAAAACTAAACGTCGCCATTTACAAAGCTAATGACTAATTCGCTAGGGAAGGTATTTGAAAGCCACATATGACCCCAAAAGAGTATATGAAAAATCATGGTGTATTAAAGAGAAAACCCTAATAATGTGATTTAAAAATGAACAATCCTTTTTTATTGTGAAAATGTAAAGTCCAAAAAGAGATATACTACGCTCAGATGCTCACCGCCATTGTCAGGCATAGATAAACTGCAGCAGAGGCTTATGGGTAATGGCATACAAATGCGCACAACCAACATGTCAATTTATTACTCCCTATCTGTTTTGTTTTGGTATTCTTTTTATTTTTTTCCAGTGCATAAATTTGTATTTTCTCTGAATGTTACTAAACATCCAGTGAATCAAGACAGCCATCTAGTGTCCTACCTCGGGATCTTGAAAAGAGCTTTCACCGGATGCATAGACGACAAAGGCGGATCTCCGTCTGCCAGCTCGATGGCTGTAATCCCAAGAGACCAAACATCACAGCGGACATCATAGGAGTAATCATACTGCTGCTCACAAGCTATGACCTATCGATAAAAATCAATGGATGCAGTTAACGTTAAATATCATAGGATCCTAAGAAAATGTTGCCACCTAATAGATCCTAAACTGGTCACATATTTTCGTTCCCAATTATATTTTTTTTTACCAAAACGAATATTTTTTCTGCATATATGGATTTATTTCCCATTTTTAATAGTTTCCGTTTCAGTAATTTTTATTGAGGGGAGATTTTACCTAAATGGGGGAATAAAGCGGATAAAGAAGACATATTTGCACTATGGAAAATACAAGTATATTTATATGAACTGTGCACATAATATTGTATATTCACAATAAACAATAGAACAAACAATATTTATTTAATCTTACAAGGACTGCAGACATTGGCTATTGGAGGTGCAGAGGTTGCAATTGCTCCCGGCCCTAGATCGCAAGAGATCTGCCAAACTCTGGTCGGCAGTCGTAGCTCGGAAACAGTGGACGTCCCTCCAAACAATAATATGAAATACCACAGTCCTCAGATAGGCGGTTAAGGATTTATGCTTTATAGATAAGCTAGCATGTGGAAATAGAGAGAACGGCCACATTTCTATTTCCGAATGTTGACTTATCAGAGACTGGATATCTATGTGAGTGCGGCGGTGTTTCGCACTACTGGCTCCTAGGACAACCCAAAGGCCTTTCTGCAAAATGAACTATCACCAGTATTATATATAAAACAAAATGTGGGGCCCTTATTGAAAATTTCCATATAACCTATCATAGCACTGTGCGCAGGGCGGTAGTCATGGGCAAGGGGCTGTTGTTCTCGCACACCCTGGCACCCCACAAATAATGTCCCAGTTCCCATGTGCTGTAAGTGCAGTGCAGTTCACCCGCATTTAGGCCATAGGCCTCCGCTGTCTCCGCGAACCTTGATCCAGGAACAGTCGCACATTCAATAGGGGACACCCAGTTCATTTTATCAAGTTCCGTCTTTACAGAACAGTTCAAGTACAGCCATTTTTAACACCGCACCCCCTGTCACATGCTTCCTCCACACACAACATTTCACGCCTGTTCTCACGTTCAGCAAGGATTACCCCTACGCTTGATCCTCCTGTAAGCCCCAGGGATTCTCAATCCGTCTCTGCAGTATACCCAATATCTGCAACGTTTCCCTCACAAGGTTTCACGCTCATCTTCCACTGTATAGAAGGGTTGTCGTGCTCCCCATAGCCCCTGACTCGATGCTTAGTCTCTGGGATGTCTGTATGGAGTTTTGTGTGACCTCATACCGCCAGAACGTCTTTGCCCATGCTGTGCTTCAGCTCACTGTGCCTTCATCTGGCCCTAGCCACTGTCACAAATGAACTCCTTCACTAACTGACTAAACCAGGAAGTTGTTGCCTTTTACTGGCACTAACCCCTCCCACTGTAGGCTGGACCAATCACCAACTGTCACCTCTTTCTGTCTGCCTCAGCAGTCCGTTGCTGGGCAAATTTCACTTTTCATATAATTAAAGGGATTTTCTTATTTCCAACATCCTATCTAATAATGTAATAGGTGTAGTAATAATAATAAAAATAATATTATTAGCAAATGCCACCTATTAGAAATGCAGTATAGTTTTTCTGATTCGCTATGTTTCTTTCCTCATGTGAAGGCATTGCAGGACCTTAGGTATCCATGGTTGTGACCACTTATATAGTGACAGTTAGCTAGTTGCTAGTGGTCGTAACCATGGATACCTAATGTCCTGCAGTGCCTGCACATAGGAAAAGAGACATAGAGAATCAGGAAAACTATACTACATTTCTAATTGTAGGTATTTGCTGATATAATTATTATTATTATTACACCTACTACATATTGGGATAGGATCTTGGAGATGGGAATACCCCTTTAATTTCAGTCACTACCTTCTAACAGTATGCACTAAACTTCCTATGTCTAATGTGCCCCAAACTAAATCTTTCACCTGTCTAACATAATCCCCAAGTCATATGTTATGCTTTATATACTCTGAACTTAACCCTAGAATTTCCCTACCCACTATTGTGGCGCCCCTGAGGGTTCAGTCACCACAGAGGTACTGCACCTCCTCCTGAGGTGTGCTACCCCACCTTCTAGGTAAGGTGGAGACACCTGACCACACTCCAACACCTGCATCCCACACCACAAAGTAGTGTAGCAAAGTACCTTCGGCGGCTCCCTGCTTGGAGTGTAGCATAGCACCCCTTGGTGGCTCCCTGCTTGGAACACAAAACGTGCTGGGAGGTGGGTGGAGTTTAGTTCACATAAAAGAGCGGGAATAGTTGAGTCAGTCAGTCTTTCATTCAGTCAGTGAGTGAGGATGTAGAAGGACAGAGAGTGAGAAAGAGAAGATCCCCGGGAGAGGGATGGAAGAAGGAAGTGCTGCAGCAGGCCACAGTGATCTGGGTCTGCTGGCACAGGAAAGAGACAGAGAAAGGAAGCTTGATTCTCCATTAGAAAGAAGGATTAGTACGGAACGTAAGAAGAATAGGAGGACTAAGGATCAGGGTTGGAAGAGAGAACCCTTCCCAAGTTCTAAGCGCAAGGCCGGGGTCCGGTCCCCGAGGTTGTACGGATACTAATGGTCCTGCAGCAGACACCGGACGAATAGAAGTAGTGACCACTTTATTCCCACACAGGATTTGGGGGCACAACAGCAACGATAGTGAGCTGGGACTAAGTAGTAAGGAGTCCCCTAAGCAGTCTACAGCTGTCTGCCGTACAAGTAGAGTTCATAGGAACATCTGACAGGAGGAACTCCAGTGTAACTCAGTACTGTGAGTACTTCACTCAAAGACGCTATAAGAGGAGACGTTCAGAAAAGGCACATATGTTGGCGGAGTGTTGGAAGAGAGTACTTTATCTTGCCTGGAAGTTGGCTGAGCTCCTGACCCGGAGGACACGGCACGGATGCGGGCACCTGTACCACAACAGACTGTGAGTAAAGCTTTGGAACTACATGCCCTGGTGTCCTCCACTTATTCCAGCGCCAACCCGTCCAGCACTGCTACATCCCTTGCGCCCGACACTACACTATCTAAGTGTCACTTTACCTACTCTGCCCTGGGACTACAGCCCTGCCTGTGGAGGGCTATAACATCATTGCTGCACCACACCATCTGTCCCAGAGGATCTGTCTGCAGCGTCGGCTTACATCTACATTGCCGAACACCACAAGTGGCGTCACGAATCACTTATAAACTTTCCCCTTTTTACAGTGGGCGCCCAGGGCCACGGGCCGGGTCCCAGCTACCGTGACATCTCCCGTTGAGGCTCATCGGGCCCGGTACCGAGTACCCCACGGCCCTGGGAGGGCGACCCACTATACATGAATAACATTATACATTAATCACAATATATTACATTAACCACATACCTTAGTACCTATGAATCTCTATGCAGGTTCACATATTAATAAAGTCACAAAAATATGATAAAACCATACACTTGGTGCAAACACTGTTTAGAGAGGAAGAGGTATATGACAGCCCCTGCCACATCCTTACAGCATCATATATTTGGCTATAATAAAGGGTCTCCTGCTCAGGATTGCTCCTTATTAGATAGAGCAGAAAATTGCTCCTGTTTTGAAGGACTTTTTATAGGTTAGGTGGATTCATAACTTGCTCGGTGATCATATTAAAAGAGTGGTGATGATAAATGATTGCCCATCCAATTGGAAGAATGTTTTCAGTGGAGTACCACAAGACTCTGTCCTGTCCTCAGTGTTGTTCACCATTTTTATAAATGATCTAGATAAGGGAATTGAAGGATAGCTGATGCTAGAGAAGACAGAGAAAGGATTCAGAAGGATCTAGATAAGCTTGAAAAATGGGCGGTGACTAATAGAATGGTACTCAACAGGGAGAAATGCAAGATTCCACATCTGAGCAAGAAAAATGAAAATTATATCTATAGAATGGGAGAAATAGCACTAAGCAACAGCACATGTGAAAAAGACTTGGGTATACTAATAGATCACACACTGTACATGTATCAACAGTGTGATGTAGCAGCAAAAAGGCAGACACAGTTCTAGGTTGTAATAAGAGAAGCATAGAGTTGAGATCATGTGAAGTAATTATCCCCCTCTAGTCCTCCTTGGTGAGGCCTCATCTGGAATACTGTGCCAGTTCTGGGCACCACATTTTAAAAAGATATTGAAAAACTGGAGCAAGTTCAGAGAAGAGCTACCAGGATAATGAGCGGACTGCAATGTTTGTCCTATGAGGAACGGTTAAAGAATCTGGGAATTTTTAGCTTGCAAAAAATAAGGTGAAAAGGAGACTTGATAGCTGTCTACAAATATCTGAACCAATGTCACAGTGTAGAGGGATTCATCCTTTTTTCATTTGCACATGGAAACATGAGAAGCAATGGGATGAAACTGAAAAGGAGAAGATACAGATTAGATATTAAACATTTTTGACAGTGAGGGTGATCAATGAGTGGAACAGTTTGCCACAAGAAGTGGTGAGTTCTCCTTCAATGGAAGTCTTCATACAGAGGCTGGACAGACATCTGTCTGAGATGGTTTAGTGAATCCTGCATTGAGCAGGGGGTTGGACACCATGAACCTTGAGGTCACTTCCAACTCTAACATTCCATGATTCTAGTCATGTTTTATATAGCTACTCCATCGGCGTGGATACCATCTGATATTCAATTTCCCTGCAGTGACTACAACTTTCAATGCCAATAAGTGTTTTAGGAGCCTCAACTCTCCTATACAAAGGAATGATTGTCCGAGCTTTCCTGCGTTCTCTATAAGAACGCCGATGCAAGACTCTTCTGGCAGTGTCTTATCTCTCCGATGAACAAATGGACCGGCCACTAATAATTCATTGGCCGGATCCTTCTCTCCCGTGACAAGTGATGTCACTGAAGTCCCCCATACACATTACATATTTTTCCAATCCCACATATATTGGCAGGTTCGGTTGACTTTAATGTGTATGGAGGCTGATTGCTATGAAACCAGCTGAGTCCTCAGTGGTTATCTCAGAAAAGAGGTTGTTGAGTTCAGATAAACCTTGCATGCTATAATTAAATGGGTTGTCTACTACCTGAAAACCCTTCTTTAAATGAAGTAGTCCCCCTTGTAAAATAAAAATACCTCCAGTACCAGTGTAGTTCCGGGGGTGTCAATACAGTGTCTGTGGTCTTCAGTGTCCGTGTTATACCACGTGACCCCTGCAGCCAATCAGCGGCTACTATTGGGCTGTGCTGTGCGGCTCCACAACTGATCACATCTGACCAGCATTGGGAACAGCTGATTGCTGGGGGCATGCTGGGTTTCGCACCCCCACTGATCAGCGCAGCTGTGACTGCATACCTAGCACTGACTGAAAGCAGGATCAGCATTAGACCCGACTGTCAGTCAGTGCTGGGGGCGCGGTTACCGCCGCAGCCCACTTGGCACAGTGTGTTGACTGAAGCCACATCGGCCACACCCCTATGACTGAAAGCCTGAGCCTGCCGAGAGGAATAAAGTGCATCTCTTCCCGGCAGCGGGGCTGTCAGTGCGGATACTATAGGTATTAGGCCAGTTTCTATTTATTCATCAGTATCAGTTTTATGTGCCTCCACTGATGACAGCTGATGTGAAAACGGCATCAGTTACCTTTTAGGCTTTTTCACCAGTTTCCACTGCAATGAAAACAGGACCATGGAGTATTTTCAGATCCGTCTCTTTCAACAGTCCGGCACAACAACTGATGGAGGAAACTGACTCCTATAGGGAACTATAAGATCATTGTATGGTAGTGTTGTTATTAATATTGGTTACAAAGTATATACACAGTAGAATATATATGTTTGTGTATATATACTGAGCAAGAGCGGACGCAGACAGAAGAGGGCCCCTATACTAGAGCAGTATATGGGCCCTTTATAGTCCAATATGTGTCGGTGACAGAAGCTGCTCGCTGCTATGGTGGCGGTAGTGGCCCCCTTACCTCTTTGGGCCCCTGTGCGGTTGCAGAGGTTGTGCCAGTAAAAAGTCAGCCCCTGATACTAGTTGCTAGTTCCTCATGCTTACAATATATCACATACAAATTTGCTTTCTAAGTAGTCAGAATTCATGTTAGCTGCTGGTGCCACAGTTATTTTATTCCCTCTTTATCTGATACATTAAAAAAGCAGCTATTAAATTCAAGTCAGATGAAAACTGGAGGGACGTAGAGGACATTCCTAGGGGTGGAGGAAAATTCATTGGTATTTTGCAAACTCAGTTCATGGGTGCAATAGCAAGGAAACACAAGTGTAATCATTTCTTTTGCATAGACATTGTTATGGGTGACACACAGCTGATTTACATTTTAATGATCTCCGTGATGGAATGAATATTTGAAAAACTAAAGAAACGATAGGACTCAGCCACCGGAGAGGACGGTATGTGTGGAGTACAGAAATGAGAAGGAGATTAAAACTGTACTGCACGGAACAAGGTCATTCCACATTACACTAAAAGCTTGTGATGAGCGGGATAAACTTTTGTGCAAGGGTGTATGCAAACCCTCTATGCGCCCAGAGACGCAGAAAGGACCCATTTCCTAATGGACTTCGTCTTGATTAAAGTTAATGAGAACTTGACATTAAATTCATGTTGCCCGAGCCCCGGACAGTATGAATCAGAGTCTGGCTGCACAGTTTGTAGCCATGTTTGTATGTTTTTCTCTGAAATGCTGCGACAAGAAGGAACCTCTGAGGACTGTAGGGAGAAATCTGACTTGTCCGATGGCATCCCCTGCTGGATTCTCACATCCTACTGCAGGTGATTGACAGGACTCTCCCTATGTACACTCATGGGAGACCTGAATGAACTGGAGCATGGCAGCAAGAAGCAGACTAGATGAGGCACCCACCGGACTGGTCACATCTCTTCCTATTGTCCCTAATTAAATTATGTTTCTCAAAAACGCTGCATCGTTTAAGCGTAAAGCATACCTGACTACAATTTAGAAGCCAGGGTAAAATTCATACTGTCGATGAATCAGGCACCATGAACCTATTGATAAGTTCCGTGATTGGAGATTTTAGTAATTAACATCTATTTTTGAAAATTGCTGGCAAATGTCCCTAATGGTGCAAGGGTGGTGGAAAATGACTGTAACGTTCCTACCCCTGAAGACACCATTCGTGTTCTGTGTATTATGTACTGCATCTTTTGCATATATATAATGTGTCATGTGAAGTGTAATATGTTTGCCTGTATAATGTGTAGTAATGTTAGTAGTGTACCGTATAGGATGTGATAGTATAGGGACATATAGTTTAGGGCTTAGTACATAATTGACTGTAGTTAGGTAATGACAGGGTAAAAAGTAATTAATGTTTGGGACTGTGCCACACTGGGAAGGGCTATATAGGAAGACAGTGGGGAACTTTCTGATAGATAGTCAGATAGGGCCAAGGTCAAGTTCGTGTAGGAAGCAAGGGCTGGACAGCAAGGAATAGTACACATTGTTCTGGGCAGTACAAGGCTGTATTAAAATTGCCTGGGCGAATATACTCCTGAAATGTCTGAAGCCTAAGGCTTGATTCTGGTGCTATGTCATGCACTTTAACCCCCCTTCTGCACAAAGGAAGATTGATATGGAGATGCGTGTGGGAGAAGTAATGGACCTTGGATGTACTGCGAGACTGGGCTGGGAACCCCTGGGACTGACAAAAGCAGGGTCAGTAGGGATAGTCCAGGTAGAACGTAAGGAAAATCTGGAAGTGTACCATTCTGTGGACACAAGAAACAGAAAGTGTTGTGCCCGATACTACGAGTAACAATATATTGTACATGGACTGTTGAGTAAAGTTCTTTGTGATTAAACAAACAGGGTGTCCCCTGATTCATGTGCGGCGGCTCCTGATACTGAAGACCTGAGCCAGCTGAGACCAATGCACGTCACACATCACAGCACATTTGATGGGAGGCACAAATTTCTTGTAGAGTGCCAGAGTGACACAGAGCAGCAGCTCGCACACGACTACCCCCCTCTGGCACTTTACAATGGCTCTCTAAAGGACCTGACATTCTAGCAAAAGTGTTGGAATATGTTTGATGCAACATCTCCATTCCTGTCTATGAGTGTTGCTAGATCTGTATGCTATTTATAAAGTTAGAACAAAAAAAAACCTCCTAGAGGCTCACACAGGGAGAGCATGTGACTGTATTTCCTGGTTTCCTGTGTCTGTGTATGAGAGAAGCAGCCTGCTGTAGATGATGCACAGATAGAGACACACAAATGATTTATTGCTGATCTATTAAGCTTATCATATACTCTTCCTGTTTTTTCATGATTAAAGAAGCTCTTTTGTCACACGCTTGTAGAGTATCCTGAATAAGCCGCTGCCAACAAAAAGTCAGGTCTGAACTACTAGGTTGTGTGATCCATGCAGAGTGGGATACCACAACCCTTCACAGTCCCTCTGGCAGTGAACGTGTGATGTTTGCATGTTATCATGAGATCCCATGCATTGAACTAAAAGAGCTCTACTACATCCTATACTGAATGATGACATTATTAGAGTTGTAATTGTTGGGTGACCACTCAGTAGACGATGAGTTTTAGACGTGTATTTTCACTGCATCAAAAATGTAGCATCTTACTGTTCAAGCGAAGTGGATGGGATTTATAGAAATCTCCCGCTCACTGTAATTTTTTTACGCTGTGTAAACTGAATTGCGGTGCGAGTTTCAAATCTGCAACATGTCAAATTCTTTTGCGGGTGCGCTGAGTTTTATGTGCGGATTTTCCCTATAGAATTGCATCCGATACAGACAATCCGCAGATAAAAACTGAATGTAATCCACACGTTACTGTATCAATGAAGTTTTGCCAAAACCAAATAACAGGAAGTATCAAAAGCAAAACAGATTTACTTAAAACATGACACACCAACCAACAAGAGACAAAAAATGCGGGGTCAAAAAAGATAAAAATGCATGAAATAAAAATGCAGTAGAAAAAAATATGCAAGTAACCTAATTTACCAAATAGGTGCAGAAATACTGCATAAAAACTGCAACATCAAAAACTCATTGTGGGAACATAGCCTAAGAATGAATGGAGCGGCATTGCACATGGTCAGCCACCACTCCATTCACACGGGACTCTGCAGGATCAGTGGAGCAGTGATCAGTTCAAGAGGTTGGACTAACAGCGATCGGGAATTTATTCTCTATGCCACAGAATTGCAAACTTGAGTGTATTTTTTATTTTTTCAATGATACTATTTATATTTAAAAAAATAAATGCATACATAAATATTGCAAATTTCTCACTGGCCACTAGACCTAATATCAGACTTCTTCTTCCTGTTGGACACATGGACATTAGTATGAAAGGACTTCAGATTGAAAGTGGACAACTTTACTTACAAACTCCAGTGATCGCCCCGTCCTATGTGCTTAGTTGTTTAAATGGCAACTGACTGCAGAACAATCAGCCCGAATCATTGGAGGTAATTTTAGATAAATAGTGAGTAAAAGTAAACAGTCTGCAAGCTATTAACCTGAACCTGACCTTGAATCCCCTGGTGCCATCCTCAGACTTCAGTATTAGGGCTGATGAGTGGCGGGAGAGAACTCCAGTAATGTACTACAATTATCCACTTGCAACATAATCTGATACACTAAGCACACGCCGCGTTAAAAGAATACTCCGAAGGGAATTTTGACGGTAAATAGGGCAGCGTTGAACCCAAAAGGGCTACATTGTAAAGAACGTCAGAAAGACGATCCATAAATAGGAAGGAAAACATACAACTGAACCTCGATGAGCGTTTCCTAACAAGAACAGGATTAAAAAAAATAGACAAAAAAAATGTACAAAGTTGGGTAACCATCCTGCAATTATCAGCCGCCCGATTAAAGAGGCACTCCAATGTACAAAAATGCTAACCTATCCGCTATATTGGTTCTGCCGTAATTGTTAGGTCGGTGTTGGTCCCATAGCTGTTCCCTGTCCTCTGGACTTGAATGCAACGTTCAATCACATATGAGCCCTGCCTCTCCATTCATGGTCTATGGAGGTGATGATGATAACAGGGAATGGATACGTGATACTTTTTGTAGACTTCAATATTCCTTTAGAACTTCCGTTATATTTCAGGTGATGCGTACTTTGAAATATCACAATTGCACTGGATGGGTTTAGTTTTTGGAAAAAAAAAAGAAGCAACCATGTTTTGCCAATCCAGAACATACACTTTCCATTAAAAAAAAAAATCCATGTCAATGTGAAGTGCAGAACTTTTGGGAATAGAGAAGAGATCAGTAACTCAGATCATCCTACCTCTGGTGCCATCCAAAATGGTGTACCCACAGAGGTGTTCCTGCGCAGGCGAGCGCTGGTGAGCTGTGCCGACACTCCTGTAATGAGCAGAGATAGACATTAGTGAGAATCCCAGGCCATAAGTATGGTATCAGTCATCATACCTACAGATATACACAGATTCCTGCACTTTTTAGATCTTTGTCTACTTTCACATGAACAAATTTGGCACAAATTGCAAAAAGTTTTGTTTCTGTATATCACTAGAAGTTCTCTGCTCATGGATTTACTATATAAGGTCTCACACTGGCTTATAGTCTCTCCTGTGAGAGAATCGGGTCGATTATGCTAATGTCCCATGGATCAAGCTCTGTCAGAGTTTAATCCAAGTATTACCTTAGTGTGATCCGATTCTATCACATGAGAGAATCGTATCACAGGTGTGGAGAAGAAGGAGAACTTAATCTCTCCATCTTCTCCATTGTCTGTGTCTACAATAATAGGACTGCACTCGGATGACTTCCGAGTGGAGTTCAATGTTTCACACGCACCTAATCGGTATGAGAAAACAATCGCAGATCTGCCTTGCCCCATAGTATGACATTGGGCCAAGTGCTATCCAATAAAACATCGTATAGCACTCGGACATGTTATACGCTAGTGCGAGCGAGCCTTAAAACTGGAATTGATGTCAAAGCATGGAGGGATAGTTGGCACAAAGCAGCTGACCCAGGTGACTGGCAGTAATCACTACTACAGTCTGTCAAGAAAGCAGCAAATAGGAAGCACTGGACCAGGGGAGGGTGAGTTATTTTTACATTGGGCAAGATAGGGAACCAAAAAATAATTGTGGAAAATCCCTTTAAAGCTAACATGTTTGGATCATGTTTTTCTGTTAACTAGGTATTTTATTTAATTTTTTTCAATTTTTGATATTTTTTTTTACTTTTTCATATCACTCTCCATATTAAATAAATAATGGTGCAATTATGACACTGGCCACTAGGCCTAATATTAGACTGCCACTACCTGTTCTTCACATTAGCAGGACTAGACCGACTGTTGCCCCATTTGTTTGTATAGAAGCATTATCTGAGTATGCTCAGATCATATGAGCTTTGACATCATGTATTGGGAATGGGGGATCCTATGCAATCTACTGTTTATAGATTGCAACCATGGCTCTGATGATAATGAAACTGCTGAAAAGATAGCTGTTCAGAACTGGATTTATAAAAAAAAAAAACCTTGCATCCAGGTCACTCTTAATAAAAGATCAATCTTTATTCAATCCATATTAAAATTCACATGGAGCCCGTGTGTATGGTCTAGCAGGCATGTTTCGGACTACTTAAGTCATTACTCATGGATTATTTGTGACGAAAAGCCATAACATAAGTAAAAACTAATATAGTCTGAAACAAGACCATACACATGGGCTCCATGTTAATTTTAGTATAATTTTAATAAAGTTGGATGTTTTATGAAGACCTCAGTAGTAAGGGGGAGGGATGTCTCGTCAAAAAGAAATCTGACTGGTGCCCCGCCCACTATCAAAGTGATATCAAAGTGACTGAAATAGATATCGTGCGAATATCGTAGTGAAGTGTATTAAATTGTTTCCCACAAATTGATAACAAAATGATATTAAAGTGTATTAAATAGATATCATATGACTATCGTTGTATATGAAAGTGTATTAAATTGGTAACTGACACAAATTCCAGTAATCAAGGTTAAACAAAGTGCGATTGATGGGTTAATCAGAATTGTTTCATTGTGCCTATTATTTTATAGGGACAATAATTATATAGGTTTTTTATACAGTTCTTATTTATATAGGCTCTTTTATGTATAGTGCAGATATTATGTGTTGTCTTTTATTGACAATTTGATACGCTAAACAGTCCTGAGTAAAATAAAGAACGAGAGACGTGTTTTTCAGATAAAAGTTATAATGTTTGTTGAACAAAATCAATGACATTTTATAAAGATGTATGAATAAATTTCATTGTTCAATTAGATTCAATCAGTTACTGTTCTGTCTCTGACATCTGATTCATAATCCTGATTATCTGCTTGTTAATGTTTACAGTGTTTTTTTGGCTCCATCTAGTGACCAGAGTCATAACCGCAGTATTGTGTTATTGTATTTTACTTTCACTTTGCTTGTATTTTCCCTCCGGTGCAGTGCATCCTGGTAAGTTTTGCAATGCATCCTGGTAGCCTTTTGCAAAGGATTATGGTATTTCCCTCCAGTCCACCATTTTCCTTCTGCCTGCATTCAGAAAGCATCTAATTTCTCTTCTCCCCTTGTGCATTGCTGGTATGTATTTATGCTTCCCACATCTAATTCCTGTCTCATATTAGTCTGCTTAGTTAGTTCTCCCCTGGTTAACTATTAGTGCAGATGATGTATTATGTATATATGAATCCCTGATGAACCCAGTATTGATTGTATGCATATATGTTTTGTTTGTAGTTTCACCGCGCCAATATACCATCACGTTCAATAAAGCACAGATTCAACCTACAGTCTCCTTATTGGACCCCAGTATAGCGGCTTAGCTGCCTGTATAAGCTGCAATGACGTCTGTCTCATTCAGTGAGGACAGGACAGTTACATCACATTTCTTGAAATCCATGTTTATTGAACAAAATCAACGTCATTTCAATACACCACAATTAACCAATCTTATCGAAAAGAGACGACACAATACACAGCAAACTCGGGACTGACTTTAGTCCTCAGACCCTACAATAGGCACCAGGTGATCCCCTGAGGAAAAATGTGTATTCAGTGATGTAATATCTCACACTGACAACATACGCGCAGTTGTAACGTATTTTTTTTATATTGAAAAACACTGAATAACTACTAACTGCACGGACATTGTTCATTGTAACCTCACCTGCTGTAACTAATGACTGTGTCTATGTATATCACCTGCTCTGTTCCACAGTTGTAACTTATTTTTTGCTATTGAAAAAAACATTGAATAACTAAAGGACTTTGTCCTATGTAACAACACCTGCTGTAACTAATGACTCTTGGCCTATACAACATCATCTGCTGTAACTATTGACTCTGCAAGATGGGAAACTTCAAGATGCCTGTAGCCTGTGTCTTACTTACATTGTATATCAGTTGCTCTCTGTCCTTTATGTAAGAAAATTGGTAATACTTTTTTGCTCATGAACCCGAGTTTGCTGTGTTTTGCGTCGTCTCTTTTCGATAGGATTGCTTAATTGCAGTGTATTGAAATGACATTGTTTTTTTTTCAATAAACATGGATTTCAAGAAATGTGATGTAACTGATTGAATCTAATGAAACAATGAAATTTATTCATGCGCCTTTATAAAATGTCATTGATTTTGTTCAATAAACATTATAATTTTTATCTGAAAAACGCGTCTCTCGTTCTTTATTCTACTCAGTACTGTTTAGCGTATCAAATTGTCAATAAAAGACAATACATAATATCGGCACTATACTCAACAGGGCAGAGCAGTGCGCCTGCGCCAGAGCCGCGACGGGAAGCAACGAAGAGGACGTCATCGCTAGAAGATGGGAGGCGCTGGACCAGACCCCTGGGTGAGTATAAGGGTCCCGTTACACTATACAATGCACCAGCGATCCCGACGATACGACCAGGTCAGGATCGCTGGTGCGTCGCTACATGATCGCTGGTGAGCTCTAAAACAGGCAGATCTCACCAGCGATCAGGACCAGCGAGGACGCTGGTATCCAGGGTAAACAGCGGGTAACTAAGCGACGCGCGCGCTTAGTTACCCGCTATTTACCCTGGATACCAGCCCCCAGCGTCTGCTCACAGCGCTGGGAGCTCGCTGATCATTGGTCTCCCGCTGCCACACGCGATGCTTGCTGGCCAGCGGGAGACCAACGATCAAAAAATGGCCCAGGACGTTCCTGCACGATCAGCGATACCCGGCGGGGGGGGCGGTCGCTGATGTGTGCCACACACAGCAAGATCACTGGCGAGATCGCTGATGCGTCACAAAATCGGTGGCGCACTAGCGATCTCGCTTAGTGTGAAGTACCCCTAATATAACTCCTTTTTCTTATCTTTCAGGTTTCATCGGGGGCTCATCTACAGCATTACAGAATGCTGTAGATAAGCCCCTGATGGTGGTGGCCGCAGCGTATATGCAAAAAAATAGGTGACAGATTCCCTTTAAATGCAAAGCAATTAACAAAGGAACAAAATGAGTTGCTTTCTCCCATAAATCTCAAAAGTAGAAATGACTTTACTGGTATCCTAATTTTGGGCCAGACCCAAGCAAATCAATGAGGGTCAGTCCAGACCTTACAGTTCATCAACATTTCTGAGAGCAAGTGCAACATCTGTCCTGTAAATCAAGCCTTAATGGGCAGGATCAAGGGGAAACCAACTTTATAGCACAGCAAATCCACCCCCTAGAGGCACAAAAGTTTTTCAGTCTTTGGTAGAAAATATACAAAAAATTTTTGCAAATTGTTTCTTATAGATTTAGACCTATTTATTATGAGTTTTAAATAATTTTTGCTGATTATTTGGCAATATCAGGGTGTGAGGACGTACTCTAAATTGTAAGTGGCCCAATGCAAATCAATCAAGAGGTGTAAAGTATGACAAATAAGTGATATCTTTGGTGCCTTTTCTGACTGCCTCGTCTAACTTTACAGTGTCTAAATATTGCCCATGATCAATAAATCTGCCCCAATTTATTCTCTTTTGACATTGGGTTCTGCATTAGATAATACGTGTAAATCTGCCTCTTCGTCGCGGCTCTTGTCTGCCGTTTTGCTCTCTTTTTCGTTCCTTTGTTTGCGTTTTCATTTCAATCAGGCTTACATCAACTGCAATGATCACAAATTATAGAGATCTGCTGGTTTTTCGCCCCCATAGGACCACTTTACCTTCTGCTCAAAGGGAACGGATGAGCTTCGGGCTATTAACACCATTTGTGAGGAATGAGCAATTTCTTTTCATATGCAAAAGATGGAATATTGAATAGAAATGAGAGCGAGCGAGCAGATTGCCAGCGACTTGGTAAATAAAATGCCTGAGCTAAAATCGAGGCTGCTTCCAGCCACCCAAAACAGATTATGTGACAGCAACTCAGAGGGAGATCCATCTGTTAGACCCAAAGTATCCAAGGGTTCCTGCTGAACACTATCACTTAAACCTGTGGAGTGTCTCCAAGCTCCGAGCAGACACGACGTCAGTACATAGCGAGCAATGATTACCAAAGTCAACCAGCTTGACTCCCCCTTCTGTTGTCAGAAGAATATTGTTCCCTTTCACGTCACGATGGATGATTCTATTATTGTGCAAATGCTGGAGACCCTGCGCGGGAAAACAGAAAAGAATTACTCCCCTGTTAAAAATAATGACTCCGCTATTAGGATCCTAATGATAGCTCTACAATGGCGCAATAGGAACAGCTGTCCGGCCCAACATCTGTTCCACCCTCCCTCACCGAGTGACTACTAGCGGAGAACCAGCCAGCAAAGGATGGAATGGCAGTCAGCTCGCCGGTGATAGATGCAGTTTACCTATCTTGTGGCTCCCCAGATGCTATGCAACTACAAATCCCAGCATTGTCATATGCATTGCTAGATTTACCATTCTTATCTGTACAAGCTTCGGCGGGAATATGCGACTGATATACTTCTTACTACCTGGAGCGCCACAAAAGTTGAGATAATGGATATCCTCATCTCCAAGCTCCTATCCTAATATGTATTAGGTGTAATAAAAATAATAATGTTAGCAAATATCTCCAATAAGAAGAGTAGTATAGTTCTTCTGATAAGCTATGTCACTTACCCTATGTTCAGGGCGTTGCAGTAGCTTAGGTATCCATGGTTATGACTTCTCATATAGTGACAGTTACTCTGCCGCTAGTGCTCGTAACCAAGGATACCTAAACTACTGCAATGCCCTGTACATGGGGAAAGTGACATAGCTTATCAGAAGAACTATTCTGCATTTCTAATTGGAACTATTTGCTAATATTATTATTATCACACCAACTACATATTGGGATAGGATCTTGGAGATGGGAATACCTGTTTAAGGGATATCTGGTTTGGACACTACCTGTTTGTTAGAAGGGTTCCCTGACAATATGCTGACATAGAATGTCTTATGACTAGAAACCCCAAAAATCAACTGAAAAGAACCCAGGAGAAAGTATTAATTTTCTCTACAGGATAATTATGGTAGGGGTTGGATGAATTAATAGGCCGATTATGCTAATCACACTCTGATCAGAGTTTGATTAGAGCGTGATCCGATTTTCTCAGATGAGAAGAAAATGGAAAAACAAATGTTCCCATCTTCTCCATTCAATGGAACTGCACTCAGAGGCCAACCGAGTGTAGTCCGATGTTTTCCACACGCTCACTGACTGGCATGGCCGAGTGCGATCAGATAATCGCATCCAACTCCTGTATGCTGTGATTTCTTCCTCGGACCGCCTCGGTCCAAGGAAAATATCACACATTTGCACTGACCCTTAGAATAACATTGGCCCAAGTGTGATCCGATGTTTTGTAGGATCGCCCGCAGACAAAAAATATGATCATGTGCACGAGCCGTGAGGTCGACCATACATATTAGATGGCTGTAAAATAAATAATTGAAAATAAATTCACATATCAGGGTTTTTGTTCTCATAGGCAAAAAAAAAAAGGGACCAATTTTCATCTGGGCCGGATCCAATTTTTAGCAGTTTTTAGGATAAAAATCCATATCACTATCCTTGTGTCATCCGCTTTTTTAAAGCTGATCTCACACAACCTTATCTAAAAATGGGCTTATCACCACGACACACTGTGGATGTGACTGTCTGCAGCTCCCAGTGCATAGCAGAGGAGTGCAGGAGCTGCCTTAACATGCATCAGTCAGGTCCTGGCCAGACTAGTGGATATTTAGTTTTTTTTTCGCAAGGACCATTGGTCCATATGGAAAATCATTAATGTACGCTGGCCCATAGGTTATTATTGGATTACTGTGTGATCCACTATAATAATAATAATACTAATAATTATTATTATTATTATCCACCATCATTAACATGTCAGTTTTTCCCATATGTATGCTGTCAGATTTTTTCCACTGACAGCACAATGACATTATATTCAATTGGGATATTTATTCCAGACTTTTTTTTAGGTTTTGGGTTTTTTTTGGTCCACATAAAAACAACTGATACGTGTTCTAATTTGGATCAATTTGAAGATTAAACTCGCGTATTCAAGTATATGGCTCAGCGAGAAAATCAGAAAGCACACACATGCCATCAGAGTAGCATCTGTGAAATGCCCGATTGTCTCTGACTGATGCAAAGAGAAGCTTGAGAAATCTCATTACTATTAACTCTGTAAGAAAACATGTGAAAATCTGATTCTTAAACCAGACAATACCTTCAAGTATTTGGAAACATTTTGTTAATGTACATGCAGTCCTATGTAAAATCATTGAGAAATGATATGTTTTCTTTTTTTTTTCCCTTTTCATTTCTTACCAGTAATGCTCCATATAGGATATATGAAATAATGGCTTCATCCAAGCGTTGCCCGCATGTCAGTATGCTTTTCACAAGATCGGTGACAGATCCTCCATTGCACAGCTGTGGAATGAGGAGAAAACACATTACCATTTATCTACAATATGTTACAACTCGTTTACACTGATACAATTCAATTTATAATTTAGAGAGGAATTAGACACAGAAAATGACTGTATTACCCCTAGGATTAATAGACTGCCTACTGACAATATCCTGGCGCTCACTTTGCAAAAGTATAAAAAGAGGGATGTGTGTTTAGGTTACTATGAACCCTTACTAGTTTTGCAGTGATGCATTGCTAATCTCATAGTTCTATAAAGGCAGTTTTACCACTCAGGACCCTCGGAAGTAAGAGTGGTAACCAATATAGTGAAGTCCACAAGTTTTCCAAAAAAGAGACTATTCAATAGAAAGTCATTGACTTGACAACTAAAATGCTCACCTGTCCCATCTTGTTCATTGTGCACCTTGGTCAGGCACTGCTGCTTCTTCCTGACCAAACTGACCAACTAATCGTAGGAGTAGGTACACAGATTTGTTGGCCCTTAGAGCCTCATTTAACTTCTGTGTTCCTTAATCTGTGCCAGCCACTGTAAACATTTTGGATACTAATCTGATGTGTTTTTTTTAGATTGTTAATCTGTGTTCTTGACTATTCTCCTGTTTAAATCCTAGATGCCCTCAGTGCTTTGAAACTTGGACTTCCTGACTCCTCTCTGCCTTTTGGTTCTAACTGACTTCTGACCTGCTTTACTCTGTTTACATATTTGGATTCATTTTCATTTTTGTTCTTGTCCCTGCCTGTACATCCTAGAATTTTTTTAAATATAAATTTAATCCCACAGTTTACTTCACCAATCTGCGCTACTCTGTAGATACAACCTTGGGGCCCCAGCAGCGAAGTCCAGACTCCTCTGTATTAAATTATGAAAAATGGAAACCTCTGGACCCTGCTAGTAGCTAGTCTAAGTGTGGAAGCCCAAATCTGAGTTAAAAGGCATATTTGTCACAAGGGCCAAAAGATTGTGACATCTGGTTGTTCAAACACCTGCAGGTATTAGATTTGCTTCACTTTCCTATTAGCAGTGCTGGCTTTCCTTGCTCTGATATTCAAGGGTTAATCAGTTCTGTCTATCTCTTGGAGCTCTCTGTCCTGAATTGTCTCGGCTGTTCTGGGTTGGCCACTCCTCTCAGGTATATATGCTCACCTCTTGCAGAAGGGAATTGCTGGTGATAGTTGTGTAAGGAGGTGAGACAGGACAGAGTTAGCAGTGTGCGGTGCCCTTTAAGGCCGGAACTATCGGGGCTGTCACCACTGCCAGCGGGAGAGATTTCCTCTGAGAGAAAGAGACCATTTGGTCAGATAGCAGAGGGCACAGGGTACTTAAGGGGGCCTGAGTGCGGGAACGGGTCAGAGTTGGCGGGAAGGCGACAGGAGACTGTTGACTCCTTCTCCACAGCTCCTACTGATGACTCCTCTGCTCCCAGACCTTCACGTGCTGACTTTGAGAATACTCTTGATGCTATTGAATTACCATCTGTATCTGCATTGCTAACTGCCCCTGTTTTACCCAAGATACCGGAACAATAGCTTAAAGACTACTCCGAAAGACCGCGGATTATTGCGGCTAGTGCATGTGATCGCGACCCGTGCCCGGTGCCATTTCTGACACCTTCAAGCAAAGGACCATTACCACGTTCCAGCATACCAAAGACAAAGAGGACTGAATCTTTCGGCACTGTTGGACGACAGTGTTATTCGTTTCTTCGTAACAGAGCCAGAGACTTTGTGTACCGTTTGAGACGCCGCTGGGAGATATTCCAGCCTTCCCCCTGTCAGAACTACATCCGATAAGTGTTCCGTTTATCTTGTATAATCTTTTGCCATTGTCTTTACTTCCCCTCCAGGAGTATTATTGTTGTCAATTGTTTAGTAAACACTTGTTAACCTTTTCTCTGTCTCCGGTTACTCACTGCATCAAACGAACTGCTTCCTCCTTTACAGTTGCAAGTTCCTGATTTGGTAGTGAAGGAGTTTGAATTAGAAGCAGTTGGTTGGTGTAGTTTACAGGAGATATCTGCCTGGATTTGGTATTGTGTGTTTATCCTAATCCTCTTCCATTTGGTTTACCAGTTCAACCGTGCCCTTGATTTCCATTTGGTTGTTTGGTGAGTGTATTTGGTGAGTGGATTTTAGCTCTCTTTTATCCCTGCCTGTTTCCCCTGTCTGTCAGGTTTGTGTTATCCTATACACATCCATACCTCCCTGGCTGGGGTAGGAAACAGATAGCATAGCAAGGTACGAGACCCTGGCATCCCCACCATCAGGAGTAATCTGGGGAACAGGGATAGCCTAGGGTCCTCCTAGCTTGAGGGATATGTAAGGAGCCTATTTTCCCAGGAAATCCTGCTACAGTAACCTAACAATATTTCTTTGTCCTTCAATCATTATATCAGGACAGAGGAGGCCCTGTAATACATATAATAATCAAACAATTTCATTTTTATCAAGTTTAAAAAAAAACAATCCAAAGGAGGAGATATTTTAAGAACACAACCCCAACACGTGCATTAGAAATCACACAAGGCTGTGCCGTTTATAGAAGCCTTCGCTCCCTATGACGAAAGTGCCAGGCAGGAGAAGATTGATGTACTTGATAACAATGAGGCAACAAATTACAGTCATTTGAGGCGTTTACTGCATGGCTGCATTCACTGGCAGGCAATATAAAATAGACAGTAGCCATATCTCTATACTTATTCTTGATGGTATGCTCTGCCAGCAGCTGAGATGAAACATCCAGATCCAGAATAGCTCTGCTTCTTGCAAGCAGTTTCCATTAGTGCACTGCCATACATCAAAGGAGGTGATAAAAAGCAGGAATTAGGGCCCTAGTGAATGTGTTTTTACCCACAACATTAGCTTGCAAACCATCCCTTCCCTGTCTCCGAGGTTTTCTTGTTGATGTCTTTGCATGTTTTCTAATTCTGTGATGAAATTATGCGTTTGACATCAGAGTATTTATTTTGTAAATAATACTTTATTGTTTTTCTAATATTCTTTTCATGTGTGCACATTAGTGCCATCGTTTATTAGACAGGCCCTCTATGACCTTGACCTTGACTGATGGCGAAAATGGACAGATTTGTACGTGACATTCTATAAACCCAAATGTGTTAAATGTTTAAGCTATGCCTGTTTGTATGTAAACTGTTATTCTCTCTGAAAAATGTGCAGAAAATGTAGATAATAGGCCTTTATAGCAAGAAAAATCTAATCTAAAACTTTGCATATTCTTCGTAAACTGTTCAAAGGTAGATTTTAAGCAATATTAAAGACATTAAAGCTAGCAATTCCTTTCTTAATTTCCTACTTTTCTTTTTCCAGCTATTTTGTCTCATAGCATAATTAAATTACTCAGGACTATATTATTTTTGAAGAACTAACAGGCAGTCTGTTTCTAACTTCCTGCCTGTTCTGCCGAGCGCTGTTTTCTACCGGCACAGAGGTCATAGATGGCTCCTGCCAGTGATTCTGCAGCTTCCGCTGATGTCACATATACAGAACAGCGGCTTCTCTTCCACTCTGCTCTATTGACAGAGCGTGACTGGTGATGTCATGCTGATTGATGTTCAGCGCCCCGCTGCCTAACTGCGGGGAGCCGTCTGTCAATCAGCATGATGTTGAGAGTCACACCCGATCGACAGAACAGCAAAGAAGAGGAAGAGTTGCTCTGATGACTTGGAGCAGCTGAATTGCCAATAGGAGCAGTCAGCGACCGCTGTTATCTGGCGCTGGATAGAACGGGCAAGCAAATACCTGCCTGCTATTTTTTTGGCTCATTGTTGAAAAAAAAATCTAATTTAGTCCTGGATAACCCCTTTAAAGTTAAGTATAAAAAAAGCTCTTTGTCTCAGGCGCTCAGACATGTTCCTCTCCTCCTCCTCAGACATTCATAACCTATCCTAAGGATAGACCATCATGTAAAGGTCTTGGATAACTCCTTTAAATTGTATTTTTTTAAATATTGGCAATAGGGTTTCTTTTCACGTCACAATCTATATATACATATTGTGAGGAAGTGATGAGGACCATATGTGAGGGTCAATATGTGTCACCTGGAATGCGGACGTAGTCTTATTAAACCCGGAGGAGCGCCCTGTGTTCACAACAAAACGCCTGTGAATCACAAGGCAAAATAAAAGAAAGAGTGGATTGGGCCCAATTAGTTGACCCAGTCAGATTTTTAGGAAAACCCGACGAGGGTTTTTATTTTTAGAGGGATTTGCAGGTTTGGCAGTGGGGTGAATCCCTCTCTCCACTCCAGGTTTTGGAAGATGCTCTATGACCACAATTCCATTTAAATCTGTCAGTTTTTGCCTTGGGTGTGTCAGTTTTGGAGTTTGCAAGTTGCAGAGCAGGAGGCTCTGTGCAACCCAGGTCTGTGCGGAGCTAACTCAGAGCCAGGGACTTCAATGTGGCTGACGCACCCAAGAGACACGGCGGTGCCATTGTCCACGGCAACAGGTTTCTGAACATGGGCTATATATGTGGAAACCTTGCTGGGATCTGGATGATATCACTCCTGTATGTGAGTCTGAGAATAAAGACACTGTTTATGTTGAACTTTCTGTGGTCCCTGCCTATCTGTCGCACTGCACCAACCCTGCTGCATTACAGTATATTAGAAATCTTGCAATTTTCACACTGGCAACTGGAGCTATTTTAGACTCATACTTGTTCTTCATATAAGTCTTTTCAGAAGTCTCATTATCGCCACAGGCAAGATTACAATGACAGATACCACTTCTATACACAGCTTTTAACACAGGATCCACCAGTTACAATGGGCAATGTCACAGCTCACCTGAATTTCACTCCCTTCACAGTAAGTTATGAGCATGCTCAATAGATGAGTTAATATAAAAAATAGGGTCTGAGTCAGTTCCTTGCTGCTAATGGGCAGTGAATTTCCTGACCACGTAGTCTAGATTAGCCCGGGGTTTTGTGTGAAAATTGAAAAATTTCAGTTTTTTAAATACAGATTGTGATATGAAAATACTTCACCAACTGTCATTTCCTGATGAGACGTTCCATTTAAACAGAGCAATTCTTACAGGATTTTGTCATTTCCTACACTGCTACTGAGTATCAGTCTGTAATAACCATACCAATTCAATGTCAGCAACAATGTAACCGGATGGGAATAATAAAGTTGTAATGTAAGAGCAGTATACCATTTTGCCACAGTAAGAAAATGTACAAACTGTGGAGCCCGATATGTAAGATCTTCAAAACCTTAAAAATCAGGAAACTAGAAAATCAAGATAGAGAAAGAAAGTCCAAACAAATCCCTCCATACAAGGACTCCCTGTATATAAGAGAGCAAATAGTAATGCTGTACAGCTCCACCAGTGATAAACAGTGGCCTGTGTTCCTTCCAAACATGTCCAAAAACTTCCATGGACTAAATATATGCTAAATAATGTCCTTATGGCAGTATGTGCCAGTATAAGTTGCAAGTGACATGGCCATACTTTCTGCATATACCTTCCCAGAGAGCATGCACTGCAAACAGTAGAGTGTGAATAGAGTCAAAGAACAAGTAAAGTAAAAGCGAGTGAAAGTATTAAGCAATGTATAATAGGGCAATATGGTAGGTCTGTGGGGGAAACGTATAATCTAGCCTTCTCTGGATCATAGTACAGCCTCGGTAGATCTCATGAGTCTTAATGTGTTCATCACTTCATATTAAAACCTGTAGAAAAGCATGGTCTTGTTGTCATCATTCCCCACAACAAGTAAAAACTGCTTTTGACTCGCATAAAAGTCTAAAGCATCCAGGAACTGTTCTAATTGTTATGCTTTATAACTTGTTATCCACTCTTCTTGAGTGGGCAGTTCCTCTTCTCCAGCATTCTGTCAGCGCTCTAGGTGCTAGAGCTTCTCATCATTGATTAATTCCACCATTGTCCAGTGGTTTATTTGTCTTGAACTGAAGGATCTCCTCTGAAAAACATCTCTATTTCAGTCGGACATATAGAAGATCAAGAAAAGAGAGACAAAGACCCACGTCCAGTTCCTGTAATCAGTCTTAGGCCGGGGTCACACTAACCGACGCAAAATACGATCCGTATTTAACATGCATAATACAGATGAATGACCCCTAAATAGTGCTCCGTATGTCATCCGTAAGCAAGGTGTGGTCGCGTATTTTGCGCATGTCAGCATCCGTATGTAATCCGTATGGCATCCGTATGCTGAGATTTTCTCACAGGCTTGCACAATGGACAAATGGAGCCCTATGACAGGTTTTATAACACAAACGAAAGAATAGATATAGACACATAGAATACACATATATATATATATATATATATATATATATATACACATGTCATTGAGACACACATATATATATTTATATTTCACAGAGTTCTTCATAGCAGAATAGCCGCTAATTCAATTGCCGGCTTTTGTGAAATCCTTCCCCAAGCCGACAAGAAATGACACATGGTTTACATACAGTAAACCATTTCATTTCATGTTTTGTTTTGTATGTCTTTCGTTAGTAATTAGATGAGGGTTGATGTGTAAAATTTGGGAGGTGTAGGTGTTAATTTAAGGGGTTAATTCGTAGTAAAAAAATGTGTGGGCTCCTGAATTGCCAATAGGAGCAGTAAGCGACCGCTGTAATCTGGCGCTGGATAGAACGGGCAAGCAAATACCTGCCTGTTATTTTTTTGGCTCATGGTAAAAAAAATCTAATTTAGTCCTGGATAACCCCTTTAAAATTAAGTATAAAAAAAGCTCTTTGTCTCAGGAGCTCAGACATGTTCCTCTCCTCCTCAGACATTCATAACCTATCCTAAGGATAGACCATCATGTTAAAGTCTTGGATAACTCCTTTAAATTGTATTTTTTTAAATATTGGCAATGGGGTTTTTTTTCACGTCACAATCTATATATACATATTGTGAGGAAGTGATGAGGACCATATGTGAGGGTCAATATGTGTCACCTGGAATGCGGACGTAGTCTTATTAAACCCGGAGGAGCGCCCTGTGTTCACAACAAAACGCCTGTGAATCACAAGGCAAAATAAAAGAAAGAGTGGATTGGGCCCAAGTAGTTGACCCAGTCAGATTTTTAGGAAAACCCGAAGAGGGTTTTTATTTCTAGAGGGATTTGCAGGTTTGGCAGTGGGGTGAATCCCTCTCTCCACTCCAGGTTTTGGAAGTTGCTCTATGGCAACAATTCCATTTAAATCTGTCAGTTTTTGCCTTGGGTGTGTCAGTTTTGGAGTTTGCCAGCTGCAGAGCAGGAGGCTCTGTGCAACCCAGGTCTGTGCGGAGCTAACTCAGAGCCAGGGACTTCAATGTGGCTCACGCACCCAAGAGACACGGCGGTGCCATTGTCCATGGCAACGGGTTTCTGAAAATGGGCTATATATGTGGAAACCTGGCTGCGATCTGGATGATATCACTCCTGTATGTGAGTCTGAGAATAAAGACACTGTTTATGTTGAACTTTCTGTGGTCCCTGCCTATCTGTCGCACTGCACCAACCCCGCTGCATTACAGTATATTAGAAATCTTGCAATTTTCACACTGGCAACTGGGGCTATTTTAGACTCATACTTGTTCTTCGTATGTCTTTTCAGAAGTCTCATTATCGCCACCGGCAAGATTACAATGACAGATACCACTTCCATACACAGCTTATAACACAGGATCCACCAGTTACAATAGGCAATGTCACAGCTCACCTGAATTTCACTCCCTTCACAGTAAGTTATGAGCATGCTCAATAGATGAGTTAATATAAAAAATAGGGTCTGAGTCAGTTCCTTGCTGCTAATGGGCAGTGGATTTCCTGACCACGTAGTCTAGATTAGCCCGGGGTTTTGTGTGAAAATTGAAAAATTTCAGTTTTTTAAATACAGATTGTGATATGAAAATACTTCACCAACTGTCATTTCCTGATGAGATGTTCCATTTAAACAGAGCAATTCTTACAGGATTTTGTCATTTCCTACACTGCTACTATCAGTCTGTAATAACCATACCAACTCAATGTCAGCAACAATGTAACCGGATGGGAATAATAAAGTTGTAATGTAAGAGCAGTATACCATTTTGCCACAGTAAGAAAATATGCAAACTGTGGAGTCCAATAAGTAACATCTTCAAAACTTTAAAAATCAGGAAACTAGAAAATCAAGATAGAGTCCAAACAAATCCCTCCATACAAGGACTCCCTGTATATAAGAGAACAAATAGTAATGCTGTACAGCTCCACCAGTGATAAACTGTGGCCTGTGTTCCTTCCAAACATGTCCAAAGACTTCCATGGACTAAATATATGCTAAATAATGTCCTTATGGCAGTATGTGCCAGTATAAGTTGCAAGTGACGTGGCCATACTTTCTGCATATACCTGCCCAGAGAGCATGCACTGCAAACAGTAGAGTGTGAATAAAGTCAAAGAACAAGTAAAGTAAAAGCGAGTGAAAGTATTAAGCAATGTATAACATGGCAATATGGTAGGTCTGTGGGGGAAACGTATAATCTAGCCTTCTCTGGATCATAGTACAGCCTCAGTAGATCTCATGAGTCTTTATGTGTTCATCACTTCATATTAAAACCTGTAGAAAAGCATGGTCTTGTTGTCATCATTCCCCACAACAAGTAAAAACTGCTTTTGACTCGCATAACAGTCTAAAGCATCCAGGAACTGTTCTAATTGTTATGCTTTATAACTTATTATCCACTCTTCTCCAGCATTCTGTCAGCGCTCTAGGTGCTAGAGCTTCTCATCATTGATTCATTCCACCATTGTCCAGTGGTTTATTTGTCTTGAACTGAAGGATCTCCTCTGAAAAACATCTCTATTTCAGTCGGACATATAGAAAATCAAGAAAAGAGAGACAAAGACCCACGTCCAGTTCCTGTAATCAGTCTTAGTGTACTTTAGGGTGATTTTTCAGGAGTAAGACAAAATAAGTTTTACATAAAGTGATTGGCAGATTGGTTATTATTTATCACATCATCTATCAAATGGGATCAAGTTGTCTGAAAATCCAAGGACCGGTTTAATCTTTGATTCTGATACTTTGCAGCAGGACGTTGCATTCAACTTGTATGTACGAGAGGAGGGAAATGACATCTACTGCATAATGTCCTCGGATCAGCGTCTGGTCATTATCAGAGCGAAAACTAAAGGTCCATATTGTGCAAATGTTATCTGTGGGCGGAAGAAACTGTAATGTTGTACGATATGACAATCATTGAAGTGAATGCGGAAAAGGATCAGTAAATGTATCCGGCAGTGTTACTATCCTCTAACAGGGGTCCCACCAATCAATCTACTGTCACTTCTATTGTGTGAACGTATTGATTAGATCTGCATTGGCATCACCCTTGCTGAATAAAGTGAGAGATTTGGGAAGGACTGAGCTCCGGTTCTGAGATCAGCTGCTTTTTTCATTGTTCAGATTTAATGGGGCAGCTCTGATGTACAGTAAGTGCCTATGAGATTAGCATCAGCTGAAACAAATGAGCAATTTAAAGATGTTTAATGTCAACTCAGATTGATGATTCATAGGGCGCACTGTCAATGAGCAGCAAACTGGAGCCATGCCATTAGAAAGACTGATATACAGCCAGTCCATTTTCCAGACATTATCTGGCTCAACAACGTACAGTGAGATATACGGCTAGAATAATGTGTGTAGAGTTTAACACTCACATATCATATAAAATGTGAGACTTTTTACAGCTCGCGAGAGCACAGTATTCTGTACGTGTTTCACCTCCATTATTTTAATGTATGTATATTTAAAAGAAAAATACATTTTAATATGAATCTTTTAATTCCATCCTGGACTGGTTTTTAGTTAACATTATATTGTCTGTGGGACCACGGACTGAAAATTCCCAATACACATCACATAGTTGGCGGCCAACCACGATCTTTCCAAGTTCTTCCATATACATTCACGCTCCATATGTCTATCTCAATGTGAAGGCTATCAGGAGAAATGGCTCTATACTTATTGGCAACAAAGCATTGAACACATTGAAAATCAACATACCTTAACCTTCCTTTCCCCAACATCAGCCATTATCACGGCAGTCTGAAGACCCCCTTAGGGCTCACATTCATTTTTGAGAAAAACGGATGAGTGCAATCCAATTAAAAAATCAGATTGCACTCTTACCAATGTTATTCAATGGGTTACATCTCATCTGCGTTTTTTTCTCAGCTGAAATCGGACAGACAAAAAAATCACAGCATGCTGCAATCTGCCGCGTATCTCGGCCGAGACTCAACAATGCAAGCCTATGGGTGCAAGAAAAAAAATTGCACAGCACTCGGACCATGCGAGTACTGTCCGATTTTTAAGAACCGATGTCCTTGGAAAAGCCGGCAATTCATGTGCCTCATACAGTTAAATCATAGAGTGACAGGTTAGAAAAGGTTAGATAGAATAGATATATACACATAGATATAGAGATGTCAGTGACACACACACACACACACACACATATACTGTATATATATACAGTATATGTATATATATATATATATACTGTATATATATATATATATATATATATATTAGATACATAGATAGATAGAAGAAAAGCTGGCATTTCATGTGCCGTGTACTGTAAAATCATTGCAGTAGCTGACAGGAAAGAAGAGATAGATTACATAGACTAAATACAATAGAATAGGTAGATATATAGAGGTCAGTGACAAATACAATTAGTACAGTGTGTTTGCAGCTTACTGTACATGTATTTAATTATTAAAAGATTATTTTTCTGAAAAAAAAAGGTGTGGGCTCCCGCTTAATTTTCTTAACCAGCAGAGGGAAAGTTGACAGCTGGGGGACAATTTTTATAGCATGGGAAGGAGGTAATACCCATGGAGCTTTCCAGGCTATTAATATGAACTCACAACTGCACACTTAGCCTTTACTGGCTATTAAAATGGGAGACCCTAAAAAAAGACGCCTGGTCCCCCTATAATTAATAACCAGTTAAGGCTATGCAGACAGCTGCGGGCTGATATTAATAGCCTAGGAAGGGGCCATGGTTACTGCCCCCCAGGCTAAAAACATCAGCTCTCAGCCACCCCAGAAAAGGCGCATCTCTAAGATGTGCCAATTCTGGCACTTAGCCTCGCTCTTCCCACTTGCACTGTAGTAGTGGCAAGTGGGGTGAAAGTTGGGGGTTGATGTCATCTTTGTATTGTCAGGTGACATCAAGCCCCGAGGTTAGTAATGGAGAGGCGTCAATAAGATGCCACCATTGCTAAGACTATAGTCATATTGTATAAAAATACACACCCAGAATAAAGTCCTTTAATTGAAAGAATGACACAGATTCCTCTAATAAATCTTAATTGAAACATACTTATCACATTGCCCATTCCACCAACGCCATTGTCTCCTGCAAAAGAGTTAAAATAACAAAGAACAATATTCCTCACCTTTTGGCAGAGAAGATGATAATCCATTTGTCCCACGACGGGTTTAGCTCTACTACATCTAGATGGCAGGCTGCATGGTTGCATGATGCGATCATACAGACTGTCATCTATGCACCCATAGGCTTGCATTGACGAATCTTGTCCAGTACCATTTTCCAGCAAAATGAATGATATTTTGGAAATCTCGTGCCCATGCTGCTTATTTTTATCTTCCAGATTTTAACCATTAAAATGTTTTGGGTTTTTTTTTCAAATCTGCAGCATGTCAATTCCTTTAGTGTTTTTCACTTATTCAAATGAATGGGGAAAAACACAAATAAAAGTCAGTGAAAATGCATGTAGTGTACTCAGTGTTTTTCCTGCCGACGCTTTGGTTTTTGGTGCAGAAAATTCCGCTGCTTTCACTTGCGATAGTTCATTGCTTTTGAAGGTCTAATCGTCTATTGTAAAAGTTCTCGGTGATCTAGTGGCAAAACGTTTATGGTCACTAGATCACCAAGGACAACAGTGACCCATCATCAGAGAAGGTAGGGGAGAGATTACATGGTCTATTAGAAGCAGTATGAACTGTAACATGCTGAGTGGATGGATCTTTTGATACATTATTATTATTATTTATTTATATAGCACCATTGATCCCTTGGTGCTGTACATGAGAAGGGGTTACATACAAATTACAGATATCACTTACAATAAACAAACTAACAATGACAGACTGATCCAGAGGGGAGAGGACCCTGCCCTTTCGCGCTTACATTCTACAGGATGGTGGGGAAGGAGACAGTAGGTTGGGGGTGAGCTCCAGTGATGGTGAGGCGGTAGCTCCGGTAGTGGTGAGGAGGCAGCGGGGTCATTGCAGGCTGTAGGCTTTCTTGAATAGTTGGGTTTTCAGGTTCCATCTAAAGGATCTGAATGTGGTTGATAGTCGGACGTGTTGGGGCACAGAATTCCAGAGGATGGGGGAATATTCGGGAGAAGTCTTGGAGGCGATTAGGTGAGGAACGAATAAGTGTGGAGGAGAGAAGGAGGTCTTGGGAGGACCAGAGATTACGTGAGGGAAGCTTTAGGGAGATTAGTTGAGAGATACTGTATATGTAGGAGACAGGTTATGGATGGCTTTGTAGGTCAGTATTAGTATTTTGAACTGGATACGCTGAAGGAAAGAGAGCCAGTGAAGAGATTTGCAGAGGGGGAAGTGGAGGAGAAGCGAGGAGAGAGATTAATTATTCAGGCAGCAGAGTTAAGGATGGACTGGAGAGGTGCGAGAGTGTTAGCAGGGAAACCACAGAAAAGGATGTTGCAGTAGTCAAGGTGGGAGATGAAGAGGGCATGCACAAGCATTTTAGTAGATTGAGTGTTGAGGAAAGGACGGATTCTGGAAATATTTTTCAGCTGGAGGTGACAGGAGGTGGAAAGAAATTGGATGTGCGGTTTGAAGGACAGGGCAGAGTCAAGGGTTACTCCAAGGCAGCGAACTTCCGCTACCGGGGAAGTGTGATGTCATTTATTGTGTTAGATAAATCAGGTAAGGAAGATCTGTGAGATGGAGGAAAGATGATGAGTTCGGATTTGTCCACATTGAGTTTGAGGAAGTGAGAGGAGAAGAAGGAGGATATGGCTGATAGATACATATATATTGTCAATCTTTCAGGCTGATACATTATCGGGCTTGTCTTCCTGGCATATGTTAGTTCTCATGTCCTACTAGATATATTGTTCTATAGACTGCCTGCGATTTTGTTAACTAGTACAAGTCGATTTTGTCCTAAAATTATGCATATATAACATCCTTCCATGCTTGAAGAGCCTTCATTGACCCCTGCCCATAGCATAATTTCCAATTTATTATAAATTTCACAAAATAATGTGCTATGAGCCAAGGTTTCCAATCGTTCATAAATCCATTGATCTCTTGACTTTCATGTCCAGGAATGTATTCCTTTTTTTCCAGTGTCCATGAAAACAAAAATAACATCCTTGATTTTTTTTAATCTGGCAGAATTGAGCAGGTCAATGTGATTGTAATTATCAGTATTTTCCAGTGGTTATTTTTTTATATTAGTACATTTTTCAATAATAGATGAAAGCTGGGAAGATAATAAAGGGCAATAGGATCTTATCCGGTATAATAGGGAGAGCGTAAAACACAGTTGTGCCAAAAAAACAGAATAGATGTTGTAGTTCAACATGCCCAATCAATTTTCACCCAACATTAAGCTTAGGGAGATTCAGGAGACACCTATCACATTAGATGGTCAGTTGGTCCCATTGACAGTAGGGTTATCCAATATTTATCGAGCCTTTGGACAAGATGCTCCAGTTTCCATGGTCTACAGCCCTCTTAATAACAGAGATGATGTGTTGGGGTTCATCAACGATAAGCAAACATGTAATAAGTTTTCAGTTTGGCAGCAAAGTTGCTTCCCGCAGTTTGGATTTAGTCTCTCTCTGACAGCGGTATTCAACTTGTGCTAACAGAAAGCGCATCACAAAAAACACCCATCAGCACGACTGTCATGTGATTGTGAGGCGCCAATGGGTGGTTATGACAGCTGGGGGTCTGCATAAGATCCCCATGCCTTTCATTGTGAACCTGCTATTAACGCCGGCCAGTGGCTGACGTTCATAGGAGATCATGATTTATGCTACACTGAAGCCCTATAAAGTATAGTAGAGTCAATCAGATGATCGCATCTTCAAGTCAACTAAGGGGACTATTGAAGCCAGTGAAAAGTAACAGAAAATTTAAAAAAAAATTTAAAAAAATTTAAAAAACTCAAAAGTTCAGATCACCCCATTCAAAAGAAAACAATTAACAAAAATACACATTTGTCCTTTCTATTAATACCAAAATGGTACCAATAAAAACATTGTTCAGTTCACAAAAAATAAGCCATCACCCAACCCCAAATCACAAGAAATGGAGGCGCTACTGGTTTTGGAAAATGGCAACTTTTTTTTCCTTACAAACTGGATTTTTTTTTTTCACCACTTAAATAAAAAAGATCCTAGACATGTTTGGTGTCTATGAACTCGTAATGACCTGGAGAATCATAGTAGCAGGTCAGTTTTAGCGTTTAGAGAACATGGTAAAAAAAAAAACCAAAAAAACGTGGAATTGCACTTTTTTTTTGCAATTTCACTGCCCTTGGAATTTTTTTTTTTACCATTTTCCAGTACACTATATCATAAATCAATGGTGCCATTCAAAAGTACAACTCGTCCCACAAAAGACAAGCCCTCACATGGCCATAGTGATGGAAAAATAAAAAAGTTACGGCTGGGAAGATAGGGAGCAAGAAAACGGAAACGCAAAAACGAAAGGGGTTACACTCTTTTTTTCTGTTTCAGTTTATTCAGTAATCAGATTTAAGGCCGGGGTCACACTGGCAAGGAATACGGCCGAGTGAGAGGCGCTAAAAGCACGCATTAGACACGGACCAATGATTCTCTATGGGGTCCCCTCGCACCAGCCGTATATTTCTCATCCGTATTCTACGCTCCGTGCCACTCGCAGCATGCTGCGATTGTCAGCGTACTACGGCCGTAATACGCCAATGCAAGTCTATGGGTGCGCAAAAAATACGGATTACATACTGACTACACGTGTGACTTGCGCGAAATACGCACCAGGTGTCTAGCAAAGCCGGCAATTCAGTGCGCTATACAGTAAACTCACACTGACAGGTTTAATAAAGAAACGAAAGAATAGATATATACACATAGAATACATATATATATATATGCATTCTATGTGTCTATATCTATTCTTTGGTTTCTGTTAGAAACCCTGTCATAGGGCTCCATTATATGTCCATTGTGCAAGCCTGCGAGAAATTCTCGCCATACGGATGCCATGCGGATTACATACGGATGCTTACATGCGCAAAATACGCGACCACACCTTGATTACGGATGACATACGGAGCACTAATTAGGGGTCATTCATCCGTATTACGCATGTAAAATACTGACCGTATTTTGCGTCGGTTAGTGTGACCCCGGCCTAAGGCTCATTCACACGTCAGTATTTGGTCAGTATTTTGCATCAGTGTTTGTATGCCAAAGCCAGGAATGGAACTTACCGAGAAAAAAATGTAATTGAAAGACTGACTCCTGTTCTGTGTTTTGGAGACACTCCTGGTTTTGGCATGCAAATACTGATGAAATACTGATCAAAAATACTGATGTGTGAATGAGGCCTTAGAGAATGTTTTCAGTGTCAGAATTGTGTGTTATCAGGTACACTATAGGTTTATTTTCCCATTTAAATCAATAGGAAGCTTATTCAAAGAGTATTTAAATCAGTTTTTGTTATGGATTTTGGAGCAGAATCTAATCCTGAAAATCTTGAAGAAATACTAATTGTATTCCTGGCCATAAAGAAATCAGCGCCATAAAAAGTAAGATAAGTGACAGCTATTACTTCTTGGGAATGTCTAGCATCTCGGTCTTAACGAGAATCCCGATAGCTTTTAAGGTTCAGCTTTTTCACAGCTCGTTAGGGAATGGGATATGTAATCAATTATGTAGTGAGGCAGATAAAAGATGTAGACAATGCATTGATGCTTGCAAACATGCAGGGGCAATTGCAGTAGCAGATTATTCCTGGCCGATTATATACTTCATATATACTACACACATGCTACACATATATTATAGACCAATCAAAACCAACTGTTGCATGCCAAGACTGTCATTTAAGTCTAGTGTGCACAACAAGAACCATCAAAGTTATTGAATTCGTAAAAAATGCCTTTTTTATTGACAAATATTAAAATACATAAATTCAATAAACTAAGCGATCGAGATGCCTCAAAAAAACAAAGGGAGCGCCACCACCCGAGCATCAAATAACATATAAATATGTATATATATGATATACGGTAGTATAGAAACAGTGGACGATCCAAAAGTTATATATGTGGCAAGGCAAAGTGATAGTAAGAAAAATGGGTTAAATATCCACTAATAGCGCACCATGTTACAGATTAATAATATACCATATGCTGTGGTGAGACAAGGTACAAGGGCCTCCTCATAAATACCCACTGCAATATTCAAGATTATATATAATGCACCTGATAATACCCACCACCCCAACGCACGTTTCGATAGTCTCTTCCTCAGGGGGCGTGAAGAGAATATCGAAACGTGCGTTGGGGTGTTGGGTAACGCCGCTTGTACCGGGCATCTCATTGTGGACCCTCACCAGCTATGGCAACAATACAGGTAAAGCTCTTGCGGTACATTTCTTTACTTAATAGTGCATTTTATATTATCTTGAATATTGCAGTGGGTATTTATGAGGAGGCACCGGTCTCACCACAGCATATGGTATATTATTAATCTGTAACATGGTGCACTATTAGTGGTTATTTAACCCATTTTTATTACTATCACTTTGCCTTGGCCAACATATAACTTTTGGATTGTCCACTGTTTCTATACTATATCATATATATATATATTTATATGCTATTTGATGCTCGGGTGGTGGCGCTCCCTTTGATTTTTGAGGCATCTTGATTACTTATTTTAATGAATTTATATATTTTAATATTTGTCAATAAAAAAGGAATTTTTTTACGAATTCAATAACTTTGATGGTTTTTGTTGTTCACACTAGTCTTAAATGACAGTCTTGGTATGCACCGGTTGGTTTTCATTGATTATAGTGGAACCCTAATTGTGTTTGGACTATCCATGTATTGATATCCACATATATTATAGACACCTACTACACACAAACAGTACATACTAAACAAGTACACTGCACGCACAGGGCCTACAGTATACACGCTACACATTCATTATACACACCCTAAACACTGCATACTGCCCGTGCATAATATACACCTACTACACACATACAATATGCAATATGATTGTGGGAGGGAGCTTAAGTACACTTAGGATACCCACTTAAACATCAAACTATATGCTGATCTTTCTTTTCTCAAACTTGAACCCAGAATCCGAGGGCTTTGATAAAACAAGTTTAACAGTAAATTGCACAAAAAGTTCTAAAAAAAAAAAAAAAAGTCTAATTAAAAACGTGATTATTTTATAACCAGTTCTCTAGTATCTAGATATATAACTCTCGGGATGATAACAATCACATTAAATAAAGTCATTTACCTCTAGAACAAGCCACAGCTGTCCGCCAACATACTGATCGGCTTTGTAATACATTCCATAAAACATTACGACATTTGGATGATTTGGAAGCGATTTCAGAATATTATATTCAGCCTCGATCTCTTCATCAACATCCTAAGAGGAAAGTGCAGGGCGTCATCTCAAGATATTTCATAAAACAGACATTTCATTCATTTATAATGATATCAGGGTTAATTCAGTCTTATTACCAAAATTAACACCCAGTTACCAATTTCTTCTTACACTTCCAGTAAGAATTATGGTTTCACACCAGGTTTTTCTTTGTGTAATCTGTAACAGCCTCACGATTTTATATTTTATACTAAAAATTGTAAAATTGATACAAACGGATGCATTTTATAGCAAGAATGTCCTTTTTTACATTGCACGGCGAATAAGCCTCCTTACCTCGACAAGCCAGAGCTGGCATGTCACTCTCCACAAGGAGAAACCTTACCCCTTAGACCTCTGTCCAGAGCCTCTCACCTAGCCAAATCAGTTCTCATACTTTGCACTGACGAGGGGCAATAGCCCGAAACACCGTGTCTGCAAACTGAGATTCTGATTTGGCTTTTATCCTAAGTCATATTACAAGACTCGTTAAAGGGTTGATTGTGACTTGTAGGATTGCTACCACCAACAGGTGGCGCTATTGAGTTCAAGTCCTTTTTCTCTCTGAAGAGGCAATTTACTTTTTTACATATACATTGCATCCAGTTGCGTTGTTTTGGGGGGTTTTTTGTGACCTGTTTTTTTTTTGGGGGGGGGGGAAACAAATAGAAACTTATGACAGTTGGTCTGACAAAAAAAACCCTCAGGGCCTGCCGTCACCAAAACCTAGCTGCAGGAATTCAAGGATATTTGCACACCTGCCTTCCTAGGAATCTGGCAGCCGGTGAAAACTTCCTCTTTCTGCCACATGCGGGTAGTGGAGCCATTTTTTCTTTAAATTTAAATTTTTGAACTATGCTTCCAACTGTAGTAGCGCTATAGGACACCGATAAGAAATATGTAATTCTATAGGGTCTAGAAGGAGGTCACTAAAATAAGTAAGATGTAAAGTGTATCAAATAGACTATAATTAGAGAAAATGTTCAAAAATAGAAGGTCATGTATGACCGGACGAAGCTGACGGTGAAACGTACGTAGGTGTTCTGGGGCCGGGCTATACACTTTCCCCCTGTTGGACACATTACTTGATGTAAGTACAGTCTGCCTCTGAAGGTAGACATAGGTCTTATTTGGACAGTCTTTGCATGTAGCTGATAGACTAAGGGGATTTGAGCACTTATTTATTTATATCTACCAACTGGCTTGTGTTTCCTTTGGATATTATGTGTATATTGGCCCATCTTTTTAGATATACTCTGTTTTTGTACTTAGTCATTTTATTTAGTATCAATAAAAGGGTATGTTTTATGAGACTTTATTGCATTAATTCTTCTTGTGTTGGTATTATGTTTTTACTTAGTGCAGAATCCTACCTGCCCTTTAAATTTGTAGACTTTTAACCTGGGAGAGGCATGTTTAATAAATATTAGGTTTTGGGGCCTACCAGAGAAAGGTCACCTTGTTGTGGCTGGTGGGCTCAAAAGAAGTGGCCAAATTGTTCTCTAAAGGCCCCGTTACACATAACGATGTCCCAGCGATCCCACCAACGATCCGACATGGATGGGATCGCTGGGACATCGTTAGACAGCCCCTCCAGCGATCAGGACCAGTGAGCAAGCTGGTTTCTAATGTAAACATCGGGTATCCAGGAGCCGCGGCCCTGGCGGGCGATCCATTTTGGCGTCACGAACAGGATGACGAAGCCCGGTACCACCGGGTCCTG
The DNA here is from genome assembly GCF_039654945.1 of Dendrobates tinctorius. Classification (NCBI taxonomy): domain Eukaryota; kingdom Metazoa; phylum Chordata; class Amphibia; order Anura; family Dendrobatidae; genus Dendrobates; species Dendrobates tinctorius. The sequence continues at coordinate 42,118,524 of NW_027361810.1, read as the reverse complement.
TGTGCCGAAGATTTATTGGACTTGTGATTGCTGAAAATGTGCAAAATAACCAAATTGATAGACTGTAAAATGGACTCTCAAAATGACCGCCGGCGCGGTGAAGAAGGGCGTGACAATATGGGTGGACCTAAGAAAAGAGCGCGAACTGTCCTGGGCCTCCCCTGCCTAAACTTCTATGCAACAGCAACATGGCCCACCCCCAGAGGGGCTCATATACTGGCCTTGTATGGAGGAGTAGGAAGAAGACGCTGCCCCCAGAAGGAGGAGCGAAGCCCTGTGGCGGGAAAGGAGCCCAGGAAGGAGAGAGAACGCCAGGACGCCATGATGGAAGAAGGAAGGAGGCCTGAAGGGTGCGAGGAGGTTGAGCTGACGCTCTCTGTACCCTGAACCTGCTGCGTGCCCAGGAGGGGCCCACACCAGCGGTACCTTCACCACCGGTACCTACCGCCGATGCACTGGTTCTCCCTCAGGCAGCATCTGTGGAGCCCGCGGCCGCTGCGATGCCATCAGCAGCGCCTGTTACCATCTCCCCGCTGCAACCGCCGCTGAGCGCTGCCTGCCAGGAGGAGCTACCGGAGGGCCGGGGAGCTGAGCAGGAAGAAGCTGTGCTCCTGCCTGGACCTAGCGCGGCTGCGCAGGTCCCACCAGAGGCCCTTGCGGACCCAGAGATGCCATCCGCTCCACCACCGTCTCCCGCCTCTGCCCAAGCTGCTCCAGTCACCACTGCTGCCACTGGCTGCCACCCGATGCCTGCATCGGAGCCGACACAACGCCGCCAGGAGGCTCCAGGTATGACCGCTGCCCCTGCGGCTGGGAAGGTCTCGGGGTGCACAGCTGCTGCAGCGTCCGGGCAGGTCGTTTTGGACTTGGTCTGGGACTGGGATTCTAGTCCCTGGGGGGGAACACCTGAACCCCTAGCAGTAGTGCCCCTGTCCACAGTGGGTAGAAGCCGGCCCCAAGAGGTGGAGGAGGAAGAAGAGTCCTATTGCCAGCAGACCCTCCGCCAACTGGCAGCCGAGCAGAGGGAACGGGAACAGCGGAGACTGGCCGTGCTGGGCCCTGACATGGATCGGAAAGAAAGGGTCTGTGCCGGTCACTATGGTCCCCGGGACTCAGCAGGATGGGGTCAGGTCCTTAATGTCAACCAAGAACGGGGGTTTGGCTTCATCTCAGACCCCCAGAGGGTCTCTGACCCCTTCTTCAGCTGGAGGGATGTAGAGTCCCACCTCCGGAGGGGACACCCTGCTCGTGACTTGCACCCGGGAGAATATGTCACCTTTACCCGGCATGAGGGGCTACGTGACTGGTATGCCCTGAATGTGCGCCACATACCGGAGGACTTCATAGTGGCCTACAAGAGGGAAAACGCCTATGTTCCTCCGACAGGGATACCTCCAACTGTGGTAGTTGTACCTGCAAAGGTCAGGCAGGCCACATCCACTAAAGTGCAACATCCAATGGTACAAGTTGCTACCCCTGCTGTACCACAGGCAGCAGTTCCACCAGCTGCCACCTCATCTGCACAGGCAGCCACCAACCTAACTCCTTGGGAGAAAGAGAACCTGCAATGTGTTAATCCACCAGGAGGTGGAAAAGCGAAAGTCTCCCCTGGAAGCAGCAAAAGAAACCAGCTTCCACTACCCCAGGAGGGGATCATCAATAAAGAACATTTCCACAATAACTAACTGTTACCCAGGAGGGTATTGGCACGTTTGCCCTTGTTATTTTTCATATATACAGTATATATCACCTAAAATTGATACTTTATTAGTTAAAAAACAAAAAATGGTTATACACCAAAAAATCGTGACAAAAACAAGACAAAAAACGTGTTCAAACAACAACCCATAAAGGGAACAGCTAGGAATCCCTGATGTATAAGCTGAGCTTCCACCTGCCTGGCTGCGGAGGTTGGCACCCTAGGGGGGAACGTTGTGGTGCCCCCGCTCAACGATGACTGTCCCTAGGGGCCCTAATGTACCCTGCAGCCACTAGGGATACCCACTACCTGATAATTACAGGGACCCCTAGTTCTAAACAAAGGTAATCCTACTCTAAAGAGGACACTATGTCCCTTAAAAGTTAAAATCAATAGAACACATATGGCATCGGGTGGTATATATGGGTGATAGATTGCAATACAATACCCCTCATAAGGTCTCAATCACAATACATAATGCATAGATGCAGAGGGCTTCATTAACTGGACGGATCAAATTCATTTGGTGATGCCACAGCCTTATAGAGAAAAAATCACTTTATGCATATAACAATCAGAGATCCATGTTATTAGCGGCATTATTCACTAGTACCACAATGTTCACACCCTAGTAGTACCCAGTTGCTATCATGCATGGCTTAATAAACATCCAGTTGATGTCAATATCGATAAAAGATAAACACAAGATTGCAACAGGTAGTGGGTATCCCTATTGGCTGCAGGGTACATTAGGGCCCCTAGGGACAGTCATCGTTGAGCGGGGGCGCCACAACGTTCCCCCCTAGGGTGCCAACCTCCGCGGACAGGAAGGTGGAAGCTCAGATAAAACATCAGGGATTCCTAGCTGTTCCCTTTATGGGTTGTTGTTTGAACACTTTTTTTGTCTTGTTTATGTCACGATTTTTTGGTGTATAACCATTTTTGTTTTTTTAACTAATAAAGTATCAATTTTAGGGGATATATATATATATATATATATATATATATATGATTATACTCTAGATCCTTCTTGCATTATTATTTGAGATTGTCCCTTGTTATTTTTCATCATGTTTTTCTTCAAGTTTGTCTAGTTTTTGGCATTAGTATTTTTGAAATTTGAACTGCCGTGATCATGAACTTGGAATGAGTCACAGACTTTCTTGTATATAGTTGCACCTTTTAATGTGCCCTCTCTTGGTTTTATAGAGGCCTTCTTTAAATAAGAACTACCTCGGACTTGGAGCTCTGCTCCTATCATAAGGACATTTCAAGATATTTTCGGCTGGACCAGTGTCTACTTTATCCAAGAATAATTGCACTAATGTCTTAATAATCAATGCTTAGTATTTTATAGTGAAGGATAAGAATAGGTTGTTATGATAGTTTTTGATAAAGATACTGATAGCAATAGAACTTAGTAGGTATCGGAATAGACAGAATTTGATAATGCTTTAATAAAGATGTGTGTTGAATAAAGAAATAAAGGTTTAAATTCAGGTGACGAACCAGGCATCAGCGGTTATCACTTATGGTCTAAAAGAAAAAAAAAGAGATACTGCAGTACTTAAATTGGTAGTAAACGTATTAGTAATTAGTACTTCCATATGCACTTTAAAATAGGTAATATAACTTTAAAATAGGTAATATGCTAAGTTATAGATAGTCTGTTAAATTGTTTGTAACATTCAAGAATCAGTGCCTCCCAAATTGGGAAGTTTAGTTTAAGAACTGTTTATTAAGCATTTCAAAATTTTTGTATGTTCCTTATTTGTTTCATCTTTGTTTCACTTGCAGCCCGCAGATGTGCTGTGTTTAACGGGGGGTATGTGGTGCCCCTGAGGGTTCAGTCGCCACAGAGGTACTGCACCTCCTCCTGAGGTGTGGTACCCCACCATTCAGGTAAGGTGGAAACACCTGACCACACTCCAACACCTGCATCCCACACAACATAGTAGTGCAGCAAAGCATCTTTGGTGGCTCCCTGCTTGGAACACGAAGAGTGCTGGGAGGTGGGTGGAGCTTAGTCTGCACAAGAGAGCAGGAGATTATTAGGACTAGGTCAGTCTGACTCAGTGAGTCTGTGAGAGAAGATCCCCTGAGTGGGATGGATTGAAGGAAGTGCTGCAGCAGACCTCAGTGACCTGGGTCTGCTGGCACAGGAAAGAGATATTCAGAAAGCCTAATTCTCCATAAGAAAGATTGATTTGTATGGAACGTGAGGAGAAGAAGAGAAATAAGGATTAGGGTCAGAGCAAAGCCCTTCCTCAAGTTCTAAGGGCATGGCCGGGGTCCGGTCCCCGAGGTTGTATGGATACTAATGGTCCTGCGACAGACACCAGAGGAATAGAAGTTGTCACCACTTTATTCCCACACAAGACTTGGGGGCACAACAGCAGCATGAGTGAGCCGGGACTTAGTAGCAAGGAGTCCCCGAAGCAGGCTACAGCTGTCTGCCGTACAAGTAGAGTTATAAGAACATCTGAAAGGAGGAACTCCAGTGTAACTCAGTACTGTGAGTACTTCAAATAGGTGCTAGAAGGGAGACGTTCAGAAAAGGCACATATGTTGGCGGAGTGTTGGAACGGAGTACTTCATCTTGCCTGGAGGTTGGCTGAGCCCCTGACCTGGAGGACACGGCACGGATGCGGGCACCTGTATGCACAGCAGACTGTGAGTAAAGCTTTGGAACTACATGCCCTGGTGTCCTCCGCTTATTCCTGCGCCAACCCACTCAGCACTGCTACAGCTCTGCGCTTAACACTGCACCGTTCTCCTCTCCTCACTATCTCTCCATCTACACTGCCCTGGGACTACAGCCCTGCATGTGGAAGGCCACACCATCATTGCTGCACCACACCATCTGTCCCAGACGATCTGTGTGCAGCGTCGGCTTAACACCTTCATTGCCGAGCACCACAGGTGGCGTCACGAATCATTATAAACTTTAATCATCATCCACACGCTCAACACTATTCCCCTTTTACAATGGACTCCCAGGGCCACGGACAGGGTCACCGCTGCCGTGACACTTCCCATTGAGATCAACGGGCCCGGCTCTGAGTACCTTGCGGCCCTGGCGGGCGATCCAAAAGCATTTGTGTTCTCTATTTAATATTTTATTAGATAGACCGGAATTTATTCAAAAATATGAACCTCCGGTCAGAGAAACCATGCATATAAACCAAGTCCTTCACTTTGCCAATAGTCTTCTCCCAAATAAAAAACCTTTGCATATATCTAGTTTTGAACATAGATGCATTAATGATCCAATGGGCAGAGGAACAATATCTTTAATATACTCAATTATTAAGCCACCTCATGATGAAAAAAATTGAAATTTATGATACAATGGGAAGAGGATATGGGATTTGATCTATCACTGAAGGATTGGAGGTTCTGCTGTGACACCTTATCCAGGGGAAGACACCAGTCTTCCCTTGTGGAAACTTCTTTGAAGGTACTCTACAGAACTTATCTAGTCCCAACCAAATTTCATAGCATATATCCGAATATATCAGCCTCATGTTATAGGGGCTGTGGTCAACCGGGGGATATGAGACACATCTGGTGGACATGCCCGGGGGTCTCGGACCTCTGGTGCAGAGTGGGACTCATGGTGGATCAATTGACAGGCAAGAAGATCCCTCTGGATCCTTCAGTTTTCCTCCTTGGGGTGAGACACCCATCCCTTTCTAGAAGCCTCCATAGATTAGTAAATTATCTTTTCATGGACACCAAAATTCATATAGCAGCAAAATGGAAATCCCCAACATTGTCACTTTTGCTTGTTAAAGAAATATTATGCTTTGTGAATGCATTGAAGCTACCAGAAACGACAAGTGGGATCAGTTTTTCAAGATTTGGGGACCATGGATGGATGTGGAATCAAATATACAACTAAACCAGATTTTGCACATATCACCATAATAACTCCGGTCTATGGGGATGGGGAGTCGAGTTCTGGAACCAGTTCTGCAGTACGCACTCATTATATCTTTGCTTAGGGTTGGTGATACAGATGTAATTGGTTTGAAAGAAACAGTAATATCAGGCTATCAAAAGGATATTAACGTTGTTATAATGTACACTGAGGATTCAATGTTGCTTTTTCCTATTGTGTTACCCTCTTGTTGTAATTGTCTTGTCTTCCCCTCCATAACTTCTGTGTATCTTATGGGAAGTTAGAATTCCCCTGCGAGGGAATATGTTTTACAATTTAATGTTCTCATGCATTATAAAAATCTCAATAAAAATCATTTGAAATTAAAAATCAAAAGGCAAACATGATTAAAAAGACTTTAGAAAAAGGTGCAAATTTAATGAAGAATAGGGAGCAAATGATAAACACCAAAAGCTAGACAAAAAAGGTGCAATTGCAATAATGAATAGGTCCCATAGTATTTAAACAGCAGAGACTAAAGAAATACAGTAGGTAATCTGTAGATATAAACTTACACTGATGGGGTCCAATATCTTCACCGCTGCCAGGCTTCCATCTTTCTTGTTGTTGACCTTATAAACTTTCCCATACGTCCCTTTCCCTATTGTATCAGTAATTTCCCAGGTATCGGATGGATCAGCCAATGACTCGAGTCCAATCATATTTGGGTAAGGAAATAGTCCAAACAATGACTTCCTAGAAAGCAAATCATTTTGGTTTACAATTAGAGCCGTCAAACTGTGGAATACCTGACCACGACAGATAGCAATGAGAGATACTATAGCAGAATTTCAATCGATCCATGTCTATTAACAAATTATATTTAGAGTTTATAAGTAATCTAGAGATAAATAATCTATAACTGAGCCAAAAAGCTCAAGAATTGATCTTTAATATTGATATTGTTCATGAAGTTACAATACGGCAGTTCTCTCACATGGGAAAGAAAATTGGGGCAAATTTATCAAGGCAAATGCTCCAAAATTCAGGCTTAGTTTGCCCCAAAAAACTGAGTCAGGACTTGTTCCATATTTATGATGGGTTTTAACCCTGCTGTTCTGTTCGTCTTCTGTTAATTTTGACATTTACCTGCTCTAAGCGTATTATTTGAATACCAGTTGCATTATTTAACTTCATGTGAATATGACCTCCAGGGTCATCGTGTCCAACAACCTGCTCAAAGCAGGAGTCACTAAACCATCTCAGACAGATGTCTGTCCAGCCTCTGAAGACTTCCATTGAATAAGACCTCACCACCTCTCGTGGCAGTCTGTTCCACTCATTAATCACCATCACTGTCAAAATGTTTTTTTCTAATATCTAATCTGTATCTTCTCCCTATCAATTTAATTCCATTGCTTCTCATGTTTCCATCTGCAAATGAGAATAAGGATGATCCCTCTACTCTGTGACATCCCTTCAGATGTTTGTAGACAGCTACTAAGTCTCCTCTTAGCCTTTTTTTTTGCAAGCTAAACATTCCCAGATCATTTAACCGTTCCTCATAGGACGTTCGTTTCAGTTCGCTCACAATCCTGATAGCACTTCTCTGAACTTGCTCCTGTTTTTCAATGTCTTTTTTAAAATGTGGTACCCAGAACTGGACATGATATTCCAGATGAGGCCTGACCAAGGAGGAGGAGTAGAGGGGAATAAGTACTTCATGTTACCTAGACTCTAGGCTTCTCTTAGTACATCCTAGAACTGTGTTTGCCTTTTTGCTGCTGGATCACACTGTTGACTCATGTGCAGTCTGTGATCTACTAGTATAGCCAAGTCTTTTTCATATGTGCTGTTGCTGTTCCTCCCATTCTATAGATGTAATTTTCATTTTTCTAGCCCAGATGTAGAATCTTGCATTTCTCCCTGTTAAATGGAATTCTATTTTTGCTGCCCATTGTTCAAGATTATATAGATGCTTCTGACTCATTTCTCTGTCTTCTCTAGTGTCAGCTATCCCTCCTAGCTTTGCATCTGCAAATTTGATCAGTTTACATTCAGTTCCCTTATTTAGATCATTTATAAAAATGTTGAACAACACTGGGGTCAGAACAGAGCCTTGTGGTACCCCACTTGAAACTCTCTTCCAATTGGATGTACAACCACTTATTATATCACTCTTTGAGTATGATCTCTTGATCTTTTTTAATAACGATAGTATGAGACACTTTATCAAATGATTTGCTGATGTTGAGATATACTATATCTTCCGCATTTCCCTGATCCACCCAGTCAGTGATTCCATCATATAAGGAAATTAGCTTAGCCTGGCATGACTTGTTTGCCACAGACCAATGCTGGCTCTGTATTCTTATGCAAGTACTTACATACATGTTGTTTAATAATTTGTTCAAATATATTCCCTGGTTTAGAAATAAGGTTCACTGGCGTGTAATTTTCTGGTTCCATATTTTTTTCTTTTTTGAAGATAGGGACAACATTTGCCCGAGATTCTCCAATCTTCTGGGACTTCTGCTGTTCTCCAGGATTTTTCAAAGGTTCTGGTTAGTGGTTCTGCAATTTCCTCTGCTAATTCTTTCAGTACCCAAGATGTAATTCATCTGTGCCAGGAAATTTAAATTCATTTAAATTAATTAAGTGTTCCTTCACCATCTCTCTGTTTATAGATAGGGTGGATTATTTAATTCCTTTGATGGCACTGTTAAGATCAGTTGATGTTACGATTGCTCTTAGAGAACACAAAAGCAAAATAGGAATTTAAAAGTTCGTCCTTTTCAACGTCATTTTTGACCACTTCACCTTTTTCATCTTGTAAAAATCCTATAACATTTTTTACTTTTCTTTTGCTTTTGACATGCCCTCAGAATCCTTTTTTACTGCTTTTGGTCTTCCTTGCAAGCCTTACTTCATTACTTCATTACTGGCTTTAGCTCTTCAAACGCTTGCACTACATTTCCTGAAATCAGCATTATATTCTTCTTTAGATATGCCCCCCTGTTTCCATTTAATATACATTTATTGTTCCCTTTTTAACAAGTGTTTAAGTTCTGTGTTCATCCTTTTTGGTCTCTTTAAATGCTTCCAATTCTTCCTTCTTTTTGGGATTGTTAGTGATTGTGCAGTGAGAATTTGTTTTAGCAAAACAAATTCCTGCCCTACACTGGACATAACACCATAATTGCCAATTCTTCCAGAATATCCAGAAAGCTATCCAGAAGAGTTTGCAAATCTTCGGGACACCATGAAACGTCATAGAAACATAAGCTGCCAGAAAGTTTCTTGTGCCTGATACTAGGATGCGTCATCCAAATCTTCCTAGATAAAGATAATTGTCAAGAGAAAAATTTGGAGCTGGGTGCCATGTTATTCTCAAAAGTCACTGACAGCTGTCATAACATGGTGTAAAGTCCCCATAGACAATAGATAGGTGTCGGATGAATGTTGGTTCAGCTGATCATTTTGCCATCAGCTACCTCTGTTGATTTCGGACACACAGCAACACTCGGATCAACTGAATGTTCCTGTGTTCTCTAGGAGACAGTCGCTGTCAGACTCCTCTGGGGTCAGCTTATCTCAGGGAAAACAAAAGGATCACCAGTCTGAAATCGGACATGCCGGATCCTTCTCTGCCCCCAATATCATCTGTTGGTTGAGAGTTGGGAGACTCCCATACCCATTGAACCATTGGATTAGACTTTCGACCGATCTCGTCAATATCAGCTGGTTCAGCCGACGTTTGTTTAATTTATATGGGGGGCTTAAAGGGGTTGTCCACTACTGGGACAATCTCTTCTGATTCCCCATGCTTGATGAAATAAAAAAAATATATACTCACCTCACGTGCCGGTGCCCAATCAGCACTGGCATCACTGTCTCTGCCTTTTGTCGAATTGAGCATGAAGAGGAAGTCCGAGATCAGCTCCAGCCCGGACTTCCTCTTCCTGCTCAATTTATCTGAAGGCGGAGACAGTGATGCCAGCACTGATTGGGTGACGAGCACCACGTGTCATGCAACCGCACAGCAGCCCCGGGACTGGGAGTTTAGAGACCACTGGAACACAAAAATACTCTAGGAGAGAAAAACGCAAAATTGGGTCTTATCCGATGACCGTTCCAAAAGATTTGTTTGCACTCACCTAGTTTTCCAAAATGTAAAAGCATGTAGGACTCAGAGTCGACAGCTGACACAGATCCACAGGTCAAACCATTTGACCAATTCACAATAGCAGATAGAATGAGAAAGTGGATGTTACCGCGCTGCTGTAGAAATCACAATCCCAAAATATGGATGTAAAGATGATATTTTATTCACTATTCTCTCAACGCGTTTCGAAGTTCACATAGCTTCTTCCTCAAGAGATGCATAAGTGTACAATATCCTTACATACCATTTATATAGATGCAGACCTTCAAATTTGGCGCCAAGAGACAATCACATGTCAGAGCAGTGTCGAAGTTCACAGAGTTGGTGCAAAAATAACAGATGGTATTGTATGATAGAAAATACAGAAATAAAGCAAATCCATTTTATGAATATTTAAACATCCTTATTATCTTTAACAGGTAGAGGAACAAAATAAAAAAAAATGAAAAGAAAAGAAAATGAATTTGCATTTTCTATCATACAATACCATCTGTTATTTTTGCGCCAACTCTATGAACTTTGACACTGCTCTGACATGTGATTGTCTCTTGGCTCCAGATTTCAATGTCTGCATCTATATAAACGGTATGTAAGGATATTGTACATTTATGCATCTCCTGAGGAAGAAGTTATGTGAACTTCAAAACGCGTTGAGGGAATAGTGAATAAAATATCATCTTTAGATCCATATTTTGGGATTGTGATTTCTACAGCAGCGCTGTAACATCCACGTCTCCTTCTATCTGTATTGAGACCACTGGAACAGCGCCGGAACTGGAGGTGATTATAAGTCTTTTTATTTTGCAGTATAATCATCTAATAATATAAATTGAGATCTGACCCTAGCGTAAAAAAAAAGATTGTGGGGTTCTGTTGACCACCAACATCACTAAGGATAAAACGGAAGTAGCACAATTACTACAGTATAATAATCTAATGAATTAAAGAGATCTCACCCTAGCGTAAAAATAAGATTGCAGGGTTCTATTGACTACCCGTGATATTCTACCCCTTGAATCTCGTCTTTTTCCTTTTAACATGCAGTATGTTAGGATTGCATAATGAACATTGAATGCAATTACATGAATACAAGTTAATGAATTTTAAAACTGCCTGCTTCTTCCCATTTTATAGGAGATGAGGGGAGCTGAAGGTCAAAAACTCCCAACACGTTCTATGGTGTATCACTGTCATGAGAACATTATTGTTTTGCAGGTTACATGTGTGATTCTGCTCAACTGGATAATCAATATCAACAGATCTGTCATCATTCCCCCTGATGCCTCTTTGAAAATCTTTTGTGATTTCAGCATATAAATAAGCAGCAAGTGACCCCTAGGGAACCACAGCTGCAGGTCACAGTATTTCTGAACATTTCATTTAGACAGGCAATCTGAGAATAATCACCAGCGATCACACCATATAATGAAGTCTTCTGTTGTGAATGCATTGTCTGGCGGAGAACACATGACCTTAATGACTCATACACACCGGCACGAAGCCTGCATGGCAGTGCATGGCGGCCGTGCGACTCCTTTAGTGCCGAGCCATACTGTCTTCATGAAATTCAGTACAGGCTTCCCAAAATTCAGTATATAAAGAGATATTTTTTTCAATGTTACAATTCATTTTTTTTTTTCCTTTTGGATTCCAAAATTGGAGGCATATGTAGCTACAGTCGAGGGCTCATTTACCCCTATTAACGCCATAGTTAATTTGCTGTTCAAAACCAGTGATCATTTTGTAATATAGGAAGGATCACAGTATTCTTTAATATTGATAGTGGTTGAAAAATTGGATGTCAGACCACAAGTCAGACATGGCACTACTTTACAATATGCATAGTTTAAAATAATACACAGTGGAACAATGAACAATGTCTTATTATGTCACCCTGACCCACGCCCATTTTTCCATTTTCATTACATTATATATATATATATATATATATATATATATATATATATATATATATATGTAAATCCAACAATGTAGACCAGCTCACTCCTGTGAACCACCTGGAACCTCAGCTGACCTGGTTAACTCCGTTGTGCCCGGATCAGGATGTAGGAGTCCATCCATACAAATGTGAACAATTATTGCTGTTTTGAACTGCTTGGACCATTGTATTTTATTTTAATGGATTTATGAATAAAAAGAAAGAAACATTTTTTTAACAGCATCCTGGATTGCTCACGTTATTGCTGGACCTTGCTTTGACGTTGTTCACACACACATATATATATATATATATATATATATATATATATACAGTTAGGTCCATATATATTTGGACAGAGACAGCATTTTCCTAATTTTGGTTCTAGACATTACCACAATGAATTTTAAACAAAACAATTCAGATGCAGTTGAAGTTCAGACTTTCAGCTTTCATTTGAGGGTATCCACATTAAAATTGGATGAAGGGTTTAGGAGTTTCAGCTCCTTAACATGTGCCACCCTGTTTTTAAAGGGACCAAAAGTAATTGGACAATTGACTCCAGGGCTATTTCATGGACAGGTGTGGGCAATCCCTTCGTTATGTCATTCTCAATTAAGCAGATAAAAGGCCTAGAGTTGATTTGAGGTGTGGTGCTTGCATTTGGAAGGTTTTGCTGTGAAGGAAACATGCGGTCAAAGGAGCTCTCCATGCAGGTGAAACAAGCCATCCTTAAGCTGCAAAAACAGAAAAAACCCATCTGAGAAATTGCTACAACATTAGGAGTGGCAAAATCTACAGTTTGGTACATTCTGAGAAAGAAAGAAAGAAAGAAAGCACTGGTGAACTCATCAATGCAAAAAGACCTGGGCGCCCACGAAAGACAACAGTGGTGGATGATCGCAGAATAGTCTCCATGGTGAAGAGAAACCCCTTCACAACAGCCAACCAAGTGAACAACACTCTCCAGGAGGTAGGCGTATCAATATCCAAATCTACCATAAAGAGAAGACTGCATGAAAGTAAATACAGAGGGTTCACTGCACGGTGCAAGCCACTCATAAGCATCAAGAATAAAAAGGCTAGACTCGACTTTGCTAAAAAACATCTAAAAAAGCCAGCACAGTTCTGGAAGAACATTCTTTGGACAGATGAAACCAAGATCAACCTCTACCAGAATGATGGAAAGAGAAAAGTATGGCGAAGGCGTGGTACAGCTCATGATCCAAAGCATACCACATCATCTGTAAAACACGGCGGAGGCAGTGTGATGGCTTGGGCATGCATGGCTGCCAGTGGCACTGGGTCACTAGTGTTTATTGATGTGACACAGGACAGAAGCAGCAGAATGAATTCTGAGGTATTCAGAGCCATACTGTGTGCTCAGATCCAGCCAAATGCAGCCAAACTGATTGGTCGTCGTTTCATACTACAGATGGACAATGACCCAAAACATAAAGCCAAAGCAACCCAGGAGTTTATTAAAGCAAAGAAGTGGAATATTCTTGAATGGCCAAGTCAGTCACCTGATCTCAACCCAATTGAGCATGCATTTCACTTGTTAAAGACTAAACTTCAGACAGAAAGGCCCACAAACAAACAGCAACTGAAAACCACCGCAGTGAAGGCCTGGCAGAGCATCAAAAAGGAGGAAACAAAGCGTCTGGTGATGTCCATGAGTTCAAGACTTCAGGCAGTCATTGCCAACAAAGGGTTTTCAACCAAGTACTAGAAATGAACATTTTATTTACAATTATTTAATCTGTCCAATTACTTTTAGTCCCTTTAAAAACAGGGTGGCACATGTTAAGGAGCTGAAACTCCTAAACCCTTAATCCAATTTTAATGTGGATACCCTCAAATGAAAGCTGAAAGTCTGAACTTCAACTGCACCTGAATTGTTTTGTTTAAAATTCATTGTGGTAATCTCTAGAACCAAAATTAGAAAAATGTTGTCTCTGTCCAAATATATATGGACCTAACTGTATACACTCCCTTACAGAAGTTATGTCGCTTATCCATGTTATGTAAGTAAAAGCTTACAACCTGACGTTAAATTCATCCATTGGTTGTATAAATTATTCTTTTGAAAGCTGAAACCCTCCAAAATGTGGTTTAGGTTAAGAAAATAAATTGCCATCAATGCAGAAATATTGATCATTTTATGGACACAGAATGGTCTGATTTTGGCAAGACAAAAGTTTTGTCGGCCACAGAAAGTAATGTGATATTCAAACAAATCATTAGCTTAACATTCAAATATATGTTGCATAACATTGGTGAATGAAGATGTGGTGCTATTAGAGTCATATTTAATATTTTGCGTGACTTCCATGAGCTTGAAGTATTGCATCCATGCGGTTCAGCAATGATTCAAACAATTTATTAATGAAGTCATCAGGAATAGCAAAGAATACAGTCTTACATGCCTCCCAGAGTTCATCTAGATTCTTTGGTTTTGTCTTCCAAGCTTCCTCTTTCATCCTACCCCAAACATGCTCAATGATGTTCATGTCTGGTGACTGGGCTGGCCAGTCCTTGAGCACCTTGATCTTTTTTGCCTGGAGGAACTTTGTTGTAGAGATGAATGTATGAGATGGAGCATCATCCTACTGCAGAATTTGACCCCTTTTATGATTTGGAATATAAGAGGTACTGTAGCTAATACTTTGTGATATTTTAGGCTATTGATATTGCCTTCCACCTTGCAAATGCTCTGCACACCCCCATACTGAATGTAACCCCAGACTATGATCTTTCCACCACCAAATTTAACTGTTTTCTGGGTGTATTTTGGATCCATACGGGCTCCAGTAGGTCTCCTGAAGTATTTGCAGCGGCTGTGGTGTAATTCTACTGAAGATTCATCAGAGAAATGTATCTTCTACCACTTTTCCAGCGTCCATCTGTTTAGCAGGCTGTGGGACTTTGCAAATGCCACACGGTTTTTTATTTGCCTTTTGTTTAGTGATGGTTTCTGGGCACTGATTCGACCATGGAGGCCATTTCGAGACAGAATCCTACAAACAGTTCTAGTTGACACAGGGACTTGAGGTGACCAGGCCTGTTGGAGCTCTGCTGCAGTGGAAGAGGGGCTTGCTTTGGATTTTCAAACCTCCAAACGTTCCTCCTGAGCAGTTGTCTTGCGGGGTCTGCCGGACCTGGGCTTGTCAAACACATCTCCAGTCTCTTCAAATCTTTTTTTAATTCTTTGTACTTGACGCTGAGACATATTAAAGGTGCCAGCCACCTCTGCAGTGGATCTGGTCTTCAGCCTCTTGATAATCCAGGCTTTGGTCGCAGGGTGGATTTTTGGCATGTTGTCAGAGCTCAAGTTGCAGCTCAAGTGAAGGTCTGGGGTGCTGGGTTTCTTTTTATTCACACCCACTAATTAACCGATCATTTACCGAGAACAGGTGAGGATGTAAACTAGGATTGGGTGCATTATATGACCAGGCGACAAAACTTTTGTCTTGCCAAAATTTGACCATTCTGTGTCCACTGTCCATTAAATGATCAATATTTCTGCATTGATGCCAATTTATTTTCTTAACCTAAACCACATTTCGGAGGGTTTCAGCTTTCAAAAGAATAATTTATGCAACCAATAGATGAATTTAACGTCAGGTTATAAGCTTTTATTTACATAACATGGATTAGCAACATAGCTTCTGTCAGGGAGTGTATTACCTTTTTACAATATTACTATCTTCTGTTATGGAAAAAGGGCCTTTTAGTCCACTCAAGCACACATGTCTTGATGCAACTGCTATTTTTCTGCCCTCTACAACTATGTTGCTGATTGTCATATTTTAGTGAAACATGTGTAAGACATGGGCAGCGCATAATAAGAAATTATTAAGAAGTATTATTATTAATACAAAAAAAAGTACTTAATTATAGAAAACAGATTTGGCTAGTAGATTATGTTTATTGTGTTTGGTATTAGACTTTTCAAAAAAAAAAAAAAGACAAATAGAGTCCAAATTCTTCAACTTTGGACTCGGTTTGCTATATTCAATATCTCCATCACAGCACTACATGCAGGGTCATAACGATCGCTGTTGCAGAGGGTGAGACCACCACCAGGCCAATGAGGGAGGGGGCCGACTGACACTGCGCCTATTTCAGCTGGATGTGCATCCGAAGACACACATTCAACTGAAATGTTTTGCGACGCAGAGTCCCGCCGGATCCCTGCACCGCAATACACGCCGCCAGCCAATCACAGACCGGCTACTGACGTCATCAGGAGGTGCCTCGCAATGATGTAATACTTCACCCATAGCAGGCACACCGATGTCTGCTGCCGGCTACAGAAAAGGATGCCTCACGACATGAAAGTGGGGGAAGGTTTTTTTTATACGTATTAGAGAATAGCGGCAGGAGGGGGCCATATATACCAGGACGGGGCCCAGGATAGGGAACATATGTACCAGAATGAGCCCAGGATGGGAGACATGTATACAAGAATGGGCCCAGGGTGGGGAACATATATCCAGGATGGGAGACATATATACCAGGAAGGAACCCAGGATGAGGGACATACTGTATATACCACGATGGGAAGCATACATACCAGGAAGCACCCGGGATGAGGGACATATATACCAGGATGGGGGACATATATACCAGGATGGGGGACATATATACTTTGAAGGGGCCCATGAAGGAGGTCGTTAGTAAAGGATGGGGTACATTACTACATAATGGGGTTGGGGGCAACATGTATATCCTTATAGGATTTAGAAGTTTACAAGGACCTGTACATCTGACCAACATGCCTGGGGAAGGGGGGGCAGGTCCAAATTTTTAATTGGGGCTCATCGGACTCTAGTGGCACTACTGACTGTATGACACCCATTTTACCAGGCTTCAGACAGAAGCCCTTGATGGAGACAACAAAGGAGTCTAAAATGTTGAGTGAAACAAGATTGCAATCAACAGTATTTATTTGCAAAGTACACAATCTATGTTTTCATATCACTACACAATTCTGAATAATATCATATTATCAAACACAAAAGTCAATGTTATTACTAGGATACCCACATATAACATTACGCTCACTGCGGCTGATAATGGCATCCACCCGGGAGGAGGTTAATATGTTCCCCTTGTTACATCAGACTATAAGCGATCTACAACCAACAACACAGCTAATTATATTAAATCAAGTCACTTACATTAGTGGCTATTAGTAGGGTTTCTCTTTTACTCCGTAAAGTTTTTATTTCTCTTTTTCCACTAAAAAGGCTTGAAATTATAAATGGTGTCTCGTATCGATCAGCATCTACCTAGACAGCAGAACATCGCTCTTCCGAATACTCGGCCATAGTCCGGCAGTGAACGGGAAGACGTGTTGCTTAGATTTGTATGTCTCTACAGAGTCTAGTCCCGGTAATCTGCTCAATCCCTGACAGCCCCACCTCCTTACTACTAGAAAAGATTAATGTGACACTAATTGGTCCTGAATCTGATCTGTTTATTGAGTCTTTTCAATGCCAGATCCATTTAACAACAGACTTCAGTCCTTCAGCTTTTATGGTCCGGCTGATCTGCCACAGAAGAAGTCCATTCATTAGCAAGACGTCTCAATGCAGTATAGGAATATGGTTTTGTGATTTTTCTCTTATAGCGCATCCATACATCACAAGCCAAGTGTTTTCAATGGGAATGATGACTAAGTCCTCCATTTCCATTTTCCCTGTGGTGGCGCTGCAGGGAAATAGAACACTTACCCTGCAGATCACAGTTGATCGCTGGTGGTCCAAGGAGCCGAACATCCTGTGATCAGCTTATTATTGGTGAAGAGGAATTATAAAAGGAAAAAAACTTGGTTTCTACCTAGAAGCCATAAATTCAAAAACGTAAGACATGTGGTTGTTCATTGCAATAAATAGGTTCCCTTTTTACTTTTCCTAGAAAAATGACCAGGTCTGATAGGAACATAGTGTTGTATCTATCGTTACACCAGTGTATTAACCTTATATGTTTAACTGTGAAATGCTGCCACTTTTCTGAGAAAAGCATAGTTTAATGGCCACCGTGGACCGAGTCGCGCTGGAGACTAGACCCCTTTTTTGCAACACAAAATATAAGCACTGGTATAATGACTGGGTCATAGCAACTTCGAAAATATCCCCAAAAATTGAAAACATTCTGGGTTTCAGAAAATGGCGACACAAGCAAAATTTGGGAACTGGGAATGTGAAACAAAGAGTGCCTTGGATGGGAGTTCCAAGGCGTCAGAACACAAAGAAGCTAAATAAAGGAAAAAAGTGGCAATCTAGCTCCCCAATGGGAAAAGAGGATGCGGAACCGCGGGTTGAAGTATAGGACTCTTACTTACTGGACTGTAATACACTAGTGGGGACTAGGGAAGTTCCTGAAGTACAATGCTGGGTTGTGATGAAGGCAGAGGAACTAGTTGAGGCACAAACAAGGGAGACAAGAGGAAGAAAGAGAGAATGTGCGTGAAGATCTTCCATTGTCTAAAAGAGGTTTGTAAAGTTATGCACCCGCTATCTATTGTACATAATCCGCATCAAGTTGATATTCAGTAAATTATGATTAATTGGTGGTCTTCCTCATTGAACTTTTCACCATCTGGTTCAGACCAACTGAAGTCATCGGCATTGTGTGGCCTGCAAGAGTCTAGAGCCCCCATAGATAAGGCCCACACACCCATCCTGGACTCCCACCTTATTCTCTACCTGGGAATGTGACGTTCACAAGGGGGCATTCTCTGAGTCTGGAGGAGAGAAGGTTTTTCCACCAACATAGAAGAGGATTCTTTTCTGTTAGGGCAGTGAGAATCTGGAATTCCTTGCCTGAGGAGGTGGTGATGGCGAACTCAGTCGGAGGGTTCAAGAGAGGCCTGGATGTCTTCCTGGAACATAACAATATTGTATCTTACAGTTATTAGGTTCTTTAGAAGGACGTAGATCTGAGGATTTATTCTGACAGAATATAGGCTGATCTGGATGGACAAATGTATTTTTGGCTTTGCTAACTATGACTATGACTAAGACTATGTAGTGTGTCGGGGCATGAAATATAAGCAGCTCGCCCACGGCTTTCACTTCGCGCCATGTTACATACAAACGTTAGTAGTAAAGTCTTAAGTGACTCATTGGCAAAAATACACAGTTGTAGCCCCCGTGTGAGCTCTGGGCCCATGGCATGGAGCACTTTTACACAGGATATCTAAGGGGATTAAGCATTTTTTCATTATATAAATGAATCTGAATTGATTCATTGATATAAAATAAATGAATTAATAAATAAAAAAGATAAATATAAGACAAGCGATACGCCCTTGTTAGACCTGCCGGCATGATCTGTCTCGTGTACAGCATCGGGTGTACTGGACTGATTTTCTGTGATGAATTATACATGTTCTGTTGTGCCCAGAAACCAAATCTATTTTTAATTATTGATGGTGTCAGTACGGTAAACTACGGGTGGTAATGCAGCGTTCTAATGCTAAACTCTGTTATCCCCTCCGAAAAGAGTGAAGAGCATGAACGCCAATCAATGATATAGAGGGGCTGACTTTTAATTAGCATCTGACATATTTTCAATGGAAGTGAGACACAATAAACCTTAAGCTATTCAATTTATAATAGAAAACTAGGATCAGAGTTCTTATGACATTGCAACAGAAAACGGAGGACTAAGTACATGATGGGAATGTAATTATCTCTATAAGACTTCTTTTTTATATAGATGAGGAGACTTCCATGGATGTCTACTGTACAAAAGAGACTAAATGAACCAGCACAAGTAAGTGGACCTTGCTTATATGCACTATGGGACACTCAGAGCAACTTCTAGGTGTATGTGATACCTGGGTGATGCTCAGAAGGTCTCCTTTCTATAGATCTACTTCTTGGTATATGTGGAACCTTGGGTGATCCTCAGTAGGTCTCCTTTCTATAAAGCTACTTCCTGGTATATGTGGGTCCTTGGACCATCTTCACCAGGTCTCCTTTTTACAGAGCAACTTCTTGGTGTATATGGGCCCTTGAATGATCCTCAGCAGGCCTCTTTCCTACAAAGCTATTCCCAGGTGCAGAGATCCTTGGGTGATCCTCAGCAGGCCTCCTTTCTACAAAGCTATCCCCAGGTGCAGGGGACCTTGGGTGATCCTCAGCAGGCCTCCTTTCTACAAGGCTATTCCCAGGTGCAGGGACCCTTGGGTAATCCTCAGCAGGTCTCCTTTCTACAAAGCTATCCCCAGGTGCAGGGGACCTTGGGTGATCCTCAGCAGGCCTCCTTTCTACAAAGCTATTCCCAGGTACAGGGACCCTTGGGTGATCCTCAGCAGGCCTCCTTTCTACAAAGCTATTCCCAGGTGCAGGGGACCTTGAGTGATTCTCAGCAGGCCTCCTTTCTACAAAGCTATTCCCAGGTGCAGGGGACCTTGGGTGATCCTCAGCAGATCTTCATTCTACAAAGCTATTCCCAGGTGCAGGGACCCTTGGGTGATCCTCAGCAGGCCTCCTTTCTACAAAGCTATCCCCAGATGCAGGGGACGTTGGGTGATCCTCAGCAGGCCTCCTTTCTACAAAGCTATTCCCAGGTGCAGGGGACCTTGGGTGATCCTCAGCAGATCTCTATTCTACAAAGCTATTCCAAGGTGCAGGGACCCTTAGGTGATCCTCAGCAGGCCTCCTTTCTACAAAGCTATTCCCAGGTTCAGGGGACCTTGAGTGATCCTCAGCAGGCTTCCTTTCTACAAAGCTATTCCCAGGTGCAGGGGACCTTGGGTGATCCTCAGCAGATCTCCATTCTACAAAGCTAATCCCAGGTGCAGGGATCCTTGGGTGATCATCAGCAGGTCTCCTTTCTACACAGCTACTTCCTTAAGTATGTAGGCCCTTAGGTGATTGATAACCCCTTCATGACCAGAGGTATTTTCATTTTTGCGTTTTCGTTTTTTGCTCCCCTTCTTCCCAGAGCCAAAACTTTTTTTTCTTTTTCAGTCAGTATGGCCATGTGAGGGCTTGTATTTTGTGGGACAAATTGTACTTTTGAACGATGCCATTGGTTTTAACAAATGGTGTACTGGAAAACGGGAACAAAATTCCAAGTGCGGTGAAATTTCAACAAAAGTGCAATTTCACAGTTGTTTTTTTTTTTTGTTTGTTTTGTTTGTTTACCATGTTCATTAAGTGCTAAAATTGACCTGCCATTATGATTCTCCAGGTCATTAAGAGTTCATAGACATCAAATATCTGTAGGTTCTTTATTATTTAAGTGGTGAAAATTTTATTTTTTTTAATTTTCCGAGACGTGTAGCGCTTCCATTTTTTCACGATCTGGGGCTGGGTGAAGGCTTTTTTTTTTGCGTGCCGAGCTGACGTTTTTATTGATAAACGTAATTCTGGGGTTTTGAATTTTATTCTCATTACGCCGTTTAGCGATCGGGTTAATTCTTTTTTTTACATTGATAGATCGGGCGATTCTGAATGTGGCGATACAAAAAATGTGTATATTTGTCTTTTTTTATTGTTTTATTTTGAATGAGGCGAAAGGGGGGTGATTTGAACTTTTAGATATTTTTTATTTATTTTTTTTAAATTTTTAAACTTTTTTTTTTTTACTTTTTGCATGCTTCAATATTCTCCATGGAATAATAGAAGCTGCAGCACTTCAATCGCATCTGCTACACAGAGGCGATCATCAGATCACCTGTGTGTAGAAGAAATGCTCACTTGCTATGAGCGCCAATCACAGGGCGGCGCTCATAGTAATCCAGCAATCACAACCATAGAGGTCTGCTTCATACCTCTGGTTGTCATGCCAACCCATCGATGACCTGTGGTCATGTGACGGGGTCACTGATGGGCGGGCTTTATGACATGCTTCTTGTAAATGCAAGTTAAATGGGCTGTCAGAAATTGACAGTGGCATTTAACTATTTATCAGCCGCGGGTGGATCGCGATTCCACCCGCAGCTGTTGCAGACACATGGCAGCTGTATAGTTCAGCTGTCAAGTACGCGGAAAGGTGGGGGCTCAGCGCCGGAGCCCGCACCAAACAGGGAGAGTGCGACATCGGTGTACTATTATGCCTGATGTCGGAAAGGGGTTAAAAGGCCTGCTTTTTCTACAAGGTTTCTTTTAGGAGCAAGTAGGCCCATGGGTGATCCACAGCAGGTTTCTTTGATTCCCCTAGTTGATGTTCATCATTATGGCCCTATCAAACTGAACTGGCCTTAAAGAGGTTGTCCAGGTCTTGTGTATTGATGAATAATCTGTAGGACACCCTGCATCCACGACACCTCCACCGCCAGCCTGATGCGTATAATCAGAAAATGACCTTTTGTTTAAATTAGGTTTTTGTGTTATATGTGTTTAAAAATAATAGAAAAGATTTTTTTTTCATATCACAACCTGTATTAAAAATAATATAAAATAAACAAATTTGCAATTTTCAAACTGGCCACTGAGGCTATTTTAGATTCATACTTCCTTTTCTTTCAAGAAGATTTTTCAGCAGGTTCCTTATCATCACAGGCAGAATTACAATGACAGGTAACACCTGATAACAGATGATCCAGCAGCAATCACAATAGACAATATCACAGCCGACCTCCTCCTCCTCCCTTTACAGTGACCTTTTGCACATGATTCAGATAGGCTGAATTACCTGATACAACAGAAGGTATGAGTTCAAAATATTTTCCGTGGACAGTGTGAATATTGGAAGATTTCTAATTCTTATTTTTAATATAGATTCTTTTGCCAAAATTGTTTAAAAAATACTTTTAACATAAAAATGTGATTTAAACAATAGGTAATTTTCTGATGACACATTCCTATTAAGAATCTTCCATCATTATTTGCAAGCAACTTCTGGATTGTATAGCGTAGTTACCTGTTATTTCTTACAGTAAAAAAGTGGAGTCCTTATAATATGGTACATGTATCCTTAATGTAATTGTCAGTTTTGGTTGTAAGTGTTGCCTAAGTCTCAGCCCTGAGTCTCCAGAGTCACATCCTATCCTCTTGAAATTCGCTTAAATATTTCTGCTGATTCATCTGCTCTAATGTGATGTTAGAAATGGTGTTATCGGGTGGCATGTTTGCCATACTTACCGTATTTAGTAATGCCGGGACACCAACTGGCAGACTGAATATTAGACACCACTAATAGAGTTATTGTAGGGGCAGTTGGGTGCAATCATGGCACAGACATATTTTAATTGAGTTTGAGCTCCAGTTGTCAGAAAAATGTCACTTCCACAAACTTTAATTTTTTTCCTTTTTTTTTTTTGCAAGTAAGTTAATTTTTTACATAGTTTATGACAGATTGTATACTATGTAGAAGCAGCCACTGGCTTCCATAAAGCAGCTTGATTCTGCTAATAGGATAAATGGACACAGCTGGACTGCTCCACTACAAACGTATTTTACCTCACAAAGGGAAAATTTGTAATAATAAATTAATAAAAGACTAACAGCCAAAATCCAACCTTCACACTTTCCGACAGTCCATTTTTATGTTCTGTAAATGGAAACTAACACCGGCCCCATATATGTACAAATTTGTCTTTGACTATTTTTGGGGGACTCCTGGTGGGACCACGAAGGTGCTCAGAAATCTGTTGTAGGCTGTCCATCATTTTAATAACAGATCATTGGCCAGTAGGGTGGACAAAAAACGTAACTTATGTACCATCTTGCATGTCTATGGTCGGCTTTTTACCACCATTTCTATGAAAAGGAAAACTTAAAATAGCTTAAGACACCAGCTATAAATTGTCTCATTAGTGATGGTAGAAGCCTCGGCCATGACAGTCTGGAGATATGCCAATGACCTTCCTTTGAACTCGTCCTTGGCAATGTTATCTAATCACTTGCTAAAACCACAAGAAGACTCTTGGAGGTTACCTAGAAGTGACCGGTCACGTATCAGACAAGGTGTCATTTTCTAGAACACCAGTGTATCCTAGGAATGTGCAAAATCACAAGTACAGAGAAACCTCTACAAATGATCACTACTTTGAGAAGACCAAGGGTGTAACTACAATAGGTGCAGGGGTTGCAGATCCACATAGACCTAGGAGGATTAGTGGGTCCAAAGGTCCCTTTTGAACATATGGAAAGACCAATGTTATTAAAGCCACTGATATTTAGAGACCGTTTGGAGATGCACACTATTTTAAGTTATGTCCCTGGAGAAGACCACCACTTTGTCCAGACCTGAATTTAGTTCCACCATCCGAGATGGCCAATAATTTCATGCATGTTGGCCATCTTGGCATGTAAACCACCCATCTTGTAGACCACTTTTCAACGCAAAGATGGGTGGTTATCTAAAAGCCATTTCACTGTACTGTATATATTTCTAAATATATTCTTCATCCCAACCCTTACTCTTGGAACCTACACACGCTGTGAACTCTAAAGGCTAAGATATATATATATATATATATATATATATACTGTGTATACAGTGTATATATATATATATATATATATACTTGTCCTTATATATCTCTAAATATATATTAGGCAAACACAGCAAACCACTATAACAGCTACGCTGTAATGTGAAGTTCATGCCTCTAGCCAGTATGTCAGGGGTCTACATCCATCCTTGTCCTGAAGCTTCAGCATGCTATTGTTCTCTCCATATAAAATACTTGGCACATATAGCAAATACTAAAAGTAGCAGAGAACATATCATACCTGTGATATTCGGCAGCTCCTTGTAAGCTCTCCTTCCGGTAATATACCACAGCATAAAGTCTAAGGCAATTGACAAAAGACTCAAAACCACAGCCTACAATGTAACACAATATTGGGTGACTAATGAAATATTCATACCTTTTTGTCAACCAGCATCAACATTATTCCTTGCCAAACTTAATTAGTATATTAAAATGACCTCAGATGTTGTTAAAGGCACAGACATGTGATGGTGGCAGACTGGCAGCTATTAAAGCATTGACAAAATAGATTACGAGTTATCAATTCTGTAGGCATAAATGTTACAACTAGAGATAAGCAAATGACTAAAAACTGAACATTTATGATGCTCTCCATAGCATAAAGTATAGTAAACAGTGGAACTTTAACCTGTCCTACTGCTGAAGCTCTCCAACCAGTCCTCATTCTGGTTTAGATAGCTCTTCTTCTGTCTATGTTCCAAACATCAGTCAATTCAGTGTGTAACATCCCACATCACCTCGTAATGTGAACTCAGCACCAAAGGGTTCAAACCAAAAGCTGAAGAAGACCGCTCCAAAGCAAACAGAGGTCCAGGAGGCCAGGCGATGGACAGACCTAGGACAAGTGAGTATAGTATTTAATTATTATTTTGACTACTTCTATAAAGATGCCAGCAAAACGGCAGTCAGAATTGTGAGGATCGTATCCAAATTTGCCAAAGTGAATACCATAAATACTCTGTCGGCGCCTAACCCAGTCGGAACTTCTGCGGAGTTGCAATCCTGAGGCTGTTTCTAGGACTGGATTTTTAAGTGTCCCCTTTCCACCAGGGATAGACTGCGAAACCTACACAGAGTCTACCCTTCTGTGCTACCTGGGTCTCCAAGAGGTCGACTTGTTTACCACAGCCACCTATACACATTTCCTGAACCTTCTCTGAGCTTCCCTGTGTTCACGTGGCCACTACTACTTTTCACACACTCAATCTTCCCACCGTCCCAGAAAACAATCACATGCCCACCGGGGAATAACATCTCTAATCCAGGTCCACACAAGTTATGGCTCCCTTTTTTCAAGGGCTAGCTTGCAGCAGATGCACACTTCTAGAGTTACAAATAATTTGTATTGCACATAACTGGGTGGAAGTCAAGAACCATACTCACCAACTCTCCCGGAATGCCCAGGAGACTCAAGGAGAAGGATCCACAAATCAGCAATTCTCATGCTTCAATGCCGTGTGTGTCAGTGGATACACATGGAGCAGGCAGAGAATATGCTTTGGGGGGCTTCAAAGAGGAACACTGGGCCAAAATTTTTTGAGCCAAGTTTTGCGCACAACAAGAATATCTGACCCCTGGAAGTCACCCAAAAAGTATCTTTACTAATGGTTCCAGATACTTTAACAACCAGTGTTGGCACATAAGTATTAGTCGTATCAGGTCTTTGGTGCATGAGGGGCCACATAAGGATACAGCGGTTTTATAATTGTAGGATGTCCTCTTACAGATTTTGCATTTAGTAGTGTCTTTACATGACACCTCCGATGTCCTGTATGCTGGATCACTAATGCATGAGGGTATACTCACCTACACTGGAAACAAGTAGGTTTTATAATATAATATTTGCTGAAGAGTGACGCTGGCAGGGTATGCTTCATACCACCCTACAACTATACAGAAACCTCTAGAGAACCTTGGTTAAGACATTCCATTTGTCTGTTCCTTTTTGAGGAACAGACAAATGGAGTTAATCTCCAAAACATATCTGTTGCAAAACTAACACCAAAGATTATTATGGGGTCTGTCTGGGTTCCATTAAGGGTCCGATTGTACGAAAAAGTTCTGCAAGTCACGCTCTTTCTTCCATTCCAAGGGTACATGCGCACGACATCTATTAAACTCAGGTGAACCCGCCGAGTATTTCAAGCAGAAGACAATTCAGGAAACTGACATTTTTTTCCCTCAATCATTTTTCATGTCTTTTTTTTCAGTTGTTTCCTTAGCATTTTTCCAAAGTTTTTTCCACTAACGTTTTTTTTATGGTTTTTGCAACATCTTTTTTATTGTCATTTTTCAGTTGATTTTTTACATTTCAGTGAATAATGAAGAAACCGTCAGTGTTTTTTTTTAAATAAAAACTATGGCAAAGCATTCCAGTAGACTTCAAGAC
This sequence comes from Dendrobates tinctorius, assembly GCF_039654945.1. Taxonomy (NCBI): domain Eukaryota; kingdom Metazoa; phylum Chordata; class Amphibia; order Anura; family Dendrobatidae; genus Dendrobates; species Dendrobates tinctorius. The sequence continues at coordinate 42,091,983 of NW_027361810.1, read as the reverse complement.
GTCTTCTGGGTCTTCATTTGAGCTTTTCCATTGACTTGTTAGTAAAGTCCAGAGATGTTCAGAGTGGAAAACGGCAGAGGAAAGGACATGTCACTTCTTTTAACCGCTTGTCATTTTTAGAAACCTGAAGACGGCATTCAAAAGCCTGAACATCTGAATGACAAGTAGTTTTTACATATATTCAATCTTTTGAGCGTTTCCCGATAGCTTTTTCAGACGCTTTTTCGCGTGAAAAAGACTACGTACCCTAAAAACAACCACATAACAGACCCAGACAGACATAATAATTATTGGGGCCCCTATGCTTCCGAAATACTATCAGACATTAATTTGGTTCCATTTGAAAAACGGAATGACCGAACAGAAATCTGAAATTAGCCTTAAAACAGAATTTAAGCAGAGAAATGTAATTTTAACATTTTTATCAAACAGACAACAATAGTTTATCTCTGAGTCTAATGTGAAAAACGGACTCCAGTAGAGGATTTTAGACTATTTGTGATATGTCGCAGCGCTGAGTTTGTCATTTACGGTAATCAGTTTTTTTTTATAATTCGTTTTCTTATCGTTTGCATAGGGCTGCAAGTAAATTTACAGCAGTGCAGAATCTTATAGGGGTTAACCGACTTTGTGTCGTTAGTAGAAATGGAGTATCCAATACATGGCAGGTACAAATCCCATGACCGCTCCGGTATTAGATTACAGAAGATCTACCTTACCTCATTGTGAGTCATGGACTAGTAGGAAAGGTAGATCGGTAGCTGTTCTGCAGCAAACATAGAAGTAGTAGCGGCACTGCCATGATATAAGACAATTAGGTCTCAGAGTGGAATTTTACTGCTCATTATGCTGGAAAGACAAAATTTTGGAGCCTGAAAGGCCAAATTAAACTGCAAGCACGGAACAGCTGTCGGTTTGAGTTTTCCCTGCTTGGCTGCACGACGGCTCTCAGAGTAGGCGATACACATGTTGCTCGCTCTGTGCCTGTGTGCTTGTCAGGATAGATGACAAGTTACCAGCTGTGCTATGAAATGTTCACCATCCGATAACTGAGCCCCATCACTGAAAGCAGCTGGGAGAATAGATAGGAAGGTGACAAAGAAGCCTGGAGTCAGCAGTTGGATACAACCTCATCATCTGTCTACAGCATGGCGGACTCCAGGACTCTGATGGGATTAAATATTTTAACCATTTCAACATCTGTGGAAAATGAAAAGTACATTCTAGTCGCATTCATTCATTAGACTGTTTTTTTTCTCTCATTAAAGTTCATTTCCCATGCGCTTCTTAAGTTATATTGTAAGAAAATGAACATTTTTGATAGTCTTTATTTCCCCAAATTTATATATTTATTTTTACGCTCTGATATAGTAATAGTGCCATTAATTTACCTTGTTAGATATATAAGGTTTTGTAGCTTTTATGAGCACCATTCCGGGATAGAGATGGTAACGAAACTAAGCTCTGTACATACAGTGGTGTTTGCGTTAAGGCCGGAGTAAGGCTATGTGCCCACGGTGCATGTTAAAACGCACACCAAAAACCGGACTCCTTCCCAGAAATCGCGCGTTTTTTTCTGCGCTATTTCACCGCGATTTTGCCGCGATTTTCGTGTGCGATATTCAAGCACTTTCCAAGCGATTTGAAGCATGGCTTGGAAAGTGATTGACAGGTTGGTCACACTCGTCAAACATAGTGTTTGACAAGTGTGACCAGGTTTTTACTATTGAGGCTGCCTATGCGGCATCAATAGTAAAAGATAGAATGTTAAAATGCTAAAAAAAATCGGGGTATATTTACAGTGGGGAAAAAAAGTATTTAGTCAGTCAGCAATAGTGCAAGTTCCACCACTTAAAAAGATGAGAGGCGTCTGTAATTTACATCATAGGTAGACCTCAACTATGGGAGACAAACTGAGAAAAAAAAATCCAGAAAATCACATTGTCTGTTTTTTTTTCATTTTATTTGCATATTATGGTGGAAAATAAGTATTTGGTCAGAAACAAGCAATCAAGATTTCTGGCTCTCACAGACCTGTAACTTCTTCTTTAAGAGTCTCCTCTTTCCTCCACTCATTACCTGTAGTAATGGCACCTGTTTAAACTTGTTATCAGTATAAAAAGACACCTGTGCACACCCTCAAACAGTCTGACTCCAAACTCCACTATGGTGAAGACCAAAGAGCTGTCAAAGGACACCAGAAACAAAATTGTAGCCCTGCACCAGGCTGGGAAGACTGAATCTGTAATAGCCAACCAGCTTGGAGTGAAGAAATCAACTGTGGGAGCAATAATTAGAAAATGGAAGACATACAAGACCACTGATAATCTCCCTCTATCTGGTGCTCCACGCAAAATCCCACCCCGTGGGGTCAGAATGATCACAAGAACGGTGAGCAAAAATCCCAGAACCACACGGGGGGACCTAGTGAATGAACTGCAGAGAGCTGGGACCAATGTAACAAGGCCTACCATAAGTAACACACTACGCCACCATGGACTCAGATCCTGCAGTGCCAGACGTGTCCCACTGCTTAAGCCTGTACATGTCCGGGCCCGTCTGAAGTTTGCTAGAGAGCATTTGGATGATCCAGAGGAGTTTTGGGAGAATGTCCTATGGTCTGATGAAACCAAACTGGAACTGTTTGGTAGAAACACAACTTGTCGTGTTTGGAGGAAAAAGAATACTGAGTTGCATCCATCAAACACCATACCTACTGTAAAGCATGGTGGTGGAAACATCATGCTTTGGGGCTGTTTCTCTGCAAAGGGGCCAGGATGACTGATCCGGGTACATGAAAGAATGAATGGGGCCATGTATCGTGAGATTTTGAGTGCAAACCTCCTTCCATCAGCAAGGGCATTGAAGATGAAACGTGGCTGGGTCTTTCAACATGACAATGATCCAAAGCACACCGCCAGGGCAACGAAGGAGTGGCTTCGTAAGAAGCATTTCAAGGTCCTGGAGTGGCCTAGCCAGTCTCCAGATCTCAACCCTATAGAAAACCTTTGGAGGGAGTTGAAAGTCCGTGTTGCCAAGCAAAAAGCCAAAAGCATCACTGCTCTAGAGGAGATCTGCATGGAGGAATGGGCCAACATACCAACAACAGTGTGTGGCAACCTTGTGAAGACTTACAGAAAACGTTTGACCTCTGTCATTGCCAACAAAGGATATATCACAAAGTATTGAGATGAAATTTTGTTTCTGACCAAATACTTATTTTCCACCATAATGTGCAAATAAAATGAAAAAAAAACAGACAATGTGATTTTCTGGATTTTTTTTTCACAGTTTGTCTGCCATAGTTGAGGTCTACCTATGATGTAAATTTACAGACGCCTCTCATCTTTTTAAGTGGTGGAACTTGCACTATTGCTGACTGACTAAATACTTTTTTTCCCCACTGTACCTTCCGGCGTCCCGCGCTGCATTCCCGGGCCTCAGCGTTCCCAGTAATGCCTTGCGAGACCTGTGATGACGTAGTCTCGCGTTGCTATAGCGATCTCGCGAGACCACGTCATCACTGGACCGTGCCGCAAGGCATTACTGGGAACGCTTAGGCCGGGAATGCAGCGCGGGACGCCGGAAGGTAAATATACCCCGATTTTTTATTTTTTATTCTTTTTTTTACAGGGGTATGGTACCCAGGGCCTGGAGGACAGTCTCCTCTCCTCCACACCGTGGGTACCAACCGCACATGAGACGCTTAACGTCCCGCATGGTGGGCATAGCCACATGCGGGAAGTAAGCGGTTCTCATGCATTCCTTTGGGTGCGGAATCGCGGCAATTCTTTGCGATTCCGCACAAAAGAATGAGCATGCTGCGATTTTTTCCGCGATGCGATTCCGCCGCGGAAAAAAGCGCAGCATTAGCACAGCATGTGCGGAATGCCATAGGAATGCATGGGGGGCGTTCTGTACACGATTTTTAAACGTTTTTGCTGCGTTTTCACGCTGAAAATCGCTGCAAAAACGCTTAAAAATCGCTACGTGGGCACACAGCCTTAACGTATAAAAAATCTGTTCTCCCTGCCAAGAGTTGCATGAGTGCCATGCAAGTATCATGCAAGTATAATTCGATTTTTCACACCTAGCATCTGATTTACATCCGAATGCAGTGCAATTGCAATTCGATTGAAATGCGATTTTAACCTGAGCCTTTACATACAGCAATTCTCTGTCATTTACACATCATTTTCAAAGGAATTTATATATATATATATATATATATATATATATATATATATATATACGAGCTGAGGAGCACGGCGTTGCCCGGGCATAGTACCTAACCGTGGGTCCCGCTGTCTTCCTTAACATCCCCGCTCTCCACCCGCCGTCCCATTCTATCCCTCCGCAACCGCGCTCTACATCCATGTCCCAGTGTCCCACAACAGCCCCGGTCTCTTCGTCCACAGCCCTGCTCTCCCACTCTCTCCCTCCACAGCCCCGTTCACTTCCTTCACAGCCCTGCTCTCCCCATCCACAGCCCCGTTCTCTTCCTTCACAGCCCTGCTCTCCCCGTCCACAGCCCCGTTCTCTTCCTTCACAGCCCTGCTCTCCCGCTCTCTCCCTCTACAGCCCTGCTGTCTTCCTTCCTCCACAGCCCCGCTCTCCATGCACCACACGCGGTGATGCCGGGACCAGGAGAGAGAGGTGCGCAGATTGTTCATTCGGTCGGAGTGAGCGGAGCTAGAGCGGAGCTGCAGTGCATGTGATTGAGTGGCCTGCGGGGTGGCGTGGCCTAGCGCAGGTGGCCGGAGTGGGCAGAGCTTGCAGGAGTGGGTGGAGCTTGAGCTGAGTGGGCAGAGCTAGAGCTGAGCTGCAGTGCGTGTGATTGGGCGGCCTGTGGGGGGCGTGGCCTAGCGCTGTAGTAGGCCGCAGAAGCCGGGGACTAAATTTAGGCCGGGAAGCCGCAGGGGAGAGGGGGATAGCGCAGTTGGCGACGGGGAGCGCCGACTGGGCTGGGAGGGTGCCGGCACTATTCGGCCCCTGTCCTGAAGACTGTCTTCCTCACAGCCCCGCTCTCCATGCACTGTCCTGCTGTATCCGTCCTCAGCCCTGATTTCCAACCGCGTCCCACTCTGCTGCTTCGTGATTGGCTGGTGTCCCACTCTGCTGCTTTGTGATTGGTTGGTGATACACACAAACATTCAGATTTATATATAGAGATATATATAAATATATATAAAAATAGTAGATAGATTAAAAGCCGGTAATTCATCTGCTGCATACAGTAAAATCACAGAGTGACAGGTTAGAATAGAATAGATAGACTAGATAAATACACATAGAATACATAGATATATAGATGTCAGTGACACACACATATATATGTATATGTATTACATAGATAGATTAGATAGAAGAAAAGCCGGCAATTCAGCAGCCGCGTAGTGTAAAATCACAGCAGGAAACGACAGAATAGAAGAGATGGATTACACACTGTAAATACAAATAGATTAGGCAGATATATAGCTTTCAGTGACAAATACAATTCGTACAGTGTGTGTCCAGCTTACTATACATGTATTTAATTAAAAAAAGTTAGTTTTCTGAAAAAAATGGTGTGGGCTCCTGTGTAATTTTCTTAACCAGCAGAGGGAAAGCCAATGGCTGGGGGCCGATTTTTATAGCCTGGGAAGGGGGTAATACCCATGGAGCTTCCCAGGCTATTAATATCAGCTCACAACTGTATACTTAGCCTTTACTAGCTATTTAAATGGGGAACCCTAAAAAAAATGACATAGGGTTCCCTTATAATTAATAACCAGCAAAGGCTATGCAGAGAGCTGCGGGCTGATATTAATAGCCTAGGAAGGGGCCATGGATACTGGCGCCCCCAGGCTAAAAACATCAGCTCTCAGCCTCCCCAGAAAAGGCACATCTCTATGATGTACCAATTCTGGCACTTACCCTTGCTATTCCCAATTGCCTTAAAAGGTGGTAAGTGGGGTGATAGTTTGGGAAGTTGATGTCACCATTGAATTGTCAGGTGACATCAAGCCTCGAGGTTAGTAATGGAGAGGCATCAATAAGACGCCCTCATTGCTAACCCCATAGTCATACCATATAAAAACACAGACACCCAGAAAAAAAACCTTTAATTGAAAGCGTCTCTAACAGAACTAAACTGAGAACTAATATGGGCTAACAGAACTAAGCTCAGAACTAATGTGTGCTAACAGAACTAAGCTCAAAAGAACTAATATGTGGTAACAGAACTAAGCTCAGAACTAATGTGTGCTAACAGAACTAAGCTCAGAACTAATATGTGGTAACATAACTAAACTCAGAACTAATGTGTGCTAACAGAACTAAGTTCAGAACTAATTTGTGGTAACAGAACTAAGTTCAGAACTTATTTGTGGTAACAGAACTAAGCTCAGAACTAATATGTGCTAACACAACACATACTTCAAGTCATGCTTAGATGTTCGTACGGTAATTGTGCACATACAAGTACACTTTTACAAACAGAATAAATTAGAATATCATCAAAAAGTTAATTTATTTCAGTTTTTCAATACAAAAAGTGAAACTCATATATGATATAGAGTCATTACACACAGAGTGATCTATTTCACGTGTTTATTTCTGTTAATGTTGATGATTATGGCTTACAGCCAATGAAAACCCAAAAGTCATTATCTCAGTAAATTAGAATACTTTATAACACCAGCTTGAAAAATGATTTTAAAATCCGAAATGTTGGCCTACTGAAATGTATGTTCAGTAAATGCACTCAATACTTGGTCGGGGCTCCTTTTGCATCAATTTGCAGCAATTTGGCATTGCGTGGAGGCGATCTGCCTGTGGCACTGCTGAGGTGTTATGGAAGCCCAGGTTACTTTGATAGCAGCCTTCAGCTCGTCTGCATTGTTGGGTCTGGTGTCTCTCATCTTCCTCTTGACAATACCCCATAGATTCTCTATGGGGTTAAGGTAAGGTGAGTTTGCTGGTCAATCAAGCACAGTGATACTATTGTTTATAAACCAGGTATTGGTACTTTTGGCAGTGTGGACAGGGGCCAAGTCCTTCTGGAGAATGAAATTTCCTTCTCCATAAAGCTTGTCGGCAGAGGGAAGCATGAAGTGCTCTAAAATTTCCTGGTAGACAGCTTCGCTGACTTTGATCTTGATAAAACACAGTGGACCTACACTAGCAGATGACATGGCTCCCCAAACCATCACTGATTGTGGAAACTTCACACTAGACCTCAAGCAGCTTGGATTGTGGCCTCTCCATTCTCCTCCAGACTCTGGGACCTTGATTTCCAAATGAAATGTAAAATTTACTTTAATCTGAAAACAAAACCTTGGACCACTGAGCAACAGTCCAGTTCTTTTTCTCCTTGTCCCAGGTAAGACGCTTCTGGCGTTGTCTATTGGTCATGAGTGGCTTGACACAAGGAATGCGACACTTGTATCCCATGTCCTGGATACGTCTGTGTGTGGTGGCTCTTGAAGCAATGACTCCAGCAGCTGTCCGCTCCTTGTGAATCTCCCTAAAATTTTTGAATGGCCTTTTTTAACAATCCTTTCAAGGCTGCCGTTATTCCGGTTGCTTGCGCACCTTTTTCTACCACACTTTTTCCTTCCACTCAACTTTCCATTAATATGCTTGGCTACAAGACTCTGTGAAGAGCCAGCTTCTTTAGCAATGACCTTTTGTGGCTTACCCTCCTTGTGGAGTGTGTCAATGACTGCCTTCTGGACATCTGTCAAGTCAGCAGTCTTCCCCATGATTGTGGAGCCTACTGAAACAGAGTAAGAGACCTTTTTAAATGCTTAGGAAGCCTTTGCAGGTGTTTTTTGTTAATTATTCCAATTTACAGAGATAATGACTTTTGGGTTTTCATCGGCTGTAAGCCATAATCATCAACATTAACAGAAATAAACATTTGAAATAGATCACTCTGTGTGTAATGACTCTATATAATATATGAGTTTCACTTTTTGTATTGAAGAACTGAAATAAATTAACTTTTTGAATATATTCTAATTTAGTGAGAAGCACTTGTACATAGATTGGTATACCTATATAGAAAGGTATAGCATATTATTATATTATCCAATCAATTATAAATTAACATTGTACCTGTACACAGAAGAAAGGTAGCTGATCTTGCTGATGCCAATGGGATTGGCTGACAACATGACGAATATGAGTATGTGCTGAATCTCCTCCCATGGCAAATATTAAGGTAAGAGGGGATCACGCCTGTTGGATTTTAGCATGACAGATCCTTTGTTTCCAATAAAGATTTACCGCTGCCATTGTTGTCTGGCATACAGGGGTTGAGGGTCTATTTGCCCCTTTAGTTAATAGAATAGTGTAAAAGGCAGAATACCCGCCACCTACGCTGCCTACTACTGGACACCACACCCCCTGCATCAATCTCCAGGGGAAGCAGATGCAGCATAGAGCGGTGGGCGCGTGGCACCCACATTGCCAAAATCTATTAGATTACAGGAGACAGAGAAGGTGCAGAAGAGCCATGATCGGTCTGACCTAAAGGATGCATTCACCTCAATGGCGGATCTTAATAGGGGCGGATGGGGCGGTCGCCCCGGGCCCAAGGTTTTTTTGGGGGCCCAGGGGCAGGGGCCCAGGGGCAGGGGCCGGCTGGGCCGGGTGGCAGAGAGGCAAATGCCCCCCGGACCGCTCCCCCAGCACCTGTACAGGGCCGGCCGTGCCCTGTGCTGTGACGCCGCCGGCAGCAGACAGCCGCCCGCGTCACATTCTATGAGGGGCCGGGAGCTGTGCACGGCCGTCACCTTGACGGCTGCTCGGCTCCGGCTGTACTTCCGGGTCAGATGTCGGGCGTGCGCGATGACGTCATCGTGCACGCGCCGACATGTCCCGGAGGATGCTGAAAGCAGAGGCGCTGCTGGGGAGCGAGCCGGCTGTGAGGTAAGTATGGGGAACTTTTTTATTTTTTTTTATTTATAAAATGAATTAAATGGGGGAGGGGGTGAGTGGGGGCTGTACACAATGAAGGGGGGGTGACTGGGGCCTGTATATGATGAAGGGGGGGTGACTGGGGCCTGTATATGATGAAGGAGGGGTGACTGGGGCCTGTATATGATGAAGGGGGGGTGACTGGGGGCTGTATATGATGAAGGAGGGGTGACTGGGGCCTGTATATGATGAAGGGGGGGTGACTGGGGGCTGTATATGATGAAGGGGGGGTGACTGGGGCCTGTATATGATGAAGGGGGGGTGACTGGGGCCTGTATATGATGAAGGAGGGGTGACTGTGGCCTGTATATGATGAAGGGGGGTGACTGGGGGCTGTATATGATGAAGGGGGGTGACTGGGGCCTGTATATGATGAAGGGGGGGTGACTGGGGCCTGTATATGATGAAGGGGGGGTGACTGGGGCCTGTATATGATGAAGGGGGGGTGACTGGGGCCTGTATATGATGAAGGGGGGGTGACTGGGGCCTGTATATGATGAAGGGGGGGTGACTGGGGCCTGTATATGATTAAGGGGGGTGACTGGGGCCTGTATATGATGAAGGGGGGGTGACTGGGGGCTGTATATGATGAAGGGGGGGTGACTGGGGTTGTACAGGATGAAGGGGGTGAGTGGGGGCTTCACAGGATGAAGGGGGGATGAGTGGGGGCTTCACATGATGAAGGGAGTGAGTGGGGCTGCACATGATGAAGGGGGGGTGAGTGGGGCTGCATATGATGAAGGGGGGTGAGTGGGGCTGCACATGATGAATTGGGAGTAAGGGGGACTGCACATGATGTGGGGGTAAAATTAACTGCACATGATGATGGGGTAGTGGGGCTGCACATGAAGTTGGGGGGGAAGGGGACTGCACATGATAAAATGGAAGGGGGGATAAGGGGCTGCAAATGATGAAGCGGCACTGCAGATGAAGTGAGTGGGTGATAGGGGACTGCAATGGATGAAGTAAGGGGACTTCAAATTAAAGTGGGGACATTAAAGTGGATCCCCTATGGCCAGGATCACGTTGGGCGATTTTGTGCGTATTGGCCGTAGGCCTACAGCTTATGTGCAACGTCTTTTTAGGCCATGTCCACACGTGGTGGAATGGTGGCGGGTTTTCCGTATGGACCCGCAGCAAACCAAGTGCTGCGGTCCGTACGGCTGTCAATTCCCGCACGGGGACCGCAGCGCTCAGGTGGGAAGGGGGGTACAGGGGCCCAGGTTTTATGAACAGCCCCGGGCCCATAGTCCACTTAATCCGCCACTGATTCGCCTGATCTACTTTCAAGCAGTTTTCATTGGTTGTAAGCAACAGATAAATATAATATACCATGGGCAACATTATCACACTGATATGCTGGTATCATTTATTTTCTTGTGAATTTCACAAAGGTTCCAACTGCAAAGTTTTCAAGTATAATGGAGTAGTAAGCACACAAAGCCACAAAAACACACACGTCAGTATTGATAACACACAGGGGTACCCTGATGGTTTCCCTACCCCGAATACTGCTGGCGGGGACTTGACGAACACTCAGATTCTGTAACGAAAAAACAACCTTTCTTTAAGACTTTAAGAAGTGCCACAATATGGGAAATGCAAGGTAATGTGATGCCATAACAGTATAATGAATGTGAGGGTACAAGAAAAGATAGTGTTCAACAATAGATCGTAGATAAGACGCTCAGAATGGTGACTTACCTGACATGACGGTGCCGCACTGCCGGCTCGTGCTTCTTGGCAGGGGAAAGCTAATAAACTGGCGGCAGATAAAGATTGAATTATTAAGCAGAATTTGAGGAGCACCAGAGTTGTGATGAATGAAGGGAATGGAGAAGCAGGTAAGTGGTTAAGTGTTTTTTTTGCTCTGCTGCATGTCTTATTGTAAGTCTGGATTTTTCCATTGCTCGAGGTAGAGCTACAAGATTCATCTCTGAAATTTACATTCATGAATATGCAGGTGTTAAACTACTGATGTCATAATGGTGGCTCCAAGAAATCATTGGCAATGACTGAGATATTTATCAACTACAATGTGCAGGTACAGTACAATATATATATATATATATATATATATATATATATATATTTATAGCTATATCAGTGGTTTTCTTGGAACTAATGTCTTATTTTCTGGCCAAGAAGCCTTCAGCATCCCATAGACCTAAAACCTCACATACACATTAGACTAAAGCTGGTCATATACATTAGTCTTGTGTTGGCCGAATCCGCCGATATCAACTGGTTCGGCAGACAGTCTAATGTGTATGGAGGCGCTGGCCGACTGATAGTTGAGAGAGAAGTCGATCAGACATGTTCAATTTTGGACTTGTGATTGCATTGTTCTCCATGAAATGATCCACCAGCTGATGTGTCAGTTGGTGACTTTCTCATAGAGAACACAGGAGCAGGCAGCCAAACCTGTGTGCCTGGGTTTGGAGAAGTTGACTGAAATTACTGTCGGCCGAACGATTTTTCAACAGTAGCCATTAAATGTGTAGGGCCAAGTTCATCATGACACCTGATCCTGCCATTATTGATGGGTTTGGCCAACACTCTAATGTGTATGAGGACTCTGGCCAACTGGTGGTTGGGAGAGATGTCCATCAGACATGTCCGATGTTAAGACTGTTGATCACATTGTTCTCCCGTAGATAAGCCACAGCCATCTATTGTGTATAGCCAGATTTCATTGTCCAGCAGAAAGCTTTCTGTCCTGGTTCACCTACACATACGAACTACCAGCACAGCAAGCATTCATGTGTTCTCAATGGGGAAAGAAAACACTTCCAGACACTTCTAACACTGATTTCTCTCCAGGAAAGATTGGCGATCGAAATTCATCATGCATTAACTTCTCTCTCCATGTTTTAGCTCATGTCTGGAGGAAGTTTATGAGGTTGACCTAAAATCGGTGGGTTTGGACAATTTTGATCTAATGTGACTAGAGGGACTTTAGGCTTACCAGAGTTCAAAGTTCATAATAGAAAATGGACTGGCCAACAATAGGAGTCCAAAGAGTGTATCAAGGCGGCAACAACTGCTCTTCAAGAAGATATTTCTGTGGACCTGTCCTGTAAACTAGACGGAGAGAGGCTGGATGAATGCTAATGTTTTTAGAAAAGTGATGTTTCTGATTACTGTTGGGGTGTTCCTGGAAAACAGAGGCAGAGCTTAAATGTCCTACAGTTTGGTATTTGAATGTGGGGAAAAAGAGGAACATCAATGTTTGTGGACGCTTGGATTAATGTTCTGTGGAAAGGGAAGTCAAAAGTAGTGGTAGAGTGACAATGTAAGGAGTCCTTGCTGCTTACTATCTAGACATGTCTTTACTGAAGGAATGACAAATTCTACATTGCATTGTTGAACTTAATCAGGATTTCTACCCATCTGTCCTACCTTAGCTGAAGTGTTACCAGACAAAAGAGCAATGTGTCATAATTAAGGGACATTGAACCTAAAAAACTATGAGAAAACTAAACCGGAGATAATCTTGCCCACAAGTTTTATTCTCCTGCTATTCTGTCCCATTTTTTTATGGATGGGGCTTAGACAGGTGCTTGGGATTAAACTATCTGCAGTGGGACAAAGAGATTGAGTAGAGGGGAGTGGCATCTGGAATTAAACTCTGCAGTGGGAAACAGAGATTGAGTAGAGGGGAGAGGCTCCTGGGATTAAACTGTCTGCAGTGGGACACAGAGATTGAGTAGAGGGGAGAGGCTCCTGGGATTAAACTCTGCAGTGAGACACAGAGATTGAGTAGAGGGGAGAGGCTCCTGCGATTAAACTCTGCAGTGGGACACAGAGATTGAGTAGAGGGGAGAGGCTCGCTCCTGGGATTAAACTGTCTGCAGTGGGACACAGAAATGGAGTAGAGGGGAGAGGCTCCTGGGATTAAACTGTCTGCAGTGGGACACAGAGATTGAGTAGAGGGGAGAGGCTCCTGGGATTAAACTGTCTGCAGTGGGACACAGAAATGGAGTAGAGGGGAGAGGCTCCTGGGATTAAACTGTCTGCAGTGGGACACAGAGATTGAGTAGAGGGGAGAGGCTCCTGGGATTAAACTGTCTGCAGTGGGACACAGAAATGGAGTAGAGGGGAGAGGCTCCTGGGATTAAACACTGCAGTGGGACACAGAGATTGAGTAGAGGGGAGAGACTCCTGGGATTAAACTCTGCAGTGGGACAGAGATTGAGTAGAGGGGAGAGGCTCCTGGGATTAAACTCTGCAGTGAGACACAGAGATTGAGTAGAGGGGAGAGGCTCCTGGGATTAAACTGTCTGCAGTGGGACACAGAAATGGAGTAGAGGGGAGAGGCTCCTGGGATTAAATTGTCTGCAGTGGGACACAGAGATTGAGTAGAGGGGAGAGGCGCTGGGTCACCCTCCCAGGGCTGTGGGGTACTTGGTACCGGGCCGGTATCAGCGGGATGTGTCACGGCAGCAGTGACCCGGTACGTGGCCCTGGGTGCCCAAATAATAGGGGAGAATGAATGGTGGAAATGCAATGGATTAGATGAATAGTTCGTGACGCCACCTGTGGTGTTCGGCAATTGAGGTGTTGGGCCGACGCTGCATGCAGATCCTCTGGGACTGGTGGTGTGGTGCAGCAAAGATGTTAAAGCTCCCCACAGGTGGAGCTGTAGTACCAGGGCAGTGTAAAAAGAAGATAATAGTTGGGAGATGTGGATAGTGCAGAAATGTAGCAGTGTTGAGGATGTTGGCGCCGGAATGAGTGGAGGACACAAGGGCTTGTAGTTCCAAAGCTTTACTCACAGTCTGTAGTACGTACAGGTGCCTGCCTCCGTGCGGTGTCCTCCAGGTCAGGGGCCCAGTCAACCTCCAAGCAAGATGGAATGCTCCCTTCCAACACTCCGCCAACATGTGCCTTTCTGAACGTCTCCTCTAGAGCGCCTTTGAGTGAAGTACTCCCAGTACTGAGTTACACTGGAGTTCCTCCTGTCAGATGTTCCCAAGAACTATACTTGTACGGCAGACAGCTGTAGCCTGCTTCGGGGACTCCTTACTCCTAAGTCCCGGCTCACTATCAATGTTGCTGTTGTGCCCTCAAGTCTTAGATGGGAGTAGTGCATTTACAGCCCACTACTCCACCGGTGTCTGCTGTAGGACCCTTAGTATCCATACAACCTCGGGGACCAGGCTCCGGCCTTGCGCTTAGAACTTCTAGGCAGGGTTCTCTTCTAACCCACGTCCTCTGTTCCCTTTTACTCCTACGTTCCGTACTAGTCTTTCCTTCTTATGGAAGATCAGGTTTCTCTTCAATGTCTGTCTCTTTCTTTCCTTTCCCGTTCCAGCAGACCCAGGTCACTGTGATCTGCTGCAGCACTTCCTTCCTCCATCCCTCTCTCAGGAATCTCCTCTCTCCTCACTCTCACTCACTGACTGAAATCCTAAACCTTCCCGCTCTTTTATGTATTCTAACTCCACCCGCCTCCCAGCACGTTTCGTGTTCCAAGCAGGGAGCCACCAAAGGTGCTCTGCTACACTCCAAGCAGGGAGCCGCAATGTGGCTTTGCTACACTACTTTGTGATGATGGGTTCAGGTGTTGGAGCGTGGTCAGGAGCCTCCAACTTACCTGGATGGTGGGGTACCACACCTCAGGAGGAGGTGCAGTACCTCTGTGGCAACTGAACCCTCAGGGGCGCCACAGCTCTTGCTGCAGTTGGTTGTCTAACAGCCAGTCACAGGACTGTGAGGAAGAAATGGATATTCTCGAACAAATAGTAAATGATGATGATGAAACAATTACCCAGTAACCTCAGTCTAAACATATTGCTTCCATGTGTCGTGTTCACTGCAGAATTTCCACAGTGTAAAAATCACTAGGAAATATATAGAGGTAAACGATGGTGGATTTTGCAATGGAAAAGGTGCAGACTTTGCACACATTTCAATTTCTGCATTGTTCATTCTTGACCCGATTAAAACTGTTTAACAAAAAAAAGTGTAATCATTTAAATTCTTGGTTTCATTAAAAATTCTGGGGGCATACTGTGAGTTTATACAGGTCATCCAAAGCTTGCTGGTATGCCGCCACCGCTGCATCCTGCCATGATGTAAAAGGAAATGTTTTCATCAGACTCTGCCACTTTCTTCTAACCACATGCTCTGACGCTGTGCCCACCGTAGGTGCATCAACAATGGTCAATGGTACTTTGATGGTCTGCAGCTAGACAACCCTCTACGCAGCAAGCTACAACGAATTTCATGTTCTGACACCTTTCAATCAATGCGTACATAAATGCGTCCATCCACCCCCAACATTAAATGAGAGCTTACATTCCAAATACATAGTCCCCATATCTAATGTCCCGCTACTGTTCTCAGTCAGATCGGCGCCATGTTTTCTTTATCTACAAAATGGCCACCATACTGGCTTGAGGAGCACTCTGAAAAGTCTGAACCATGAGTCGGATACCTTTTTCTGCCACGTGATCGACATTATGTCACTATGGGTGACACTATGGGTGCTGGTTTATTAAAAAACACCGGAAAGGCAGGAAAGGAATAGGTCAAGCTTTTTACAGAGCCGTCCATGCTTCTCTGGCGGTCATTTTGCAGATGAGAAAAATGAAGAGCCGGTGTGACAGATGGAGGCAGCAGAACAGAGGTCATTAGATATGGGGACTATATATCAGAAATGCAATTTGGCCTTCAGTACTTCTTCTGTGGGATCGTACCAGACGGTCTTGGTTTCGGTTGTCCATATTTCATACGTACTAATGACCCCATAAGACCTGCTGTTTTTAAGATGCTCTGATGCCCAGCCCTTCAGCCATCATAACGTTATCTTTGTCAAAGTCACTCGGATCCTTGCGCTTGGACATTTTTATAACTTTCAATACTCCAAAAACTGCTTATACAGAGATTATCAATGTTATTCTCTTCACCGGTCAGTGGATTTAATGCTATGGCCACTGTCCAAGATCTGATATGTAAATCCCAAACTATACAAAATGCTGATCATTGGATAATAGTGGATTTTATTAACATATCGAATAATGTGTGTTGGATTTTGTTATCCATTTCTCATGTATTAAAAAGCTCTTACTATCCCACAGTAATGGACCGTACAGAAATGTCCAGTCGAGCATCATGACACACAGTAACAGATGAACACACAAGCATTTGTATTATTTTACAAGATTGGGAAATCTGGAAATAGAAACAAGAAAAATATACTGATCAAAAGGAGAATCCAAACCGTATGCATTCACGGGGGTATTTTAGGATGACTTTACACTGCACAATTATCATGACCATGTGTTGCTGGGTATCCCGGCTGCTCACACCTTTCCAGAAGCAGGAACGAGTCGAATGCTCTCAGGCTCTATTGACAATGTGCCGTGGAAACCAGGAGGACTTTTTCAACAGACTGATCATACAGGATGAAAGCTGGGTCCATCACTATGATCCTGAGACTAAAGCCCAGTCGATGCAATGGAAGCATCATGACCCACCACCTCCAATGAAGATACATGCCCAACCCTCGGCAGGCAAGGTCATGATCACAGTATTTTGGGACCAGCACAGAATAGTATTAATGGATTTCCGAGCATAGGGTACCATGATCACTGGGGCATACTATGATTCACTGCTGCGAAAATTGAGACGTCATCAAACCCAAGAGACATGGCATGCTCACCAAAGGTGTCCACCTCCTGCAAGACATTGCGCCAGTTCACAGCTCACGTTGCCCAAATGAAAGCATGCTCCTGTGGCTTTGAAATTTTACTGCATCCCCCTTATTCACCCGACCTCACACCATCAGACTTCCACATATTTCAAGCAATGAAGTTATTTTTGAGTGCAAGCATTTTCCAGATGATGAGACACTGATTTACGAAGCCACAAAGTGGCGTTTGGAGCAACCTGTCGACTTCTACAAGTGAAGTGTTTACAGCTGCTTAAAGAGATGGGAGGTGTGTGTCCCTAGGTGGCACCTACGTAGAGGACTAATAACTGTGCCAAGTTTCATTGCTCTCAGTCCACAGGAAGTGGGTCACGGGAAATCTTTAATGAACCTCCCTCATATATACCATTTTCATTAATTTAATCACAGTAACTCATAATGTGACCCAGTAAGGTGTATGGCTTCATGCGCCTGTATGCACTCCCAACAATGCCTGGGCCTGTTTTTGATAAGATGACCGATGGTGTCCTGGGAGTGGCAATAAGGGATCTCCTCCCAGACCTGGGTCAGAATATCAGCGCGCTCCTGAAGTTACATGTAGGAGTTTAACAGTACGGTCGAAAAAAGACACGTGCATGCATAAGTTCAGCCGAGGGATGGGAAAGGATAAAGGGAATAGGTTATAGAGACATCCATATTGCATGATGCACTCTGTCCTACAGAGCAAGCTTTTCCCTCCTGATGATCAACATTCAGAACAAAAATTGTACACATTCACATGAATATTTACTTTGTTTAATGAAAAAAGCATCCTTTTTTCAAACCATCGTCGGTTCCTGCTGCGACCGGCTCCTGAGGTCGCAATTCCACAGATTAACGGTTCTCATGATAAGCCGGATTACTTACCGGTAATGCTCTTTTAATGAGTCCACGACAGCACCCACTGGAGGTATCGGATCCGCCCATTTGGAACAGGAAACCCTACAGGAAAGATAAAAGGGGCGGTCCGCCTTTCCTCCTCAGTTTTACGTTTCAGAGTACCAGAAGGACCGCCAAGGATTAGGCAATGTTCTCTTATTTTAACATCTTTCTTATCCATTATTTGGTTAATATACTTTAACTATTGATATCCTTAGGGGGGGAAGTGAGCGGGTGCTGTTGTGGACTCATTAAAAGAGCATTACCGGTAAGTAATCCGGCTTTTTACTCTTCGCCACGACAGCACCCACTGGAAAGATTCCAGAGACCATCACCTGGGTGGGACCACCGTGCCAAGGATAGTCCTGCCAAAGCTTAAGTCAGAGGTTGATGAAAGATCAAGTCTGTAGTGGTTATAGAAGGTAGAAGGGGATGACCAAACTGCCGCATTACATATAGTTTCAATCGGAACATCTCCCTTTTCCGCCCAAGAGGTTGCCATTGCCCTGGTGGAATGCGCCCTGATGTTCCCTGGAGGATCTTCGTTTTTTGCGGAGTAGGCTAAACGAATGGCCTCTCTGATCCACCGGGAAATGGTGCTCTTCGTGACTCCATACCCCTTCTTACAGCCCTGAAATGAAAAAAATAGGGCCCTACTCTGCCTCCAACTGTTGGACCTCTCAATACATTTTAGGACAGTTCTTTTGACGTCCAGAGTATGGAACTTCTGCTCTTCCGGAGTAGAGGGATTTTTATAGAAGGTTGGGAGGAGTATCTCCTGAGATCTATGGTATTTTGTTGCCACTTTTGGCAGGTAGGCAGGGTCTGGTTTTAATACCAATCTGTCTTGGTATTCTTGGAAAAAAGGTGGATCTATTGACAAGGCCTGGATATCACCCACTCTTCTAGCTGAGGTCAGTGATACTAAGAGGGCCATTTTAAGTGCTAAGTATTTGAAGGGTATTGTGTCGATCGGCTCAAAGGGGTCTACCGTTAGGGCGTCTAAGACCAGATTTAGATCCCATGTAGGGACGGAGGGTATG
This sequence comes from Dendrobates tinctorius, assembly GCF_039654945.1. NCBI lineage: Eukaryota > Metazoa > Chordata > Amphibia > Anura > Dendrobatidae > Dendrobates > Dendrobates tinctorius. The sequence continues at coordinate 42,073,401 of NW_027361810.1, read as the reverse complement.
TGGATTGGAGCTATTCGTTCACATGCTGTAATGAAACGAGTTATCCACTTGTTGCCTGCTATATTATGGCCATATAGTGCTCCTAATGCCGATATTTGTACTCTCAGTGTATTTACTGCTAAGCCTAAGTCTTTCCCCTTCTGCAGAAATTCCAAGATTGGGATTATCGGAACTTCTGCTGTATGAGGTACTGTATGGAATTGAAGAAATTTTTTCCATATTCTAGTGTAAATTTGGGTTGTGGACTGTTTTCTACTTTGTAGTAGTGTAGTAATTAAGGACTCCGAGAATCCTCTTGTCCTCAATAACTGCCTCTCAAATTCCACGCCGTCAAGTGCAAGCTGAGCACTTGAGGGTGGAAAAAGGGGCCTTGGGAGAGTAGATTGGCAGTCGGAAGGATCCAAGGATCTGTTATTGACATAATCTGCAGCCACGAAAACCACGGTCTTTTTGGCCAGAACGGTGCTATTAAGATTATTCTTGCTTTGTCGTCTCTGATCTTCCGAATTACTTGAGGTAGGAGGATCAATGGAGGGAACGCATACGCCAGGTTGAAATTCCATGGAGCTAGAAAGGCGTCCAGTATGTCTGGGTGATCTGACGGAGATAGGGAGGCAAATGTTTTTATCTGCCTGTTCTCCTTTGTGGCGAAAAGGTCCACCTCGGGTTGTCCCCATGAGGCTACTATGTCCCTGAAGACCTTCCGATTGAGGCACCACTCTCCTTGTCGTAGAGTGTGTCGGCTTAGGAAGTCTGCCTTTTGATTGCTCTCGCCTCTGATATGAAGGGCCGAGAGGGACAAAAAATAGTTTTCTGCTAAGTTTAAAATTCTTGCCGCTGAAGACATCAGAGTCTCTGATCGAGTTCCTCCTTGTCTGTTTATATATGCCACTGTGGTGGTGTTGTCCGATAGGATCCTTACATGCTTCTGTTGGAGCTGCGGAAGGAAGTTGTATAGAGCATAGAACACTGCAGTCAGTTCTTTTAAATTAGATGAGTAATCGCATTCCTCTTTACTCCACCTTCCCTGATGAAACCCATTCTCCATGTGGGCTCCCCAGCCCTGGAGACTGGCATCGGTGGTTACGATACAGGATGGAACTATAACCCATGGAACTCCTGAACATAAATGGTCATCGTCTAACCACCACTCTAGGGAAGTCAAGACTTCTTGTGACAGGGTTATTTTGCTCTGCAAATGACCACTATGTCGCTTATCCTCTTGGAGGATCTGGTGTTGTAGCGTACGGACATGGTACTGGGCCCACCGGACTGCCGGGGTGCAAGAATTTAGTGATCCTAATAGTGACATTGCTCCTCTCAAGGATACACGTGGTTTATCTATAGCTGCTTGTATTTTTTGTTTTGTGAGGGTGATTTTTACCTGAGGTAGTAGACATCTCTGGGTCAAGGAATCTAGTTGAAATCCTAGAAATGTCTGGAGAGATTGCGGATCGAGTCTGGACTTTTGGATATTGATGATCCAGCCAAGGCTCTGAAAAGAGGAGATTGCGTCAGTCACGCGTTCAGTACATTGTTTGACTGAATTCCCAATTATTAGGAAGTCGTCTAGATATGGCACAATTAGTGTGTCCTTTTGGCGAAGGTAGGCCATCACTTCTGCCATCACCTTGGTAAATATTCTTGGTGCCGTGGAAAGCCCGAAGGGCATTGCCGCGTATTGGAAATGACGAATCCTTCCCTCGACTTCCACTGCGACTCTTAGGTATTTCTGGAATCTGTTGTGTATAGGGAGATGATAATAAGCATCTTTTAAATCAATCCCTGCCATTACGCAATTTGGGAAAAGGAGCTTTATAGTGGATCTAATTGATTCCATTTTGAAATTATAATTTTTTATAAATGAATTTAGCTTCTTTAAATTAATAATGGTTCTAAACGTACCGTCTGGTTTAGACACCAAAAACAGGGGAGAGTAAAAGCCTCTACCCTGTTGTTCCTCAGGGACGTCAACTAAAACTTTTTTAGCTAGTAGGACTCGAATCTCGTCTTCGAGAGCCTTTTGCTGAAGTGAGGAATTAAGGCGAGTTATAACAAAGAACTCATAGGGGATCCGAAGGAATTCAATCTTTATTCCTTCCTTGATTATGTTCAAAATCCATGGGTTTAACGTAATTTGTTCCCACTTGGTAAAAAAAATTTTTAATCTACCCCCAACTGGTGGGTCTAAACTCTTAATTTTTATCTCTCCTATATGTTGGCCCTCTGAAGATGGTACCCTTCTGCTTTTCGTCTTTCGTGGCCCATCTATTCGTTCTGTCCGATTGTCTTCTTCTCCCGAATGGCCGTCTCTTAAAGGTTTTCCTATAAAACGGAATGGGAGAATCACTGAAGGCCTTTTTCCTTTCTTTTGCCTTAGCGAGAATTTCGTCTAAGGCTTTTCCAAAGAGGAACTCACCCTCGCATGGGGTTGCACTAATTTTGGATTTTGATTGTGCATCCCCTTTCCAGCTCTTTATCCACAGCGCGCGTCTGGCGTTATTCACCAGGGCTGCCGACCTCGCTGCCAGTCTTAGGGTGTCCGCTGAAGCGTCTGCCATAAAGGCAGCTGCACCTCTTATCAACGGGATGGCTGCACGCAGTTTCTCCCTTGACACTCTTTGCTCAATCTGCTGGTCTAATTGATCTAGCCATACCAGCATTCATCTAGCAGTACATGTGCTGGCTATTGCGGGTTTGAATACCCCGGTGGTGGATTCCCAGGACCTTTTGAGCGAAGATTCAGCCTTTCGGTCTAATGGGTCTGCTAACAATCCTGCGTCCTCGACCGGGATCGAGGTCTGTTTGGAAGTGGAGGATATGACGGCATCCACCTTTGGTACTTTAGTCCATTTTAATAGATCTTCATCAGTGAACGGGTATTTCCGTTTTGAAGCTGATGGGAGAAAACCCCTCTGGTCGTGTTTTTCCCACTCTCTTTTGATGAGGTCCTTAATTGCCGGTATCACCGGAAATGATCTCCTCTTTTTCTCTGCCAATCCCGCAAACATAATGTCCTGCGCGGTTTGGGCTCCCCTTTCCTCTTCACACCCCATAGTATTTCTAACCGCTTTTACAAGGTTATCTACGCTGTCCAGTGGAAAACATGCGCGTCCTTCCATCTCCGAGGATGACGATGAGGACGTGGATGCGGAGCCTGAGTTTAACTCCTGTTCTTCCTCTGACTCTGAACTAACAATGACCTGTTTCTTATGACTGGACTCTGCGGGAGTGCTGGTGCGGTTGATGGCTTGTATTTCCTCCCTAATTATGGCTCGGATATCTTTGGAAGATATCGTCGACCCCTGCCTGGTCTCTTTCATGCATTGTTTGCAGAGTTTTTTGGGAGAGGATCTGAACATAATGCGCATTCTTTGTTTAGTTTTTTCTTTTTTCTTTGACTGAAGTGAGAGGTCAAAGGTAAAGAGAGGGGGGAGGGGGGGGGAGGAGAGGAGGTTAGCTTAATAGGTAGAGTATATACTTTGCACACTCACCCAGTGAAGCTTAATACCGGGTCGGATGGCTGAGACGGTCTGGATCGGGTTTCTGCTGCCTCGCTCCTGCGGGCAGTCTCTGTCCTGGCGCTGCGGTCCCTGGTGGAGTTGCCCCCAGCTGAATCCCCTGCTGGGGTCTGCGACTCTGCGGGGGACGACATGGTTCCAACGATGTAGCGCTGCAGCGCTGTTTTATCTTTATTCTTGTCGTGCCCCCGGAAGTCGCCCTGTCACAGGGCGCATGCGCCGCGTCATCGCCATCCTACCCCGGAAGTTCAACCATTACTTCCGGGGTATAGGAGCATCGGGCGCCGGCCGGCTCCCGCGCCACCGCTACTCACACGTGCGGCTCGCGCGGTCATGGCCTCACCTCCACGCTATATCCCCACCGATGGGGGGGGATCCCCCGGATGCCGGACCGGCCCGGCCCGCTCCCTGGTAAGACCGGGCGGCCCTCCCCGGACCCGGTCATTACCACTATGCCACCAGACGAGGGGGGAGCCGTCAAACGGAATCTCCCCCGACGCTGTTTCCGGACCGCAGCCCCTGCCGTTCCCGAGGAGACCGCACAGGCGGATGCATGGCCCAGGTAAGATCCTGCTCCATTTGGAACAGGAAACCAAAACTGAGGAGGAAAGGCGGACCACCCCTTTTATCTTTCCTGTAGGGTTTCCTGTTCCAAATGGGCGGATCCGATACCTCCAGTGAGTGCTGTCGTGGCGAAGAGTAAAAAAGACGTTTTGTCTCCTCTGGAGATTGAACCATTTTTGTCTCCACTGAAGGCAGTATCCTCTTTTATTTATTGGAGGTTTTACATGAAATAGCTTTCCATCATGTTTTTTTTGCATAGGCCATTTACATAGCTTCACAAGTTATTTTCTAATCCTATAGAACTTAATGTACCTTCGGCTTAGACAATATCTACATTTGACAGGGATCAAGTACAACCGATTTCTCTTTTCTTGTATATACAGAGCTGAAGAAGCCATTTAATAATTCTTCCTCTTCTTGATCCTGTGACCAACTCCCCATTGCCATGATTTAGGAGACCCACCTGTGAGGACCTTGTTTTTTTGAGGGAGTGAAAGGCGTCAAAAAGTTTCTTGGGGTTGTTGGCTAGTGAGATCAGGGTGGCGAAGTAGGTGTGTTTGGCGAGGTGAAGGGCAGTTATAGGTTCTTAACATAAATTTGAAGTGGATGAAGTCTTCTGGTGTGCGGGTTTTTCTCCATAGACGTTCAGCACTCCTAGAGCATTGCTGGAGAAGTTGAGGTTGCAATGTGAGCCAGGGCTGTTTTACTCTGTTTGGAGGTTCTGAGGGTGCGTAGTTCTGGGCTGCTTCTTGACTTTTCTCAGAATCATCCTAGAGCCCTGGACTGAGGAAGATTGGTAATCATCTAGTGTTTCTTTCATTTTCGAATAATTGTGCCAAAAGTTGTTGTTTTCTCACAAAGCTGCTTACCTATTGTCCTGTATCCCATCCCTGCCTTGTGCAGGTGTGCAATTTTGTCCCTGGTGTTTTTAGACCAGGGTTCCCCAACTCCAGTCCTCAAGGCCCACCAACAGTTCATGTTTTCAGCATTTCCTTAGTATTGCTCAGGTGATAATTGCATCACCTGTGCAATACAAAGGAAATCCTGAAAATATGATCTGTTGGTGGGCCTTGAGGACTGGAGTTGGGGAACCCTGCCTTAGACAGTTTTTTGGTCTTGGCCATGATAGAGAGGTTGGAGAATGCTGTAGATAAGCCCCGAAAGGCGGTGGCCACAGCTCATAGCTGAAAAAGGAGGTGACAAGTTCCCTTTAAGATCTCCCCAGAGTGGCTCAAGGAGACTGAGATGGCCACTCCAGAACCTTTACTTTGTTCTGCTGTGGCCAATGACCGGTCAACTTGGAATTGTGTTTTGGATCATTGTCATGTTGGAACGTCCAAGTACATCCCATGCGAAGCTTCCGGGCTTATGATTGCAAATTTGCCTCCAGTATTTACTGATAACGTGCTGCATTCATCTTTCCTTCAACTTTGACCAAGTTTCCCGTGCCTTTGTATCTCACACATCCCCAAAACTTCAGCGATCCACCTCCGTTATACTCAGAAAGAGGCCAACAAGGCCTATGAGGAAAGGAACACCATTCCTACAGTAAAGCACGGAGGTGGTTTGCTGATGTTTTGGGTATGTGTGTGCCATTTTGACTAAACTTGTTACCTATAGGAATATATTTTGCAGTCTAATTGACCAATATAGATGTTAAGTTCTCCCATTTATCACTTGTATCACTATCTGTTCCTAATGTCCTGACGTGCAGCATACAACCTGGGGAAATTGGCCTTTTGTCATTGCCCTCCCCACCTGAGTATTTTTTTAGTAGTGTGAGAAAAAGGAAATTATATTGTGCACACTGGTGGCAAGGTTTTTCACAAACCATGACATTTCCTACAAGCTCTACATGGTTAGAATTAAGGATGAGTGAATTCAAACAGTAAAGTTTGAGGTTTGTACCGAACCCCAACTTCTTACTGTACATTGTTCGGGTTTGGCAGCCTAATAAAGCTTGATGATAGGCTGCATTTTTCAAATAAGGGGGGAAACCCCCATGTGTTTTTTTTTTTTTTTACAGTCCCCCATTTTTCATTAACCAGCAAAGGCAAAGCAGACAGCTGGGGGCTGATATTAATAGGCTGGGAAGGTCCATGGATATTGGCCCCTACCAAGCATAAGACCAGCTCACAACTGTCTGCTTTCCCTTGACTGGCTATTAAAAATACTATGGACATCCAAGTTGCTTTTTATTCCATTTATATATTAACAAGTACAGTTGGGTAAAGTCACAAGGCACTACTGCACTCCTCCACTTGGACCTCCGCCTCATGGTTCAAGATTATAATTTTTTTTAATTCCATGTTATTTTAAGTTAGTTATTTATAATATTTTCCTATCCACATTTGTGTGCAGGGCAATTGTCCTCCTACTCCCATTTTACAGCACACACTATGACCATTTTACAGCACCAAAGTTCGGGTCCCCATGACTTATATTGGGTTCGGGTACAGGGTCAAATTCGGGTACCCGAAATCGAACTTTGGACGCCAATTCGGTCAAACCCACGGAACTTCAAAGGGTCCACTCATCTCTAGCTAGAATCCAACAGAGCTTGGCTTCAGATCCACTACAGAACATTAGGCCCTCGTGTAGTCTGTATCTGGAAGCTTAGCCAGAAACATCAGATCAGTTGTCAACTAAGGTTTCTGGCAGTGCTCCTCCTCGATCTACAGCCAGTGCCCTGGGATCTGCTCTATATTTTCTAGACAATGCTGGGGGACACAGCAAACCTTCTGCAAGCTGAATGTACGGCTGCACCCTCCTGGAGGAGCTGCACTACCCCTGTCTCTTAAATGGGCAGCATGTACCACCAATGGCTAATGGTTCTAACAAGGACACTAGCAAAATGCAAAACTAAAGCTAAATCAATCAGGAAGGATAAGGAGAAAAATTAGGCGATTTTCTCGTAAACTGACTTGCACATCAATACATAAATAAAAAATTAAAGCCGTACTCTAATCTTAGAAACGTATGATATATCTACCAGATATGCCATAGCTGTCTGAGATCAGAGTACCCCTTTGAACATTGGGATGCAATTTTCCCTTCAAAAGGAATATATTGGCTTCTGGACTGAAATAAGACCTAGTGATTTCTTTTCCCAAAGAATTTCCTATAACCTTTAGAAATTTTTTTTTTTTTTTTAAAGATTTGCATCTTTTTTATTGGACAAGACGTTTGGAGCAGATTCCATCAATATCAGCTTCATAGAAGTGAAATACTTTTTTGTGGGATTTGTCTCGCTTTCCTTGGCTTCCTGATATTCATTTTCCGTTTTTTTACAGAACTTGTTACCTATAGGAATATATTTTGAGGTCTGATCGACCAGCATAGGTAAGGCGCTCCCATTTATCACTTTCTGACAATAGCTGCTCCCAGTCAGTGTCCTAAAGTGCAGCCTTTAACCTGGAGAAGTCGCCCTTTTCAACTGTCAATACCCTCACGACTCGAGCATGTGTTTTTATTTTTAAAGGTGTACGAAAAATGAAACATTAGGGTCACTAGTATAAAGGTTTTTGAGAACAGCGACATTAGAATCATAGAATGTTAGGGCTGGAAGGGACCTCAAGGGTTTTTTGTGTCCAACCCCCTGCTCAATACAGGAATCACTAAACATGATAGATGTCTGTCCAGCCTCTGTTTGAAGACTTCCATTGAAGGAGAACTCACCACCTCTCGTGGCAGCCTGTTCCTCTCATTGATCTCCCTCACTGTCAAAAAAGTTTTTTCTAATATCTAATCTGTATCTTCTCCCTTTCAGTTTCATTCCATTGCTTCTCGTGTTTCCATGTGCAAATGAGAATAATAATGATCCCTCTACACTGTGACAGCCCTTCAGATATTTGTAGACCGCCATTTCCAAAAAAGCTCTACATGGTTAGAATTGACCGGATCTAACAGAACATGGCTTCAGATCCACTACAGGACATCAGTCCCTCGTGTAGCCTGGATCTGGCAGCATGGTCAGAAACTTTATCCCAGGTTCCCACTGGAGGTAATTTTGTAGGGTTCTGCCAGTACTCCTCCTCGATCTACAGCCAGTGCCCTGGGATCTGCTCTATGTTCTCTAGACTGGGCTGGAAAATGCAGTAAACCTGCAAGTCTGAATGAGTCATCTGGGAGGAACTGGACTACCTGTGCATCTTGCATGGGCAGCAGGTACCAACCTAATGCTATCAGTTGTAACGACATTAAAAATGCAAAACTAGAGAAAAATCAGCAAAGAGCAGAAATGCTCTAAAAACTATTTTACATTGATAATAGCGCCATTTTCGCTTAGTAGTTGGAGACAGTATACATTTGGCATAAACTAGAGATTGGTGATCTCAAGCCTATAGCATTCGAGCTAAGACTACAACTTCTGAGCTGTCGGGTCACACTTTATAAGTGTAGGGTCCCAAAAACTAGGAGAGTCATTTTTTCTGATTTATTTGATTAGGAGAGTAGCATTTTTCAGATTCGATATAAAAAAAAAAGTTGTGTGTGAAGCAGATGGGGAACCAAGTTGCATTTACCAAAAATCGACCCTCCTCCTAATATCTACTTTAATCAGCCAGCGTGAAAAACATTCAAGTTTCAGATTAGATGATCTGTTTTATTGTTTTGTACAGTTTTACAAGACCTTGATGACCATCATCTTGCTCAGATGTCATGTAAGCTTCGCTCACTGCATACAACAATGTACTTACCCCACTTACCCTTGCAGAGAGGAAAAAAAAAAAAACAAGGGCGAGGGCAAAAACATAAAAATTACAGCAAATCGAATATCACATCTCAATTTCTTACCAAGTGAGAGTCTAAAATTCCTGAGAATGAATTCAGTTTTTGCAAAGCCTTGAAATGGAATTAAAAAAACCAAAAAAAAAAAACCCAAAGACAAAAAAAAAAATTTCCGGGACCCTCTGGACAGATAACGCAATTATTTAAACGTCCCTGAATGCGTGTATTTTTTTTTCTATACACACAGACAGTATTATTTATATAGGATTACACTTCCATTTAAAATCGTCATTAATAACATCTGTTAACTATACAATATTTCACAGGAAACAATGTGTTTTACAATGGATTCCTAATTACATATGAACATGGAGAAGGACACATTAATAGATTAGTTTACAGTGAGTTTTATCAAACATTTAAAGGTGCAGTTCCACTTTAGCAAATATACCCAACGCACCCGGCCACACTAAACTAGCGCTTTAGTATGGTGGAGCCGTTCCAAAGTTAAGGCTAAAAAAAAGCCCCCCCCCAACCCGCCCAAAGAAAAAAAAAATCTTAAATATCACAATTCATCACAGCACATAATATTCACATCACTCGCCCCCTTCCCCTCCTGGCGGTTTTTGCACTGGAGACAGATGATCCTAAGCAGCGTTAATAAACCCCGATATTGGCCTGTAGTACCGACGGCTTGTCGGTAAAGTGTCTCCAGTGACAATACAACTCCACACACAGAAGCAAGAATTAAAAATAAAAAAAAAAATGTACAGAAACTTAGAGAACTACTCTACAGAGAACGAGCGGAAATGCGCCGTGAACATTCAGCATTCATTGTGCTTTCAGGACAACGCCGGCCGCGGCGTTCGTTTGCAGGTCTTTTCTTTCCGTGGCTGGTGACGTGCCGGCGGCTCTTCCAGTGCTTGCAGGGATGTGTCTGTATTAGTACAATAGCACCTAATCACTAGTAAGCTTGATGTCGGCAGGGATGGCGCCCGCCCTCTTCTTTCTGAAGGAAGCCTTTGCTTCTTGCTAGCAATTTCATTTGCGATTGCATTGATCTTCACAGGCTATTGTAATGCGGGCCCCATCTCTTATTGATGTGGTCAAACGTGTGCGTCACCCACTGCTGCTCCAGCACATTGTAACGCTCCTTGCAGATGTAAAGAGGTTTTCCACGTCTGCAAAAAAAAAAAAAAGGCAGCGAAAGGACGTTAATGAGACTAATTTCTTTTTTTAAAAGCATATTGATGACAATGCATTAGTGGTTGAGACCCAAAACATAAGGACAGGGCACAATATCCACCACTGACAATTACAGTATTTTGCGGATTATTAGACGCACCCCAAATTTTGGGGAGGAAAATAGTGTTATAATTCACTTTTGTGGTAGCTTACCTGGGGGGGAGAAGTGGTGGTGGAGCAGGGTCGCTGCTGGCAGAGGCAGGAGATGATACGGGCTCCAGGCTGGTAGGACGTGGTGTTTGGTAGCAGCAGGAGTTGGGCCATGGATGCCGCCCCCAGGCTGGCACGATGAGATTTTCAGTGGTGTGGGGGCTCCGCCAACATTTTGTGACAGCTCGGAACCCCTTACCTTCAATACTTTCTAATCTGGTGGACTCTGGAAAAATGGCCGCCAGAGGAAGTGCATGCGCAATTGAGATCCACCTCATAGAAGAGTATGGAAAGTGCAGGGCTCCGGACTTTCACAAAATGTTGGTGGAGCCCCCGCACTGCCAAACACCTCATTGTACACCAACCTGGGGTCCACAGCCATCGCCCGACTCCTGCATCAACATCCGCAAGAAGCTTCCGGCAGTAGTGACCCTGGGAGAACCGCTCCACCGCAGCTACAATTTGGATTATAAGACGCACTCCCTGTTTTCCCCCCAAATTTGCGGGTAAAAAAGTGTGTCTTATAATCCCAAAAAAATACGGCAACTCCTAATTGCAGGCCATCAGAACGTTGATTAGGAGGCACTATTACCTGAGTTCTCGGTCTTCCTCGCCATGTGCATCGAGATACACAGAACCCCAAAGACAGAACCGAAGTCCCCGAATTATGATGATTACCGAGGCGTTGATTAGTAGGAAAATCCCTGTACCGGCTCCACAGTTCTGCGAGTGCTAAAGAGAAGAAATTGGCAACAGAGAATGAGAATAAACTCTTTCAAATATGATCAACCCTTTACCTAGTAGTGGACATAGACTTCGCAATCCAATTTTTTTTTTTTTTTTTTAGTAAAATGCATTATTTATAACTTAAAATAATTAGTGTAATTGGGTTTTTACTAAAAGTGTTGCCCCACTTTCCTGCCACAACTTGTGTGTTGGATGATCAATTCCTGGCTGCAGATGAGTTTACGACCAAAAAATACATCCATTTACAAAAAGGGCCCCACATGGTGTCCATACTTTTTAAAGGGGTTCTCCGGTGTCTCATTTAGTGCCCCATACCCGCTTGTCGTGATCCCAATGGGGAAATATACTGCAAGTCTCCTATGGTGATTAAAATGACAGGTGCACAATTGCCGTAGGATGTGCAAAAGGCTGACAGATGCCATCTACCAGGACATCTCAGCGCCCAATGCAGTAGTGACAGGCAGTTGATAACGCCTTTAAAAGAACTATGAGCACAAAATGACTGTCCATACCAAGCACAGGCACTCAGTGCACCATGGCGCGGCCAAACAGTTATGCTCCCCATCTACTTGTTTGCCATCTTTCTCTGCCCTTCTGCTCCAGTAAAGTCAGAGCCGATTAAGCAAGAGAAGAGAGATGGGAAAATAAGTGCGGAAGAAGGAGCACTTAATAGGTAATGCTAAGGGTATACCGAGCGTGCATGTGCTTGGTGTGAACAGTCATTTTTTGCACACAAATACCTGGATAAAATACAAGATGCCTGGAAGAAATTATCACTCGTATGCGCAAAGTAAAGGTGATTGTTCCAACGACATTTGGGGACCTGTAATCATTTATGTTGGGACACAGAACAATATCCTTACATTGGATATTGCACTGCTTTCCCGGTCGCTTGCTCATCAGTAAAAAGCAGAATGACTGATGAAATCCTGACTGCAGAACATGAAAGCTAAAAGTCTGTAAAGCAGCTGCAGGGGGAAGATATGCAGGTCTTACATCAAGAGCCATAGAAAAAATAATCCAAAAGTCTCACCAGCACACATTCACAGAAATTCTGCTGCTTGCAACACAGACCCTTCAAGCAAACAAATGTGCCACAGACGAGGCAAAGTGCGGGATCCTTGGGGACTTTGGTGCACACACTGCAGGCCTTCCTATGATAGTACTGGAAAATGGTGTTGTAGATGTCTGGCAACTGAAGAAGTCGCGGTAAATCCCACTTAGTCTCCTGGATAAGTAAAGCCTGAGAGGAGAGAAGTGCAGAATGTAAAACCGATATAAACAGAGGGGGAAAACCAGTAATTAAAAGGCAGAAGCGTCATATCCGCAAAAGCACGGCCCCGTAGAGAGAGGAAAGTCTAAGAAAAACAAGCATCAATAAGACGGCGGACACTATTCTGTATGATCAGCGTCGGACTGGAACACCTTGGGCCCACCAGAGAAAATCATTCTTGGGGCCCACTATGTAGCTGCATAGAGTTAAATACCAGACCACCAATTATGCGGTAAAACACGCTAATATCCGGGTATAATATAAGGTTGTACATGTCTTAATTATGTAGCAGGAGTTGGGGTAGCCCCCTCATAGAATATAATGTAGACCCCTCACAGAATATAATACTGCCCCCCTCATAGGGTATAATGCACCCCCTCATAGGGTATAATACTGCCCCCCTCATAGGGTATAATACTGCCCCCCTCATAGGGTATAATACTGCCCCCCTCATAGGGTATAATACTGCCCCCCTCATAGGGAATAATGCACCCCGTCATAGGGAATAATGCTGCCCTCCTCGTAGGGTATAATGCTGCCTCCTCATAGGGTATAATGCTGCCTCCTCATAGGGTATAATGCTGCCTCCTCATAGGGTATAATGCTGCCTCCTCATAGGGTATAATGCTGCCTCCTCATAGGGTATAATGCTGCCCCCCTCATAGGGAATAATGCTGCCCCCCTCATAGTGTATAATGCTGCCTCCTCATAGGGTATAATACTGCCCCCCTCATAGGGAATAATGCTGCCCTCCTCGTAGGGTATAATGCTGCCTCCTCATAGGGTATAATGCTGCCTCCTCATAGGGTATAATGCTGCCTCCTCATAGGGTATAATGCTGCCCCCCTCATAGGGAATAATGCTGCCCCCCTCATAGGGTATAATGCTGCCTCCTCATAGGGTATAATGCTGCCTCCTCATAGGGTATAATGCTGCCCCCCTCATAGGGTATAATGCTGCCCCCCTCATAGGGTATAATGCTGCCTCCTCATAGGGTATAATACTGCCCCCCTCATAGGGAATAATGCTGCCCTCCTCATAAGGTATAATGCTGCCTCCTCATAGGGTATAATGCTGCCCCCCTCATAGGGAATAATGCTGCCCTCCTCATAAGGTATAATGCTGCCTCCTCATAGGGTATAATGCTGCCCCCCTCATAGGGAATAATGCTGCCTCCTCATAGGGTATAATGCTGCCTCCTCATAGGGTATAATGCTGCCCCCCTCATAGGGAATAATGCTGCCTCCTCATAGGGTATAATGCTGCCTCCTCATAGGGTATAATGCTGCCCCCCTCATAGGGTATAATGCTGCCTCCTCATAGGGTATAATGCACCCCCTCATAGGGTATAATACTACCCCCCTCATAGGGTATAATACTACCCCCCTCATAGGGTATAATACTGCCCCCCTCATAGGGTATAATGCTGCCCCCCTCATAGGGAATAATGCTGCCTCCTCATAGGGTATAATGCTGCCCCCTCATAGGGTATAATGCTGCCCCCCTCATAGGGAATAATGCTGCCTCCTCATAGGGTATAATGCTGCCTCCTCATAGGGTATAATGCTGCCTCCTCATAGGGTATAATGCTGCCCCCCTCATAGGGTATAATGCTGCCTCCTCATAGGGTATAATGCTGCCTCCTCATAGGGAATAATGCTGCCCCCCTCATAGGGAATAATGCTGCCCTCCTCATAGGGTATAATGCTGCCTCCTCATAGGGTATAATGCTGCCTCCTCATAGGGTATAATGCTGCCTCCTCATAGGGTATAATGCTGCCTCCTCATAGGGTATAATACTGCCTCCTCATAGGGTATAATACTGCCCCCCTCATAGGGAATAATGCTGCCTCCTCATAGGGTATAATGCTGCCCCCCTCATAGGGTATAATGCTGCCTCCTCATAGGGTATAATGCTGCCTCCTCATAGGGTATAATACTGCCCCCCTCATAGGGAATAATGCTGCCCTCCTCATAGGGTATAATGCTGCCTCCTCATAGGGTATAATACTGCCTCCTCATAGGGTATAATACTGCCCCCCTCATAGGGTATAATACTGCCCCCCTCATAGGGTATAATGCTGCCTCCTCATAGGGTATAATACTGCCTCCTCATAGGGTATAATACTGCCTCCTCATAGGGTATAATGCTGCCTCCTCATAGGGTATAATACTGCCTCCTCATAGGGTATAATACTGCCTCCTCATAGGGTATAATACTGCCCCCCTCATAGGGAATAATGCTGCCTCCTCATAGGGTATAATGCTGCCCCCCTCATAGGGTATAATGCTGCCTCCTCATAGGGTATAATGCTGCCTCCTCATAGGGTATAATACTACCCCCCTCATAGGGAATAATGCTGCCCTCCTCATAGGGTATAATGCTGCCTCCTCATAGGGTATAATACTGCCTCCTCATAGGGTATAATACTGCCCCCCTCATAGGGTATAATACTGCCCCCCTCATAGGGTATAATGCTGCCTCCTCATAGGGTATAATACTGCCTCCTCATAGGGTATAATACTGCCTCCTCATAGGGTATAATGCTGCCTCCTCATAGGGTATAATACTGCCTCCTCATAGGGTATAATACTGCCCCCCTCATAGGGTATAATGCTGCCTCCTCATAGGGTATAATGCTGCCCTCCTCATAGGGTATAATGCTGCCTCCTCATAGGGTATAATGCTGCCCCCTCATAGGGTATAATACTGCCCCCCTCATAGGGAATAATGCACCCCCTCATAGGGTATAATACTGCCCCCCTCATAGGGAATAATGCACCCCCTCATAGGGTATAATGCTATATAGATATATAGATATAGAGTTAGATAGATATAGATAGAAAGATAGATGTAGAAATAGATATAGAGATAGATATTAGATAATGGATAGAAAGTAGATAATGGATAGATATAGATAGAAAGATTCATAGAGATAGATAGAGATAGAGATAGATATAAAGATAGAAATATAGATAGATAGATAGATCGATCGATAGGTAGATAGATATAGAGATAGATAGAAAATTTATAATGGATAGATAGATAGATAGATATAGAGATACATAGCTATAGATAGAAAGATATAGAGAGATAGATATATAGATAGAGATAGATAATAGATAGAGATAGATAATAGATAGAGATATACAGATATAATAATAATAATAATAATAATAATAATAATAATAATAATAATAATAATAATAAAGACATATATAGATAGATATAGAGATAAATATATATAGATAGATGGCTATAAATAAAAATAGATATAGAGATATATATAGAGATAGATATAGAGATAATAGATAGAGATAGATAGATATATATAGAGATAGATATAGAGACAGATAGATATAGAAAGATAGATATAGAGATAGATATAGAGATAATAGCTAGATATAGAGATATGTATAGAGATAGACAGATATAGAGTTAGAAAGATAGATAGATATAGAGAGAGATATAGAGATAGATGGATAGATCAATAGATAAAGAGAGAGATAGAGATATATAGATAATGAGATATAGAGATAGATATAGAGATATAGTGTTAGATAGAAAGATAGATATAGAGATAGATAGATATAGAGATAGATAGATATAGAGATAGATATGGATGTAGAGATAACAGATAGATATAGAGATAGATAGATAGATATAGAGATAGATAGATAGATATAGAGATAGATAGATAGATATAGAGATAGATAGATATAGAGATAATATATAGATATAGAGATAATATATAGATAGCTATAGAGAGAGATATAGAGATAGATATTGAGAGAAACAGATATAGATATAGAGATAGATATAGAGATAGATATAGAGATAATAGATAGAGAGAGAGATAGATATAGAGAGAGAGAGATACAGAGATCGATAAATAGATAGAGAGATAGATATAGATATAGATAATAGAGATAGATAGATAAAGATAGATAATAAATATAGAGATAACAGATAGATATAAAGATAGAGTAAGATAGAAAGATATAGAGATAGGTAGATATAGATAATAGAGATAGCTAGATAGATAGACATAATAGATAGATATAGATAGATATAGAGATAGATAGAAAGATAGATATAGAGATAGATGTAGAGATAGATAGATATAGAGATAGAGCGATAGATATATATATATAGATAATAGAGATAAATAGATAGATAGAGAAAGATAGATAGATATAGAGATCGATATAGAGATAGAAAGATAGATAGATATACAGAGAGATAGATATAGAGATAGAGATAAATAGATAGATAGATATAGAGAGAGATATAGAGAGAAATAGATATAGAGATAATAGATATATATAGAGATAGATATAGATATAGAGAGAGATAGCTACAGAGAAAAGATATAGAGATAAATAGATAGAGAAAGATAGATAGATATATAGATATAGAGATAGAAAGATAGATATAGAGATAGAGCGATAGATAGATATACAGAGAGATAGATATAGAGATAGAGATATATAGATAGATAGCTATAGAGAGAGATATAGAGATAGATATAGAGAGAAATAGATATAGAGATAGATATAGAGATAGAGATAGATATATAGATATAGATATAAAGATAGATATAGAGATAGATATAGAGATAGATATAGAGATAGAGCGATAGATAGCGAGAGATATAGAGATAGATAGATAGATACAGAGAAAAGATATAGAGATAGATACAGAGAAAAGATATAGAGATAGATAACGGATAGATAAATAGATAGATAGGTATAGAGATAGATAGATATAGATATTAGATAGAGATATATATATAGATAAAGATAGATAGATATAGATGGTAGCTAGATAGATAATAAATATAGAGATAATAGATAGAGATAGATAGAGTAAGATAGATAGATATAGAGATAGATAGACATAATAGATAGATATAGAGATATATATAGAAAGATATAGAGATAGATAGATATAGAGATAGATGTAGAGATAGAAAGATAGATATAAAGATAGAGCGATAGATAGAGATAGATATAGAAATAGATAGATATAGATAATAGATAGAGATAGATAGATATAGATGATAGAAAGATAGATAGATATAAGAGAGATAGAGAGAGAGAGATATATAGAGATAGATAGATAGATAGAGAGAGAGATATAAAAAAACAAAACAAACCACGATACTCACCTCTCCTCCTCGCTCCCACGCTGATCCCGGCCTCAGTGTCAGGAGCTGCCCTCTCTGCCAGACACACAGCGGATGCGTGATGTAGTGACATCATCGCGCACTGGCTGTGAGCCAGGAGCAGAGAGGACTGAGGGCGGCGCCGGCCCTGATTTACAGCTGTAGTCTGCAGAGCGGCTTACTGGGCTGTGGCGGGGCCTCTGGGGGTGTGGAGACCTGAAATGATATTCACTGCTTCGCAGTGAATATTCATTTCTCTTTAGCAGCGGGGACAGTGGCTCCTGCCTCCTGACACCCGCTGCTGCTCCGCTGGCAGGGGCCCCCATAGCAGCTGCATGGTGTGCGACACACCACTGGCTGGGGGCCCCTGGAGCAGCGGAGGCCCTAGGCAACTGCTGGCCCTGTATGCCTGCAGGTGCCAGGGCCCACCAGATGCCAGGGCCCACCGGAGAATCCACCGGTTCTCCGGTGGGCCAGTCCGACGCTGTGTATGATATCAAGTGTGAAATTGTAATTAGCAGCAAAAAGAAAAAGGAATCGCATACATTTACTTGGTCGGATTGCTTCTCTGTAAACCGAATCACTTCTGAGCACCACTGAGACATCAGGTCAAACGCGGAGACCGGCCAGTCTAGGCAAGACGCGCTGGTGAAGTCGTGCGATGTTTGGAGGACGGATGGTAGAATCCCTAAGCAGCTGCAAAGGACGACAAATTCATCTTCTTCCTGTAAACCACAAAGAAACAGTCATTATGGATATAGAAGAGGAAACCTGGTTCTTCATTTCAGGCAAATCTAGAACACGATTTCTTGCCCCTGGAGAAAGCAAAGAGGTTTCCTACCGCAGAGAAGACAACTCTGCGCGTCTGATGGGTGCCGGTCTCACCTCTGGGACCCCGAACTGTATGGAGAATGTGCCCAACTATTTCGGAATGGTGTCCGCTACATTTACCCACAGCCCACCTACATTTATTATCCACTTAGATGCCAGGTGACCGCTCAAATTTGGGATTCATTAAAATTACAGGGCATCACTGATGGCGTAATACATTATTAAAGGGGCTGTTCAGTTACAATGTATTGATAACGGATCCTCAGGATAGATCATCAATATCTGGTTGGTGGGAATCAGACACCCGGCACCCCACAGATCAGCTGTTAGGAGCTCTAGTGGCTTATAGATGTATACACATTGAATCTAGTTCCGTTCAATGTGTAGCGGCAGCTGCAGGGTACTGCAGAACAGCTCTTATTCAGCTGCAGAGCATCCTAGAGAATTGGAGCATATCACAGCTGATCGATAGAGGGGTGGGATGTTGGACTCACACAGATCCTATATTGATGACCTATCTTCAGGATCAGTTATCAATACATTTCTTGCCTCTGGAATAGGTCCATCAATATCTTGTGTAAAAAATTCTTTACCTGGCAGCTTGGAATATCTGCTCCAAAAAGATGGTGCTGGAGAAGAGTTGTGATCCTCAGGAAGGGCAGACAAAACTGCTGCACGTGATGTTCAATAGATGGTGAAGTCCACGCGATAGGGCTGGTCTGAGAAAGACAAAAAAAAAAAAAAACACAACCCCCCCATTAATATGTATGTATTTCTTATATATATACCAATCACACTACATTAGTCAGTCACAGTGGTCGGGCACCTTTGCATCATCCTCAGTCTCTTCTTCGTAGAACTTTCCTGCCGATAACTCGCTAATCGCAAACCCAAGTAAGGCTTCCCATGACTTCCCGGGGGAATATGAACTCTGTAGGGGAGAAATCAAAAATCATTTTCAGAGGACAAAGGGAAGGGCGCCGAAACGCGTAGGAGGAAATAAAGGAGTACACTGCTACAACATCTTGCATCCCAGGTGATTTGTTAATCTCGGCAGCGCGGACTGCAACACACCCTGCTTCCCACAACTTTCTAAAGGGAATAATGTAACAGCAAATTATCGAGGTTGTAACTACAAAGTTTCCAACTATTTAGTTAAGAAAATAAGTTTGGGTTCTTAATGTTTCCTACAAGAAAAAAAAAAAGTTCTGGTCAGTATCGCCTACTGAAAAGGGTAATGAAGCGGAGATATTATGTGTCTCCTGGCCTCCACTAATGATCCCTACTGAGTGTATGAAGAGATGCATCGACTGTACAGAGAAGAGAGACCGGGACAAACATTAGTGAGGGGCTTTTTTTCTGACCTAGAAAACAAAATGACTTTCTCAGAAGTAAAGAAATCCAATTGGAAATGTTGACAAACTATGTGTTAAATACTAGTGATGAGCGAACCTTATCGGAGCATGCTCGGGTGCTAACTGGCGTGCTCGAATAATACGTTAGAGCCCCCGCGGCTGCCTGTCTCGCGGCATTGTCAGGCAAACCCTGCATGTGTTGTGGCTGTCGAACAGCCGCGAGACATGCAGCCGCGGGGACTCAAACATATTATTCGAGCACGCCGAAGTCACTTGGTATCACCTTATCCGAGCACATTTGCTCATCCCTAATAAATACTCATGAGGTTGTGCATTGCTCTTGCTCATTAATTTCAATGGTTGTCCAAATGACAGATGATGTTTTTTCCCAAACAGAGCAGTGATCTAGACTTCCAGCAGAAGCAGTTTTACGTACTACCTGTTACCCAGGCCACTTTAGCACTTGAAGACTGGTCTAGATGGGAAAACTCCTAGCCTTGTTTGGCAACCCTATATCTGTGTCTAGCAATGTTTGCCAAACTGATGCAAACCCTTCAGAGCTCCTGATGGCTCTCTTTGCTCTTTCTTCCCTTCTCTCATTGTTAGTGATAGCAGGATAGAGGGGTTATGGAGTTTGTACACTAATCTTGGGTGTGGCGAGGGGGGGGGGGAAGCATGTAGTGTCTCCGGGAGGGCAGACAAAATGGTTATAAACAAGAAGGAAAGAACATGAAGTGGAATTAAGTGCAGGATGGAAGCTGTGCTGATACATGTAAGCCAAAATACAGACTGTGAGGAGGGGCAAAAAGAAGAGATAAAAAACCAAGTGACTTAAAAGCCCTCAAAAGAAAAGAAAATCAAAGGACACACTGTTCTTGTGAAAGTCGGGTCACTATGGTCTCCACTAAAGTCACATTCTAATCATCCCAAATTAAAATGAGCCTATTTATGCCTTAGAACAGGGTTCCCCAACTCCAGTCCTCAAGGCCCACCAACAGATCATGTTTTCAGGATTTCCTTAGTATTGCTCAGGTGATAATTGCTTCACCTGTACAATACAAGGGAAATCCTGAAAACATGATCTGTTGGTGGGCCTTGAGGACTGGAGTTGGGGACCCCTGCCTTAAGATGAGCTATGGGTAGGCGCATTAAAAAATGAAGGACAAGCAAATGGATAGTGACAATTTTACAGGTAAACATCATTACAGAACCTTAGTACCAGGTCACAATATCTCCAAAGGTGCAGACATATATAAGCATTTTTGCTTAGGTAAAAAAAAAAAAAATTGTTAAAATGTTTATTTTCAGGTAGACAGAGGTCCGGCCGTAAGCGGCATCACACACTGATGGAGCTGCAATGTCGTTCTTTTGTGCCAGTGAAGTATTTTGTGCGGCCGTCCGCTTGTCAGGAGATCAGTTATACAATGAATGATTCTGCCACCTCCGCACCTTTGGAGCTGAAACTTTCCATAGTGGCTGATAAATGTCACCTTTCCTTCTAATCACTTATTTCCTCGCAGAGCATCACAAAAAAGGCGCTCACAAAATAGGAGCCATTGATTTTCCTCTTGTAATCATTATTTAAAATAAAAAAAATAAAAAAAAGAGCACAATGAAAATAAACGGCAATGACAGCCGGGACACAGGCATCGGATATTCATCACATCGAAACTTTTCACTGGACTACTCTAAAACATATAGATCACAAAACTCCGTACTTTTTTGTGGGATCCAGACTCTCTCCAACTTGCTCGCTCCTCGGTGCCGAGTCTCCCAGTGACCGCGATGAGGGCTTGAGTATACAGGAGCGAGTAAAGTACTTTCACAATGCAGGTAAAATGTTCTGTAACGATAAACATTAATTGTGGAAGAAAATCGGTGAAATGGAAGGAGAACACGGCACAGAAACCTTCTCTTTTCTGAGACCTGGAAAGAGCGGGGTTGAATAGTGATGAGCGAACGTGCTGCGATAAGGTGTCAGCAGAGCATGCTCCAATGCTAAAAGAGTGACTTCGGCGTGCTTGAATAATATGTCCGAGTCCCCGCGGCTGCATGTCTGTTCAACAGCAGTAACACATGTAGGGATTGTCTAACAAAAATGAAATCCATGTATGTGTTATTGCTGCTGCTGAACAGCTGCGAGACATGCAGCCGCGGGAACGCGAACATATTAACATATCGCTCGAGCACCACCGGTACTTGATGCATACCCGAGCACCCAGATGCACACTCGAGTGGCGAGAATGCGCGCTCATCACTAAATAGCACAACTCCTCCGTATATCACCAGGATATGCAGAAATGGCATCCTATTCCATATAGAGAATAACTAATATGATGGCAACCGGAGCAGCGCACAAAGAGCGCCTACAGCCAAGAACTAGGAAACTGCAGGGAGTAAATCAGCAGTTATGCCGTCAGACTACGCATGTGCCTCCGCCACGGCTGGAAATCGTGCAAAATAAAATCCAGTTTAGGTGGGATGCTCATTGTGAAAGTGTAATTCTTCCCAAGAGCAATGTCAATGGCCGGCTTTCCTTCTGCCGGTATTTGGCCGCCTCTACATAACAGTTTTATTATTGCCTTCAGCCTACCAATCAATCAGAAGACTTATACAACAGCTTTAAAGTAGACTTTATTGAATGCTGCAGTTCTGCCAAGTGGACTCGGCATTTTATTTACTGGAAAAAGACGCGAACAAGCAGGAATGGCCGACGCTACGGGCTGCAAATGATGAAATAATTCTTAAGGCAGATTGACAGCAAAACACAGAAAATAAATAAGGAACCAGCGAGTTATAGTTACCAGAATATCGGAGGCAGATGTGAATGTTAATGCTGCATTATACCAACGTGCAAGCCTGACAATGAAGGAAATGTGGCGCCTTGTATCAGACCGGAGGATCGGAGGCGGCTCATCTGTCCGCAGGACACACCATCAATCACACATAAAGCCAACGGCTTCTATTTTGACAATCAATTTTACTTTACACGTTATCGCTCATGTAAGATATATCTGCAGGCAGCCAGCATTAAAGGATCAGAAGCAAAAAAAAAAATAATATAAGCTCAACTATGTCATCACCAAGAAGGTCCATAGGACACATTTTACAAGCTCCATTGCTAAAATTGTAAAAAAAAAAATTATTATACAGTTCTGGCAAAAATTAAGAGACCACTGCACAGTTCCATAAAAATCAGCTTCTCTACATGTCTGACAGCCATTCCATTCCAGTGTCAGTTGAATTCCAACCAGAGTACACCTCATTCTACTTAATGTGCTTCTGATTAGGTGATCACCTGAACCAAATCTTATTTAACGAAGGAAAGTATAAAAAACCCTGCTGTGGTGTTCACAATCCTCTTACAATAGGACAAGCTGGATGACAAAACAAGTGCTAGTAAAATCCCAAAAGTAATAGAAATTAAAAAAATGTATTTTCAACTCCTTTGGCATGGTTAAAAGTTAAGTCTTGAGTGTGGAAAAGAAGGGCTCAATTCTGGCTATCCTAGCAAAGGGATACAGCGAGCGTCATGTTGCCTCCATCCTTAAAATTTATAAAACGGCAGTCCATTTTAACAAGGTCAAGCAGCAGACATTGGGGACAACAAAGCTACAGACTGGCAGAGGGTGAAAACGACTCTCCACTGACCGGGATGACAGTCATCTTATTCAAATGTCACTCAGCAACCGCAGGATGACATCAAGTGACCTTCAAAAGGAATGGCAACTGGGCTGAAGTGCACGGCAAGAACAGTTCGTAACAGACTCCTAGAGGCTGGGCTCAAGTCATGTAAAGCTATAAAAAAGCCTTTCATCAATGAGAAGCAAAGGAGAGCCATGCTGAAGTTTGCCAAAGACCATAAGGATTGGACCATAGAGGACTGGAGTAAGGTAATCTTCTCTGATGAGTCTAATTTTTAGCTTTGCCCAGCACCTGGTCATCTAATGGTTAGATGGAGACCTGGAGAGGCGTACAAGCCACAGTGTCTTGCACCCACTGAGAAATTTGGTGGAGGATCGGTGATCTGGGGATGCTTCAGCAAGGCTGGAATTGGGCAGGTTAATCTTAGTGAAGGACGTATGACTCAAGCCGCATACAAGGTTATCCTGGAAAAACAGTTGATTCCTTCTGTTCAGGCAATGTTCCCCAACTCTGAGGACTAGTTTTTCCAGCAGGACATTGCGCCATGCCACACAGCTAGGTCAATCAATGTGTGGATGAAGGACCACCACATCAAATCCCTGTCATGGTGTTGAGCGTTCATTCTCCCCTTCACCTTTGATGTCTGATGAACGCCCTCTGCTGGTGAAGAGAGGTAGTGAAATTGATTGGGATGAGAAGAACCTGTCATCTGAACAGGCGGAGTGTGATTGGACATCTGGAATTTCTGAGTGGATATAAGGCAGCCGACGCCCTGCAGGGCTGCTGGTGATCCTTTCTGCTCTGAGCTCTTGCATCCAGTTTAGTTCCTGTCTACTAAAAGCTAAGTTTTTGCCCTGCTATTATTCCATGAGATTTTGTCTGGTTTCCTTAGTGTTTGTATTCAGCCAGTCCTGGTTTGGACTGGCTGAATTCCATTTTTGTCTCTAATCAGTTGATCTCTTTGCTCTGTTTTCAGAATATACCTGAGTGCTGATATAGTGATTTTGAAGTCTAGCGACTTCAGGGCCTTTTTCCCTATCAGACGGTTGGGACATTTTTGGTAGGGTTTTTTGCGGATTGCAGCCAGCATCTTTTCTGTCCTGTCCTATCTAGTTAGTTTGGCCCCATCGTTTGCTCAGCCTGTCTTTTTGTCTGTGTTTGTGTTTTCATCTGTATTTCACCGACAATACATGTTGGGGGCTGTCTATTGCTTTGGGGTCTGCTCTGGGGCAGTTTAGATTTCCCCTTTACTTCTTTAGGCTTATGTAGTTCTCCGGCTGTGACGAGGGGTCTAGGGCACCGTAGGAACCCCCCACGGCTACTGTTAGTTGTGGTGTATAGGATCAGGGGTCTGCAATCCGATAGCTACCAACCTCTCCGGTTTTCTGGACTTAGCTTGTATTTTTGTTTTCTCCTCCTCCGGTGACTCATTCATAACACATGGGCAGCCCAATCTCCAGACCTGAACCCCATTGAAAACCTCTGGAATGTAATCAAGAGGAAGATGGATAGTCACAAGCCATCAAACAAAGAAGAACTGCTTACATTTTTGTACCAGGAGAGTCATAAGGTCACCCAAAAGCAGTGTGCGAGACTGGTGGAAAGCAGCCAAGACGCATGAAAGCTATGATTAAAAATCATGGTTATTCCACAAAATATTGATTTCTGAACTCTTCCTGAGTTAAAATATTAGTATTGTTGTTTCTAAATGATTATGAACTTGTTTTCTTAGCATTATTTGAGGTCTGCAAGCACTGCATTTTTTTGTTATTTTGACCATTTCTTATTTTCTGAAAATAAATACAAAATTTAGTGCTTGGAAATTCAGAGATGTTGTCAGTAGTTTATAGAATAAAAGAGCAATTTACATTCTACTCAACAATATACCTATAAAGAGAAAAATCCGACAAACTGAAAATTTTGCAGTGGTCTCTTAATTTTTGCCAGAGCTGTCTGTCTGTCTGTCTGTATGTATGTATATATATATATATATATATATATATATATATATATACACACACATACACACACACATACAAACATACATATATACATGCATATACACATGATACCGTGATGTCACGGTGGTGGAGTTTTAACTTCAGAATAGAAATTCTGCCCCATCCTCCCTAGACGCCAGTCCTGACTGTAACTAGGGCTTATTTTTGGAGTAGAGATTATATTTCAAGCATACTCTGAAAATCCTGTAAAATCATGTTCAGGCTTATCTTCAGGGTACGTCAGGGAGACCTTGTACTCGTGATACAATCACTTTATCGGCAGCAGATCTAGCAGTTCTCGGAATGCTGAGCTCTGTATAACCCCACCCTCAACAACAATTGGCCAATCTCAAAGCAAGCGGCCAATCAGTGGTCGTAGTGGTGTTATACAGAGATCATGAATATGCCTGGCTAACTGGCAGCAGGTTTACTAGTCTTCTAAAAGAAATCTGGTGATAAAAGGTGATTTTATCAAAACAAAACTAAGCAGCCCAGTTAGTGACTCATCGTTGGAATCAGGGTCTCTGTCTTAACATTCTACTGCTCTCAGATTAAGATGCAAAAATCTGGTGAAAGATTCCCTTTATATGGGAAGAATGCAGCCTGATGGACTATTAAATCTTGAACCTGACAAGATATGAGTTCTGAGTTAGTCGGTGATGAGGATAACTCCTTGTTTTGCTGGTTTCTTTGGGTACCTCAGCCTCACAATGTGGGGAAACCATTAATTTATAAAGAAGCCTTTTGTCCTCCATTAGCGCTGCACGTCCTAGTAAGGCAAGATCACAGTGACCTGTCTAATATCCGGGTCGCTTGAACATTTTCAAGATGAAACTTAATGGCAAGCGAGAAGCGGTAAAAACTGTCAGCTTGGATTTCTGCTGATGTCTAATGTTCCTCGTTTATAAAGGGCTAATTTGCTCTTCCATGTGAAAAATGTAACAGTACAGGAAAAGAGCCAAAAGGCTGCCTTTATAGAGTGAAACACGGAGTCCAAGCGCTACCCCACCGCCACGGTGCAGAGAGACAACAGGAATTCCATCATCAGCCCTCCTATCACTACTGACACAGTGGTATGACGGACCGTTGTTTGTTTAGTTTTTTTGCAGAAGTTTTGATTGAATGACACCAAAGTACTGGAAAATGGGGGAAAAATGTAAGGTGCAATGCAATGGTAAAAAAAAAAAAAAAAAAAAGAATTCCGATATTGTAGAAGTTTTTTTTTCATTGATTATCTTGTGTGAGGGCGGCTATTTCTATTGATGCCATTTTATGGCACAGACAACGTTTTGATCGCCTATTTTTGCATTCTTGGAGTACACCATAACGGGATGAATATTTTTCCATTTTATGAGTTTCAGTAACTTTGCACACACAGTAATACTAAGGCTGTGTTGCCCACGTATGCAGAAAATTCCTGACTGAAAACCGGACCCCTTCACAGAAACCGTGCATTTTGTATGCGTTTTTTACGGAGTGTCCCCAGTCTCATAGAAAATAGTTAGAAATGCTGATTTTTCCGCGAAATTAATGAGCATGCTGCGTTTTTTTCGTGGACAAAAACGCATCAATGTGCACAAAAAGTGCAGAATTCAATAAAATGAATGGAATGCTTCTTGTAAGGGTTTTTTAAGTGCCGGTAAAAACGCTTAAAAAACGCGAAAAAAACCGCTTGTGTGTGCATATACCCATAATGTTATTTTTTATTCTTTGCATTTTTATTTGGGAAAATAGATGTTTTTAAGATATTTATATTTGTTTGGGTGTTTTGCTTTTTATGTTGTTTTTCACATTTTTTTTTATGGTTTCTACATTTTTATTTTTTTTTTTTTTTTTTTTTTATTAGCCCAGTTATGGAACTTGCACCTGAGATCCTATTGTATTGCTTTATATTGAGAAATCACTGCTCTCTTATGGACGTATAGCCACAGGCTGGGCTTCATCGGAGATTTCACGTGGCGGACATAGAGGCCTTTAGAAAAGCCCTTGACTGCCAAGCCAATTGATCTGCACTCTACGATCGTGTGGTGCTTATTACTTGTGACTGTCAGGAGTGACGGCCACCATGGTGAAGCCTCTATAATGCTTGGCAGCGGCATTCGAGAGGTTTATTTGGTGCACTCAAAGCCACCTCCAATTGCATCAGTTACTGTTGGGTTTTGGCTATTTAACAGAGCCGGCAGCCGCGTTGCATGGCGCAGATTTTAGCTCTTGAACCCGCTCCCTATAGATGCGCGGCCATTGTACATGCAAAGCGGCTGTCGTTAAGAGGGATAAGAAAAAAAAATCAATATTTCGGAGGTGACAACTAAAAATCACATCAGATGCCTGTCAGATAACAATCATCTTTCACCACCCGCATAGACACGCATGCTCAGCTAGGGAGAGCATGCATAATTTCTGTATGGGTGGAGGGGAGCGAGTCAGTAAAGACCGGCCATTTAAATAAAAAAATTCCACCACCAGTGGGGCCAGTCCCTCCAAAAACCAGTGGGTTTGGTAAGTTAATGGGTATGGGGTCTTTGTGACCCTTATTCCTAATGCAAGAACCAAATAACTGGGAAGGCAGGAGACTTTGAGTAACTTATGAATGTTTTGGACAAATTTTTGGACATTGAATCGGCTGCATTTAATAGTTCAAACAAAGCGGATGTGACTTCACGAAAACTCAGCCCCATAAAGACACTTTCGATCTGTGCATTTTTCCCCTACAGGATTCTTTCTTTGGGGAGCTTGAAAAAAACAAAACAAAAACAAAACAAAAGAAAAACAAAGGAAAAAAAAAACCACAATCGCATTTTTAACTGCACTTCTGCACCAACACGCATGAAAAAACACTGGTCAAGTACGTATTAAAAGTGCAGCAAAAGTGCAATATCAAAGCAGATTGCTACCGCGCATTTTCAGGAAGAAAAAAAAAATGCTACTTTTTTGAGCGTGGGAACATGGCCTTAGAATACACGCCTATGCTGCTGTAATCACAGGACTAATAGAACGTTCTCTCTAGAAACACAAACGTTTACAGCTATTCTCTCCCTTTTGATGGAGAAGTGGATGATGTAAGGGGCTGCAGTCATTCAAGTCTCCTCTTACCTTTCTATGTAACACAGGATTGAATATATCAGAAGAGGGCATTATGGCAACTTGTAAGTATACTTTTTTTCGCTTCTTTAGTTGATCCCTACAATATAGGGTTTTTCAGATTTTTGCCTGTAGGAATAGTCAGCACTAGCAGACTATAAAAAAAGTTTTATTTTCTTGAAAATGGATCTGTTACTGCATAACACGAGCTGATCTTTGTAACTATTCTTTCTTCTTGCTGCGTCCTGCACTGTAATGCGTCCGTCCGTGGCTGGGCGGCGAGCTCCCGATAGATGGCATTACACCCATAAACACTCTGACCTCTATCATACAAAAGCTCGACTATAATGAAAGCCTTCATTTGTGGTGCTCTTTCATGGTGATGGGTTCAGATCAATTTTTCCTCGGATTAAGCAGCCCGAGTAGTATAATGACATTTACTTTAGCTTAATCAATGTTGGATTGAAGGAGATACCAAGTATATCTAACCGCTAATAAGGCAGTTAACGCTATTCCCAGAGCAGCATTTCAAGGGCGCGAGGTAACACCGGGGGTTGTGCCATGAAACCACAATGACTTCTAGAGACTGCACCTTTAGTTTTACTTATTGCAACAATTTTTGGTCCTGTAGGGAAATCAGACTTTAAAGCCCCCCATACACATTATGCAGATAACGACGGGTTCGGCTGGCAGTCTAACATGTATGGGGGCCCCAGACAACCAATTGTCGGGGAAATTAAAGGTGTATTCCCATCTCCAAAAGCCTATCCCAATATGTAGTAGGTGTAGTAGTAATAATATTAGCAAATACCTTAAATTAGAAATGTAGTATAGTTCTTCTGATAAGCTATGTCACTTACTCCATGTGCAGGACATTGCATTAGCGTCGGTATCCATGGTTACAACCAGTCATATTGACAGTTAGTGGTCATAACCATAGATACCTAAGCTAAAGCAATGCCCTGCACATGGGGTAAGCAACCTAGCAAAACAGAAGAACTATACTATTCTTGTAATTGAAGACATCTGCCAATATTATTATTATTATTATTATTACACCTACTACATATCGGGATAGGATCTTGGAGATGGGAATACCCCTTTAAAGATTCAGAATGTCCAATTTTAGACTGCCGATCCTTGTGTTCTCCAAGATAAAGAACATAGAGGTGATCGGCCAAAATAACACCCCAGCGTTGGGTTTCATTTTTCACGATGTTCACTGTTTTGTATAAATGCCATGTTAACTTTATTCTGTTAGAAAGTAGGATTATGGTGAAACCAAAATATATCTATTTTTTCACCAGCTTAATAAAACATTTTATAAAATAGTTTTTTTTTGTGTTACCATATTCTGAGAGCCATTATTTTTCGGGACATGTGAGGTTTTCTTTTCTTTAGTCAACATTTTCATTAGTATCATTTTGGGGTAAATACATGGCTTTATCTGAAAGGGGGGGGGGGGCTTCACCAGAGAAGTTACCTGTCGGAAGTACAGGAATTGGACTGTACAGGAGTGGGGTAAAGTTGCTCTCTCTGATGAAGCCCCCCTCATCATACTGTCTGGGAACATCTGAAAGAATGATTCTCTGGAAAAGAAAAAGTGATCACCGCCATCAGGTGGGTGTCTGCCAACAGTAAAGCATCTGGACGCCATTCAGGTGTGGGTGGCTTTTCATCCATGGACTGGGCTCACTCACAATTTTGCCTCTGAAGACCGCTATAAATAAAGGATGGGATCTAATCCTCCAAGAGCAACTTCTCCCAATGAACCAGGAGACATTCTGTTTTATATTACCCGGCTATTCTCCATGGAACTGAGGCTTTGTATTCTATCATTCAGGTCTTTATTTTATTCAAATCACTGATTTACTGAGGCAACGTTAAAACACCCACCAACCTTCCGGCTCTCCTCTTTCTTTGGACGGGAACCACATCTCCAGGCTCCACACTATAGGCCAGGATTCCCAGTTGCGTCTAGGCTTCAGAGGTCACTGCGTGTTGTAAAGTCGCGACGTTAAGATGGGAGCCATGACTATGACGCCCATTGACCTCTGAGGCCTGGATGCGGCCATATGTCCTTGCCTGTATTAAAGACGCCAAAGGTGTTGCACTCGTCAGTGGAAAGAAGATGACCAGAGTTGAGCATTGGTATTAAAAAAATAAAAATGACAAATATTATTATTATTCACCTTTCTGCCATCATTCCTCTTCTTTCCAGAGTCATGTGCCGCATCCTTGCCTCTTCACTACAGGCCAGGACTTCCGGATGCGTCCATGCCCTGGAACTTAGTGTATGTTTTAAAATCGCGCTGTCAACGTCGCAACCTTATGATGCACAGCCGCCGTCAACGTCGCAACCTTATGACGCACAGCCGCCGTCAACGTCACAACCTTATGACGCACAGCCGCCGTCAACGTCAACCTTATGACGCACAGCCGCTGTCAACGTCACAACCTTATGATGCACAGCCGCCGTCAACGTCGCAACCTTATGATGCACAGCCGCCGTCAACGTCGCAACCTTATGATGCACAGCCGCCGTCAACGTCGCAACCTTATGATGCACAGCCATCATCGCAACCTTATGATGCACAGCCGCAGTAAACGTCGCAACCTTATGATGCACAGCCGCAGTCAACGTCGCAACCTTATGATGCACAGCCGTCAACGTCGCAACCTTATGATGCACAGCCGTCAACATCGCAACCTTATGATGCACAGCAGTCAACGTCGCAACCTTATGATGCACAGCCGCCGTCAACATCGCAACCTTATGATGCACAGCCGTCAACATCGCAACCTTATGACGCACAGCCGCCGTCAACGTCACAACCTTATGACGCACAGCCGCCGTCAACGTCACAACCTTATGACGCACAGCCGCCGTCAACGTCACAACCTCATGATGCACAGCCGCCGTCAACGTCACAACCTTATGATACACAGCCGCTGTCAACGTCACAACCTTATGACGCACAGCCGCCGTCAACGTTACAACCTTATAATGCACAGCCGCTGTCAACGTCACAACCTTATGATACACAGCCGCTGTCAACGTCACAACCTTATGACGCACAGCTGCCGTCAACGTCACAACCTTATGATACACAGCCGCTGTCAACGTCACAACCTTATGACGCACAGCCGCCGTCAACGTTACAACCTTATAATGCACAGCCGCCGTCAACGTCACAACCTTATGATACACAGCCGCTGTCAACGTCACAACCTTATGACGCACAGCCGCCGTCAACGTTACAACCTTATGATGCACAGCCGCTGTCAACGTCGCAATCTTATGACGCACAGTCGGCGCATTACGACAGAAAGAAGAGGACCAGAGGCGTGAAACGAAGAGCTGAGTTGCCTGAGAATTCAGCCATTAATTATTACTTTTTTTTCTTCCCGTTTTAACTTGCACAAAAATTTGTGTTACGAAGAAACCTACGGCTCTACCCAGTTGGAAACCCGAGGACTGCCTGTATAATAAATCTAATAGCTATAGAACAGGAAAACTTCTCTTCTTGGATATCCTAAGTAGTGGGCTGCATTGTCCAAGCTTTGCATTACTACGTGTGGATTGTCGGCACAGCATTCACAAAGGAAACAAAGGAACGAGTTAAATATATCGTCTAAAGTTAAAGCCAAAAGTACAAAACAGATTCTCTGGGCACCCGGTTTATCCGAGCGGACCTTTCTTAAAGTATCGGCAATTACCTTTGGATGTCACCTCCAGTTTCATGTGATCTCACCTGTCTAATCCTTGAATTTCAGAATCATTTGGTAGCTTTCACCTTTAAGCAGTCGTAAAGCTTGTGAAAAATGAATCCAAACTTCGCCATTGAAACACAGAAAGGTCAAACAAAAAGGACTTGATTTCTCCGCTCAGAGATTTGGGCAGTTTATTCTCGCTCTTTTCCTCTGGAAGACCTTGTGCCTTCACTCCACTGAATGACTGATAAAGGACTATGACAGGGGACGCAGATAAGCCAGTCAAAGCCCAAGAGAATTTCCAGCCCAATGTCACTTTATGCTGATAAGCAGCAATCATTATTTCTGTAGACCGATCAGACACAACGGATTCTGCAGCGATTACACTATTTTTTTTTTCTCCCTTGTCCCCAAACACAATATCACGGGGACGGTCTCCACGGACGTACCTCTGCGCAGCGGCTGGGGCATTGTTAGGACCTGAATGAGCAAGATGGAGGTGACATCTCTAAAGAGTAACGGAACCTCGGCTCTCTCGTCATCGCTTGTCCTGGGAAAGCAAAAAAAAAAAAAATCAAAAGCACTTACAGAACGAAAGTACAAAGAGGTTGTCAAGCATAGAAAATACTACAAAATATTACATCACTAATTTTCTCTATAACGGGCAAAGGATATTAAAGAAGCAATCATCAAAGGAACTATTGTTTAAATCAGGTTTTTGGGGCTACATACATTTATTTATTAAAAGTAAGTCATTCACAACTTTTTTTGTTTCTCATTTATTAAAAAATTTTGTAACCTTACAATTTTCACACTGGCCATTTCGGCCAATGTCCTTTCCGTAAGATTTTCAGCAGACTCGTTATCATCAGAGGCAATATTACAATGACCGGTAACGCCTCTATATACAGCTGATCACACAGGATCCACCAATCACAATAGGCTATTTTACACCAGCCCCCCTTGTCTTCATAATCACCTAAAACCCTATCTTTTGTATTGAAGCATCTAATGAGCATGTGCAGAGTCTGGACATTGTGGTTAATGTACATGTGTTATTTAAGGAATCAAGAGGAAAATCGAGTCTAAACCAGAACAATCAGATTTAAACACTAGGTCGTTTTCATATGATCACTTCCGATTCAGTTAGCCATGGATATTTAGGATATATTAGGTAGCTAGTATTATGAGAATTCCATCGATTTTCACAAAAAGGTCAGAGGGTGCAATTTCTGCAGCCGCAGTGATATAAAATCCCTTCTTCTGTTTTCAGGTCCTACAAAGTCCTTTCGCTCGCTTTACTCACACTACAGATCATGTGCATCACCTGTGTCTTTAAAGGGACGGTCAGCAGAGAATAACTGTTCAAACCAAGCACAGGTGCACCCTTGGCGTGGCCAAAAATGTAAGTTCACCTTCCAGCCTACTTTTACTACTTGGTGACCATCAGTCTGATCTCTGATTGCAATGCACGGAATATCCGCGCGTCTCCCGACCTGAGCGTGATCGCTTCATGTGTTTCTATGAGGCTGACATGCTTGGTTCGGGAGATGCACAGTAAGTCCTTGCACTGCGCTCCGAAATCGGACCGATGATCACGAACATCTGAAAGAACTCATTGCGCCATTCTAGAATGGGGAATGCTGACGATAGTGTTCCTTTGTTCAGATCGCAGATCGGAAGACCAGATGAATCCCTGGCCACAAGATCTCTACTTGTCTCTCCTGTATCTCCAATTCTAAGCTGCATTTTCATTGGGATAGTGGGCAGCACGGTTGCTCAGTGGTTAGCACTTCGGCGCTGGGGTCCAGGGATTAAATCCCACCAAGGACAAAAATCTGTAAGGAGTTTGTATGTCGCCCCCATATTTGAGTGGTTTTCCTCCCACACTCCAAAGACAAATACCGATAGGGAATTTAGATTGCGAGCCCCAATGGGGACCTCGATGATATTGTCTGTAAAGCACTGCGGAATATGATGGCGATATACAAAAAATATGAATTGTAAGATCTTCCACAATTTAGCACAAGCGCACCTGTGTATCACAGGACTCTCTGCGAAACAAAAAAAGGGCATTGTACTTAAATTAAAAATGCAAATTAGAAATTGGCAAATAAGCTAAAAGTAACAAAGAGTGTTAATTGAAACATCACGCCCCCGGTACTCTGGAGAGCACGATTCCTGGCACCGCCAACTGGGGCACAAATTGCTATCACAGTAGTAAGCTCAATGCTCTTAGACAAAAATGGCTCTTTGGGGAGTAACAAATTCATGAGCAAGCGTTTAAAGACTCTCAGATGGCGTCCTCTGTTAGCTGAACAGTTCACACTGATTAAATGTCTTTAAAACAGGCTGGAAAAAAAAAAAAATAAAAAAAAAAAAAGTACATTCACTGGAAACACAGACATATATACAAGTGATGGGATACGGCGTGCTACCGGCAGAATAATGCACCTAGACCGGGAAAATGCCACCTCTAAATCACTGATAAACGTATGCGATAAGCACTTAGAACAAGAGCTCCCTTGTGGGGTCACCCGTCATGAAATGTCAGTAGTGGTGGTCCAAGTGATGGAGGTTGCCATAAGTGTAGACCATTGTCCACTGATCCTGGAACAGTTTTTCTTTTTCTTCGGCGCCCCCGCGTTCCAAAGTTACGTTCCCTGGTAGTAATGGGGCAAATTTTCCCGTCGACCAACTAACTGGGCGTGGACAACAAATCTTCACTGGGGGGAGTTTGCCTTTTCTCCACCGATGTCGGCCAATCAAAACACGACCACAGAGACATTCTGTGCCACACGCCCAGTTGGCTGAAGGGAAAATTTGCACATTTCTGGGGAACATAACTTTAGAACAGATGTGCAACGAAAAAAAATTAAGGGGGTACTCCATTTAAATTAGAAAAAAATATATATATAGCGCACGTGAAAAGGCCTTTTTAGAAAGCTCTGAATTTCTGTGCTCTATTACAGAACCATCGAATAAAATTGTAGCTGCCAGCAGAAGCCACTAGGGGCAGTATATACCGGACATTCTCAATTCTAAGGGCAGGAGAAGACGGGCGCATTTTCAGTCCCAAGTGCGACCAGACAAAACAATGGATGGCACCCGGACCAACGTTAGTCTATGGGGCCGTGCCCATGTTCGTTTCTCAGCCTGACTGGACCGCGCCATTATCGGGTTGCTCGTCCCCAGGATCGCTCATTGATGATAATCGTCCAGAGTAAATGCACCTTTAGTCACAGGCTGTAGAGGGGGGAACCGTTTTGGCCATTTCACAAACAAGATGGCCACCTTGGATTCAATTTTTTCCAATGGGAAGTTAGGTGTGTGACGCATCAAACCGGTGAAGAAGATCCCTAGAAAAACAATGGCGCGCTTCTTGTAACGTAACTATTCATTTTCACGATAAATCTGAGATTTTACTTCCATACCGGCGATGTGAAGGATGGCGGCTACCAACTACAATCACCCCGACAAATTGGACATATAAGGCTACTTTCACACTTATGCTTGTTTGTGCTGCGTTTTTGCGCATAAATGCGCATGAGTTTTTTTCCCTATCCTTAACATGGGTGCGCATTGTCATGCGTTTGTACGCGTTTGTATGTGCATGCGTTTTTGTAGTGTGCGCCCATCCTGTTGCATTTTTTGTGCGTCCGTCCGTCTCAAAAAAACGCATGCACACGAAATTCACCCAAAAACACATTAAAGTCTATGGGAACGGTGACGTGCGCATAGTCATGCGCACGTCAGCGTTTAAAAACGAATGCTTTTTTTGCAGAAAACGCATTAAAAATGCATGATGCGGTTTTTATGCTCGTTTGCACTGTGCACGCAGCGCAAAAAAAAACGCAAGTGTGAAAGTAGCCTTAGGCCCATTTATCATGTCCTGAAAATTATATTTTTTTCTTTTTACAGGTACCTACTACCCAACTATGTTCTATAAAATGAGAAATATTTTAGTAAAACTTTTAGAATGGTTATAAATAACACTTACTGCGACTCTTTTTTTGGCAGAAGTTGCGTTAGCTTCCTCCACGGATTATACTCGGCGTCGATGCTGTAGAGCCTCATGTGCATGGCTAATACATGGAAGAGCTGATCTGCAAAAGAGAGTGAAACGCTGCGTTACGCACTGCCGGAGCAGCGTGCCAAAACGTTAAGCCGGCTATGGACATTTGTCGGAGGACCATGATCATTTTTAAAAGAAGCTGCCAAAAATCTTTGGGGACTGCCAGAAAGTCTACTGCCGACTGGAGATGTCTGGTAGAACGTATATCATCACTTCAAAAATGTACATTGATCAAGAGGGGGGAAAAAAAAATGCACGCTATTGGGCGAGTCAGGTCCCAGTCAGCCATCTTTATGACCAGTTTTAGAATGGAGCTTGGAAAATATCTCGTAAATCCAACATTAAAAGTGGTTCTCATTCTGAAGACTCTACCTTTGGGCACTTTTTTTTTTTTTTTTTTAACCCTAAATTAATGTATTTGGGGCTAAGAATCATTTTTGCAAATGGGATTCATTAACAATGTTGCATTGTTTGGCCTTCTGCAGCCCCTGCATTGCACTATCTATTGCTGGTTGCAGAATAAGTAAACTGAGAAACAGTCAGTGAGCTGACTTTTGTCTGAACGCCCCTCAGCTGATTCATGATCACAGACTACATCAAAGTTGAAAGCGAAAAGAAAAAACCCGTAAAGGCCAAACTGCAAGACGATTGAAATAATTCTTCAATCTCCAAATGCATTGAATAAAGGGAACGGGGGAAAAAAAAATAGCCGCAAAAGGTGGAGAAACCATTAAAACAGTATTTGATTAGTGTCCTAATTTTTACATTTTTGCCTCTGCACAAACCATTTAAAACAAAACCCTCTAGATGTGAAATGTATCATCGGAAAACAACCTATTAAGTCTGCTTTTTGGTAATCTTTTACTTTAAAAAAAAAAATTGAAAAAAATTAAATTCATCATCAACTTTTAACACTGGAGAATGGGGCTATTTTAGACTCCTACTCCCTGTTTTCAGCAGTTTCATTATCATCACAGGCAGGCACAAGTATGAGTCTAGGGCAGTGTTCCCCAACTCCGGTCCTCAAGAGCCACCAACAGGTCATGTTTTCAGGATTTCCTTAGTATTGCACAGGTGATAATTGCATCACCTGGACAGACAAGAATTCAAACACCTGAGCAATAGTAAGGAAATCCTGAAAACATGACCTTTTGGTGGCTCTTGAGGACTGGAGTTGGGGAACACTGGTCTAGGGTAACCCTAGTGGCCAGTAGCAAAATTCTAAAGATATCTTAATATTTTGGCCCCTCTTCTCTGTATATTTAATCTAGTCTTGTTGGCCAAGTGGGTGTGGTCCTCAATGCTTATCTATAGGAGTCTTCTACAGTACCTTGCCCAGTTGACTAAAGACTAGATTTATATACAGGGAAGAAGAGGGGGTCATATCTCAGGAACAGAAACGTCAGAACAAAAACAAAACCAGTTTCAGGAGAACAGCAGCATTTATAGCAGGTAAGTCCGTTGCCATAAAACGTAGGTGTTCTTTGTTTTTGTTTTTTTAAAGTAATGTAGAAATTTAATATTTTTCAATGGCCGAGTCCCATCTCTTACCTCTACCTGATAGATCTCATATCCCCGCTAACTAAAGACCAGTAAACAAGCAGGAACCAAAGCCAGCAGTAAAAGTTTGGAAAGGCACCCGAAGAAAGGAAACTCTGTCATGTCCATGAATTCCAGACTTCAGGCAGTAATTAAAGTATTTGCCCCCCAGGTATTACACATAATCCTTAGACTTTATAACTATATTGATTAGTGATATTACTTTTGAGCCGGTGAAAATAGAAACACTAAATAAAATATAACAGTAATTCCTAAACAAATAATGCAATATATTTTTGTAAACTCCTCTAAGTAAAGTGGGGGTCTCGTCTTCTATCAATAGGAGCTTACTACTCGCCTGCTACGTGGGGAAGGAAGGGAGAGGGGAGCAGTATACTCTTGATTACTGACAGTTTGAACATGTGGCATGGTTGAGCTGCTGTTACAAGCAGGAGCAGGTCTGTCTCTGCAGATGGGGGAGGAGGCGAGAGGAGAGCAGTGCGCTCTTAATTGACAATTTGGACTTGTGGCATGGTTGAGCCGCTGTTACAACAAAGGCAGATTTGTCTCTACAGCTGGAGGAAGAGGGGAGAGTGGAGTAGTACGCTCTTGATTAGTATCAGTTCGGACTTGTGGCATGCTTGAGCCGCTGTTACAAGCAGAGGCAGATTGGTCTCTGCAGCTGGGGGAGGAGGGGAGCAGTGCGCTCTTGTTTACTGACAGATTGGACTTGTGGCATGGTTGAGTCGCTGTTAAAAGCAGAAGCAGGTTTGTCTCTGCACCTGAGGGAGGAGGAGAGATGGGAGAAGTGAGCTCTTGATTACTGACAGTTCGGACATGTGGCATGATTGAGCCGCTGTTACAAGCAGAGGCAGGTTTGTCTCTACAGAATCAAAAGGAGCTCAGCGGGACAGAACGTGGCCAGATCTGGTGATCTCAACATTAGCCTGCCTCGTCTGTTGGCCTTGCCCTCTATTCCTACAGATCGGCCACTGCTGATTGACAGCTGCAGTGGTTGGTAACCAAAGCAACGAGCCGCAAACAAAAATATATATCCCTCCATTCTTGAGAATAGAGGATTTTTTTTTTTTTTATAAGAGGTATGTTTGAATACTCAATACTGGCTTAAACAGTTTTGTCCAACATTAGATGTGTTCACACCAACATGTTACATCAGTTTTCATAGTGCAATCCAATGGGGAGGGACCACACATCTACAGCCATATTTCCAGTGAAAACAAGCCGAGATCCTTTTCTTCCCACACGGGTAAACAGTTGCTTAAAAAAGATCAATCTGACATGTATGAATGATCTGACTGATACGTCATAAATTCATAAATGCAGAGGTTTCCAAGATTTGGCATTTTTGTAAAAATTGACTAAGCTCAGTCGCCGAACTCATCTGATGTTTATACATGTAATTATACCAGTGCGCAGTAACAAATGCTTCATTATGGCCAATGTGACCTTTAAAGCAAAAAAAAATGTCTAAAGTTCAATGTGTCTCCTATTCTGTATGCAGACATTCACGCCACGAGCGCTCTATAAATATTCTCAGTCCTCAGAGGCGCACGCGTCCCCTAGATCTGTGATCGGTCACTGACCGGAGGGGAAACACTGCCATCTAGTGGGAACTTCAATTAAATTTCCTTTCCTCCAAACCTGCTGAATGTGGCTAATCAATGATTAACAATAACTAAGGAGACAATAAAAGTAGCGCTGCAACTGGAGTTGAGCAAATTGAGGAGCAGGACCCTGAAACAGTGGCCACATCTGCAGAACGTGGCTGTGGAACCAGAGGCGGACCTCCTGGCATCCCCGGAGCCTCTTCTGATTAATAATCCTGGCGAAATATCCTAGCTGCATGTATGACGTCGCAACTACTACTCAGTGGGGCACCACGGATGTTGGCAGGTAGGAGGCCATTTGGAGGGCTCTGGTCTGGAGGCGGCCACTGACTACCGACAGGGACTCTAATTTTCGAGCACTCTGATGTCACTATGTTAGCACTCGTGCATGCTCAGATAACACCTTATCGCTCATCACTAGTGATTCAGTAGGAGCGCCATCTAGTGACAACAGGATATTAATAAATTACAGCGATCTTCCATGACTTGGGTACCTGTGACCTAATATCAGATCTTTGAGGATCAAATATTACCCAACAATGGCCACCACAAAGTGTAGAGAGCTGTGGGGTCCCCTTCCATATACTGTTCACGTCAGGACCTGCAAATAGCTGATCAGTGGTGGAGCGACATCTGTTCCCTCACTGATCAGATATTGATGACCTATCGTATGGATATGACATCAATACCTTAGTCCTGGACAAACCCTCTAACTTTGACTGTGAAGGTAAGTTGGGGATTTGAAACTTTATATCAGAAAACTGTACTCTGCTCCTGTGACGATACACGACAGGCAAAAAAAAAAAAAAAAATTGGACTCAAAATGTTCAAAACCACTGATGCCTAAGGAATCGATCCAACTATGAATGTCAATCAATATATTCTATTCATACCCTTCCAATCGATGTTGTATCTAGAGTAATAGCGAGGAGTCGATTTGCCCATAGAAAAGGAGATATACAATAAGTGCATTCACTGAATAGTTGATAAAACACAGAAAACTCACTTCTAAAGACAAAAGAGGAAAAGGAGAAAAAAAACTTTTAACATTTTAACTGCAAAGACGAGAGATTTTTTTTACTGGCTCAAACTTGCACTCAGATCAAAAATGGACATTTATCCTGTTTTTTGTGCAGACTCAGCACACAAAAATACACGGAATCAGAGAAAAACAAGCGAGTGAATTAAGCCTAATAGTACAAATATGCAAGGAAGAGCATAGGTATAAGGGTAATGTGTGCAATCATAAAATACACACTACTCTTGATTGTTCTACTACACATACCAATTTAAAAGTCGCACAGTCTGAGGACTAATCAGATCCCCGATACCATGGATTAAACAATTAGCGCACATTAGCTAAACCTGCACTGATCGACATTTGTAATTATACAAGAAATAGCTGGTAAAGTGAAGTGACCCTGCAGATCATATTAATCCTGATAAATCCTGTAAGGCAAACCACGGGAAATAGCACCCAGTATACAGACGTAAATTCATGCTGGTGGTGATCCGAAAACCGGCAGTACTGAAGCAGCGCAATAATTCCTTAGATCTGATTTCCTTTACACCAAGGTATTTTCTATTTACGGCTGTAATTCCAAGCTTGGACCGTGGTTATTCTGACCC
Source organism: Dendrobates tinctorius (assembly GCF_039654945.1). Taxonomy (NCBI): domain Eukaryota; kingdom Metazoa; phylum Chordata; class Amphibia; order Anura; family Dendrobatidae; genus Dendrobates; species Dendrobates tinctorius. The sequence continues at coordinate 42,032,508 of NW_027361810.1, read as the reverse complement.
AAACTAAGGACTTATACAGAAGTCTGTGCAACACAGGCCATAATCCAGACTTTGATGAATGGACCGACTGAGGCTCTGCTGACCTGAACGACAGGTCATATTACCATGAAAGGGCTTGTCCACTACTAGCAACGGGACCGGCCGCAGCTCTGCTGACCTGAACGGGTAATATTACCATGAAATGGGTTGTCCACTACTAGCACCGGGACAGGCCATGGCTCTGCTGACCTGAACGGGTAATATTACCATGAAATGGGTTGTCCACTACTAGCAACGGGACCGGCCACAGCTCTGCTGACCTGAACGGGTAATATTACCATGAAATGGGTTGTCCACTACTAGCACCGGGACAGGCCATGGCTCTGCTGACCTGAACGGGTAATATTACCATGAAATGGGTTGTCCACTACTAGCAACGGGATCGGCCGAAGCTCTGCTGACCTGAACGACAGGTAATATTACCACGAAGGGAGTTGTCAACTACTAGCAACAGGACCGGCCGCAGCTCTGCTGACCTGAACAACAGGTAATATTACCACGAAGGGAGTTGTCAACTACTAGCAACAGGACCGGCCGCAGCTCTGCTGACCTGAACAACGGGTTATATTACCATGAAGGGAGTTGTCCACTACTAGCAACGGAACCGGCCGTAGCTCTGCTGACCTGAACGATAGGTCATATTACCATGAAAGGGGTTGTCCACTACTAGCAACGGGGCCGGCCGCGGCTCTGCTGTCCTGAACGACGGGTCATATTACCATGAAAGGGGTTGTCCACTACTAGGAAACTCCCTTCCCGGTAAAAAAACCCCAAAAGCTTATACTCCCCTCATGTGCCGGCACTTGCGATCCGGGGCTCTCATGCGGTGTTGTGAGTTGTGGTGCCCGCCGCCCAATCAGCGCTGGAGTCACTGGCCCCCATGAAGAGAAAGTCTGGGCTGTAGCTAATCCCCGACTTCCTCTCCATGTTCAATTTGTACAACAGCAGAACTGGAGTCCTGGGACCGCGAATGTCGACACTGCTGGAACGGCGTCGCCATGAGAGGAGATTATACGCTTCTTTTTAGCGAGCCAAGCCTTTAAATCAAAAAGGGGATGTCCTAGTAGTGGACAACCCCCTGCAGCCATCAAGATCAAATCCGATCCTTGGCATTACCAACAGTATATGAGACATGTTACACGGCCGTCTGGATATTATATGCCTCATAATGCTGTAAATTGGGCACCTTGAGGCCTGTGGATGGACTAAGGACTGGAACCCCAATATGGGAGTGAAAATAAAGCCTCAGGACAATCCCTTACTCTGAGGTTCTTCATTGTACCTTATATAGTTACGAAACAACAGATTACTTTGCAGAGTGGGAAATAGATGGATGTATTATGCTAGAATGCATTTATTTTGGGTTATAAATCTTGTTTTCAATTAGGTTTCAATAAAAAAAAAAAAAATGTGCACAGTTTGGCTTTTTGAGGCTCTTTGTTTCCCTGCACATTGCTGGCTGCAAGATGAGTTAACAGAAAATCTGGCAAGGAGTTCATAACACATTTAGTATTCTATTTTTCCTGAGCTTAATTCAACGGATTTAGGACTCTAATTAGTTTATCTATGATATGTGGACATAAATCAGCAGTCGAGTACAGGGGTGGGGGGAGATAAGTTAGAGAATCTCCCAAGGAAGCAATGTGCTCGCTTACAGAGTCTTGAAGGGGTTGTCTACGGACGTGCCCATGTCTACATTTAGGCTATGTGCCCACGTTAGCGTTTTTAAACGCTCAGGAAACTGATCCCCTTCCCAAAAAACGCGCGTCTTTTTTCCGCGCGTTTCTTGTGCGTTTTTTTCCACGCGTTTTTTGGGAACATTGGGAAAGGCTAAAAACGCTCAGCAATGCGGAAATTAATGAGCATGCTGCGTTTTTAGCCGCTAAGCGATTCCTGAGCATTTAAAAACACATGCATTGGCACAAAAAGCCAAAAATGCATGCAAATTAATTTGAAGCTTCTTTTAAGCATTTCTGCAGCGTCTGAGCTGGCACAAACGCTGCGGAAACGCTTAACAAAACGCAACGTGGGCACACAGCCTTAAACTACAACTTATACGCAGACTGTCGCTTTAAGCCCAAGGAGACCTTCCTGAACAAGTCTAAAAAGATGGCATCGGATTTGGGTTATGGTGGGTTAGGGGATTGAAGTTGAGATACTTTATGTTTTATACTATGGAATTATTATGTCATTTGAAAGATGGAAAATTTGTAGTTGGGAGTTTTTCAATAAAAACTATTTGATTAAAATAAATAAATAGGGCATTTCTGTGGTACCCTCTGATGGAGACTATTGTTTTCCAACGTCTCACTAACATTAATAGAGGAGTAAAGCTATAGATATACTATTTACTAAGGAGAAGCACAAAAATCAGAAAGAAAAAAAATAAAGTTACAAAATTTCCTGCATTATCTTATACTGATTTTAAACAACTTCTGGTTGCAATTTTTCACTTGCAACGTTCATGGTTTATAACCAACAGATATTAATAAGACAACCGTGTTTTGTACTTAGTGGAGCCTTTTTGGCTGACACCAGCTTCTGGGAGCAACCCTGAGGAATTTTTCTCAATCTTTATGGGCAATGGCTTTCAGGTCCCTAATATTCACAGGTTTTGCAAATTATCACCTTACTCGCATCCCACCTGCCACGTCAGAATCTTACAGGAGCATTGCTCTGATGGAAGGTCTAAAGGGGGTTTTACACATAGCGATATCGCTAGCAATATCGCTAAAACGTCACCGATTTTGTGACATTATAGCGATATTACTAGCGATATCGCTGTGTGTGATACTTACCTCCGACCGGCTACCCCGCTGTCTGTCGCTCATCGCGCGAGATCGGGAGGCTCCATTTCTCGTCGTCTGCTTCCTGCTGGGCTTCCTGCTGTGTGAGACGAGCGACGCTGGACGCGGGCGGGAGAACATCAGGATCGCTGTGTGTGAAAGGTGAGTATCGTGCGCTGCGTCGCTGCTGCATCGCTGTGAGATCTTTCTGTGTGAAAGCTCACTAGCGATCATTTAGCGATGCACCAGCGATCCTGACCGGGTCAGATCGCTGGTGCATCGCTAAATGTAAAAGGGCCTTAATGATGTCCAAGCTTCAGCTTTGTCAAAGGAAGCGTGATGTTTTCTCCTAGGATATCTTAATACTTGATACTGGCTCACTCTTAATAATCTGACCAAGATGAGCACAGACCACTCCAATCTGCTACACACTTGAATGCACTTTGTAGCAAATATATTGCAAACCATAGGTCTGCAAGACGTCAGTCTGCAGCATGCATCACATAAGTGCATCATACAAGTGTGAGATATGAACTAATCCAGAACTGAACCAGAAGGGAACTGAAGGTAATAGGATACAGTCAGTCATTGTAAACAATGTTTCTATTTGTTTTCACTCTCACCCCTATAATCCTTCACCTTCTGCTGACCCCCTAGTCCCTACACCTAGTAAGGAACTATTCATCTCTCCCTCCATCCTCCCCATCCATCTAACCTCTTTCGCAGAACTTTTCCTCAACATACAATCCTCTGTCTCCAAACACGGGCAGCCCCTTCATGCCCTGCTCCCAACCTGCTAACACTCTCTCTGCTCCTCCTCACTGCTGGTGATATCTCTCCAAATCCTGGTCCTCCTCACCACATTCCCACAGTCATTTCTACGCTCTATCACAACTTTCCATAACCTCTCTAACCTTATACACATTCGTCTGGCCCCCGCTTCCCCAGTCCCACTAAAAGGAGCTCTATGGAACGCTAGCTAACTTTCCTACACCCATGATCTTTTCATTACTAACAAACTTTCCTTCCTCGCTATCACCAAAACCTAGCTCACCCCCTCTGACACAGCCTCTCCTGCTGCACTTTCGTATGGTGGACTCCATCTTTCCCACACCCCCCGCCCCAGCAGCAAGCAAGGCGGAGAAGTTGGTTTTCTCCTGTCAGATAACTGCTGCTTCACCCAAATCCCACTGTTACCCTCCCTTCCTTTGAGGTGTACTCTGTGCGCATCTACTCCCCCCTCCAACCTCCAAATGGCTGTCATTTACCACCCCCCAGGGCCAGCCACCACCTTCAACCACTTCACCACCTGGCTGCTTCATTTCCTCTCCACTGACATCCCCACTATCATCATGGGTGACTTCAACATCCCCACTGACACTTCCCTCTCAGCTGTCACTAAACTTTTATCTCTCACTTCCTCCTTCAGCCTCACTCAATGGTCTTCTGCAGCCACTCACAAAGATGGCCACACACTGGACCTCATCTTCACCCACCTCTGCTCCCTATCTAACATCTCCAACTCACCTCTCCCTGTTTCTGACCACAACCTATACTTACATTTTCTTCCCTCTCCTCTCCTTGTCCACAATCTCGCACACCCTCGCAGAAATCTTAAACACCTCTATCCACACTCACTTTATGAATCCCTCCTCCCTCTTACAGACATAAGTTACCTACACAATGCCGACACTGCTGCCGCTTTATATAACACCACAATAGTTGCAGCTCTTGAATCGGTCGCCTCTATCACACATACTAAAGTTTGCAGAATCAACAGACAGCCCTGGCACACCAGCCTGACCAAAGAACTAAGACAGGCTTCCAGGGTTGCTGAGCGGAGATGGAAAAGTTCCCACTCCAACGAGCACTTCATCACATTCAAACAGTCCCTCACTACTTTCAAGAACACACTTGCTGCAGCAAAACAAACCTCTCATCTCTCATATCCTCCCTCTCTCACAACCCTAAACAGCTATTCAACACTTTCAATTCTCTTCTCCATCCCCCAGCACCTTTTCCCTCTCCACTCAACTCAGCTGAAGACTTTGCCTCTTTCTTCAAGCAGATGATTGATAACATCAGAGAAAGCTTTGGCCTAAAACCCCCACAACCTCTCTTCCTAACTACTCAGCCCTCCTCCTCCAAAACCAACTTCTCCACCATGACAGAAGATAGACTCTCCAGTCTCCTCTCAAGTTCACATCTCACCACCTGTGTGTGCACTCAACTTGATTCCATCCCACTTCATCCCAAACCTCACCACAGTCTTCATCCCAACCCTAACCCATCTCTTCAACCTATCACTAACAACTGTTTTCCCCTCATGCTCTAAACATGCCTCAATCAAACCCATCCTCAAAAAGCCCTCTCTTGATTCATCCTCTGTATCTAGCTATTGCCCCATATAACTTCTCCCCTATGCCTCAAAACTACTGGAACAACACGTCCATCTAGAACTGTCCTCCCACCTCTCTTCCAGCTCCCTCTTCGACCGCTTACAATCTGGCTTTTAGCGGCATCAAACCACTGAAATTGCCCTAAATAAAGTCACCAATGACCTATTAACCATCAAAGCCAAGCGACACTACTCTGTCCTCTTCCTCCTGGACCTGTCCTCTGCCTTTGACACAGTGGACCATTTCCTATTACTACAGACCCTCTGATGTCTTGGCATCACAGACTTGGCCCTATCTTGGATCTCATCATACCTAACAGACTGGATATTCAGAGTCTCCCACTAGCGCACCACCTCCTCACCTCACCCCCTATCTGTCGGAGTCCCGTAAGGTTCAGTCCTAGGGCCTCTGCTCTTCTCCATTTACACCTTCGGCCTGGGACAGCTCAGAGTCCCACGGCCATCAGTATCACCTTTATGCTGATGACACATGGATCTACATCTCTGGACCAGATATCACCACCCTACTAACCAGAATCCCACAATGTCTGTCGGCTATTTCATCCTTCTTCTCTGCTAGATTTCTAAAACTTAATATGGACAAAACAGAATTTATCATCTTTCCCCCATTCCACTAGAACCCCCCAATGGAGCTATACATTAAAGTAAATGGCTGCTCACTCACACAAGCCTGCTGACTTGAGGTAATCCTTGACGCTGATCTCTCCTTCAAACCACATATCCAAGCCCTCTCCACATCCTGCCGACTTCAACTCAAAAATGTTTCTCGGATCCATACATCCCTCAACCAAGCATCTGCAAAAATCCTAGTCCATGCCCTCATCATTTCCCGTTTTGACTACTGCAACCTCCTGCTTTGTGGCCTCCCCTCTAACAATCTCGCACCCCTCCAATCTATTCTAAACTCCGCTGCCCGACTAATCCACCTGTCCCCCCCGCTATTCCTCAGCCTCACCCCTGTCAATCCCTACACTGGCTCCCCATTACCGAAAGACTCCAGTTCAAAACTCTAACCATGACATACAAAGCCATCCACAACCTGTGCCCTCCATATATCTGTGACCTCGTCTCCCGGTACTTAAAAGCACGCAACCTCCGATCTTCACAAGATCTTTCTCTACTCCCCTCTTATCGCCTCTTCCCACAATTGCATACAAGATTACTCCCTACTCTGGAACTCTCTACTACAACACATCCGACTTTCACCTACCGTGGAAACCTTCAAAAGAAACCTGAAGATCTACCTCTTCCGACAAGCCTACAACCTGCAGTAACCGCTGATCCACTAAACCGCTGCACCACCAGCTCTACCCTCATCTACTGTATCCTCTCACCCATCCCTTGTAGATTCAATGTATTGCACTGCAGGAACGGAAAAAAGCGTAAATAGGGTCTTATCCGATGATAAAGATAAAAGCGTATTAAGAATCTACTCACCTGATATAGGAGAGGTATAGCGCATGGAATTATTAGTCAGCTGCTGCACGTCCAAAGGTCAGAAAAGTGACCGCCGAAAGATCAACTTCAATGGAACTTTTTTGGACTTCATGCGCTGCTTGACATAATACACGAATGCTAGTGCATTAAAGGATCGATATTTTATTATTTTTCCCAACGCGTTTCGAAGTGAAGTGTATTTAATCTGGAAGCAATGCTACTTTTTCATGGATGTCATCCCACGAGGAAGAAGTAGTCTATACTTCGAAACGCGTTGGCAAAAAGAATAAAATATCGATCCTTTAATGCACTAGCATTCGTGTATTATGTCAAGCAGTGCACGAAGTCCAAAAAAGTTCCATTGAAGTTGATCTCTTGTAGATTGTGAGCCCTCGCGGGCAGGGTCCTTTCGCCTCTTGTACCAATCGTGACCTGTGTTGTTTAAGATTACTGTACTTGTTTTTTTATTATATATACCCCTCCTCACATGTAAAGCGCCATGGAGTAAATGGCGCTATAATAATACTTTGAGTCAAGCTTGCCTTTCACACGCTAAGTTTCCAGCCAGAGAAAGCAAAGTCGCCCCCAAGATTCTCCGAGGCACTGCCATGCCTCACTGCAGGCACTACTGTGGAACCGCCATGCCTCACTGCAGACACCACCGAGGTACCGCCATGCCTCACTGTAGGCACCGCCATGTCTCACTGTAGGCAACCTACCGAGGCACCAACATACCTCACTTTAGGCAACCCACCACCATGGCTTACTATAGGCACCCGAGTTACTGCCATGCCTTACTGTAGGCACCCCACCAAGCCACTGCCATGCCTAACTGTAGGCATCATCAACCCACCGCCAACTGTAGATAGGGTGTTATTTTCAGCGTATACATTATTCTTCTCGCCAGACATACTACTGACCCATAGACTTCTCAATTTCCAGTTTTGTTTCATCGCTCCACAGAACAGAATCAACAAACTTCTCTGGTTTATTCATTTTGGAGCCAACATCTATTGTGCTTTTGGGTCAGTAGAGGTGACATTTTGGATTTCAGGTATGGAGACTTTCAGCATTTATGTGTAAACTAAATCCTCAATGCCAGCAGGTTTTTTCCTGTCCTTTTAGGGTTCTTTTTTTAACCACCTGTCTCCTCAAGAATCTGGTGGAAGCTGGTGACAGCGTCCTCTTCCAGCCACGTTCAGGTGGTGTAGTGAGTGTTTTTCAACTTTGAAAGTACAAACTTATGCTTTAACTGTATTGTTTGCGTCCTTACGGACTGACCATATAGTTATTGATTTATGACGCACCTAATAAAATTAAAAACTGTTCAATGAGAAATCAAGCTCTGATACATCTGTACAGGTGTAAAAATAACATGGATGGTTGGAATTTTTCTGAACAGCAACAAAGTTCTTATTAAAAATTTAGTTAAAAAAGTTATAAAATCAGGATGAACCTGCAGAAATAGTCCGGGTAGTCATTCCTGAAAGAGGGAGCTGTTAAATTCAGAGGGCAGAACCATTGTTCACCTTGTCACATTGTTTCTGAAGCCAACATAGCAGCTCTATCAATCATTCCTCATTTACATTTCCCAAGTGGAAGCGTCCTCATAGCTCAATCTACTAAAACAGTACTTGACCTATTTGTTCCGACCATTTTCCCTGATGCTTTTTGCTGTAAAGGCTCACCTGGGACATTGCTTTCCATTTAATGCAATATCTAATCGACAAAGTTAACACTTCTTACAAGACTATTATGGAGTGCTGTGCTTAATCACAGTAAAGACACCTCATTACCGCTGCTGTGAAACGTACGGAGGAGGAGGGTCTTGTTCGGAGTCTTTTAATTGACTGAAAATAGACTCAGCGAGCGACACAGACGTGCGGGTCACCGATGCGTTTTATTTCAAGGGCGTCATTGGCAGAAACTGTAGATTAGAACAATTTTAACTCTCAGACGAAGGAGACTGTTGATCTGGATTCTAGAAAATAAACCGGTAATAACTAGAGAGGAGCGTATAAATTCAGGTCAAGCCAGTAGTCCGTGGCTTCCAGACAAGAGCCTGGTGAACCGCATTTTATCGGGTAACATTGCTGATGCCTCTTCTAATTTGCAGTCCCGACGAGATGTCATCGGGTAATGTTGCATCGGTTCTACAAATTAGAGATGCTGACAGACGGGAAGTGGTTCACAAGGCTCTCGTCCAGCAGCCATATGCTACTGTCGTGGCCACTGAACCAACATCTTGTAAATAGAATGGTTCATCTCTGAAATTTGGAAGAAGAAACAAGGAATCAAATTCTCCAGAAGAATGATGGACAGACCGGTGACACGGAAGCAAAGCATGGAGGTGGCTTGGTGATGCCTACAGTGAAGCATGGCGGTGGCTTGGTGATGCCTACAGTGAAGCATGGTGGTGGGCTGGTTGATACCTACAGTGAAGCATGGTGGGGTCTCGGTTGATGCAGACAGTGAAGTATGGTGGGGGCTGTGAGGTCTTCGATTGCTATCAGCTGAACATTTGTTGGGGAAATCGCTATTTCTTTGGACTTATAGCTGCACTATTTCTCCAGTGAGCAAAAAGGATTCAGCATGTTGAAATCCAATACGCTTAATCCTTCTTTCCACTGAAACATGCTGTCAGAGGAAAGTGGGTACACCCCTATTAGATGCGCTGAAATCAGAAGGCTTAAAGGGAATCTGTTGGCAGGTTTTTGTTCTGTAATCTGAGAGTGGACGATGTACGGACTGAGACCCATATTTCAGGGATGTGTCACTTACTGGGCTGTTTGCTGCAGTTTCAATAAAATCTGTGTTTTATTAGCATAACATCACTAGAGGACTAGCTGTCTTGTGGTATGTAGTCCACCCCTGCTCTGTGTAGCCATGCTCTCACCATTGATTGGCCGCTTTCTGCCTATGCACAGTGCACACAGAAAGCTGCCAATCAGCGGTGTGGGTGGGGAAATACAGCACTCAGCATTCAAAGAACTGGTATATCAGGAGCAGATAAAACAGGGGTTATATCAAAACTGCAGCAAGCATCTCAGTACCAGTGATACATCGCTCAAATCAGGGTCTCTGCCTCTAAACTATACTGCTCTCAGATTAGATAGCAAAAATACGGTGACAAATTCCCTTTGAGTTGGTACTTCTTACTATGTAGAGACTAGAGGGTCTAGTGACTACTTTGCAATCATTTTAATCTTGTATACGACGATGACCTGAGAGAAGAGTCACCATTCACAATAGGTGATTGTCACAGCTCACCTCCTCCCTCTCTCTGCATAGAGACCTTTAACAAAGACCATGCACATAACATAATGCTATGTACCACACAAATCAGTACAGAGGAGGTGGCTCACATGGCTGCTGTAAAGCACATCTATCCTTGAATGCTGAAACAGCGGCTCAGGCAAGAAGGCCGAACTATAATGAACTGCATAAAATAAACGTTCTGAAATAAAAATAAATAAAAAATTAATTGTGACAATTAGAAAAGAAAAACAGATGTGCATCCGGAAATGGTTTTAATCACTTAAAAAAAAAAAAATCCAGATGATACATTTCCTTAAAGAAAAATGTAGGAAGCGCACACATAGTGCAGGCAAACCACCGGGAAAATAAGGGAAAAGTTAGAAGTGAAAGTTTTACTCTCTCTCCGAAAATAAGTGGTGTAATCGTAAAACGCAAGCATACTTAAGCAGGATCTTTTGCCAGCAGCGCTCGCTCCTCCCGAGCACAGATTGTCTCCACGGTGGACAAGTTCCAGTTCCAGATTTGTTCTGTAATTAGAAAAAAGAAAAGTCAAGATTACTAAAAACAAAACAATCTGTACAAGAACCACCTTACAAACAAATCAAATTCTTCTGGTCCCCCCCCAAAAATGGCATTGGTTTATCACTTAAAACAAGCATCTCATCTCCGTATGCCGCTAGCACGCAGCAGGGTGGTCCGCAGTTATATGGCTTCTGGTGCAACATTGCTCCAGGATAAGATTTGGACAAATATAGAGTAATTTGATTGCTCAAATCCGTCTGGCCAATGTGATAATGGGAGGCATAGTATCCATGCCGAAGGTCGGGACAAAGTCACGTGAAGCTGCAAGAGAACCCACTAACCCCAAAGATCGATACAGAACAATGGCAGCGGCAGGGAGGTAAACGCAATGATAACAGTACCTGTAAGGCAGACACTTCTACATATGTACAGAAATTAGTAATTTAAAGGGAATCGGGATTTCACCCCCATCTTTATACGCACATATAGCTCTTTCAAAGACAAGTCCTGCAATACCTTTACACGACCAGTCTGTTCCTCCGTTACCGAGAAATAAGAATTAGAAATTATATGCAAATGAGGCTGAAGGACTATGTGTAGATCTAAAGCTTCTGCAACTCCAGCTCTATTCCTCACCCAGCGTCTCCTCCTGCTTAACCGACAGCTCCTTTGCCTGATGTCACACAGCATAGAGGCTATCAGTCAAGCAGGAGGCGGCACTGGGTGGGGAATTGAGGTGGAGTGACAGAGGCTTCAGATCTACCATAGCTCTTCAGCCTCATTTGCATATTAAATCAAAATGCTGATTTCTCAGTAATGTAGGAATGCACTGGCCATGTAAAAGATATTACTGGATTTGTCTTTGAAAGACCTACGTGCACATATAAATATGGGAGGGTGAAATCTCGCTGACAGATTCCTTTTAACACATTTTTGATACAGACCCTTTAATTCAACCAGTGGCTGTGAAAAACAACTGTCAACCGCGCTGCACTTCTTTTATGTACTCAATTACCTACAAGCTCAGTCTCCGATCTTCTGCTCTGATACCATATTAAATTTAAAGGGAGTCTACTTTTTGACAAGTGGTCCTGAAACGCTACTCATTCAGACAAAAGCCAACCCTGTTTAAAGGGCCACCTTGGACATTCATGACAAGTCCACAGGACATTTCCAAACCGTTCTTACAGGCTGGTTTTCAACCTTTGAGACCTCAACCTCTTGGAGATCTAAGGGATTTTCAGCTTCTCAAAAAACAAAAATAAATATAATTATTTTTCCCCCCATAATCATCTTTAACTTTTTTGGAGCCGACCGCGTAAAAATGTAAGGTGATAAATCCGGCGACTCCCATGACATCATTTAACTATTTAAGCCTCTTAAAAGAGATCTTAGAAACTGAGATTGAATGCCGGCCTTGGATTTCAAACTCTACGTCAGCAACAATTTTCGAAAGCTGCTCAGCAATATTTTTTTTTTATTTTATTTTTGTCAACGTCTATCAAATAAGATGGCGTCTGTGTATTAACATCACTAAGTTTCCGCTGTTAATGCCACCTATTTTCCAAGGAATGTTTTCATCCTCTCTACTTCTCTGAAAAAGAAAAAAAAAATCCAATTTAAAATTGATAATGCACTTGCTCAGAGCGGCATCTGGTTTCTGCTGATAAGGGCATCTGTCTGCTAGGAATTTTCCGCTCCTCGGGCGGTTCGCGCTGCTCAGAAAAATACGTCTACCGCTGGAAGAAACCAGGGCTGAGACTATTTTTTTTATTTATTTATTTTTTGCCCATTTTGCAGAATACTGTATGTTTTTTGCTTACTAGCAACATTTTCAAACTCCAAAAGAACTACGGTAAGTTCAGTTCAGTTAGTCGGTATATGTACACTAGGGTGACCGCAAAAAATCGATGTCGGAATTTTGTCCGTCTGGTTCATCTGTGCTACTGAGCAATTTATTAGCCATTAACAACTTTTCATTGTCTGTAATGGTGGGATCAAAAAACGATAATCCCACCAACTCTGCATTCAAATACCACAAATGGTTCGAAAATTTGGTCAGGGCTATTTCTGCAATGTTGTTGTCACATTCTTTATAGTCTAACAGACTATGCAAAATACCTAAATCTTAAAATACCTCAATTTGCATTTTTTCAAACTTTGAGCGACGAGCGGCACGGGTTAACGTCGTTTGATCGAGCTCAAATTTTGGCTCTCTCAATATCTGGAAAGGGGAATCGTTTTGTGGGGTCCAGACGAACAAGATTCTGACATTTTTTCCCCCCCATATGAGATCCGGTCACCCTAATGTATATTCATATGGACAACCAAACATGTAAAAAAATAAATAAATAAATATTAACATTACAGCCTTTATATTAAACCAAGGAGGTGTCTCGATTACATGAATCAACAGAATAAAACGGGATGAGATCTGTGGCAGATTGTATCTGATGCAAATAATAATAAACCAGTATCTTATTAATGTGTACTTGTACTTTAATCCAAACCTTGTAGAACGGCATAATCTTTTTGTTGTTACTGACCCCATGAAGGTAAAACTGCTTTGGATGCAGAAACCAGCCTAATATGTCCAGGGACTGTCAATTCTCATGCTCTGATTTTATTGGTAGATTCTTCCTTATCAGTATTCTGCCAGCACTACACCTACTAGTACTTCTTTCCCTCACTTCTCAACATGCGCTGTGTCTACCAAATGGTTTGCCTGTTCTGAATGTTAATGTCTCTGATATATTGGTATGCAGTTTCTTAGACAGGAGAGCAGGAGCACAGAAGTAGCCATCTTACTTCCTTTTTCCTTCTTAAGCCCGCCATGCACATTCGATGGCTGTCGGCCAAATAATGGTTTGGTGGATCGTTCAGCTGAGCGCTCCTATGTTCTTTTCACAAGTGGCTTATCTTAATACAATATGATCGGCAGTCACGCCAAAACTATATTTCCCCACTACCCTCCGCTAATAAATCACCCGAGGCTCACACTTAGACTGTCGGCTGAACCAGTCAATGCCGTCGGCTGAACCTCTCAATGCCGTCGGCTGAACCTGTTGGTAGAACCTGTCGATCTCGGCGTATTGAGCTGACAAGAGTCTAATGTGCATGTCCCAAAAATGATACCCGAATGTGTAACAAAAAGGAACAAAACCCAGAATTCCAGATTACATGTGTTTTAGTGCTACGTAGCAGTAGTATCAGTCTGCTGATGCATACTCACCGAGCAACAGAGTACATGAAAAGAAAGTCATTGTCGGGGGAGCCGTGCGTCTTGCTGTAGTCCGTATACTTCTTTTGTGTCGCGCTCTTGATGTCTTTCATCACCGCCTCCATTTCTTTGCTTAAATTGGTTTCGGACTAAAAGGCAAAGAACATAGTGTGAGGGTGCAAGTCATGAACGTAGCAAACACTACATCAGTAAAGAGCCGGCATTTCTCAGCAGTGCTAATGAATCAATTAATAATAATGTGAGTGGGAGGGGGAATTGAAAAAACCCCCCACAAATTATCACCGTGAATTTATATGGTTTAATAGTGATGCGTGCCCATCAATGCCCGTATGAGTCTCTAAGGGAGAATTCAATTGCAGAACAATGGTGTCAGACTTTTTTTTTGTCCACTTTTTCTCTGAACGGGGTCTGCATAAATCCAAGCGCTTGTCACTGAAAAAGGCGCAATCTGCTTTGATTGGCAGAATTTTCTTGAATTGGAGCCAAACTGCAGTTTCCACTATACGGTGCTGTTCTGTTCTGGCTCCGTTTACATCCGGCCACTGCCAAAGATGAAGACAGTGGATCGGTGGGGTTACCCAGTGTCTGACCCGCTCCCCCCAATCTGATACAAGATTGGTGACCTATCGAGATGAGCAAATTTGTTTAAGTAGAATTGAATTGTCCTCAAATTTTACAAAAATCTGGATTCTCTAGGTCCCAAATTGTTTGCAATTTGCTCCGCACAAGTTTGGCAAAATGGTGGCCAGTAGCCGTCATTTTACTGAACTGCAGATAGCCAGAAAAATGTTAATAAAAATACAGTCCATCATCCTGTCCAAGGCACCACTCCTTTTTTGCATTAACCTTTTGAATGCATTCTCTTCGGCCAGCTTCACTCTGCGTAGAGTAATTCAGCGCAGGGTAGTCCTTTGACGGTACTGAAAGCTGCGCCGTCACAATATGCATCCCTCAAGGCACTAACTAAGCCTCAGGTGACAAGTCGCAACGTCATCACATGGCGGCGTGGTCATAGGACTAGTCAGAGTGAAGAAGGCCAAAGGGGATGCACTTGATTGGGGGAGAAGGGTGAAAACAAGGAGGCGCACTGAGGCCCGGACAGCGGAGAAGTGAGGATTTATTTTTTACATCCTAGGTATATTATACTCTGATGACCCCAGAGTGAATATTTGCTCAATAGGTTTCCATTGGCTACCAACATAAGAAAGAATGATGAGGGGGATCTACTTGCTCCATAAAACCATGAAATCAGCTGATATCTGCCACAAAATATATGCTTATTCATTCTAAAGGACCACTGAAAAAAAAACTAGGGCGCTAGATCCATTGATTTGTACAGTGAGATGCATGGTTTTGTTTTTCTTTTTAATTAAAAGGCTTTCCGAGCCAGGCATGAATTTTCACAGTCAGTCTCTCTGACTGCAGAATTCTAACTGTGTGCAATATGTACACTGTCAGGATTCCGAGGGATTGGTTGCTGGAGCGGTTGACAAGTGAATATCACGGGAAGTCAGCTGGCATGTGACCACATGAACGATGGAAATCATGCTTGAGCAGTTACGTACGGACCTCTACACCAGTCAAACAAATAAACAGCGGAATCCTGACAGCGGACATATTGTGACATAAGGATTGGGGAAGAATCAGAAAAAAATGACTGCAGAAATTCTTTCAAGGCCATTCCTTGAAAAATAAAACAAATTTTAGTTTAATCTCACGCTACTTATATGTACGGTGACTTTCGTATTGCTGAGCTTTGCGTCTATCAGCAAATGGGATGACTTTTCCAATCTTGCTTAATGGCTAAAATCAATGTTTCAGCCCCCAGTGATTCTTACAAATACCTTTAGTTATGTCACTTCTGTAATTAGTAGTTAATGGGTCCACGCACTTGACATTGATGTAAATGGTGGTAAAACTGGTGATAAATAATGATTATAGGAACAGTGAGTTTCCAGTCCTCCAATATGGAGGGCTGGAAGGAATAGAAGACGCGTCATGGTACAGGCAGAAATTATGATGCTGACAATTGCAATCCCCTGGTCACAGGACACAAGGGAACTTCTAGAAACACAAATTTCATGAGATGAATGTTTGCCTCTTCGCTAATAGGAATGATGGCGAGTGACGCATGGGGTGATGAGGTGACGGAGTGGAAATAACAAGGATATTTCGGCCTTACACTGATGCTTACTGGGAAAGTTCCCAGCTGCTCTTGAAGCTCCTCCACCTCTTTGATGAGCTCTCTCATGCTCTTGTTTCCGTGACTCTGCCAGGGGCTTCTCTCTGAATTATTTCCAGGAAAGCAGGGAAGGACGCTATTTGCAAATTGCCTGCAGAGAGGACATGTAAATTCGCCTTTGTCAACAGAAAAGCCCGGGAGGACCTGGTCATTCTGGGAAAACAGACAATAGATAAGGGTGAGCAGCTTAGGAATGAACTGACAGTTCTGTTCTTATAATGTATTAGTAAGAAAACCTATAGATAACATTCTGATCAGCACATATTGTTAAAAGGAAAATCAGCTATTGTTTAAATAAAGTTTTAACATTAAACAATTTTAAGAACTTTTGATGATTTTTTTTTTAAAGCCACTTTTTTATCTGAAATCTTGCAGTATAATAGGCTAATACTCTCTTTAGAAACCATTTCTCAACAGTCTCATTATCATCGCAGACAGAATTACAATATAAGGCAGCATTTATACATAGTTAACACAGGACCCACCATTTACAATAGGCAATGGTCACAGCTCACCTCCTCCGCCTCTCTGCACAGATCACAGAGCATGCCTACAAAAAATTCTCTTAGACATTGGTGAACATATTCCAGATTATTTCCCCCTAAGGTTGCTGTGAATCTTTCCTATAAAAGCTGCTGGAGGGGAACATGGCAACAGGTCTCTTGTTCAATATCAGCACTAAACTGTTCTTGTACATCAAATTTGCTTTCTGTCTTTTGCACCTCTCCCCAGTATACACTATACAGAGAACTCGGAATCCCACTGGTGAAGGTATACACATGAAAGAGCATCGAGCGGCCCAGACCATACTCAGCCCTTTTGAATTTCACCAAAATGGATGATGTCCGCTACATCACCTACGCAGGTCGTACAAATCTAACAATTGCCCCGTTGATCAGAGAACTGGCGCATCCGCAAATCTTTCAGAATCGATTCTCTCCAGCTCGTGTGCCGATTCTCTGATTAACTGCGCCAGATTTGTACAGCTGTGTGGATGATGTAGCACGTAAGAGACTTCATTTACAAAACGCAGTAAATAACATTCTAGAATAAGGCGACACCTATCTATCCATCCTGCAATAATATAGAGTTAAAGGCCCACACCAGCGGTTTCTTTCTTCTCCGTTCCGTGTATTAAAATATTTACCCCTCGCCGTCTTCCGCCGTTTTCAGCGCCTCTCCAGTCCTCTCCAGTATCACGTGAATTGAGTTGGTTATTCTCGGCTCACACAATGTACCGTTACTTCTTAGTGTACAGTAAGTCTATGTCATCCTCGTCCTGACACAAACGGTGAGACAGCCGGCTGGTCGCAACAGCATTCACATTAAAAAAGGAGAAGGGAGCTGCGCTGGAAACGGCAGAAGACGGCAACAGAGGAATACTTGAATGCATCCACTGACCGTACGTTACGGATAACTAACGGAAGGTGCTTGATAGGATAACATTTTGGCTGTAGTAAACACTTCATTATTAAGGGCATTATTAGGCCGAACATACGGGATATTTAGAGCCTTTCTGAAAAAAATAGAGCGTAAAATGCTTAAAAAAAAAAAAAAAAAGCCCTAAAGAAATAAAGATAGAACTTAGCTTAAACTTACTCGCAATGACTCCATATAGGATTTATGGCAGTCTATATGGAGCGTGTGGCCGCACGTTTGTACATATACTCCTCCTTCCCAACCAATCGATACAGACTGAAGACAGGAACTCTGGAAACGGCAAAAAAAGATAAGAAGGGAGAGAAGAGCTGGAGATAATTATACCATTGAATTCAGGTAATACAAGAAGAAATCAATTCTAGGTGCTACCTGTATTAGAATATACATAGTGGAAAAACCCCTTTGGTAATGTATCTAAACATAGGGGCAGGGCTGTGGAGTCGGAGCTCATTTTGGTGGAGTCGGAGTTGGAGTCGGTATAAAATGGACCGACTCCGACTCCTAAAATATATAATAAATTGGGTACAGTAGTTCAATGCAGAATGTGCTGAATATTTTTTCATAAGAATTTGGGAAAGTTATGAAATGTCCTATAAATGGCTGTTATATTCCTGATCTAAGGCTACATTCACACACAGCGTTTTTCCTGTGTTTTTTGAGGATACGTTTTTCAGCTGCAAAAGCCGATCAGCTTTTTAAAAAACTGCATCACTTGAAAGGTTTTTGAGCTCATAGATAATGTTTTCAATAGCAAAAGCAGATTAGAAATCTGCTCTATCTACCCATTTATCCATATCTGTCTATCCATATCATATCTGTACCAAAAAGAATGAAAACGGGGTAGTACACAAACTAACACTCCTTTTTTTTTTTTAGCACCAGTCAGGTACACCTCACAGCTGCCCAAAAGGACGCCCAGGACAGGCATTGCTAGTCTTCAGTAACATCAGCATCAACTGATAGTTGGAATAAATAGACTGCATTCATCACCACCACATCTTCTTAAGGTGCAGGCTTTATTTTCAAGTGTAGGGGTGTGCAGTATGAGGATCTGCAGCAGCTGAGGTGTGCAGTATGAGGTTCTGCCCCTCCAGGTTTCATTCCATGGTGGGAATGAAGCCTGAGGATCTAGGCTTTGTCTTAGCTGAGATAAGTCATAGTGATAGAGATTATATATATATATATATATATATATATATATATATATATATATATATATATATATATATATATATATATACACACACACACACATATACATACACACACACAGTACATACCAAAAGTTTGGACACACCTCATTCAAAGAGTTTTCTTTATTTTTATTACTATGAAAATTGTAGATTCACTCTGAAGTCATCAAAACTATGAATTAACACATGTGGAATTATATCATTAACAAAAAAGTGTGAAACAACTGAAAATACTGTATGTCTTATATTCTAGGTTCTTCAAAGTAGCCACCTTTTGCTTTGATTACTGCTTTGCACACTCTTGGCATTCTCTTGATGAGCTTCAAGAGGTAGTCACCAGAATTGGTTTTCACTTCACAGGTGTGCCCTGTCAGGTTTAATAAGTGGGATTTCTTGCCTTATAAATGGGGTTGGGACCATCAGTTGTGTTGTGCAGAAGTCTGGTGGATACACAGCTGATAATCCTACTGAATAGACTGTTAGCTGCTTTTTTCTTGCTATAATACAAATTCTAAGTAAAGAAAAATGAGTGGCCATCATTACTTTAAGAAATGAAGGTCAGTCAGTCCGAAAAATTGGGAAAACTTTGAAAGTGTCCCCAAGTGCAGTGGCAAAAACCATCAAGCGCTACAAAGAAACTGGCTCACAAGAGGACCGCCCCAGGAAAGGACCAAGAGTCACCTCCGCTGCGGAGGATAAGTTCATCCGAGTCACCAGCCTCAGAAATCACAGGTTAACAGCAGCTCAGATTAGAGACCAGGTCAATGCCACACAGAGTTCTAGCAGCAGACACATCTCTACAACAACTGTTAAGAGGAGACTTTGTGCAGCAGGCCTTCATGGTATAATAGCTGCTAGGAAACCACTGCTAAGGACAGGTAACAAGCAGAAGAGACTTGTTTGGGCTAAAGAACACAAGGAATGGACATTAGACCTGTGGAATTCTGTGCTTTGGTCTGATGAGTCCAAATTTGAGATCTTTGGTTCCAACCACCGTGTCTTTGTGCGACGCAGAAAAGGTGAACGGATGGAGTCTACATGCCTGGTTCCCACCGTGAAGCATGGAGGAGGAGGTGTGATGGTGTGGGGGTGCTTTGCTGGTGACACTGTTGGGGATTTATTCAAAATTGAAGGCATACTGAACCAGCATGGCTACCACAGCATCTTGCAGCGGCATGCTATTCCATCCGGTTTGCGTTTAGTTGGACCATCATTTATTTTTCAACAGGACAATGACCCCAAACAGACCTCCAGGCTGTGTAAGGGCTATTTGACCAAGAAGGAGAGTGATGGGGTGCTACGCCAGATGACCTGGCCTCCACAGTCACCAGACCTGAACCCAATCGAGATGGTTTGGGGTGAGCTGGACCGCAGAGTGAAGGCAAAAGGGCCAACAAGTGCTAAGCATCTCTGGGAGCTCCTTAAAGACTGTTGGAAGACCATTTCCGGTGACTACCTCTTGAAGCTCATCAAGAGAATGCCAAGAGTGTGCAAAGCAGTAATCAAAGCAAAAGGTGGCTACTTTGAAGAACCTAGAATATAAGACATATTTTCAGTTGTTTCACACTTTTTTGTTAATTATATAATTCCACATGTGGTAATTCATAGTTTTGATGCCTTCAGAGTGAATCTACAATTTTCATAGTCATGAAATAAAAGAAAACTCTTTGAATGAGAAGGTGTGTGCAAACTTTTGGTCTGTACTGTATATATGTAATCGATATTACATAGTGTATTACATATTTACAATTTATTACAGTTTTTTTTGTTCTAAAGTTGTATTCCAATAAATATATATTCTGTTCTAAATATCTTGATTAATGGATCATAAAAATGATTAAATGTCTGATGTTCACATTGTACTAGAATACATTTTTCACTTAAATATAAGCAATATATGTGGGAGTCGGTGTAAGGGAAATTGAGGAGTCGGAGTCGCAGATTTGGCTTACCGACTCCACAACCCTACATAGGGGGTCTCTCTTTAGGGATTATCATACTTTAGGATTGGATTGCACATACAAGCTCAATCTTATCTGTGCATTACAAGGAAAGCCCACGGATTTAAAAAAAAAAAAAAAAAAAATGAATAGTAATGCATTATTTCCCCTGTGGGGGAGCTGTAGGGATATTGCACACTTGCTGCAGGATTCTACAACAGAACCACGGTTTCTGCTTGCAATTAAGAGGATGAAAAAAAAATATTTTCATTTTACATTTTTTTAATCAAAATTTTGGCGTATTCTATAAAACTTAGCCAATAGTATAGATGGGGCCAAAAGGAGGCCAATAGGCTTCATACTATACAAGGATGTTAGAAGAAAAATCAATAAATTACCGTACATCATGTTCGGAGGAGAGACAGACGGACAGATAAGCTCTAGAAATGGAAACCGTTCTGACACTCCCATACAATTTAGAAAGCAGCAAGAACGAAACGAGCAGGAACAGCATGGCAGTAATGTCTGCGGTGTGCACATCAGCCGAGCTGTGGGAGGTCTGACGATTTCCAAATTTATTTCCAAACACAGGTTTTTGGGGGGTTTCATCCAATCAGTAGTTCAATAAACAAGACAAAAAAGTAAACCGGATGAGATTTAATCATCATTAATCAATGTGCACGGATGATATAACATGCACGCCCTCAGCAATAGTCCGGAAAGTGCAGCGTATGGGAAACTTGCAGACTGTCAATTGGCAACAGATATTAAAAAAATAATGGTATGAAAGGTAAAAAAAAAAAAAAAAATATTGGTTTGATGAATTAACCAATACCAATAATAAAAATTGGGCTGCAGGAATCCAACACGGCATCCATTACCAGATTTAAGGGTCTCTTGCGCTCCAGCAAGCACAGCCTCCACCCCATTGTTTACCAGACACAGCGCCATACGTCACATAGTGGCTGTACCTGGTATTACAGCTCAGTCCTTTACATGGAGCCACTCTGAAATGTATGGTGTGCCTGATAAACAATGATGGGGATAAAGGAGGGGTGCCGAGTGTCGGACCCCCGCTGATCTGATATTGGTGATTTATCCCAAGGACAGGAGGCCAATATCAAAGTGCTGGAAACTCACTTTAAATAGGAGCAGCTCTCTTTCTCAGGTGGACTGATCACAGCCAATATATTGCATCATGGTCAACCATTAATTATAATGTAACCGGATAATAACAAATTTTCCTCGGTTACAGTTTAAAAGGGATCTGTCAGCAAGTTTTTGCTAAGTACCATGCTGTAGGGGCAAAGATCGAATCCTAACGATGTGTCACTTACTAGACTGTGTTTTGATGTTTTAATAAAATCCGTGTTTTATCAACAGGAGATTATCAATATAGGACTTGGTA
The DNA here is from genome assembly GCF_039654945.1 of Dendrobates tinctorius. Taxonomy (NCBI): domain Eukaryota; kingdom Metazoa; phylum Chordata; class Amphibia; order Anura; family Dendrobatidae; genus Dendrobates; species Dendrobates tinctorius. The sequence goes on along the minus strand of NW_027361810.1, from coordinate 42,010,583 downwards.
TATCACGCATCCATGTAAAATCACGCCTCCACCTCTGATTAGCAGCTTTCTGCCTATGCACAATGTACACAGAAAACTGCCAATCAGCGGCTATATACACTGCTCAGCTTTCAGAGCTCTGCTAGAGCTACAGCAGACAAAACAGACTATCAAAATGACAGCATGTAGACAATCAACTAACACCGCGGGAATCAGGGTCTCTGCCTCTACTGTACATCATGCTGCTGTCAGATTATATAGCAAAACCCTGGTGACAAATTCACTACAAGTCAGGTCTAGAGGATGGAACAATCTAAATCCCCTTCATCCAGCGCTGGTCACTGTAGTTCACCAATTATATAGATAAGCCCCACAGAATGCCCGACTATAAGGAACACAGACGTCGACTTTCACTAACACAATCAAATACGTAAAGTCCACTCTCAACGGAAGCTATCATGGCAAACCTGTAAAACCTGTGGCCGCTCAGGTTCGTGCTCATTTTAAAGCCCTGAATTGAACTCTAGCGATCAATATATGGTCAGACTGGCACATAGAAGATTTTGGCCACATTAATCACACCCCGGCGATTCCATTTGTCACACACAGAAGAATACATCTGAAGAACAAACAATCCATATTCCTTTGACAGTAAAGGATAAACAGCCATCTACTGGAGGGCAGACGGGCGAAGAACGAGCACAGACGGCGTGACCACGCAGAGCAACGATCATCATATATGACAGTCACTGCATACCAGTAAAAAAAAAAATTATATTATATTATATATACACATATATATATATATATATATATATATATATATATATATATATATATATACACACATACACACACACATACATACACGCACACACACACATATCGCGCTATACAAAAAAACCTGACCAGCATCTTCCAAGTGTGAATAGGTCCAAGCTGCAGTGACTGCAAAACATGTATAAAAAAAGCATAGCAGCACCCTGTGGATACCAAGACATAGTGTCAATGGAAATAAAAACTTCCAAACGCTCTGTCCCTCAGCAAGATGTACTTACAAAAGCGAAGGTTCTTAGCGCATGATTTGGCCAATTCATGTGTGCCCGTCAACCGCGGCAAGGTGACACTTCTCTGACGGGTCCTGTCTGAACCCTACAATATCCTACTATATATGCCACTTTCAGGATAAAAAAAAAACCTATTATAAAGGACAAACATGTCTTCTCTACGGGGCTGCAAGCCTACAAGTGAATGGGCTAGTAGAACTGGTTGAGAACACCTGCAGGTTAACGGGAGGAGTGCAAGGGTCAAGCAGAGGGAGTCACACCCCCCTATATTTAGCTATTTTTTTTTGTATAGCTAAATATAGGGGGGGGGGGGGGTGACTCCCTCTGCTTGACCCTTGCACTCCTCCCGTTAACCTGCAGGTGTATTATACAGTGGGGCAAAAAAGTATTTAGTCAGTCAGCAATAGTGCAAGTTCCACCACTTAAAAAGATGAGAGGCGTCTGTAATTTACATCATAGGTAGACCTCAACTATGGGAGACAAACTGAGAAAAAAAAATCCAGAAAATCACATTGTCCGTTTTTGTTTCCTTTTATTTGCATATTATGGTGGAAAATAAGTATTTGGTCAGAAACAAGCAATCAAGATTTCTGGCTCTCACAGACCTGTAACTTCTTCTTTAAGAGTCTCCTCTTTCCTCCACTCATTACCTGTAGTAATGGCACCTGTTTAAACTTGTTATCAGTATAAAAAGACATCTGTGCACACCCTCAAACAGTCTGACTCCAAACTCCACTATGGTGAAGACCAAAGAGCTGTCAAAGGACACCAGAAACAAAATTGTAGCCCTGCACCAGGCTGGGAAGACTGAATCTGCAATAGCCAACCAGCTTGGAGTGAAGAAATCAACTGTGGGAGCAATAATTAGAAAATGGAAGACATACAAGACCACTGATAATCTCCCTCGATCTGGTGCTCCACGCAAAATCCCACCCCGTGGGGTCAGAATGATCACAAGAACGGTGAGCAAAAATCCCAGAACCACGCGGGGGGACCTAGTGAATGAACTGCAGAGAGCTGGGACCAATGTAACAAGGCCTACCATAAGTAACACACTATGCCACCATGGACTCAGATCCTGCAGTGCCAGACGTGTCCCACTGCTTAAGCCTGTACATGTCCGGGCCCGTCTGAAGTTTGCTAGAGAGCATTTGGATGATCCAGAGGAGTTTTGGGTGAATGTCCTATGGTCTGATGAAACCAAACTGGAACTGTTTGGTAGAAACACAACTTGTCGTGTTTGGAGGAAAAAGAATACTGAGTTGCATCCATCAAACACCATACCTACTGTAAAGCATGGTGGTGGAAACATCATGCTTTGGGGCTGTTTCTCTGCAAAGGGGCCAGGACGACTGATCCGGGTACATGAAAGAATGAGTGGGGCCATGTATCGTGAGATTTTGAGTGCAAACCTCCTTCCATCAGCAAGGGCATTGATGATGAAACGTGGCTGGGTCTTTCAACATGACAATGATCCAAAGCACACCGCCAGGGCAACGAAGGAGTGGCTTCGTAAGAAGCATTTCAAGGTCCTGGAGTGGCCTAGCCAGTCTCCAGATCTCAACCCTATAGAAAACCTTTGGAGGGAGTTGAAAGTCCGTGTTGCCAAGCGAAAAGCCAAAAACATCACTGCTCTAGAGGAGATCTGCATGGAGGAATGGGCCAACATACCAACAACAGTGTGTGGCAACCTTGTGAAGACTTACAGAAAACGTTTGACCTCTGTCATTGCCAACAAAGGATATATCACAAAGTATTGAGATGAAATTTTGTTTCTGACCAAATACTTATTTTCCACCATAATATGCAAATAAAAGGAAAAAAAAACAGACAATGTGATTTTCTGGATTTTTTTTTCTCAGTTTGTCTCCCATAGTTGAGGTCTACCTATGATGTAAATTTACAGACACCTCTCATCTTTTTAAGTGGTGGAACTTGCACTATTGCTGACTAAATACTTTTTTTCCCCACTGTGTGTATATATATGACCACATGTATGTAAAATAATATATATATATATATATATATATATATATATATATATATATATATATTATTTTACATACATGTGGTCACATGCCGACTAGACATTCTCAGCCTTGCTCAATGTAAGTGTATTGAACGAGGCCGGACAGAGTTTTGTTGGAATGTTGCCGGAAGTATGCAAATCGCAAGCCGCTTACTCCCGGCGCAGTATTGTACCCTAAGGCAGGACAACCCCTTTAAGGATATGTTTAATGCCTTTTGGAAAAGCTCTCGACAATATTTAAAAATCATCCTATTATAATGTGAATACAAATGGATCCAAATGATCCCTATGACACCATTTATACAAACAAGACAGTATTTTACCATCTGCTTTTCAGGATTCCCATATTACAAACTCCTTGCAATGATATATGGAAGAAACAAAGCTTACAGCCAAGAAAATGCAGATTCACATGTGCCCTTGATCGACCTGTGTATTCATCCTAAGCACGTATAGGGTCGATATTGGGCCGTAGTAAACATATATAATCTTCCACCAATTGACGCTCATTATCCGGCGGTGTGAACAGTTATCATACAAGGTGTTGCTCCAAAATCGCTTCTTGACCACGTCTAGCAAATGAGAGACTAATTGCTCAGAGTATCACACTCATAAATCTCAGCGCACCTCTACGTATGCCCAGCCGGTGATGGATGGCCCTACAGAGCCTAAAGCGACAGATCTCTTGAAATGAAACAGATGGGGTAAAACTAGCAAACTGCCTCTCATTGAGCGTGTCAGAGGTGTCCGACTAACACGGTGGTAGTGAGAAAGGAGGAGTGGGACTAAAATCATGAGATAGATAAGCATAAAGGAGAAATTTAAAGCGGCTGACACCTCAACACAAGCCTTCATCCACTTGGTGCTGGCCCTGTGTATTGTTGCGATTCTGGCAATGGAGCAGCGGTTGAGCATGCACACTAACTCCATTCAATTCATTCTCTATGGGAGTTGTGGAGATCAGTGGTTTTTCCCCCATGTAATCTAACAGCAGCATGATGTAGGTTCGGAGATCCTGATTCCAGCTATTACTTAGTTTACTGGGTGCAGCAGTTGCGATACAATCACTGGTTTCTCTGCTACAGATGTAGCAGGGCTTTGAATGCTGAGCTGTGTATATCCCTGCCCACACCAATGATTGGCTAATTTCTATCAATATACAATGTAGAGTGCTAAGCAGTGGTGGGGGCTGAGGTTGGACCAAGAGGCACGAGACACCTAGTCCTGCAGAAATAATCTCCTGCTGATAAAACCCTGATTGTACTGAAACAGCAAAACCTAGTCCAATAAGTGGCACATTGCTGACATCAGGGTCTCAGCCCCTACATCACGTTGGTCTCAGATTACATAGCAAAACCTGCTCACAGATTCTGTTTAAGGACAGCCTGCCGACTACCGCTTGAAAAGGCTCTCCAAAAGGATTTATAGTGGGACACTTCCACCATAATCCGGGTATTGGAAAACAAATTAGTTTTCCAATAAGCAACATGACCTCATTGCCAAGTGTCCAAGGAATATGATGCCCAAAGTCATAAAAGGGATCATTATAGTCTAGCACATACCCCGGCAGCATTTTACTACTTTCTTACATAGTCACTTTTACAAGTGTCTGACCACTCTGCTCTTTATAGAGTGGAATACAAGCCAACGTTTGAGAAGAGGTAGCCACACACTCACATCTTTGAAATGGCGCTGTAATATGGTGAGCCTGACGTCGTGCGCTGCACAACATGTTCCCTCCAGATAGATCTGCTCCTCTTCAGTGGTTGGAAGCTTCTTTGGCTCAGACATTTTACGACGGTGTCCCAAAACTAAGGAAAGAATAAATTTGAAAATAAATTATATATTTTTTTAATTAAATGGAAATGCTTTTTAGAAAGGCATTGTCCGCCATACTCCGGTCTCAATGCTGCCCGAGTCCTCCGCTTGGGCCAGACAAACGTGAGTACTGCAAAGGTAGCAGCCTTGAAGTGTTGGTCACCCGTACGGCCACTGATTGACTGCAGTGGTCACGTCTGTCCAAACTGAGGAGGCTCAGAGACCAGAGGGGAGCCCAGAAAGTGTCCTAAAGGCAATGGTGGGAAACTGGTAAGTACGGTAACACTTAACCATTTTTTTACAGCAGACTGGTGATTTTGTTTTCATTGACCAGACAACCCATTTAAGTAAATACAATCACACTATTTAATTTGTTGATAGGAGATAAACTTTAGATCCCAGTATACAAAATCCTTAGTTAACGAGTCCAAACATGGCTTTTCTGATCCGCTACAAGGACTAAATAGATGAAGCCTCTTTGCTGTGCAAGTATTAAAAACTTATCTTCAAAAAAAGAAGGTTAAAAAAAGACAAACAAAACAGAAAACAAAAAAGTAACATTCCTTAAAAAAGGACACAAAGTACGTAATTCAGGACATTAAGAACTGGCCCTTTAGGATTTGTAGAGAGGACGTCACTTACCAGATGTTGCTTGCAACAAAACCACCAGCCCGATGGGACGGTCCTCCGTGGACGGGCCACTCTGGCCACATATCACACAGTCGTACGTAGGTTCGGACACTTGCTGTTCGGATGATGCTATCTCCATAGCAACGTCAGTTTCGGGAGATTCTGTAAAAAAAAAGAATATCTAAAGCGAATGAGAAAATGATCTGACATCTTTATGTATGTAGAAAAGAATAAAATACAAAGAAATAATAAAAACCCCTATGGAACTAAAATCACTCAGACAATTGTAAGTTCACCATAGAGTTAGGAACAGAAAAGATTCATACAGGAAATGGAGACATCACGTAACTGACGCAAACGACGCCCAACAACCCCTGCGACTATGATGGACTCCACTGTGCGTTTCCATTAGGAATGTCGTTCTGGAGGCTCATAGAGAATGAATGGAGCAGTGGTCAAGCGTCAGACCTTCTGCTCAATTTTGTAAACAGATTTGAAGCAGAAGGGTCCATGTCCCTCTTATGCCAATTTTAAACAGTTTGTCTTTGAGATGACCCTTTTATATTGCAGCTGCGAATGGAGACCATCAGATCAACTCCAGAGTCTGCTAACTCTTTCTGAAGGTCTTTTGCAGTCAAGCAGGGTTACTGATTTGCGTCAAAAGCAATCCTATGAGCAGCTCTCACTAAAATTTTGCTTGATCTCCTAGACCTTAACTTGACCTCCACTGTTCCTGATAACTGCCATTTCTTACTTACATTTCGAACTGAGGAAAGGGCAACTTGAAAACGCTTTGCTATCATCTTCTTATAGCCTTCTCCTGCTTTGTGGACCTCCATCATTTTCATTTTCTAGTATTAGGCAGCTGCTTAGAAGAACTATGGCTGCTGTTTTTTGGCACATGGTTACAGGAGGCTGGGTTTTTAAAAAGCTGGAAAAATTGCATCACCTGACCTTTCCCAAAGATGATAGTGAACAAGCCATAACCCTAAGAGGCTAATTAAGGTCAAAAACCTTGATCAAAATGATTTGAGCACACAAATCTCCAAGGAAATGTGTAATCTTTAACATGAGGCTTTTTAGGGATCATTTAATCTTTAACTTATCTATATGTTCACAATAACAGTAATTTTGACCAGGGGTTCCCAAACTTTTACAAGCCACTGTACATAGATACAGCGGGGTGAAAATAGGTATAAGACCTACCGGTAATGATGTTTCCAGGAGTCCATCCTGACAGCACCATGGAGGACGTCCTCCTCCTCCTTACAGGGACAGGAAAGCACACGAGAGGTTAAAAGGTCATATCCCACCCCCTCTCCCTCAGTGATTTAACAAGTACCACAAGGTGGATGATGCTAGTAACAGTTTAATGAAACAATCATATTACAGCATATGACATAAATAATACATTGTAGTATAACACAACCGGGAGGGAACTAGCCGTGCTGTCAGGATGGACTCCTGGAAACATCATTACCGGTAGGTCTAATACCTATTTTCCAGGACGTCCACCTGACAGCACCATGGAGAGTACCAAAGCACCTCCTCAGGGTGGGATTACGGCCTGGAGAACCTTTCTCCCGAATGCGGTCTGTTGACCAGCTAACACATCAAGCTTGTAGTGCCTGCAGAATGTATTAAGACTGGCCCAGGTTGCTGCTCTACAGATCTGATCAACCGACGCCCCCGCCCGTTCGGCCCATGAGGCCGATACCGCCCTCGTAGAGTGGGCCTTTATGGAATCTGGCAGGTTGGCGCCTTCAGCTTGGTAGGCGTCCGAGATTACTGAGGTAATCCAGCGCGCGATGGACGCCTTAGAGGCCCTCTTCCCCTTATTTCTACCCCCAAAAAGGATGAACAGGTTTGGGTCGATGCGCCAGATATTGGTGGCCTCTAGATAGTCTAGAACTGCGCGCCTCACATCCAGTGAGTGAAGACGCTGCTCCTTTTGATTACGGGGATTATCACAGAAAGATGGTAACACTACCTCTTGGTTTAGATTTTTTGGAGAGGCTACCTTTGGGGTAAATTCCGGGTCTAACCTTAAGATTATACACTCATCTCTTATCTGGAGATATGGGTCCTTAGTGGACAGGGCCTGGATCTCCCCTATTCTTTTGGCCGTGGTAATGGCTACTAGGAAGGCCGTTTTACGAGTGAGAGCAGAGATGGTTATTTTCTCACCGAGAGCGTAGGGGTCTGTACAGAGAAACCTAAGTACCAGGCCCAGGTCCCAAGGCGGGGTGAGCTGCCTAATCGTGGGGCGCAGGCGCTGTGTGGCTCTTATAAATCTTATTACCCAGGGTTGTGAAGCTAACTGGTAATCGAAGAAGGCGCTCAAGGCTGAAATCTGGACCTTTAGAGTGCTGGGCTTAAGGCCTTTATTAAACCCTGCCTGCAAAAAGCTTAGCATGCTAGGGAGGTCAGGGGTGCCTGCCACAAGATCGGACCTGCCACCCTCCAGACAGAATCTTTTCCATATCTTTCGATAGATTGCGGATGTCACTGGTTTCCTACTGGCCTGTAGGGTGGATATGACCTGATCCGACAATCCCTTTGCCTTCAGGATGTCCCTCTCAGGATCCAAGCCGATAGGTGGAGTCTTGCTGGGTTCGGGTGGTGGATCGGGCCCTGGTGGATGATGTCATTCCACGGGGGTAGTTCGACTGGATTTCCCACCGCCATGGCTCCTAGAAGGGGAAACCAGCTTCTCTTCGGCCAGTATGGAACGATCAACATTACTCTCGCGTGGTCCTCGCGTATCTTCCTGAGCACTGCTGGTATGAGAGCCAGTGGTGGGAACGCATAAGAGAGGGATTCGCTCCAAGTCTGGCTCAGGGCGTCTACGCCTTCTGGGTGGTCCGCTGGATTCAGGGAGTAGAATCTGGGGACCTTCGAGTTCTTTCGGCTTGCAAAAAGATCTATACTGGGGGTCCCCCAACGCTGACAAAGATGGTCGAAGATCTCTACGTTCAATTCCCACTCTGTCGGGTGGATCCGTTGTCTGCTCAAGTAGTCGGCTACTTCGTTCTGAGAACCTTCTAGGTGTACTGCGGTCACAGATTGGACTGTTCGTTCCGCCCAAGTGAATATTTTTTCCGCTAGGGCCTGTAGTGGTTGATGTCTGGTCCCTCCCTGGTGCTTCAGGAATGCCACTGCCGTTATATTGTCGGATAATATGCGGACGTGACGATTCTTTAGTACCGACTGGTTTCTCAGCAACGCTTCCCAGACCGCGAAGAGCTCTCTGAAATTGGAGGATCTGGCCCTGATGCCTACTGGCCATTTCCCTTGGAAGATCTTCCCTTCTATGTGGGCTCCCCATCCCCACGGACTGGCGTCTGTGGTGACTACCACGTATGGAGAGGTTGTCCATTGTACGCCCACTTGAAGGTTTCTGGACTGTGTCCACCACCGAAGGGACTCCTTCACTCGTTTTGGCAGCCTTAGGGGTTTGTCTAGCGATGCCTGACTTCTGTCCCACTTTGCGAGGATCTCTCTCTGTAATAATCTCGAGTGGAATTGGGCCCATCGGACACACTGGATGCAGGCTGTCATGAGGCCCAAGACCTCCATTGCCTCTCTTATGGAGCATTGACGCCTCAACAGGTCTCTGGTTCTGGCCTGAATAGTCCTCTGCTTCTGCTCGGGTAGCCAGGATATTCTGTCGGCTGAGTCTAGAAGGACTCCGAGGAATACTTTTCTGGTGTCTGGCTTGAGGTCCGACTTCTCCCAATTGATCACCCAGCCAAGGAACTCCAATACGGTAGTTGCTCGGATCCTGTCTCGAATGAGCGCTTCTTTGGATCTTGCCACCAGTAGGAAGTCGTCCAGGTATGGAATGATCACAATACCCTGATCTCTCAGGTAGGCCACCACCTCTACCACCAGTTTTGTAAAGATTCTGGGAGCGGAGGCCAACCCGAATGGAAGATACTGGAACTGGAAGTGGCAGGTCCGGGCTGGTAAACTGACCGCGAAACTAAGTAGGCTCTGGGATGAGGGATGGATAGGGACCTGGTAGTATGCCTTTTTCAGGTCTAGGGTGCACATGACGGCGTCCCTGTCTATTAGGAGGATTGCGGATCGGATCGATTCCATCCGGAATCTCTTGTACCTGACCCAGGAATTTAGTGGTTTCAAGTTTATGATGGTACGGGCCTCGCCGGATGGTTTTGTGATCGAAAACAGGGAAGAGTAGTGCCCTCTTCCTCTTTCCGTCGGGGGAACTGGTATTATGACCTTTGAGTTTACCATGTCCTGTAGATCCGTCCACATTGCGGAGTCCTCCAGGACGACAGTGGGGGCAATATAGCTGTCGGGGGGAGGTGAAATAAAGCTCTATACTGTAGCCTTCCGCGATGGTTCTGAGGACCCACGGATTGTGGGTGACTCGGGACCAGTTTGCTGCGAAGTGGCGAAGTCTCCCCCCAATACCTATGGTGTCATTGCCTCCTCGATCTAGATGTTGATGTGAATGAGGGACCCCTGTTCCTCCCACCTTAGCTGAAGGAGCCCTTATAGGAGCTTCTATTGGACCTTGCCCGACCCCTGAAGTCGGTCTGTCTCCTGGAGAAGGAGCCTCTCCGAAAGGACTGGGGCCGCCTGGGTTTTTCCTCCGGGAATCCTTTATTTTTACCGGACACTAGCTCTAGAATGTTATCTAGGGCTGGACCAAATACCCTCAGGCCCAAGAAGGGGATGGCGCATAGCTTTGTTTTAGAAGCGTTATCCCCCGACCAGGATTTAAGCCAGACTGCTCTCCGGGCCGCATTAGAGAGGGAGCTGTTTCTGGCTGCAAACCTTACTGATTCAGCAGACGTATCCGACAGGAACGCCGTGGCTGATTTCATGAGAGGAAGTGATGCTAGGATCTCTGATCTAGGGGTCTTGTTGGTTAGGTGTTCCTCCAACTGCCCCATCCACAAAAACATAGACCTGGCCACCGAGGTGGCTGCTATGTTGGCCCTAATAAGAGCCGCCGACGTCTCCCATGTTCTCTTTAACAAGACGTCCGCCTTCCTATCCATCGGGTCTCGGAGACCTGATGAGTCCTCGAATGGGATGGCCGTCTTTTTGGTAACCTTGGCGACTCGGACATCTATTATAGGGACTTCCTCCCATGCCCGTGTTTCCTCGGGATCAAAAGGCAGTCTATTTTTAAAGTCTCGGGAGAGTATCAACCGACGCTCTGCCTCTTTCCACTCCTCCTGCACCATTGTTTTGATGTGTTCACTTACGGGGAACACTACCCGTTTCCGGGCCACTAGTCCTCCAAACATTAAGTCCTGTCTGGACTGTGGTTTAGGGACTTCCTCTATCTGCATAGTATTTCTGACTGCCTGGACCAACTCGTCCGTGTCCTCCAGTCTGAACATGTACTTCCTGCTCTGACCCTGTCTATCCCCCAGGATCTCGCCTTCTTCCTCCTGATCTGAATCCCGGAAGTCGGAGTCCTCGCTAGGGCTTGCTTCCGACACTGGGTCTGCTTCCCACCTTGGACGCTTGCAACTCGGTCCTGGGCTGGGGGACTGACGCCGTGTGAGGCTGGCTGTAGAGGCCTGAACTTCCTCCCTTATTAGGGATCTCATTTCGGCAAGAAGGGATGGCTGTTCCTCGCCTATGACCCTTGAGGTACAGGGTCCGCTGTAGAGGCCTGAACTTCCTCCCTTATTAGGGATCTCATTTCGGCAAGAAGGGATGGCTGTTCCTCGCCTATGACCCTTGAGGTACAGGGTCCGCATAAGGTCTTGTTATAGGTGTCTGGCAGCTTTACCCTGCATACGGGGCATCGGACCGATTTGGAGGTGGCTTTTGCCGGGTCCTTCACCCCCGAGGGGGATTCTGCCGGGGTTCCCTTCTCCTAATAATACAGAAGGGGCACCTACTCAGATCTGGGCTGTGAGGATGGGTGGGGGAGGGTGGTCTGCGCTATGCGCACTTACCCCTCCACCTGCTGAAGCGTTGCCTTCCATCCTGGCACGATTCTGCAGAGCGCTGTGACCTCTGGAGCGCGCGCCCGGGATTCAAAACCGGCGTGACGTCACCGGATGTGACACGCGACCTCTCGCGATAGGCCGCCTCCTCCACTTCCTCCCAGCTGCTCCTGCGCGCGACCGCGCTCTGCTTCTATCCCCGATGCCCGCTCAGCCAGCCGCTTGCAGGGAACCGCCCCCCGTCTGCTATGGCGGTCTGTTGGAGCCGTCTCCCGGCGCTGACCTCGTCGTCGTTGGAACCATCCTGCGGGCGCTCTGCCCGCCGCCTGCGGGGGCCTGACCTCCGCCTGTCATGGCGCTGCTGGAGCCCAGCGCTGACTGCGTCATCTTTCTGCCGGTGCCCACTCGGCCAGCCGCTTGCGGGGAGCCGACCCTCGCCTGCTATGGAGGTGAGTCCTGGAGCTGAGAGCCTCCCATAGGGAGGAACGGCTCCCTCCAGGAGCGTCGTCCTGCTCCTGGCCTTTGGAGCAGAGGGACTCCCCATCGGAGAGTTTCGGCCCCGGGACCTCTTGACAGGGGAAGGCTTGGACTGGCCGCACGATCCCCCGAGCCCCTCCGGTAAGTTCTCGTGTATCCCTGAGGGAGAGGGGGTGGGACATGACCTTTTAACCTCTCGTGTGCTTTCCTGTCCCTGTAAGGAGGAGGAGGAGGACGTCCTCCATGGTGCTGTCAGGTGGACGTCCTGGAAATAAGCATTGAACACCATTAATATTCTAAGTCATCAATTTTTAAAAGGTGCTTCCAACATGAAATTCTCACCAGATGTTGGTAACGACCCATTGAATCCTCACAGGCAAAGAAATCAAACATTAGGTGACCATAAATTAAGTTATATGTAATAGAAATGACACAGGAAAAAAGTATTAAAGACTCTTACTGAAAAGTAACACTTCGTACAAAAGTCTTTGTTGGTGATGACAGCTTCAAGATACCTCCTGTATGGAGAAACTAGTCACAGGCATTGCTCAGGTGTGATTTTGGCCCATTTGTCCACACAAATGCTCATCAAATCCTGAAGCTTACATGGGCGCCTTCTATGAACTCTGAGCTTTAGTTCCTTCCATAAATTTTCTATTGGATTCAGGTTCAATGATTGGCTGGACCATTCTAGCAGCTTTATTTTGTCTCTCTGAAACTACCGTAATTCAGAGTTTCCTTGGCTGTGTGTTTAGGATCATTGTTTTGCAGAAATGTCCACCCTTGTTACATCATCCTGGCAAGATGGCAGCAGATTTTTCTTCAAGAATATCTCTGTACATTTGTTCATTCATCCTTCCTTCAATTATATGAAGTTTGCCAGTGCCGTATGCTGAAAAAACAGCCCCACACCATGATGTTCCCACCTCCAAACTTCACTGTTGGGATGGTGTTTTGGGGTGATATGCAGTGCCTTTTGGTCTCCAAACATGGTGTGTATTAAGGCATCCAAAGAGTTCAATTTTGTTCTCATCTGACCAGTCTATATTCAGCCAGGATTTCAGAGACTTGTCCAAACATTATTGAACAAACTTTAAAAAGGCACTTCAGCATACTTTTTGCTCAGCAATAGAGTCTTGCGTGGGGAGTGTGCATGCAGGCCATGGAGGTTGAGTTTTCTTTGAAACAACTGCACCTGCTGATTCCAGGTCTTTCTGCAAGCTCTCCGCAGGTTGTCCTTGCCTCTTGGATAACTCTTCTGATAATTCTATAGTACTTACTACTACTCTGTCTAAAATCTCATGAGAAGCACCTGGTCGTAGCAGGTTTATGGTCAAATTATGTTCTTTCCACTTCTGGATTATGATCCCAACAGTGCTCACTGGAACCTTCAGTAGTTTAAAAATTCTTCTGTAACCAATGCCATCAGCATGTTTTGCAACAATAAGGTTGCTCAGGTCTTGAGACAGCTCACTGGTTTTACAGTTCATCAGATGTTTCCTGTGTGTCTCTTTGGTAATGAGACACCTTTTTATAGGCCATCAGTTGAACCATAGTTATATTGAAGTTATTACATATAATTTATGGACATCCATGGTTTAATTTTTTTCGCCTCTGTGAATTGGATGGGTTTTTAGCGACATCTGGTGAGAATTTCATGTCAATAGCACCTTTAGAAATATCTCTACTTACATAATTGGTGTCGTGTTTAATACTTATTCCACCCACTGTACACATTATATGCCGCTTTCTGCAAACTTTTTTTTTTCTATTACAACATAACATTGCAAAAATCTATTAAAAACTGAGCCCTCCAGCCATACACCTCTTTCTCTATACAAAGTCCTTTACATCTGTCCCAGACTCCTTGCTAATCCCACAGGATTTTAGAGAACAGAAGAAAGAATGCAACTGCAGGATCAGACTACATATAGGAGCTGAAGAAGCAAAAACATTGAATATTGTTATGGAAAATCTATAGATATGTGGTTTTATTTTGCATTTTATATTGGAGGAATAAAAAGGATTTGCAAAGACACGCATCATCATTAATCGATCTAAGCGCAGTTCTGTAAATCTTTGTTGGAGTCTTTTGAATGTTTTTGTCGTGATATGGACGCAGAATGGAACCATATGACGGCCATGTGAAACCAGCTTTACGTTGGCCGTACACCTTACATCGTTATTGTCAGAGAACATTTATTCATTATGTTTATGCTCTGCAGAGTACGCATATGTCTGAAATAGAAAGATTAAAAGAAAAAAAAGCCGCTGACACGTCTCTGGAGATACTTTAACATGAGAACAAAGGAACAAGCATGTTGAAATCGGACATGCCCAATCCGAGGACTGTAGCTCAGCTATTAAAAAGGAAAAAAAAAAAGCTGAGTTTCTGTCCTGGGGAGTGACCACTAAACAGTGTGTGGGTCTGTGATGCTCCAGATCCGTTCACGGTTTTCATCCATCTGCAAATTGGTGGGAGTGTCAGGTGCAAAACCCCGATTGATTGGATACGGACGATCTTAGGATAGCGGGAAAAAAAAACACTTGAGTGTGAATGAGCGTGCGAGAGGGTGCATGAGTGAACAAGAGTTTTTTTCCCCAGATAGAGACTCTGTTTTCAACGTGGTTCATGTTCTGATTCAAGTTCAGGTACGGTTCTGCTTCACTTCTGGTACCAGGGTTCAGGTCAGGTGTCAGAACCCAAACTTCCACAGGTCCGCTCACCCCTATTCGCCATATCTCACATGTGTTTTTTATTTCCTTTATAAAAGGGCAGAGCCACATTTACCCATTTTCTGGCTCCTTTTGTAGTGACAGATCTGTTAATACAATAAACAGTTTATTTCCGAGTTGGCGGCCGACTAAAACAATAGGTGGCGGCTCCGAGCGCCGCGCATTATTGACCTCAGCGGTTATAATGTGAAGCGTATGGTTACGCTGTCACAATGAAGGGGAGGAAAAAAAAAAGCCTGTGATTGTAACAAGCGAGAGAGAAATAATGTGTTGTCACGCCGGGGTGACTGCTCGATGACGCAGATTTCTGTGAACTACATGATCTGCTGATAGCAGCTCTAACCCGCCATAGAAAGGATCAGAGTGTCTCAGTGTTTAGATGAATCTCGGGTTATTTCCAGTCTCACTCAGCAATCTCTCATGTGGCGAGCAATTTTTCACCCACTTCTACTTATAATATAAATGTAACTTTCCAGCTTGGCAGAGATTCCTCGGAAATAAACAATGAATACAGAACAGCAAGTGGAGGAAACCGCACCGGGGCCGGCGATAAGCAACGTGGTGGCGGCCGAGTCGCTTTCTATGTGCACAATCTGCATGCCCTGGAACAAAAAAGGTGGATGGAAACATTTTATTTTTAGTAGGACTTTTTTTCTTTTAAATTTATCCTCCCCAAGCAATAAAATACAAAGGATCGCTCTTTCAAAGCCATGGTCAGGGAAAACAAAGAGCGGCGCTGCGCCACTTCAAGGGTTATTTCCATAGACTGATATTGTCGGACGGAGCTTGTAAAATAAATAATGACGAGCCCTTCTATAATTTATTGCGTATTAAAATTTGCAGGCGTCCTTGAGATATTAACGCTTGTTTCCATCTCGTCACCTAGGAGACCAACCACCGCCATTGTCTAGGTTGCAATTCTTACACTGGAGCTGGCCGGGATTACGAGCTAACAGTGCTAGGCATCTCTTTTAGGGCTTCTTTTAGGCGAGCTTTCTTTTGGACCTCACATGGACAGGACATATGAGAATTGTAGCAAATGAGCTAATGCACACAGACATTTTTTTTTTTTTTTTTTTTTTCTGGGGGGGGGGGGGGAATCTGTGCATGCACTCTTAAAAGTGAATTCCCAAGTTACACCTTCAGGAGTGCGCCGCTCTCGGTCTCTAGCTGGTTACTTTGCTGGAGATGGTGCACTCCTGAAGAATGGCAGTGCAAACCAGCGCCATGGTCGTGCCTCAAACCCAAACTGGGCCCTATATCAGCAATCTGGCGCAAGCAGGCTGTAAAGAGAGTCTACTGGCGCCACTCCGAGCTGGAATTCCATGGGGCCTAAATAGAACCTTAGGAGGGATATTTTAATAGTGGAGGAAGTTGTAATAAGTCGTTTAACGCAATTCACCTCTGTCAGGACTGCAAGGCCACAGATGGCGCAGCTCTCTCTGCTCCTCTCCCAGCATGCAGGTTAGCAAACCGATTGAAAATGGAAGCTTTTTAAAGGGCCTCGTATAGATGAGCACAACACCGGTTCCTTTCACTTCTCTGAGATACAGGCAGCCTCCAGACGTCTCGTTCTCCACTCCATATATTGAATACACAAGCACAGCAGGCGTGCCCATATATTAGGGGAAGGCGAGTGTGTCTGGTATCGGAGTGTGGGCGGATTTGCAGACCAAAGTAGGAGCGGTTCAAACAGTGTGTGACTGTAGCCTTATACCCGGTACCACTTCACTAACAAATCGTCAACCAATCAGCCGTAGGTCTTGTCTTTGAGACGAGTAGATGTAGTTTATCATACAGTATAAAGGTACTGTCACACTTAGCGATATCTCTAGCAATATCGCTACAACTTGTGACGTTATAGCGATATTGCTAGAGATATCGCTGTGTCTGATACTTACCTATGACCCGCTCCCCCGCTGCTTATCGCTGATCGCGCGAGAACAGGCTGGACGGTTTCTCGTCGTCAGCTTCCTGCGGCGCTAACTGTGGAGAGACGAGCGACGAGCGTGGAGCCGTGCGGGAGGACGCAGGATCGCCTAGTGTGACAGGTAAGTAGCGACCCCCGTCCCCTGCGATGTTGCTGGTGAGATCTGTCTGTGTGGCAGCTCACTAGCGACCACTTAGCGATGCAAAGGTATAAACTACAATCTGCAATAAATTGGTCCTATATTAAAAGAGAAGGGTCGCCCCGCTGCGCAGAAAAGCATTTTTTCCCTTTTAGTTGATGATCTCCATTCTCCATGGTGCCTCCGTGTAGTGGAGGTCGCACGGCTTGTTTGACGGGGTTTCGCCGTGCTAAGTAACTGTTCCCCGATACGCCCCAAGGCTCAATTTTCCTTTGCAAAACATTTTATGTCAAGAAAATTCCCCTGGCATCCGAAGAGCTATTAGCAGACTAATATATCTTGCTGGGGCCCAGCAAGACGATCCTCAAAAGGCCGGCAAAAACTCATTTATTTTCCTAACCGGTTTCAATAAATGACAAGTTTTGAGAATTTTTTGTCACCTCAGTTATATAAAAAAAAAAAAAAAATAATGGCGCTCAGTGCTCATTCCCTGCAGCGAGTCTGCTGGATAACGGAGCAGGGAAACAACTTTGGGTTTAGGATGGATCCAAAACGAGAGCATTTATGTTCAGATGCTTCGGATTTACCAGGGCGAAGCCAAAGTTTGCAATTTAAGCAGTTTTCTTTTGTGCTATTACATCTATGGAGCAATTCACTACAGCCCATACTAGTAACATGGCCTGGATTTGATGCCCATTTCTATGTTGTCTGCACAGTGTGACACGCTGCCATCATGTGATGAATTGACTCGGCTGGAAGGTACAAAAGCTGTTGCAGCAATTAAAAATCGGACGCGCGCCAGAGTAATCTCGCCATTACTAGTATAAACTACAAAACCTATCTGGCTTAAGGTGAAATGTAATGATGAACGCAAGCAAGACCGCGCTGCAGAGGGAAAGACGTCACCTGCCGAGACCACGCGCTCATTAATCTTACCAACGTCCATTGCCGTTTCCATAAAGCTTTTCTGTCTTGAAGCAAATTCGGCCAGTAACTTCTGCTGCCTCTCTCGAGCCTTCTGACGTCTGCGGTACAAAAGTAAAATTTAGGCATAGAAATCTATGCAAATGACACATTTTTATTGATCATTTGCTTCCTACATGCAACTTTCTAACTCTCCGTTACAATTTTGCTACAGTTTTTCTGCTAGGTCTTTATCTAGCTCAGGGCTCTGCAAAAAATTTTTTTAAAAAAAGTTACAAATCCATCAAAGTCCCTACTCCGTTCTAACTCGCTCTGCTTTACTTCCTTGATTCTTTTAGTCTTAGGAACAGCAGCAGGGGGAGCATTGCACAAAAGATCTTCAGCGTAGAGGGGAGAAAGCATTTAGTGCTTTATGGAGATAAATAAAAAGGAGATACACTACGTGCAGAATTATTAGGCAAGTTGTATTTCATAGGATTCTTTTTATTATTGAACAACAACTATGTTCTCAATCAACCCAAAAGACTCATAAATATCAAAGCTTAATATTTTTGGAAGCTGGAGTGGGTTTTTTAGATTTGGCTATCTTAGGAGGATATCTGTTTGTGCAGGTAACTATTACTGTGCAGAATTATTAGGCAACTTAATAAAAACCAAATTTATACCCATCTCACTTGTTTATTTTCACCAGGTAAACCAATATAATGACACAAAATTTAGAAATAAACATTTCTGACATTCAAAAAAAAAAAAATCAGTGACCAATATAGCCACCTTTCTTTACGATGACACTCAAAAGCCTTCCACCAAAGCTTCTGTCAGTTGCTTGATCTGTTTACGAGCAACATTGCGTGCCGCAGCCACCACAGCCTCCCAGACACTGTTTTGAGAGGTGTAATGTTTTCCCTCCCTGTAGATCTCACATTTTATGAGGGACCACATGTTCTCTATGGGGTTCAGATCAGGTGAACAAGGGGGCCATGTCGTTATTTTTTCTTCTTTTAGACCTTTACTGGCCAGCCACGCTGTGGAGTATTTGGATGCATGTGATGGAGCATTGTCCTGCATGAAAATCATGTTGTTTTTTGAACGATACCGACTTCTTCCTGTACCACTGCTTGAAGGTGTCTTCCAGAAACTGGCAGTAGGTCTGGGAGTTGAGCTTCACTCCATTCTCAACCCGAAAAGGTCCCACAAGTTCATCTTTGATGATACCAGCCCATACCAGTACCCCACCTCCACCTTGCTGGCGTCTGAGTCGGAGTGGAGCTCTCTGCCCTTTACTGATCCAGCCTCGGGCCCATCCATCTGGCCCATCAAGAGTCGCTCTCATTTCATCAGTCCATAAAACCTAAGAAAAATCAGTCTTAAGATATTTCTTGGCCCAGTCTTGACGTTTTATCTTATGTTTCTTGTTGAAAGATGGTCGTTTTCCAGCCTTCCTTACCTTGGCCATGTCCCTGAGTATTGCACACCTTGAGCTTTTTGATACTCCAGTAACGTTGCAGCTCTGAAATATGGCAAAACTGGTGGCAAATGGCATCTTGGAAGCTTCACGCTTGATTTTCCTCAATTCATGGGCAGTTATTTTGCGCCTTTTTTTATCAACACGCTTCTTGTTGGCTATTTGCCATGAAACGCTTGATTGTTCGGTGATCACACTTCAAAAGTTTGGCAATATCAAGACTGCTGCATCCCTCTGCAAGACATCGCACAATTTTTGACTTTTCAGAGTCCGTCAAATCTTTCTTCTGACCCATTTTGCCAAAGGAAAGGAAGTTGCCTAATAATTACGCACACCTTATATAGGGTGCTGATGTCATTAGACCACACCCCTCCTCATTACAGAGATGCAAATCACCTGATTTACATAATTGGCAGTTGGCTTTCAAGCCTATACAGCTTGCAGTAGGACAACATGTATAAAAAGGATGATGTGATCAAAATACTCATTCAATTCTGCACCCAGTGTAGAAGAGAAAAAAGCAGATGGAGAGTAAAGGTATAGTATTGGGAGCGATGATGATACATGAAATAAAGTGAAGACAGCAGCACAGCAGATTCACACAGAGTTCACATCCAGCCTGTATCACTAGGGGGGACACTCCAACAAAAGAAATATCTACATACTGGTTCAATCGTAAGCATACATTTTCGTATCAGGTGTGACCAAGACAGTGGAGGTGGAGATACAGGTGCGCCACACTCAATCTACCCCAAGATACATGCATATAACTACTTTTTCATTTGTCTCTGTGAGCTTGCTTCATCTGCATTTGGAGTGCACTGGCACTTGTCCACTTTGTGGGCTCGCATCATCTGCATTTGGAGTGCACGGTCACTATACAATTTTTACACTCATGCACTTTATTTGGAAGTCTCACACTACGAATTCTTATTAATTGGGTATTTGTGGTAATTCTACTGTTGGTATCATGATCCTTGGCTACTAATATACTGATCGTTGGGCTTGTCTCACACTACGAATTCTTATTAATTGGGTATTTGTGGTAATTCTACTGTTGGTATCATGATCCTTGGCTACTAATATACTGATCGTTGGGCTTCACCGTCCATTTTTATTGATCATATATTGGTTTTCTGTTGACAGGATCATCATGGTATCTATTTATTAATACATGGGCAGGAGTTTAGGGTATTTCTATTGTGACTATAGCAGGAGAAATATATACGGGGTGAAGTTTTTATTCCTTTCTTTTGTGCTTGTGTTAATAAAATTATTTACGGTACTTATCTAGAAAACCTCATCATTTTGAACAAATCCATTTTCTGGATCAATGTATTTATACATGAGGAATAACAGGAGCGGCAGCTCAAATTTCTATAAAAAAATTATGTTTCTGATCTGTTAATTTATGGGAAATACAGAGATTTAGTATTAAAAAAAAAAAAAAAATAATTCCCATCAAAATACAGGTTGCATTAACATGTCTGTTTTCATGGTCCAGGCTTTATATTTTTGACATTCATTTTAAATCAGAAAATAAGTAACTTTTGGGCAACACAGTCCATTAAAAAAGCTGAATGAGAAATACTTACACCCAGGTACACGTCACATTATTCGGACTGGTGATAGAGATTATATATATATATATATATATATATATATATATATATATATATATATATATATATATATATATATATATATATATATATATATATATATATATATATATATATATATATATTTTTATTGCCTCCAGTGCCAACATCACGTTGACCACACTGCAGATAATCAGTGAGCTCATTGGCTCTGGCAGAGGTGGTGACAGAAACTGAGCTCCCTGACTGGCTGCAGCACTGTCAATAAGACGTCAGCACTGTGGACAATAAAAGACACTAATAGGGATAGTAGAGACTCAGCGCCAGACCTGAGGAGGGTGAGTAAAGCACAGTTTTTTTTCTTTATTAACTAAACTGCAGCCAGGGAAGAGGGGTTTTCCAAACACAGAAAACAGCTTTAAAATAATCCAAATTGTGCTGTACAGCCAATGCTAAGAAATCCACTAATATAATCCATTTGAAGCTGTTGAAGAGCAACGATAGATTTGCAATCGTAAAAAAAAAAAATAAATGGCGAGATCAATGCAGCATAATGTACTTTTATTCCCCAATATAACAGTATATTAATTACCTGCACAGTGTATTATCGGCTGCAAATCACACCGTAACCAGAAGGGATATTGCAAATATAAAACGTTTTATGTGGAGCGAGATTACTTGCAAACAGCAACAACATAAATAATAGAATTTTACCAATATGGCGCCGTATAAATTAACAGCGTAATAAACTGACTCATTTCCAGGCAGAAAATTAATGAGATGCAGGAAAAAAAAATGTTTAAAGGGCAACAAAGCCCTAAAAGAAGTAGTCTGCTCTCCTGACAGGTGTATGACAGAGAACATCTGTATTCATTATTTGCAATTCTGGATCACGGACTGTGTCGTGCAGCTCCTCCTAGACCTTTATGAATAAATTTGACAACTGGGTGTTACCAGTAAGGGGTGTGTCACTATGCATTTGAACAGTGTCCAATCAGTGCTGACAATGTCATTTTTCCTTCCCGTAAATCTCTAGGAGGAATAAGAGAGGAACCATTCAGCTCTATGGGAATTTTTAGGTTTTGGGGAATATAAACATTTACTAAAATTATCAGGATGAAAGGGAACCATTCACACACAGATCAGAAACTAATTAAAAGAGGCAGGCCAAGCTTTTCCCAGTGCCGTATTGGGGTGTAAAAGAGGCAGAGGGGAGCGGGCGCTCATCTATTAGCCAGATCGGGTAACGCTCTAACTAGCTGCAAATTTTGGACGTAGCGCATTCATATAATATATGGACGCCTATATATCTGACTACACCCCAATCCACAGAGTTATGGGGAAAAACGTTACCCTGGCAAAACAGCTATCGGTCAGGGCTCTCGGAGGCTGGGACCCTTTAGCAATCAGCTTATCGCCATTGATAGTTCCTATATCAAATAATGTTGTCTGCGGTGAGATCATCCCTCTTAAACGGGTATTTAACCAAGTTTATGCTATCTAATGTGAGAGCCTGATTCCAGCGATTTGTCACTTACTAGGCTGCTTGCTGTAGATTTGATAAAATCCTCGTTTTATCAGCAGAGGATTATCACTGCAGCCATGTTGTACTCCATATTCATGAGCTCTGTATAACCCACTGATTGGCAGATTTCTGCCTATGCACAGAGTACTCCTGGTAGTGGCCACTACACGTGCAAGACTGAACTGTTTTAGTTCCTTTCAATTACAATCATAGCTAACATATGACCCAGTGCGGGTGCCGTTCGTTGGGACTTCCACTGATCTTACGACTCTTCCTGAAGGATAAGTCAGGACATCCCTTGGACAAGAAGACCTTTCCTGAAGGATAAGTCAGGACGACATCCCTTGGACAAGATGTCCTTTCTCAAAGGATAAGTCAGGACATCCCTTGGACAAGAAAACCTTTCCTGAAGGATAAGTCAGGTCATCCCTTGGACATGACGACCTTTCCTGAAGGATAAGTCAGGACATCCATTGGACATGATGACCTTTCCCAAAGGATAAGTCAGGACATCCCTTGGACATGATGACCTTTCCTGAAGGATAAGTCAGGACATCACTTGGACATGATGACCTTTCCTGAAGGATAAGTCAGGACATCCCTTTGACAAGAAGACCTTTCCTGAAGGATAAGTCAGGACATCCCTTGGACAAGATGACCTTAAGTCAGGACATCCCTTGGACACGATGACCTTTCGTGAAGGATAAGTCAGGATATCCCTTGGACAAGACGACCTTTCCCGAAGGATAAGTCAGGACATCCCTTGGACAAGACGACAATTCCCGAAGGATAAGTCAGGACATCCCTTGGACATGATGACCTTTCCTGAAGGATAAGTCAGGACATCACTTGGACATGATGACCTTTCCTGAAGGATAAGTCAGGACATCCCTTTGACAAGAAGACCTTTCCTGAAGGATAAGTCAGGACATCCCTTGGACAAGATGACCTTAAGTCAGGACATCCCTTGGACACGATGACCTTTCGTGAAGGATAAGTCAGGATATCCCTTGGACAAGACGACCTTTCCCGAAGGATAAGTCAGGACATCCCTTGGACAAGACGACCTTTCCCGAAGGATAAGTCAGGACATCCCTTGGACATGATGACCTTTCCTGAAGGATAAGTCAGGACATCCCTTAGACAAGAAGACCTTTCCTGAAGGAGAAGTCAGGACATCACTTGGACATGATGACCTTTCCTGAAGGATAAGTCAGGACATCCTTTTGACAAGAAGACCTTTCCTGAAGGATAAGTCAGGACAACCCTTGGACAAGATGACCTTAAGTCAGGACATCCCTTGGACACGATGACCTTTCGTGAAGGATAAGTCAGGACATCCCTTGGACAAGACGACCTTTCCCGAAGGATAAGTCAGGACATCCCTTGGACATGACGACCTTTCACAAAGGATAAGTCAGGACTTCCCTTGGACAAGATGACCTTTTCCGAAGGATAAGTCAGGACATCCCTGGGACATGATGACCTTTTGTGAGGGGTAAGTCAGGACATCTCTTGGACATGATGACCTTTCCCAAAGGATAAGTCAGGACATCCCTTGGACAAGGCGACCTATCCTGAAGGGTAAGTCAGGACATCCCTTTGACAATCAGAAGCACTATATCTACAAAAAGAAGCCATTTAGTCAAACTTAACTACACAATCGGCACTCCAGAATCCATGTGCCTTAGAGTACGGTGATACATCCATGTGTCGTCATTCGCAACAAACACACCAGCTAAGGATCAACCAGCCTGAAATAAACATCCTCATAGGCCGCTGGGTTGGTACCTGCGGCCTTTCCACGCATCGTGTCTGTACTCGGTTCGAGACATACTGATATGTGAATCTGACCTTAGGGCAGATTCACGTGGGATGATCTTACAATAAATGAGGCCTTCATAGTAATTTTAATGGAGGGATTCTGGGGGAGAGGAGGGGAAAAAGTCCACAACACAGACATTCCCTTTGGAAATCCTATAATCTAGGCAAGTGTGTAATATGTGTCATGCTCTGCTACCGCCATGTCCTTGTGTGGCATCGGCACTTTATATTCATGCATTTCGCCATCCAAGTTCCGCTTCAAGTTAACCGGGTCTGACTGTAAATAGAGATCCCTAATAAGAGGACATAAACCAACTGTGACAGATTCAGTGCAGCTCAGTAATTTTCCGTGATGGCTCACGGGGATGAGACGTTGAGGCTGAAAAAAAAAGAAAAAGAAAAAATTGGAAGACTTCGCAGCCTTTCCTCGAGTGCCGGATCTTTGTTTCTATGGCGACAGCACGTCATTTGGGTAACGCCACCTTTTGTCTTAGGCCGCAGGTTGGAGTCATCATGGGCTCCTTATAGGCTGTTCCATCTTCATTACTAGAAAACGAGACTTGAAATCGAGGGGGGGAAACAAATGAAGGTGGCGTTGTGGGAGCCGCGCAGCGGCGGAAAATTAGATTCATCTTCATTCAGAGCCGTCAACAACTACGGCGATTTGTGAATGTGTCACGGACCTGGCAAACAGGTCTGCGATGTGACGGTGGGAGTGGAACCGAGAGAGCAGGTGGTGAAAGTAGTACCGGAAAATTTGGGCAAATGTGCTATATAAACTTTCTACCGCCACCCAAAAGCTGGATGAAATGATAGATGCGACCTCCATCAACCACTATTCTCTAATTGGGTATGCTGCGAGACATGAGGTTTTTTTTTTTCCAGACCTTTTATTTTCTAAATGCTAAATTAAACATCTTTTCAAATGGTTTTCATGAAGAATTTCCTCCCATTTTATTGCTGTAGAGTCTGTGCAGCGCCTCTAAATGACAGGCTGTGCTGCTGCTTCTGACAGTTGTTGACCGTGGCTCCCGGCTCCTGTCATTTCCTCCTCTCACCGGAGTACACGGTAAGGTATCAGTGAGGAGGGATATAGGTTATACACATCTGTGCAAACAGTGTTAGCTAGTGAGGCGCGCACCCTGAGGTTTGTTTTTTCGTTTGTTTTAAAACTGGAGAAAATAAAAATAAATACGTAAAAACATAGGCAGGATTTATTTATCTTAGGAGGAGAAAACCTATACACCAAATCTGCACATTGTCCATCAGCATGTTCCCTAGATGTCGCCTTACATTAATCAAGGAAACAGTTTTACAACAAAACTTTGCACAAATCAATTGTACAAGCAAAACATAAAAAAGAAAAATTCTGATATCTTATTAAGAGAAATAAGTTTCTCCACTTATGAAACACTTTCTTTTCTCTCTCTGCCTTCTTTCTCCACTTATGAAACACTTCTTTCCCTCCCTCTGCCTACAGAATTCATTATCTACTTTTAAAAACATCTATAATAGATTTTATTCAAACGCAAGACACATTGTATGGCGTCAGACTACGGCTGCCTAATCACACGGGAGAAGGAAGACAGGATGAAAGGCCCAGACACATTCTGCTGCTTTCAAGCGATTTTTCTCACCACAGTGCTGGACTCACAGCTACATTGCTTAGTACAGGTGTATGACGGTCTCCACGCTGCTTCGGAAAATGCGCTACATAGAGACAGGTGAGCAGGAATCACTTGTGTCTGTGTACTGCCTATGGCAGACAACAGAGTAGCTAGTCTACAACCACTAGCTCAGAGACCAAAAAATAATCTGTAAATCCTCAGCATGGCCTTTCAGTGGCAAATTTCACCTAATGCACATCATAAATACAAGGGCAAAATCAACATATCACACTCCGATTTGGATTTCCAGATGAACTTTTAGGGTAACATTTCCTTAAAGGGAGCTCGTATGCCCACAGGGTGTTCGGCTAGAATCTCCAGGGAAAACATGCAGCGAGGATACAAATTCCTTCAAGGAGTTGTCACCTTTCCAAAAACGGTTTTTCTATAAGTTCCCCAAGTAGTAAAAATAAGCAACAAAAAATTTAAAATAATGTTCTTTACTTACCCTGCCCAGGTCCAGTGCTAAGTGTCAGCTGCTCCCGGCCTCAGCCAATATAGCTGGCACGACGGTCAATGAGCTCGGCAGCTTGTGCCAGCTACTCTAGCAGCTGCTAAGCTCAGTTGTCTGCAGCGCTGTCATCGTGACGTCAATGCTGCAGATAATAACAGACACCGGGAGAAGCGGAGGCTCGACGTTGGACCTGAGCGGTGTAAGTAACGCGCAATTTGTCTTTTTAATAACTTGTATATAAACTTTTTATAAAACTTTTAAAGGAACTTTTTTAGAAGAAAAAACTTTTCTGAAAAGAGACAACCCCTTTAAAAAGCACCACAACAGCGAACAGGCTGTCTCGCATGATGGCTATGGAAACCAAAGATTTACCTTTCCTCTTTGTCCAGCGTTTTCTTCTCTGTAGGACTACACTTTTTGGGCGGAACGGGTGGAGCAGCTTTCCTACAAATTTCATCAATACTAAGTTTGTTTAAGCAGCTTCTCTTCGCAGCCTTCAATAAAATCCTTTCCACAGCAGTTACTCCGTCCCCATGAGCATACTTCGATAAATCTGCTTGGGCGAGACAATCCGGATCACCCAACCAGGGTGGACAATAGGAGTCCGACTTCCCAGACAGTTTCTGGTGAAGCTTAATCAGTAAGGATAGCATGCTTTCTTTCACCTCTAAAATCACCGTGGTTAACTGAGGCGTGGAGCCCGGCGCTGTCCACTTCAAAGCCGAGGTTTTAGGACGCACAACTTGATTGGCTTCGCTATTGCTCCGGTTTATTATTTCCTGAAACTTCTTCCGTCGTTCAGCCACCAAACTGAAAACTTGAGCAGTTCCAGAGTTCTGTGGGGGCGAAAGGAAATATATGAAATAAATGAAAACGGCACTGCTGTATACTGACACTCATGAAAAAGCTA
Organism: Dendrobates tinctorius; assembly: GCF_039654945.1. Lineage (NCBI taxonomy): Eukaryota > Metazoa > Chordata > Amphibia > Anura > Dendrobatidae > Dendrobates > Dendrobates tinctorius. Next base: position 41,983,469 of record NW_027361810.1, on the reverse strand, counting down.
CCATCCGAACAATTAACACCTTGGCAGCGACCTCTTCGGCCATCTCTATATAGTGCAGACTCAGGAGTTGAGCCTGCTCCATAAAGAGAGGATGCCAACTGTTTTAACTTGATAGCAACTGATGCAAATTCAAAGAGTAATTCTTAAGTGCTCCGGGCAATAATGAGAGGCGCACAAAAAAGGCTTTAAAGATGGCGTCCGTCACTTCTGATGGCTGTCGGTAACCCAAACTAAGTAACCTGCCATGCGCCATCATGTTAAAACTGCTGTGAAGCCCAGACAGTGGCCGGGCGTCATAGGAGATCAATTATACAATACACTGCAATGCTAAAATATGGAAGCATATTGTATAAGCGATTACGCAAATCCCTAATGGGACTAAACAAAAGTAAAATAGAACACTAAAAAAAATAAATAAAAAAAAAACAAAAAAAAACAAAAAACACAGTTTCAAATCATCCCCCCACGACATAAATAGTAAAAAAAAAATAAAAAAAATTGTTAAAACCATATTTGGTACTGCCGTATAATCGCCAGAATTAGTAAACCATAAAAATTAAAAAACAAAAAAACAAAAAATTAAAATGCTAGAAGTGCTCATTTTTTAATCGCCACACTTCCCCTAAAAAAATACAATAAAAATAAAAAGAATTATCAAACGTCATAGGTTTCCAAACTGGTACTAAGAAAAACAAGCTCTCGCAACAGGTTTGACACCAACAAATTCATACTAACCTGAATAATCATGCATGACTCGCGGCTAACAAACAGGCAATCCCTGCATGTGTCCAACAGCCGCGAGACATGCAGCCACGGGGACTCGAACATATTATTCGAGCATGCTGAAGACACCTGGTTAGCACCTGAGCATGCTCAGATAACACCTTATCCCAGCACGGTCGCTCATCACTAGTAGTCCCCTTCGGTGCCGTTCCAGCGATGTGCTCTTGGTCCCCTCTTATTGTGAAATTAGGGCATATTGCCAAGATGACATTTCATTTTATGATTTGCCGGGAGTCCAATCTCTGGAACCCTCGCTGATCTGGAGAAGACCAGACCCTTATTTAGCTCTGTGGCTCCTTCACTTGGATGAAGCTGTGCTGCACAACCATGTGTGGCAGTGCAACCCCTTCATTTTTAGGATTGGTTGGTTTCCAGAGGTCAGACGATCACTGATAACATCCTAACCCGCACCTGAGGGAACACTTGTTGAAAGGGAATCTGTCATTAGGATCAACCCTCCAAAGCAGTCTACTATATGGGCACATAGGTCGAAGGAAGCAGAATAAAAGGATACCTTGATATCTGCGATCCGACGTCTTATTCCAGAGTTCTCTGCATTTTTCTCAGGGAGATCTATGCCAGGCCCATAGATCTTAACAGCTCATTTACATATTAAGAAAAAAACATGCATTTCTCTGGAGTAAGACATTGGATCAAAGATATCAAGGTATCATTTTATTCAGCTTCCTATGACCTGCGTGCCCATATACATGGCATAGGAGGGCTGATCCTACTGACGGATTCCCTTTAATAAACTTTGTAAGAGACTTTTTCAAAATTGTAGACTTTCTGCTGCAGTTTTACACATTTACAAAACTGGAACATGTAAAAGCAGCATTCTAGATATCAGCAGATGTTGGCTATTATGCAGGGCCGGTTCAGGTGAAATTGTCTTCACGGTCACATCCATTATCTTTTATTTTACAAGTCTTTAGTTTGAGATCCTTTTAGTCTTCTTGCCACTTTGTTACAAGGGTATGAGAAAGTGCACAAATAACGGCTCAGAATATTTAAAAAAAAAAAGAAAAGAAAAAGATTAGCAATTAGCCTTAACTGATGCAGAATGAAATAAACGCGACACACAATGATTAGACTATTTGCATAGAAAGCCATGCACAGAGCCGGACGATGGGTAATTTATAACCAACACATGCAGGCCCATCCAACGCCATTCATCAAAATTAATTTGCTTTTTTTTTTAAAAAAAAACAAAAAAATTTAAAAAAAATAAAAAGATAGGAAAAATAGTTCAAACAATGCGCAGTCAGTGTTAAACAGGGTAGACTGAAAATATATTTATGAAAACCTTTTTCCTACCATTAAATGAAAAGAAACCAAGGTTAATCTGACCCGACAGTGTACGGAGAGGATTACTGAATGGGAAGCGATACGATAGGTTTCACTTATAGGGTGCGAAACCAAATTATGACAAGTCATTTCAGAAGTTCATATGCCGGGGCAATACAATTCGGATTGTTGGTGACCACCGGGTATAGACGAGGTGGACCCCGCCACCTACCCATAGACGAGATGGACCCCGCCTCACCTACCCATAGACGAGATGGACCCCGCCCCACCTACCCATAGACGAGGTGGACCCCTCCCCACCTACCCATAGACGAGGTGGACCCCTCCCCACCTACCCATAGACGAGGTGGACCCCTCCCCACCTACCCATAGACGAGGTGGACCCCTCCACCTACCCATAGACAAGGTGGACCCGCCAACCTAACTATAGACAAGGTGGACCCGCCACCTAACTATAGACAAGGTGGACCCGCCACCTAACTGTAGACAAGGTGGACCCGCCACCTACCTGTAGACAAGGTGGACCCGCCACCTACCTATAGACAAGGTGGACCCGCCACCTACCTATAGGCAAGGTGGACCCGCCACCTACCTATAGGCAAGGTGGACCCGCCACCTACCTATAGGCAAGGTGGACCCGCCACCTACCTATAGACAAGGTGGACCCGCCACCTACCTATAGACAAGGTGGACCCGCCACCTACCTATAAACCAGGAGGACCCGCCACGTACCTACAGACCAGGAGGACCCGCCACGTACCTACAGACAAGGAGGACCCGCCACGTACCTAAAGACAAGGAGGACCCGCCACGTACCTAAAGACAAGGAGGACCCGCCACGTACCTACAGACAAGGAGGACCCGCCACGTACCTACAGACAAGGAGGACCCGCCACATACCTACAGACAAGGAGGACCCGCCACGTAACTACAGACAAGGAGGACCCGCCACGTACCTAAAGACAAGGAGGACCCGCCACGTACCTAAAGACAAGGAGGACCCGCCACGTACCTAAAGACCAGGAGGACCCGTCACGTACCTACAGACCAGGAGTACCCGTCACGTACCTACAGACCAGGAGGACCTGCCACGTACCTACAGACCAGGAGGACCTGCCACGTACCTACAGACCAGGAGGACCTGCCACGTACCTACAGACCAGGAGGGCCTGCCACGTACCTACAGACCAGGAGGGCCTGCCACGTACCTACAGACCAGGAGTACCCGCCACGTATCTATAAACAAGGTGTACCTATAGACAAGTTGTACCAGCTGGGAATTTAAGATGACTTTTGTTCAATGATTCACATTAGAAGAAAAAATGGATTATTAAGAAGCATGCAAGTCCAAGTATGAAACACTGGAAACATCTCACACCATCCATAGCAAACATCACACATCTACCTCTCTCTGCAAGGAAGGCCGTCTGGAACTCTGCTAATGGATAATGACAAGCATTACTGTCTATGTAGATATAGTTAATAAGTGCAATGTGTCCTGCAAAGCCCCCATCTAAGTTATTATTGTGAAAAAAAAACTGTTACAAAGTTGATAAAAAAAAAATATAGATTTTGTAGCCACCACTAGGGGGAGCTCCCAAAATGCAACACGGTACGTTTGGGTCTCGTCGGCGCAGTGCCAAAAGGGCGCATGCGCCGGCAAAAGCATACCAGCGCACAGCCTGCGTACCAAACGCTAAATATAGGGGACGCAGGTCGCAGGCAGCGTCCTGCGCCCATAGGAGCTGACCGGAGGGGGCGGAGCTTACCCGCGGCCGTGCGCTGCGTTTCATAACGTAAGTGTGAAAGTAGCCTAATAAAGATGGTGCAAAAATAAAGAAAACATTTTTTGGGTGCAAATTGTACCAGAATTCTGGCACATTTTGCTTATCACTGCATTAGAAGCCTGAACATTGATGTACATACAACAGGATTATAATTTGTGGGGTGGGCTTCATTTTAAAAAAAATATTGTAGAGTAACTAAACATTATTGATCACCATTTGTAAAGTTCTGAGTCTTTGTGGTGTACTTATTTTGCTTCTTCCCATGTCTAACACAATGCCGAAAGTGCTGACTTGTCTATCTCTTGCTGTGTTGGCAGCTGTTTTGAAGTGCAGATCTAGCCAAGCTCTGTCCTCAGAGCGAGCTTCTTTGCTATCCTTTCTCATGCTCAGACACCATCTCCTGTCTGAGCATGGGAACAGACGCTTAAACAGGAGTACGAATTTTACTAGACCTGCAGTTCAAAACAGCTGCCAACACAGCAACAGATAGGTGGATAAAACCGCACTTTCAGCATTGTGTAAAAATGGGAGGAAGCAAAATAAAGGTAATGTAACATGTTACAAATATTAATACTTTTACAAATGGTGATCAATAAATAAATTAAAAAAAAAAAAGTTTATCTTTAAAAAAAATTATAATCAAGCATGTAATATTAGGGAGCACTACATTTTGTAAGATCTATTTATCTGGCAGGGGAACAGACATTGCTTAGGATAGCGGTAACCTAAAATCTTACATGTGTGGATGAATGGCTGTCCATGCTGGTGCTGGCGGGCGGCTCTCTTCGTACCTCCGGAGCAGTGTCAGGTACTCGTACGCGCACATAGTTTATGACATGACGCATATTACACAGCAGACTGCTACCGGGAAACCAGCTGTCGTGGCAGCGATCTGGTCCAGCGATGTCCTGAAAAGAGGATAGAGACATGTTAAAGTGGTCATTTGACAGGCTTAAAAAAACAAAAAAACAAAAACAGTCCATATAGTTCAACAGGGGATGACCGCTGCAGCCAATCATGTGCAACAGCAGCAGTAAATAAATGGGAGAGGATTGTAGCAATGATGGGGGTATACCTCGTCGCAAGGCTCGTCTTCCGGATAATTTTCCAATCCCAGCTCTATCAGATACAGGACCATGCAGAGGACGTGTTCGGACATATTCTGATGATCCATCAATATCTACAAGTAAGGAATCACAGGTGAGATTCCAGGGGGGGCACCGGCACCGATGGACGATGTGGATGTGACTGTATATGCTGGTCTGGAGCCTTGTCCTCCAAGCAATCAGGACAGTCATGGTTCCTTCCCCGCTGGGTACGGGTCACACACGCACCTTGTAGAGGAGAGTGAAGAGCACGATGTGTAAGGTTTTGCAGTGCAGGAGCCTCATCAGCCCTTTATAGCTGCGATGCAGAGGGGTTCTCTTCTTGTAAGGCGGCCACGGGTTTCCAGGACATCGGCCAATCTGCTTTAAACTGTAAAAAACACAGAAAAAAAACAATCCCTTGAACAATTCTGTGGGCAGCAGTCAGCACATATAAACTTACAATAAACTTACACAAAAAAGAAAAGAAAAGAAAAAAAAAAACTTAAAAAATCACTAGTTTTTGAGGTGTAGGCCCACACTGCATCCCCTGCAAGTGCAGAAGAATATCCTCCAGGAAGGATCGCCCCCAGAAAATCATCAGCGCCCTACAAATCTGATAAGTTGTGATCATGGGAATGCCTCTAAGATGCCCATACGCTTCCAATATTTGGGTCAACAGCCATTCCTCCCATTTCCTCACACACGCTCGGTTCAGCTGAGTGTGCATGCATTCTCAATAAGGAGAGGGGAGTGAGCTGCTGCCGCCTGACACGTCTGGGGGAGAGTCATCTGCCCCAAGAACAATAAGAATCAGACCTTAAAATTCAGCATGTCCGATCCTTCACACCCTCAGCATCATGTCCGGAGGGGTGTGAGTGGAGAGAAGGGGAGTCTAGGGGGTCTTCAAATCAAATGCATTATTTAATGGCTTACTACGGACAACGAGGCTCTATGTGTATGCTCTGTAACTTGCCATCCACTCTTTTTGACTTGGTGATTTCCTTTTAAATCAACATTCTGCCAGTACTATAAGTGCTAGAACTTCATTTCCAACGCAGCATGCATTTCTCTTTGTTTTTGTCCAATGGTTTTCCTTCCCTTAATAGTAGGGGTCATCGCTATGTTATGCCTGTATGCAGTATACTAGATGAGTAAGCAGCAGCAGAGGGAGAAAGATCTGCCATCACTACTCAGTGTCTGTACTGGTACAAATTACACTTGACAACAGGCAGTAAACAGCAAAGTTCATTTTTCATTTCACAAATTAATAGTCCACATGAAAATGAACAACTTTGTAATAGATCTCATCACAGAAATCTGATTCTTTCTCCACCAGAAAGGATTTTTCATTTTCAAAATGTTCAGATTCCGGATAAAATCTGTATTCAGTGAAGACAGATTTTTACATCACTGCGATAGAATTTCATCAGTAGAAACTGCCTTTCCTATGTATAGGAGGAGGCGAGGAAAAGGGAGTAGCTAGAGGCAGAGCTCCTCACTACTCCTCCCCTCCCTTCATAGAATCTTATAAGCACCAACAGTCATCTCCTATCTCAGTGATGTAAAAATCTGTCTTCACTGAAAACAAATTTTACTCAGGAATTGAGGATTTGGAAAAAAAAAAAAAAAAAAATCAGTCCAGGTGGGAAGAAAAAAAAAAAAAAAAAAAAAAAAACAAACATTTCTTTAATAAGGTATATTACAATGCTGCATACTTTCATGTATATTATTGATTTATGAAAGGGAAAAAAAATAAAAATGACAGTAATACTTTAAACAAAAGGGGAGGCATCTAGTGTCCGGCACTTTAATGGAGCACGACACATATATATATATATATATATACACACACACACACACACACACACACACACACACACACACACACACACACACACACATACATAAATTAGTTTTACATAGGAAATGTATATTTATCATAATATTCATCAAATGAGAACAGGTTGCAAGACAGTAGAAGGGGCGTTTAATTCTGCAGGAGATCTGGAGCTCTGTGCTGGGAAAGCTTATGACCGCCAATCACTATAAATACATAATAAATAGCAGAATTTTGGATCTTTTTAAGATTTTGAAAAAAGAAAAAAGTAAGCAGTTCAAAGTCAGCAGCATATAGGAAAACTCCTTTCCTTGAAGGGATAAAAAAAAAAAAAAGACAAGGTTACTTTAAGTCTCTTTTTAGCAGGACTTCAGGGAAATGCAGCATCCAATTAGCAAATAAATTGCTCTGGAATAAAGGTTAAGCAATATTTGCTCACGCTGGAAGGCAATGCATCATTCATTCTGACGGCTCATTCCAAAAACACTAGCAGACGAATGGAAATGAGAAACCCTGAATGTCAGCTAAATTGCTGGAGAGCATTTCATTCCTACAACTAATGCCCTTTTATGATATTTAGTAACAAAAAAAATATGAAATGATTTGCGTATAAAGGTGTAATCGTTATTCTTTTCGTCTGTTGCAGACAGTTTTGCAGCTGTGTAAATGTAAGACAATCCGACTCGCACTGACGATGGGTCACCACTTACAATGCGGTGTATCGGTCCATGGCGGACTGCACGTCTCTGCGGTACACGGTGCGGAGGATAACCATCACGGGGTCAAATTCTTGGTCCCAGACCTCACCTTTGCCGGGACAGAAAGAAACAATGACTTAGCTTGGTCATTTAGCATACATGTTCATAAATGCGGCATAAAGGGAATCTGTGGCCACTTAATCTGAGAGCAGCATAATGTACGGACAGAGACTTTGATTCCTGTGATGCGTCAATTACTGGGCTGCTTGCTGTCATTTTGCTAAAATAACTGATTAGTAGGAATTTATTATGCCATGTAGTCTCCCTGCACTGTATAACCACGCCCCCACTAAGGATTCTGCCTATGAAGAGTACACACAATAAAAGCCAACCCGTAGTATGGGCGGGGATATACCCAGCTCAACATTCAGATATATGCAGCAGATAGAACAGGGGATTTAATCAAAACTGCAGCAAGCAGCATGGTAAGTGACATATCGCTGGATTCAGGGTCTCTGCCCCTACATCATGTCGCTCTCAGATAAGATAGCAAAAATCTAGTGAAAGATTCCAGTATAGAAACTTTATTTTTTGGCCATCAAGTCCTAAATTTGCTGCTTGATGTATTGAATTCAGGTAGGGAAGAATGATCAGATGGCACACCTATTGCCGTGGGCAGAGAGAATAGACTTATCTGACACATTGCACCAAACTGTAGCTGTGCGAGAGTCAAACTAAACAAATAAATAAATAGACAGGTGCCCAACTACTAGCGGTGGTTATGTGGGCATCTGTGAATCACACCCTGTTATAGGGACATCGGAGACCCCAGGCAGTATGCTCCCAAAACACTGAGGTCAATAAATCAGGCCCTGCATAGATTTATTTCTGGTATTTGCTAGCTTCCTTCTAATCTCCATGTACATGCTTCAAGGGGGGAGCAGGATTCTTGTATTTTAACTTATAAAACAAAGGTAACGTTTCTCCTTCTGAAGATTGACAAGCCAGGCTTGGACTGTCAGAGTGAGGAGACTTATAGGCCATGCATGCTCCTCTGGGAAATTAAATATGCAAATTGTCACTTCAAAGAGGAAGAGGACTAGAACTCTAGCACCACCTATTGAAAGAAACAATCCTAAAACTCAATATCGACTCTTTAACAAACCTTGTGATATGACTTAGGAGAAAAACCAAACCAGAATTTGAATTTGCAGACACTGTGTTTGGCAATGTTGAGCCTCATCAGTGCAAAATACAAGAACTGATTTGGCTAAATTACAGGCTCTAGATTGAGGTCTAAGTGGTAATATGGAGTTCTAGTCCTCTTCTTCTCCGAAAAGACAAATTTGCATATTTAGCTTCCCAGAGGAAAATGCATGGCTTATAAGTCTCGTCAATGACATGCAAGGCTTCGCTTATCTCTTTCCACAAGGAGAAACGTTACCCCTTAAACCCCAGTCCAGAGCCTCTGAACTAGCCAAATCAATCAGATCTCATACTTTGCACTGATGAGGGGCAATAGCGCAATACACATCTGCTAATTGAGATTCTGGCTAGGCTTTTATCACAAGTCATATTGAAGGGCTTGTTAAAGGGTTGATATTAATTTTCAGAATCGCTACTTCCAATAGGTGGCGCAGGAGTTCAAGTCTTCCTCCTCTCTGAAGAGAGAATTTGCATATTTAAATTTCCCAGAGGAGCATGCATGGAGTATAAGTCTCCTCACTCTGATATGCCAGGCCTGGCTTGTCACTCTCCACAAGGAGAAACCTTACCCCTTAAAGCTATAATATGGTAACATATATTCCTACCCAAACGGTATGAACGGAAAGAATAAAAAAATGCATATAGGAAATTACTCAAATTGCTAAATCTGTCATATATTAAAGGGAACCTGTCAGCAGGATTGTGCTCAGCAACCTACAGTGTCAGGTCGGCGCCGTTATACTGATTACAATGATACCTGGTGATGAAATCAGTCTTGTGGTTGTTTAATCTTTATTTTAGGTTTTTAGTTAATGAGATTCTCGGGCCCCGGGGCGGCCTGTGGAGGGCTTCATGTGATGCTCTGATTAGGTATTCATAATGCAGACTGCTAATAGGTCACTGAACCGACCCCTAGTTTACATAATGAATACCTGTACATACTTTAAAAAAAAAAAAATAATAAAATAAAAAACTCTTCTGCAGTCAGGTGCCAGCTGTGGCCCCTGCTCTGCAGCACAATCGCACGTTTACTGTGCCAATCATACATGTTCTTTATTTTATTCAGCAAGAAAAAAAAAATTGAAAATGTCTCCCGCGCAGTAGCAGCTCTTGGATCACAGCTGTAAACACCGATAGCTGCTACTGTGCAGGCGCGGCAGGTGCCATTTTCAAATAGATTCTTTTTTTCCCTAGCTGAAGAATAGGTATTATTGGGACATGAAACAAATTCTTTATGAACAGTTTAACTCATTCTCCACCCGAGCTATCCTGACTGACAGCTCCTCACTGGGCCTCCTCCCTGCTGAGATCTCACCCCGCTCTGTGCAAACGGCAGCTATCATTCCCGCCATTGGAGACTGATTAGACTTGAACTTAAGACCTTTCTCATTCTACTGACGAACTCCTACAGATTGTTCAGCCAATCGGACATATTTTCAAATCAAGTACATCAGTCTTCTCAGGTCTAAAGATGAGATTTATTGTTAATAGTTATACGCTTATTGTATTGAGAAGCGCGGTGACGTCCAATGTAAGCCATGTTTGTTTAAAGAAAACATTACGATTAAGATACAAAATAGCATGAAGGCGCCAATCATAGTAAAGAGCTGGGTGCCGTTATCCCAAAGTGCCTTGTGATTACGATTAGAAAATTAATGGTAAAATAAGTTGAACTTAAAATAATAATAAAAAAAAAAAGTTTAGATTTCTTGAATTTGTAGAAATTGTCCACGAAAGTGAAAAGGTTATTACTTTCGCTTCCTATCAAATAACTACAAAAGAAAGAGGTGACATGGCAGAGGACACATTGCAAAAGATGCTGCTGAATATATGCGGGATATAGTTTTCAATTATTTATTATATATATTTATATCCATCAATAAAAAAAGAAATGTGTGTCCCAGTCGCCATTATGGCTGTTCCATGATTTCTACATTTATCTCTACAGAACACCACAAAACACCACATGGATTCCGGCCCTAGAACCTCGGAGGTGCGGAATCACAGATCGAGGCCACCCAAAAGGTCAAGTCAATGCAAATTGAAAAACAAAATAAAAAAAATAAATAAAAAGAAAACACCTATATTTTGTGCTACAATGCCCTGGAAGAGCCGCTGCTTGGAGAACTGACCTTGTATCCTGGAAGCAAATGTTCCTAAGTAATGTGCTCGAGAGGACGCGCTTAACCCCTGAGCAGCTGGTTAGGTTTAAGGTCATCTGCCTATTCACAGCAATGGGGACTGAGAGTTCGTTTATAGATGTAATTATAGCCAGTGGCAAAATTAGCTATTTTCTAGAGTATAGTATATAAATAAATAACTCATTTTGCTGAAAATGGTTATCCTAGATCCACCCAACATGAGAGGCCTGGAAGTTCATACGTTAACATGTGGCCATCAGAGTGTGGGGCTAAGAGCGTTCGTTGTCAGATACTGGAAACCAAAAATTAGCCAAAGAGTTTAATGTAAAGAATACAATACGGAATGTTTCATAATTCCAATTCTCACCAAGCTATTTAAATAGTGCAGTACCCAAGGATGGCCACTAAACAGTGTATGGCGCTGTGCTTTTGGTTTACATCTGGCCCGGAATCACTAGGTGGGGGTCACTGGGTGTCACGGCCCCTATTGATCTGATATTGGTAATGTATCTTAAAGATCAGTCCATCAATATAACAATAGCAGACAACCCCTTTAATTGCTGAAAAAGTACATGGACCCTATACGTACATAAGTACAGCCCTCTATTCACAGAAGGCATAAACTCAGCCGAGAGCAGGACTGCAGCTTTAATGCTGGATTAGGGGTGATCTCATTCAACAAATATCTGCTCAGGACCTCTCTTTATGAACCAGAATGGATATCTACTTGGCATGCATCTAAATGGCTGCCACATGTCATGGGTGAGTGATCGTGGCAGCAGATGCCACATGGAAGTGATGGTCTGGGATGAGACAACCCCTTTAAGCCCCGGGGTCATTGACTGCAGACGAGCTATAAGACTATGAAGCATTTTTTTTCCCAAGCCTTGAAGGTCTCAGAATACACATGTGACATCTCCTTTGTTTGGCCATCATGGCTACAAATTCTAGCGTGATCAACAAACGTGACGAGAACCGAGCCCATGCGATGGAGGCAATGACAAGCTCAAGAGGAGACATAAAAAATATCAGCTCATCAGTTCTGCTCCAACAGACTGGTATTTACGCGGATCCCGGGCAGCGCGCAATGAGTCCTTTCATGAATCATCAGCCTAAACCCTGAATCTTCGGGCTGTTTTCCCATAATAACCGGGGGTGTAGAGACCACGGGAGCAGACTGCTGGCTCCCCCAAGTGGTGAATGTGTAGAAGACATGGAAGCTGCATATGATAGGATTTCACATAAATCTTGGCTCCAAACTGACTACAGTGACCGTAAGGCCAAGGTCACATCTCTGCAAATCACCGTCCAAGTACGACCCGGCCGCAGGTCTCCTGACCCCAACGCAACAATCGCACTGGTGAATGGGAAACTGGCGCGTTTGGGTCAGAAGACAGGAGACCGGTCTGTACGTCGCAGTCCAAACTCAGTTGTGGATGTGAAACTAGAACATGTGAAATTCTACAGAAGCCACAACTGATATACAAGATGCCTAAACCGACCAGTTGACCAATAAGGGGCAACAAATTGTGCTTTTGTCCTCTGTTGAGGAAAAAAAGCCCATAGACTGTGCTTAACTTTAGAGGGCGCCACAGGAAAAAAAAAAAAGATTATGTAGTTCACACACTAATTTTTTCCTTTTTTTTTTCCTTTTTTTTTTCCTTTATTTTCCCTTTTTTTTCCCCTTTTTTTTTCCCTTTTTTTTCCCCCTTTTTTTTCCTCAATTAAACTGCTACAAAAAAGGCATACATTTCAAGTCTATTTAAAAGAGTTTTTGATTACTTTTTTTTATTTATGTTTTATTTGTAACATGAATTTTGTTCTGGTGTTTTTGAAACTTTATAGAGAAGTTTAGCCCTATATAAAAAGTCAAGCGCAATGTGTATAAAAAAAAAAAGCAAATGTTTCCTTTTTTACCAAGTTCAGTATTTTCCATCAGTATTTGTAAGCCAAAACCAGGAGTGGAACAATCAAAGGAAAAGTATAATAGAGACACATTACCACTTCTGGATTTTTCGGGGGACCTGGCTAAGGTCACTTTACCCCAGGAGGAGAGTCCTAAAATATGACATAATCGCAGGCAACCCTCACCCTTCGGCGTGTACATCCCCTGCTGCATGGATCCTCCAGGCTCAAATACAGGAGCTTTAAAGTCAGCGACTGCCGACAGCACAGACTCAAAGCTGCAGCTTCCCGGCATTATACCGCTCTTGGGATTAGGGCTTTCTGGAATGTAAACTAGAAGTTCAGGAAAATAAATGTAGATCATCACAATAAAAGGGAACCTGTCAGCATGGCAATCCCACGCAATCTGTGGGGAGAGTGTTCGGGCCAGAGGAGCTGAGCAGATTGATATATCGATTTGTGGGAAAACATTCAGTGTACCTTGTAATTTATTTTTATAATCCCTCCTCTTTTTATACATGAGTCCAGTGGGTGGTCCTATTTTTTTTTTTTAATTGAAGTCCAGTGGGCGGTCCTAGTCAGTGACCGTCAGCAATCCCTGTATAAATGTACACAGGAATAGCTGTCACTCACTGGTCTCTATGACAATTTATATTAAATCTTTTCCCACAAACCCACACATCACTCGGTTCAACACCTCCTCTACAATATGCAGCTGGCAAGTGCAAAATAACAAGTTCCCTTTAAAAAAATAAATAAATAAAATAGTTACAACCTAAATTGTCCTATCAATGGTAGACACAGCCAGGTACCTACTCTCAGTGTTGCACTGTGACGTGGCATTCAAATTAAAGGGGTTTTTCAGTACTTTAAATATTGATGACCTAATAATCTATTATCTAACACCAGGTACCACCGCAGATCAGCAGTTCCAGGTGCTGCCCAGATGTGATTAGCTGTGGAACTGCTCAGCGCCATCAACTGTATAGGGCCGCGGTTATTGCAAAATTGCCCCTATAGGTGAATCTTAAGTACCCCCATCAACCACTACACAGGGGGGCTGTGCTACAAACGAACACATCGGGCTGTGTCGGGAGAAGCTGATCATTGTGAGGGCCAGCTGTTGTATCCCAACTATATTAATATTGCTGAACTACCTCAAAGGGAAACTATAAGCATGATTGTGCACAGTAACCTACAGTGTCATGTCAGCGCCGTTCTGATTACAAATGATACCTGGTGATGAAATCCGTCTTGTGGTTGTTGTTAAAAGGGAATCTGTCACCTCGTTTTTCAGCTATGAGCTGCGGCCACTGCCTTTCGGAGCTTATCTACAGCATTCTGTAAAGCTGTAGATAAGCGCCCCGATCTAACCTGAAAGATTAGAAAAACAAGTTTTATTATACTCACCAAGGGGGCTGTCCAGTCCGATGGGCGTCGCTGGTCCTGGTCCGGCGCCGCCCATCTTCATACGATGTCGTCATCTTCCTTGCTTCGTATTGAGGCTCCTGCGCAGGCATACTGATCTGCCCTGTTGAGGGCAGAGCCAAGTACTGCAGTGCGCAGGCGCTGGGCCTCTTTGACCTTTCCCAGCGCTTGCGCACTGCAGTACATGGCTCTGCATTCAACAAAGCAGATCAGTGCGCCTGTGCAGAAGCCGCGACGCAAAGCAAGGAAGATGACGACATCACATGAAGATGGGAGGCGCCGGACCACAACGCCCATCGGACCGGACTGCCTCCGGGTGAGTATAATAAAACTTGTTTTCTCTTATGTCTCATTGGGGGACACAGACTGTGACCGTAGACCGTGGGTGTTATGCTGCTTGCCACTAGGAGGACACTAAGTGAACACAGAAAAAAGTTAGCTACTCCCCAACAGTATACACCCTCTCGCTGGCTGGGAATTCCCCAGTTCTTGCTTAGTGTTTGTAGGAGGCACTTGGGTCTGGCTTCAGACCCCACCGTTTTTATTTTATTTTTGAATTTTCTGTAAATTTTTATTTTTTAATTAACGGAGTGAAGGGGGCGACGGTTCCTTTCAACGGCCCGCTCTCCCTCGAACCAACAACAGGCGAGCACGCGGAGTATATCTCCCCGTACCCTCTCCTGCGACGACTGGGGCATACCTGATTCTTCTGGGCGACGATTCCTTTACGGTCCCGGTCTCCCCACATGGATACTAGGGCAAGCGCACGGAGCACACGGAGTGCAGGGAGAAGACTTTACGAGCGCTTTGGGATGCCCTGAATCAGCCCCATAGCCTCTCCATCCCCCTGCCCATAGGGAGGATCGATTGAGGTATACCCCTTTAAGAACTCCTCCGACTGCTACATCACCCGAGAGGATGAGATCTGAAGATCTCCTGGACAGTGCAGCCGATGCGAGCATCGGATTGGAGGTATGGGGTCGGGTCCTGGTCCCTGGGAGAAGCGCTGACCTAGTCTCAGCGGCGGTACACCGGCGGCCCCCCTCCCCCGTTCTTTCCTTCACCCGGCGCTCACAGCGGGTAGGCCAAAAATGGCCCACGTCTTTGGCGCTTCTCGCTCTGTACCAGAGGCACCCGCCCTGCTAGTCTCGGGGACCATGTCATTTTTCACCTCGGGCTCTGACTGCTGCGGGGGGGGCGCGTGCACTGATGGACAGAACCTGGTGACGCTCCAGGGCCACCGCTATTCCTCCCGGGGACACAGCATCAGGACCGAGGGTAAGTTGCATCTGCCTTCAGAGCAAAGCTTAACCCCTTCTCTGCACTTTCCTTGCAGCTGCAGCCCTGGCTCTGCTTGTAACCCTTTCAGGGGCACTATGTCTCAATCTAAGGAAGCAAAAGGGGGCTACTAAGAAGCACACCGCGTTCTTTATATCGCTTGTACCACTTGCAAGACTGCCTTGCCCAGTGTCCAGACTAATCTGCTATGCACGGATTGCGACCCGGCTTGTGCTCAAACGCCATCCGCTGCAACGGTGCTCCCTGCGTTTAGTCCCCCCCCCCGAGTAGGCTGCGTCCCTGTCACGGTCTGTGGAGTCACTGACCAAGGCTATAGACTCCTTCCAGGAATCCTCTTTAAGTCAGAACGCGTCTTTACCGCCCGAGGAGGCCTCTGGCAACGGCCGGGAACCGTCCACCAGCAGGGGCCGGTGCTTGTTCAAGGGATCCTCAGGTCTCTAGAAAGCAGACCCATTACGCATCCCTTAGTCACGCTCGCGCTTCAGCATCGGCGAGTTCTGTCTCTCGCTCTCCCTCTCCTAGTGTCACCGGCTCGTCTACGATGAGCGTGACTGCTCTCGTCAGGGGGCGGCCGCTAAGCAACTTGAGGCCGGGCCCAGAATGGGAGACAAGCCTGTAATCGCAGGTCATGCTTTTAAATGACTCCGAATTAGAGTCTGACACGTCAGTCCCTCAGAATCCCCCAAATGTCCATGAGTCGCTTGATTCTCTTATAGAGTCAGTCAACAAGTTTCTGACGTTGGACGAAGAGAATATTCCCGCTCCGGAACGCATTATCTCCTTTAAGAAGACTAAACGTGTACGCAAGGTATCTGCCAGCCATCCGTAGTTTAAGGACATTGTCCAGAAACATAGGGACCGGCCACAAACGGTTCACAGGGCAGAAGTTTATCGAAGCTAAATACCCCATTGCTCCAGATCTAATGAAGGACTGGTTACAGTCCCCCTCGGTGGATCCTCCTGTATAGCGTCTTGCTTCTAAAACACTTCTATCCGTTTCTGAGGGCTCTTCAGTCAGAAACCCCTCCAATCGTCAAATTGACTACCTTGCTCGCTCAGTTTTTGGAGCTTCAGGAGCGGACTTTTCCCATCTTTCCTGGCAACTTGGGTGGCTAAGGCAATGGCCACTTGGGCAGAAGTCTTAATTACTGCCTTCCAAGGTAGCAATCTACCTCCGGAGACAACCAGTGTCGCCAGGAAGATAATTCACAATAATTCAATTTGTAGTGGACGCCTCTTTAGATGCCGCAAATTGCGCTGCTCAGGCAGCCGCTAATGCAGTCTCCATTAGAAAAGCACTATAGCTACACGATTGGCGGGCAGATTCCACCTCCAAGAGATCGATGACTTCTCTGCCCTATCAAACTGGCCGCCTATTTGCAGAGAAACCGGACCAGCTCATTTCTGACGCCTCCCGTCTGCTTTCATTCAGTCACAGCCTTCCTTCGGGCCGTTCATGCGCTGCAAAGGGACGGAGTCATCATTCCGGTCCCTCAAGACGAAAGGTTTGAATAGAAAAACCCTGAACCATTCTGTGGTTTCAAATAAGGAAGGAACGATGCGGCCCATACTGGACCTCAAGCTGTTAAATCAGTTTGTCAAGGTTCAGCAATTCCGAATGGAATCCCTCCGATCAGTTGTCGCCTCCATGTAAAAAGGAGAGTTCCTAGCATCCATCGGTATCAAAGATGCTTACCTTCACATCCCGATTTGCCCGTCCTACCAGTTCTTGAGTTTTGCAATTCGAGAGGAACACTTCCAGTTCGTTGCCTTGCCCTTCGTACTCGCCACCGCCCCCAGGGTCATTACCAAGGTCATGGCCATTCTTCACGCTCGGGGACTGGTGGTATTGCTGTATCTGGACGACTTGCTGATCAAGGTTCCGTCCCTTCCAGCCTGCGAGGGATCCGTGGATATCACAGTACATAAACTTTTTCGCCTGGGTCGGAAGATAAACTTCGCAAAGTCTTCCCAACACTGGTCCAGCAGTTTTCCCTTTTGGGAATAATCTTGGATACTTCCCGCAGGTTGGTCATTCTCCCTCCAGAAAAGGCCCGAGCCTTACAACAGGCAGCGCAGACTCTTTCCCGACAAGTTTCTCACTCCATACGTTTCAGCATGAGAGTTCTCGTAAGGATGGTGGCAGCGATGGGAGCGGTCCCATTCGCACAGTTCCATTTCCGCCCTTTACAACATGCGTTGCTGTTAACTTGGGACAAGAACCCGTTCTCCTTGGACCGTCGGTTCCTTCTGTCCCTGCGGGTCAGATAAGCCTTCAAGTGGCAGACACTGAAATCCTCCCTGAATCAAGGGAAGTCCTTTCTCCCAGTACGATGGTAGGTGGTGACCACAAGGTACAGGGTGTGTTTCGTCACCACACGGCACAAGGTCATTGGTTAATTCGAGAGTCACGTCTCCCCATCAACATCTTGGAGATATGAGCGATCAGATTAGCCCTGAGTTTCCACCATCTCCTCGCAGGTCACCCCATCAGGATCCAATCCGACAACGCCACGGCAGTTGCGTATATCAACCGTCAGGGGAGTACTCGGAGCAGGATGGCCATGCACGAAGTGAGTCACATCCTCCATTGGGCTGAGACCAACCATTCGCCCATCTCAGCAATCCATATCCCGGGTGTATACAATTGGGCGGTGGATTTTCTCAGTCGCCAAGGCCTTGCCTCAGGAGAGTGGTTTCTTCATCCGGAAGTTTTTTCAGCAGATTAGCCATCGCTGGGGGACTAAACTTGTTTTTCTTCTCTTTCAGGTTATATCAGGGGCAGAATGCTGTAGATAAGCCCCGAAAGGCTGTGGCCACAGCTTATAACAGCAAAAAGAGGTGACAGGTTCCCGTTATTCTTTATTTTCAGTTGAGTTAATGATATGCTCGTGCTCCAGGGCGGCCTGTGCTGGGGGCTTCATGTGGTGCTCTGATTAGGTATTCATCAGTATGGCTTCTGAATATAATGAATATATTATCATTGAGGGGAAAAAAATAAATAAATAAATAATCACATTCAGCAATCGACGTCACTGCAGCCTGATCGCATCTATAATATAATTGTGATATACATTTACTAGAAAAAAAAAAAAAGATCAAAATGATGCCGGCTTTCGATCCAATAGATGCTACAGGTGCCACCAGTGCCATTTTGCTAGAGTGAAGAAGAAGAAGAAGAAGAAAAAAGTCTCCACCAAGATGGCGCCTACGCAGTAGCATCTATGAGATCACCGATAGCTGCTGCTGTGCAGGAGTGGCCGGCGCCATTTTGAGACAGAATTTTTTTTTTCCAGAATAAATGTATATAACTAAATAAAATAATTAAATGCATATTACAGATGCGATCATGCTGCAGTGTCGCCATCTGCTGAATGTAATTTTTTTTTCTCAATAGATATTATATTCAGAAGCCATACTGGTGAATACCTAATCAGAGCACCACATGAAGACCCCCCCACAGGCCACCCCAGAGCACGAGCTTATCATTAACTCAAAACTGAAAATAAAGATTACACAACAACCACAAGAAGGATTTCATTACCAGCTATCATTGTAATCAGTATAACGGCGCCGACCTGACACTGTCTGTAGGTTACTGTGCGCAATCCAGCTGACAGGTTCCCTTTAAGGATTGGCCTTCAATATAAAAGTACTAGACAATGCCTTTAACACAGAGATTACATACCACCCCGATAGAGGTTTCCTTGTGAGTAACTCCCTAAATCATAACTCCCAAAATTGCATTACAATGATCTTAAAAGGAAATTGTCAAGAAAATGACCCAACATTCAATTCAGAAAATATCAATAGCAATTTTTAATTATAAAAACATTAATGTCACTTATCTTGAAATATTATTATATTTATTTTTTTAAAGCTGACTGCAATAACAATCTATACTTTTATCAAAAATGGGATGCATCAGATTAACCAAATGATATTCTGAGCTCCGGCAAGTACAGTCATTTATCTCCTACAAGCTAAGAGAAACTATATATTCAGACAAATTCAGTACCAAGTGTGAAAGGATATAAGATCGAGCAGAGAGCTGTGAGTGCGGTCATTCATACATAACTGAGCAATCATCTCTGCTCGGAGGATCTCATCGTCAGTCATTCCTAAAAGCAGAAACACAAAAGGTTAAGGTTAAGTTAGAACCTAATAATACATAATATTTAGCCTTGAGCAGGTCTAACTTGCAAGTCTAAAATAAAGGTATCCTAATATATTTAACAAAAATAAAAAAATACAGCCCTACTTTATTACACAGCTTTTACTTCTGCTCCTAAAAGAGCCTTAAAGGGTTTTCCCACAATTCTGTGTCTGTCAGAATAGTGTCCAGAGGCTGGAAGCTCTACCAGGAGACAGGCCAGTACACCAGAAGATGTGGAGGGGGCCGTAGGAGGGCAACAACTCAGCAGCAGGACCGCTACCTCCGCCAGTGGTGAATTTGCCAATCCTGGTGTTCTGTGGCAAATGCCAAGCATCCTGCACGGTGTTGGGCTGTGTGCACAACCCCCATCTATGGATGTCGGGCCCTCAGATCATCCTCATGTAGTCGGTTTCTAACAGTTTGTGCAGACACATGCAGATTTGTGGCCTGCTGGAGGGCATTTTGCAGGGCTCTGGAAGTGCTCCTCCTGTTCCTCCTTGCACAAAGGCAGAGGTAGCTGTCCTGCTGCTGGGTTGTTGTCCTCCTACGGCCCCCTCCACGTCTCCTGGTGTACTGGCCTGTCTCCTGGTAGCACCTCCAGCCTCTGGACACTACGCTGACAGACACAGCAAACATTCTTGCCACAGCTCGCATTGATGTGCCATCCTGGATGAGCTGCACTACCTGAGCCACTTGTGTGGGTTGTAGAGTCTGTCTCATTCTACCACGAGTGTGAAAGCACAAGCAACATTCAAAAGTGACCAAAACATCAGCCAGAAAGCATTGGTACGGAGATGTGGTCTGTGGTCCCCACCTGCAGAACCACCTCCTTTATTGAGCGTGTCTTGATAATTGCCAATAATTTCCATCTGTTGTCTATTCCATTTGCACAACAGCATGTGAAATTGATTGTCAATCAGTGTTGCTTCCTAAGTGGACAGTTTGATTTCACAGAAGTTTGATTTACTTGGAGTTATATTCTGTTGTTTAAGTGTTCCCTTTATTTTTTTGAGCAGTGTATATTTAGAGCGCCGCTGAAAGTGGCAGGTCTCTCTCTGTGAGCACACAAACAAGAGACCTGTCAGTTCCATACAGGTACTGGAGCGCTGGGCAGAGCCAGACAAGTCTGCTCCGGGCTATGATCCAGGCTGAATCTTTAAAGCATATTTTCTCTGAAACACCGTAGCGTTGCAGACCAAATATACAGAGTGCTGCTGCAAATGTGGCAGGTATCTGCCTGTGTGCACACAAACGACAGACCTGTCAATCACCTACAGTGGCACTGGGAAGAGCCAGACTATCCTTGTCTATGGTCCCCGGCTCGATCTTCGAAGTATACTTTCTCTGAAACGCTGGAGCATATCAAACAAAAATATGTCAAGCTCTTATTCATGCGGTCCACGGTTTGGGTAGCATCAATCAGCTGACGGTTCATTTTAAAGACTGCAAGACACAGTGGCGCTCCTATTTTCCCGCCAGCGCACAAGACATAAAATGAAGTGGCAGAGAGAATGGAAGACCACCGCTGCATTCAAACTTCTCACTGCAGGAAGAATCGAGTGATCGTGGCGGAGCCGACCGTGAACACGCGCCATTTCTGGAAGAAAGCAGCCATGTTTTCATAATCATGGACAATCCCTTTAAGAAACTAATATGTTAACCCCTTCCTTACCGATGATGGAATAGTACGTCATTGGTAAGGATCCCCCGCTTTGAGGTGGGCTCCGGCGGTGAGCCCACCGCAAAGCCGCAACATGTCAGCTGTTATGAACAGCTGACATGTGCCCGCAATAGGCACGAGCGGAATCGCTGTCCGCCCGCGCCTATTAACTAGTTAAATCCCACTGTCAATGCTGACAGCGGGCATTCAAATAGCACTTCCGGCCTCTAGGCCGGAAACGAGCTCATCGCCGACCCCCGTCACGTGATCGGGGGTCGGCGTCATGTTGCCTGGACAACCACAGGTCTCAGAGAACTCTATGGTTGTTCCGGGCACATGGCTTTGAGTGCCGTCCGGTAGTCGGCGCTGAAAGCACAGCAGTAAATCTGCTACATATGGGCGATCTGTTCATCGCCCATATGTAGCAGAGCAGATTGGGTTGTGCATGCTTCTAGCCTCCTACTGAGGCTGTTGAAGCATGCCAAAAGTAAAAAAAAAAAAAAAGGTTTAAAAAAATAAATAAAAAAACCTAAAAGTTCAAATCACTCCCACATACACATATTCGGTATCGCCGCGTTCAGATTCGCCCGATCTATCAATAAAAAAAAGCATTAACCCGAACGCTAAATGGCTTAGCGAGAGAAAAATTCAAAACGCCAAAATTACGTTTTTTCGGTCGCTGCGACATTGCATTAAAATGCAATAACGGGCGATCAAAAGAAGGTATTTGCACAAAAGTGATAACATTAAAAATATCAGCCCGGCACGCAAAAAATAAGCCCTCACCCGACCCCAGATCACGAAAAATGAAGACGCTACAGGTCTCAGAAATTGCGCGATTTTTTTTTTTTTAGCAAACTTTGGAAATTTTTTTCACCACTTAGATAAAAGAGAACCTAGATATGTTTGGTGTCTGTGAACTCGTAATGACCTGGAGAATCATAATGGCAGGTCAGATTTAGCATCTAGTGAACCTGGCAAAATAAACAAGCAAAAAACAAGTGTGGGATTGCACTTTTTTTGCAATCTAACTGCACTTGGAATTTTTTTCCTGTTTTCGAGTACATGACATGATAAAACCAATGGTGTCTTTTAAAAGTTCAACTCGTCCCGCAAAAAATAAGCCCTCACACGGCCATATAGACGGAAAAATAAAAAAGTTATGGCTCTGGAAAGAAGGGGAGTGAAAAACGAAAACTCGAAAAAAGCTCCGGGAGTGAAGGGGTTAAAACGTAGTAGTAAGCGGTTAGAAGGTCTAAAAGTCTAAATGTTTCCAGGACAACTTACCCAAATGTAAGCGGAGACTTAACAGGATAACCAGAAATGTCAGCGCTCCTTCAAGCATCGACCTTTCATGATCGGACTCGAGGACTAAGTTCTGGTGTTGGGAGGCCATCGTTAAAAGGTCCACAACCTTAAACCTTAGAGAAAATGGGAGACGTTTTAAACGGACGGCAATACATTCAATTGAAACTGGAATTGTACAAACTTACAAGTTAGGTTAGAAATTGGGCTAAAAATAATTATATATTCACACACGGTAATGGGCGAAAGTGCTCAGCAGCTGTGGAAAAAATGCTGCAATGTAAGGCTACATTCACACTTGCGTTGCTTGGAGCTGCGTCGATCTGCGCACGGCCGCTGCTAAGCTCTGCTCACGGCCGCGCCTCCTCCGGTTAGCTCCGCCTATGGGCGCATGACGCTGCATGCGACCTGCGTACCCTATCTTTAGGATTGGGTCCGCAGGCCGTGCGCAGGTATGCGTTTGCCGGCGCATGCGTCCTTTTGACGATGCGCCGAGCGCACCAAAATGCAACAGGGTGCGTTTGGCGCACCGTCAAAAGGATGCATGCACCGGCAAACGCATACCTGCGCACGGCCTGCGTACCCAATGCTAAAGATAGGGTATGCAGGTCACATGTAGCGTCATGTGCCCATAGGCGGAGATGACCGGAGGAGGCGCGGCAGGGGGCGGAGCTTAGTGGCTGCTGTGCGCAGACCGACGCAGCTCCAAGCAACGCAAGTGTGAAAGCAGCCTAAGAATATTCTCAAAAATAGAAGTGTTAATGGTTTATATTTTATCAATTAACAAAATGCAAAGAGAATGAACTACAGAAATATAAATAAAAATAAAATACATATTTGGTTACCGCTCTTTGCCTTAAAAATAGCATCACTACTTCTAGCTAAACTTGCACAAAGTCAGGGATTTTGTAGGATTATGGTCAGATAACCAATTATATCAAACGTGATAATGATCATCATTTTCTTTTGTAGATTTAAACACAGTTGTTGACTGACACAAACAACTGTAAAAAGCTTAAAACTGGGTGAGGAACTGCCAAAATCTGCTACAAAAGGTGAGGTTGTAGAAGACAGTTTCATGTCATAGGTCATACTACACCATGGCAAGACTAAGCACAGCAACAAGAAACAAGGTAGTTATACTCTATGAGCAAACGCTCAGACAAAAGATTTCAAAGCAAGCCAAGTTTTCATGATTTGCTGCTCAAGCTCTTTGATGATGCACCAAGAAATGGACAACATTAAGGACAGTACACACAGTGGTTGGCCAAGGAATCTCAGTACAGCAGTTGAAAGACACATCCTGCTTACGTCACTTCGAAATCGGAAGATGTCAAACAGTGCCATCAGTTCAGACCTGGCAGCAACCAGTGATACCCAGGCTACACATTTCAAGGAAGAAATGTGGCAAAAAAACAAACAGCTTTGACATGAAAACAAGGCCTTGTGACTCAAATATGCACAAAAGCACAGAAACTAGAGTGCAGAAAAATGGGAGCAGGAGCTCTTGACTAATGAATCAAAATGTGAAATATTTGGTTGTAAAAGGATTGCAGGCTGTCGCCAGAAGGCTGGGGTTGGGTTCGGTAATAAGTGTCTGCAGGAAACAGTGAAGCATGGTGGAGGGCTCCTTGTAAGTTTACAGCTGTATTCTAATAAAATGAGCTGGGGAATTGGTCAGAATTGATGGCGCCCTCCAATGCTGAGAAATATAACCCCATGGTGTGGACATACCATTGATTGATTGAACCTGTGCAGCCGCCCAATAGGAGGAGCTAATTTTTTGTGCATAGCGTCAGCCTCCTAGTGGCAGCAGCCAGAGCCATGGCTTCCTGTGTCCCATAATGTAGCGATAGAGAAAGTTATCAGCTAGTGACCATCATAGTAGATTGTTAGAGAGAAATAATTAGGTGCTTATTGATGGGCTAACAGGGGCCCATATACAGTATTTGCACAGGGGTCCTCTACAACCTGGACCTGTCCTAGAAGAATGGGTGTACCTAGAAGAATTGATGTGGTTTTAAATGCAAAGAGCAGTCACACCGAATATTGAATATATACATACACACACGATCGCAGGCTGCTCTTAGATAAGGTTTTCACGAGGAAGATTTTTCCTTGAACTCTGAGGCTCTGTGCATACGGTTCGGTTTCTACTGCGGATCCGCAGCGGATTTGCCGCTGCGGATCTGCAGCAGAACTGCAGGTGATGTGCAGTACCATTATAGCCTATGGAAAAAAAAAAACGCTGTGCACATGCTGCGTTTTTTTCCGCGCGGTAAAAAAAAAAAAAAAAAGCAGCATGTGACTTCGTTTGTGCGGTTTTGCTGCAGTTTTCAACCTGCTCCATTCTACAAATCCGCAGGTGGAAAACCGCACAAAAATCACAGTAAAACCGCAAAAAAAAGGAAGAAATCCGCAGGAAAAAAGCAGGTCATTTGACCTGCGGATTTAGTAAAATCTGCGGAAGAATCCGCACTGTGTGCACATAGCCTGAAGGGAACACTCACTTAAAAGGAGTTATCCAAGTAGAGAAAAACATGGCTGTTTATTACTCCCTGGTGTTTTTGACTTTCTGCAACGTCAAAATTCATAAGAGCTTTTTTTTACCCCCCAGTCGAAATTCCATATGAAAAATATTGCAGTGTTTTTGGTATGTTGAGTGAAGCTTTGTGCATAGGATTTTTATTTTTTTGCTTCTATGAAGTTTAGTGCCAAAATTTGGAGCATTGTTTCAAATGACATTCAAAGGGTATTTTGAAAAAGAATAAAGGGGGGGTGCGAGTGAATTACGAACAGAAGTGTAGATCTCCAATGTAAATCAACTAGAGGAGGTGTCGGAGTACATTTCATGTGGATAGCACTTTTTTTTTTTTTTTTTTTACACTAAAATTCATATGAAAAAAGCATAGTGCCATGCTGCAATACCAGATACGACTTTTAGAAAAGCGTGACACTGTTTCTGGGAAGAAAACATCCATGCTTTTCATTTTCAGAAGTGGCATGTCATGATCCATTTCACAATCTTACCTTTCAAAAACTGATGAAATAAAGTAGTCTGGGTCTAGTTTGGATGCACAAACCTGAATCAGAAAAAAAAAAAAAAAAAAAAAAAAGAGGATTGGGAAAGTTTGCAGTAGTAATGCAAGTATCAAAACAGCAGGACGGGAGAGTGTGATTGAGAACTCACCTGTAACAGGTAGATGTCTGGGTCAATCATGGAATTACAGAAATGTGACTGTACGTAGGTCATCGCTTGTCCTTTGATTTGAAGGCCGTTCCGTACCCACATATTGCTGTGAACTTCAGACAGGCTGGCCTAGAACAAAACCAGGACAAGATCGGATGACTGGAAATTGTGACGATGTCTACAGGACGTGTTCCACATTCTAGGTGAAGTGATGGAACAAAGCAAGATTTCTATGATTTATTACCGCTTGTAGCACATGTTATAGGTAAAACTTCCACTTACGAACAATTTGCAACTTCTTAGAAAAATTAAAAAAAAACAAAAAAAACATCAATAATTAAGGAACTACCACACATAGTATGAATCAGACCCTGGGTTGAGTTGTGTCAGACAAAGTTTAGCTGGAAGATCTGGCCGGGGATCAATGTAATGGACCAGACTAGCCCAGTGCCACTTCAGATGATTGACAGGTCTCCCGCTATGCAAAAGACCTGTCAATCACCTAGAGCAGCGCTGCAAGAAGTCTGCAGACAACTGTGGCGGGCTAGTCTAGTCTCCAGCTATGGTCTACCCGCCAAATCTTCTAGCCAAATTTTCTCTGCAACACCGTAGAATTAAACACCCATCATTCTACATCTCGAATGACACCAGATTGCAGTAAAATCTGTGAGACCTGCCAGCAAATGTCTACGATCACCGTGATGAATATGAGACACATGAGAAGCAGTGTAACACCCGCAAGTCACAGGCTCTGTACCTGGATTAACAGTGGGTGAACCATCAGTTTCATCAGCATTTCCTGGTCAGGCAAAATCGAATCCAAATCTATCTCCTGACACTTCACAGCCTGCCGGAAAAGAGAGAAAAATTAGTAATTTTATCTACATGTGACTAATAGGCGATAACAGAAGACGCACGTGCATTATTAAGATGATCATCCTGACCTACTAGGGGCCTTGGCTCATATTCTCCACAAAGCTAACCCTGAGAATACATCTGTAGATGCTTTTGTGTTAACTCCACCGAGAGCCGAAGATTTAATTTCCCTTCACCGCTACGATGTCCATTCAGAAAAAGGAGAATTCACCCAAAAAAAAAAAAAAAAAAGAAAAAAAAAAAAATCGATATCAGACAGCGGAGGAGCCAATGAAACAGAAGCCCAGACGGCTGTCCCATAAATATAATATAGGAATAAGAAAGCAGGATCCCGACTGACGCTACAGGATCTCCTCCGCATTGTTGTTACACTGGAATGGATAAATCTCCCCTTATCTCTGGGACAATAATGAAGGAGACACCAAGATGTCCATCGGGAGAGAAGCCACCATTAAAGCCGCCAAGTGCATATGGCACACACTACATGGACCAAAGTATGGAAAGGTGTGTCAATCAACAAATTTGGGTTCTTCATTCAGGCCCTTCAGCCCCCAGCGCCCAACCTCCGGCCCCCCCGCCATGGCATCTACATTTATACTAACATGTGACAGAATGGCTAGTGGTTTGGAGCTCACTGATACCAGCACGGTCCTGTAGAATGAGCCACTGCTGTAACAAGTCCGTTCATGACACTTCTCAATAATATCAAGCATAGTTGATGGGGGAAGAAGTGGAAGGAACCGCAGCAACTCAGCAAGGAATGGGGACCCCGTAACGTTACAGAGCAGGGTCACTTAGTGCTGAGGAGCAGAAGGCAGAAAAATAGATCATCGCTCTCTTTCCTCCAATACCTGACCTCCTCTGGTATTAACATCAGTGTAAAAACTGCGCCACTGCCTTGAGCTTCATGGCCGAGCAGCTGCATGCAGCCGTACATCACCAAGCACAATACCGAGCGTCGGATGGAGTGGTGTAAAGCCGCCACCACTGGATTCTGGAGGAAACATGTCCTGTACAGTGACAGATCACACTTTATCTGGCTGCTGATGGTTGAACCCGAGTTTGGCAAATGGAACGAGAATGTTATCCGCCTGACTGCATTGTGCCCGCTGTAGTTTGATGCAGGAGGTATATTGCTATGTGCTGTTTTTTAGGGGTGGCCCCCTTTGTTCCAGTGGAAGGAAATCTTAATGCTAAAGCTGCATTCATTCTGTATAGGGCTTCTGATATCTGTGCCTGGCTCTTTCCCGCATCCACAACAAGAATGAATAGAGTTGGCAGTCGGGTGTCCAACCTACCGAGTCATTTTGGAATAGGTATAAAAAGTTGCCGGTGGTCAGACCAGCACCAATCAGCAAGTTATCACTTATCTATTGGATCAGTAATAAAAGGGCTGCACAGTGAACACGAGTGAAGTATGATCGTGTCCTAGGTAGCAGTTTTGCATGAGGCCCAGGTTTATCTGTAGTAAGAGTGTCGGCAGCCACTGCCCGGAACTGCTCGATTGCACAGCCACTCCGTCTTCTGATCGTGGCAGCGGCAGGGTGCTACACATCCACCTCCTATTGATTTTAATCATGTAAAGGTTATATAAAATAATGATATTCCTGATGTTCTTATAAAGCACTGGTAAAAGGAAAAAAAGATATGGTGGAAAACTTGCTGCAAACAGAAGAAGTGCACCAAGAACACAAGCAGTATGTACCTTGCTTAAAAACATGGCGTAGTAGCGATGCAGAGGCAAATGGAAGGTAACCTGATTCGGAGCAGGCTGGGAAAAGAATTACAATTTTATTAGTTTAGAAATGCAAAAACTTACAACCGTGCATAATGTATGAAAATAGCAGTGACCTCTACAATCTCAGATCATGAACTTTGGCACAATCAAAAAAGATAACAGAAAAAAAAAAAAAAAAAAGAAAATACATTTATATCTATGCCATAAACAATGTGAGTACTATTTGTGGGAGAAACCCTTGAGCAACAGGAATAGCTGAATTGGGCTAGTTCAATATGGCACACAGTGCAGAAGGGGGTTGCTGCATCTGGAAAAAGCCCAAGTCCTTTAAAATACATATGACGGTGATTGAGCATACTCCGTGATACTCCAGTCAACATCTATAGGGTCCATGGAAACAAAAATTCTTTTGTCAGCGGTCTCCATCCCTTCCAAAGACATAGGATGAATTGGCAAGTCACATGCTCAAATATCGCCTCCTCATATCCTGTGGACAAGCGACAAGTGTCCTTTGTGGGACAACCTGTCTGCTTCAGTCTAAAAATTCACAAAACTGGAACCATAACTTTCTGCAATCCAGATGTCACAAAATTGACAAACAAATATGTGCAGGAGGTGAAAAAATGTGTAACTGCTCAACCTCCTTACTGTGACATATCTTGGACTGGCGAGAAGGGTGCAAACATGAAGACAAGTTCCTCCAGCCCATGCTGAAGTGACTAGGGGCTGCACACTCCTCTGCCTCCTGCTTATGATGGGTTTCTCCAGGCTGGAGCTGCCTCTCATAGACCTACATTGACCTACTTGCAGCACTCACAGATATAATAGACAGCGTGAGATGATAGACAGTTATCATTTCTGCTTCGTATAAAAGCAGTGATATCTTTCCTCCTGACGTCACTTACAACTTCCTTCCCTACCACCATCCCCCAAAGGCTAATGTTCACACATTGCATTTTTTCAGCTTTGTTTTCAACTTTTAATGCAAATTAAAAATTGCTTTTTAGAACACCAAAAGCTACAAGATTTCAAAAATCTCATGTGCATGCTTTTTTTTCTAACCAAACAGAAAAACTGCATTTATTAAATCTGCAGAATGTCAGTTGTGTTGTTTTTGAAGTGTTTATTTATTCATAGAAAAAAAAGTAAGAAAGTGCAAAAGTGCTGCAAAAAAATGTGACTTTTCAGCATTTCTGGTAAATAAAAAACTTTATTAAACATGTAGATGTAAACAAAGTTGTAAACCAAAAAAAAGGAAAAAAATGGCTTTTGTAATCACTGTCTCTACTGCAAAAAGCAGGTTTTGCCTGTAGAAAAAAAAACACTGCAAGAAAGCCTTTCAGCACAAGACACCTTTCGCTTTAGAGAGTCTAAAAATGCACAAGATTTATCAAACAGAACAAGTCTAGAAAATTGTGGCATATTTTTAGACGGTCTAAAAATTTCACATGATTAGTAAATCTGCCCGATGAGAGCAGGAAGAAAAAAAAAAAATGTTCAACCTTGACAATCGAGTGCTGCACCTATACCTTTTGTCATGGTATCACTTAAAAGCAAAGGTTCGGGGCTTTAATATCTTATTACTTTAGTTGCAGCAATCACTTATATATGCATCCACATCCATCTTTTTCTCAGAAAGCAGCCATTTCTTTAAGTATGCAAGCAAAAATTTTTGAGCCAATAACCCATTGTGGCAAATTTTGCAACTTCTTGATGCCATAAGATGATTGCAGAGGTCATTCCCCCCATGAAATTTTTTTTCCTACAGACATTGTCTAACTGATAATTGTATTATTTCTTCAATTGTCAATACAGAAATTGTAGGCAAAATTAACAAACGGGTTTTAACAAAATGAGCAATAAGTAGGAAGTGCAATGTACAAATACATTTAATTTTGTTTTGTGGATCGTGCATCTGTCAAAACATTCATGGGGCATGTCTGCTTTACAGTACACCCGAGTCAGAGAATAAAAAATACCCATACAAGTCCATACACAAGAAAAATCACACACGTCTGAATGAGGCCTTAGAAAACTCAAAACATGAAAATCTAAGAGACCACGAAGTCTCACGCAGGATAGCAGTAAATACAAAACCATCCTACATGCCAAACCTACCTCATCCACAAAGTTTATAGCATCAAACCAATCCTGAAGTGCTTCAAGGCAATACCGGACAACATTCCTAGTGTACTCCTGAGTCTCCTACAAAGAAAAAAAGGGTCAAGCTCGCTATGCAATAAAAGATATGCAAGTAACATACACACAATATAATATACATACATGTATTACCGTATATAGCTAAAATGACGGTCTTCTGTAAAGGTCCAGCCTCTAGTGGTCTTCACAGAAGTACCAACATGGCTGCCCTGTGGGCCGTCAGCAGGCCCCCAGCCCATCAGCACCTTGAGATTACTTCAAAGGGGGAAATCGATGGACGCCTAGAACGGCACCACACGCCTTAAATGCAACTGTCAGGCATTGACAACGGCACTTAAGGGGTTAAATGCAGAGGTCATGGTTGCCAACTTGATTTTTTATTTTTTTCTGGATGGCTTATAACAATCATGGACAGACAAAATATTTTACAGACATACTGGAAAACCATAATCAATCACTATGTTTATTGGTGATACAAGTCTACATTTAGTGTCAAACTGGGGTGACAAGGGTCCACCATTAACCTTGACTTGAGGGGCCCTCTGTTTAGCTTCATGCAAATATTATATTACCGTCTTTCACAAGTTTGCTTCTGCTTCTATATAAAAATAAACCAGGTAGTTTGTTGAATGAGGAGATACTGCTTTCTTTATCGCTTCATTGGGGGACACAGGTAACCCTGGGTGTATGCTGCTGTCGCTAGGAGGCTGGCACGAGACAAAAAAGGAAAATAGCTCCTCAGCAGTATACACCCACCGACGGGCACAAAGTACCTCAGTTTAAGCCCAGTGTCTGTAGGTGGCGGACCTGGATCTGATCCCAGAGCCGCATTTTCCTTTTCAGGTTCCCTGTGTGTTTTTATTAACCTTTTCCCTTAGTCATTCAGGTTACTTTTTCTTAGGGTAACAGGGTGTAATTTCTCACCCTGTTTTCCCATACTTATGCGACTGAGAGAGTAATGTGGTGTGACCCACATCGCCCACTCTCAGGCCTACAAGGCAGGACCTAATCCCCTGTCATCTTCATGGGTGTTCAGGGTGATTCCAGCTGACCGGTCCTTTGCCTGTTCCCCAACCCAGCCCGCTCCTCAGAGAGGGCAGGGAGGAAGAAGGTGGTCACCAGCGGTGGCCTTCCCCCTTGTTGTAAGGTAGTGACACTCTCTTCTGCACCGTCTGGAGACGGTGCGGGAAGAAGGATCCCTGACTCCAGCGACCCTCACCCACCTAAGGGCTCCTGATGCTATGCTTATCGTTGCAGAGAGAACAGGACTCACTGCAGGTATGTCTCCCTCCTTTCTCTCCTTAGCGGCAGGCGTTATCCCAGGGAACACTGTCCCGTCAATGCAACGGACCAGGACGGCGTTAGCGGAAGAGAACAGTCGTCACAGCCGTGGCCATTTCGCCCATGGTCAGGCACAGTGTTTGCAGACACTCCCCCCTCCCTTTGCGAGCCGAACCACATCCCGGTACTCTTTGGCTAGTGCGTTTAAATCTCGCGCTCTATTTATCCAATAGGAGGTTTCTTCCTCCTCCCCTTCTGTCTGGCCACGCCCCCCACAGTGCACGCTTTTTCCACTCCTATGACTGAGCTTCCCCTTCCTGGCTGTTCACTCCCCTGGCGTGCCAGCTAATCGGAGAATAACTTTCGTTTGCACTGGCCGGCAGATCTTCCTGGCTGTTCAAGCCCCTCCGGCATGTCATCCAATAGGATTCTATCTTTCTCTTTCACCGGCCGGCAGACTTCAGCGGTGCGGTGAAACAGCCGATACTGCATCAGCTTCTCTCTGCAGACCTGTGGAAGCTCTGCACATGGGGGACACTGCTACATCCTGCGCTCTCTGCAGATCTGCGGATGCTCTGCACACAGGGGGACTCAGCTTCCACAGTTCTTTCTGCTGGTAGTTGCTGGCATCAGGTAGGCTCTGTTCTTTTTGTCTTGGCTCCTCCACAGCAGTATCCCCAAGGCTCAACTTATGCCCAACACTGGAGAGGTTTCTTCTTGCCCCTCTAGGCCGACTGTGATTCACTACTCCTGTGCCCTCTGAAAAAGAAAGTGTTCAGGCCAGCCCTCCCCTTTCTGCCTGTCCTGCAGCCCCTCCACCATGTCTGCCCCAACAGGTTCTCCTTGGCGTGACTGCTCACCCCCACCCTGGAATCTCTCCAGGGTGGGAGGCCGGCTTCTTCTCTTCCGGGTAGTGTGGTTGTCGGTGGTCGAAGACGTTTCTTTCCGTCTCACTTGCCAAGACATCCGTCTCAGGCCCCAGGGGTTATTCAGGCCGTCTCTTCCCTACTACGCACAAGAGTAATTGTACCCGTTTATCAGGATTCTACTCGAATCTTTTCGTAGTCCCAAAGAAAGACAAATCGCTCCATCCGATTTTGGACCTCAGGCGATTGAACCGTCATGTTAGGATCCGTCATTTCAGGATGGAGTCACTACGTTCGGTCATTGCCTCCATGGAAGTGGGAGAATCTCTTTGTTCTTTAGACATTCAGGATGCTTATCTTCACATTCATGTTTATATTCAGCATCAGAGATTCATACAGTTTGCAATCCAGGAGGATCATTATCAGTTCACCGCTCTACTCTTCAGCCTGGTCTCTGCCCCCAGAGTATTCACAAAGGTCATAGAATCATAGAATCGTAGAGTTGGAAGGGAGCTCCTGGGCCATCTGGTCCAACCCCCTGCTCAAAGCAGGATTCCCTAAATCATCCCAGTCAGATGTCTGTCCAGCCTCTGTTTGAAGACTTCCATTGAAGGAGAACTCACCACTTCTCGTGGCAGCCTGTTCCACTCATTGATCACTCTGTCAAAAAGTTTTTTCTAATATCTAATCTTTGTCTCCTCCCATTCAGTTTCATCCCATTGCTTCTAGTCTTTCCTTGTGCAAATGAGAATAAAGTTGATCCTTCTACAATGTGACAGCCCTTTAGATATTTGTAGACAGCTATTAAGTCTCCTCTCAGTCTTCTCTTTTGCAAACTAAACATTCCCAAATCCTGCAACCTTTCCTCATAAGACAGGGTTTGCAGACCGGTCACCATTCTGGTCGCTCTTTTCTGAACTTGCTCCAGTTTGTTGATG
Source organism: Dendrobates tinctorius (assembly GCF_039654945.1). Lineage (NCBI taxonomy): Eukaryota > Metazoa > Chordata > Amphibia > Anura > Dendrobatidae > Dendrobates > Dendrobates tinctorius. Next base: position 41,949,819 of record NW_027361810.1, on the reverse strand, counting down.
TCTTTTTTAAAATGTGGTGCCCAAAACTGGACACAATATTCCAGATGAGGTCTGACCAAAGAGGAGTAGAGGGAAATAATGACTTCACGTGATCTAGACTGTATGCTTCTGTTAATACATCCTAGAATTGCATTTGCCTTTTTTGCTGCTGCATCACACTGTTGACTCATATTCAGTCTGTGATCTATTAGTATACCCAAGTCTTTTTCACATGTGCTGTTGCTTAGCCCTATTCCTCCCATTCTGTATATGCTTTTTTCATTTTTATTGCCCAGATGTTGTACTTTTTTTCTTTTTCCCCTGTTAAAAACCATTCTGTTAGTTGCTGCCCACTTCTCCAGTTTATTTATATCTTTTTGAATCCTCTCTCTCTTCTCTAGTATTAGCTATCCCTCCTAGCTTTGTGTCATCAGCAAATTTAATCAGTTTACCCTCAATTCCTTCATCTAAATCGTTGATAAAGATGTTGAACAATACAGGGCCGAGGACAGAGCCCTGTGGTACCCCACTTGAGACATTCTTCCAACTGGATGTGCAGCCATTTACGACCACTCTTTGGGTCCGATCACTAAGCCAGTTATGAATCCACCTAACAGTTCCCTTGTCCATTCCATACTTAAGTCATTTTTTCAATAAGGATTGTATGAGATACTTTGTCAAATGCTTTGCTGAAGTCAAGATATACTATATCTACAGCATTTCCTTGATCCACCCAATCAGTGGTTCCGTCATAGAAGGAAATTAAGTTAGTCTGACATGACTTATTAGTTACAAACCCATGCTGACTCTGTTTAATCACTTCATTCTTATCCAGGTACTGACATACATGTTGTTTAATAATTTGTTCAAAGATCTTTCCTGGTATAGAAGTCAGACTCACCGGCCTATAGTTGCCTGGGTCCACCTTCTTCCCCTTTTTGAAGATAGGAACATTTGCTCTTCTCCAGTCTTCTGGGACTCCTCCTGTTCTCCAAGAATTTTCAAAGATTATGGAGAGGGGTTCAAAAATTTCTTCTGCTATCTCCTTCAGTACTCTGGGGTGTAATTCATCTGTACCTGGAGACTTGAATTCATTTAGGTTACCTAAGTGTTTCCACACTATATTTCTGTTTATAGATATCCTGGATTCTTCAATTCCCTTAATAGGACAGTGAAGAACAGTTGATGTTACATTTCCTTTCTGAGAGAAAACAGATGCAAAATAGGAATTTAAAAGTTCGGCCTTCTCAACATCCTGTCTTACCATTTCATCATTTTCATCCTGTAAAAATCCTATAGCATCTTTGACTTTTCTTTTACTTTTGACATATCCCCAAAATCCTTTATTATTGCTTTTGACATCTCTTGCAAGCCTCAATTCATTGTCAGCTTTAGATAATCTGATTTGTGCCCTGCAGGTTCTGCAGACAGCATTATATTCTTCTTTAGATATGCCTCCCTCTTTCCATTTTATAAACATTTTTTTCTTCCTTTTTAGCATGTGCTTAAGTTCTGTGTTCATCCATCCTGGCTTCCTTAAATGCTTCCTATTCTTCCCTCTTTTGGGAATTGTTAACAATTGTGCTTTGAGAATTTCATTTTTCAAAGATTTCCCATCCTTCTTGGACATTTTTGTCTTTAAGGATATCCAGCCATTGGATCCCTCCAATTCTCTTTCTGAATCCCTTAAAATCTGCCTTTCTGAAATCTAACCTTGACATCTGAGTCTTCACAGGTCTTCCTCCTCTAGTTATCCAAATTTCTAAAATAGCATGGTCGCTACCTCCTAGGGTCCCAGCCACTTTTACCTCCTCAACCATTTCCTCCCTGTTTATAAGGATTAGATCCAAGGTAGCAGTTCCCCTTGTTTTCTCCCCTACCTTTTGGAAGATAAAGTTATCAGCAAGAGAGGATAAGAATTTCCTTGACCTGTTAGTTTTGCCTGAGAGAGATTCCCAACAAATGTCTGGATAGTTGAAATCTCCCATGACAACTATGTCATATTTTTTGAAGAACTTGGCCATTTGATGCATAAAGAGTTCATCCATATCTTCAACTTGCACAGGCAGCCTGTAGTAAATGCCTACAATGGTGTCCTTTCCATTGTTCTGTCCTTGTATTCTTACCCAAACAGTTTCCACAGAACTCCCGGTCTCTGAGCTTCAATCTCTGTGCAGATATACGCGTTTCTAACATACAATGCGACACCTCCTCCTCGTTTATCAAGTCTGTTTCTTGCAAATAAGTTGTATCCTTCTAGTCTTGTATTCCAATCATGTGTATTGTCCCACCAAGTTTCAGTGATTCCAATGACATCATATTTATTTTCCTGTGTTAGTAGTTCCAATTCTCCTTGTTTGTTGCCCATGCTTTGTGCATTAGTATAGAAACATTTTAGTTTGTGATTGGTTTCTCTTTCTCCAATATTTGTATTAATTAGATTCTTTTGTCTTTGTTCTTCCTTTCCACTTCTAATAGCAGAGTTCTCAATAGCATTTGTCAGGTGTTTGGCTTTTTCTGGTCTTTTGCTTTTTCTGGTCTTTTGCTTCCCTTCCCATGTTGTTCTAGTTTAAAGCCCTCCTTACAAGGTGTAGCGAGGCGACTTCCAAATACATGTTTTCCAGTCTTCGTAAGGTGCACCCCATCTCTGGCAAGTAGTCCATCGTAAAGGTAATTCACTCTGTGATCCATAAATCCAAATCGTTGCTGACGGCACCATCGATGTAGCCAGGTCATGACGGCGGTCATGGCCATTCTTCGCTCCAAGGGGATTCTCATAATTCCTTACTTGGAAGATCTTCTGATCAAGGAGCCATCCCGCAGAGACTGCGACCAGAGTCTTCACATCACTCTGGACACACTGATCTCTCTCGGCTGGATTGTCAACAGAAAGAAGTCCTCCCTGACCCCAGCTCAGCTCCTGGTGTTTCTGGGTATGAGATTCGACACAGCCCAAGTCCGTGTCTTCCTTCCAAAGGAGAAGTTTTTATCTCTCTACCGGGGATCCGCACTCTAAAGAGACCAGCTCCTCTCCCTGTGCGGTCTTGCATGAGATTTCTGGGGAAGATGACTGCCCCCATGGAAGCCGTGCCTTTTGCCCAGTTCCATACCCGTCCTCTTCAGCTGGCCCTCGTCGGCTTGGGACAAGAGGACCGACTCCCTGGACCAGCCTGTGCTTCTGCCCCTCAAGGTGAGGCAGTCCCTGACCTGGTGGACGCTATCCGCATCAGTCCTACGAGGGAAGTCAGTCCTTCCTTCCTTCCTTTCCGGTTGCAGATCACCACCAACGCCAGTTTCCTCGGTTGGGGATCTTTCTTTCTTCATCACACCGTGCAGGGTCGCAGTAACGCCCAAAAAGCCGCTCTCCCCATCAATCTCCTAGATATCAGGGCAATTTTCTTTGCCCTTCGTCGCTGGCAGACGCTCCTCGCAGGCCAGCCGGTCCGCATACAGTCGGCTTACATAAACCATCAAGGTGAGACAGGTTATGGTAGAGGTAACAAGGATTCTGCGATGGGCGTAATGTCACGTTCCTGCCATATCAGATGTGCATAGTCTTGGGGTGGAAAACTGGGCAGCCGATTTTCTGAACCGTCAGGGTCGGGCAAGTGGTCTCTTAGCCCCGCCGTTTTCAACCAGATATGCAAGAAATGGGGCACACTGGACGTCGACCTGATGGCGTCTCGGATGAACCACAAGGTTCCTCAGTACATAGCCAGGTCCCGGGATCGGCTAGCCATTGGCTGCGATGTTCTAGTAATCCCGTGGTCACAAATCCAACTGCCTTATCTTTTTCCACCTATCCCCTTGATTACGAGAGTCATGAAAAAGATAAAGGCGGAAGGAATTCCCGTAATCCTGATAGCTCCAGACTGGCCAAGACGGACCTGGTATGTGGAGCTGGTGAACATGTTCAAGAACGCTCCCTGGAAGCTTCCAGACAGTCCAGATCTTCTCTTACAAGGCCCCCCTCTTTCATCAGAGTACACAGTCTCCGAGTTTAACGGCATGGCCTTTGAGGCCGCAGTCCTGAGGGAGGTTGGTTCCCCCCCCCCCCATCAGGTCATTCAGACCATTATTAGGGCGAGAAAACCAGCATCATCATGTATCTACCACAGATACTGGAAGGCCTTCTTCCAGTGGAGTCAGAACAACAATTTGGTCCCTGTGTATTTTTCCCTTCCTTCCATACTGGGTTTTCTACAAGCGGGTCTCGACTTGGGTCTATCACTCAGTACCCATTAGGGGAAAGTTGCCGCTCTGTCAATTATTTGCCAATTAGTATTGTGAGGAAAGAGGGAGACACAAGCGCAATATAGGGTCTTATCCCACAAATGAAGTAAGCGCTTTGACAGAAAACTGCTCACCTGGTAGCAGGTATTCAAAGCATGTATAGATAAGGGCTGCTGCAGAACTCTGCAAAGGAATACGTGGATTTTGTCCGCGCTGCCCAAATGATGAAATTCCGGAAGGCTAATAAAGTTTGACAGTGGTTTATTCTACGTATTTCAAGGTTTTTTTGCAACCTCTTCTTCAGGAAATGTGGTATTTCCTGAAGAAGAGGTTGCAAAAAACCTTGAAACGCGTAGAATAAACCACTGTCAAAACTTATTAACCTTCTGGAATTTCATCATTAGGGCAGCGCGGACGAAATCCACATATTCCTTTGCAGAGTTCAGTTATTTGCCAATGAAATCTGGCTTCTCTTGCCCAGGTAAAGACTTTTCTTCAAGAGTCGCCCACCTGGCACCTCCTTATCGTCCTCTGAGAGATCCATAGGATCTTAATCTTGTCCTTGGTGCACTCCAGCGCGCTCCTTTTGAGCCTATTCAGGACGTTCCTTTTATCTCCTGTCATGTAAAGTTGCGTTTTTAGTTGCCATTACATCCATCAGGAGAGTTTCTGTGTTAGCAGCATTATCCTGCCGTTCTCCGTTCCTGATTCTACATCAGGACAAGGTAGTTCTCATGCTCGTTCCTTCCTTCCTACCTAAGATGGTCTCTTCATTTCACATAATGAAAATATTGTCCTTCCTTCACTATGTCCCTCTTCGGTCCATCCCATGGAGAAGTCCCTTCACAAGTTGGATCTGGTAAGAGCTATCTGAGTCTACCTTTCAAAGACTGCTTCCTTTCGCCACTTTGATGCCCCATTTTTCATCTCTGAAGGTCATTGTAAGGGGTTCCTAGCTTCTAAGTCCACTATTGCCCGTTAGATTCGTTTGGAGGCATAATGTGTTCAGGGGTGAGGGCTCATTCCACTCTGGCAGTGGGGGCAACCTGGGCAGTTCGTCACCATGCCTTGGCTTTGCAGATTTGTAAGGCCAGGACCTGGTCATCTTTTCACACCTTCGCAAGGTTTACAGGGTTCATACCCATGCCTCGTTTGATGCAGGCAGGTAAGGAAGGTGCTGCGGACGGTGGTTACGCACCAGCCGACCTAATTTTGTTTTTCTTTGGCTTTTTTCTGTTCTCACCCTTTGGGACGTCCCATGGTTACCTATGTCCCCCAATGAAGCGATAAAGTGATTTTTGATACCGTAAAATCTCTTTCTAGGAGACTTCATTGGGGGACACAGCTCTCTTCCCAAATGGTACCTTTTTTGGGCCTATATGCCTTTGTTGTTGGGTTGGTAAAATATGTTGAGCTTTTGGTTGATTCTCCTACAGCTTTAACACTAACTGAGGTACTTTGTTCCTGTCAATGGGTGTATACTACTGGGGAGGAGAATTTTCCTTTTTTTGCCTAGTGTCAGCCTCCTAGAGTCAGCAGCATACACCCATGGTTACCTGTGTCCCCCAATGAAGGCTCCAAGAAAGATTTTATGGTGAGTACCAAAAATCCCTCTTTTGTCTGTACATAGTGAATTAATGCATTGGCCAACTACTGCTCATGTTGGGAGGTAAGTGGTTTACTCTTGCATAGGGGCCCACCAGAGAATTCTCCTGTTCTCCTGTGGGCCAGTCTGAGCCTGTCTAAAGCCTATACTTCCGAAAAGACGAAATCAGCTTCATTCATTGTAAAATGATAACTACAATCCTAAAAAAATCTTAAGCTTCTCAAGTTTCCAAAAAATTATGGACGCAACAAAAAAACAATTTTCATGGAAAGGGGGAAAAAAAAAAAAGCATGCCCTATTTTCCAGACACTGCTGGAATTTCTGGATGGCTGGAAACCTTGGCTCAGGATCCTTGCTTTTATAGACAGAGGACAGCTGTGTAACAGCTGGAATCTGCCTGGTATGGAGCACTGGCTCAGCTCCTGAGCCCACTCCAAACACGTGCATCATACATGTACAGCAGGTGACAGGAAAGGAGTAAATATAGAGGCTCTTGTGCATGTCCACGTGTCTGTTTTAGGATAAAAAGACGAGATTCTGCAGCGTCCTTAAATCAAGTGAGACATTGTGCAGGGCGATATGTGGTGTCCCAACATAGGCTAGTTGAAGTGCCATTTGTACGTTGACTGCAATATGGATTCCTTCTACTCTTCTAATATGGTTTCCCTAATGGAAACAGTAGAATTTATTACCACCTCTGACTTTGCAGAGGAGGTCAAATTGCACTTGCTCTGCGACATATTTAAGGGCAGCAAATGATAGGTCAGTGACAAAGATCTGCTGTCCCTAGACTCACGTTGCAGAGCTTTCGTGTATCCTACGTGATGCAGCATCATTTTACCTCTCCTGCCTCCTGCGTGTGATAGGTTTCTCCAGGCCAGAGTTGTTTCTCGTAGATAGCACTCACAGATATTATAGACCGCGTTAGATGGTGGGATTTTTATCACTGCTCTTATACAAAGAGGAACAAAGAGGACAATTAGGTAGAGAAGAGAAATGTCTGAGAGTGGCCAGGAAGGACCTGAAAGGATGATTATGACAATCTGTAGTTCACAGGAAGTCAGAGACTGACATCCTGTTTATACAGGAGAGCATGTACTGGATTGGTGGTCGGACTGAGGCAGGGGTCCATAACAAAAGGTTCTGAATGCAAGACTATAACTAAGCTGGAAGGATACAAAATTACACAGCTAGAATATTGCCGAATATTATGAGTTAGCATTATATGGGAAAAAAGAATAGCTGGCATGCGACTTTAAAAACCAGCTGAACCTACAGACTGCATATAATGGTGTACAGACAGCACAGAGTTAACACTCACCCGCACTTTGCAGTGTGACAGAAGACCCCACATTGGCTGGGCACAGGCTTCAAGTTCAGCAGCAAATGCAGCATAATAAGTCTGGGACTCGAACTCTACGTGTTCATTGAGTTCCCGCTTATTTAAATTCATACCTGGGGGAAAAAAAAAAAGACAACCTGCTGAATCCTCAAAAATATAATCAGCAAATGATTTACAAAAACCTAAAGTGATGAACTGGAATATAAGCTGGTGAGCATGCAGCGTGTAGGCGAACGTTCACACTGGACACACAACTGGACACACAATTTTAATCAAAATTATGTTACCCATGTCCTATATTTTCATGCACTATTGTGGTTTATTTAGTGCAGTGTGTTTGCTCATTTTATTTTTATCTTGTATTTTAAATGATTTATAGAACGAAAGCTTCTGTACATGATTGGTATTTTACATTCAGCCCAAAAACAAAATCTCCCAACATAAGTGGCAAATGTAAAAGCGCAATTTCTGCCCCATATATGGTGTATGATGGCGCGGTTACATCACTATATGCATTTTTTTTTTTATATCTACAGTGTGCAGCCATAAAAGGAGAAAACACCGTGCAACTGTCATATAGCAGTCTGGTCCATAAGCCAAATAGTCACACGAAGTGTAGCGTACACATGCTCCGATCACCAGAAATACGGTGCAAATTGCTTTGAAAATTATAATATTTTTGCACAACTTGGAGATGCGCAAAAATAGGGATTTTTGTGTACTCACCGTAAAATCCTTTTCTCCGAGCCATTCATTGGGGGACACAGAGACCATGGGTGTTATGCTGCTTGCCACTAGGAGGACACTAAGTAAACCAGAAAAAAGTTCACTCTTCCCCTGCAGTATACACCCTCTCGCTGGATGAGATTTCTCTAGTTCAGTGAAAAAAGCAGTAGGAGCTTAAACAGTCAACGATAACTATGTCACAACCTAAGAATGCTACAATGAGCCAGTAGGCTAAACAGGATGGGTGCTGTGTCCCCCAATGAATGGCTCAGAGAAAAGGATTTTACGGTGAGTACACAAAAATCCCTATTTTTCCTACGCCTCATTGGGGACACAGAGACCGTGGGGCGTCCTAAAGCAGTCCCTGGGTGGGGAGCATACATCTGCTAATACCCCATGTACCACTGAGTCAATGCTGAGGTACTGCCGATTGCAGGATGCGTCTGCCAAGAGCTGCATCCTCAGAGGCCTGAGAATTAATTTGGTAATGTTTGGTAAAAGTATGCAGACTGGACCAAGTAGCAGCCTTGCAGACCTGTTCTGCCGAGGCCTGGTGCCAAATGGCCCAAGAGGCGCCCACTGAGCGGGTAGAGTGCGCCTTAATCCCCGGTGGGACAGGCGCGTTCCTAACACGGTAGGATTCCTGAATTGCCAAGCGAATCCACCTGGCTAGCGTTGCTTTTGAAGGGGCTAGACCCTTCCTATGCCCCTCTGGAAGTATGAACAGGGCATCTGACTTGCGGAATGGAGCCATCCTCGAGATGTACCGTCTCAGCGCCCTAACTACATCCAGGGTGTGGAGGGCCTTCTCAATGCGATGGACTGGCGCCGAACAAAAGGAAGGCAAAACAATTTCCTCGTTGAGATGAAAAGAGGAGACGACCTTGGGCAGGAAGGACGGAGACGTACTGAGAAGTAACTTGTCCTGATGAAAATTCAGGAAGGGAGAACGGCAGGACAGGGCTGCCCATTCCGAAACTCGTCCGATTGACGTAATTGCCACTAGACTAGAAAGATCACTTTCCAAGGGAGATCGGTCAATGACACATACTGCAGCGGTTCGAAAAGAGCCTCCTGTAAGGCCCCGAGAACCAGGTTAAGGTCCCATGATTCCAATGGCCTTCTATAAGTAGGCGCCACATGGGAAACTCCTTGAATGAACATCTTGACCTCAGGTTTGGTGGCAACTTTGCATTGGAAAAGCACTGACAAGGCTGAAATTTGGCCCTTGAGCAAGCTAAGCGTGAGGCCTGATTTTAATCCGGATTGAAGGAACTCCAATATGGCCGGAGGGATAACACCAGAGGGGATCGACCATGATCCTTGCACATGAAAAGGTTTTCTAGTTGTGGTGACTGATGCGCCTGGATACAGGCTTCCTAGCACTAATCATGGTGGAAATTACGTCGTGAGAGAACCCAGCCTGTGCTAAAATCCAGGATTCAACGGCCACGCCGTCAAAGACAGGGACCCGGAGTTCTGGTGGTAAATCGGGCCCTGTGAGTAGATCCGTGCGATCTGGAAGTCACCAGGGGACGTCGGCGACTAGTTGTATTAGTTCTGCATACCATGCTCGGCGCGGCCAATCTGGCGTGATTAGGATCCCTGGTACACCCTCCGCTCTGATCTTCTTGATGACCCTCAGAAGAAAGGGAAGAGGGGGGAAAGATGTACGGGAGCCTGAAACGGTGCCATGGCAGAACTAGGGCGTCCGCTCCGATGGCGCATGGATCGCGCGATCGGGCAATGAACCGAGGCACCTTGTTGTTTAGTCTTGAATCCATGAGATCCACATCCGGAGTCCCCCAACGTCGGCAAATCTGCTGAAAGACATCCGGATGAAGAGACCACTCTCCCAAGGCAATGCCTTGGCGACTGAGAAAATCTGCCGCCCAATTTTCTACGCCCGGGATGTGGATTGCTGAGATGGGCGAATGGTTGGTCTCGGCCCAATGAAGGATGTGACTCACTTAGTGCATGGCCATCCTGCTCTGGGTACCTCCCTGGCAGCTGATATATGCTACAGCCGTGGTGTCAGATTGGATCCTGATGGGGAGACCTGCGAGGAGATGGTGGAAACTCCGTAGAGCTAATCTGACTGCTTGTATCTCCAAAATGTCGATGGGGAGATGTGACTCTCGGGTTGACCAACGACCCTGTGCCATGTGGTGACGAAAGACCACACCCCAGCCGAGAAGGCTTGCGTCGTTTAATATAAACCATCTTTCTGGGAGAAAAAACCTCCCTTGATTCAGGGAGGACCTCAGTGTCCACCACCTGAGGGCTTGCCTGACCCGCCGGGACAGAAGGATCCAACGGTCCAGGGAGAGCGGGTTCTTGTCTCAAGCTAATAGCAACGCATGTTGTAAGGGATGTAGATGGAACTGTGCAAATGGAACTGCTTCCATCGCAGCCACCACCTTTCCGAGAACTCTCATGCTGAAACGAATGGAGTGAGAAACCGGTTGGGAAAGAGTCCGCGTTGCCTGTTGTAAGGCTTGGGTCTTTTCTGGAGGGAGAATGACCAACCCGTGGGAAGTGTCCAGATCATTCCTAAAAAGGAAATCCGCTGAGCCGGTTTTGGGAAAGACTTTTCGAAGTTTATCTTTCACCCCAGGCGAAAAAGTGTATTTATTGTTATATCCACGGATTCCTCACAGCCTGGAAGGGACAGACCCTTGATGAGCAGGTTGTCCAGATACGGAAACACCACTACTCCCCGAGAGTGGAGAATGGCCATGACAGCCGCCATGACCTTGGTAAAGGACCCTGGGGGCAGTGGCGAGTCCGAAGGGCAAGGCAACGAACTGGAAGTGTTCCTCGTGAATTGCAAAACGGAGGAACTGCTGGTGAGACGTGCAGATTGGAATGTGAAGGTAAGCGTCCTTGATGTCGATAGATGCTAGGAACTCTCGTTTTTCCATGGAAGCGACAACTGATCGGAGAGATTCCATTCAGAATCACCGTACCTTGACAAACTGATTTAACAGTTTGAGATCCCGTCCTTTCTTGGGACCACAAAAAGGTTGGAATAAAATCCCATGAACTTTTCGTGATGAGGGACCGGAATGATGACTCCGTCCCTTAGTAGAGCCTGAACAGCCCGAAGGAAGGCTCTTGTTTTTCCCTTGGGGGGAGAGGATAGGAAAAGGCGAGTTGGAGGGGGAGAGGAAAACTATCTTGTATCCAGAGAACACCAGCTCCATGACCCACTCGTCGTGGATGACCGCGAGCCAGGTGAGGCTGAAGGAAAGTAGGCGACCGCCTACTTTGTCGGTGTCCGCTGGATACCGCAGTAAGTCATTGGGCAGATCTATGAGATCTGGCTCCCCTAGATCCAGAAGCCCTAGGCCTGGGTTTCCAAGAGCAGTTAGGTCTGTATGAGACCTGGGAGCCTCTGTCTCCGCGTGGGGACAGACTTGATCCGGAAGAGAAGGTAGAGGAGGACCAACCGGAATTGTTGCGAAAAGATCGAAAACACGTTGGCTGTTGGTTGCGAAATGGCCGAACAGCCTTTTGTTGAGGAAGGAATTTACTTTTCTCCAAAAAGACGACCCGTTTGAAAGGGGTCAACGATCTTTTAGACGTGGCATCCGCCCGCCAGTCGTGGAGCCATAGGGCTCTTCTAATGGAGATCGCATTAGCGGCAGTTTGAGCAGCGCAATTGGTGGCATCAAAAGAAGCGTCTACTACAAAGTCCGCCACGTGAATTATCTGCCTGGCAACAGTGGTTGCCTCCGGAGAAAGATTGGTGCCCTGGAAGGAATTAATCAAGACCTCTGCCCAAGAGGCCATTGCCTTAGTGACGCTAATAGCCGCGAAAGATGGAAAAAGCGCAGCTCCTGAAGTTTCAAAAACCGAACGGGCAAGGTAGTCAATTTCACGATCGGAGGGGTTTCTGACTGAGGAACCCTCAGAAACAGATAGGAGCGTCTTAGAAGCAAGACGCGATACAGGGAGGGTCCACTGGAGGGGATTGTAACCAATCCTTCATTAGGTCTGGATCAAAAGAGTATTTAGCCTGAGTAGACTTTTGCCCTGTAAACCGCTTATGTGAACGATCCCTATGTTTCTGGACAATTTCCTTAAACTCCGGATGGCTGGTAAATAACCTGCGCACACACTTGGTTTTCTTAAATGAAATAGGGTGTGCTGGAGCGGGAACGTTTTCCTCATCCAACTTCAGAATCCTGTTGACTGATTCTGTAAGAGAATCAAGGGACTCTTGAACAGTTGGGGGATTCTGAGGAATTGACATGTCAGATTCGAATTCAGAGTCGTGCTCGCTGTGAACCTCAGGAGAGGGAGAGCGAGAGACAGGAGTCGCCGATGCTGAAGAGTGAACGGGACTAGGGGACGCGTCATGGGTCCGCTTTCTAGAGACATGACAATCCCTTGAGCGAGTACGGCCCCTTCTGGTGGACGGTTCCCGGCTGCCGCCAGAGCCCCCCCTCAGGAGGTAAGGAAGCTTTCTGACTTGAAGAGTTCTCCCGGAGGGAGAATATAGCCTAGGTCAGAGACTCCACAGACCGTGACAGGGACGCAGCCCACTCAGGGGTACTAAACGCAGGAAGCCCGTCAGCAGCGGCGGCAAGGGGCGTTGGAGCGCAGGCCGGGACGCAGTCCGAGTTGCAGTCCGTGCATTACGGATTAGTCTGGGCACTGGGCAAGGCAAACTTGCAAGTGGTACACATGGTAAAAAACACAGTGTGCTTTTTAGCAGCCCGTTTAGCCTCCTTAGATTGAGACATAGCGCTCCTGAAAGGGTTAACGGCAGAGTCTGTCTGCAGCTGTAGGGAATGTGACGCAAAAGGGTTAAGCTTTATCTGAGGGCAGATGCAGCTTACCAGGTCCTGTGCTGTGTCCCCCGGGAGGAATAGCGGTGGCCCTGCGGTGTCACCCGGTATCCTGCAGAATGCTCGCCTCACAGCTCGTGTCCAGAGCAGGCTGAGGTAAAAAGGCATGGCACCCGAGATTAGAATTGAGAGTCTCGTAAGGGATGAGAGGCGCCAAGAGGAGGGGACTGCGATAATAGCGCGGGCGGCGCTATTCAAATTGCAGCCTAGTAGGCTGGAAAAGCCGGGGGCTAAATTTTTGGGCCTACCCGCGGTAGGCGCCAGGGCAGGGCGGCGCTATTGAAATTGCGGCCTAGCAGGCCGGGGCCTAAATTTTTCGGGCTACCCACGGTAGCGCCAAGGGGGGGGGGGGGCACGATGGGGGGCTGGTGCACCGCCGCTGACGCTAAGTCAGCGCTTCTCCCGGGGGCCAGGACCCGACCCCATACCTCAACTCCAGTGCTCAGAGCTGTCCAGGCCATCCATGCAGGCTCTCATCCTCCTGGGCTGATGTAGCAGAGCTGAAGGAGTTCTTAAAGGGGCATGCTCAATCGGTCCTCCCTATAGTATGATTCAGGGCCTTCGGAAGAACTGTCCAGTCTTCTCCATTCCGTGCGCCTGCCTTCGTATCCGTGGATTACTGGAACTTTTCCCCCGGTCGTAAGGATCATCGCCATTATTGCCAGAGGAATCAGCCCCTAACATCGCAGGAAAGTGTACGTGAAGGGTTACTCCGCGTTCTTGCCTGTTGTTGGTTCGGGGGAGAGCGGGCCGTAGAAAGGAACCATCGCCCCCTTCACTCCGTTAATTAAAAAATAAAAATTTACAGAAAATTCAAAAATAAAATAAAAACGGTGGTGTCTGAAGCCAGACCCAAGTGCCTCCTACAGACACTAAGCATGAACTAGAAATCTCATCCAGCGAGAGGGTGTATATTGCAGGGGAGGAGCTAACTTTTTTTCTGGTTTACTTAGTGTCCCCCTAGTGGCCAGCAGCATAACACCCACTGTGTCTGTGTCCCCAATGAGACGTAGGAGAAAAGAAATTGCAATTTCTGACGTTTTCACAACATTTTCTGCCAGAGCTATGGAGGGACGAGGATGTGACAGCACAGCTCGCGTCAAATTCATGACAAGCTATGACATTCCCTATGCCGAAACTCTTACTGTCAGACGCTCCTGATGCATTAAGAGGAGCATCTCCGTGCGTGCCTCCAACTTTCGGCACCACTGACCATCAGCTAACTGAAGAGGCCATAGTGCTCTAGGGAGACATCTTAAAATTTTCGTGCACAACTCTGTAGTTTAGGATTGGAGTGATCTATGTTATTCGGCACAGCGACTACCAAAACTACAGAACTGTGCCTTGTAACCAATCTTTGATTAGCAAGAGTTGGACCACCACCAATCTGATCCTGAGAATAGTACATCAATTTTTGTAATCCTCGAGAACCAGATTTCACATTATAAGCTGCTTAGATTAAATGGATTACTTAACCTGATGAGGCCGGCGTACTTACTTTGAAAATCCATCTCAGAAAGGTTGTATAATCCTTTTTTATAAGTTTTCTTGCAGTCAACGTAAGCCTCCATCCTGGGACTGATATGACTACACATTTCTCAGGTACCTGGACCTCCATTTACCTCCCGCTGCCTCCTCCGCTTAGATCTGCGTTATTTTCGTCCTGCTTGAAAGATGGCTATCCATAGTTACATGGGGAGTGCAGCGGTAAGTCTACACAATGACTCCCCTGCTTTTCTTGTGCTTTGGAATAAGGAAGGCAGGAAAGACATGGTTCAGACTCAACGCTGTACTTCCTATGCTACTTTGGAAGTAGGAGGAAAAGAGCGCAGATCTGAGCAAAGGCGGCAGTGGGAAGTAGGGGTGACTAAAAGGACTAAAAGGATGGAGGGTTGAGTGGATATAGCAAAATGAGAATTATAGGAGTCCAACTCTCTCAGACTTCGGCAGAATATATTAATACGAAAAAAAAAAAAAAAAAAGACAACCTCCATTCTGACATCCATTTTTAAAGTAAGTACACCGGCCTCACCAGGTCTGCTTGATCTATTTAATAATATGAAATCTGGTGACAGAACTGCTTTAAAGTTTTATCTCAATAATAAATAGCTGGTCTAATCGGGGGACATGGGAAGATTGACCAGAGATTAAAAAAACAACAAAAAAAACAAATGGATTGCGAGCAGTAGGATCAAATGGGCAGCATAGACTCATATGAAGTTTACCTACCTTGAAAAAACGATACAAAATTCATCCACGTAACTAATAACCCATGATCCTCTAAGAATTTCTTGGCTACACTTTGGTGGGAGAGAATATTGATAAAATCGCTAACTAGCGGCCAGTACGTGTTATTCTTCAGTAACGCCTCCCCGCAGTTTACAACTACGTGTAAACTGTTCTCTTCATCTGAAAAGACACAAATCACAAGTGGAAATAAATGGGCAAAAAAAAAAAAACGACAAGAATCAGACTAGAAAGTGGTCAGAAAGCTGATCGGCTTTTTTCTGTTTCCCTTTTTTAATCCGCCATACTGTTGCAGAGACATGTACCTTAGTATGTGGCGCTAATTTTACAGTCTTTACAAGGGGGCGTAACTCATGTGATTCTCTGCATAATTACTTTGTGAGGAACGCTCCGTTGGCAGATTTATACCCCCCTCCCAAAAAAAAAAAGGTAATGTATGTAAGGGCTATGTTCACATGCAGTGTTTTTACAGGTTTTTTTGCAGCCAAAATCTGCTCTCTCTGCAGGATTAATACAGTGTTCAAGTCACCCATTTTTCAGCGTTTTGGATGCGCATCTTTTGGGTGTGGATTACGTCTGCTTTGTCTACAGTATATGTTCAATAAAGTTAGTTTTATTCACCAAAAAAAGTAAGAAAAAAAATGCATAGAAAACACTGTAAAAGACACCACTGCGTTTTTTTTTTAAAGGTTTAAAGCATCTTTTAATTGGCATTAAAAGAAAACACTGCAAAAACGCAGCGTGTGAACATGGCCTAATGCGGAAATATAGGTGAAAAAACTGAATTTTAGGGTCCAAAACTACAGCCTCTGTATACTAAAATCTATGGGAGTTACTGCTAGAGTAAAATATCCCTTTAATGTATCATAAGAGCTTCTTATACATATTACAATGGCAGAAAAAAAAAAAGAAAAAAAGAAAAAGGAAGAAATGTGCCTCATTTGGTGTCAGACAATACAGAAAGAGCTGAATCTCCTCGCCTGATTCACTTAAAGGCAAGGTCACCTTTCTCTCTCACATCATTGGGGGACACAGGTTACCATGGGGTGTATGCTGCTGTCGCTAGGAGGCTGACACTATGCAAATAAGAAAAAGTTAGCTCCTCCCCAGCAGTATACACCTACCGACAGGCACAAATTACCTCAGTTTTTGCTTAGTGTCTCACAGTCATGTCCATTCCCGATGCGGCGTCTCTCAAGGACGCTACGGACAGAGATCGAGGCTTTAGGCAAATCAGCCTTTGAGGCGTCAGGCACTTCCTTCTGCCCAAATTTTGGCTCCACATGGGTGGCAAAAGCAATATCTGCCTGGGCCAAGATACTTCGTAGAGGCATTGTGGCGGCAGCTCCCACAGAAGAGTTAGCAGATTTGGCAGATCAAATTGCCCATGCGGGTAAATACCTGTTGAATGCCTCCCTGGATGCTGCTGCTTGCTCAGCAAGAGCAAACAGCAACATTATTGCTTTTCGCCGCATCCTTTGGTTGAAGGAGTGGAACGCAGATCCAGCTTCCAAAAAATCTCTCACTGGCCTACCGTTCCAGGGCTCTAGGCTCTTTGGAGCCAAGCTGGACTAGATCATTTCGGACGCCACCGGAGGCAAAAGTACTTCTCTGCCCCAATCCAGGCCAAGACCCCCCTACAACAGAAAGGGCACCCAGCCTTTTCTGCCCTCTCTCTTCCTCAGGCGGATCCTTCCAGCAGGACCGTTCTTCCGCACAAGGGGAAAGAAGGAAACCTTCCTTCAAACCTACCCCTCGCTGGAGGTCTAGGAGACACCCCTCCAAGCCCTCTGGTTCTCGTGGGCACAGATTTTCCTCAAAATGATGGGTCATCCCCACCTGGGAATCTTTCCAGGGTGGGAAGCAGGCTTCTTTTCAAGGAGACTTGGTTGGCGGCGGTCGACGACGCCTGGGTCAGGGAGATTGTCACATCAGGCTACAAAATAGAATTTTCTTCGCCCCCAAAAGGACGTTTCTTCCTCTCTCGTCCACCAAAACAGCCCTCTCATGCCCCAGGGCTTTCCCAGGCTGTCTCTTCCCTCCTAAGCTCAGGAATAATCGTACCCGTTCCTTGGCACGAACGGTTTTCCAGGTTTTACTCAAACCTGTTCATAGTCCCAAAAAAAGGACGGTTCCCTTTGCCCGATCTTGGACCTCAAGCAGTTGAATCGCCACCTTCGGGTTCGCCACTTTCGAATGGAGTCCTTGCGCTCAGTGATCGCCTCCATGGAGCCGGGGGAACATATTTGCTCTGTGGACATTCAAGACGCTTATTTGCATGTTCCTGTTTGTGTGCAGCATCAGAGGTTCCTCCGGTTTGCTATACAAGAGTACCATTACCAGTTCACGGCTCTTCCATTCGGTCTGGCGTCTGCCCCCAGGGTCTTCACGAAGATCATGGCGGCGGTCATGGCCATCTATCGTTCAAAAGGGAATCTTATAATCCCTTATCTCAACGATCTCCTGGTCAAGGGCCCATCTCGCCGAGACTGCGATCACAGCCTCCAGATCACTCTGGACACGCTGCGCCGTCTCGGCTGGATAATCAACAAAGAGAAGTTGACCCTAATCCCAACTCAGCATCTTATATTCCTGGGCAAGCTCGAGTCTTCCTTCCAAAGGAGAAATTTTTGTCCCTCTGACAAGGGATCAAAGCCCTAAAGCGCCCGGGCCCCTCTTTTCCTTCGGCTCTGCATGAGAATCCTGGGGAAGATGATTGCTTCCATGGAAGCAGTGCCGTATGCACAATTTCACTCCCGCCCTCTCCAGCTGGCCCTTTTGTCTGCCTGGGACAAGACAACAATTTCCCTGGACCGACCGGTGCTTCTGCCTCTCAAGGTGAGGCAATCCCTAACCTGGTGGACGCTTCCCACATCGGTCCTATGCGGGAGATCCTTCCTTCCCATTTGGTGGCAAGTCATCACCACCGATGCCAGTCTCCTGGGTTGGGGAGCGGTTTTCCTCCACCTCACAGTGCAGGGCAGCTGGGATGCTCAGGAGGCTCTCCTCCCAATCAATCTCTTGGAGATCAGAGCAATCCTTCTTGCCCTCATCCGCTGGCAGTCCATCCTCGCGGGGAAGCAGGTCCACATCCAGTCGGACAACGCCACGGCCGTGGCCTACATAAATCACCAAGGCGGAACTCGCAGCAAGCAGATCATGCTGGAGGTGGCAAAGATTCTGCGTTGGGCGGAAAGCCATGTTCCTTCCATATCGGCCGTTCACATTCCAGGGGTGGACAACTGGGAAGCCAATTTCCTGAGCCGTCAGGGGCTCGTGTCAGGCGAGTGGTCTCTCAACCCCGCCGTCTTCCACCAAATTTGGAGGTGGGGTGTTCTAGATGTCGACCTGATGGCGTCTCGAACAAACCACAAGGTTCCTCGATACATAGCCAGATCTCGGGATCCGATGGCCGTCGGTTGCAACACACTTCTGATCCCGTGGTCCCAGTTTCGCATGCCTTAACTGTTCCCACTTCTTCCCCTGATTCCAAGAATTGTAAAGAAGATAAAGGCAGAAGGGGTCCCCGTTCTGTTAGTAGCTCCATATATGCCACGGAGGGTCTGGTATGCGGAGCTAGTGAACATGCTCTCGGACGTTCCCTGGAGGCTTCCAGACCTTCTATCGTAAGGGCCCCTCTTCCACCCGAATTCTCGGTCTCTGAATTTAATGGCATGGACGTTGAGGCCGCGGTCCAGAGGGACGCAGGTTTTTCCCACAAGGTCATCCAGACCATGATTAAGGCAAGGAAACCAGTGCCATCACGCATCTATCACAGATGTTGGAAAGCCTTCTTTCGGTGGTGTGAGGTCAACAGTTTGTTTCCCCATGTCTTTTTCTCTTCCCTCCATTCTTGGTTTTCTACAGATGGGTCTCGATTCCGGCCTTTCCCTCAGTACCTTAAAGGGTCAAGTGTCCGCTCTGGCTATCCTCTTCCAAAGGGATCTGGCTTCTCTTCCCCAGGTGAAGACTTTTCTTCAGGGCTTCGCTCACATAGCGCCTCCTTACCAGTGTCCGGTCGATCCATGGATCTGAATCTTGTTTTGAGCGCCCTTCAGCGTGCGCCCTTTGAGCCGATTCAGGATATTTCTTTTTCCCTCCTCTCGTGGAAGGTGGCTTTCCTGATCGCCATCGCCTCTATTAGGAGGGTTTCAGAGTTGGCAGCATTGTTCTGCCGTTCTCCTTTCCTAGTTTTGCACCAGGATACCACTATGGTTACTTACCGGTAGCCGGTTTTTCCGGAACCCATGACAGCACCACATGAGAGAGGGATCCGCCCCGCCAGGACAGGAACCTACTGAAATATAAGGGGCGGCACCTCTCCCCCGCTTCAGTTGGATTACAGAGCATTGAGAGGACTTCCCGGTTAGTTACATGTTTATCCAACACCACATCACACAAATACACCCGACTATTGTGCACACCCATACGGTGAAAAAAAGGGGGGGGGGAATATACGGGTGCTGTCATGGGTTCCGGAAAAAACGGCGACCGGTAAGTAACCATGGTGGTTTTCCCTTCACCCATGACAGCACCACATGAGAGATTTTTGGAGACTTCGAAACACCTAAGGGAGGGACCACCGCTTGCAGCACCCTTCTACCAAAGGTCAAGTCAGCCGAGGAGGATAGATTTAATCTATAGTGCTTAAAAAAGGTTGAGGGTGAGGCCCAGGTAGCGGCCTTACAAATTTGCTCAATTGATACCTCTGCCTTTTCAGCCCAGGAGGTCGCCACGGCTCTGGTGGAATGAGCCTTGATGCCATCAGGAATCGGAACACCACTAGCTGAGTAGGCTACACTAATGGCCTCCCTAATCCATCTGGCAATAGTCCCTTTCGATACTCCATAACCCTTCCTGGCACCCTGGAAGGCTACAAATAGGGACTGGGACCTCCTCCACTGGCTGGTTACTGATATATACTCTAAGAGGGCTCTTTTCACATCTAGATTATGGAATTTCTCCTCTCCTGGGTTTTTCGGATTTTCACAGAAGGAGGGGAGGACGATTTCCTGGCTACGGTGAAAATCCGACACTACTTTCGGTAAATAAGCAGGGTCTGTTTTTAGGACAATTCTGTCCTGGTATACCTGGGTATACGGTGGACTAACTGATAGGGCCTGCAGGTCACTTACCCTACGTGCCGATGTAAGGGCCACTAGAATAATGGTTTTTAGGGTAAGATATTTCACTGATAGTTGTTGTACTGGTTCAAATGGTTCCTTTGTGAGAGCTTCTAACACAAGGTTTAAATCCCAGGGAGCCATTTTTTGCGATGGGACTGGTCTAGACCTGTGGCAGGATTTAATAAACCTAGCTATCCATCTGTTTGCCGCTATGTTACAATTATATAGAGCGCCTAGCGCTGAAACTTGTACTTTGAGTGTATTTACCGCTAGGCCTAGCTGTAGACCTGCCTGTAAAAACTCTAAGATAGTCTTGATCGGGGGTTCTTGGTCTAATGTTTTCCCCAGAAACTGCAGAAACTTATTCCATATTCTACCGTATATATTAGTTGTTACTGGCTTCCTACTTTTCATCAGTGTAGCCACCAACCCAGGGGAGAATCCTCTATTACTTAAAAGTGACCTTTCAAATTCCACGCCGTCAGATGGAACCCCTTGACTTGCGAGTGGAATACCGGACCCTGAGCTAGCAGGTCTGGAATCTCTGGCAGTACCCACGGATCTGAGAGGGACATTATCTGTAGTAGTGAGAACCATGGCCTTTTTGGCCAGAACGGGGCTATTAAGATCACTCTGGCCTGATCTTCCCTTTTTTTTTTTTTTCACTACTACTGGGATTAGAGCTACCGGAGGAAAGGCATAACTTAGCTTGAAATCCCACGGAATTTGCAAAGCGTCCACTGCCCATGGCTCTTCCTTTGGGTTCAGTGAACAGAATCTTTTTACCTGCCTGTTGCTTCTGTTGGCAAAGAGGTCTATTATTGGCTCTCCCCAAAGATGTACTATCTTTTGGAACACTACCCGATTCAGGGTCCATTCCCCCTGTTTTAGTGTGTTGCGGCTTAGGAAATCGGCTTGTGTGTTTTCTACCCCTCTGATGTGTAGGGCTGATAGGGAGTGTAGGTGTCTCTCTGCCCTGTGAAAGATCTCGTTGGTTTCGAGCATTAGGGAGCGTGACCTTGTCCCTCCTTGGTGGTTGATGTAGGCTACTGTTGTGCTGTTGTCCGACATAATCCGGACATTGCGACCTTCTAGAGTGGGCATGAATATCCTTAGGGCTCTGTTTACTGCCCGTAGCTCTCTTAGGTTGGAGGATGCGTTTTGCTCTAGGTGTCCCCAGGGTCCCTGGGCTACCTGTCCCCTTAGGTGCGCTCCCCACCCCGAGGAGCTTGCGTCTGTCATTATCACGTCGGACACTGGCTTCTGCCACGATGTCCCTGTTAGTAGGTTTGCTCTGTCTAGCCACCATCTGAGAGAGCCTTTGGTTTTTACGGAAAGTTCCAGCCTTCCTTCTAAACAGCCTTTTAGCGACTTCTGTGCTGATAGAACCTCTGCTTGTAGTTGACGGGTATGAAATTGTGCCCATCTGACCGCTGGGATACAGGCTGTCAGAGTGCCTAACAAGGACATTGCCCCTCTCAGGGTCGTGTGAGGTTGATCTATTGTTGCCAAGATCATATCCCTTACCTTTTCCACCTTGGCGTCTGGTAAGAGACAAATTTGTTGATTTGAGTCCAAGATGAAACCTAAGAACATTTGCCTTTGTAAGGGTTGTAGCCTTGACTTCTTGACATTCACCATCCAGCCGAGATTCCGTAGGGTATCACCCTTTCTACTTGCTCTGTGCAGTGACGTTCTGAGTTGCCCACAATTAGAAAATCGTCTAGGTAGGGTATTATAATTGTGTTGTGGATGCGGAGGAATGCTGTCATCTCTGCAACTACTTTTGTAAACACCCTCGGTGCTATGGATATGCCGAATGGAAGGGCTCTGAACTGAAAATGTTTGAGGTTGCCCCGAATGTAGAGCGCTACCCTTAAGTATTTTTGGTATTCTGAATGGATCGGGATGTGGTAGTAAGCATCCTTTAGATCGACTACCGCCATGAAACAGTTGTGGTGTAACAGCCTTATAGCTGAAGTCACTGACTCCATTTTGAAGGTTTGGTTCTGTATCCAACGGTTGAGGCCTCTCAGGTTTATAATCGTTCTGAACGAATGATCCGGTTTTTTTATTAGAAAGAGGGGCGAGTAGAAACCCCTTCTTTCCTGTCCTCTTGGGACCTCGATCAGGACATGTTTGTCCAGCAGGCTTAGGATCTCTGCCTCTAAGGCCAACTGTTCTTCTACCCCTCTCCTGACGGGGGTCACCACAAACGATGCTCTTGACTGTTGAAAAAAGGGGAATTTTAAACCTTCCATTATGATGTTTAAAATCCAAGTATTGGAAGATATATTTTCCCAGGCCTGACCAAACAGCATCAGTCTCCCCCCTACGGGGATGCCGGCGTCATTGAGGGGACTTTTTTGCGGATGAAGCGGCTCCCCCGAACATGAATCCAGACTCTTTCTTCCTCTTGTCTTCCCATCTTTTCCGATCTCCCGGAGGCCGGCCTCTATTGAATTTCCCCCTCCGAAAGGGCGGTCTTCTTTGATCTCCCTGAAACCTGGGGAAGCCCTTCTTCTTATCACCCGCTTTTTCTAGGATTTCGTCCAGATTTTTTCCAAAGAGAAATTGTCCATCACATGGAAGGGAGCATAATTTGGCTTTTGATTGTAGATCTCCCGGACACCCTTTAAGCCATAATGCACGCCTTGCAGCATTTGATAGTCCCGCTGCTCTCGCCGTCAACCTCATGGAATCGGCCGAGGTGTCGGCTAAAAAGGCGGCTGCTCCGTGTAGCAGATACATGTCTCCTAAAATTTTCTCCCTAGACATCTTGGAAGCAATTTTTTCTTCTAGCTGCTGTAGCCAGATCATTAAAGACCGGGCTGTGCAGGTACCGGCTATCGCAGGTTTTAGTCCCCCCGCTGTTGCTTCCCAAGCATGCCTTAGGTAGGAGTCTGCTTTCTTATCTAGTGGATCTCTTAGTACTCCTGAGTCTTCTAGGGGCAGGGCCGACCTCTTGGATGACCTGGATACCGCCGCATCGATTTTTGGGACCTTGTCCCATATTTCCGTATCCTTAGGGTCAAAAGGATATCTCCTTTTTGAGGAGGAAGGAAGGCTACCTGATTTTTCAGGCTTCTTCCACTCCCTTTCGATGAGCGCCTGGACTTTTTCATTAACTGGAAAGGTGCGTTTCTTCTTTTCCTGTAACCCACCAAACATTACATCTTCTAGGGATTTGGTCGCTTTTTCCTCCTGAAGGCCCATAGTTGACCTAATGGCTTTAAGGAGACTATCAGTATCCTCAACCGGAAAACACGGTCTACCCCCAGTGTCACTATCCGAGGAGGAAGAGGACATGCGCTCAACCTGATATTCGGACGAGGAGGAGTCTGATGAAGAACTTGGGGAGTTTCTTCTACTTTTTTTCTTTTTCTTTAATAATAATTTAAGTGAACCTTCCACCTCTGATTTTATGACAGATCTGAGGTGAGTTGCTAGGCTCGGCACTTCCTCCGCCACTGTTTGCTGTATACAGCTAGCGCAAAGGTTTTTTTGCCAATCTTTCGCTAGGGGGTTCTGGCATATTGCACACTCCCTATTATTTCTTTTGCTCCCTGCTTTTTTGCCTTTCACCTAAGGAAGCAAATAACACACAAAAAGGACCCTATTAATAATGGTCTAACATTCACGAAGATCCACTCACCACCCACAAAAATGGGTACCGGGCTGGAAGGCTGCGCTGGAGCATGTGGTCTGTGTTCTCTCGATCTCGAGGAATCATTTGATCTGTGGCTCGGACGGCTGCTGCTCTTACCGCTCGAACGGCTACCGTGCTTCCGTGCCGAGGTCTGCGACGGGGGTAGAGACAGTGGGGACGGTGAGCGTTCCTGCTGTGACCCCATTGTAACAGCCCGGCCGTTCTGCTCCTTGCCTCCTTTAAATAGGCCCCGGTGAGCGATCCCTTTGACCCTCCCCCCTGCGACCACCGGCCATTCTTCTTTTTTTTTTTTTTCTTCTTCTTTTGTGGCCGGCGCCGCACTAGGCGCCATGTCCGTCGCGTCCGTGACGTCAGCCGGCGCATACCCAAGTTGCACCGCGCCGCTGACGTCAGGCGCCGGAAGTCGCGCCCGGCTTCCCCTGTCCCAGGGAGAAGGAGCGAGCGGGAGCGCGCGCAGGGGGAGGGAGGCACGGGGGAGCGCCCCGAATGGAGGCCGCCTTACCGCACCCGCACGAACCCGGGGCCTGCTGGAGGAGCCCCGGGGACTGCGCTTCCAGGCGCCGACGGCCAGCGCTGCAGGTAAGCTGACCTGCTCTTCCCGCGCCGGGATGGCCCTGGGTCCATGTCTTCATCCATGGCAGGCACCGCCGCTGTCAGCCTGGGATCCCGCTCCAGGACAGGAACCCAACTGAAGCGGGGGAGAGG
The DNA here is from genome assembly GCF_039654945.1 of Dendrobates tinctorius. NCBI lineage: Eukaryota > Metazoa > Chordata > Amphibia > Anura > Dendrobatidae > Dendrobates > Dendrobates tinctorius. The sequence continues at coordinate 41,925,329 of NW_027361810.1, read as the reverse complement.
TGCCGCCCCTTATATTTCAGTAGGTTCCTGTCCTGGCGGGGCGGATCCCTCTCTCATGTGGTGCTGTCATGGGTGAAGGGAAAAAGGTAGTTCTCAGACCGGTTCCTGCCTTTCTGCCAAAGGTAGTCTCTGTCTTTCACATCAATGAGGACATTCTCCTCCCCTCTCTGTGTCCCTCTCCAACTCATCCCTTGGAGAGATCCCTCCACAAGTTGGACTTGGTCAGGGCAATTCGAGTCTACCTTGCTAGGACTGCTTCCTTCCGTCAGTCCGATTCCCTGTTTGTCGTCGCTGAAGGTCGTCGAAAAGGGTTTCCAACCTCCAAATCCACCATTGCTCGTTGGATTCGCTCAGCGGTTCTGGAGGCATACCGCGTCCTGGACAAACAGCCTCCTCAGGGAGTGAGGGCTCACTCTACCTGGGCCGTTCGACACCAGGCTTCGGCCTTGCAGGTTTGCAAGGCTGCTACCTGGTCGTCTCTCCATACTTTTGTGAGATTTTACAAGGTAGATACTCATGCCTCTGCTGACGCAGGCTTGGGTAGGAAGATACTGCAAGCGGCGGTCTCCCACCGGCCGACCTAAAAACCCTTCTCTCAGCATTTCTTTCCCACCCTTGGGACTGCTTTTGGACGTCCCATCGTAACCTGTGTCCCCCAATGAAGCGAGCGAGAAAGAGGGATTTTTGGTACTCTTTCTTGGAGCCTTCATTGAGGGACACAACACCCTCCCTTAATGTTGTACCGTGTTGGCCAATGTGTGTTGTGAGTTCATTTTTCCCTTCACTATTGAGGTCTGATGAAATCCCTCCTCTGGTGAAGGAAGGTAGTGAGGCTGATTATCAAACACCTGGGCAGCTAGATGATGACTGGGTGGCTGGAATTGAGGACTGGATATAAGGCTGCCGACGCCCTTCTTCCTGGCTGGTGATTTTCCTGCTGGATTCTTGGAGACCAGTCTGATTCCTGCATCTCAAAGCTAAGTTTTTCTGCTCTGCTTTGTACTCTTCAGTTTTGTTTTTGTTTTGCCTTGTTTTTTGGAATTCTGCCATCCCCGGCCGGGGGTGAGCTGAATTCCATTTTTGTCTCTGATCTCTTGATCTTTTGCTCTGTCTTCAGAATATACCCGAGTGCTGATATAGTCTTTTGAAGCCTAGCGACTTCAGGGCCTGTTTTTCCTATCAGTCGGTTGGCTCATTTTGATAGGGTTTTTGCGGATGGCAGACAGCAGCTTTCCTATCCTGTCCTATGTAGTTAGCTTGGGCCCCATCATTTGCTCAACCTATCTTCCTATCTGTGTTAGTGTTTTCATCTTGCTTCACCGTCATTATATGTTGGGGGCTGCCTATTGCTTTGGGGTCTGCTCTGGGGCAGTTTAGTTTTTCCCCTTTCTGTCTTTAGGCTATATAGTTCTCCGACTGTGATCGAGGGGTCTAGGGCACCGTAGGAACCCCCCACGGCTACTGCTAGTTGTTGTGGATAGGTTCAGGGGTCTGCAATCCGATAGCTGCCAACCTCTCTGGTTTTTCTGGACTTAGCTGGTATTTTGTTTTTTCCTCCTTCGGTGACTCATCATAACAAATGTGCCGTTGTTTGGTTGGTACATAGGTTGAGTTCTTATGGTTGCTCCTACTACTGCTTTAGCACCAACTGAGGTAATTTGTGCCTGTCGGTAGGTGTTACTGTTGGGGAGGACCTAACTTTCTTATTTGCATAGTGTCAGCCTCCTAGCGACAGCAGCATACACCCCATGGTAACCTGTGTCCCCAATGAAGGCTACAAGAAAGAGATTTTACGGTAAGTACCAAAAATCCCTCTTTTTATGATCAGTTACTTGGAGTGCAGATATCGAAAACAAAAGAACGGCTCTGAGTGCTTGACTTAAAAAGTCCAATTATCTAATAAATAAAGGTGGCATTAAGTGATCATACAAATGACATGCATTACTAAACAGATCTCTAGGATTGATGATGCTGATTTACTCTGAAAATCCTTTTCACAATGATTAATCCTTTCAAAAAAGCTTAACTCGATCTTCACCCATCTAGCCTGATTGTTAACTTCTCAGTGTCCCTCCCTCCTGCTGAGATCTCACCCTGCTCAGTACAAGCTACCCATGTCAGTCAGCCTGGGCAGGCAAAGACTGAAATAGCTCATGAGTCCAAATAGTTGGACTTATAAAATGCTCATCTTAATATCAGGATTATACAGCCATTTTGACATGGATTTTCAAAGTAAATGCACCAGTCTCGTCAGGTCAAAAGTCTATTTAATACAGTAAGTAGTCAGTAATATAAAATCCGCTTTAAAAACACAGCTAGAAACCCTCAAAAACAGCTTAAACAATAAATAACCAATGAGCATTCATAAAGGCGTTCTTCTCAAATACTTTTCTGCAAAACTGTGTAAAAAAAAAAAAAAAAAGAAAAGAAAAAAGTAACACGTGAATATATAAAGATCATTAAATAATACCTTGTAATTCACTTTTGATAAGGCAACTTTCCATCATGTAGAGCAGCACGGTGACCATTATGTCCAGGAGCTGACATTCTTCGGTCACCTGTCGGGCCAGCTCCTCGTTGCTGAAGAGCTGGACGCTGATGTGCACTATGCGGTTTGACATGGTGTCCGACTCATGGCTTTTCTTTAAGGTTTTCATTATGAAAGCATAATGTTGAACAAAAGTTTTTGTAAATGCAATCTGGAAAGATACAAAACACTTAGTAAGTGGATAAACAGCTCATAACTCACATCCAATAAACCCACAACTGCACACATAAAAGAGGAGAGTCTGCACTGCATGTTCAAAAGCAGAATGGGAGACGTTATACAGCAGAACTGAGTAGTGTAGCTGTGAAACCAGCTTTGGGGTTGAGATAAACACTTACTAAAAAGCAGAATCACTCAGTCTGTGCGTGTTCTTGTCTATCTCTCCCATCTCTATGGATTTCTATGAGCAGCATGTAATCTGACCCCTCACTTAGCAAAAAAAGGCTAGTAAAACAAAAATTAATAGGCTATGTGCACACAGTGCGGATTCTCCTGCAGATTTTTCCGCGCGGATTGTACTAAATCCGCAGGTCAAATTACCTGCATTTTTCCTGTGGATTTAGTGCATTTTTGTGCGGTTTTACTGCCGTTTTTGTGCGGTTTTCCACCTGCGGATTTGTAGAATGGAACAGGTGGAAAACTGCAGCAAAACCAAACAAAAGAAGTGACATGCTGCTTCTTTTATTCCGCACGAAATCCACAGCATGTGCACAGCGGTTTTTGTATTTTTTTTTTACATAGGCTATAATGATACTGTACATCACCTGCAGTTCTGCTGCGGATCTACAGGGCCAAATCTGCTGCGGATCCGCAACATAATCCGCACCGTGTGCACATAGCCATAATATAATATCCTGTATATATTGTACATAATCCTTATACATTTATGTCAACATATCATTTATGAAATAAGCAGGAAAAAATAAAAAAAAAAATAGCTGGAAAACGCCAGCTCACCATGGCGGAATGAAGACCAGTGTGCAGGGAACAACGTCCTGACCAAAAACAGCAGTATTCAAGAAGAAAATTGAGACGTTTTGTTCGAAACGCATCCCCTGTTCACCGTTTCTCGCACCTCCTAAATATTTTTATATGGACTTTTAATTAAATTTAATAAGGACGGATTTATCTTCACACATACACTATGCAAGTTTGGTATTGCCTTAGACCTGTTTCACACTTCCATTTTTGACCATCAGTCAAAATCCGCCGTTTTAAAAAAAAAAACAAAAAACGGATCCGCCATTTTTTTGGCGGATCCGTTTTTTAACCCATTGAGTTGCATTACCGGCAGATCTTGACGGATGCTCTTCCGTTGGATCTGTTTTTTTGCGGATCCGCCAAATATTTTGCGTCTGCCGACATGCCTGGACGGACCATGTAACATTTCTTTTGCTGCAGGATCCGCATTTTACAGTGCGCATGCCCGGAGGAAGGAAGTCAGCCAGAAATTTAACCCTGAAATCCTTTCTGGCGGATGGAAAAAATTCTCTCTCTCTCTCTGAGGTTCCTTTAAAATTCTTCATTTATTGGATTCGTCAAAAAAACGGTCCGGTGGCATCCATTCACATCAGTTACCAACGGATCCGCTTTCCGCCATTTTGGCGGATTTTAACTGACACAAAAAAACTGAAGTGTGAAACAGGCCTTAGGCCTCATGCAGATGCCTGGGCAAATCGGTCCAAACAGAGACCTCAATGTACAGACTTGGCCACGGCTCCCCCGTTAGTTGTGCGATGGACACTGCATTGATACTGGGACCTCCGCTTTCTCCTCCATGGACTGACCTGTAAACCAGCGGTGGACTCCGCGGTCATAACTGCGATCACAGCACTAACATCTCCTTCGGACACTAGACTTACAGCTCTACCTGTAAACGGCGGTGGACTCCGCTTAGCCACTGAAGCTCCAGTCTTTCTTACTAGCTTGGATTCTACCGAAACGGACACGGTGCCCTTACGCTTCCTAAACTTCTCTAACAAGACAAAGCAGTCTGAACACTGAGGAAGGTCTTATCGACTGAAATGTCTTTTTTGCACTATTGTGATCTGCATAGAAATCACACTATCTTCAAAGCATCCATCTGAATGCCAGGTTTATTTTACTAAATTACAGTTTGGGACCCCTACCTGACCACCTTATCCAGCAGTGCCACGGTTTACCTCTATAAATAGCCCGTACATGGTTGTCTGTGTTCGGACTTCTATATGAGCCCTTAGGGTGCTTTCACATTGCATTTGGTGCCCCCATCGGGGTAAATGTCCAAAATTCCCCGCAAAACGGGGTCCTGACGCATATGCCAACAGGGCCATAGCTTATTGGTGACGGAAGAGAGAACGTTGCGCTCTGCTGTGCACAGTAGGCTGCGTCCGAGTCTCCACCTCCAGTAGGCTGCGTCTGAGTCTCCACCTCCAGTAGGAGTACACTCCCAAAAAAAAGTGCAACGTTCGCTCTGCAGTCACCAATACAGTCTTTGGCCCCATCAGCGCATGAGTCCAGATCCCGTTTCGCGGGGGGACAAAGAAAGTAATGTGAAAGCACACTTACTCTTACCAACCAAAAGAATCATGTTGCCAGGGAATTTTATTGCACAAAATCCTAATAAAACAGTGGTGGAATTGCATTTTTTTTTTCACCATTTCAATCAGTGGGGTTTGGACTACTATACCCTGTGATCACTAAAAATGAAGCACTGCGATCTCAGGTGGCAGTACGAATGTTGACTCACAGACACAAAAAATTTATTAGTGCGATTTACCTTATACTCTTGGTCTGGTAACATATTAAGCAAGAAGGTGACCATCTTCTGAGGAAATTCATACTTTACTGTCCAAAAGAGCAATTCCTCTAAAAAACATTTATGTTTCAAAACATCCATGATGGACTGATCTGTAAAAGGATGGCATTAAAAAGAAAAATAAGGAACAGACTTTATAATTCACCAAACTGATAGCAACTGTTGTCGGTAGGGATGAGCTTTCCGATATTGAAATATCGGAAATCGGCCCGATATTTGCGATATCGGAATTCCGATTTCGATTTTTTTTCACATCGGAAATCCCATAATCCTTCAGCCTCTGAGCCTCTAACCCTAACTATCCCTAACCCCTAACCTACTAACCCTAACCCTGCTAACCATAAGCATAACCGAAACCCTAATAACCCTAACCCCTAACCCTACTAACCATAAGCATAACCCTACTAACTATAAGCATAACCCTAACCGTAAACCCTGACTCTACTAACCCTAACCCCTACCCTAACCATCCCTAACCACTAACCACTAACCCTAACCCTGCTAACCATAAGCATAACCGTAACCCTAACCCTACTAACTATAAGCAATAACCCTAAAACCCTGACTGTACTAACCCTAACCCTACTAATCCTAACCCCTAACCATACTAACCATAACCCTACTAACCATAAGCATAACCCTAAACCCTAACCCTACTAACTATAAGCATAACCCTAACCGTATACCCTGACTCTACTAACCCTAACCCTACTAATCCTAACCCCTAACCCTACTAACCCAACTAACCATAACCCCTAACCCTAATAACCCTAACCCTACTAACTATAAGCATAACCCTAACCGTAAACCCTGACTCTACTAACCCTAACCCCTAACCATAACCCTAACTCTAATAACCCTACTAACCATAAGCATAACCCTAACCCTAACTAACCCTAACCCCTACTAACCATAAACCCTAACCCTACCTCAAAGAAAAAACACAGCTGATAAGGAGATGACGATCAGTTTTCCTGCTACAGCTTTCGCTCTGTGCATTTTTCTAGCAATTTTTTTGCTCCTCTGCAAACTCCTCCATTATCCTGAGGTGATTCCCCTCCATTTTATCCATTATATAGCACTGTAGTGGTCATTTTGTAATTCCGATTTTTTTCTCCCATTGACTTACATTGATATCGGAAATTCTGATATCTGATATTTTCCAATATCGGAAATCGGAATTCCGATACGATATTGGGCAATATCGCTCATCCCTTGTTGTCAGCGATTCTTATGGTGGAAGACTACGCATTGGAGACAATCTAACCAAAACAATTCAATTGGGTGCCACACAGATCAACATTTAAGAGATCAGAGTTCCCTTTGAAGTTTTTCTAAATGACTACAAACATGCTTTTCTATAGAAAAAATAAAAATCAACCTTGTTTTTGCAATTTTAACAAAGTTTTGCAAACCCCACTGCAACAGTGTAAAATGTCAGATTTACATGTGTTCATTTATATAATACCTACATAACCATGTCCCAAACTCCTGCACCTCCATCGCTGCCTCTCTGATTTTTGCTGCGTTTTTGTCAGGGTACATGTTTCTCTTGTGCTTGCTGATAAAGCTTAACGCATAACAATATACCATAATCTGATTCAACTTCACCAGGTTTAGGCACCAAAAACGCAGCAAAACCGGATACCTGCATTTTTTGCACTAACCATTGCTTTTAATGGGTGAAAAACGCTGCAAAAAACGCTAAAAGAAGTCACATGCTGCATTTTGCAAAAAAACACAGCTCTTTGACAAAAAAGTCAGAAAAAAAAAAAACAAGGTGTGCGCACGAGATATCCGAAGTCTCAGATTTTGCTGGTACTGTGAAATACAGCTGAAAAAATAGCGTCAAAAAACGCAGCAAAAAAAAAACACTGCAAAAACACAATGTGTGAACATAGTTCAAGACTTCAAACATTGCATATAAAGAAACAGGTCAAAGTTTTCACATGCGAGTGAGGAGCGCTGACGTCTTGAAGGTTGCGGTTTGGGGTGTTCCAAGATGTGTAACATAAGACGCTTGACATTTCAGATGTTTGTTGTCAGTGACAGTCCTAGGATGAGTCGTACCTTTGGCGCTGGTGCTGAGTTTTACTCTTTTTCGTTTCCCCACCGACGGTCGGTCGTCCTGGTCCTCCTGGAAAATTCAATACGACTTAAGTCCACACAGAATCTGCAAATTCTATAAAGATGGTCGGGCGTTTGTAAAGACTGATCACCGGCAGACATATTCCTCTTACATAAACTATCCGATGTATGGGGAGTATGAGGAGATCACGTGTCGGTAGACTGACAACTCTCAGGTCCCAACAAGAGACCAGATGTCTCCTCGCTATGTCATTAGTAGAGGGAGGAGGAAAGCTGCAAAATTAAAGTGGTAAAGAAGGTTTTAATTCACCAACCTCATCGGAAGAATCGGACGGTGCGGACGCTGCATTTGCTCCAGCAGTTTCTATTTGAAAAAAAAAAAGGAGGAAAAAAAAAAAAAAAAAAGACAATTATGGATGTTTACATTTATTCATTCAGTTTGAGTTCATTATCCTATTCTGGCACATGTGACAACTTGTACCCAACAAACGGCACAATATAGGCACACAGCGTTATACATCGGCCCCTGACCTGTAGCAGATGCTGCAGAACGGCATGAAGGTTTTCTGAAACCAAACCCCCGGCAATATATATTTATTTTCAACCTCCCCCCCCCACTCTTTTTCCCCCTATTAAAACAAAGAAAATATAAAAATTAACATGTGGTATCACCGCATTCATAAAAATCCAAGCTATCAAAATGGTACACTTAAATAACCCGTACGATAAATGTTGTACAGAAAAATACAAACCTTCGTAATAAGATGGCAATAAAAGGCAAAAACAGGTCAAGAATTACATGCAAAACAAATTACTGTCAATTATACTATCGGCTCAAAAAAACAAAAAAAAACACGACAAGCCCTAAAAGTTCCATAGACAGAAGATGAAAAACGCTACAGGTCTTGGAATTTTTTTTTTTTTAAAGCCACCAAAATAGTATAAAAATAACCTCCGCAAGTTTGGTATTGCCGTGACTGCACTGCTCTGGAGAATCAGGTTGTCAGGTCATTGCTACTGCACAGTTAAGGATGTATGAATGAAATGCATAAAACTTAAGGCAAGGGAGGAAAAACAAAAAATTGAAGTCACCAAACAAAAATTGGCAGCATCCTTAATGGGTTAAAACAAATAAAATCTATACACAGTATACAAGACTCAAATCTAATGCTGCCTTATTTATGCATTTTTTGAAAACGTACAAAATCACAAATATCATTAACTATGTAACATTAAAAACTTATACAAAGAAAGTTAATGTACAGTCGGCACAGACTGTAGGAGCTCCGCCGACAAACACTCCACATACAGAGTGCCGCACTAACATCCGAAGACTCTTCTTACAAACCTTGCCCTGGCGATGCACTGGTAGTTCCCTGCTCTTGGCTCCCAGTCGATGGTTTCTCTTCAGGCAATGCCAGGCCAGACCCCTTTAGGGCAATAAGGTACTTTTCGTGACTCTTCGTACATGTACTCTCCGCAGAGCCTATAGTAGAAACAGACACTTTATTTAACAAAACATGTTTCATACAAGGGGCCTGGTTGTCTAAGAGTTTTCATTGCCAAGCCAGCCCCCTTTGCCATCAATGAAGAGAAGATGGCTGGTTTGGCTACGACGAAGATTAGTCAGCAGGACCTTTCACATACACTTCACTGGTCCAAGAGAAAAGTTTTTTCGGTGGCTTGAGATTAAGCAGAAAAGCTTCACAACGTTATCAGTTCTGTTCTCTCCTAGGACTAGAGAGCTGGGCGCCGGGGCAATGGACACCGGCAGCATCCGATGGACCACACTGACTTATAGCGGGGACAGTAATGTCTTCCAGTGATCTGCAGATGAAGAAAAGTGCTGCGCTATTCCATCCATCGGACAGGACAGAACCTGCGACACCAGCTCCATTCCAATAATGAAGCAGGGAGTCCCTAAGATATCACATTTTTTGTATGATACATTTGTAAGGGGTGAACAATCTGCTGTAAACTGCAAACCCATGATCGTAAAAGAAGAAATAAAATAAAAAATTACGATAAAAATTCAGGATAAATAGGGAACAGTGGGACTCTGCTTCTGGGTTGGCAGCTGTAGACCCATGAAATGACCTGGGCGTTCCCTTGAACTCCGTTCACTTCAAATCTACTAATGAGTGCAAGACAGGGCATCAGAGGGAACCTGCAGGGTGCCCCCATTCCTGGCGCGGCTAACAGGCCAAGCTGAAGGGCCCCCGGCGCTGCCAACGGGCCAAGCTGCAGGGCCCCCACCCCCGGCGCGGCCAACGGGCCAAGCTGCAGGGCCCCTACCCCCGGCGCGGCCAACGGGCCAAGCTGCAGGGCCCCCACCCCCGGCGCAGCCAACGGGCCAAGCTGCAGGGCCCCCACCCCCGGCGCGGCCAACGGGCCAAGCTGCAGGGCCCCCACCCCCGGCGCGGCCAACGGGCCAAGCTGCAGGGCCCCCACCCCCGGCGCGGCCAACGGGCCAAGCTGCAGGGCCCCCACCCCCGGCGCGGCCAACGGGCCAAGCTGCAGGGCCCCCACCCCCGGCGCGGCCAACGGGCCAAGCAGCAGACCTACCACCCTCAGTGCAGCCTTCAGGCCAAGCTTCAGGCCCCCCACCCATAATACGGCCATCATGCCAAGCTGCAGGTCCCCCTACCCTCCGTACCAAGTGGGCACTATACTCTGAGGATTCTGTAAATCACTTGACTGTTCATTTTACTCAACCCAGCGAGTGAGCAAAGCAGGCCATCAGTTACGGAGCAGGGGGAGGGATTACAGCACACTCCCTGTATACAGAGCGCTGAACTTTTTTTTTCTATTTTAGTGACAGGTTCACTTTAAAAAAAAAAAAAAAAATTCAAGCATCTCGCACAAGGGACCATTTTACTTCTGTATGGAAAAATTAGAATCACCTGCATTTTTGAGAACCATCATTGATGCAATCTGGTCACAAAAATTTCAGCTATACTCAGAGGACAAAACTCTGCGTCCCCGATAGCAGTCACAAAGTGTCTCCACCAGCCTCCCACACAGCACACGGGGCTTTTGCCAGATTTTTGGCACTTTGATTTGCGTTACAACAGCAATCTGTCTCCTCCACACATGTAACCCACAGAGACGTGATTCATAACGATGGGAAAGCGATCCGAAAGAATATCTAAGAGCTGAGTAAGATCAGAGGACTGTTCTTATAGGAGGGAGGGGGGTCTGTAATGTTAGGATGCGAGTCTTAAATCATCCCACTGCAGGCGACACTACGGGACGAGTCGCACAATGAATCTGGTCTGTAACCAGCATTTAGGATTTTTTTTTTTTTTAAATTCTGCAAAATGTCAGAATCTTTATAAAATGTCTTTATATCTCTAAAAATCCTGCTACAACTGAGGTAGATGTGACTTTAGTAGATAGAGGACGCTTGTGGCTATGCTAAACCCTTCTGCCTCTGAAAATTTTCATGTTTGTCCTTTCTCTCCTTGAAGACAGAAATGACACAATCCAGTTGACCATATAACTGTGCAGAAAGTAAAAAAAAAAAAAAAGATTTTTTTGTTGTTCGATTTTTTTTCCACTGTACCTTGGTCCATCCATAGGAAGCCCAGTTACAGGAGAAATCAGATCCCCTACGCTGATAGAATTCACTGGTAGAGCTGATCTGGGTATGCTAGGACCCAACAGCTCTGCTATGTCGGACATTTTCTGAGCGTAAAGATGCTACAAAGCGTCGCTTGTCACCAATGAGTGCTATGTAGCCAGCAATAGAGAAGAAAGATGCAGTGATAAAAAGCTTGGATCTTCTCTCTGCAGGGTCCGCGGGTGTATCTGACTGTCAGGAATGGACTGACAACCCCCCAAAAACACATCACCCAAACATTGCAGAGTTTCAGAGTAAAATACACACTGCTGCAATCGTGAAGCTAGGCTCAGATTGATGCGGCACAAGGTTCGGGCAGCTTGGATCTAATGACAGGTTCCCTTTAATGCATATAACCCCATTTGGGAACAGGTTTTGTTTCAATGCTCAATGCCACAACTTACCACAGCAAAGGTCTTTGTAATATTGCTGGTTCGTGAGAACTTGGGTGAGGACAGTCCGCATCGCTCCCCCCATTTTGGTTAAATCCTCCAGGAAAGAAATCTGTGGATCCAACGCCTGAAGCGTTTTCTGGATATCTTTGTCAGTTGCGGATTCTAGAAGAAAAAAAAATTAATAATGATTGTCTAGTCCAGAAACGCACTGCTAGTAAGTAGGAATGACCATGTACTAAATCAAGGATTGTTGTAGCAAGATGTCCACTTGGGTGTATCACCGGTATCAAAGGCTTCTTCAGGGGAGCCAATGTGAATACAATTTTACAAATTTTTCTCTGAGCACAGTTGAAACCTAATGACATTTAGAACATTTCAGAACAAAATTGCATTTTCTTCAGTTACATATTTGTTTTTAAAACCTGTGACCGCAATTGCTGCAAAACTACAGTAATTAAAATATAGGTTTTAGCGTTCTGTGAATGGCGCCAGTCTCTGCATAATTGTCAATTCTATAACATAACATAGGAAACCATTCACATACAGGAGAGATTTTCTTATACCTTGAATGGATAAACTAGATTTTAATAGTGTATTTTTGGGAAAAACACCAGCATTATACAAACTCCTCCACTATCTGAACCCACTGAAGCCAGAGGCAGGGAATAGTTAAAGGGATTCTCCAAGGAAATGATATTGATGGTCTATGCTCAGAGGGGTCATCAACATCAGATCAGAGGAGGTCTTTGCGTAAGAGCTTGGGGGGACGTAATGGCTTCTGTGGATTTGAAAGCTGGAATTTTTCAGCATTAGGACAACATAGAAATTTAACTGTCAACCCAAACTATGTATATATCATAGTTAGGTTTGGTGTCCAACATAGTGCACAATAATGACATTCATGATTCTGAGCATATTTTTGCTAGCAGATTCCTAAAGGAAAACATGACCAAATAGAATTATGAACTACTGCACCCGTCTTTCCTTGCATATAATAGTGATGAGCGAACCTTCTCGGATAAAGTGTTATCTGAGCATGCTTGGGTGCGGAGTGTCTTAGTCGTGCTCGAATAATATGTTCGAGTGCCTGCGGCTGCATGTCTCAGCGAGTGGACGGTGTTTGTGACAGACTGGATGTACAGTACTTCGATGCTGTGCAGCGCGGTTCTGATCACGTTTACATCTGGACACTACTAACGCTTGTAACAGCTGATCAATGTGTGCGACGGACCTTCATGATCTGATATCAAAAACCTAAAGATAGGTCATCAACATCATTTAACTACAGAAGCCCTTTACTAGAGCAACTACATGCGTTTCTCCTTAGACCCCCAGTTAGAGACCCCTCATATAGCCAAATACGATCTGATGTTTTTCACTGAAGAGGGGCAATATCCCAAAACACGGTTTGGCTGTTATCCTCAGTCATACGGCAAGGCTCGTTAAATAATCAATACTGACTTTTAGGGTCGCTATTTTCAGTAAGTTGCACCAGAGTTCAAGTCCTCTTCCTCTATGAAGGGGCAATTTGCATGTTTAAATTCCCAGAGGGGCAATCCATGGCCTGTAAGTCTCCTTACACTGGCTTATCAACATGTCACTCTTCACCAGGCGAGACGTCACCCTTTATTCACTTGCAAACCACCAAGACATTCCACAGAGCTGTACAGAGATTGTCATCACTTCTAACAATCCCCATTTTCTTTGGGGCTCACAATCCATTTAGCACGTAGAAGGAAATTTGGGCGAAACCCCGATGTTGCAAGTCAACAGTGTTAACCAACGATCAGCCGATAGATCTGGAGGTCAGCACCGTAATCTTGGTGACAAATGTGAATACACAAGGAGTGAAAAATCACCATTTCTATGACAAAAAATCCCACATACATACCCCACTCCGGCTGCAGATGGGTGGACTCTATGCCCCCGAACAGAAAGAAATTCACCTTACGGTAAAAGTAGGAGTAATCTCAGGACTCGGCAATTAGTCGCCAACATGTACGATAAATGTAACTTAGCAACAGAGAATGTGTGTCAGGTATCATACGGAGAACAATGGTTTGGGAACGGCAAAGAAATGTAAGAAATGACAGCCAAGCAGTGCGGCTTATACTCCACTAGATTATGGCCCGATGCTATCGCATCGGGAGGATGCGATAGCATCACACCTCTTGCCATGTTAACCCTCAACACACACTCCTCTCACCTTTCACCATCTCCACTCACTCTTTCACTCCACATACGACCCTTTCTCTCACTCCGTCTCTCATACTCACGCCGTCATCGCCGCTGCTCCACGATCCCCGACATCTTCTTCCGCCGGCGCCATCCTGGATCCAGATGTTGTCCACGCCGGCGACATGTTCTTGCGGCGACGCCATCTTGAGTATCGTGAAATCCCGCGATAGTCAAGATGGCGTCGCCGGAAGAACATGTCGCCGGCGAGGACGACGTCGGGATCCAAAATGGCGTCGGCGAAATCCAAGATGGCGTCGCCGCAAGAACATGTCGGCGGCCTGGAGAACGTCTGGATCCAGGATCGCGGCGGCGGAGGAAGATGTCGGGGCAGCGACGATGACGGTGTGAGTATGAGAAACGGAGTGAGAGAAAGGAACGTATGTGGAGTGAAAGAGTGAGTGGACGTGAGTGGAGGTGAAAGGTGAGAGGAGTGTGTGTTGAGGCGGTGTGGTGTGTTGAGGGTTAACATGTGCGTGTGTGTACGGTGACGTCACCGGTTACAACTGGATGGAAGTTGTTACAACCGGAAGCTGCTTAGGGCATTTATTATTATAGATTAGAAAGAGAGGAAGCAAAATCTTAATGCTTGGCTGCAAAAATGACAATAGCATAAGCCGACTGTTAGAAACCCTTACTCCAGACATTAAAAAGGTAAAGCAGTAGCAAAAACGGGAAGTCGCAGCAGGGGATCGTCTTCATCTCATCCACGCATTACACATCTAGTGCCTTCTGTGGGTGCAATGTGATGTTGGAGCGGGAGCCGTTTTCGAGACGAGACGTCCCTCCATAACCTGTGCAGCCGCTTCCGTAACTTCTACTGAGCAGAATATACACGTCACAGCCTCTGCTAATAATTTCTCAAACATTCACAAATGCAGAACACTAAGGCTCCGTTCCCAGGCTGAGATTTTGACTATGTACTTTTTGCTCATACTCCTTGTGAAAGCCACCTGGCGAAACGTACGTTGGAGTCCCTGGGTACTTGTAATTGGTAACTGAACTTCTCTATATTATTTGACTTTTCTATGATGTCTGTATATGATTATTTATATGTGTATCCACAGGTAATTACTAGGTAATAATAAATATTGTTATATGGACTTTAGCTCTATTTTTACATGGCCATACTGTACAAGTTTAATGCCATCCACTGATTATACTCACTCTATACATCTTCCTGTGATTTCCCTGTATAGGACTTTTTCATCCCCTATTTTATTTTCATGTATTTAATAAATTTGCGCATTTTTACTGAATATTTTTGTGTCTATTCCCTTTTTATTTATTTTTTTTTAGTAGGAATGGTACTTTTTGCTGTATCAGAAGCACGCTGTCTTACACTTCCAGCACATAAGCAAAACCGAATAAGGGTACGTGCACACGTTAAGTATTTGCAGCAGAAATTTCGCCATCTCTTCGCATGGAAAAAAAAAAAGCTATAGAACATTTTTGCTGTGTTTTTTTTAACTTGAGTTATTGCAGCAGATTTTCCCCCACTTGTTAGTATGGGTGAAATCTGCAGAAAAATGGTTGAAAGAATTTACTTTCTGCAGATTTAATTCTGCAAGGAAAATACTGCATTGTGTGCATGAGGCTTCAGGAATCTCATTCACTTCGCAGGTACTATGAAATAATTCAAGGTTTTTTTGACAAATCTGCAACGTAAGCACAGGCCCTGAAAAAGCTTGTGTGCACGCGTCGCGGTTTTGTTGCGTTTTTTTTCTATGCAGCTTCGTCACAAAACCTTTGGATTTCCTAGTACCAGCCAAGTGAATGAGATTACTGAAGTTACTTATTTTTTTTTTATCTCTTAGACTTGCAGCAGAATGTCAATTCTTTCAGCGTTTTTGCTGCAGATTTCAACCATGAGTACTGAAACGCATCAAAAGCGCACGTATTTTACGCTTCACTTTTCCTGCCAGCACATCACTATTTGCAGCTGATTTTTCTGCTGAAAATACTGAATATGTGCACATACACTAGTTGTTTGCAGCTTTACATTTGCTTTTTGGCCGCCATCACTCTTTCGATGTTTCGCCGATATAATGCAGCAGTAAGACGCGTGCCTACAATGGCGATATACAAGGCAAATATGAAGAAATGAATCACACAAATTCTCTAAGCAAAACCACAAAAATCTGGTCTTCTTACTGATCTATTGCAAAACAGGCATTCTTCATGTAAAATTGCTAATTTTCAGAAACTAAATGTATGAAAGAGCATTGGGTGACTGCAAACTCAAGGGGACTAATGCGGAGAACGGGAGCGCAGAGCCGGCAATCTGCAGGCACTCCCACATACAACATGTCAGCAGAAAGACCAATACTCCTTTCATTATAAACCTGAGTGATGTGCAATCGTGGAATCTGCAAATGAAGAGATAAAATCAATCAAGAGCTCTACCAAAAAAAAAAAAAATGTCCCTGTAGCAACAGCCTTGTTGAAAAACAGGAATTTAAGGGGATGCTGTAGTGCCTCTCATTTCTGAATCAAGACCCTATTTCATGCGAACCAGGTAACAATTAAAACGGCACACGTTCATATCTAGCAGGTATGTCCTATGTCAATTGTTAGGACCCATGCAATGACAAAAAAAAAGTTACTGTGTATTATGCAGCCGAGATAAAGGAGGAGGATGCAGCTATGTCTAAAAAAGGTTAAATCTGCAAAGAGAGGACACAGCTGATTCCAAGGGGTTTATCTGCAAAGGAGGACACAGCTGCTTCTAAAGAGTTAATTTAGTAGAAGATAAAATTGCTGCTTGAAAAGGGTTAATCTACTATGGGGGACACAGCGGATTCTTAGGCTATGTGCACACTGAGTTTTTAGGGGTTCTGGATTTGAGATATACATTGTGAAAACTTCTTTACAAGCTATAAATGGATTTACCCCAAAAAAGTGGAAAACATTTAGGCAGTGTATAACATGCGATATAACTTTTTTGGCTACAACTGCAAGAATAGTGCTGTACAAAAGCAGCACCAGCGCATGCAATAGGCATCTAACTTGTCAATACAGCTGTTCTGACTTCTCCTATTCACCTTCTCATGCTGAGCACAATAAGGCTACTTTCACACATCAGTTTTTTGCCGTCAGGCAGGATCCAGCTATTTTTAGAAAAAACGGATCCGGCATAAATTTTGGAGAACTGTAGAAACGGATCCATTTTTCTGCCGGATCCATCTAGCAGGTTATATCTGTTTCCTGGGGGCTGGCCAATTGGATCTGAGCATGCGCAGACTTAAAAAAACGGATCCGGTGGCTGGATCCGTCGAATTCCGGCGCCCATAGACTTTCATTGTGGCAAAAAGCCGGAAGCGTCAGATCCGGCGCTTCCGGCTTTTTCGCCAGAGACAAAAAACGTTACAGTAGCCATTTTTTCCAGACGCCGGAATGAGACAAGTAGCCGGATCCGGCAAAAAACGGATGAAACGCAATGCCATCCGGCGCGATCCGGCGCTAATGCAAGTCAATGGGGAAAAACTGGATCCGGCATTGCATTTCGCCGGATCCGGTTTTACAAAAAAAAAGCCGGATCGCGCCTGACGGCGAAAAACTGATGTGTGAAAGGGGCCTAAAAGGGAGACATTTATTGCATCACGACCATTACTATGTAGCAGCACTGGCGTCATAGAACTATTTCACTACATTTTGCCATGCGTGATCTTGCAGCCGCAGACTATCTTGTATTGCACATACCAGGCTCGCTGTACCCATCTCTCAAGTACTGAATAAGGTAGAAGATGAAGCGAGGTATAACCAGCTCCGACATCATCAGCAAATCGTGGGGCACCGTGGGAACACACGAGCTCGACTTTACCCTGTGTCTTTTGCAAAACCTGTAATAGAAGAGAAAATTTGTCAAAACATCAGCAGCACAGCGGCTCAGTGGATAGCATTGCAGTGCTGGGGTCCTGGGTTCAAATCCCACTAAGGACAACATCTGCAAGGAGTTTGTATGTTCTCCCCGTGTTTGCGTGGGTTTCCTCTGGGTTCTCCGTTTTTCTCCTTCACTACAAAGACATACTGATAGGGAATCTAGATTGTGAGCCCTAATGGGGACAGTGATGAAAAGAGCTGTAATATTTGATGGTGAGTAAAATAAATCAGTTAATAAATAAAAAAGCAAACACCTTGTGGTTGGATTAGGCCAATAAGTAGGTACTCGATGGTTTCTCTTCAAACTAACTAGACTGACAGATCTAGATCCCTTTGTGTGCATATTGAGATGCCCATCAGTCTAGCTGAGCAAGGTTGGGGGAAACCGGTGGGGACAGACGTCTGTGACTAGTCTTCCTAGTCACCTTGTCTCTGGTCACAATTTTTTTAACTGTAGCGTCAATTCACGGTACCCAATTCATCAGCCACGTTAGTAATCTGTGACCGCCAGACAGGAGCCCCGAGAACCCCCTCTTACCCAACGACATCCACGGCTCCTTTTGATAATCCAATTGTCGCGGTGTAACTCATATGCGATGACGCATCAGGCCGGCTTATCAAAAGAAGTGTAACGGATTACATCAGGTAAGTGGCGACTCACAAGGCTCCTGTCCAGCGGCCACAGATCACCGACGTGGCCGATGGATCGGGTCTTGCAAATCGATTCGCACCAACTCTACTCCTGAAGCATTTGTCAAACAAATCCAAAGGCCATTTTCACCCCACGGGGGCTAGAGGGGGCACTTCATGTTTCATTTACTGCACAGAAATATATAATTGATGTGGCTTTCTTTTGCATATATACATAATTACATAGGTTGAAAAAAAAGACAAAAGGTGCGATTGCAGTAGATCCGAGTTATTAGGTGTTGATCAGGGTAACTTCTCCAACTGTGTGTTCGGCATATAAATCGTTAACCAGGCAGTAAGATACTGTCATGTAATCTGGTGGTAGAGGAGATCCGGTCCCCGTGGAAGCTTTTCAGGATCTGGCAGCCAGACAATTGTAATTACAACGCGTTTCAGCCACTTATACCGCAGCATCTCCATAGAGAACTCGCTGTAATCGGAGGCTTTGTGCCGGAGCAGTAAACCTGCTATTAAGTGGAGATTGAAAGGTAATTTTTACATGACTTTTTCCTCCATCACTATGACAACACCAGAGTTTTTTCTTTTTATCAGAGGAGGAATATGGAAACGAGTTGGTTTACGTCGCCTATAGTAGACGAGCAGCTGAATGCGCCGTCTGCCAGCACTTAGATGCCCCTTGTGTCTGACTGCTGGAATGAATCGCGTTGACTGCTTAGATGCTGGACTGGAAGCAACAAAGGAAACGGTTATATCACACACAGGGATAAGGTTACATTTTTGGGGACGTTCTAGGAAGGTTCTGGTTCTCCCCAAGCTGCAGTCACACATCCATGTAAGGTGTCAACGTGGTGTCTAATTTTTACTCGGACAGCGCACGTACCCATACAGTTTTATGGATCGATACATCCGTGAAAATCTGGGATCTGAGCGCGAGATCCACCAGACTCAGAGCAAGACCTACTCCGATCCCAGATCAGACTCGACCATACAACGGGGATCCGTAAACATGTAAACTGGAAGGCTTCTGCGTGTCACGGATCGATTGCTCAGGCCTCTTTCACACTTCCGTTTTTTTGGTCAGTTGCAATCCGTGAAAAAATGCAAAAGACAGACAGAGTAGGGGAGGGGGAGGGAATTTTTTTTCTGCCGCCAGAACGGAATTTGGAGTTAAATTTCTGGCAAGCAAATTCTTCCGGGCATGCTCAGTGTAAAAAAATGGATCCGTGCAGACAAAAGTCAGCGGACGCCAAAATTTTGGCGGATCCGTCAAAAAACGGATCCAACGGATGACCATCTGTCAAAATCCGCCGCTAATGGAAGCCAATGGGAAAAAAACGGATCCACCAAAAAAAAAAAAAAAAAATGGCGGATCCATTTTTTTTTTTTTTTTCAAAACGGCAGATTTTGACTGATGGAAACAAATGGAAATGTGAAACAGGCCTTATTGATCAACTTGAAAAATATAAATACATACAAAAAAAAAAAAAAAATTCAGAGGTCTTTTTGTTGGCAAAAAAAATGGTTGGAACTAGGGCGACACCTGGGGGGGGGGGGGGAAACTGTCCACTTCTGAAAGATCGTAAAATTCACACAGTTGTGCGAACACAGCCTTGTAGGGATGGTCTATAAAGAGGTACTAACTCCTACCTAGGGAAAAGCTCTTCAGATTGTTACATTACTAAGATAGGAGATGATAGTTGGTGCTTGTTAGATTCTATGTAGATTGAAGGGTGAGGGAGGAGCTAGAGGCAGCGCTCCGGCACCTACACAGAATTTTATGGGCACCAACTGTCATCAGAAGAATCAACGCTTTCTACATGTAATGCTGGAGAAGGATGTTATCAATACCATGGATGGCAAGAACAACAAACACATCAGTCGTGGAACAAGTCAAGCCAGACATGTCACTTGAAGGATCACCAAGCTACGAACTTCCTATTTTGGACACATTACACAAAGAGAGAGATCACTGGAGAAGGACATCATGGTCGGAAGAATAGAAGGAACAAGGCGAAGAACAAGGTCAACAATCTGATGACTTGATACTTTCAAGATAACAGCGGAGAAGACCCTGATGGACCTATCTAGAACTGAACAAGGCTGATCGTCCTACAGATCTCGTTCGTCAATTAGTTCGCCATGGCCCGAGATCGAGCCGAAGGTAGTTAAAATAAAAAACGCCGTCTCCTAGCTCAGTAACGTAACAGTCTGTCTTCACTGAACACAGATTTTACCCATCATCTGAGAATTTGGAGAATGATCAGTCCTGGAAGAAAGAGAAGCAGATTTCTCTGAGAAGATTTAAAAAAAAACAAAAAAAAAAACCACAAAACTTTGTAATCTATTAAAAATGACAGTTCTTCCTTTACCCCTCCATCCCAACCTATCAGAAATATGTTGAAAGCATGGTCACTTCCTCTAGGTGCATAGCTTAAGTAATGTGCAAAAAAAAAAAATTCTCTAAACCAGATCCATCACCAGACTTCACAACAGAAGCGGCAGACATTATTAAATAGATCTTAGACCTGATGGGGCTAGTGTACTTACTTTAAAATCCTGGCCTAAATTTCTGCGTAACCCTGATTTTAATTGGAGCACATTTACATAGCTGTAGCTCCATTTGCACAGGGTTAAAGCTAAATATGAAATGGTTATACAGCAATTGTCATGTATTACAGTAGCAAATACATTTCTGGCAGCCTTAATATATACTGTCTGGAAGGATTCTATGAAAACCACATTAGCCTCTCACATGTGAAAAACACCAGCGGAAAGTCTGAAAAGCACAACAGCTAACGTGACTCCATATTAAGAAGGGAAAGTAATTATCTGGAGCAAAAACACGTTTGCAATTAAAAGTTTGGGAAGAAAAAAAAAAAAACACAACAACATTTATAAATGCAGGAGAAGAACAAATATCTGCGGATTTCTCATCTCTCCCCGCTGGGGAGGAAGCGGCAGGACGAGATGCGGTGACCACAGGACGGTGGCACTCGACGTGGCAGACTGTGCGGGTCATTTGTACATATAAAGTGGGGAATATATTGATTTTTATTTCATGCAATAAAATGCAAATTAATGACGTAATAATCGTACAATGTGAATTTCTGGTTTTTATTTTTAGATTCCGCCTACGATAAAATCACACACCTCTCCATTCTTTGTAGGTGGGAAAATGTGTAAAACAGGCAGTGTATCAAATACTTATTTCCCCCACTGTACAGGCATATAGTGCCACTTATTAGGTCACTTCCACAAAAATAGAACATTGCTTTCGGCTTGGTGCCGCAGTCCAGAACACAAGCGGCTTGCGTAGTTTGGCCCCATGACCCGGCAGCAGCTTGATCCTTTTCCCTACGCTTTCGGCACAGCGGTGTCGCGCTCGCTCGCGGGTGACAGGTGATGGGACTTTGCTGTAATGTATAGGCAGCGATGATACATGAGAAACGTTTCCCCCTTGGCCCGGGTTAGGAGTCGCGTGTGAGCGCTATTTATGGTGCTGGCTGCAGGAGCCTGTAAACAGTAACGAGCGAGCGGCCCAGAAAGAAGGGCACGACGGAGCGGCCGCTCACTGCACGATCAGCACAAAACACTAGGGTTAGCTTCTGATTATTATAATAAATGACATATATATTCAGAAGCTAACCCTAGTGTGGTGTGCTGGTCGTGCAGGCCCCTCCGTCGAGTCCTTCTTACTGGGCCGCTCGCTCGTTACTGTTGACAGGCTCCTGCAGCCAGCACCATAAACAGCGCTCACACACGATTCCTAACCCGGGCCAAAAAATAAATAAAATATATTTTATTTTTTTATTTTTAGTGCATGCCTCAATACCCTGTATGTGGAGCCGGTCACTAGCGACGTAGGTTGCCACACAAGATGGGAAACACTAGTTGTCACATCGGAGATGCTACTACAATAAATAATCTAATAATAAATAATAATTTGTGACCAATAATGGAGGCCATGATTTTTAAAATACAAGGAAAAATCATACAAGAAAATCCCCTTTAAAAACTAAAAAAAAAACACTTTGTTTTTCATATTTAGCAGGCGCCTATAATTGCCTTCATATCAGTGGAAGTGAAGGTCCTGAGACCCCCACCGATCGCTCAACAGCCCCCAACAAATGACGCACAGACAGATGGTACAGTCTTGATAACCTGCCCTTTAAAGATGACCTGTCACCAGGTCAAACGTGGCAATTTTTGTTTTCTTATTTTATTCCTGCTGCTCACCTGAATAGTTTTTTTTTTTTAAGTTGGTTCTAGAGATATGGGTGTTTAACTTAATGATACTTTTTTATGGTCTCTAGGGATGAGCTGTATAACTCGGACGGGGATAGCAACGTAATGCTCGGACGGACTGGCGGCTCTCCCAAACCGAGTGTGACAGCTGCACAGGAGTACATGCTGTCACGCTTAGCAGGTCGAGGAGAGCCGACGGCCAGTGCGAGCTTTGCGTTGCGATCCTCGTCAGAGTTATACGGCCGTCTGACCCTTCCCTTACAGTCGGTGCTCACAGGATCCTCTGGGGCGTGTCTTTCTACGTAACTACCCTGTGAGCCACGCCCCATTGTAAACACCATAAAAAGTATCACTAAATAAAATACACCCATATCTCTGGAATCATATGTTGGATTAAATTTAAAAGAAAAACACTCGGGAGCAGCGGGAATAACAAAGGCAAAAACTGGACAGTTTACTTGACAAGTTTTTAATAGTTACATAATGCCCTCCATACTAAGCGTGTGTAGCCTGATCCCACAGTCGTCGCCTCCAATCCGCCCATGGCAAAGACTAGGTCAGCTGGTAATAATTAGGGTAGATGGCAGCGAGTAAAACTGTGGGGGTCAGACAACACAACCATGAAGACACCGGATAGCAGATGAATACACATGATGCTTTTTTAAACTCATGACTTTGGCTGCAAAGTTTTCTGGTTTTTTTTTTTTAGCAATGAAGAAGAAAAAAAAAAAAAGTCTGAGAATGTGGTCGAGCTATACTGATAAAGGTTTATTCCTGGGCACGAGG
Source organism: Dendrobates tinctorius (assembly GCF_039654945.1). Lineage (NCBI taxonomy): Eukaryota > Metazoa > Chordata > Amphibia > Anura > Dendrobatidae > Dendrobates > Dendrobates tinctorius. The sequence goes on along the minus strand of NW_027361810.1, from coordinate 41,902,080 downwards.
AACCAATAGACTCATCATAAACCAGGCCAGATGAATGCAGAATACAATTACAGCTTTATTATAGACTCACATAAAAACACCACCCGTTGCCAGAGAGGGTCACACAGTGTAAAATCGATCATCTGATTGAAGCAGCTGCGGCTCACCGGCCAGCGCTGTCTGGTGTCACAGGCTTACTCCTACACTAATAAATGGGACTAAATTCATGAATTTATTGTACGGGTACATCCATTTCCATAACGTGAGCAACACACTACAGTGTCCAGGTCTATCAAGCATCAGTTCACACCGAAGAGTCTGTACCGACAGCTCGGAGGACTATCGAGAGGCGGCTCGCCGTACTGACCCATAGACTATTTGTAGGTCGGACCTATTAATAGGCTGGTCTCCCCCGCCCAGCGCTGTAAGGAGGTGAGGCTGGGCAGGCACGCAGGCCTCTGTTTTATGTACTAGACAGAAAAGTCTGACTCACATGAAAGTTGGCACAGACTTCTAGGCGTCTCCCATTATGGTGACCTATAATAATATCCCAATATAGCAGAGCGGCCGGCATGCAAAAGGTGTGCAAATAAGCTGCTGGAGAATAAGGGGCGGTGGGAGTTCTCCGACAACAAAAACTGGGGATAAAGCCCCCCATCTCACATAGCGTGATCGCTGTTGCGTCATCGATTATGTGACGCATCAGCGATCTCGCCACGTGTGACACTTACCAGCGACCAGGCCCCCCGCTGCGATTTCGCTGAACATGCTCGAATGTCCTGGGCCATTTTTTGATCGCTGGTGTCCCGCTGGCCAGCATGCATCGTTGTGTTTGACATGGACAACGACCTCAATACTACAGGTACGAGAGACAGAGTCCCAACGACCGTCGTATTGTTCTGTATCGTTGCTGCGTCGCTGGTGAGATCTGACTGTTTGACATCTCACCAGCGATCCCTACTAGGTCATATTGTTGTCGGGATCGCCGGTGCGTCGCCCCTAAGGAACAATTCTCACCTGATAAGCACCCAACGCACTCCGATCAGAGGACGATCAATAAGGGGATTATTGGTTCTTTCCTATTTAAAGCCAACTTTTTATAAACTAATAAAACCCATTTTAGATCTATAAAGAGGTAAGTCCCATCATGTAAAGACATATTATAATATACCATCACTTTTTGGTCAATGAGATGGGGGAGGGGAAGGGGTTTAACCTTCAGGACTCTCATTGATCCAGCGAATGATAGGGCTATTTTGCAAGACTAGGGCCACATTCCCTTAAAGTAGTATTCCCACCCACAGGATATACTTAGGTAGGAAGGAAGGATCATCCCCGCGCTGCCGCAAGAAGAATTCCAAAAATTGTAGTGGTAGTCCTGATGACGGGGGTCACCTGAACCCTGAAACGCGTAGAACAAACCACGCTGAAACCTCTACAATTTTTGGAATTCTTCTTGCGGCAGCGCGGGGATGATCCTTCCTTCCTACCTAAGTGTATGCTTCAACCAGGTCCTGCTGACCTGTGGATCTGCAGCAGCCGCCATTGATATATGTCTTTCCTTCACTCTCACCAGGTGAGTAATTCTCTTGGTGGACAACTCTGTGTAACGTTTGATAAGACCCTATTTGCGCTTTTGTGTCTCCCTCTTTTCTCTCACCCACAGGATATAACAGAAGTAAGACAGAGCTGGGTCCCACCGGAGGAACCTACTTCTATCATGAAAACGGGAGGCCAATGCTCACTGCTGTCAGAGGTGTTGCAAAGGAATGGTAATTCCGAACCTTCTCCACCGATGAACCGCAACGTAAAAAAATTGAATTCCTTTTTAACGGTATTCTGCAGAACTGCAGCACACAGACCACCCGCTGTGCAGGGAACGGCCACAGAGCTCAGTCCATGAAAACTTAGAATGGAAAGCAGAGATCCCGCTCACTCATGATTGGTGCGGGGTCCTTGAGGTCGGAAAACCATCGAATATAGTAATGGCCCACCCTAGCAACAGGTCATCTGTCTACGAGATGAGAATACCCCTTCAGCCTGGACTGTGTGCCCAGTATATAATAAAATGTGCCAGGTGTCAAATAATTGCCAGGATCACACGGTGCCATGTACAGGTGACGCTGATCTACAACACACCTTTATCATAAGGACATATGGAGGGGGGCGTATGATCACAAAAAGGGAGTCCTGGTTGGGAGAGTACTTTTATGCAATTCGTACAACAGGAGGATTCCATCCTTTATACCCCGGATCGACGTGGCCCAGCTTAGTACTCAAAGGGAGACTTCACTATAAAAATCCCATTTACCAGCAGACATAGTGATAGGATAGCCTGCAGGTAAGCAGCGCTTTACCATAACAAAAACCCATGAAACTTTATCTTTTTTAAAAAATTCAACTACGTTAATAGACTGAATGTATATATAACCAAATATTTTAACTAACACCACCTAGGATAGGTCGCAAAAGCAATATACACTGACCCAACAGGAAAGTTTAGCACAATGTACCCTCTCCACTACATAAAAACAGTAATTTTATTTCATCATATAGAAATCCTGCTGGAATGAGATCATTCATTAATGTTACTGACGGTCACAGCCGGCGGTTCTCACGGTGAACTGTCATCCGCCAGCTTGTGAACTCTTTACCCTTACTAAGGCCTGTTTTACATTCCCTTTTTTTGACGTCAGTCAAAATCCGCCACTTTTAGAAAAAAACGGATCCGCCCCTTTTTTGGCGGATCCGTTTTTTCCCCCCCCATAGACTTACATTAGCGGCGGATTATGACTGACAGTCATCCGTCGCATCCGTTTTTTTATGGAACCGTCAGAATTGTAGCGGCTCCCGGGCGGAGGAGACGCCAAACGTTTTTTTCAGAGCGCCTGCCCGCCAGATTATCTCTGCCATGAATAGCGTTCTGGAAAGGATGTGAATAAAAACAAAATTCTCTTTCTCCAGGACGCAGTTCCTTTAAATTTCCAAACCTTTCCTACTTCAGCTGATCCGTCAAAAAAAATGATCCGGTGGCATACGTTGGGGTCACAACGGAAACGGATCCGTTTTTAACATCTTTGGTGCAGGGCTGTGGAGTCGGTAAGCCACAGTTGCGACTCCGACTCCTGGATTTTATCAGGCTCTGACTCCTTCATAAATGGCCAATTCATAACAAATTTACTGTTGTAAAATATTAAACATCGTGCTTATTCAGTTTCTCACCATCATTTAAGTAATCAGACCACTTAGAGCAAAAACTAGATTTATTAGAATACAATTAGAATATAGCAAATAACTTTTATAAACTTTTCTAAACTGTAAGTAAATATGCAATAAACACTTTTATGCAGTTAATAAGAAATCTATAAATTTGTCCTCAGAAAAAGTATTGCCTCTGTCAGATCCTCCTTCATGGATGCCCTCAAATCTGATCTAATTATTTTGAGAGCAGAGAACAACCTTTCTACACTAACTTGTGTTGGTGGCAAAGCAGTTAACACTCGGGCAACATCTCTGACAATGTCAGGATACAGAGGAATCGCTTGTTGCACTGTTATTTTTGATGAACGGTCAAATTTCTCAATTTCTTTTAGTGCACATGAAAAATTCTGCTGAAATGTACTGGCTGTGTTCCTTGATGGGGATGACTCTTCTTGTATGCGGGAACGCTTTGCACGGTCCTTGTGATCCAAATATTTTTCTAAATTAAATTCTTCATCAGTTGATGATGAGGGTGAAGATGTGGCAGGACGACCAAATTCTTCTTGTTCCTCCTGACTGTTCTGCAACCCTTTCATCCTTACTGCTATTTCAAACAGAGCTTCTTTTCCTTTACTTAGCTGTTGATCATCTAGAAGAATCCGATGCATTGGGTCTACATAAACAGCTGCCAAAAGAATGTTATTTTGTAATAGTAGCTCCTCTCTCCGTTTCATTGATGTAGCAATACCACTTGCAATTAACCCTCCTCTTTGGGACAGGCGAAACATCAGGTTCTTCCACTCCTTTAAGAAAATACCTGGAGTTAAGTCCTCTGCTTGTAATTTTTTAGTCACTGTAAATGGGTGCTCTAGCAATTTTTCCAGCTCAGTCACCTGATTCCACTGACTTTCATTTAGCGTCAGTTGAGGGTTAGCCATGTCTACAAGAAAGGTTTTCAGTTCAACCAAGCGCTGAATCATTAAGTAAGTACTGCCCCATCGTGTGGCTTGATCAATAATTGCCCCTTTTCCAGCATGTCTCTTCAAAATTGAGTCAACTTTAGGGGTTCTGGCAACAGTAGCCAATTTTCTCACCTTGCCAATCAGTGCAGCAGCATGTCCTTCTTGCAGACTGTCTCTTATAGCCAGCTGTAGCGTATGCACAACACAGCGCATGTGATGAATGAAAGAACATATTGACACAGTTTCAACAAGATCATCTAAACTATCATGTTGCTGTTCATCTGAAGCAACTTCAGTTTGCTCCTCAGTTACAATACTGTGTTGCTCTATTTCAAACATTTCTGTGTCTGTGGACCCAGAATGTTCTTCTAGCTGCTGGTCACCATCATTACTCTCATTCATTAGCTTAATAGTACTTATCATATTTGAAGCATTGTCAGTTACGACAGAAAGAACTTGCTCTTTTTTAAGTTCATAGTCTTGCAGAACCTTTTCCACCAAGACCTGGAGAAACTCACTGGTGTGATGAGCTTTGGTGTCTTTTACTGCCAATGTCTTGGTAACTATTTCATTTTTGTCACAAACAAATCGGACATTGATGGCAAAATAGTTCACTCTGTGACGTGTGCAGGCATCCATTTTAAGAAACAGAAAGCGTCCCTTGAGAGTTTTTTTTAAGTTCTTCCTTTTGTTTAAAAGCTTCTTCGATTACTAATTTTCTAATACTCTCTCTCTCCAGAGAAACACCAAGCTTGCGGGCCATTTCCCCATTCAGACACAAAAGCTGGTCGTGAAAATAATGAAATAGGCACACTATCCTTTACAACAAGCTCTATGATCTGTTTTTTAAATGTATCTACTGTCATTGTCACAGTAACTTTGTCACTGACAAAATATCTTGCAACTGATGTCTGCAAAGTTCTCTGCTCCTTTGTTTGGCTGGAAGAGCTGGGCACTGGTTCATTGGTTTGGATGCAGTCTTTCTCATCCACTGCTTTCAGTACTTCTAGATGAAAGCGCTGTAAATGTCTCTTTAGATTAGAAGCTCTGGTAGGAGCATTTTTATCTTTGCCTGAATATGCACTCATCTTGGCTTCACAGCATTTGTTTTCGTCTGGATCATTTGTCATACACTGACAGACATAATGTTTTCTATCTTGAGTGATGGTGAAATGTTCAAATACAGCTGATTTAATGTGATGCTTCTTTGACATTCTCAGGTTTTTAATTCTGCATTCACAATCCAAATGACAATTGTTTTTCCTAAAAACAATTGTACAAAATTATTGCCAGGTCGTACAACTGATATAGTGGTCAGTAATACTGTTATTATTCCTCATGTACTCACAGTTAACTGATGCAAAGTTTGTTGAAAGGATAATACTTCTTACAGTCTTCCTCTTCTGAGTAGCAGGCAGCTGTGAGATGCTTGGAAGACGCACACCTAGTATGATCTAGTCTAGAGGAGGAGCTTTACTACTAAGAATTTGCAACACATTTTCACTTTCAGTTTCATACATTGTAAGTAGGGGGGTTGGGGCAGCATGAGGTTAACCAAGTATAAGATTAGATAAGGGCAGTGGAAAACAGTGACACACAAGAAGTAAGAAATGTCTCTATCTCCAGCAGAACTGCTTATCACTGTTGTTCATAGTTTGATAGAACATATATATTTGAGTAACATTTATAAAATTCATATGAAAGTTCAATTATGAAATATTAATACATTTTTTTTTTAAAGCTGGAGTCGGTACATTTCTACCGACTCCGACCAAAACTCCGACTCCACAGCCCTGCTTTGGCGGATTGCAACTGAACAACCAAAACGGAAGTGTGAAACAGGCCTAGGCCGGTTTCACATTAGCGCTTTTTAAGCGCACGCACGGCCGGGGGTAGCTCCGCCCCCGAGCCGGCTCTCTGCCCGGCGTGCCCGCCCCTTGCTTGTATCGCCGCCTACTAGCGGACAGCGGCGCCTGCGATCGGCGCACCCTATCTTTAGCATAGGGTGCGCAGATCGTGCGCAGGCCGTGCGCTAGTTGCGCTTTGACCTGCGCTGCGCACTTTTGACGGTGCGCCGTGCGCGCCAAAATCCGAAAAGTTTGATTTTGGCGCGCACGGCGCACCGTCAAAAGTGCGCAGCGCAGGTCAAAGCGCAACTAGCGCACGGCCTGCGCACGATCTGCGCACCCTATGCTAAAGATAGGGTGCGCCGATCGCAGGCGCCGCTGTCCGCTAGTAGGCGGCGATACAAGCAAGGGGCGGGCACGCCGGGCAGAGAGCCGGCTCGGGGGCGGAGCTACCCCCGGCCGTGCGTGCGCTTAAAAAGCGCTAATGTGAAACCGGCCTTAACGTGACTGCTAGCAGCTGTCTGCTTTCTCTTAGCAATAAGGGGGAACCTTATTGACTGCGGTGATTGCAGACTTAATGACATCACTGCTCATCATCACTGCAGCCAGGTTCTCACACTACTCTCCTTGTGTTGTGCTGAGTGGTCACATTACTGATGTCACTGCTCATCACAGCCTCCGGATGTAGCAGAGTCTGAGATCGTTGTAGGACCTCCTCAATATGGATTTACGATGAACCCTTAAGGATTACTTCTATTTTTTTAGTAATAAATGGGTAAAAGAAGGTAATTGTCGGGGAATGCTTTTCTACAATTAAAGGATGTGTGTGTTTATTTCGACGGGGGTTAGTAATGGGAGTGGGGGTCTGACAGACGCCTCAATTGTTAATCCCTGGGCTTGATGTTAGCTGACATCAACCCCAAAACCATTACCCTGACAGCCAGCACCCCAGGGCAGGTGGAAAAAGACACAACTAAGAGACAGAATTGGTCCATCATATGAATGCTCAATTCCTGGGACGGCTGAAGGCTGGTGTTATTGGTATATCCATGGCCCCTTGGAGGCCTATTAATATCAGCCTGCAGCTGTCTGCTTATTTTTAATAACCAGTAAAGACTAAGGGAGACCCGTAATTTTTATTTATTTTTTTTTTTGGGGGGGATTTTCCCTTTCTAATAACCAGTAAAAGCTACCGGCTGATATTAATAGGATGTTAAGATGCATGGATAGTGGCCCCTTCTCATACTATTAACACTAGCCCCCAGCTGTCTGCTTTCCCTCAGCTGGTTAATGAAAATAAGGGAGACCCCCCCATGTCATTTTTTTTTTTCAGTAATTTAATTATTAGCTACATACAGAAAACAACCTCCGCACTGCACTAATTATCTCGGGCTGTGAATTTACTGTACTCGAGTGATGAAATATCAGGTTTCCTATTTGATGGGTGCGCGAGAGTCGGACGGCATTCGCATGATTTGTGTGTTGTGCAAATTTTTTTTTTCTATTGCACCCATTGGCTTACATTGCAGAGTCTCGTCCAATATATGCGGCCACTTGCAGCATGAGCATTGAATCATTCAATACCCTTAGAGTGCAATGCGATTTTTTTATGGAATGCACTAGTCCAATATACAGGCCCTTACTCTCCCTGTAGACACTGCTCCGGTTACACAGAAAAAAAAGGTTAAAACACTGCTTACCTGCAGATCACTTCTGTAGCTGAGATTCCCTTTAAAAGGCTATTCTCATTGTATAAAACATGGAAATATTGCAAAGTGCGCATTTACTGCTTATTAAAACTAATTTCCATGATCAAAAATGGAGCAAACTGTTTATTCCACAGTTGATCGCTCTTTGCCTTAGTTAGCCGCCACCGCTGCAGTCTATCTGATGTCTGCCAAGCAAGAAGTGCGGTGTTACAAGCTCTTTGCTATAGAGCTTGCTTGTAAGCGCTGCTCCTTAGCTGGTCGGCTCGCTGGACTCTGCCAGCTTCAGTGACCTGCGCCCCTCTAATGCTGCAGAAATAACAGCATGGGAAAGTGCACAGTACGGGCCAGCGGTGCAACAATCAGGCCCGCACCGCCCCCGGGCAAGCACTAAGCTGAAAGGCAGAGGGGTGGCACGCGCCCCTGAGCTGCAAACACGAGATAAAAAAAAGTAGCTTGGTCATTGCAGTTATTTCCTCCCAGCATTTTGAAAGTGAAGTTCTTGATTTTTTTTCCTTTTAATACAACCTAGAGCGTTTTTTTTTTTTGCAGGACGCGCTGTAAGTTTTTTCTGCGCTATTTTAAGAAAAACATACAGAAACATATCAACTTTTTTTTTTTTTTTTTTGCAAAGGTGAAAAACAAAAGCAATTCTATCAACATTTTCAGAGTTTTTGCTTTTCGACATTTGCTAGGTTGCAAGCTACGTACTTTGTCACCTTAGTACAAGTACATAGATGCCGTAGTCGGCACTGACGGCAGCGTCCAAGGGGCCAAACAGCCGAGATCAAAAGGATCAACAGTCGCTCCTAATTACCAAGTCATCATCAGTAACGCTTACCCTAGCCTTAAGGCTAAATTCCCACGATGAGTATTTGGTGCATTTTTTTTTCCAGCTGCATATTTCCGTGTACAAGAAACAGCATTTTGCAGTTCCAGCGAAAAAAAGATGACATTTCTAAAACATCTCACACCCACAGCGCTCGGTTTGTTTGTTTTCTGTTAGTTTTAACACTATGGAAATTGACCTGTGCTGCATTTTTTGTAAATCTGCAACATGTCAATTTCACTTGCAGTAAACATGGGTTTTATTAATTGCCAATTTTCCCCATAGACTTGAAAGAGATGGAAAAAAAAAAAAAGTAATACAAAAAAAAAAAAAAATCAACATTTGCATTTTCTTACTGAGTCTCCGTAGCGGTAACGTACGGAATCTGCACATGACTATCGGGAAACTGTGATCCCAAGGAGTTAGGCTAGTTTCACATTTGCGTTTCAGGGCGCAGCGACGGCCGCCGCTAAGGCCCGCCCCTGCCACGCCTCCTCCGGTAGCTCCGCCTACCGGCGCATGACGCTGCATGCGTGCCCTATCTTTATCACTGGGGACGCAGGCCGTGCGAAGTATGCGTTTGGCGGCGCATGCATCCTTTTGACGGTGCGCCGAGCACAACCAAATTGCAACAGGTTGCGTTTGGCGCTCGTCGGCGCACCGTCAAAAGGATGCATGCGCCACCAAACGCATACTGCACACGGCCTGCGTCCCCAGTGGTAAAGATAGGGGACACAGGACGCATGCAGCGTCATGCGCCGGTAGGCAGAGCTACCGGAGGAGGCGCAGCAGGGGGCGGAGCTTAGCGGCGGCCATGTGCAGGCCGTCGCTGCGCCCTGAAACGCAAATGTGAAACCGGCCTTAACGCAGCAGAAAAAAGGAAGAACTCCAAACAAAACTCTCATTTAATATGACATGCCAAGAAGAGAGAAGAAAAAAAAAAAAAAAGCAGCTGAAGACAAAAACGCGATTAAACAAAAAAGGAAAAAAAACAAACACACACTAAAGAAAAAAAAAAAGCCTAAATTAGCAGCAAAAACTCATTGTGGGACCTTAACCTGAGGATAAGTATCGATGTTGCAGATATGATGAAGATACATTCAGATTCCCTTTAATTCTTTTACATCTTCAACATTCTTGACTCTTTATTTTGTTCGAATATTTGCCAATAAGTAGAACATGGAGAAACAAAGCTGAAGTCTAAGGCCATGTGCACACGATGCAGATATCCAGCTGGTCCGCAGCGGATTTTTCTGTGCAGAAACGCTGCATATCCGCATTATGATGTACGGTAGCATGTTAATCAATAGAAAAAAAAAACGCTGTGCAGACGCTGCGGATTTTTCCGCGAGGTTTTCTTGTGGTTCAAAATATGCAGCTTGTCACTTCTTTTGTGCGGTTTTCCACCTGCTCCATTCTCCAAATCCACAGGGGGGAAAACCGCACAAAAACCGCAAGAAAACCGCAAGAAAAAAGGAAGAAATCCGCAGGAAAAATGCAGGTCATTTGACCTGCGGATTTCTTCAATTCTGCGCGGAAAAATCCGCAGGGCAAAAAAGTACGTGTGCACTCAGCCTAAGCCCGGTGTTGTGGATTATGAGACGCCAAAACTCTGTTACTTTGCAGGTCTGCCCTGCGGCCCCCGGATCTGCCCTGCGGGCACCGAATCTGCTCTATTTTCCTTTACCCTTAGGTCACAATCACTCTAAATATCCAGACAGGGAACCAGTCTTGCTCCATAGTAAAACCTCCTATATTTAGATTTCCTCGGACCCCCTGAGCCGTGTGACCGAGATGCAATTTGGGTTGCAAAATTAAATCTCCTGTTTGTAAATCCTCCCTCACAACTGGGCGGTGTCACATAGCATAAAAAAAAAAAAAAATTCACAACGCACACAAAGTGAAGCAACCTAACAAAGCAAACATTGAGACTGCAATGCTGCCATAAGCGCCACTACACGACCGAAACTACAAAAACAGAAGCTCCATAAAGGGCATCAAACAAGCACCGCCACCATATGGAAACCGTGAACAGCGCAGTTCCGTACAGCAACAGCCGCTGCCGAGAACTGCAGCTCAGCTCCTATTTAATTCTGCACTACCTCAGAGCGGCCACTACAGGGTGCACGGAGCTGCGCTGCCTGGGCTCTGTTTACATGCAGCAGCCACTAGATGTGATCGACAGGTGTGTCGGGTATCGGACCCCCACCGATCTGATATTGCTGATTTATTCTAAGGATAGCTAAATCAAGCCCGGAAATTCCATCATCTTTTTAAATATTATTTTGTCCATGGAAAAAGGATCATGACGGAAGATCATCCATCAGGACACCAGTTTTCTTATCGTGCATGTCCAGAAAACTACAGGAGTCCAGAGACGCTTCTAGTAAACACAGATCTATTCAAAATCGCAAATAGATAAAATCAATCCAATCTCTGCTTTTTTTCCCCCTTTTCAAATCACTATATTCCCCCCTCCATTAAATAATGGTGCCAGCTCCGTTGCAGCAACATCAGCACTCGCTCTCCCGGGGATCGCATCATACTTATGTCATGCGATCACTGAGAGCAATGATTGCCGAATTCAATGTCCTCTCCTTTGGACACAATCGACTTCCGGAGAAAGTGAAAGCTGTGGCTGCTCCCACCGAATGCGAGTTATGCCCGAAATAGGGGACAGTGAAGCGGCCTCAGGGATTGCGTTACACAATGTCACATGATCCACAGGAGAGATAGTACTGACAATGCTGGAACGGCGCCAGCACCGGAGGCGAGATTAAGCCAATCCCTGCATGTTTGTGAGACATGCGGCCACAGGGGCTCGAACATATTTTTTGAGCACGCTGAAGACACTCCGCTAGCAACCGAGCATGCTCAGATAACACCTTATCCAACCACTCTCTTTTAGGAGCATAAGGTTTTCTATGATGAGTATTTGGGGCGCTACAGATGCAGCAGATTTTCTGGTGTGGCCTCCACGGGAATCGCTGTGACGGGGGGAGGGGGGGCCGCGGCGCCACGGGATTGCTTCTGACGGGGGGAGGGCGGCACCACGGGGTCGCTTCTGACAGGGGGCGGTAGTACCCCGGGGGCTGGCTCCGCCGGGGGCGGTAGTACCCCGGGGGCTGGCTCCGCCGGGGGCGGTAGTACCCCGGGGGCTGGCTCTGCCGGGGGCGGTAGTACCCCGGGGGCTGGCTCTGCCGGGGACGGTAGTACCCCGGGGGCTGGCTCTGCCGGGGACGGTAGTACCCCGGGGGCTGGCTCTGCTGGGGACGGTAGTACCCCGGGCGCTGGCTCTGCCGGGGGCGGTAGTACCCCGGGGGCTGGCTCCGCCGGGGGCGGTAGTACCCCGGGGGCTGGCTCTGCTGGGGACGGTAGTACCCCGGGGGCTGGCTCCGCCGGGGGCGGTAGTACCCCGGGGGCTGGCTCTGCTGGGGACGGTAGTACCCCGGGGGCTGGCTCTGCTGGGGGCGGTAGTACCCCGGGGGCTGGCTCCGCCAGGGGCTGTAGTACCCCGGGGGCTGGCTCCGCCGGGGGCGGTAGTACCCGGTGACTCACCCGCTCTCCCGCATCACGTTGCTGTCCCCGCAGTCGCACGCCCCCCCGGCCTGGCTGCGGAACATGTTGAAGTCATGGCCGGCGTGCTCGCCCTGGTTGAAGCACTCTGCGCACAGGGACATGCAGGGGGAGATGCCGCACGTCCGGCACCGGTACGCCACGAAGTTGGCCGTCCACACCAGGCCGCACAGGGTCGCGTTGTCATAGGAGCGCACGGCCAGACAGAAGTCCTCGAACTTGTCCCCTCCGGCCAGCAGCGACCGGCACCAGCCCAGCGCCTCCCCCGCCGGCCGCTCCGCGCTCAGCACCCACTCCAGCAGCTCGTCCAGCTGCTCCCGGCTCCGGTCCGTCCGCTGGCTCAGGTCTCCCTTCAGCTGAGCCGCTGTCGCCTCCTTATCCCGGCTGACAGGCGGCGGCGCCGCCATGATGACTGCTCGGGAGGTTACTGGGATTTTACTTTTGTTGTGCCTTCCATACACGGAGCGTCTTCTCGCGAGATCCCCGGCGCCCCCTGCAGGCCGCTGCTCGGTACTACAGCTGGGGGACACGTCTCCTCATGTTCACACTGCGTGTTTTTTTGCCAAGCAGTTTTGAAGCGATTCCTCTCACAAAACGCTCCGATGACTCCTCCTATTCATTTCTACAGCTTTCAGGTCATATTTTCAGGCGTTTCAGCGTCTAATTATAAGTCTGGTGGGAGAAAAAGCAGCGCATTGTGTGGTTAGGGGTCTGTGCCAAAATCAGGAGTGGAACAATCAGAGGAAAAGTCTGATAGAAACACATCACCGCTTAAGTATTTTTTCCAAAGTTTTGGCTTTTAAATACTGATGCAAAAAATTCACCAAATCCTTGTTGTGTGAACGCGGCCTGACAGGAACCTCGACGCGGCTGTCAGTCAGATTGTCGGGACGTCGTCGCTGCAGCGTGGCTCGTATGTGACATCTGGTCAGTGACGCGTCTGCGGAGCACGAAGGAACCTGAGAGAAAGACACTAGTGAAATTCTGGACCCGAAGAGGCGTCGTGGAGACGCGAGGCGGCCGTCGTCCACCTTTATTTCCTGCACACCGCGAGAAAGTCCGGAATAAAGGACTTTTATATAATAAAGAGGATACAGCCCAGCAGAGGTCTGCACATGCTGAGAGTGGACACCAGGAGGCGCATCAGCAATACACTGATTTTTTTCAGTCTTTTATTGACAATGATAATGTACTTGTAGCCTCTGATCACATTGATCTTTCCTTCTCACTGCTGGATCCGCAGGTGCTTGTCAACACCCAACAACTGGGTCAAATGTCCCTTCGTTAACCCCTTGTTTCCCCTAGTTCATGTGATTTTCCATTACTTGTGTTCATACACCACGTTTAACAGCAGGTGGCAGCAGAGCACAGGTTTCAGTGTTGTTGTTTTTTTTTTTCTTTCTCCGGAACTATTTGTTAGGTCGCAGATACTTGGGGGACCCTCTGCAGTGACGGACTGACCCTGGCCATGTGATGCTGCTGAGTTATTGCAGCGCTGGTCGGAGAGCTGTGAGTGCAGACTGTGTCATGGGCTGTTACTGGTGAATGGCTCCATCCTACAAGGAAGGACACGCAGGGAATACACGGGGTTTTCTATGCACTTTGTTATTACACCTCTAAGGAATGAAGCTGAAGGAGCTGGAGAGCTGCCTGCAACAGGTGGACGGCTTTGAAAGTCCCAAGCTGCTGCTTGAGCAGTATCCTACTAGACCACATATTGCAGGTGAGTGAAGCTTCTTGCATATTAGCAGAGCGCGCCCCCCTCGCCTCCCGCTCCACGCGCCTCCCGCTCCACGCGCCCCGCTCCACGCGCCCCTCGCCTCCCGCTCCACGCGCCCCCCGCCTCCCGCTCCACGCGCCCCTCGCCTCCTGCTCCGCGCCCCCCTCGCCTCCCGCCCCCTCGCCTACCGCTCCGCCTTTCCATATACAAAAAGATCTCCTTCACTCCTCATTATTGGCTTTTGGCTGCAAAAATTTCCCCAAAAGTCATACATTTGTGGATCACATATTTTGGTTAAAGGGAACCAGTCATTCCCCAAATGCTATTTTACTGGCAAATAAACTGTGTTCCAAATTATTATGCAAAAAGAGTTTTGGAGTGATAAGGTTAGAATTTTTTTGTTTGTCATTTAAACTCATTGATGGAGATGTGTATCAGGGCTCTTTATATCACTGAAAGCAATTGCAGATACCTGTGCACATTAGTTTGGCAGGTGTGTCCCAATAAAGGCAAGATTACTTAAGAAGGCTGTTCCACATTATTAAGCAGCCTACATTTTTTGCCAAAATAGGAAAGAAAAGGATGTGTCGGCTGCTGAGAAGCAACAAATTGTGGAGTATTTAGGTCAAGGCATGACTACAGTCAACATTGCCAAGACACTTCATCGGGATCATCGCACAATCAAGAAGTATGTAGCTGATTTCCAGCACACACGTGTGCGTGCTGATAAGGAAAAATTGAGGACTCTTTCCAACAGGCAATTGCGTCAGGTTAAAAGAGCAGCTGCAAAAATGCCTTGTCATAGCAGCAGACAAGTTTTTGAAGCTGCTGGTGCCTCCAACGTCCCCCGAACAACAAGATGCAGGGTCCTTCAGAGGTTTGCAGCTGTGCGTAAGCCATCCTGACGACCACCTCTATCCACTGCACACAAGCAGAAACGGCTCCAGTGGGCCAAACGATCCATGAAGAATGACTTCCAAACTGTTCTGTTCACCGATGAGTGCCGTGCAACGCTCGATGGTCCAGATGGATGGAGTGGAGGATGGCTGGTTGATGGACACCCCATGAAAACACGGCTAAGGCGCCAACAAGGAGGAGGTGGAGTAATGTTTTGGGCTGGAATCATGGGGAGAGAGATTGTCGGCCCCTTTAGGATCCCTGAAGGAGTAAAGATGAACTCCATAATCTATGTGGAGTTTCTAAAACAGCACTTCCTGCCATGGTTCAAGAGGAAGAGCCGTGCTTTCCACAGCAAGATCATTTTCATGCGTCTCATGCTGCAAATAACACATCTGCATCTCTGGCTGCTATGGGCATAAAAGAGGACAAACTTGTGGCCACCCTCAACCCCATTGAGAACCTCTGGAGCATCATCAAAAGGAGTGTCTATGATGGCGGGAGGCAGTTCACATCTAAGCAACAGCTCTGGGAGGGTATTCTGTCCACATGCAAAACAATTGAAGCACAAACCATCCAAAAACTGACAAATTCAATGGACGAGAGAGTTCAGAAGCTTCTTTCGAACAAGGGGTCCTATGTGCAAATGTAACATCACCTAGAATAAAGTTTTGACTTGAAAACTGTTTGATTTCATTTTGTAATAAGCTGATAATGCTTATAATTTCACAATTCACCATTTTTTTCGTTCAAAATAAAAATAAAAAGGTTGAAATCTCTGCTGTGCATAATAATTTGGAACATGCATTTTGAGTGTTTCTTATTTTTAAAAATATACTGTTTTCATAGGCAATTTGTTCAATTTGTTCAAAACATTGCAATTATACTAGAATATTAGATGACTGGAAAATAACTGACTGCAATTCATATAGGTAATTTAGAGAAAATATGAGGAAAAATTTTTTGCATAATAATTTGGAACACAGTGTATAGGGTTAATCTGCAGGTTAATCACATTATAGTGATTACTGCTAGGAGAAAATGAACTTCATCCCTCCCGGCAGCCACCGGATTTCAGTTATAGAGGCGCAGCTTCAAGTGCAAAGTGAGCCGCTTCGGTAAGTACACCCCGGCAGTTTGATTGACAGCTCACCCTGCAGCACAACTGTGCAGAGCAAGCTGTCAAAGTGATGGGCATGCTTACAGCTGCCACTGAGAATGCTGTGATCGGTGACTGTAGCCGCTCCAGCCGCACCTCTATGACTAAAAGCCAAGTTTCCAGGAGGAATAAAGTTGTTGTTTTTTCCCGGTAGCTGCTTTCAGTAAGCCGGCCGGGCAGCATTGTAACGCTATTAACCTAATAACGTTTGGTGACATGACTGATTCCCTTTTTTTTTTACCGCTGGAGTGGTGCTTCGAAACTAAAGTCCCTGCCCCTTATTTCATACTCGCTCTCCTGCATCTTCACCTTTTTTTTACGCGCCACTCCGGTCCCGCGGCACCATCTTGTAACCGCAAATGTTGCGTCACGAGCAGTCAATGCAATTCTCTGCGAGCCAGTACTAGGCTCTCATAGACTTGTATTGAGTTGTGATCTCCGGATTGCACCATCAAACACTAGAGCGAAGTGACATAAAGGAAACCGCTGGATTGGCGCTTTATCACATTAAGGATGCAGCCAGTTTTAATTTTTTTTTTTTCCACCTCTTCTTTTGTGTGCCATAACTTTGAAGAGCCATTTTTCTTTCAACATACCGTATATACTCGAATATAAGCCGAGATTTTCAGCCCAAAAAATTGGGCTGAAAGTCCCCCTCTCGTCTTATATTCGAGTCATATACAAAGGGGGTCAGAGGGGGAAGGGGGAAGGGGATGTCAGATCATCCTCACCCTTCTCTGCAGCTCCCCTGCTTGTTCTATGTTGTCGGCGCTGCTCTCTGACTGCTTCAGCTGTCAAATGGTACCCGCTCATTAAATATGCGCATATTTAATGAGCGGGTACCACGTGACCGCTGAACCAGGAAGAGAGCAGCGCCGACATCATGGAACAACAAGCAGGGCAGCTGCAGAGACAAGCGCCAGGACCCGGTGAGTATGAACGCGGGGGTTGGGAGGCATAGTCACCTGTCGCTGCGCTCTGCTGTCTTGCGTCCTCTGCAGTGACAATCAGGTCAGAGGGCGCTATCGTTCTCTGCCTGCACAGTCACTGCAGAGCGCAACGCTGATGAGCAGGGGGCAGCGACTGAGGTGACTATACAGGTTTTTGTTTTTTTTTGTAAGGGAGGCAGCGGCAGCAGCAACATGATGGGGCCACTCACTGTGCAGAAAAGCTGGGGCCACTCACTGTGCAGAAAAGCTGGGGCCACTCACTGTGCAGAAAAGCTGGGGCCTCTCACTGTGCAGAAAAGCTGGGGCCTCTCACTGTGCAGAAAAGCTGGGGCCTCTCACTGTGCAGAAAAGCTGGGGCCTCTCACTGTGCAGAAAAGCTGGGGCCTCTCACTGTGCAGAAAAGCTGGGGCCTCTCACTGTGCAGAAAAGCTGGGGCCACTCACTGTGCAGAAAAGCTGGGGCCTCTCACTGTGCAGAAAAGCTGGGGCCACTCACTGTGCAGAAAAGCTGGGGCCACTCACTGTGCAGAAAAGCTGGGGCCACTCACTGTGCACCCTCGGCTTATACACGAGTCAATAAGTTTTCCCAGTTTTTTGTCGCAAAAATAGGGGGGTCGGCTTATACTCGGATCGGCTTATACTCGAGTATATACGGTAGACACCGGGCGGCTTTTTTTTTTGTTTTTTGCTTTTTACAGGATGAGTTTTAGTTTTAAATGACGCCATTCATTTTATCATACAGTGTACTGAAAGGTGGGGGATGTGGATGTCAAGTGCAGCTAAATGGTGAGAAAGAATACGATAAACACAATTCCAGGGCTGTAGATGCCTCTGCTGACATCGCCTTCATCCAGTTTCCTCTACCAACATTTACATTCCTGGAGTGTCAGGGATGTGTGTTTGCTATTAGTTGTGTTTGTTTTCAAACAAGTGTAGCTGATTGTGTATTTCTTTCCAGCCTGTATGCTTTATACCATCCACAACACATTCGGTGACATTGAAGATAAAATAATTGCAGATCTCGGCTGTGGGTGTGGAGTGCTCAGCATCGGAGCAGCGGTATTAGGTGCTGGGTAAGTACCAAGTTAACCTAAGGGTCCCGTTACACTAAGCGACACACCAGCGATCCCGACAACGATACGACCTGTAAGGATTGCTGGTGCGTTACTACATGATCACTAGTAAGCTGTCAAACAGGCAGATCTACTCAACGACGCAGCAACGATTCGGCGATCCGTATAATGACCTCGGCGGTCGTTGGGAACTTGTCACACAGTAGCTATTCTGACGACACACGCCCGCGTCCCTGAGTTCCACGTCGCCAACGAGGTCGCTCGTTGGCATCAAACACAGCGATGCATGTCGGCTAGCGGGACGCCAGCGATCAAAAAATGGCCTGGGACATTCAAGCACAATCAGCCATATCCAGTGTGGTGGGGGGTGCGGTCGCCGCTATGTGTCACATGTAGCGAGATCGCTGGCGAGGTCACTGTTGCATCACAAAATCTGTGACGTTTCAGCGATCTCGTTATGTGAGACAGGGCCTTAAGTTATATTACTCCCTTCCCAACTGTGTGATTCTATTTTTGCAGTTTCATTTTTTTTCCTCCCCTTTCCAAGACCAATAGTCAGTATGCAGGTTCAGATTATCAAATATTATGAAAATAAAAGTGGATGTCTGAGGTCCTAAACAGGGAGAAATAGGGTTAAAGTAATCTGCGGTCATGACTGACTTGGGTTGATATTTGCTTCCTTTTGAAGACATTGGCAGCACTGCAATAACCGTGTTGCCACCATGGGAGATCGTCATAAGCCGAGTAATTTCTACTTTTTAATCAGCTTTTTATTCTTCCTTCTCCTTCTGTCTGGCAGGTTGTGCATAGGATTTGACATAGATGAAGACGCACTGGACATATTTAGGACGAATGCTGAAGAATTTGAGCTTCCAAATGTTGATCTGGTTCAGTGTGACGTCTGCTCGCTGCCATCTACCAGCTTAGAGAAGTCTGTGGATACGGTGATAATGAATCCTCCTTTTGGTACAAAGCATAATAGAGGTAGGATTCCTGGTCTGTGATACTTCTGGGCAGGTTCTTCAGACTTGTTTCTTACACGACACATATAGTAGTAAAGATGACACCAGCAGGAAACCTCTGGGTACGTCCACATAGGATCGATATGCAGCTACAGATTTGTATGTGGAAAATCCACTTTACTCTGTCGCCTTATTGGGGGACACATAACCGTGTTATGCTGCTGTCCACTAGGAGGCGACACTATGCATAATCTGAAAAAGATTAACTTTGGCTCCTCCTCTGCAGTATACACCCCTGGACGGCGTCAGCCTTCTCCAGTTTTTGCTTAGTGTCGCAAGGAGGCACACCTTTTTTTCTTTTTTTCCTTTCGTCGGAACAGATGAAGAAAAGTGGGTCTCCAGCGAGACTCCTGGCATGGCTCCTTCCTTGGCCCCCTTTTTAGGGGTGCCCAGTTGAAGTAGAGATGGCGGTCCCCCATGTCGCTCCTTCCCCAGTCCCTCGGGTACTGGTCCGAAGTTGAGACCCCCCCTCCTTCCCCAACCCCCTTCAGGGTCTGGGTTGAGGTTGAGGCAAGGATGAAGACCCCCTGACGGTGACAGACGCACCCTCCCTAATCCCCCGCAGGGGGCATTAGGTTGAGACGCTGCAGGTAGGGTCGGAGTACAGACAGCATTCTGCACCAGGGACCCCAGCCCAGCTGTGGGATCCTGCTGGGGCCGGGGGAGGGTGCAGGCAGACGTGGCACAGCAGAGACAGGGCTTTCTGCGCCCCTGCCTCTGCAGCAGCAGTGGCTCCATGGCGCTCCAGGGACCCTCCACACAGGAACCGCTAGCACTGCTGCCCCCACCGCTAGCCAGTCGCCCATTCTGGGGGGGTCCGGTGCAAATCCGACCCCCTCCCGGACTACCGCGCCGCTCTGGAGCCCTCCTGGGCATCAGGCCTCTAATTTAGACCGCGGCTTCGGCCTAGCCGAAGCCGCCGCCTTTTCCCCGACCCGCCCCTGGCACGCCCCCCCCGGATGACGAAAATGACACTGCAGTGTCATAGAAGGGGCGGATCGAGGCAGGAAGGGCGCGCTTTTACATGGCCCAGCGCGCCCTTTTCCAGCTCTCCGCCCCCTTCCCTCTCCACCTCAGGATCCGGTGGCCATCTTGCTGCACCTGGAGGAAGGCAGCACAGAGTCTCCGGGGGGCACAGGACATGGGGCTTATCAGCGCTGGACCTAAGGGGAGCACCGGTGGGGTAAGATCACAGCTGGGTTCTGGACTCAGCTGTGAATTCCTATAACCTATAGCGCTCTCCTACTCCTTTTTCCTCTGCGTAGATACCCCTGTAGGGTCTCTATTAATCAGCCTAGGTACTATGTCGGGCTCAAAGAAAAGAACCAGGCAAGACTGCTTTTATGCAGTCTGCACAGCCTGCAAGGCCACTCTCCCCAGCGGCAGCACGTATCCGCACTGCCGGGACTGTACCCAAAAAAACGGAGCAGAACCCCAAGAAGTCCCTACCAACGCTTCTGCGACCGCTACTGCGCTGGAATGGGCAACTCAGATGTCGCAGTCTATGACACAGTCTATAGATAACCTGACCTCCACATTACTGCAGGGTCATGTCTCCGCTATGAACGTTACCCAGCAAAGGGACGTCCGGTCTCAGGATCAGGGCGCTTCCGACAGTTCGAGGCGTAAGCGGACCCACAGGTCGCGTTCAGCTGTGTCCTCACATAGCAATAGGTCTTCCCCCTCC
Source organism: Dendrobates tinctorius (assembly GCF_039654945.1). Classification (NCBI taxonomy): domain Eukaryota; kingdom Metazoa; phylum Chordata; class Amphibia; order Anura; family Dendrobatidae; genus Dendrobates; species Dendrobates tinctorius. The sequence goes on along the minus strand of NW_027361810.1, from coordinate 41,881,473 downwards.
AGGGAAAGACACAGTGGCCTCAGGTCACCGAGGCCGTCCCCTGATAGAGAAGGACAATGCGGATCTCCACAATGATCCCAAACTACGGGAAACCTCCGCTCTAGTTCGCCCGCTAGGGATCTCCTTAGCGATGCGCAGGACTCAGAGGGCATATGTGACTCCAATTCAGATAACGAAACAGAGAACGCTTTGCTCCCTAGTCCCCCTAGCAATACTGCGATAGTTGAGGATATCGTCTCTTCCATCCTTCGGGTGCTGGACATTTCAGATCCAACCCCGGAAGCACCAGAACACAACATTTCCTTTGAAAGTGTTCAGAAACCATCGAAGGTCTTCCCTAATCACCCGGAATTCCAAAAAATCCTTTCTAAGCATTTTTCGCAGCCTGAGAAAAAATTCGCCAATCGCAAGTATTTGGAAGCAAAATACCCCTTTCCACAGAAAGACACCAAGGATTAGACAGATCCGCCTGAAGTGGACCCTCCAGTCTCTGGGCTGGCAGCACAAACGCTTCTCTCGCTGTCGGACAGATCAACCCTCAAGGACACGGCAGACAGACAAGTCGAACGCATGGCTCGTTCAATCTTTGAAGCGGCAGGTGCCTCTTTGGCTCCCGCATTTGCTTTAGTCTGGGCAGCCAAGGCCATCATGGCTTGGGCTGCTCTATTGCAAAAGGGCCTTCAAGCTTCAAATCCTCAGATGGCGGACCAGGCGGTGCAAATTGCAGTGGTGGCAGATTACATGGTCCTTGCAGCGTTGGACTCTGCAAGAGGAATAGCGGGAATAGCATCAAACGCCATTACAATCCGGCGTATTCTCTGGCTAAGAGAATGGAAAGCGGATGCGGCCTCAAAAAAGTCCCTAACAAATCTCCCGTACTTCAGTGGCCGTCTTTTCGGTGAAAAGCTGGATACAATGATATCCAATGCTACCGGGGGCAAAAGTACTTCCCTCCCTCAACTAAGACCAAAACGCACGTTTAAAAGGCGTAATCACTCGTTTCCGATCCTTTCGGAATTCTTCGGGCTGGTCCGTCTCACGCCCAGCACAAAACCGTAATCGTTCCCCCCGCAGGGACAACACACGGCGGCACAGAGGCCGGACAGGAACTGGCAATCAAAGGCAAGCCAGGCAAAACCTAAAGGAGGAAAACCTCAGACTTTTCCCTCGTCCTGACTCATGCCCTCTCGAAGACACCCCACTTGTTGGCGGACGACTGCTACTCTTTCAGCAGGTCTGGCTGCCTATTACAGAAGACAAGTGGGTCAAGGAAATAGTGTCTTCAGGATACAAAATCGAGTTTACTACCAGCCCACCGCACAGGTTTTTTCCATCTGTCCCTCCAAAATCCCCGCTCAAAGCTCAGGCCTTCCGTCAAGCGGTTTCTTCCCTCCTGCGAGCAGGAGTCATAGTGCCAGTCCCAGCAGAACAGCGCTTCCGAGGGTTCTACTCCAACCTGTTCGTGGTGCCCAAGAAGGGAGGCAGCATCCGACCCATACTAGACCTCAAGCAACTCAACAAGTACGTTCGAGTTCGTCACTTCCGCATGGAATCCCTCCGGTCAATCGTTGCGTCTATGGAAAAAGGAGAATATCTTGCCTCCATAGACATACAGGACGCATACCTGCATATACCAATTGCTCCCGCCCATCAGAGGTTTCTCAGATTCGCAATCAACCAAGACCATTATCAGTTTGTGGCCCTCCCGTTCGGTCTGGCCACGGCCCCCAGAACATCTACAAAGGTCATGGCAGCTACCATGGATGTTCTGCACTCCAGAGGCATAGTAGTCGTTCCATACCTGGACGACCTTCTCATCAAGGCCTCCACCCTCAAGGACTGCGAGGTCAACGTCTCGATCACGATCGACACTCTGACGCGCCTGGGATGGTTAGTCAATTTACAGAAGTCCTCGACTACCCCGAGTCAGTCTCTGACCTTCCTGGGGATGCTATTCGACACCTCCAAGGGTCTGGTGATCCTCCCCAGGGACAAGGCACTGGCTCTCCGTCTGGGAGTTCACACACTCCTCCGCAAGTCCCCCAGATCTCTCCGGTATACCATGAGAGTACTTGGCAGGATGGCAGCAGCAATGGAGGCGGTACCATTTGCCCAGTTTCACCTCAGACCCTTTCAACTGGCCATCCTCAAGTCCTGGGACAGGAATCCGTTCTCCCTCGACAGGGAGTTCCGGTTATCAGCAAACACCAGGAGGTCCCTGCACTGGTGGCTCAAGCCAACCTCGCTTGCAAGGGGAAAATCCTTTCCGGTCAATGGAAGGTTTTGACCACCGACGCAAGCCTTATGGGTTGGGGCGCGGTGCACCTACATCACAGAGCGCAAGGCAGGTGGTCACCAAGGGAATCGACCATGCCCATCAACATCCTGGAAATTCGGGCCATCTTCCTGGCGTTGCAAGCCTTCCATCACTTGCTGGCAGACTTTCATATCAGAGTACAGTCGGACAATGCCACGGCAGTGGCATACGTGAACCATCAAGGCGGCACCCGCAGCATCCAGGCGATGACCGAAGTAACGCGTATCCTACAGTGGGCGGAGGATGCAAGGTCGGTACTCTCCGCGGTCCACATTCCGGGCGTGGACAACTGGGAAGCCGACTATCTCAGCCGACAAGGAATGGACTCTGGGGAATGGTCTCTCCATGCCGAAGTCTTCGGTCAGATCTGTCATCGTTGGGGGACCCCGGACGTGGATCTGATGGCATCCCATCTCAATGCCAAGGTTCCCAATTTCATGGCCAGGACGCGCGATTCGCGATCGCTCGGAGCAGATGCCCTGGTTCAGGACTGGACCCAGTTCCAGCTTCTGTACATTTTTCCACCCCTCCCCCTGATCTCCAGAGTCCTGAGGAAGATCAAACAAGAGGGTGTTCCCACCATTCTGATCGCTCCAGACTGGCCCAGGCGTACATGGTACGCCGACGTCGTGCAACTCACAGCAGACGCTCCCTGGCGTCTCCCCACACGTCCCGACCTCCTGTCACAAGGCCCGTTCTTCCACCAGAACTCAGGGGCTCTCAATTTGACGGAGTGGCCATTGAGACCTGGGTTTTGACCCAAGCAGGTTTTTCACCGGACGTTGTTAAAACCATGATCAGGGCTCGAAAGCCAACTTCAGCCAGGATTTACTATCGTACCTGGAAGGTTTTTCTTCACATGGTGCGACTCTCGTGGGCAGATTCCACTTCCCTATTCTCTTCCAAAGGCCCTCGGGTTCCTTCAGTCAGGCCTGGACGCCGGGCTATCCCTGGGCTCGCTGAAGAGCCAGGTCTCAGCGCTTTCAGTGCTCTTTCAGAGGCGTATTGCTAACAAGCCGCAAGTGTAGACTTTTCTCCAAGGGGTTTCCCGATTGGTTCCCCCCTACAAACGTCCGTTGGAGACGTGGGACCTCAACCTGGTCTTGACAGCACTACAGTCACCTCCTTTTGAACCCCTTAGGGTGGTCTCACTCCGCTTTCTATCGCAGAAAGTGGTTTTCCTGGTGGCAATCACCTCGCTACGCAGGGTGTCTGAACTTTCAGCTCTTTCCTGCAGACAACCCTTCCTGGTTTTTCATCAGGACAAGGTGGTTCTCCGTACAGTACCATCCTTCCTTCCGAAGGTCGGATCCAGCTTCCACCTCAATGAGGAAATATCACTACCGTCTCTTTGCCCGGCTCCCGTTCATAGGGTAGAGAAGGCTCTGCATACGCTTGACCTTGTCAGGGCATTGCGTGTTTACGTGTCTACGACTGCTCCTTTCCGGAAGTCTGATTCACTTTTCCTTCTTCCAGAAGGCGTTCGCAAGGGCCTACTGGCTTCCAAAGCCACCCTTGCTAGGTGGATCAAGTCCACCATTCAAGAGGCTTACCGCCTCAACAATTCTCCTCTTCCGGCCGGTATCACGGCACACTCTACGCGGGCGGTAGGGGCCTCTTGGGCCATTCGGCATCAAGCCTCAGCACATCAAGTGTGTAAGGCAGCCACTTGGACTAACCTGCACACATTTACAAAACACTACAGAGTGCATACCCAGTCCTCAGCGGATGCGAGCCTGGGTAGACGGGTCCTGCAGGCGGCAGTACTCCAAGTCTAGGGGACTGTCGGCACAATATTCGTCCACTGCTTCCCACCCAGGGACTGCTTTAGGACGTCCCACGGTTCTGTGTCCCCCAATAAGGCGACAGAGTAAAGGAGATTTTTGTGTACTCACCGTAAAATCTCTTTCTCTTAGCCTTTAATTGGGGGACACAGCTCCCACCCTGTAGCCCTTGCGGGCCGTTGTTACGGTTGGGTTCTCATATTGTTGTTTGAGCCTGTTTATAGTAGCCTTTTTTTTTTTACAGGCATGGTTATGTTTCTGGTATATTCCTCCTAATGCTTTTGCACAAAACTGGAGAAGGCTGACGCCGTCCAGGGGTGTATACTGCAGAGGAGGAGCCAAAGTTAATCTTTTTCAGATTATGCATAGTGTCGCCTCCTAGTGGACAGCAGCATAACACGGTTCTGTGTCCCCCAATTAAAGGCTAAGAGAAAGAGATTTTACGGTGAGTACACAAAAATCTCCTTTTTATTACAGTACGAACATTGTGGATCAGATTTTCGGGCAGTAGCACAAATTCAACTCTGGCTTTGCACGTTATGATTTTACATTTTTTCTTGTTTCACCTAGGCCTTCAGCATTGGTGTAGCAGAAGTAGCCAAGTCTTTTTTGCTGCAGTCCTAGGTGAATCCACAAATATTGTACAATCAGTGTGCACAGATGTAGTGGACACTGTGTTACAGGGGTATCCTCAATTAAATTGCTTTAATTAGCATGAAATTAAGCAACTTTGCAATTGATGTTTATTTCCTGCAATTACAGCTTTTCTCTCCTGTCTTCAATGATCTCTGCAGCTACTTTGTAGAGATACAGCAGATCTAAGTTATGTATCATTAGGCCAGTGTCCCACTTGCAACTGCAATGCGAGAATCTCGCGCCTCAATACCCGGCAGCAGCATCTGGGACTGGAGTGTGCGGCTGCATGTATTTCTGTGCAGCTGAACGCTCCGCTTCGAGTGCCGGGCAGTGAGGCAAGAGACTCGCATTGCAGTTACAAGTGGGACACCGGCCTTACAAACACTTCCAGACCTGATCTCACGGCAGTCAGTGTTGGGGGGAAGATGAGACCTGACAGCTTTGTGAAATGATATCTGGAAGTATTTAAAAATTATTCAAGTTTCCCAATTCTTCATTAACACATGTCATGTTTCAGCAGGGAGAAAAGCTACAATAGCAGTCTGGTAACAGCTGTCTCTTAGGGTATTTTATTTTAAAGCACAATTAATTCCTTGATGTTGTCCAAGTGAAAAAGGTTAAATAATATACATGAAATAAAACAAGCCGATAGACTGGTAAGTGGGGAGACGACCCTGCGCTTGTGGTCTTACAATCAATGGGGTAGTGTTGGTGGAGAAAGTAGGCCAGGGGGTTGCAGCAGCTCTGGTAATTTTCCTGAAAAGACGAGTTTTGTGGTTGCATCTGAACGTTCCAAATGTGGGAGCAAATGGGACGTGTTACATCTGAATAGTCGCCTAAAATGTTGAATATTTTTACTCTAGTGTAAGATATGTAGTGCGACCTCCGCTTGGGACTGTGGCCCAATGAAACCTGAATAATTATCTAATATTGCTTCTGTTAGGCATGGACATGACGTTCCTGAAGAATGCTCTGCAGATGGCAAGAACATCCGTATATTCACTGCATAAAACATCTACAAGAGAAGTATGTGTGTATACGCCAACACTTATTCTGTAGAGTGAAACGTCGTCACAAAGGGACACCAAGAGCAGGTCTGTCTTATCTAGAAACGGCTTCTTATTCTTTTCCCAGCATGTTCAAAAGAAAGCTGCGGATTGGAAGGTGAAGATGGAAGTAATAGCGGGTAAGGAATTCCCAAATAATATAGTGAGATATTGGTCATCTTTCTTACTGCAAATATATTTTTACATATTTGTTGTAAAATATTTTATCAGTTTGTAGGCAGACAGTAAAAAAAAAAAGTCACCAAATCAAAAGGGAGCAGTGAGAAGAAAACTGACAATTTTTTTTTGTTTGTTTTTGTTTTTAAATCGGACATACGGGCCTTTTTATTTAGTGCTATTTTTTAATGGGGCAGTAATGCAGTGCAGCCTATAAACGATATTGAGAACCATGTGAGCTGCGCACATTTAGTAAAAAAACTTAAAATTAGCACTATATAAAAAGGCCCATTTCTGGAACCATAAGGTAGATGTAAAGTAAATTAAGTTACACTTGGAGCAAAAACAATGGCCACTCTTACCCCGGTGACTGGTCTTCTTTTTAAATTTGAGTCTCTTGTTTTACAGAGCTTCGGTATGATTTGCCAGCCTCGTACAAGTTCCACAAGAAGAAATGTGTAAGTTGTCTGCCGGCGGTAAAATGGTCTTGCCTGAAGGACGCCAGTGCATTCTGTAAATGGTGCACAGCAATAAGCTCGGCGGTTTTTATGCCGGCCATAGTGAGGGGGCAGGCTGCAGTGCGAGACAGGGACTGGGGTAATATTTGTGGCATAATAAATGCTAGCGCTAGTCATGAATTTGATAAGCTGGTCCCACCCCGGTGACTTTGTTGTAGCTGGGCAAAAATGGCATTAACACCAAGAGTTACGATTATTTTGCAACTTCTCAAAGCTTTTTTTGTGTTGTTTTTTTTTTTTTATACATCAGAATTCTGACATGGACGCTTTGAATTGGCCATCCACACACGTTTTTGCAGAAAGTACGTGTGACACACAGACCCCAATTGCTTCACCAGTACTTTCTGCTTTTTTTTTCACATGCAATAATTACCTAAGCGCCATTAGAATTTCTGCAGTCTTGTAGGGCCCCCCCAAAAGTATATTACATCATTAAAGGGATGAGCTGACGCAATTCCGGTCATCTGCTTTAAGTATCAATTGGGTTGAAATGGCACAGAAAGTTGATAATTCAAAACCAGTAACCATATTGTGGTTGGGGGGGGGGGATGCAGATGAGCAAGTAGGTACAATACCAAGGCATGTATACCACTATGTCTTAGCCAACGGTGGCAAACCACATGGCCGCTATGGGGCCCGTGAGTTGGGGGGGGGGGGTGTACGCCGGTGCCAGCATTGCCTCAACCGCACTTTCAACTGTATAAAAATCCTGGATGCCGACACAGTTGAAAAACAAATGATGGGAGAGGGAGCAGTCAGCGGACGCTCCCACTCCCATCATTCCCTCTTTGCATCTGAGCACTGCAATGTCTCTTTGCAGAGTACTGAGCACTGCAGCGGGTCAGAGAAGGTGCCCTGCAGAGACTGGAGCAGTGGGAAACGAGGAGAGGTATTTAGTCCATCATACTGTGTAGAGGGCTGTATAGGGGCCAGTATGCTGTTTGGAGGGGGCACGATTAAATAGTGTGGATGGTTGGGTTAGCATACCATGTGTGGAGGCTACTGTGGAAAAATACTTTCTCTACCGCTTCATTGGGGATACAGGTAACCATGGTTGCATTCTGCTGACACTATGCAAAAAAAAAGAATATCTCCCCAGCAGTGTACACCCCACTGACTGGCACCAAGTTAAAAAGTTTAGCTTTGTGGCAGTGGAGGCGGGCATGGGTCTTTCAGTACACTCCCCGTATCATCATCTGTCTATTCGGCAGGACCCGAACACACGAGATGTGTTCGGGTGATCCGAAAGATGGTCCTGCCCGCTGGCCTATCAGAGCCAGACGACGTCAGGAGCTACAGACGTCCCGCAATCCGGTGAGAATTGGACGTCTTATTGTGCTTCAGAGAGGGTTGGAGAACTACCTTTCCACAGGTCCCCCCCCTTCCTCTGTTCCCCTGTGTAGGTAGTATTCTACTTTACATTAAGCCTTCCAAAGTTAAATCCGTACTATAGCTAGGCGCCCACAGGTGTGTATATATGTATGTGGTGTCTGTCTCTGGGCATAGGGCCCTCCCTCCTCCTCGCCAGCCTCTCTACGTAGCCAACTTATCAGACCAGATCTCTCAAGTGGGAAAATATGTAGTTGCTGCCTTGTTGGATGCCGCCTCAGCTGCAGCTCAAGTGTCCAGTAAAATAGTGGCCATCCGCAGAACAATCTGGCTCAAGGCATGGCAGGCAGACTTGTCTTGCAAGAAGTCTCTGACCTGTTTGCCCTTCCAGGGATTGCGACTGTTTGGAACCAGGCTGGACCAGATTATAATGGAGGCCATCGATGGGAAAAGTGCTCTTCTTCCTCAGACCAAGCCTCAGCACCTTCCCCTTAAGCGAAAGTGTCAGTCCTTTCGTTCTTTTTGGCGCTTCTCGTCCGTGGAAGAGTCTTCTTGCCAGGACAGTAAAAGGACTTCTTTCAAACTAACACCCTCTTAGCGTCCTCGCAGTGCACAAGGCAGATTCTTCAGGAGCAGACCTAGCAGGTTCTCCTCCGCATGACACTTCTCTGCTGTCCATGGAGCCTCCCAGGGTGGGCGTGTCGATATAGCTATTTAGGGAGGGCTAAATTAACCCTTCACGGTTGATCCAGTGATTTCCAAATTAATCCACAGGGCATTGCTAGCAACTGGGAATGACCACACGGAGACTGGGGTCTCTGTACAGGAGGATCGAGACAGATCACTAGCACCCTTTATTTTAGTCACTTCTTCTTTTATAATATTTTGCTTAATTATGCAAAGTTCTCAACTACCAATAGCATCATTTCACTTTATACGCCAATAATATTGCAAGAAAACCGGAAACTGCATATATGTCCGTATCCAAATAGCATAGAAAGTAGTATAATGGCATATTATTCAGAATTCTACACCCCTGGTTCCCTTATCTTGCACCTGATGGGAACAGTCTGGTTTTATGACAGCTTGTACATTTTCATCCTAATTACAAAAATTTATCTTACAGCAACAAAAATAGAGAAACGAAACCTTCAGAGAATGGAGAAAATGAAACTTCAGCTCTGATTTTAGTTTTAACCCTTCACAATACCCCCTAGATACATTTTTTTAATACCTATGCAGCATCAGAGGTGCTATCCCAAGCTAACAGCTTGAGGGGGTACTGGTCTTCACATGACTGATGCCGTGTTACCAGTCATGGCTGTCGTGGCGCACCCGTCCCCCCGGTATACTGCAATTCACAAATAACAATTTTTGAAGACGGTGGTGGAGATCTTTTGTAGGTAGCCCTGTGCTTGGCTTCAATATCTTCATCAAGTAGCCTTTTGAGATCGGTGCAGAGAAGAGCAGCGGCAACGACGCCTTTGGTATCATCATTAGCTGTCTTAGTGCAGAATTTCCTAATACATACAGAAATACACCACAGAACAAGTTTTAGTGTCACATATACAACAAGGATACAGGCAGCAATGTGCAACAAGCTTTGTAAGATCCCAGCTATCCAGCCCCCAATTCCCTTAAATCAATTGGCTGGATTGAGAAAGGAGAAGGTGTCTGACCACCAACTGTCCTTAGTACGATCATTATCTTTATCGTATTGATCTCTGTGAGTCTTTGAATATCTTCTAACTTTAACTTTTAACTTCTACCAATAATAATATGGAAGATGTGAAAAACCAAAACATTATGTCCCCTTTATTTGCTACTGGCTTGTTGGGTGATGAGGAGAACTTGAGTTTTGAGAAAGAACAAGCTATTGTTCGAAACGCGTAATCTACTACTTGTTACTCATGTGAACACACCATTTTTTGCTCTGTTTTGGACTTGTTTTTAACAATAAATTGGACTTGAATTTGCAAAGCTGGACCTTTTTTCTTTTTCCTTAGAACTTGATAGAGACCGTCCTACAAGAGTTCTAGTCTGTGCTTCCTGACATGCCTTTTCATGACTACCAAATCACCAGGCTTCAGATTATAACAGGTGTCGGTTTCTGCTGAATCTGGAAGGAAAGAAGAAACTAGAGCATGGGTGTTGGCAAGATTTTTACTAAGCTGAATAACACATTGAACAGCACGGTCAGTTTCTTCTGATAACTGCTGAGGCTGGAAATTTGCAACTGGGGGCCTAGTACCAAACAATATCTCGTATGGGGACAGGCCATATTTTGCAATAGGGGTAGTACGAATGTGGTATAGTACAATGGGTAGTAGCTCTGGCCATGGAGCCGTAGTCTCCTGCATCATTTTGGTCAATTGTCCCCTCAGTGTGCCGTTCAGCCTCTCAACTTTCCCACTGGATTGTGGGTGGTACGGAGTATGGAGGGCTACAGTGGATCCAAACATTGTCAGAACTTCTTGGAACACATGAGAAGAAAAGGACGGGCCTTGATCACTTTCAACAACTTCTGGAACCCCATATCTGCATATAACTTCCATCACCAGTTTCTTCGCTGTGGTCTTTGCAGTCATGTTGGTAACAGGGAATGCTTCCGGCCAACTGAAGAACCGGGGCTCAGTAGAATTTTTGCACCAATGCGAGGGCCTGATTCTTTACTCGATGTGTAGGTCCATGTGCCCATGTGGAAATAGCAGGGTACATCCGCTTAGGGAGACACATGAGTTGGTCCTTTTTCCAGAGACCATTATCCATACGTGCTCCATCAGTCTTCCATTGCTTCACCTCTTCCTTTGGAGACATTCTCTGCATCGTCATAAAGCGGTCTCGCGGGGTCCGACAGAAAACTTCAGTCTGTTGTAGATCATCAGTTTCTTGTTGGGTCAATGCTTCTTGTTACTGTTTATGCTGAGAGCGTGTGGTCACCATAGTTGGTATGGTTGGTTCAACGTGTAAGAGCGGCGGCTTTTGCTTGCATATCCGCAAATGTGTTGCCAACAGTCTGTGGACTGATCCTAGGACCGTGCGCCTTAACTTTGATAATAGCCACCTGAATAGGTAATTTGATCGAGTCCATGAGGGTTTTAACAGCTTCAGCATTTTTCACTGGAGTTCCGGCAGTAGTAATAAACCCTCGATTGGCCCATAGAGCCCCAAAATCGTGAGTAATACCAAATGCATACCGTGAGTCCGTGTATATATTAGCCCGTCTGTTCTTGGCCAAAGTTTATGCAGCAGACAGAGCCTGGAGTTCTGCTTCTTGTGCTGACTGTGAAGGCGGGAGTGCAGCTGCGTGCACTACAGTGTCCTCTGTGGTAACAGCATATCCCGTGTGGAATCTACCAAACTCGTCAGCATATCTTGAACCATGACTGAATTCATCACTGCCATCTTTCCTTATAGTTCATTATACCGTCTTTCAAGGCATTGTAAAGGGGATGCATTATGCGGGATGCATCCGGTATCCACTGACAAAAATAAGTGCATAGTCCAAGAAAACCCTGGAGTTCAGTTTAATCTAGTTTCATCTTTTGGGAAAGGAAGGGGAGCTGGCAGCTATTTTTCTTTCTTCTGCGAGGTGTCGGGCACCCTGAAGGAGACAGTGACCCAAGAATATCACTTGACCAAGGCAGAACCGATGTCTCGAGGCCGAAACCCGACAGTTCAGTGCAGCCAGATACTTGAGGAGACTAACAGTGGCAGCAATGGCAAAAGACACCTGCTCTTATTTTTATTTTTATTTTTTTGCAAACTGGTTGGGACTGTTTTGGGCCCCTTGTGGCATCTGTGGGAAAGGCATCCAAAATACAGATTTCCTCACTGTCTTCATCTACATAGGGGTGATATAACGTAAGAACCATCTGACCATCATCTTGGAATTGTATTCTGGAGCGGAACTGTGATAATAAATCTGCCCCTAGTAAATTTACTGGACATGTGGGAGAGATTACAAACTGAGTAGTAACCTCTGGGAAAGGTCCCACAGGGATAAATTTGTAAAAATATATTTATTGGGTCTACCATCTACTCCGATTAAAACAGCGGCCTGTATGACAATCTCTCTGAAAGTGTCTGAGTCGGGCACAGCGCCAGCATTGCAGACAAGAATTAGTAGGGAGGGGCTGAGGAGCAGGGTTCCCAGTCATAGGATTAGGAGCTGAAGTCTGAGCGGGGGCCAGAGTTTGCTGTGTGCTCGCAGCAGGGCTGGGCGCGATGGTGGGGGCTGCTGTTAGAGCAGGGGCTGTCACAGCTGCTGCTGTTTTATTTTTCTATTTTCTTGCTGCTGCAGAGCGGGCTAAATTCTTCTGAAAACTTTTTACTTCCAAAGCATAATCCGGTGTGGAATTCTCAACGTTAGGTCTAACAGACATTATCACCTCTTGCAATTCCGGCCTGAGGCCGGACATCAAAGCTGCCACAAAAAGATGTGTATGGGCTTTATTATACAGTGAGAATCCCAGATCTCTAAATACTACCATAAGACGCCCATAGAACTCGGCAGTCTCCCCCTTGGCCTGTGTGACATCTGTGAGAGAGGTAGCTTGGTCCGCTAATCTATCTTGTGCCCAAACCTTTAAAGCATTGCAGAAATGAACACCACTCTTATAGGTTTCCCCATCCAGATTCATATTATATATTATGCCACCCTCAATAATTGGAAAATACCCCTCCCCAGCTTTTACTCGAAGTATGTGTAATAGATCTCTTCGGGGAGTGGAATAAATCTCTCGATTTGCTGCCATTTGCCTGTAGAAAGTCATGGGGGAAGTCTCTGGATTTGGTAATTGATTGCAAAGGGTGTCTATTTGGGATGGGGTGAAGGGAGTACACTCATAACCACTATCAATATTAGACATAGCGGGAACTGAGGCTGGCGGCGGTTGATAATAGGTACCGTCAGAGTTTAACAAAGGAAAGGTGGGGGCGGGGGCTGCTTCTCCCAGTCTCCTTGTACAATTGTCATCTAGCAGGGAGACCTCTTCTTTCAAATCATTCTATTTGTCTGCCTGACACATCAGTTTCGATATCAGTTTCTTCTTTAATCACTTCCTCAATTCTCCCACCACAGTCACTTTCTTGAACCACAAAACATCCAGCCCTTGCCATAATAAGACTAGTTTTCCTTCAACATAGCAGTAACAGAAACAATCAGAATTCACTTTCTCTGTTCTTCCTAACACCTTCGTCACACAATTCATATGCCAAGCCACAAAATTCTTCTTTTCCTTCCACGAATTCTCTCATTTAGAGCTAAATATCCTTACTTCAGTTGTGCACAGTACTGGCGGCCGTTTCAGTCTCTGTTCCACTGGGTCAATAATCCCCCTCTGGGATACCCAAAATTCAACGCGGTACTCAGTGAAAGGAGGAGGGCGTCTCAGACTATCCCTCCGGACACCTCTGGTTATATATATATCTATATATACCTGAGTTACGTATCCTACCCAGTCTTCGATCACATCACCACGCCTGACTCTAACAGTGACCAGGATTTCAGGACATTTTGACTATAAAGAGCCACAATCACTGGTCAATCGGGGTGTCCGTCCCTTATGAGGTACGGTTCGAGCACTGGGCCCCCAACGGGACTGCACCTCTATGATTCCACCCATGAATCACCCCACCATCAAGGACAAACCTCAGATTATCTTTGCAGCAACAAGCACAGGAAAACCACACCAGCGGTCAGTCTGAACAGTATAACTGACAACTTACCGTGCTTGTTGTGGGGGATGATCAGTCCCAATTTTCCAGCACCTGTGTCCGCTCCGAGGGTCCTTTGTCTTGTTGTCCTCCGGGGGCCCCCACGTTGGGCAGCCAGCTGTCAAGGTAGCTATTTAGGAGGGCTAAATTAACCCTTCACGGTTGATCCAGTGATTTCCAAACTAATCCACAGGGCGTTGCTAGCAACTGGGAATGACCACACGGAGACGGGGGTCTCTGTACTGGAGGATCGAGACAGATCACTAGCCCCCTTTAATTTAGTCACTTCTTTTATAATATTTTGCTTAATTATGCAAAGTTCTCAACTACCGATAGCATCATTTTACTTTATAAGCCAATAATATTGCAAGAAAACCGGAAACTGCATATATGTCCTGTAAGGATTCGGACTCGCTTAGGTGCGGCGGGAGTCAAACATGAGGCACGTTCCTTTAAAATTTCACAGGGTTTATTACTCCATAAACCAGAGACGGCACATAAACAGTCCTTAGCTGGGCTGTGTTCCCTCAGGTCCTGTGCACACAGGTCAGGGCAATGTCCAGAGCAGCGCTCTATCTGCAGCCGCAGACACAGGAAGGCTTCTCCTTCCTTGGAACACAGACCACTCTCTGTAGTGTCGCACCTGGACACATGGAAGTCTGTCCACACTCTGCCAGACTTCCTCACAGTCTCTCTCACATGTGCCAAACACCTTAATTACATAGCCCTGTAACCACACCCATAGGTGAGGTATGGATCACATGAGCTGGTCACATGGTCAGGACTTCACCACAGGTCCTGAACATACACATCTTCAGACAATACGGAGTACATTCCGCACCCAGTGCACTAAATGACATCTTTAGTGCTCATGTACACTATAGGCAAAATACTCCGGGTTGCATCGCAGGGAGCATCCCTCCGTGTGACATATCTCCCATTAACCACGCGATCACCTGTCACACCACATATCCCCCTCCTGCCTAAAGCCGTGGGGCTTGGCACTTTCTATTACTCGACCAGAGATCCTTCTGGGTCGTCTCTGCCAGTCAAATCGTCTATCAAAGTCAGGCCCTGCTAGTGAACTCTTCAGTAGGCGTCCCTTATCCGACTCTGTCTTGTTCTTTGATAAAGATGGGCCCACGTCAGACCACCCGCATCCCTGGCGGTCAGTATGGTGTTGCGACTCCCTTGCCCCCATACCTCTTGTCTGGACTGACTCTTTGTCACCACGTCTTCTACAGGGTCTCCTGCCTAGGTCACTCAGCTCTGAGCTAACTGAGGCATCACTACTTCCTCTTCCATCAGGCCACCTACTGTCCTCTCTCTGCTGGCCATTTCTCCTAAGGTCTATAAGGTCCCGAGAGCAGCCCTTCCATTTATCTCTATGTACTCTCTTATCTCCATCTTTAGGACTTCCAGTCTTAAGTGAACCTCTTTGCCTTTCTATACCGCGAGTTGAAGGAGGCGGCCATCTTCTTTCCATTTCCTCCAGCTCTCTACTGATCTGCTTCCTCTCAAGTCTTAGCTGCTCTACTTCTTTCAGGTATGACACGCGATACTCCAGGAGCATCCGGATATTCCCAAGGCTCTCCATGGACCCGACAACGAGGAATGGAACCATCCTATCTTCACCCTTGTCCTGGGTTTCGTCATTAGCCGGAATCCTCACTCTCATCACGCCAGACCTGTTCACCATGTCCTGCATCACTTTCCCAAACCTTCCGATGACTTTCCTCACCAGACCTCCGGGGACTTGAATGATGTCTTCTGCAATGCCCTGCTGACTTTGAACTTTCCTCGCACACTCTAGACATCGAGCGGCTTCTTTTTTTCCCAACAGGATCATCTGCCTTGTGCGGAGGCATTGTAGATGCATATCCCTCAGGATAGTAACCCGCTTCCTTGTGACTTCCTTAGATGACAGTATGACCAGCTGCTTCGTCTCTGGTGCCCAGATCACACTACATGCTTCTATAGCCTTCCTAAAGGCCTCATGCACACCTTCCTCAGCACAGGCTTCCTGCATGTCTTCTGGTACATCAATTACAACCTTGAAGGTCGTGGACTTGCTCTCACCCTGAACAGATGGCTCTGGGTTCCCTACGGACACTTCCCTCAAGATATCTGTCACGATTGGATGACTGTCTTGTGCAGCCCTTGGCTCACCATCTTCCTGAGATTTACAGTCTTCAGGACCCTTTTCCAAGATGGGCTTTGGCAGTTCTGCCTTGCTATCAGGCGGGCACGGCTGCTGTACGTCTTCGCCCATCCACTTCTCCCGTAGAAGACCTTTTCCTACTCCACTGAGTTCTTGCAGAACTTTATCTCGCTCCTCTGCCAGGTAGCGACGCTCATCCTCTCTCCTGAGAATCTCCTGTTGATACTTCTCTTGGGCCTCTCTGAGCACCTCCATATCTTCCAACAGGGTCTTGTTCATGGTTTTACACGCTGACAGGTGACCTCTGAGCTCAGAGACTTCCTTCTCCAGCTCATCCACTCTGTGCTCAGTCACTTGTCTCAGTGCTTTGCCTGCCAAGAGCTCAGACTCTAGGTGGTGCAACCGCTCCACCTGCGCGGAGTTGGCGACTTCCAGACTCGCCACCTTCAGACACTCCCTCGCCAGCTGCTGACACATCTCTTCGCGCCCTTGCTCCAAGTCTCGTAGGTGCGCTTCTACCTGGTGCAAACTGTCATTACACTGGATTCGTGCTTCTGTCTGACAAACACTGTCTTCAGCCCTAGTGGTTGCTACTGGCAATAACATATTACAGTCACGCCTGGTACCTGTGTCACACCCCACCGCATGGGAAAAGTTCATGTTGCTCTCTGTTCGGGTGTCAGGTCCACTCTTTTTAATTACCACACCACTATCAGTCTCTCTCTGGTACCCGTCAGGTGACATCATGTCCGTAAGTGGGGCCGACGCACTGTTCTCTCTGGTCATGCTTAACTTAGGCCTGTCAACTTTAGGAGGCGGACTTTTCACACCATTACCTCCCATACACATATCAACAGACACTTCTCCTTTTGTCCACCAGTCCCACAGGGCTTCTAAGTCCCGCCCTATTACCATAGTATACTGTAAGTCAGGGTCTACTGTCACTACATGGTACGTGGAACACTCAGTCGTGTCAATGTAGAGGTATGCTGTCAAAAGTTCTTTATCGTCCCCACCAAAGCCATTCACTCTCGTCACCGTCCCAGGCGACACAGAACGTCCAGGAGTGGTTCTTAGCACAGATACCGGACTCCCAGGGTCTAACAATCCCTTCACCCGTTCTCCATCCAGCCAGAAGGGGCACTGTAGTGTTGGTTCACTGACCAAGCTACTCACAGTCGTCTCATCTCCCAGCCCACGAGACGTCAGGTCCGTAAGTTGGGCAGATGTCCTTCTCCTTCCGGTCAGTTCTACCTCTGACCTGTCTACATCAGGAGCCGTCACTATCTTAGTGTCCGCTGGCCCCACAGTCGAAGCATCTCCATCGTCCGACCAAACGTCATCAAACAAAACAAAGTCCCGGCCCCTCTCCCAGGCATAGACTAAGTCCCATGGTATCCCTCCCCCTTGGCACTCACCACCTTTGGTCCCCTCAAACACTACTCTGTCTACTGCATAGTTCACCGTGACCCCGTGTTTACAGCGAACCCTGACGTTTTTCTCGGACAGAGAGAAAGTGAGAGGAGTTCCTGTCAGAGTCACCTGATTCTCTGATTCCAGCCGACCAAAGGCTCCTTCCCGGTGCAGCATCACTGTACACATCTGTGGCCCGTCATTACTACCTGGAAAGGATATTCCACATTCTGAAAAAGACCTGCACATACACTGCGGTACTCCAGACGTACCTACTGAGTCACCCAGTGCTGTCACTTCAAACTTGGCCCCTTTCTGGACCACCACCCCGCTTTGGGTTGCCGCCCCCTCCCGGGACTCCACCCCATTTTGGGTTACCACCCCAATTTGGGCCACCGCCCCCTTTTGGGACTCCACCCCTTTACGGGCTACCTCCCCGATTTGGGCCACAGTTCACACAGTACAGTTTTTTTTTTTTCTCCTTCAGGCTGGTACTGGCCCTTTAAGCACGACACCACTTCTTTCTGGCACTGCCTCAGCTCCTGCCGTCGCTCACAAGCAGCTGCTGGTGTCTCTGCAGCTCCTGCTGCGTCGTCTTCGTGGACCCGCCGATCCACCGGAAGCCACTTGTCGCCCTCAAAGGAAAAAAAAAAACCACAAAAGTGCACCCATAGGGCCTTACCAGTGCAGGTATAATGGGTATAAGGACATAATACAGGGTACTCACCCTTAATAGTTGTGTAAAGCCACAACTACTGTATCCGCTTAGTCATATGCAATAAAGCTGCAGCAGGATGGTGTAGACAGACAGCGTCTGCTACCAATGCTCAAATAGGAGATCCCAAAAAGAAAAACATCAGGTCCCCGCGCTGCGAGACCTTCGTGAGCGTACTGAGCCACAGCAAGCACTTTCAGGGTTTTTTTTTTTTTTTTTTGCAGAGAAGCGAGGAAAAGGGAAAAAAAAACACAAGCACAGTCTCTCACTGACTCTGGTCAGTGCAACACGGATTCCGGTCCGTTACCTGCTGGTGTCAGCCATACAGGTTCTCGGGTACCTTTTCTCCTCATAGGCATCCCACAAATCTCCATACAGTCATTTCCTCTGACCTCGGTCAGTATTACTCACGATTTTCCATACCGTCTGTGCTCCTGGGAATCGCTGCCCGCAGTCTCCACCAATTGTAAGGATTCGGACTCGCTTAGGTGCGGCGGGAGTCAAACATGAGGCACGTTCCTTTAAAATTTCACAGGGTTTATTACTCCATAAACCAGAGACAGCACATAAACAGTCCTTAGCTGGGCTGTGTTCCCTCAGGTCCTGTGCACACAGGTCAGGGCAATGTCCAGAGCAGCGCTCTATCTGCAGCCGCAGACACAGGAAGGCTTCTCCTTCCTTGGAACACAGACCACTCTCTGTAGTGTCGCACCTGGACACATGGAAGTCTGTCCACACTCTGCCAGACTTCCTCACAGTCTCTCTCACATGTGCCAAACACCTTAATTACATAGCCCTGTAACCACACCCATAGGTGAGGTATGGATCACATGAGCTGGTCACATGGTCAGGACTTCACCACAGGTCCTGAACATACACATATCTTCAGGCAAAACGGAGTACATTCCGCACCCAGTGCACTAAATGACATCTTTAGTGCTCATGTACACTATAGGCAAAATACTCCGGGTTGCATCGCAGGGAGCATCCCTCCATGTGACATATCTCCCATTAACCACGCGATCACCTGTCACACCACAGTCCGTATCCAAATAGCATAGAAAGTAGTATAATGGCATATTCTTCAGAATTCTACACCCCCTGTTCCCTTATCTTGCACCTGATGGGAACAGTCTGGTTTCATGACAGCCTGAACTTTTTCATCCTAATTACAAAAATTTATCTTACAGCAACAAAAATAGAGAAACAAAACCTCCAGAGAATGGAGAAAATGAAACTTCAGCTCTGATTTTAGTTTTAACCCTTCACAGGCGGTTGTCTCCGGTTCTACAGGGACGCTTGGCTCACTTCAGTTGAGGATGCCTGGGTCAGAGAGGTTGTATCTTCAGGATACAAGATAGAATTCCTTTTGTGGCCCAGAGATTGTTTTTTCAAATTCTGCCTCTTAAGGGACTGTGAGGTAGCGCTGTTATTCGGGTAGGGGATACTCGCTTGCAGCCACAAAAAAGCAGATCCGGCACGGGTTTTCCACAAAACCATAACTCCATGCGGTTTATTCAGCAGCATAAACCAAAGCAAACAACATAAAGTTCACTTAACGGCATAGCGTCCCTGACAGAGCTTCTCTCTGCCAGCAATGTCCAATATGCAGGCTTTTCAGCCTCAGTTATATCTCACCCCGTCAGGGTTCTCTCATGGCTGCTTATCCATACTGCAGACATTCATTCCCTCCAGGGCACTCTCAGGCACTTGCAGCCATTAAACACAGCGTCCACACGTGCTGTCAGGAAGACAGACATCTCTTTGCACGAGACCTTCCATATGGACCAATTGGGTCCCTGCATTCACCACATGTGACCTACCCTGGCCACATTATATGGTTCATAGCCATACCCACCGGGTCACATGACTGACCTCATCACAGGTCCTTCAAGCATTTACACACTCTTTACAACAGTGTTCTTTAAACACACCCCCTGGGTGGGTTTGTAGGTAACCAGGTCCGCCCATCTCTAGTTACCTGGAGACTTTTCTGTTGTGAGTTCATTTTCTGGTCTACCAGTCAGGCTCCCTCTGGTGGTAACAGGAGATAGTGAGGCTGATTTAATCAGTAGAGATCTGATACCTGATAATGAGGATGACGATTGGACCTCAGGAATCTCAGATTGGATTTAAGACAGCCAACGCCCTACTGTGGTGCTGGTGATTCCTTCTGCTTGTCACGTCTTGGTTCTCAGCTCTGTTCCAGTCAGCTCAAGCTAAGTTTCTCTGTTAATGTTCACACTTGATTTTGTTGTTCTATTCAGTTTTTTGTGTGGTCAGCCAGCCCCGGCTTGGGCTGTGCTGAATTTCCACTCTTATTTATCTGTATTTGCCCAAGTTTCTTTTTGTCCCTTATTAGATTGGCCTCTTTTTGCTCTGTCTCAGAATATTTCAGAGTGCTGATATAGTGGGAGAAGACTAGTGACTTCAGGGTTAATTTTGTTATCAGAAGTGTTGGACATTATTTTGTAGGGTTTTGGGCAGATTGCAGACAGTGTCTGTCCTTTCCTCTCCTTTCTAGTTAGTTTGGGTCCCATTATTTGCTCAGCCTATTTTCCTACCTGTTTGTGTTTTCATCTTGATTCACCGTCAATACATGTGTGGGGGCTGTCTATTCCTTTGGGGTCTGCTCTGGGGCAGTTAGTTTTCCTTTTTCTTGCTTTAGGCTCATTTAGTCCTCTGGCCGTGATGAGGCGTCTAGGTTCATCGTAGGCACGCTCCACGGCTGCTGCTAGTTGTGTGGTGGGATTAGGGATCTGCAATCTGCATAGTTACCAGCTTCTCTGGTTTTTCTGGGCTTAGCATGTTTAGGTTTTTTCCTCCTCGGTGACCCATTCATAACACTTCTCCCTGACACCTTGAAGCAACACCTCAGCAATGTCACTGCTGATCAACACAAGTCTCCATCTCAAAGCCACCCACTTTGAGATACATAACGGCCATTCAGTATTCTGCCATTCATCCTTTCTCCTGGGACATCCACACAGCGCCCCCTAGCGGACTCTGGTTACTACACCACAGGACCCATCTCTTTGGGTTTTTTCGCAGCCATATCCTTTCTCAGAACAGGCGTCATCGTTCTTGTCCCACCTCAGGAACGTTTTACTGGTTTCTATTCAAACCTCTTTGTGGAGCCAAGGAAGGATGGTCTGTTTGACCATTCCTGCATCTCAAGTTACTGAACAAAAGGGTCCGTCTTCTTCATTTCAGGATGGAATCTTAGACTTTCCTGTGTTAGGCATCTTGGATATCCACCAATCTCCATGTCCTGATTTTTCTGTGTCATCAGAGAATCCTCCGTCTTGCGGTGCAGCAGGACCACTTTCAGTTTGTCGCCCTGCCATTCGGACCGACAACCGCACTCAGATAATGGCAGTGGTGATGGCCATCCTACGAATCTGGGGGTCTACTGGTCATATCTTACTTCGATGAGATCTTCAAGGCTATGCCCTTCTTTCTAGCCCAGGAAAGCCTGTCTCAGCTGGATAGTCAACAGGTCAAAATTCCTACCCAGTGTCTGATTTTCTTGGGCATGCTTTTCGACAACTTTCAGGCAAAGCGCTTTAGGCCCCTCAGTCTCTGACTCTTCGCTCGGCCATGGCGGTTCTGGGCAGGATGGTTTCCGCTTAGGAGGCGATACCCTTCGTTCAATTCCGCACCAGGCCGCTTCAGCAGACCATTCTGTCTCAGTGGAACAGGTCTGTCCTTTTCCCTGGATCGTCCAGTCCAAATCTCATTACAAATCAGGGCATCCGTAAACTGGTGGCTGTCCTCATTCGTCGGGGGTCGGTCCTTCCTCCCTACTCCTCGGCTGAGCATTCTTCCGCGGTCCATGGCCATTTGTCGTTGAAAGAGACTTTGCTGTCCATCAACATTCTTTAGAGCCATTCTTCTGTCCCTTCTCCACTGGCAGAATCATCTCAGGGGACTACCAGTTTGAATTTGCTGTGGCGAATTCGCAGTCAACCACCAGGGAGCCCTTTTGCCATGACCGGAGTCTCCCAAGATTCTTATCTGGTCAGAGAACAGGGTACCAGCAGAGCACATTCATGGTGTAGGTAACTGAGCGGCTGACTGAGTCGCGAGGATCTCGCGACTGGAGAATGGTCTCTGCATCAGGACGTCTTCCATCAGATTTGTCCACAGTGGGGCACTCCGGATGTGGATCTCATGGCGTCCTGGATGAACATAAAGGCCCTGCAGTTTGTCTCCAGGTCCCACGGTCAGTGTCACCCTGGTCACAGTTCACTCTTCCTTAACGGTTCCTGCCTCTACCCAAGTGGTTGAAGAAAATCAAAGTAGAAGGTGTGCGGATTATCCTAATAGTACTGGATTGGCCCAATAGGGCCTGGTATGCAGAGATCGTTAATTTACTTAGATGCCCCTTGAAGGCTCTTGGACAGACCAGATCTGCTTTCTCAGGGTCACATCTTCCACCAGAATTCTCACTTGATTTGACAGCGTGGCTGTTGAAACTGTGGTTCTAAGAGTGTCTGGGTTCTCAGGGCGCGGGAATCAGACGATGATCCGGGCTCGGAATCAGGCATAGTTTTGAATCTATTATCAGTTTGAATGCTTTCTTCCATTGGTGTGAGACTAATTACACAGTGTTTATGGTTTTTCTCTTTTCCCTCTATTCTAGCCTTCCTTCAGGCAGGACTCGACACACATTATCGATTCTTTTCCAAAAGAATTCAGTTACACATTCTCAGGTCAGAACTTTTCAGCAAGTGTGTCATGCAGCTCCTCCATAGTGACCACTAGTAGATCCCTGGGACATCAGTCTGGTTCTGGAGGCTCTCAGGACTTCCCCCTCAGAAGTCTGTCTTTTGAAGGTGTTTTTCTTTCGTGGCCATCACTTCCAGCAGGTGGGTTTCAAAGCAGGCAGCATTCATGTTACCCACCCTTCCTTATTCAGCACCAGGATAAGTTGGTTTTGCGGCCTTTACTTGCTTTTCTTCCCAAGGTAGTCTGTCCTATTTTGTTCAGCTCTGGTAACCCTCTGGCATGCTCACTGAGCAGGTTGGACCTGGTCAGGGCAATTCACATTTACCTATCTAGAATCATCCCCTTCCAGAGGACAGATTCTCTTTCTGTTGTCCCTGAGGGTACTTGTAGAGGCCTTCCAGTGTACCAGGCTACAGTTGCACGCTGGAGCTAAGGAACAATCTTGGAAGCATACCAGATTAAGACCAGAGCACCTCCCCATGAGTGTAAGGCGCACTCTACTCAAGCGGTGGGTGCCTCCTGGGCAGTTCGCCATCAGGCATCTGCCCTACAGCTTTCCAAAGCGGTGACCTGGTCTTCCATTCACGCATTCGTTAAATTCTACAAGGTTCATACCTACACCTCGGCAGGAGAAACTTACAAGAGGCAGTGGCTAGTTCTCAGACCTGAATGGCGTTTGTGCCGTTTCTTTCCCCTAAAGACATCAAGGTTTCCTGTGTCCCCCTATTAAGTGAGAGAACAAGATTTTTGGTTACTCACTATAAAATCTGTTTCTCGAGCCCTCATTGGGTTACACCTACATTTTACAGTGGTGTTAACTTTAACCCCTTAATGACCGGAGCTTTTTCAGTTTTGCGGTTTCATTTTTCACTCCCCTTCTTCCCGGAGCCATAGCTTATTTTTTCGGTCAGTATTGTCATGTGAGGGCTTATTTTTTGCAGGACGAGTTGCACTTTTGAATGACATCATTGGATTTAACATGTCATGCACTTGAAAACGGGGAAAAAAAGATTCCAAGTGCAGTGAAATTGCAAAAAAAAAAATGCAATCTCACTTTTTTTTTGGTTTGGCTTTTTTTTTTGCTAGGTTCACTGAATGCTAAAACTGCCCTCCCATTATGATTCTCCAGGTCATTACCAGTTCATAGACACCAAACATGTCTAGCTTTTTTTTTTTTTTTTTTTTTTTTTTTATTATGAGTGGTGAAAAATTCTAAACTTTGCTAAAAAAAAAAACAAAACAACTTTGCGCCATTTTCCAATACCCGTAGCGTCTCCATTTTTCGTGATCTGGGGTTGGGTGTGGGCTTGTTTTTTGCGCGCCAAGCTGACGTTTTTACGGATACCATTTACGTCCAGATATGATCTTTTGGTCGCCTTTTATTGCATTTTAATTCTGGTGTTTCGATTTTTTTTTTTTTTTTTTTTATTTCCCGCTATGCCGTTTAGCAATTGGGTTAATCTTTGATTAGGTATTGCTGGGTTCAGGATCAACCAATGTGTTTTTTTAATTTTATTTTGAATGGGGCAAAGAAAAAATATAGAAGTTTAAAACTTTAATTTTGGCATGCTTCAATAGCCTCCATGGGAGGCTAGAAGCATTCACAACTCGATCGGCTCTGCTACATATAGGCGATGAGCAGATCGCCTATATGTAGCAGAATTACAGCACTGCTATGATCGCCGACCACTGGGTGGCGATTAAAGCAATGCCTCATCAACAACCATAGAGGTCTATAGGACAGGGTTCCCCAACTCCAGTCCTCAAGGCCCACCAACAGGTCATGTTTTCAGGTTTTCCCTTGTATTGTACAGGTGATGCAATTATCACCTGAGCAACACTAAGGAAATCCTGAAAACATGACCTGTTGGTGGGCCTTGAGGACTGGAGTTGGGGAACCCTGCTCTAGACCTCTGGTTGTGATGGCAACGCATCGCTGACCCCCGATCACGTGACGGGGGTCAGCGACACGCTCATTTCCATCCGCAGGCTCTAGTTAAAGACCGCTGTCAGCGTTTGACAGCAGGATTTAACTAGTTAATAGGTGTGGGCAGATTGCGATTCCGCTCGCCCTATTGCGAGCAGCATTCACCCATGGTTTCCCAAATGAAGGCTGAGAAATTTTACAGTGGCTAACTAAAAATCTTGTTTTGGGGATACTATAGTTGGCGTCATATTTCATGGGGGCAATGAAAGGGCAATCTAGGGGCTTCAATAAGAGGAACATTAAGTTTGAGATGAGTCCTCCTGTGACCCTGCTGAATATTAAGTTGAGAACTTCTATTGGGCCCATAATTTCTAAGTACGCCCCTGTATGGGTGGAGTCATAGTATTTTTGTATAAAGCAACCATATACCGGCTCCTGAATTGTAGACATAATAAATCTGATCTAAAGCACAGATATCTACAGATGGGTGTGAATAGGTTGAGAAAAAAATACTACAACCCACTTAGCAATTAGTTTAGTTTATTGATATTGTTACAGATCGATGTTTATAGTACAACTGTGTCCTCAGTACACAAAACCTGGAAGAAATTCTTGATTTGGATTTAAAAAAACAAAAAACAAAACATATAAAACCTGTTTACAAGTGCCATTCATTGTAATAAAAAAAAAAAAAATTCTTGCAGGTCGACATCGAAGTGGACTTCATCAGATTCTCGTTTCACTGACACGTTATCTGAAGACTTAAAATAGAGACAGTTTATGTATTTTTAGTTTTCTTAAAAAAAAAAAAAAAAAAAAAAATATCCAGACAGAAGAATCTAAAACGCTGCAGCTTATTTGTCTTCAGTTTTCTGCTGCTTTGGTTCTGGTTCATCTGTGGTCTTGTCCTCCAGCTGCCTCTTCTTTGTACTTTCTGGCGATTCTGTCCCATTTTTAGCCTCGGCGGACTCTGAAATGTGTCAAGTGAAGTTAGAATTAAGAAAAGAACATGGGAAAAGAAAATTCACGAGGATGTTGCTTGGGTTTGTAATTTCAGCAGTGCACAATAGCGAATGGTTGTAAAATACCAATGAACGCCTGGTCCACGGAGAAGAACAGCCAGGAACCTGTGGCCATGAACTAATCATGTATATAATCTCTACGTGTTACAGAAAAATTAAAGTACCTTCCATATCTTCTTCATCACTGCTGTCAAATTTCTTCTTTTTCCCCTGGAACTGTATCTTCTTTCTGGATGAATCATTGTTTCTTCCACCCCTTCCCTTACCTTTCTTCCCACCTGCAGATATATAAAACAGTGACAGATATGCTACAAGCAGAAATACTACAAGAACACTAGGCAGAATTTTCAGCAATAAAGTCCGTATACCCTGGATGTGTGTACAATACATTGTTAATTCTCTCACCTAAACACTTTCTACCCAGCAATTTTGCATGGGACATGCGGCCAGTCAGATTTGATCAAGGTCTCATGCACCCCGGCATTACGAACCATATCCCTGTACAACAGCCACAGGCGCGCAGCATGCCGTCATATGGTGCCCTGTACAGAACTGACCAGCATGCGACTCAGAGACAAGGTCTCGTATTTCCCACTGAAGTCTTGGGGTGCTTTCACATTGCGTTCTTTGTTCCTATCTCTATAATTTTCTGGACATTATATTGTATGACCAATAGTAAATTAGGTGCTATTGGAGGTGACACCATCCACCATGTAAGAACTGGTATAAAACCTGTGATTCATAGAAAACCCTAATTTTGCGCTGTAAGAACAGCAACTGGCTGTAGTTTCAAATGTCTGTCATTGGTGGGTGGCAGCAGGACCTGTGTAAACGCGGCATCCACCGCTGCCAAAAACTTTTTGATACTTGGGCAGCGGGTCGTAGGTATCGCTCATCGCGCGAGAACGTCCAGGACCGTTTCTCGTCGTCAGCTTCCTGCGGTGCTTTCTGTGGAGAGACGAGCGACAAGCCGGGCGGGAGGACGCAGGATCGCCTAGTGTGACAGGTAAGTAGCAACCCCCATCCCCAGCGGTGTCGCTGGTGAGATCTGCCTGTGTGGCAGCTCACTAGTGACCACTTAGCGATGTACCAGCGATCCTGACCTCATCATATCGCTGGTACATCGCCAAGTGTGACAGTACCTGTAAAGTGTAACTGCAGTTTCAGGAGAACTTGTAGATCCTCCCTCCTCTTCATAAAATCTTATAAGCACTAACTGATGTCAGTAGTGGGAAATTCTGTATTTACCAGTAAACAGATTTATCTGAAATGTTCCAAAACTGCCCATTTAAGTACTATTTATTGCATGGAAGTGTTCCTACAAGCAAAACAGCCATAGTGTGACCGACCGCACCTCTGCTCTCCCCTTTCTAAATCAGCTATTCCAGGGGCAGAACAGGAGCATGGACCAATGCTAACTGGCCGCAAAAAAAAAAAAAAAAAAAAAACTAATATATCTCTCAAGTAAGCATCCCTTGTAGACATGGACTTACCTTTTCCTTTCCATTTATTATAAGATTCTTGTTGATTTTCCATGATTTTCTTTAATGCCGCCTTCTCCACATCACCCTCAAGATGTTCCCAGTTCACATCCTTCTCTTTCAGCTGTAGGTTGCCATCATTTGCAGCTTTGGCCTTCTCCAACACCTCTTTTGCATTGCTTTTAAATAATACGATTCCCTTTTGGGGGACAAATGGGGAATATATATATATATATATATATATATACACACACACACACACATACATTGAAAAAACTATACACACATGTATAACATCTTATTTAAATATATACATATACACACACCTCTATCACTCCAATGTACAAGACCTTAGCTATTAGCTGCTGCAGCAGATGTGCAGTAAAGTGAACAATCTACTTCATACGGACGTGATCATTTACCTCCTTGGCTCCTCTGCTAAAATCAATCCATTTTACTTCCCCGTGCGTCTGGAATAAAGCATGAACATCTTCTCTGGAAGTCATGTTGTCCAGTTCACCTGAGAACTTTAGGAGGCAGCCGATCTGTTCGTCTAAGGATTTCTGTAAAAGAATGTTAACGTGCATTAAAAAAAAAAAAAAAGGGTAAGGGAACGTTCACGTGATTTTTGCCATAGACTCTGCACCAAATCCACATAAGAAAAACGCTTTAGATTGGAATGAATATTTATATATATATATATATATATATATATATACACATATACACACACACACACACACACACTCACTGGCCACTTTATTAGGTACACCTGTCCAACTGTGTGTTAAGACTTAATTTCTAATCAGCCAATCACATGGCGGCAACTCAGTGCATTTAGGCATGTAGACATGGTCAAGACAATCTCCTGCAGTTCAAACCGAGCATCAGTATGGGGAAGAAAGGTGATTTGAGTGCCTTTGAACGTGGCATGATTGTTGGTGCCAGAAGGGCTGGTCTGAGTATTTCAGAAACTGCTGATCTACTGGGATTTTCACGCACAACCATCTCTAGGGTTTACAGAGAATGGTCCGAAAAAGAAAAAAAATCCAGTGAGCGGCAGTTCTGTGGCCGGAAATGCCTTGTTGATGCCAGAGGTCAGAGGAGAATGGGCATACTGGTTCGAGCTGATAGAAAGGCAACAGTGACTCAAATTGCCACCCGTTACAACCAAGGTAGGCAGAAGAGCATCTCTGAACGCACAGTGCGTCGAACTTTGAGGCAGATGGGCTACAGCAGCAGAAGACCACACTGGGTACCACTCCTCTCAGCTAAGAACAGGCATCTGATGGCTACTTTCAGCAGGATAATGCGCCATGTCATAAAGCTCGAATCATCTCAGATTGGTTTCTTGAACATGACAATGAGTTCACTGTACTCAAATGGCCTCCTCAGTCACCAGATCTCAATCCAATAGAGCATCTTTGGGATGTGGTGGAACGGGAGATTCGCATCAGGGATGTGCAGCCGACAAATCTGCGCCAACTGTGTGATGCCATCATGTCAATATGGTCCAAAATCTCTGAGGAATGCTTCCAGCACCTTGTTGAATCTCTGCCACGAAGAATTGAGGCAGTTCTGAAGGCAAAAGGGGGTCCAACCCGTTACTAGCAAGGTGTACCTAATAAAGTGGCCAGTGAGTGTATATATATATATATATACACACACACACACACACACAAAGTGCCACTAACGTACACGATTTAGGAAAGTTGCTTGTATATTAAAAATAAAAATCAAAGGATGTGCATACCATTTCAGCTTCTTCTGCTTGCTTCTGAGCATCTGCTTTCTTTCTGGAAGACAAAAATAATGTTATTTGCATCCTTTTATCAACAAATAAATGGTTATTATATATATATATATATACACACACACACACACACACACACACACACACACAATTCTACACTTATTTTTCTCACTCCTCTGTAGATAAGCTTCTTTCTCCTGCAGTTTACAATATGAAGTAGTATTTTATCGCATGTAAATATGAAATGTGAATTGCATTACTGCTGTAGATAAGGAAAAAAAAAAAAAAAAAAATTAGGTATTAGACCTACCGGTAATGATGAGTTGAGCGAAACGGGTCGAACAATTTCAAAAGTCGCCGACTTTTGGCAAAGTCGGGTTTCATGAAACGAAACCCGACCCTAGGATGAGGTCGGCCACGAGGTCGGCGACTTACGCGCCAAAGTCGCGTTTCAAAAGTTTGTTTAGCGCTCTTTTTCAGCCAATCAGGATCCACGGACACTGGGCAACGTGATGACATAGGCAGGGGTCGCCACCATCTTTCAGAAGGGCATGCAAGTGATTGGCTTGCTTTGGTGGGCGTCACAGGGGTTATAAAAGGGCGTGCACGCCGACCGCCATCTTACTTCTGCCGATCTTAGCATAGGGAGAGGTTGCTGATTCTGTAGGGAGAGCGTTAGGCAGGGAAGAAGAAAAAAAAAACTGCTTCTGCTGCTAGCGATTTTGCCTGTGCAACACACCAGTCAGTGTGTGTGCAGTGCAAGGGAAGCTATATTGTGGTGGATCAGCGGTGTTGGTTGTTACGCTGCCTTCTAAGGCTTCCTGACAGCTGCATTGCTGTTTCTCCACTGCTCTGCAAACTGCTTTTTTAAAAGCAATCCCAATTTTTTTTTTTGTCCTGCTAAGGTACTGAGCGTGCATTTATTCACACCATACAGCGGTGTACGCTCCTCACACAGTACCGTGTAACGGCTGTTATCACAGCCACAGTGAAGCTGTGTGTCACTGTGGAGGACTTGTTCCGTTCTTACAGACCTACACTCTAGGGAGATTCCTATTCTGCCCAATTCTACAATTCACTTTTTTCACACCTGTGCCATCGAGCCTGTGACATAGCGCTCTGATATTCATTGGGCCTCACACAATCCAAAAGTGTCCAGTGTCTGCAGAAATTCAAAATCTCCCTTATCCTGTAGTCACTTTTTTCACACCTGCTGCATCGAGCCTGTGACATAGCGCTCTGATATTCATTGGGCCTCACACAATCCAAAAGTGTCCAGTGTCCACAAGTGTCTGCATAAATTCAAAATCTCACAGAAATTCAAAATCTCCCTTATCCTGTAGTCACTTTTTTCACACCTGTGCCATCGAGCCTGTGACATAGCGCTCTGATATTCAGTGGGCCTCACACAATCCAAAAGTGTCCAGTGTCCACTAGTGTGTGCAGAAAATCTAAATCTCCCCTGTCCTATAGACACCTTGTTTTACATTATATAGTTTGTTGGATTTTGTCTACATTTCTACCAAAAATTAGGAAGGCTGGTGGAAGAGGCCGTGGAATTGGGCGGGGGTTGGCAGCTGGTAATGATGGTGTTGGATCTGATGGTAGTGGCAAAAGCAAAATAGGACCGAATGCAGGAGGTGTTGAGCCTGCGTCATCGTCTGGCTCCATAAGGCTTCGAAGGCTTAGTTTTCTAGGAGTTGGCAAACCGCTTTTAACGCCAGAGCATCAGGAAAAAGTTTTGTCTTATATTGCTGACTCAGCCTCCAGCTCTATCGCCTCCTCTTCTGAAGTTGTAAAAAGTAAAAGCACTGAGTCGTCATTGGAGGCTCATGTTCATGAACCACACCTTTCCTTGTGTCCTTCACCACAATCAAGTGAAATGGTGAATTACACAGGCCAAGATGAATCTGACATGGAGTGCACTGATGCACAGCCGTTGATAGAGGATTATGCTGGTACATTCACTCAGAGCACTACATTGTCCTCGCAGTGTACAGAGCCAGATTCTGACCCTGATGACACTCAGGTGCCCCTTCCCGCACACTATACCACCATCCATACACGGTGACACAGAGGAAGGTGCACATGACATTGAAGAGGAGGTGATGGATGACCCAGTTGTTGACCCAGATTGGCATCCATTGGGGGAAGAGGGTGCTGCTTCCAATAGCTCAGATGAGGAGCATCCACAGCAGACATCAACATCGCAACAGCTGTTATCTGGCAGGCCCGGAGCACTCCAAAGACAGGTTCCAAACATCAAAAGAGTTGCTGGACAGCTTGTCCAGAGGGTCAAAAGATCACAGCTTGCTAGGCCGCAAAATGTCTGCCAAAGTAGGAAGAGTGCAGTGTGGCACTTTTTTGAACAAAATCCTCATGATCAGGCCAAGGTTATCTGTAAGAAGTGCGCAAAGACCTTTAGCCGAGGGAAAAATCTGAAAAATTTGAATACCAGTTGCATGCTTAAACCAGCATGCACTTGCAAGCGTGGACACAACACCAAACCTCAAGTGCCACATGTGCAACTGATCACAAAGAAGGTAGTCAGCAACGCTACATTGTTTCCCCCACTGTAAGCCCACCGGTTAGCACAGCAGCAAATGTTGAGGTGTCGTTGCAAGGCCACAGCAGCAGGGAATCCCACTGTTATATCAACGAAATACTGAATCTAGGCCATCAGAAAGAACACCAACTCCATCACCATCATCAACCCTCTCTCAGTCCGCCCTGTCCACCGCTACTTCTACCATATGCAGCTCTCAAGTCCAGCTCACCCTCCCAGAGACTATGAGTAGGTCAAGAAAGTACTCAGTCTCTCATCCGCGTACACTGGGTTTGAACGCCCACATTGCCAAACTAATCTCATTTGAGATGATGCCCCATCGGTTGGTGGAAAGCGCAGCTTTCCGCGAACTCATGGCCTATGCAGTACCACGCTATGACCTACCCAGTCGCCACTTCTTCTCTCGCAAAGCCATCCCAGCCCTCCACCATCATGTGAAAGACTGCATTGTCCATGCACTCAAGCAGTCAGTGAGTGGAAAGGTGCACCTCACAACTGATGCATGGTCCAGTCGGCATGGCCAGGGCCGTTACGTGTCCATCACTGCGCACTGGGTTAATGTGGTGGATGCAGGGTCCACAGGGGACAGCGGTGGTGGGACAGTGCTGCCTAGCCCACGGTATAGGAAACAGTTGGCTGTAGGCGTTCCACCCTCCTCCTCCTCCAGAAGCGAAAGCTCGTCCACAGAGCGCAGTCGTACGAGCACTCCATCTGCAGCTGCCACTGTTGCACACGAGGTGTCCCCCTATCGAGCAGCTAGTGGAAAGCGTCAGCAGGCTGTGTTGCAGATGATGTGTTTGGGCGACAGACACACCGCCGAGGTGCTGGCCGAGTACTTGAAGCGACAAACTGAGTCATGGCTGGGCAGTGTACATCTTGAGGCAGGCAAGGTAGTTAGTGATAACGGCCGTAATTTTGTGGCAGCCATAGCCCTTTCAAAACTCAGCCACATACCTTGCTTGGCTCACACCTTGAACCTGGTGGTGCAGTGCTTCCTCAAAAATTATCCGGAGTTAACAGCCCTGCTCCAGAAGGTGCGAAGACTGTGCGCGCACATCCGCCGGTTGCCTGTACACTCCGTTCGCATGCAGAAGCTGCAGCGATTGCTCCACCTTCCCAACCACCGCCTCATTATCGACATTGCAACAAGGTGGAACTCCACCCTGCACATGGTGGAGCGGCTGTGCGAGCAGAGGCAGGCCATAATGCATTTGTGGGAGGATACACGGCCAGGCACTTTGAGAGCAGACATGGAGTTGACAGGTGTGCAGTGGTCGAAGCTGAAAGACCTCTGTAAAGTCCTTCAGTGTTTTGAGGAATGCACACGGCTGGTAAGCGCAGACGACGCCATCCTAAGCATGAGCATCCCATTTATGCGTCTGCTCATGCAAACTTTGACGCACCTTAAGGAGCAGGCGTCTGCAGCCAATGTTGACGAGGAGGAAGAGGTGGAGGGAATCCTTGATGACATTCAGCCATTGTCTGCTCAGGGACCTCTCCTGGACGAGTTGGAGGAAGAAGAGGAGGAGGATGATGATGGGGATGATTACTTAGGGGAGGAGGATGCATCTCGTGGGGCAAGTGAAAATGTTGGCGTGGCAAGGTCTGGTACAGGGTTTGTGCGTGACTGGAGGGATGTGGATTTGCCAGAAAGTGCTCCTCCAACCAGCACTCGCAGTGCATCATTGACACCGGGAACATTGGCCCACATGTCAGATTATGCCTTGCGGATCCTAAAAAGGGACCCCCGCATTGCCAAAATGATGAACAATGACGACTACTGGTTGGCCAGCATCCTGGATCCACGCTATAAAGGCAAATTACAAAACATCATGCCACAGGAGAACCTTAACCTAATATTGGCTAATAAACAAGCAACTCTGGTAAATCGGTTGCTTGAGGCATTCCCAGCACACAGCAGCGGTGATGGTTCTCACACGAGCCGGGGGTAGCTTGGCAGAGGTGTTCATGGTGCACACAGCAGAAGTGGCGTTGGAGACAGGGGTTTCATGACAATGTTGTGGACTGATTTTTCAAGTACCGCTCACACAACTGGTAATACAGCATCGATGGAAAGTGACAGGAGACAGCAGTTGTCAACTATGATTACAAACTACTTTTCCTCCCATATCGATGTTCTCCCACACAGGTCATTCCCCTTTGACTATTGGGCTGCTAAACTGGACACCTGGCCTGAATTGGCACAATATGCCTTACAGGAGCTCGCTTGCCCAGCTGCAAGTGTGCTATCGGAAAAAGTCTTCAGTGCAGCTGGATCAATCCTGACAGAAAAAAGGACCCGTCTGTCAACCCAAAATGTGGATGATCTAACCTTCATTAAAATGAACCATGCATGGGTTTCCAAGGATTTTGTCCTACCTTCCCGATGACACATAGGGTGACAGAAAAATGGCTTGCTTTGGTCCACCTCTTCCTGGGACTTGACCTATTTCGCCTTTTGCATCAGCTGAATGTCCAACATCAGCATATGCCACTTTCTAAAACTCCCTAACTGTGCTGCCTCCCCCCCCCATGGCCGGGGTCACCACCTAGCGCACGACACCGTGCGAGTGCCGTTGCCCTGGACAGGTGGGTAGGCCGACTCTTGGGCGCGGGCACTGGCACAGGGTCCCTCATAGTGCAATCAAGTGTCTGACGGTGGTGGTGCACACCCGCCGTCAGACACACCGCCGTACTATGAGGGGCCCAGTGCCAGTACCGACGCCCACGAGTGGGCCCCCCTTGCTTGGGCAGGGCCCCAGCATTTGCAATCTTTACCTCTCCCTGCTCCTCCGCTGTGTAGTCTGGGCCGTCAAATCCATACTGTGCCTGACACCGTCTGAGCCTGCCTCCTGATGTATAGACATATCTTTTGAATGTGTACGCTATCCATACATGTTATCCGGGGATACGGTACCCTCTCTCACCTTTGTGCAATCACTTGCAAGCCATACTGGGCGTGAGAACGGCTGGCGAGCTGTTAAGCAAGCTACAGCACCTGTGGTTTGCACACATAAGTTTTTCATTTTTTTCAGGAATGACGGTTAGGCCTAATTCCGGAACTGTGGTTGACCTGCACTTACTGGGAAATCATCGTTCGTGAGTAATAATTGTAATCAGTGATCCCCATCACTAACGTTGTTCAGTGGGTTATCTGCACCTGTAAGCGACAAGCGCTGGCCTTTTCAGTGTAGCACACATGCAGCCACGGACATGTAAGGGCATGACACACCAGTTATTGGCCAGTCTCATGTGCCAGAGCCTCACGTGTCCCTCTAGTAAGCCAGACTCGGACCGCGGGGCATGACGGAGTCTCGTTCGTTAACGGAATTAAGCTTGCAATGTGTGCATCTGTTCTGTAGCTGGCATGGTTGAGGTTGCCCGTGTTGAGTCAAATTACGCCGTAGGCTCCACTCCTGGTGGTGCCCTTCTGGACATTCCTTTAAGGTTCAGCTTTGCAACCATACTGCCCACGTAAAACAAACACTTTGCCTTCATGAACGCTGTTTGGAGGGTCATGACTCGTGGGAATAATGCCGCCCAATCAGTTAACCTGCTAGAGAGATCCTTCGTTGCTCCCAAGCATGACATCACACTCCCTAGGAGGAAGGTAATGCCACTGTGGCGACTGTACTCCTGGGGGCGACACAAGTGCACTGATGCCCAGCCACTGCTCGATGAATCTGCTGGTACATTGACCCAGACCACTACATTCCCCTCGCACGCTACCCGGCCTGAATCTGACCCTGATGAAACTCAGGTTACCCTTCCCATATACAGTTCCATCTTACACGGTGACAAAGAGGAAGCTGCAGATGAAAGTGCAGGTTCGGCCCACCCGCCATCAGACACACCACCGTACTATCAGGGGCCCTGTGCCAGTGCCGTCGCCAACGAGTGGGCCCCCCCCTGCTTGCTCAGGATCACAGCACTTGCAAAGTTGAAATACTGTGCAGTGAGATGAAAGATGGGGACGACGAGGAGTCCAGACTAGTACAGGGATTCCCTAGCGAGGAGACTTATTTCATTGTTTTCAATGTTGGGACAGCAATTTTTGGGGAGCACTATACTCTGGAGAATGATAGATGGGGCCCACCATACACTGGAACATTCCAAAGGTGGACATCAGACACTGGAGCAGCATTTACAGGGCCCATTATACACTAGAGCATTAGAAATGGGGCCCATTATGTTTGGAGCATTATTTGGGCCCATAAGACAGTGGAGCTTCATCCATGGGGACCAACATATACTGTAGCATTATGTGGAGCTCATCATATACTGTTTCAAACATTATATGGGACCAATGATTCTGTATGGAGAAATAGATGGGCCTCGTCATGAGATGTAAAAAGTGAAGTATTTTTCATTGTACTATACCGCTATTTCTCTGCCGTATCGGAGCATGATGAGTTGTGGTATTATGTGTTAAAGGGGCGCTCTTTCGCCCAGGGCACATGAAAACCTGGAGCCAGCCCTACCCCCCCACAACTGTAGCCAAATAACCCCCATTTTTCAGTGCGTAACTTGTATTATGAAGTTAATTAAGGTTGACCAGCTTAAGTAAGAAGAATTGATGCTTTTGGCATTCAAATGAGCACTGTAGGTGTGTTTCCTGTCCTCCTCTCACTGCCGACTTTTATTCCCCATTGACTTACATTGGGTTTCGTGTTTCGGGACGACCCCGACTTTTCCCTATAATCGGCCGATCTTGCTCGACCCGACTTTTGGAAAAGTCGGGTTTCACGAAACGAAACTCGACCATAAAAAAAACAAAAGTCGCTCAACTCTAGTAATGATATTTCCAGGAGTCCATCCTGACAGCACGTCCTCCTCCTCCTCCTTACTAGTGATGTGTCGGTCACGAACGATCCGAC
Organism: Dendrobates tinctorius; assembly: GCF_039654945.1. Lineage (NCBI taxonomy): Eukaryota > Metazoa > Chordata > Amphibia > Anura > Dendrobatidae > Dendrobates > Dendrobates tinctorius. Next base: position 41,845,302 of record NW_027361810.1, on the reverse strand, counting down.
ACAAAGAGCCGGCTCCCTGCTGTGAAATATGGGAGCCGGTACCCCAGTGAGAGCCACTAAAATCCCCGAATGGCTCTCACTGGGCTCAAAATACCTATGTTCGGCAGGCGTAACTCCGCCCACCCGGACAAAACTCCGCCCACTCAGCAAACTGGTTGATAGAAAGTGGGTGGGGTTTACACAGTAGGTGGGCGGAGTTTCGGACGCCTGCACATGTAAGCAATAGGGATCCATTTAGGATCCAAAAAGAGCCGGCTCTTTTTGGTGAGCGGAGCCATGAGAGCCAGATCACCAAAAAGAGCCGGACTGCCCATCACTACTCCTTACAGGGACAGGAAAGCACACGAGAGGTTAAAAGGTCGCGTCCCACCCCATTTCCCTCAGTGATTTAACAAGTACCACAGCGTGGATAATGCAAGTAACACTTTAATGATACAATCATATTACAGCATATGACAAACAGGGAGGGAACTACCCGTGCTGTCAGGATGGACTCCTGGAAACATCATTACCGGTAGGTCTAATACCCATTTTCCAGGACGTCCATCTGACAGCACCATGGAGAGTACCAAAGCACCTCCTCAGGGTGGGATTACCGCCTGGAGAACCTTTCTCTCAAATGCAGTCTGTTGACCAGATAGCACATCAAGCTTGTAGTGCTTGCAGAATGTATTAAATATGGCCCAGGTTGCTGCTCTACAGATTTGATCAACCAAGGCTCCCGCCCGTTCGGCCCACGAGGCCGATAATGCCCTTGGCCAGTATGGAACGACCATTATCACCTTTGCCCGGTCCTCGCGGATCTTCCCGAGTACCGCCGGTATGAGCGCCAGTGGTGGGAACGCGTAAGAGAGGGGTTCTTCACAGGCCTGTCTCAGGGCATCTACGCCTTCCAGGTGGTCCGCCAGGTTCAGGGAGTAGAATCTGGAGACCTTTGAATTCTTTCGGCTTGCGAACAGGTCTATATTGGGGTTCCCCCAATGCTGACACATTTGACAAAATTTCCTTGTTCAGTTCCCACTCTGTCGGGCAGACCTGCTGTCTGCTTAGGTAGTCCGCTACCACGTTCTGGGAACCCTGTAGGTGGATTGCCGTTACTGAGAGGACTGTTCCTTCTGCCCAGGCGAATATTCTTCCTGCTAGGGCTTGGAGTGGTCGGAGCCTGGGGCCTCCCTGGTGCTTCAGGAATAACACTGCTGTTACGTTATCGGATAATATTTGGACATGTCGATTCTTCAGGACCGATCGGTTGCACCGCAGGGCCTCCCAGACCGCATAGAGTTCCCTGAAGTTAGAGGATCTGCTTCTGATGCCTACTGGCCATCTTCCCTGGAAGATCTTCCCTTCTATATGGGCTCCCCATCCCCACATACTGGCGTCCGTGGTGACTACCACGTATGGAGAGGTTGTCCATAGTACGCCCACCTGGAGGTTCCTGGGCTGTGTCCACCACCATAGTGACTTTTTCGCCAGTCCTGGCAGCCTTATGGGTCTGTCAAGTGAAGCCTGACTCCTGTCCCATCTTGCGAGGATCTCCCTTTGTAATGGTCTCAAATGGAACTGGGCCCATCTGACACACAGAATGCAAGCGGTCATTAGGCCCAGAACCTCCATTGCCCCTCCTATGGAGGAGCAATGCTTCAAAAGGTCTCCGACTCTGTCCCGAATAGCCTGCTTTTCTTTTGGTAGCAGGGATATCCTGTCTCCTGAGTCTAGGAGAACGCCGAGGAAGACCTTTCTGGACTCTGGTATGAGGTCTGACTTCTGCCAATTGATCACCCAGCCGAGGAACTCCATCACTGTAATTGCTCGGTTCCTGTCTCGAATGAGCGCTTCTTCGGATCCTGCCACCAGGAGGAAATAGTCTAAGTATGGCATGATCACGATACCCTGACCTATCAGGTAGGCCACTACCTCCGCTACCAGCTTTGTGAAGATTCGGGAGGCCGAAGCCAGCCCGAATGGAAGGCATTGGAACTGGAAGTGGCAGGTCCGAGATGGTAATTTGACCGCAAATCTTTACAGCCTCTGGGATGAGGGATGGATAGGGACCCGATATAGTACGCACTCTTCAGGTCGAGGGTGCACATGACCGCGTCCCTGTCTATATTAGATGTATTGTGGACCGAAATGATTCCATTCAGAACCTCTTGTACCTGACCCAGGCATTTAGAGGTTTAAAGTTTATAATAGTTCTGGCTTCGCTGGATGGTTTTGCAATGGAGAACAGGGAGGAGTAGTGTCCCTTTCCCCTTTCTGTCAGGGGAACCGGTACTATAACCTCTGAACTGATCATCTCCTGTAGGTCCGTCCCCATGGCGGAGTCCGCCGGGACTACGGTGGGGGCAATATATCTGTCGGGGGAGGGGAGTAAAGCTCTATGTTGTAACCCTCTGCAATGGTTCTGAGGACCCACTGGTTGTGGGTAACTCGGGCCCAATTCACTGCGAAGTGGCGAAGTCACTTACCTCTCCGTTCGCCAGAGCCTCTACGTCTATCCTGCAGCGATCCACGCTTCCAGAGAGACGGTGAGCCCCTGGAGCGCGAACTGCGATTCAAACCCGGCTTGTGACGTCACCGGCAGTGACGTGCGTGCTCTCGCGATAGGCCGGGTCCTGCTGCTTCCTCCTGGACTCTAGCCCCGCCTGCACCTCTGACGGCACCCGCCCGACAAGCTGCCTGCGGGGGACCGACCTTCGCCTGCCATGGCAGCCACCGACTGGAGCCGAGAGCCTCCCACCAGGAGGAGCGGCTCCCACCAGGAGCGTCATCCTGCTCCTGGCCTTTGGGGCAGAGGGACTCCCCACCGGGAAGTTTTGGCCCGGGCATCTTGACAGGGGGAAGGTTTGGACTGGCCGCCCAGTCCCCCTGGGCCCTCCGGTAAGCTTCTGCAGCTCCTCCTGCGTGTCCCTCCATGCAGGGACAGGAAAAACACCAAGGGAAATGGGGTGGGACGGGACCTTTTAACCTCTCGTGTGCTTTCCTGTCCCTGTAAGGAGGAGGACGTCCTCCATGGTGCCGTCAGGTGGACGTCCTGGAAAACAGAGTTACCTAGCACATAATATGGCCAATTCATATGAACCCGGCAAACACAGCAAGGCGATCTCCTGTTGCTGGGAACCTAATTTAATGTGAATCCTCTCCTAGGCTGAAGCCTGCATTATGGGTAGGTAGGATCCTGATGCAATTAAAACCACAACAGGCGGACGGGTGGAGTGCTCGGTCAGAAAGCATGCATGAATTATGTGCCAAGTATCCCTTTTATTATCAAGAGCAGTAATGAAATTCAAGTTTCACATTTCATGTTTACATGCTATAGCGCCATTTAGAATGTAAGCTTGCAGTTTAGGATTTACTTATATTTCCCCAGTAATACAAGTATTATTCTTAATCTCTATGTTCTCAGGACACCAATGCAAAAAAAAATAAATAAATAAATCCTGACATTTACTCACTGTTTGGATTTTGCTTTGGCTTCAGAATGTTTGTGCTTTCGCTCTTCATTCTTCTTGGCAAAATATTCATCCCTGTGCAAAGAGAACATTTCATATTTATATGAAAAAAAAAAAAAATCCTGACCAAGTTCTGCAATTTTTGCACCCCCCCCCCCCCCCCAATAACGGACTATAAAGTCCCCTAAAGTGCTGATCAACTATTAATCTATTTACTAAGGGGAAGCAAAGAATTTTAGTCTCAGATTGAACCTAAATGTGTGAGGTGGGCATAGGGGTGGGGGAGTCACAATGGTCCAGTATTCCTAGGCAGGCAAGGATCTATTATTGGGGAGTCAAGCTTTACTACATGTACATGCAAGTTTATAACCAGACATTCATAAACCTCTTTAAAAATGGGGGCCAAAGCCTTTAACCCCTTCAAGACCCTGCCCTTTTTTTTTTGTTTGTTTTTGCTCCCCTTCTTCCCAGAGCCATAACTTTATTTTTCCCATCAATATGGCCATGGGAGGGCTTATTTTTTGTGGGACGAGTTGTACTTTTGAATGGCATCATTGGTTTTACCATGTCGTGTACTAGAAAAATGGGGAAAAAAAAAATTCCAAGTGCGGTGAAATTGCAAAAAAAAAAAAAGTGCAATCCCACACTTGTTTTTTGCTTGACTTTTACTAGGTTCAACAAATGCTAAAACTGACCAGCCATTATGATTCTCCAAGTCACTACGAGTTCATAGACACCAAAACTGTCTAGGTTCCTTTTTTATCTAAGTGGAGAAAAAAAAAAAAATTCCAAACTTTTTTTTTTTTTTTTAAAAGCAAAGTTGTGCCATTTTCCGAGACCCATAGCGTCTCCATTTTTCGGGATCTGGGGCTGGGCGAGGGCTTATTTTTTGCGTGCCAAGCTGACGTTTTTAATATCATTTTGGTGCAGATACGATCTTTTGATCGCCTGTTATCGTGACGCGAGTTACCGGTGAGCGTATTTCCGGCGTGATTGCCGGAAGTGCTTGTCAAATGCTGATAGCGGCATTTAACAAGTTAATAGCAGCGGGTGTATCGCAATTCCACCCGTGGCTATCGCGGGTACGTCAGCTGTTCAAGATTTTTCCCAGGAAAAATGTGAGCTTACCGCCAGAGCACACATAAAAGGGAGGTCGTAAAGGGGTTAAAGCTAACCTGTCACCAGTTTTGGCTGATAGCAGTTATGGCCATCACCTTTCAGGGCTGATATACAGCATTCTATAATGAAGTATATCTGCCCCCATTATGCTCACCTGCAGGGCGGTCCGCTTAAAGGGGTGTCGCTGGACTTGGTCCGGTGCCTTCCATCTTCTTAGGATCGCCGTTCTTCTTGCTTCGTGTAGCTGACACATCCTAAGTCATCCACAGCTTCCTTAGCATTGCACTCCTATGGAGGCGTACTTCTCTGAACTGACTGTGGTAAAGCAGAGTACTGCAGTGTGCAGGTGACTGGAAAGGTCAGAGAGCCCCCAACACCTGCATACTACAGTACTTTACTCTGCCCTAGTCTGGGCAGAGAAGTACACCGACGCAGGAGCGCTATGCCAAGCAGACTGTGTGGATGATGCAGGGTCGCATCATCTACACGAAGCAAGAAGGGAGGTGCCTGACCAAGACCAGCGACACCTGACTGGCCCATCCTGCAGGCGATTATAGTAAATTCTCTTACAGGTCAGGGGCAGATCTACAGCATTATACAATGCTGTGCATGAGACCTGAAAAGGTGGTGGCCTTATATTACATGGGCCAAACCTGCTGACTGGTTCCCTTTAAGTGAAAGTTGGACAGTTTCCAGCAAGATCTTTTTTTAACTGTGGCTATGACAGAGTCCTGGTTCTCCCACTGGGACCATAGTATCAGCACATGATTTAAAAAACATCTACCCCTAATAAAGTATTTTGCTGTAGCCTGCACAGTCCCAATGGTGTGCACTGTACACAGTCGAGTTCAGCTCAGCTTGCAGTCTCAGTGGTTGTCACATTGAATACTTATGGTCACGTGCCGACTAGTGTCACAGCCAATGTTCTATTGAGCAAAGCGGCAGAGACGCCAGTCTGGTGCAAATCGCAGGGCTGTGATGTGCCAGCCGCCAGATTCAGCAAGCTGTAGCATTTGCTGAGGATTTCACCAGGGATAGACAACCCCTTTAAAACTTAGAAAATCTTTTGCAAGGCTGAATTCTCGCATCAGTTAATACGTACTTGTTAGGGTTTTTCACTGCCAGCGCACACATTCATAAGGTGTCAATAGACTAAATATTTCCTTTACAAGAAACTGGAAGAAAGAAGAAAAAAAAAACAAAAAAAAAAAAAACAACTTGCTTTGACAGTATGATCATGTCAGAATCTTTGAACTTGAGGTCTCTGTTTTCCAAGAACTTTTTTGAAGCTTCTTCAGTCTCAAATACAACAAATATGGAACCCTATGGATAAAGAAAAGGCATGAGTCCCGATTTGTCTGTAGTTTCTTCAGGTTTTCAGGAGTCATTTGTATTTTATTATTTTTTTATTACATTAGTATTTGCACTTTCTCCTCTCTACATTTTGCACCAAATTTTTAAGTTGTCCATTTTTACTGTAAATTCTTATTGAAGGATTTCCATATTTTCACAATATACATTTCTTTCCTTTTAAAAGGAAAATAAAAAGCAGAGATATATATATATATATATATATATATATATATACACACACAGAAGATTTTAATGACAAGTTAAACTGAATACATATTACATAAGCATAATCTAATGCATAGGATCTTATTCAGAAATTCTAAATTGTAACAGATTGAAAGGAGGGGAAAGACATAAGACTTACACTAGACAAGGGGAGGGGGGGGGGGGAAGCAAAAAATGTCTGTATTGGGAGGAAGCAAGGAGGAGATGAGCGAGTAGTGACTCAAATATTCAGGGGTATCCAGAAAGTGTCCCAAGGGGACAAGACGAGCAACTCTCTCAACCCATTTTATATTCAAAGAAGATGTGATAATCCTAATTTCTAACGTCCTTGATTCTAGTGTATAGATAGAGACGGATTCCAATGGGATGCCAAACATCATGCAGTTGTCAATATATGGAAAAAGTTAACTGATAACGTCTTCCTACGGAATACATGCAAGAGAACTGAAACTGAATTTCTAATGGTAGGGACAAAACAAAAAGTTTGTTTAGTGTTTGAACACTAGTCCAGAAGGGGATCATCCAGGGACAATCCCAAAAGAGATTAAAGGCAAATTCCCTGGATATGTCACATCAATACACAGGAGAAAAAAAGGAGTCTAGCCTATGTAGGAACTCTAGGGTGGGATCCCAGAAGTGGAGGATCTTGTATTGTTTTCTTTGTAGGTGATACAAGAAGCAATAGCAGCTGTTCTTGACCAGACAAGTCTCCGATCAGCATCACTTAGAAGTTTACCCAAGTCATTTTCCCATCTGGGCATATATGGAAGTCATACTAGAGAATCATCATCAAGGGTTTTGTGAAATGTTATACATGTCATATTAATCCTTTTGTTGAAGAAAGTCTTCCAAATTTTTATGCCAGGGTTCATTGGGGTTAGGAGTTCATTACAAAGGGGATTATGCGATCCGTTCCATATCAGAGTTAGGATGTGCTGATGCAAGCCAGAGTTTATCTGTTTTTCATAGCCTGGCTTAGATGACCGTGCCTGGATTCTCCATAGACGAGAAGCCCAGTAATAATGTACAAAGTTAAGCACACCCAAACTCCAGGTATATTTTTTTCGGTCCATATGAACCTCAAAAGTAGCTGTCTGGAGTAACTGAGTGGAACAGATATGGGTGATGTTTCAAGTAAGTTTGGAATAGTGATGAGCGATCGTGCTGGGATAAGGTATTATCCGAGCATGCTCTGGTGCCAACAGTGACTGGTGTGCTCGAAAAATATGTTTGAGTCCCCGCGACGATTTTCCTGTTTGGCAAGTGTGTTATCTATAATCTGGTCTTCTGTAATATGTGCATTCAGAGCTGTAGTTGCCTCTGTAGTGCGTGGGAAGGCAGCATGAATTTTTTTTTTTTAAAGTCTTGTTTTTTCTTGCCAGCTTTGCTTATCCAGATGTTTCACACAGATGCATAAAATGCGACTTACCAAATGTAACATCCCCCCCCCTCCAGTCCCTTTCTAAATTAAGACGCAGTTTCCATCTTGGTGTATTTAGGCAAACGTACATTTTTATAAGGCATTTGTGACTTTGGTGCCAAGAAGTTACAGCTAAAGAGCATAGTTTTTTAAATTAATGAACCGCTTGCATCATTTTGAGAAATCTGAAGCAACGTCGTAAAACCTTGTCTGCGCCAGAATAAAGCACCCTGTGGCTTTTACCTTAAATGTCTTCTGGAGCGTCCGTCTCATTTGGATGTTCTCAATGGGAGCTTTGCCTTCAAGCCATTGCTTTATATCATCCAGGGATGTATCCAGCTGAAATCCTTTCTGCAGAAAAGAAAATTTACTTTATAGCGGGCCTATTTGTTCAGCCTACTATATGCCTGAGATTGGAAGGGACACCTTACTACCGTATATACTCGAATATAAGTCGAGATTTTCAGCCCAAAAAATTGGGCTGAAAGTCCCCCTCTCGTCTTATATTCGAGTCATATACACCGGGGGAGCGGGGGTGTCAGGTCATACTTACCCGTCCTGACGCTGTGTCTTGAGCCCCCAGCTTCTCCCCGTGCTCTCTCTTCCTGCCTTCAGCGGTCACGTGGTGCCGCTCATTAAAACTCATGAATATGCGCATATTCATGAGTTTTAATGAGCGATACCACATGACCGCTGAAGGCAGGAAGAGAGAGCGCGGAGAAGCTGGGGGCTCAAGACACAGCGTCAGGACGGGTAAGTATAGCGATACTCACCTGTCCTGCGTCCATGGCTGCTTGCTGCTGTCTGTCATCGGTCAGTGACTTCAGACAGCAGAGGGCGCGGTGACGTGGTTAGTGCGCGCCGCGCCCCCTGCAGTCTGAACGTCACTGACTGATGGCGTGGCAGATAGCGGTGAGCAGCCATGGACGCAGGACAGGTGAGTATCTGACACCCAGCGACGGAGAGGTGAGTATGTCATTTTTTTATTTTTACATGCAGCAGCAGCATATGGGGGAACAATCTATGGAGCTTCTTATGGGGGCAGCATATGGGGGAATCATCTAAGGAGCTTCTTATGGGGGCAGCATATGGGGGGCATAATCTAAGGAGCTTCTTATGGGGGCAGCATATGGGGGAACAATCTATGGAGCCAGCATATGAGGGAATCATCTATGGAGCTTCTTATGGGGGCAGCATATGGGGGGCATAATCTAAGGAGCTTCTTATGGGGGCAGCATATGGGGGGCATAATCTAAGGAGCTTCTTATGGGGGCAGTATATGGGGGAATAATCTATGGAGCTTCTTCTGAGGACACCATATGGGGGAATAATCTATGGAGCATTTCCCACCCTAGACTTATACTCGAGTCAATAAGTTCTCCCAGTTTTTTGTGGCAAAATTAGGGGGGTCGACTTATACTCGAGTATATACGGTAATTCCTCCCAATAAAACCCAGGGCCTCCACCAGCCATGAAGACCAGTGCAACCAGTCACCAACTGCAGCTTTGTCCAACCAGTCACTAAAGCAGCCAGGTGACGTGCCCGTCTGGACCAAAAAGTCCAGAACCTGGTAGGGGACTGCACAACCCCTTTAATTATTGCATATATCTAATGGATTGATAAATCAGCGTTGTACATTGGATTGATTTCCATTCTTATTCATCCCCAAATGACGTGTGAAGTGCCAATGAAATACACTACCACGTTACGTACAATGTAGACAGATCTGGTCTTTATGGCGTTCTTATACTCCTCTGTGACTTCAGGTAAAGGCTTCTCAGGCGACCGTCTAATTTTAGATTTCTCCTCATCGATCTCCAGTAGACCGCTCTTTGATTTTTTAAGTGCTTCAAGTATCTTGCCAAAATCTTTGGTCAATTTGCTCAACCTGTAAAATTCAAAATATAAAATAAGAAAGAGAGATATCCCAAACCGAAGCGTACATTACAGCACAGTCTGCTGTATATGGTGGTCGTACCTGTTAAACTTAATCATGGTCTGTAGGGGCACCCAGCCGTCATCGAGGGTGATCTGTTCCTTTAAGAACTTATCTCTTGGTAGATTGTGGTCCCCAAAATAATACTGTAGATCGAGACACAAGGACATGAATTAGAAGAACACCATCCATTATGGGAACCAATCAGACATCATTCAATGGCAACGCTGTCCAGTGGTGGCTACCAGTAACTTGGGTAAAGCAAGTATTGTTCCCTTAACACCATAATAAGGCCTAAAGTGCCGACTAGAGTTGGCAAAAAGATCCTGGTCCAACAACAGTCACTCCATAATTTGTGACCAGTGAATGCAAGCTCCAAGAACCGCCTTCTACCTCCTGGCACCCACAGCTAGTCTCTTCCCTAGCATTGCAGCAGTAGCAGCATTGTTACGGGGTGACATGTGGGTAAGAAGACTGACTCCCTGCTCTGCTACAGGATCCAAAGTGGCACCAACCTAAAGATCTGGTGAGTGCATTGGTCTTCAGTGATAGCATCTCCACTGTGACTTCTTATTTTTCACCTCTAAGAAATTCATGGAAAAATGCAAACCCCTGTGCTCCAACTCCATGCTGCCCCACTGACCCCCTCCCAGAATTTGTACAAGGCCGGGGTCAGACATGCGAGAAACTTGCATGGGTCTCACATGTCAATACCCGGCACTACAGCTGCATACTCCGGTCCTGAGTGCCGGCGGCAGTGCCGGGTATTGATATGCGAGACTCAGGCGAGTTTCTCGCATGTCTGACCCTGGCCTAAATGCTTACCTCAATTTGCTCACAGATCTTTGCATCCAAGTCTTGCACTTGCTCACTATTTCCATTTTCAGCCATTTTCAAAGCCTAAAAGAAAAAAAAAAAAAAAAGTATATAAAAACTTATCTACCCGTTCATGGGGTTCACATTGTGCCATACTCTCCAAGTAATACAGATCTCAGTACACCGGAGTCTACGATATAAAACCCTATGCACACAATCCTCAGCGATGCCAGGCAAACAGATACAGGAGTGCGGGAAGGTAAGGAATAAACTATAAATCCTGAATAACGAGGTTATTGCTGTAGAGAAGAGCTGCGGTGTCTCATCCACAGATGATCCAGATGTTTCATGGAGGAGGATTCATAGTGATGGTCAGGACAATTGTTCTCAATGACCCATCATGCAGATTCTTACCATAAAGTCAGCAAATTCTTACCATAGGCAGCATGAAAACCTGGCCGGGTCCCTCGTTAAGGAAAGCGGGTTTGGAAAATAATTTGGGAATGAGGAGTCATAGTGGCAGCTCCCGAGGGATCCCGGTCCAGCTTCACTTACTGATCTCTGCCTTAAAAACACTGAGTGCAGGTGGGGATTTATAAAGGCTTCTCTGACTATGGATTTTATGCAATTTTGAAATTTAGGTTGGAAAAAAAATGGATCCAAGGAAGATTAAAATTGCAGCTTAAAGGGAATCTGTTACCAGAAGCTGCAGGCCTATGTAAATGGCCTGGGTCCGGTCCGATAGGCAGGGTTTCTTCTTTTTTCTCCACCCCATCCGTGGCCCCGTCCGCGCTCTTGTCAGGTATTCTCCATTGTTTGCGCGTGCACAAAGCAATCTTGCTTCACGCATGCGCAGAATGCTTTGCCTAACTGCAGGCAAAGCCAAAAATCATTACAGCGCATGCTCCGGTACACTATGTCCTGGAACACAGCAAAATACTTCCGGGAAATAGTGTACCAGTGCACGCGCAGTAATGGTTTTCGACTTTGCCCGCAGTTGGGCAAAGCATACTGCGCGAAGCAAGATTGCTTTGCGCACGCGCGACCGATGGAGAAGAATACCAGAGAAGAGCACGGATGGGGGCCACGGATGGGGTGGAGAAAAGAAAAGAAGAGACACCGCCCATCGGTCCGGACCCAGGCCATTTACATAGGCCTGCAACTTCCAGTACCAGATTCCCTTTAAAATAAAAAAAAAAAAAAAAAAAAGGCAATTCTCAAATAGAAGGAAAAAGGGGAGAATTAAAAGGGAATCTGTCACTTATTTTTTCATATATAAGACGCGGCCACCGCCATCAGGGTCTTAGCTACAGTATTCTGTAATGCTGTAGATAAGCCCCCGATGTAACCTGAAAGAGAAGAATAACACGTTAGATTATACTCAACGAGGGAGTGGTCCCGGGTCCGATGGGTGTCGCGGTCTAGCACCTCCCATCTTCTAGTGATGACGTCCTCGTCTTTGCTTCCAGTCGCAGCTCCGGCGTAGGCATACTTTGCTCTGCCCTCAACAGGGCAGGTAGAGTACTGCAGTGCGCAGGCGCCGGACCTCTGACCTTTCACAGGCGCCTGCGCACTGCAGTACTCTGCTCTGCCCTCAACAGGGCAGAGCAAAGTATGCCTACGCCGGAGCTGCGACGGGAAGCAAAGAAGAGGACGTCATCGCTAGAAGATGGGAGGTGCTGGACCGCAACACCCATCAGACCGGACCCCGGGGTGAGTATAATCTAACTCGTTTTTCTTCTCTTTCAGATTACAACGAGGGCTTATCTGCAGCATTACAGAATGCTACAGATAAGCCCCTGATGGCGGTGGCTGCAGCTGATAGGGCTAAAATGGGGTGACAGATTCCCTTTAAAAAATAAATAGTGGTGGCGTGGCCTGGATCTCACACAGGGAGGACGTGTTTTATGGCAGCTCCCGCTCCTAGCCACAAAATTGCCTTATTTGGCCCAGATAAAAGCGGCATAAAAGCGACAAAAAAGATTTTTAGAGTGCCCCGGGCTTGGAGAAGAAGGTGAGGGGTGGTGTGGAGACGCAGCACCGGAGCGCTGAGCGGCCTCGTGGAGAGTGCTGCGGCGCTGGAGGAAGACGGGCGCCATCTTTATATATCCCCCTGAGTACAAGACCCGGAGATCCGGACCGCAGGAGGCCCTTGGTGGAGGTGTGAGACCGCAGAGCAGGGAGCGGTCTCGCCGGTTGGAGCACAAGGCGGTGAGAGGAAACCCCCGGTGTGCTGTCTGTGTGGCCTGCGGGGATTGCTGTCGCTGCATGAGCTGCATGAGGGGGAGGAGGGTGCTGGCTCTGGGCCAGACAGGTTGTTGACGGCCCCCGGCGTTGCTGAGACTTTCTGCAAGGCCTGAGCGGGGGATATCGCTCCCCCCACATAGAAGTGCTGCTGTCTGCTGATATAAACGCAGCAGTGGAGAGTTGGCGCTACCCTGTCTCTGCCGGCTCCAGCGGATCCCCGCGGATGTTTCCAATTTTTAACCCCTCACCCTCCAAGTTACATGGGGTTATTTTTATATAGCAAAATGCTGTACTAGACTTTTCTTGACGCACGGGTGGTAAATTTTAGGCACGCTTCAATTGAGCAAAATGGTCAAAACTAATAAAGAGCGTGCAAAACCGCTGACTGCGGAGGCGCATCGAAGCAAACAAGGTGAAATGGATAAATTTTTGAAAAACAAATCTGCTACGTCTAAGCCTAATGCTAAAAGGCTCCCTGTAGAAGTTGTGGAGGAGGAGCATGCCGAGGACTCAGATTCCAGTGACGATGCTTCTGGCAGCGATGTCACTCAATCAGACTCTGGGAAACTTTCTAGATCGTTTTTTAAAAAATTATTAGCACAGGCTATGAAACCATTGGTTAATGAAATATCTGGTATGAGAGCGGACTTGTTACACATTGGTAATAGAGTGGAGTCTTTGGAGTCCTCTCAGTCCTCTATCATTAGCCACTCCAATGCTATGAGAGAACATCTAGATTATCACAGAATACAGCTTAACAACTCTTTTCTGGCCCTTGAGGATCAGGAAAATCGGAGTCGCAGAAAGAACATACGGATAAAAGGCTTGCCTGAAAGTGTTTCCACAGAGATATTGGAAAAAGCTACTAAGGAGATCTTTGCCCTCTTAATTCCACAAGAAACATGTGACCGAATTGTAATAGAAAGGGTGCATAGATCTCTTAGACCAAAGCCGAAACCAACGGAACCTCCGAGGGATGTGATTTGCGGCCTACTGAGCTATTTGGATACCAATGCTATTTTGTCCGCTTCAAGAGACATTAAAAATCTTTCTTATGAGGGATCTGCTATTCATCTTTATCAGGATGTTGCGCCGTCGACCCTTGCAAAAAGAAGAGTCCTAAGGCCCCTCCTGGAGGTGTTACGCTCGCGTAAAATCTTATATAAATGGCTGTTTCCGTTTGGTATATCTATACAAGGAGATGGTAGGCAAATAATGGTTCGGACCCCTGAAGATTTACCCAAAATATGGGACGCTTTTGGCATTGCCCCTATGGACATTCCTTCCTGGCTTCCTCTAGACATGGATCATCGTACGCCTCCCCCTGTTCATGCTTTTACTGGAGGACAGGGGGACTGGGTCTTGGGAAAGAGACGCTCGACTCCCAAAAGAGGGAAATCTGGAACGGAAAAGGAGATACCCCCCTGAGCTTTCTTGTGCTTCTCCCGGTTGTATTTGTTTTTTCCACACTGGAGCCGGACCCCTCGGCCCGTTCGGACATGCTTTATCCTATTTTAGCTTGCTAAGTTTGACATTTATTCAGGTGTTGATATCATTCAATTGCCGTATAAGTTAACATATGCCACTCGTGTGTCAGAAATGTTTTTTCCTGTTCTGTTATGGGAGGTATTTTTGACCCCCTGCCTCTGCCACAGACAGGTAGTTGGTTCTTGTTGTATTTCTCATGTTTTATCTTAATAATTTTTAGGTTTTTTGTTATTTTTCTTATCTCTTTGTTTTTTTCTTTTAATTTCTGTGGTTTGATGACGGAGGAATCCTTTTTATTACCTTCTTTAACAAATTATGGGTGATAAGGTGAACTTAGCCACTATAACTGTGGCCTCGTATAATGTAAAGGGCTTACGCTCTCCGAATAAGAGAAGCCAAGTGATGAATCTTTTGCACTCAAAGAAATCTAGTATAGTTTTCCTGCAGGAGACACATTTTAAAAAAGGGAGAGTCCCAGATATGTCTAGATCTCGCTACCCGACCTGGTATCACAGTACGGGCGGTTCAGCGTCGGGTGGAGTGAGTATTGCTATAAAGAAAAATGTTCCTTTTATTTTGAGCGATTGTTTATCTGATTCAGAAGGCAGGTACATTATAATTAAGGGCTTTTTGGCTAACACTAAGATTACCTTGTGTAACTTATATGCCCCAAATAGGAACCAGATAGGTTGGCTGTGTAAAACATTGAATGTTCTGGAACTTTTTACTGAGGGTCTGTTGTTGGTGGGAGGGGATTTTAATGTATCTTTGAACCCAGCCTTAGATACTTCAACGGGCAGATCGGCTCTTTCTCAGAGGGCGCTGAGACGATTACACCTTTCATTACAAAAATTGCATCTGATAGACCCTTGGAGAACGCTTTTTCCTTCGGGCAGAGATTACACTTTTTATTCCCATCCGAATAATAGCTATCACAGAATTGATTACCTACTGGTACAAACAGCTAATCTCCAATTAGTTAGAAAAGCTAATATAGATATCATTTCTCTCTCAGATCACGCTCCCATTTTTCTTGACATAGAGATAAAAACTCTACCATGGCCGGCTGGGTCGTGGTCACTGAATGAAACTCTTTTGGACTCGGATTCTCACATTGAAAAACTGACAAGTACTCTTGACTTCTTTTTTCAGAATAATTTGCACTCAGGCCCGCCCTTGCCTATGGTGTGGGAATCTCATAAAGCAGTAATGAGAGGGGAATTTATAGCCCTAGGCTCATATTTGAAAAAGGAGCGATCAAAAAAGGTTGTGTCTATTCTACATCAAATTAGTTCCTTCGAGAGGTTACATAAGAGATCTCAGGTAAATAAAATATTGTCAGAACTGACAGATCTGAGAACCTCATTAAAAAACCTTTTAAACATTAAATCAGCAAAAATTTATATGAGAAGTAGACAGAAGTTTTATCTCCATGGCAATAAGAGTAGTAAGCTTATGACATCCCTACTTAAGAAACAAAAGGAAAAGACGTTTATTAGACAACTTAGAGCTTTAGATGGCTCTTCAATTCTCGGGACTGCAGATATTGCCAGGGAGTTTAAAGACTTATGAAAATTTATACAATTTAAATACACCTGATAGCATGCAGGAGCCAGTCACAGCCTTAGCAAAAATGAAAGAATTTTTGACCTCGTTACATCTCCCTAAAATAACTCTTGAAGGTCAGTCCTTATTGACTGCCCCAGTTACCCCTACAGAGATTTTAGACATTCTTTCTACTATTCCGAACGGAAAGGCACCGGGCCCAGATGGTCTTCCCATTATCTATTATAAAAAGTTTATAAAACCACTGTTACCTCACCTAGTGTCTTTGTTTAATTCCTATTTAGCAGGCCAGCTCCCCCCTAGACAATCCTTGGAGGCATACATCACAGTCCTCCCTAAGGAGGGTAAAGATCCCAATCTGTGCACTAGCTACAGACCAATATCACTGCTTAATGCAGATATCAAGATGTGGGCTAAAATATTAGCGGGCAGATTAAGCAATTTCTTACCTAAGCTAATTTATGCAGACCAAGTAGGCTTTGTAAGAGGCAGGGAGGGGAAGGATAATTCTACTAAAGTCATTCAGTCTATAATGTTTGCTAAGACTCGGGGTATGCCCTTGATGCTCTTGTCGACGGATGCTGAGAAGGCTTTCGATAGAGTGAGCTGGAGGTTTATGGAACAAGTAATGATTAAGTTTGGCTTCCCTCCTCAATATATAACAGCAGTCCTCTCGCTTTATTCACAACCGACGGCCAAGGTCAGAGTCAACGGCACCCTGTCAGATAGTTTTGGGATTAGCAACGGGACTAGACAGGGTTGCCCCTTGACGCCTTCTTTGTTCATTTTAGTTATAGAAACTTTGATACAAAGCATCAGACAAGATCAACGTATAGAGGGGTTGACGGTGGGTCAGAGGTCACTTAAGACTCTAGCTTTCGCAGACGATTTGCTTTTCCTTATCTCCAATCCATCCCAGGCCTTTCCAATTATTCTTCAAGCCTTTCATCATTTTGGTCTCCTTTCTAATTTCAAAATCAATTTGTCAAAATCTGAAGTGTTAAACATTGGTCTCCCTCACTCTCAGACCTCCACCATTCGTACGCAGATTCCATTCTCTTGGGCCACTAATTCTATTAGATATTTGGGAATAATGATAACTAGAGACCCCACTAACCTATTCCATGACAATTACACTCCTTTAATTCAAAAGGTCAAAAACCTGATGCAGAAGTATAGCTTACCCACTTTATCCTGGATGGGTCGTATTAATGTGTTTAAGGCATATATAATGCCCATTATACTATATACCATGAACATGGTTCCGATTCGGATTCCCCTGACATTTTTTGGAACATTAAAATCCCTTATTGGAAAATTTATATGGAAAAATAAAAGGGCTAGGTTACCTTATAAGTTTCTTTCTCGTCCTCTCTCTTTTGGAGGGTTAGGGGTTCCAGACCTTCTTTTATATTATAAGGCTATCCATCTCAGTAGATGGTTAAAGGTGGTGTCCTGTGCTGAAAGGGAGGAGGGGGATAGTGTTGACTGGGCTTTACTGGGCCCGAGAGGTTTGCCGTATCTCTGGACTAGGGCTAAGCCGCCGGCCTCTCTTAGGTTGGATGATGTAACTACAACTACGTTGCGTATTAAAAGATTGGTAATGGGAGAGTTCCCGGAAGATACTTTCCCCTCCACATTGACACCGATTGGCTCAATTCCCTATTTGTTAGAGCAAGACTTTCAGGATCCATACAATTTATGGTCCAACCTCCCTAGAGAAACGTTAAATAGTTTTTATAGTAATAACACTTTGCGGGAGGGATCTTGGCCACAGGGGGCATCGGTCCAACCAACAAATTTTCTCCAGAAACAACACATCAAACGCATACTTTTACAGTTTGGAAGGAGATTCCCGTCTAAATCTAATTGGTCCTGGCTAGATATTATGATTAAACTTCCATCCCCACGGCAGAAAATTATATCCCGCATTTACTCACATCTCATCTCTCCGAATGTACATTCTAAACCCTCATTTATACACTCGTGGGAAATTGAACTTAATATCACGTTTACAGAAGATCAAATATCTAAAATGCTGTCAAATGCTCGGGGTTTTTCTAGATGTGTACTTTTGCAGGAGAATTCTTATAAAATATTAACTAGGTGGCATTTAACTCCAGCTAAGTTGTTCCAGTTAGGCCTCGTGGATAATGATGATTGCTGGCGATGCCTCAATCCTAGAGGACATCATACGCATATATTCTGGGAATGTCCTAGATTGCGAATTTTTTGGGAGGGAGTTGAGTTAGTTCTCAAAAAATTAGGATTAATAAAGGTGGATCTTGGAGCCACGGAAGCTCTCCTTTCATGCCCGTCAAAAGATTTTTTACCAAAAAAACATGGGCTTCTTCCACTGATGTTGAGTGCGGCGAGACAGTTGATATCTACCCATTGGAAGGATGTAGCTCCTCCCACGTTGGGAGAATGGTATACGAAAATAAATCAGATTTATCGTTTAGAGGAGCTGTCTAGCTGGGAAATTTATAATCATAAAGCTTTCGTGTCGACTTGGGCCCCTTGGAATAGGTACTTAGAAGACAATCCTCTTTAGGAACATTCTGGAGTTTTTTGTTTTGTTAGGCTCTACTGAATTGGGTGGCTTCTGCTTTGGGGCTCCTGGCCTTACTACCCCATATTAGATAGCTCAATTGTAATACATGGAGAAGCGTTATTTTTTGAAGTGCACCCATGCAATGATTGTGCTCATGTTGTCAACCACATGTTGTTATTGTTAATGTTGTTGATATTGTATATGAATATGTTCCCTTTTCCCCTTCCCTTTCTTTTTTCCTTTCCTCCCCTACCTATTTTTTCCTTATTTTCTCCTCCCTTCCCGCCCTAAACCAGACACTATTTAATATGTCGCCAACTGTACCTGAGAATTGGTGTTGTGTTTAATGGTGATGTTCAAAAACTTAAAAAATTCTAAAATAAAGAATTTACAAAAAATAAAGTGGTGTCGTCACACCAGCCCTACTGAAGCCCCTGTCTAACATCTGCCATGTTTGTAGACGTGTGAAGCCCGGCAATGCCAGAGCCAAGGGCAATAGGCTCTGTGTGTCCCATACTCCTTATTGCTCCTCCTATGAGACTTGCATGCGGTTCATATAAGGAGCAATAAGGAGTATGGGACACACAGAGCCATGTGGACAGTTACAAACAGAGCAAATGCCATAACCCTCCCCCACAAACTTTGCTGCGCACAACTGTCCAGATGTGTGTAATATTAGATTTATCTCATAATATAAAGCACAAACACAAAAATAGTAATGATTATAAAAGGGTCTGATACCAAATATGACCAGGAAATTAAAAAAAAATATATTTTTTTAAATGTATAGGTCTTGGAAACTGATGGGAGTTAAAACTAAATCAAAAAGGTGGAGCCGGCCATGCTAATAGCCAATCATCAAATCTATTCTGCTCCAACAGACTACAACTCCCAGCATGCCCTTTCATGCACACGCATGACAGGGCACGCCGGGAATTGTAGTCCAATAGCAGCGGTGGAGGTACAGGTAGCAGAGGAGCACCGCTCGGAGAGCAACTCGTCAGGCCTGGCAGGAACCACGTGGGAGTGAGGCGGACGCGATCTTGTACATATTCCCGGCCCCACGGATATAACGATCAGGAACGGAGAAAGCGGCAGATTAACCCCTCACGCACCGCTAGACTTGGCAGTCAGCGCGATAACCCACCGCCTGTGTGAGGGTACAACACACAGTAGCACACTGTGCAGCGCAGGCCTAATGCGTGGCTCCTACACGTGCTGCCCCGGCCTGGACACTGCCGTCCCGCCGGGCTCCTGCCCAGTCGTCAGTCCCGTACAGTTGGACCCTCCGGCCACCTCCCCCTCACCTGAGCACGCCGCGGTCCTCCGGTATCCCAGTCACGCCGCGCTCTCTCGCTCGCTGCCTCCGGATGACGCGCTGCTATAAAGGCGGCTCAGCACCGCCCCCTCCCGGCATGCAGCAGCCTCTGCACCGCGAGTTTCCTGCCGTGCTGAGGGCTGGAATCTGGCGCCTGTGTGTTGGAGCCGGTACCGGAGCACGTGGGTGCCGCAGCTTCCCCGGCACTGTGTCCGCTCTCCAGCCTGACATGGTCACAAGTCGGCTCTGTAGGGCCGTGTGCACATGGACCTTATGTCAGCAGTTTTTGGAGCAGAAACTCTCCACAAACCATGCGTCTTCACTGGAGAATGTGTGTTCTAAAAATCTATGTGAACAAACCCTAAGGCTGTGTGCACACGGGGGTTTTTAGCAGCTCTTTCCCCAAATCCTTAAAGAGTCTGGAAAATGCTTAAAAAAAATCTTGGTGTGAACACAGCCTCAGGCTTCCTGCACACATCCAGTATTCGGTGAGTATTTTACCTCAGTATTTAGCCAAAGCCAGGAGTGGGTGATAAATCCAGAAGGGGGGACGTGTTTCTATTATACTTTTCCTCTGATTGTTCCGCTCCTGGTTTTGGATGTAAAATACTGAGCGAATACTGACCGTGTGTACGTGGCCTAAACGCTCCTTCTTTGGCGACTATTTGGAGTGAACCTTTGGTAAAGATTCCCATGGGAGATTCACTTTGCTGTCCAGGAGTTTTTTTTCAGCGTTTTCTTTCCTTCAGAGGTTTTGTAAAAACGCCCAGTGAGGGAAAAAAAAACGAAAAAGTGAAAGTCACATCTATAAAATGGGCAAAGCACAAGCTGCGTAGACACCATCACATGTTTCTCAACGCTCAGTGATTCTAGAGCAATGCCCCCATCCCTTATGGGAAATATGCAAAAACATGCAAAACACAAGCCGCGGAGACACATCACGTGTTTCTCAACGCTCAGTGATTCTAGAGCAATGCCCCCATCCCTTATGGGAAATATGCAAAAACATGCAAAACACAAGCCGCGGAGACACCATCACATGTTTCCCAACGCAGTGACTCTAGAGCAATGCCCCCATCCCTTATGGGAAATATGCAAAAACATGCAAAGCACAAGCCGCGGAGACACCATCACATGTTTCCCAACGCAGTGACTCTAGAGCAATGCCCCCATCCCTTATGGGAAATATGCAAAAACATGCAAAACAGAAGCCGCGGAGACACCATCACATGTTTCCCAACGCAGTGACTCTAGAGCAATGCCCCCATCCCTTATGGGAAATATGCAAAAACATGCAAAACACAAGCCGCGGAGACACCATCACATGTTTCCCAACGCAGTGACTCTAGAGCAATGCCCCCATCCCTTATGGGAAATATGCAAAAACATGCAAAACAGAAGCCGCGGAGACACCATCACATGTTTCCCAACGCAGTGACTCTAGAGCAATGCCCCCATCCCTTATGGGAAATATGCAAAAACATGCAAAACAGAAGCCGCGGAGACACCATCACATGTTTCCCAACGCAGTGACTCTAGAGCAATGCCCCCATCCCTTATGGGAAATATGCAAAAACATGCAAAACAAGCCGCGGAGACACCATCACATGTTTCCCAACGCAGTGACTCTAGAGCAATGCCCCCATCCCTTATGGGAAATATGCAAAAACATGCAAAACACAAGCCGCGGAGACACCATCACATGTTTCTCAACGCAGTGACTCTAGAGCAATGCCCCCATCCCTTATGGGAAATATGCAAAAACATGCAAAACACAAGCCGCGGAGACACCATCACATGTTTCTCAACGCAGTGATTCTAGAGCAATGCCCCCATCCCTTATGGGAAATATGCAAAAACATGCAAAACAGAAGCCGCGGAGACACCATCACATGTTTCCCAACGCAGTGATTCTAGAGCAATGCCCCCATCCCTTATGGGAAATATGCAAAAACATGCAAAACACAAGCCGCGGAGACACCATCACATGTTTCCCAACGCAGTGACTCTAGAGCAATGCCCCCATCCCTTATGGGAAATATGCAAAAACATGCAAAACAGAAGCCGCGGAGACACCATCACATGTTTCCCAACGCAGTGACTCTAGAGCAATGCCCCCATCCCTTATGGGAAATATGCAAAAACATGCAAAACAGAAGCCGCGGAGACACCATCACATGTTTCCCAACGCAGTGACTCTAGAGCAATGCCCCCATCCCTTATGGGAAATATGCAAAAACATGCAAAACACAAGCCGCGGAGACACCATCACATGTTTCTCAACGCAGTGACTCTAGAGCAATGCCCCCATCCCTTATGGGAAATATGCAAAAACATGCAAAACACAAGCCGCGGAGACACCATCACATGTTTCTCAACGCAGTGATTCTAGAGCAATGCCCCCATCCCTTATGGGAAATATGCAAAAACATGCAAAACAGAAGCCGCGGAGACACCATCACATGTTTCCCAACGCAGTGATTCTAGAGCAATGCCCCCATCCCTTATGGGAAATATGCAAAAACATGCAAAACAGAAGCCGCGGAGACACCATCACATGTTTCCCAACGCAGTGACTCTAGAGCAATGCCCCCATCCCTTATGGGAAATATGCAAAAACATGCAAAACACAAGCCGCGGAGACACCATCACATGTTTCTCAACGCAGTGACTCTAGAGCAATGCCCCCATCCCTTATGGGAAATATGCAAAAACATGCAAAACACAAGCCGCGGAGACACCATCACATGTTTCTCAACGCAGTGATTCTAGAGCAATGCCCCCATCCCTTATGGGAAATATGCAAAAACATGCAAAACAGAAGCCGCGGAGACACCATCACATGTTTCCCAACGCAGTGACTCTAGAGCAATGCCCCCATCCCTTATGGGAAATATGCAAAAACATGCAAAACAGAAGCCGCGGAGACACCATCACATGTTTCCCAACGCAGTGACTCTAGAGCAATGCCCCCATCCCTTATGGGAAATATGCAAAAACATGCAAAACACAAGCCGCGGAGACACCATCACATGTTTCTCAACGCAGTGACTCTAGAGCAATGCCCCCATCCCTTATGGGAAATATGCAAAAACATGCAAAACACAAGCCGCGGAGACACCATCACATGTTTCTCAACGCAGTGATTCTAGAGCAATGCCCCCATCCCTTATGGGAAATATGCAAAAACATGCAAAACAGAAGCCGCGGAGACACCATCACATGTTTCCCAACGCAGTGACTCTAGAGCAATGCCCCCATCCCTTATGGGAAATATGTAAAAACATGCAAAACACAAGCCGCGGAGACACCATCACATGTTTCTCAACGCAGTGATTCTAGAGCAATGCCCCCATCCCTTATGGGAAATATGCAAAAACATGCAAAACACAAGCCGCGGAGACACCATCACATGTTTCCCAACGCAGTGACTCTAGAGCAATGCCCCCATCCCTTATGGGAAATATGTAAAAACATGCAAAACACAAGCCGCGGAGACACCATCACATGTTTCTCAACGCAGTGATTCTAGAGCAATGCCCCCATCCCTTATGGGAAATATGCAAAAACATGCAAAACACAAGCCGCGGAGACACCATCACATGTTTCCCAACGCAGTGACTCTAGAGCAATGCCCCCATCCCTTATGGGAAATATGCAAAAACATGCAAAACACAAGCCGCGGAGACACCATCACATGTTTCTCAACGCAGTGATTCTAGAGCAATGCCCCCATCCCTTATGGGAAATATGCAAAAACATGCAAAACACAAGCCGCGGAGACACCATCACATGTTTCTCAACGCAGTGATTCTAGAGCAATGCCCCCATCCCTTATGGGAAATATGCAAAAACATGCAAAACACAAGCCGCGGAGACACCATCACATGTTTCCCAACGCAGTGACTCTAGGGCAATGCCCCCATCCCTTATGGGAAATATGCAAAAACATGCAAAACAGAAGCCGCGGAGACACCATCACATGTTTCCCAACGCAGTGACTCTAGAGCAATGCCCCCATCCCTTATGGGAAATATGCAAAAACATGCAAAACACAAGCCGCGGAGACACCATCACATGTTTCCCAACGCAGTGACTCTAGAGCAATGCCCCCATCCCTTATGGGAAATATGTAAAAACATGCAAAACACAAGCCGCGGAGACACCATCACATGTTTCTCAACGCAGTGATTCTAGAGCAATGCCCCCATCCCTTATGGGAAATATGTAAAAACATGCAAAACAGAAGCCGCGGAGACACCATCACATGTTTCCCAACGCAGTGACTCTAGAGCAATGCCCCCATCCCTTATGGGAAATATGCAAAAACATGCAAAACACAAGCCGCGGAGACACCATCACATGTTTCCCAACGCAGTGACTCTAGAGCAATGCCCCCATCCCTTATGGGAAATATGCAAAAACATGCAAAACAGAAGCCGCGGAGACACCATCACATGTTTCTCAACGCAAGCAATGACTAGCCAGGTCTTTCCCCGGGAAGGAACAACCACGGGAAGGGCAGTCTCCAATGAGGGAAACCACCTATGCCAAAACATGGTATCCATCCACAGACAGCTGTTTTGGGGTATTGCCCCTCATCAGGCAGTGCTCTAGAATCACTGCGTTGAGAAACATGTGATGGTGTCTCCGCAGTGCTGGATGTTGATCTCCATGAGTTCATTCATCCTCATTTTTCACAGTCTTTTACTAGGCATTGCTCCTACTGGCCAGTTTCCTACTCCACACTGATGAGGGGCAATACCCCGAAACAGCTGTCTGTGGATGGATACCATGTTTTGGCATAGGTGGTTTCCTTCATTGGAGACTGCCCTTCCCATGGTTGTTCCTTCCCGGGGAAAGACCTGGCTAGTCATTGCTTGCGTTGAGAAACATGTGATGGTGTCTCCGCAGTGTTGGATGTTGATCTCCATTAGGTCATTCATCATTTTTCACATCTTTAAAATGGATCCCGATAGAATCTGCTCTAAACTAGACGGCGTCCAATCAGAAAGCTGCAAATAACAATTCTAGGGGGGAAAAAAATATGTTTCCCAAATCATTAACTCTTTACTGTGACAACGCCAAATCCCGAGATTAAAAGCTTCACAGAACCAGGGATCCAACATCCCATAAACCACAACTGGACCCCGTGCATGGCGCAGTAGATCTCCCCCCCGATGTGGCAGCTTCTCATTAACCGGATGTGAATATTCAAAACCTAAATATTTCCCAGATCAGGATGCTCTCGACATGTGCAACATCAAGAAGTAGGAAAGGCAGTGGGGATTCCAGCTCCACAGTCTCGCAGTATAATCCTCATACAATAACGGTGAAAGGATCCAGCATTCTGGGAGAGAAGAATAAACAAGGCGACTCGGCGAAACCCACGCGTTTCACACAGAGGGTCTCAACCATGATTAACCATCCTCTGGTCAAAACGCGTTGCTTTCGCTAAGTTGTCTATACTTACATTCCTGAAATATGTATGAAGATTTTATCCCACTTACAGATATCCTTTCACCAAAAAGGAAAAGTAGTGGAATTATGGAAATCACAGGATGGATTCACATGTTACTGATCTGCAAATTATGAAAAAAATGGGATCAAAATTTTCAAAGCTTCTCAATTTATTCAATATGGAGTATGAGGCACATGCGGAGATCCCAGCACTTACACTTTTGGCTGCTATCATAGAATCATAGAATAGAATCGTAGAGATGGAAGGGACCTCCTGGGCCATCTGGTCCAACCCCATGCTCAAAGCAGGATTCGCTAAATCATCCCAGACAGGTGTCTGTCCAGCCTCTGAAGACTTCCATTGAAGGAGAACTCACCACTTCTCGTGGCAGCCTGTTCCACTCATTGATCACTCTGTCAAAAAGTTTTTTCTAATATCTAATCTGTGTCTCCTCCCATTCAGTTTCATCCCATTGCTTCTAGTCTTTCCTTGTGCAAATGAGAATAAAGTTGATCCTTCTACAATGTGACAGCCCTTTAGATATTTGTAGACAGCTATTAAGTCTCCTCTCAGTCTTCTCTTTTGCAAACTAAACATTCCCAAATCCTGCAACCTTTCCTCATAACACAGGGTTTGCAGACCGGTCACCATTCTGGTCGCTCTTTTCTGAACTTGCTCCAGTTTGTTGATGTCTTTTTTAAAATGATGGTGCCCAAAACTGGACACAATATTCCAGATGAGGTCTGACCAAAGAGGAGTAGAGGGCAATAATGACTTCACGTGATCTAGACTGTATGCTTCTGTTAATACATCCTAGAATTGCATTTGCCTTTTTTGCTGCTGCATCACACTGTTGACTCATATTCAGTCTGTGATCTACCCAAGTCTTTTTCACATGTGCTGTTGCTTAGCCCTATTCCTCCCATTCTGTATATGCTTTTTTCATTTTTATTGCCCATATGTACTTTGCATTTTCCCTGTTAAAAACCATTCTGTTAGTTGCTGCCCACTTCTCCAGTTTATTTATATCTTTTTGAATCCTCTCTCTCTCTTTTCTAGTATTAGCTATCCCTCCTAGCTTTGTGTCATCAGCAAATTTAATCAGTTTACCCTCAATTCCTTCATCTAAATCGTTGATAAAGATGTTGAACAATGCAGGGCCCAGGACAGAGTCCTGTGGTACCCCACTTGAGACATTCTTCCAACTGGATGTGCAGCCATTTACAACCACTCTTTGGGTCCGATCACTAAGCCAGTTAAGAATCCACCTAACAGTTGCCTTGTCCATTCCATACTTAGTCATTTTTTCAATAAGGATTGTATGAGATACTTTGTCAAATGCTTTGCTGAAGTCAAGATATACTATATCTACAGCATTTCCCTGATCCACCTAATCAGTGATTCCGTCATAGAAGGAAATTAAGTTAGTCTGACATGACTTATTAGTTACAAACCCATGCTGACTCTGTTTAATCACTTCATTCTTATCCAGGTACTGACATACATGTTGTTTAATAATTTGTTCAAAGATCTTTCCTGGTATAGAAGTCAGACTCACCGGCCTATAGTTGCCTGGGTCCACCTTCCCCTTTTTGAAGATAGGAACAACATTTGCTCTTCTCCAGTCTTCTGGGACTTCTGTTCTCCAAGAATTTTCAAAGATTATGGAGAGGGGTTCAAAAATTTCTTCTGCTATCTCCTTCAATACTCTGGGGTGTAATTCATCTGGACCTGGAGACTTGAATTCATTTAGGTTAGCTAAGTGTTTCCTCACTATCTTTCTGTTTATAGATATCCTGGATTCTTCTATTCCCTTAATAGGAAAGTGAAGAACAGTTGATGTTACATTTCCTTTCTGAGAGAAAACAGATGCAACATAGGAATTTAAAAGCTCGGCCTTCTCAACATCCTGTCTTACCATTTCATCATTTTCACCCTGTAAAAATCCTATAGCATCTTTGACTTTTCTTTTACTTTTGACATATCCCCAAAATCCTTTATTATTGCTTTTGACATCTCTTGCAAGCCTCAATTCATTGTCAGCTTTACTAATCTGATTTGTGCCCTGCAGGTTCTGCAGACAGCATTATATTCTTCTTTAGATATGCCTCCCTCTTTCCATTTTATAAACATTTTTTCTTCCTTTTTAGCATGTGCTTAAGTTCTGTGTTTCCTTAAATGCTTCCTATTCTTCCCTCTTTTCGGAATTGTTAACAATTGTGCTTTAAGAATTTCATTTTTCAAGATTTCCCATCCTTCCTGGACATTTTTGTCTTTAAGGATATCCAGCCATTGGATCCCTCCAATTCTCTTTCTGAATCCCTTAAAATCTGCCTTTCTGAAATCTAACCTTGACGTCTGAGTCTTCACAGGTCTTCCGCCTCTAGTTATCCAAAATTCTAAAATAGCATGGTCGCTACCTCCTAGGGTCCCAGCCACTTTTACCTCCTCAACCATTTCCTCCCTGTTTATAAGGATTAGATCCAAGGTAGCAGCTCCCCTTGTTTTCTCCCCTACCTTTTGGAAGATAAAGTTGTCAGCAAGAGAGGATAAGAATTTCCTTGACCTGTTGGTTTTGCCTGAGAGAGATTCCCAACAAATGTCTGGATAGTTGAAATCTCCCATGACAACTATGTCATATTTTTTGGTGAACATGGCCATTTAATGCATAAAGAGTTCATCCATATCTTCAGCTTGCACAGGCGGCCTGTAGTAAATGCCTACAATGGTGTCCTTTCCATTGTACTGTCCTTGTATTCTTACCCAAACAGTTTCCACAGAACTCCCAGTCTCTGAAGCTTCAATCTCTGTGCAGATATACGCCTTTCTAACATACAATGCGACACCCCCTCCTCGTTTATCAAGTCTGTTTCTAGCAATTAAGTTGTATCCTTCTAGTCTTGTATTCCAATCATGTGTATTGTCCCACCAAGTTTCAGTGATTCCAATGACATCATATTTCTTTTCCTGTGTTAGTAGTTCCAGTTCTCCTTGTTTGTTGCCCATGCTTTGTGCATTAGTATAGAAACATTTTAGTTTCTGATTGGTTTCTCTTTCTCCAATATTTTTATTAGATTCTTTTGTCTTTGTTCTTCCTTTCCACTTCTAATAGCAGAGTTCTCAATAGTATTTGTCAGGTGTATGGCTTTTTCTGGTCTTTTGCTTCCCTTCCCATGTTGTTCTAGTTTAAAGCTCTCCTGATGAGTGTAGCAAGACGACTTCCAAATACATGTTTTCCAGTCTTCGTAAGGTGCACCCCATCTCTAGCAAGTAGTCCATCGTATGGGTAATTCACTCCGTGATCCAGAAATCCAAATCGTTGCTGACGGCACCATCGACGTAGCCAGTTGTTCACCTGCAGAATCTTATTCCACCTCCTTGTTCCATGGCCATCCACTGGGAGGATGGAAGAGAAGACCACCTGCGCTCCCAGTTCTTTCACTTTCTTGCCTAAGTCTTCAGAGTCTCTGCAGATGGTTTCCAGGTCGTTTCTTGCGGTGTCATTTGTCCCCACATGTAGCAGCAGGAATGGGTAGTCATCTGTAGGTCTGAAGAGTCCTGATATCCTGTCAGACACATCTTTAATTTTTGCACCTGGAAGACAGCACATTTCTCTTGTAGTTATATCCGGTCTGCAGATAGCGGCCTCTGTTCCTCTCAACAGGGAATCCCAATGACCACCACTCTCCATTTCTTCTTCACAACATTTTTCTTTCTCCATCCAGGAGGACTCTGAAGGCGTACAAGGTTGCTGTTTGTTGGCAAAGTCTTATCCTGATGTATTTCTTCATCGTTTTCCTGCGTGAGAGCCTGGTACTGGTTTCTGAGCAGTATGGGTGCTGATTGCCTCCTGATCCTCCTGCGTCTCTGGGTCACATGTCTCCATTCCTCTGTTTCTTCAGGTGCACTTCGAATTTCTTCTCTTTCTGTAACATGAAGAGATAATTCTGCTCTGTCCAAGAACTCTTCACCTTCCTTAATGATCTTCAACATAGCTAACCTCTCTTCGAGATTTTGCAACTTTTCCTCCAACAGGGACACAAGCTTGCATTTGTGGCATGTGAAGTTTGGCTTTTCCACTGGTAAGACTGTGAACATGTAGCAAGAAATGCAGCTCACCAAATGGCTCCTGGCCTCTTCCATCTTGAGATTTCTTAAAAACGATGAAAGATGAGCCAAAATTCGCGCGCCGATAGGGCCAAAACCCAATGGCCAAAACCCAGTGATCGTTGAGCTCGCGGAGACTCTTCACTTATCCCAGAAGGCACTGGGAATATGCAAATGATCTCCTCAAGACTCTTCCCCTATCAGAGTATTGTTGTCTGAGGAATGTACTGCCATGTTGAATGCACTTGTGCAAATCATCAAGATCCGCTGCTGGCAGCTTCCTTTGTAATTGATGGAAAAGTGACATCCCAGATGTGCCCGACTGGAGACGCTGCAGCCATGGAAGCATGTGTAGTCCACATGGCTGTTCACAGTAGCACGAGCAACATGCGGCCTGGTGTTGTCAAGTTGAAAAATCAAAAATCGCTCCTGGGACACTTTAAAAAGGGGAAATCCCAAAGTGTCTTAGGGCAGTTTCACACGTCAGTGTCTCCGGTACGTGTAGTGACAGTTTTCTCACGTACCGGAGACACTGACACACGTAGACACATTCTAATGAATGTGTCTATGCAGATGTCAGTGTGTTTTCACGGACCGTGTGTCCGTGTGCAAAACACGCTGACATGTCCGTTTTTGTGCAACAGCACGGATCACTCGGACCCATACAAGTCAACGGGTCCGTGTAAACACGTACCGCACACGGATGCTGTCCGTGTGCGTTTTTAAAAGTCAAAGGGTTAACATTGAAAATAATTTTTCAAAGACACGGACACAGGGACAGCATACGGACAGCACACGGATGTTACACACGGACATACGGATAGCACACGGATGGCATACGTATGCACACGGACACGGATAGCTCCGGTACCGGAATTATCTGGACGTGTGAAACTGCCCTTAGGGAGTGTTTTTTACAACAGAACAACGCCAGGCCGCACATTGCTGGTTCTACTATGAGCAGCCTGTGTGGACTAAACTTTCCTTAAGAAAGAACAATGCATTGCGTACCCCTCAAAAAGCAATAATACCTCATTGGTGCCCCAAAAAGTAATGCCTAAGTGCCCTCTTTTAAGGACAATTATTAATGCCCCCTGAGTGTCCCACCAGCGTACCAGTTTAAAAGTAAAAATGCCCGTCTCCCCCAGAAAAAAAATATTTATACTTTCTTAAACTATAGGTACCTATCTAGTCTTATCAGCAGAGTCGTCTTTTTTCAGTGTCCAAGCGCAGTTGTAGTAGAGCAGTGACCTGTGGACTAAAAGTCGATTATTGGTGGAGCAGGTGCCAATTATTTTTTTTCAGTTCACCACATTATCACTTTACACATTTGATCTTTTATTAGATCATCATATATGATGACAAAGAGCAACATTAAAAAATGAACACCGTCCATACATGTCATTTCAATATGTACAGCTACTCATACAAAGAAAAAAAAATAACTATAGCAAAAACGCTTGTGCTTTAAAAAGGACCTGTCAATTGCTAAAAAAAAAACATATACCTTGTCAAATTGCCTGATTTCCCCTGATTCTGCCACTCTTCCATTTTGCGCTGTGTCACTCCAATGCAGAGATATTCACATTTGTTACTTTTGGAGTGCAGTATGTGAAATCTCTGCTTGTAGTGCAGCTGTAAGTTTCTTCCAAGTCTCTTCTGGGACGTGCACTTTCACATCTGACTCCCACACGCAGCCAATCACACTGATGTGCTATGACTGGTTGCATCTAGGAGGTAGGAATTAAAGCGCACACGCCCAGAGAAGACTGAAGAAACGTCCAGTTGAACTACAAGCAGAGATTTCACATACTGCGCTCCAAAAGCAACAAATATGAATATCTCCGGAATGGAGCTTCACATTGCAAAATGGAAAAGAACAGCAGAATCAGGGGAACCCAGGGATTTTTTTTCCCCAAGGTATTTAATGCAGATTTTTTTGAGTAAGTGACAGGTGCTCTTTCAGTTACAGTAATATTTTTTTCCATATAACTTGGTAAAATGTCATTGGTTTAATATTAAACATTAAAAAAAAATCACATTTTTAGTTGAAAGTTGTGCTCTAAAAACAGAGAGAGAGAAAAAAAAGGAATTCTAAATAAATTCCTAAGTACCAAATCCACAGCTTCCCGACATAGGATGTTCTTTTATGTCGGATGTGTGTTTATGGAGTCCTCCGTGTAGGGCAGGTGACAATTCTGTAAAGTACAACAGTATATAGTACAAGTGATCAAATGATCACAAGTTCAAGTCCTCTAAGGATGTGGCTAAAAAAAAATATCCTATATAAAGTTTTGATCACCTCTTTTTCCCAATCTTAAAAAAAAGATAAAAAAAGCACATTTGGCAATACAGCATGAAAAAAAATGCAATCTAAATGCTGCAAAGAAAACGAATGAAGCCTCAGAATTGCCTATTTTAGTTTTTCTTAAATCTGCCATAAGGTTCCAGAGATATGGGCCTTTTTTATTTAGCGCTAATTTTTATGATCTTTGAGCAATCCAAAGTCAAAAAAAAAATTGGCTAATTTTTAGACAGTGGAAACTTACACTAAACAGTCTAAAAATGACCAAAATTTATCAGAGTGGTTCATGACTACCATAAAGTTACATCACCTACTGACTTACTTTAGCGGGGAATTCATCAATACTTTACACCAGAAAACTGCCGTTAAAAAGTTGCACATTTTTGCGCAACTTCCAAAAATTTTATCACTTGGCATTTTTAGACCAATATGTGAAGTGGGTGGAGCTTAGTGGGAGGGCGTGGCCTAGCACATCAGACAGATTTGTTATAATTTATGCCACGGTAGTGCTGTAAATTCTATCAGAAATGTGCTCCAGACTGCAATGACAGCTGAAAGATTCACTGAATTAATTTACAGGCTTGTATCTCATTTTACCCAGATCCTCGATCAGGACTGGCATATAAAACACCAGTCTTGATTAATTCCCCCCTATGTTCCAGAAATTTGCAACGACATTTTGGTGCATTTTTTTGGCACACGATGGAGAATATTTATCAAGCTAATTGTGCCAGAATTCTGCTGTAATTTACACCAAAAAAATGTGTATTTCTTACCCTGAACCATGTATTATGTATTACTCTATTTTTATGTCTTTTCCGACTTGGGGGCATGGCCTCACTGAAAAGGGGCGTGGTCTCAAAAAAGAAAGGCGCCTGCAACATGTTGTGGCAAAAATAGCGGCGCACATTTTTTGTCACAAAGTGAGCCAACTAATTGTGGTGTAAACTTAGATTAGACGGTGTGAAAATTAGAACCCCGCAGTTCTGACATAATTTTTTAGAAACATTTTGATTGCTTTTTACTGCATTTCTTTTTTTGCGGGCGCATGATAACCAAAACAACTCACAATTTTGATTTTTTTTTTACTTTTTGGGGGGCATTTATCATTTGGGTTGATTCATTTTATATTTTGATAGAACAGACTTTTATAGTCATGATACTACATAATGCAGAGTTGTTTTATTATTTTTTTAATGGTTTTATTATTTTTTTTAATAGGGGTGATTTGAATTTTTAGCTTTTATATTTTTTTCATACTTTTGAAAACTTTTTTTAAAACATTTTTTACTGTATTTATTAGTCCCCTTAGGGGACTTGAACCTGCGAACATCCGATCGCTCGTGCTGTATTCAGCAATATTGCTGTATATAGTACAAATCACGGTCTCCTTTGAAGCCCATGCACACGCTAGGTTTCAAGAGAGCTTTGTGATAGCACGCATGGTAGTCTTTAACAGACCCCCGGCCGCCACAGCAAGAATGGCCGTGACATACAGACATTTGACTTGTATGGTGCAGACTCAGCTTGTGAGCCCGCACCATACACCCGCTCCCAACTTGTATTGTACATGTACGATGGATATCGGGAAGGAATTGGGACTGTACTCTAAGAATTAGTCCGGGATCACACTTGCGGGAAACTCGCACGAGTCTCGCGTCTCATCCGGCACTGCCGCCGGCACTTGGACCGGAGCGCTCAGCTGCATAGAAATACATGCAGCCGTACACTCCGGTCCCGAGTGCCGACGGCAGTGCCGGGTATTGAGATGCGAGACTCATCCGAGTTTCTCACAAGTGTGACCCCGGCCTTAGACAGTATTAATAATTAGGCCACCCCACTTTTCTGTTGCGTCGCAACCCCATTGTTGGAGAAGGTAAAGAAAGTGGATGTTCTGAAAGAAAGGCGTTTTATTTTAGTTTTTTGATGCAAATGGGATTCAATTTGCTAAATTTTTCATCCTACATTGATCATCTAAGTAATAGAAACCGCTACGTGCACGGCTGAGCGACCGAAACTATACAGGCGGTAAATATGGGAGAGCTTTGCAAAATGCAAAAATTTGATGCAAGGTGCCAAGATGGCATAATGCCACCTGGTAGATTTGACTAATAATCTAGAAAAAGTTGAACCCCTTGTACCTGAGCCGACGTCCTAAATAATACAGTAATGTAACCGCACGTTCCTATACGTTATATACACAGACGCACCCGTGGGACCGCATGGGGCTGGGAAGGTTTCCCAGCAGCTCCCACTTATCGGACTCGGGGTTGTACTTCTCGATGCTCTGCAGGTAGGTGCCTTTAGACCAGGAGTAGCCGCCGGTGATGTATATAAATCCATTCATGACAATCGCGCCACATTCCATCCTCCGCTCCATCGTTGGCGCCAGCTCCACCCACTGATTGCTGTCCAGATCGTAGCAGTCAGTGGTCGTCGTCTGTCCTCCGACCAGGTAAAGCTTATTGTGCAGTGTGATGGAGCACAGCCCGTACTCTGAGGAAGGGTGGAAGACAGACACATTACACAAAGACATTTCCATAGCTAAAATATTATCATGCTATAGATCAAATTTAACCTTTCATGACCGGGCGGCGATTTTCAGTTATGGCCTTTTTCCAACATACGCTATTTTTTTATTATTATTATTATTATTATTATTTTTTTTTTTTTTTTTCAATGAAGCTTTGATTTTCCAGCGTTCACTGGTTAAAAAAAAACAAAAAACCTGATGATTCTACATGATTCTCTGAGTCAGTATGATTATGGCGATACCAAACTTGTACACTATGTTTATTTTACCGGTTAAAAAAAATAAATAAAATTAAAAAAAAAAAAATTGATTTGTGCCAGAATATTTCTTTTTTTCTGGATGTCACTCGCATCTACATTACTGAATGGGACCGGGAGCTGATTGTCCAATTTTGATTTGAGCGTCTTATAAAAATCAGCAATACAAGTCAATGGGCATTTGGGGAAAAAAAAAAAACGGACACTCAGGTAACGTGTTTTTCACGGACGACTTGATAGGAAAAGTTAGATAAACTTTTTTTTTTTTCCTGATGAAACTCGGACAAAACTCTGCTGGTAAATTTGGATGAAAATGATTAAAAATAATCAGTGACGAAACTCGGAGCGATTTTGTTGCGCGAGAAAATCACTGGGGTGTGAATGATCTGTAAAGCTATGTACACGTCGAGTTGTTTTTGTTTTTTGAGACAAGTGGAAACTTTTTTTTTTTTTAAACCTCCGGAAAATGGAGAGTGCAGCACTCAGCAGCCTGATATTTATTACCATTTTAATGGTAATAAAAGTACCCTGTTCTGACACATGCCGGGAAAGATGTGGGCTCAGCGCCGGAGTCTACAGTCATGGCCAAAAGTTTTGAGAATGACACAAATATATTTTCACATGATCTGCTGGCCTCTGGTTTTTATGTGTGTTTGTCAGATGTTGTTATCACATACAGAAATATAATTGCAATCATATTATGAGTAGCAAAAGGTTATATTGACAGAATGAGTTAATGCAGCAAGTCAATATTTGCAGTGTTGACCCTTCTTCTTCAGGACCTCAGCAATTCTCCCTGGCATGCTCTCAATCAACTTCTGGATCAAATCCTGACTGATAGCAGTCCATTCTTGCAAAATCAATGCTTTTATTTTGTCTGAATTTGAAGGTTTTTGTTTGTCCATCCGTCTCTTGATGATTGACCACAAGTTCTCAATGGGATTAAGATCTGGGGAGTTTCCAGGCCATGGTCCCAAAATCTCTATGTTTTGTTCCCTGAGCCATTTAGTTATCACTAGAGTTGAGCGACTTTTGGTTTTTTAGGGTCGCGTTTCGTTTCGTGAAACCCGACTTTTCCAAAAGTCGGGTCGAGCAAGATCGGCCGATTATAGGGAAAAGTCGGGGTCGTCCCGAAACACGAAACCCAATGTAAGTCAATGGGGAATAAAAGTCGGCAGTGAGAGGATGACAGGAAACACACCTACAGTGCTCATTTGAATGCCAAAAGCATCAATTCTTCTTACTTAAGCTTGTCAACCTTAATTAACTTCATAATACAAGTTACGCACTGAAAAATGGGGGTTATTTGGCTACAGTTGTGGGGGGGGAGGGCTGGCTCCAGGTTTTCATGTGCCCTGGGCGAAAGAGCGCCCCTTTAACACATACCACAACTCATCATGCTCCGATACGGCAGAGAAATAGCGGTATAGTACAATGAAAAATACTTCACTTTTTACATCTCATGACGAGGCCCATCTATTTCTCCATACAGAATCATTGGTCCCATATAATGTTTGAAACAGTATATGATGAGCTCCACATAATGCTACAGTATATGTTGGTCCCCATGGATGAAGCTCCACTGTCTTATGGGCCCAAATAATGCTCCAAACATAATGGGCCCCATTTCTAATGCTCTAGTGTATAATGGGCCCTGTAAATGCTGCTCCAGTGTCTGATGTCCACCTTTGGAATGTTCCAGTGTATGGTGGGCCCCATCTATCATTCTCCAGAGTATAGTGCTCCCCAAAAATTGCTGTCCCAACATTGAAAACAATCAATTAAGTCTCCTCGCTAGGGAATCCCTGTACTTGTCTGGACTCCTCGTCGTCCCCATCTTCCATCTCACTGCACAGTATTTCAACTTTGCAAGTGCTGTGATCCTGAGCAAGCAGGGGGGGGCCCACTCGTTGGCGACGGCACTGGCACAGGGCCCCTGATAGTACGGTGGTGTGTCTGATGGCGGGTGGGCTGAACCTGCACTTTCATCTGCAGCTTCCTCTTTGTCACCGTGTATGATGGAACTGTATATGGGAAGGGTAACCTGAGTTTCATCAGGGTCAGATTCAGGCCGTGTAGCGTGCGAGGGGAATGTAGTGGTCTGGGTCAATGTACCAGCAGATTCATCGAGCAGTGGCTGGGCATCAGTGCACTTCTGTCGCCCCCAGGAGTACGGTCGCCACAGTGGCATTACCTTCCTCCTAGGGAGTGTGATGTCATGCTTGGGAGCAACGAACGATCTCTCTAGCAGGTTAACTGATTGGGCGGCGTTATTCCCACGAGTCATGACCCTCCAAACAGGGTTCATGAAGGCAAAGTGTTTGTTTTACGTGGGCAGTATGGTTGCAAAGCTGAACCTTAAAGGAATGTCCAGAAGGGCACCACCAGGAGTGGAGCCTACGGTTAAATTCGACTCCACCTGGGAAACCTCAACCATGCCAGCTACAGAACAGATGCACACATTGCAAGCTTAATTCCGTTAACGAACGAGACTCCGTCATGCCCCGCGGTCCGAGTCCGGCTTACTAGAGGGACACGTGAGGCTCTGGCACATGAGATTGGCCAATAACTGGTGTCATGCCCTTACATGTCCGTGGCTGCATGTGCGCTACACTGAAAAGGCCAGCGTTTGTCGCTTACAGGTGCAGATAACCCACTGAACAACGTTAGTGATGGGGATCACTGATTACA
This sequence comes from Dendrobates tinctorius, assembly GCF_039654945.1. Classification (NCBI taxonomy): domain Eukaryota; kingdom Metazoa; phylum Chordata; class Amphibia; order Anura; family Dendrobatidae; genus Dendrobates; species Dendrobates tinctorius. The sequence continues at coordinate 41,808,453 of NW_027361810.1, read as the reverse complement.
ATTATTACCCGCGAACAATGATTTCCCAGTAAGTGCAGGTCAACCGCAGTTCCGGAATTAGGCCTAACCGTCATTCCTGAAAAAATGAAAAACTTACGTGTGCAAACCACAGGTGCTGTAGCTTGCTTAACAGCTCGCCAGCCGTTCTCACGCCCAGTATGGATTACACATGATTGCACAAAGGTGAGAAAGGGTACCGTATCCCCGGATAACATGTATGGATAGCATACACATTCAAAATATATGTCTATACATCAGGAGGCAGGCTCAGACGGTGTTAGGCCCAGTATGGATTGCACGTGATTGCACAAAGGTGAGAAAGGGTACCGTATCCCAGGATAACATGTATGGATAGCGTACACATTCAAAATATATGTCTATACATCAGGAGGCAGGCTCAGACGGTGTTAGGCCCAGTATGGCTTGCACGTGATTGCAAAAAGGATGAGAAAGGGTACCTTATCCCCAGATAACATGTATGGATAGCGTACACATTCAAAATATATGTCTATACATCAGGAGGCAGGCTCAAACGGTGTCAGGCCCAGTATGGATTGCACGTGATTGCACAAAGGTTAGAAAGGGTACCGTATCCCCGGATAACATGTATGGATAGCGTACACATTCAAAATATATGTCTATACATCAAGAGGCAGGCTCAGACGGTGTTAGGCCCAGTATGGATTGCACGTGATTGCACAAAGGTTAGAAAGGGTACCGTATCCCCGGATAACATGTATGGATAGCGTACACATTCAAAATATATGTCTATACATCAAGAGGCAGGCTCAGACGGTGTTAGGCCCAGTATGGATTGCACGTGATTGCACAAAGGTTAGAAAGGGTACCATATCCCCGGATAACATGTATGGATAGCGTACACATTCAAAATATATGTCTATACATCAGGAGGCAGGCTCAGACGGTGTCAGGCACAGTATGGATTTAACGGCCCAGACTACACAGCGGAGGAGCAGGGAGAGGTAAAGATTGCAAATGCTGGGGCCCTGCCCAAGCAAGGGGGGCCCACTCGTGGGCGTCGGTACTGGCACTGGGCCCCTCATAGTACGGCGGTGTGTCTGACGGCGGGTGTGCACCACCACCGTCAGAGACACTTGATTGCACTATGAGGGACCCTGTGCCAGTGCCCGCACCCAAGAGTCGGCCTACCCACCTGTCCAGGGCAACGGCACTCGCACGGTGTCGTGCGCTAGGTGGTGACCCCGGCCATGGGGGGGGGGGAGGCAGCACAGATAGGGAGTTTTAGAAAGTGGCATATGTTGATGTTGGACATTCAGCTGATGCAAAAGGTGAAATAGGTCAAGTCCCAGGAAGAGGTGGACCAAAGCAAGCCATTTTTCTGTCACCCTATGTGTCATCAGGGGAAGGTGGGACAAAATCCTTGGAAACCCATGCGTGGTTCATTTTAATGAAGGTTAGATCATCCACATTTTGGGTTGACAGACGGGTCCTTTTTTCTGTCAGGATTGATCCAGCTGCACTGAAGACTCTTTCCGATAGCACACTTGTAGCTGGGCAAGCGAGCTCCTGTAAGGCATATTGTGCCAATTCAGGCCAGGTGTCCAGTTTAGCGGCCCAATAGTCAAAGGGGAATGACCTGTGTGGGAGAACATCGATATGGGAGGAAAAGTAGTTTGTAACCATAGTTGACAACTGCTGTCTCCTGTCACTTTCCATCGATGCAGTATTACCAGTTGTATGAGCGGTACTTGAAAAATCAGTCCACAACATTGTCATGAAACCCCTGTCTCCAACACCACTTCTGCTGTGTGCACCACGAACACCTCTGGCAAGCTGCCCCTGGCCCGTACGGCTCGTGTGAGAACCATCACCGCTGCTGTGTGCTGGGAATGCCTCAAGCAACCGATTTACCAGAGTTGCTTGTTTATTAGCCAATATTAGGTTAAGGTTCTCCTGTGGCATGATGTTTTGTAATTTGCCTTTATAGCGTGGATCCAGGATGCTGGCCAACCAGTAGTCATCATCGTTCATCATTTTGGCAATGCGGGGGTCCCTTTTTAGGATCAGCAAGGCATAATCTGACATGTGGGCCAATGTTCCCGGGGTCAATGATGCACTGCGAGTGCTGGTTGGAGGAGCACTTTCTGGCAAATCCACATCCCTCCAGTCACGCACAAACCCTGTACCAGACCTTGCCACGCCAACATTTTCACTTGCCCCACGAGATGCATCCTCCTCCCCTAAGTAATCATCCCCATCATCCTCCTCCTCCTCTTCTTCCTCCACCTCGTCCAGGAGAGGTCCCTGAGCAGACAATGGCTGAATGTCATCAAGGATTCCCTCCTCCTCTTCCTCCTCATCAACATTGGCTGCAGAAGCCTGCTCCTTAAGGTGCGTCAAAGTTTGCATGAGCAGACGCATAAGTGGGATGCTTATGCTTAGGATGGCGTCGTCTGCGCTTACCAGCCGTGTGCATTCCTCAAAACACTGAAGGACTTTACAGAGGTCTTTCAGCTTCGACCACTGCACACCTGTCAACTCCATGTCTGCTCTCAAAGTGCCTGGCCATGTATCCTCCCACAAATGCATTATGGCCTGCCTCTGCTCGCACAGCCGCTCCACCATGTGCAGGGTGGAGTTCCACCTTGTTGCAATGTCGATAATGAGGCGGTGGTTGGGAAGGTGGAGCAATCGCTGCAGCTTCTGCATACGAACGGAGTGTACAGGCGACCGGCGGATGTGCGCGCACAGTCTTCGCACCTTCTGGAGCAGGGCTGTTAACTCCGGATAATTTTTGAGGAAGCACTGCACCACCAGGTTCAAGGTGTGAGCCAAGCAAGGTATGTGGCTGAGTTTTGAAAGGGCTATGGCTGCCACAAAATTACGGCCGTTATCACTAACTACCTTGCCTGCCTCAAGATGTACACTGCCCAGCCATGACTCAGTTTGTCGCTTCAAGTAATCGGCCAGCACCTCGGCGGTGTGTCTGTTGCCCAAACACATCATCTGCAACACAGCCTGCTGACGCTTTCCACTAGCTGCTCGATAGGGGGACACCTCGTGTGCAACAGTGGCAGCTGCAGATGGAGTGCTCGTACGACTGCGCTCTGTGGACGAGCTTTCGCTTCTGGAGGAGGAGGAGGGTCGAACACCTACAGCCAACTGTTTCCTATACCGTGGGCTAGGCAGCACTGTCCCACCACCGCTGTCCCCTGTGGACCCTGCATCCACCACATTAACCCAGTGCGCAGTGATGGACACGTAACGGCCCTGGCCATGCCGACTGGACCATGCATCAGTTGTGAGGTGCACCTTTCCGCTCACTGACTGCTTGAGTGCATGGACAATGCGGTCTTTCACATGATGGTGGAGGGCTGGGATGGCTTTGCGAGAGAAGAAGTGGCGACTGGGTAGGTCATAGCGTGGTACTGCATAGGCCATGAGTTCGCGGAAAGCTGCGCTTTCCACCAACCGAAAGGGCATCATCTCAAACGAGATTAGTTTGGCAATGTGGGCGTTCAAACCCAGTGTATGCGGATGAGAGACTGAGTACTTTCTTGACCTACTCATAGTGTCTGGGAGGGTGAGCTGGACTTGAGAGCTGCATATGGTGGAAGTAGCGGTGGACAGGGCGGACTGAGAGAGGGTTGATGATGGTGATGGAGTTGGTGTTCTTTCTGATGGCCTAGAATCAGTCTTTCGTTGATATAACAGTGGGATTCCCTGACTGCTGTGGCCTTGCAACGACACCTCAACATTTGCTGCTGTGCTAACCGGTGGGCTTACAGTGGGGGAAACAATGTAGCCTTGCTGACTACCTTCGTTGTGATCAGTTGCACATGTGGCACTTGAGGTTTGGTGTTGTGTCCACGCTTGCAAGTGCATGGTGTTTAAATGTCTAAGCATGCAACTGGTATTCAAATTTTTCAGATTTTTCCCTCGGCTAAAGGTCTTTGCGCACTTCTTACAGATAACCTTGGCCTGATCATGAGGATTTTGTTCAAAAAAGTGCCACACTGCACTCTTCCTACTTTGGCAGACATTTTGCTGCCTAGCACGCTGTGATCTTTTGACCCTCTGGACAAGCTGTCCAGCAACTCTTTTGATTTTTGGAACCTGTCTTTGGAGTGCTCCGGGCCTGCCAGATAACAGCTGTTGCGATGTCGATGTCTGCTGTGGATGCTCCTCATCTGAGCTATTGTAAGCAGCACCCTCTTCCCCCAATGGATGCCAATCTGGGTCAACAACTGGGTCATCCATCACCTCCTCTTCAATGTCATGTGCACCTTCCTCTGTGTCACCGTGTATGGTGGTATAGTGTGCGGGAAGGGGCACCTGAGTCTCATCAGGGTCAGAATCTGGCTCTGTACACTGCGAGGACAATGTAGTGCTCTGAGTGAATGTACCAGCAGAATCATCCATCAGCGGCTGTGCATCAGTGCACTCCATGTCAGATTCATCTTGGCCTGGGTAATTCACCATTTGACTTGATAATCCAGGCATGGTATGTGAAAACAGCTCCATGGAGTAATCAGTAGTATGGCCTGCGTCATCCTTCAATCTTGGTTGGGGTGAAGGACACAAGGAAAGGTGTGGTTCATGAACATGAGCCTCCAATGACGACTCAGTGCTTTTACTTTTTACAACTGAAGAAGAGGAGGTGATAGAGCTGGAGGCTGAGTCAACAATGTAAGACAAAACTTTTTCCTGATGCTCTGGCTTTAAAAGCGGTTTGCCAACTCCTAGAAAACTAAGCCTTCGAAGCCTTATGGAGCCAGACGATGACGCAGGCTCAACACCTCCTGCATTCGGTCCTATTTTGCTCTTGCCACTACCATCAGATCCACCACCAACACCATCATTACCAGCTGCCAACCCCCGCCCAATTCCACGGCCTCTTCCACCAGCCTTCCTCATTTTTGGTAGAAATGTAGACAAAATCCAACAAACTATATAGTAATGTAAAACAAGGTACAAGGTGTCTATAGGACAGGGGAGATTTTGAATTTCTGCTCACACTAGTGGACACTGGACACTTTTGGATTGTGTGAGGCCCACTGAATATCTGAGCGCTATGTCACAGGCTCGATGGCACAGCTGTGACCAAAGTGACTAGAGGATAAGTGAGATTTTGAATTTCTGCAGACACTGGACACTTTTGGATTGTGTGAGGCCCACTGAATATATGAGCTCTATATCACAGGCTCGATGGCACAGCTGTGACCAAAGTGACTAGAGGATAAGGGAGATTTTGAATTTCTGCAGACACTTGTGGACACTGGACACTTTTGGATTGTGTGAGGCCCACTGAATATCTGAGCGCTATGTCACAGGCTCGATGGCACAGCTGTGACCAAAGTGACTAGAGGATAAGGGAGATTTTGAATTTCTGCAGACACTGGACACTTTTGGATTGTGTGAGGCCCACTGAATATCTGAGCGCTATGTCACAGGCTCGATGGCACAGCTGTCACCAAAGTGACTAGAGGATAAGGGAGATTTTGAATTTCTGCAGACACTTGTGGACACTGGACACTTTTGGATTGTGTGAGGCCCACTGAATATCTGAGCGCTATGTCACAGGCTCGATGGCACAGCTGTGACCAAAGTGACTAGAGGATAAGTGAGATTTTGAATTTCTGCAGACACTGGACACTTTTGGATTGTGTGAGGCACACTGAATATCTGAGCGCTATGTCACAGGCTCGATGGCACAGCTGTGACCAAAGTGACTAGAGGATAAGTGAGATTTTAAATTTCTGCAGACATTGGACACTTTTGGATTGTGTGAGGCCCACTGAATATATGAGCGCTATGTCACAGGCTCGATGGCACAGCTGTGACCAAAGTGACTAGAGGAGAAGGGAGATTTTGAATTTCTGCAGACACTTGTGGACACTGGACACTTTTGGATTGTGTGAGGCCCACTGAATATCTGAGCACTATGTCACAGGCTCGATGGCACAGCTGTGACCAAAGTGACTAGAGGATAAGTGAGATTTTGAATTTCTGCAGACACTGGACACTTTTGGATTGTGTGAGGCCCACTGAATATATGAGCGCTATGTCACAGGCTCGATGGCACAGCTGTGACCAAAGTGACTAGAGGATAAGTGAGATTTTGAATTTCTGCAGACACTGGACACTTTTGGATTGTGTGAGGCCCACTGAATATCTGAGCGCTATGTCACAGGCTCGATGGCACAGCTGTGACCAAAGTGACTAGAGGATAAGTGAGATTTTGAATTTCTGCAGACACTGGACACTTTTGGATTGTGTGAGGCCCACTGAATATCTGAGCGCTATGTCACAGGCTCGATGGCACAGCTGTGACCAAAGTGACTAGAGGATAAGGGAGATTTTGAATTTCTGCAGACACTTGTGGACACTGGACACTTTTGGATTGTGTGAGGCCCACTGAATATCTGAGCGCTATGTCACAGGCTCGATGGCACAGCTGTGACCAAAGTGACTAGAGGATAAGGGAGATTTTGAAATTCTGCAGACACTTGTGGACACTGGACACTTTTGGATTGTGTGAGGCCCACTGAATATCACAGCGCTATGTCACAGGCAGAAATTGGCTAGTGTATCACAAACTACAAGGTGTATGTAGAATTGGGCAGAGTAGGAATCTCCCTAGAGTGCAGGTCTGTAAGAACGGAACATGTCCTCGACTTATTCTCACAGAGTGACACAGATAGCTTCACTGTGGCTGTGATAACAGCCGTTACACGGTACTGTGTGAGGAGCGTACACCGCTGTATGGTGTGAAAAAATGCATGCTCAGTACCTCAGCAGGACAAAAAAAAAAAATTGGGATTGCTTTTAAAAAAGCAGTTTGCAGCTCAGTACCTCAGCAGGGCAAAAAAAAAAAATTGGGATTGCTTTTAAAAAAGCAGTTTGCAGAGCAGTGGGTAAACAGCAATGCAGCTGTCAGGAAGCCTTAGAAGGCAGCCCAACAACCAACACCACTGATACACCACAATATAGCCTCCCCTTGCACTGCACACACAGTGACTGGTGTGTTGTACAGGCACAATCGCTAGCAGCAGAAGCAGTTTTTTTTTCTTCTTCCCTGCCTAACGCTCTCCCTACAGAATCAGCAGCAACCTCTCCCTATGCTAAGATCGGCAGAAGTAAGATGGCGGTCGGCGTGCACGCCCTTTTATACCCCCTGTGACACCCACCGAAGCAAGCCAATCACTTGCATGCCCTTCTGAAAGATGGTGGTGACCCGTGACTATGTCATCACGTTGCCCACAGTGTCCGTGGATCCTGATTGGCTGAAAAAGAGCGCAAAACAAACTTTTGAAACTCGACTTTGGCGCGTAAGTCGCCGACCTCGTGGCCGACCTCATCCTAGGGTCGGGTTTCGTTTCATGAAACCCGACTTTGCCAAGAGTCGGCGACTTTTGAAATTTTTCGACCCGTTTCGCTCAACTCTAGTTATCACCTTTGCTTTATGGCAAGGTGCTCCATCATGTTGAAAAAGGCATTGTTGATCGCAAAACTGCTCTTGGACGGTTGGGAGAAGTTGCTCTTGGAGGACATTCTGGTTCCATTCTTTATTCATGGCTGTGTTTTTAGGCAAGACTGAGAGAGAGCCCATTCCCTTGGCTGAGAAGCAACCCCACACATGAATGGTTTCAGGATGCTTGACAGTTGGCATGAGACAAGACTGGTGGTAGCGCTCACCTGGTCTTCTCCGAATAAGCCGTTTTCCAGATGTCCCAAACAATCGAAAAGGGGATTCATCAGAGAAAATGACTTTACCCCAGTCCTCAGCAGTCCACTCCCTGTACCTCTTGCAGAATATCAGTCTGTCCATGATGTTTTTCCTGGAGAGAAGTGGCTTCTTTGCTGCCCTCCTTGAGACCAGGCCTTGCTCCAAGAGTCTCCGCCTCACAGTGCGTGCAGATGCACTCACACCTGCCTGCTGCCATTCCTGAGCAAGCTCTGCACTGCTGGTAGCCCGATCCCGCAGCTGAAACACTTTTAAAAGACTGTCCTGGCGCTTGCTGGTCTTTCTTGGGCGCCCTGGAGCCATTTTGGCAACAAGGGAACCTCTCTCCTTGAAGTTCTTGATGATGCGATAGATGACTGAGGTGCAATCTTTCTAGCTGCGATACTCTTCCCTGTTAGGCCATTTTTGTGCAGTGTAATGATGACTGCACGTGTTTCTTTAGAGATAACCATGGTTAACAGAAGAGAAACGATGCCAAGCACCAGCCTCCTTTTAAAGTGTCCAGTGGTGTCATTCTTACTTAATCATGACAGATTGATCTCCAGCCCTGTCCTCATCAACACCCACACCTGTGTTAATGGAGCAATCACTGAAACGATGTTAGCTGGTCCTTTTAAGGCAGGGCTGCAATGATGTTGAAATGTGTTTTGGGGGATAAAGTTCATTTTCTAGGCAAATATTGACTTTGCAAGTAATTGCTGTTAAGCTGATCACTCTTTATAACATTCTGGAGTATATGCAAATTGCCATTAGAAAAAATGAAGCAGTAGACTTTGTAAAAATTAATATTTGTGTCATTCTCAAAACTTTTGGCCATGACTGTACATCAAAGGAAGGGACAAAGGAAAGGGGTTAAGCAAAAACAAAAGGTTAGACAAACTTTATTTAAGTTTTTAATTTTTGTTTTTGACTGGTTTTGTCATTGTTAATTATAAAATATTTCAAGGTGATCACTATTGAATACATACTAGTGATGAGCGAGTTTGCTGGGATAAGGTGTTATCTGAGCATGCTCAGGTCCTAACCAAGTGTCTTCGGTGTGCTCGAAAAATAGCGACAACACAATGGAGGGTTTTCTTGTTTGTTAGGCAATCCATGCGAACAGTCGTGAGACATGCAGCCGCGGGGACTCGAACACATTTTGCGATCACGCCGAAGACACTCCATTAGGACCCAAGCATGCTCAGATAGTACCTTATCCGAGTACGGTCCTTGAATTGGTGATAATACTGTGATCGCTAGAAAGGCAGCCACCTAATCCCTACACATTGCAAAAACTGGGGTCAAAAAGTCCCACGTGTGAATGCGCAAAAACGATCCAGTCTCATACTTGACTTTGAACTCCTGATCTAGTGATTGTGGGGGTCCCGGCTTCTGTCCTAGGCATTGAAAATCCACGTCAGACTGGCTGTATTTGTGAACGGTTCCCTGCCTTAAATTAAAATGAGATGGTCTCAATTCAATAATTAAACAGCCATTCTTACATATGTTTTCAAAGTAAGTACACTGGCCTCATCAGGTGTAACAGGTGTAACAGATCTTAAGTATGCAGTTTGTATCCTGAAATTTCGTGACTGATCCACTTTAAAATGGATTTATTTTTTTTTGGCAGAGACAGGATTTGGTGCACTCTGTTCATCTTTTTTTTTTCCATACCAACCCCACCAAGTACCGGTCAGGCAAGAATTCATTTACATGGGTGAGTTTTCTGGCTTGCATGTCTCTGTGCAGGTAAATATGGCACTGTTATTTATTATGACATATCCCCAGGAGTAAAATGTGATCTTTACCTGGATGTGGACAGACTGATAAGATGCTCCATTCATTGATATCGGAGTGGAAGCTCTGGATTTTATCATAAGTACAACTTCCTCGGTATCCGTAATGCCCTCCGCTGACGTAGATCACCTCGCGCAGCACACAGGCCGTAGCGTTCCCAACACCTATCATAAAGATTACGTCAAATATGGACAGGCATCATAATATAGAAATCTGCACGGAAGAGGATGCGTGTTTCAATGAAGAAAGTGAATGAAAAAAAAAAAAGACAAAATAAAAAAATCGGAAACCGTTTATAAACAAATTATACAAGAGAAAAATTGTACTTCTTTGCCAATACCTTATCACACAGGTTTCCTACATTTTGTTTTGTATTAGTGGCCCATAAGGCTATGTGCACACGCTGCGGATTTGTATCTGCGGATCCGCAGGTAAAATGGCCTGCGGTTTGACACCTGGACAATGGAATAGGTGGAAATCCGCAGCGGAATCCGCAGAAAGAATTGACATGTTAATTTCTTTCTGCGGATTCAAAACCGCAGCTTTTCCGCAGTTGAAAAACCGTAGCATGTGCACAGCGGATTGTAAATCCCATAGACTTACATGGTACTGTACACTGTCTGCAGAACTGCTGCGGATCCGCAGAGGCCAAATCTGCAGCGTGTGCACATAGCCGTAGGCTAAGTGCACACGTTGCAGAAAATTTCTGCACAAAAACCTGAATCCCTTCCCAGAAACCGCACCTATTTTTCCGCGGCGGTTTTTGATGCGTTTTTTACCGCAGCGGTTTCTAAAAGCATGGGAGAAGCCTAAACCGCGGAAAAAAACGCAAAATTAATGTGCATGCTGCGGTTTTTACCGCGATGCGGTTTTTTCGCGGTAAAAAACGCATCAATGTGCACAAAAAGTGCAAAATGCATAGAAATGACTGTGCACCTTATTTTTAGCGGTTTTATAGTGAAAACCGCTGTAAAAACCGCTAAAAAAACGCTGTGTGTGAACACAGCCTTACAGTTAAATGTTAACAATGCAGTGACTGCGCTTCCATCTGTCGGCTTGATTGCATATAACAGGTTGTTAAATAGTCTTTGTTTTTTCATTAAACTTCACATAAGTCTATAGAAAAAGATGAATATAGGAATATTTTAATATATAAGTTTGCTTCTTTCTCCACTTATGTGCCACTTTTTCTCCTTCCTCCTAATTATTTACATTGAAAAATTGCTACTCTGTTGTTTTTTTTTGTTTTTTTTTGGCAAAGAACAAAAATAGGAAGAGCTCCTCATTCACTAAGGGATTAGATTATAACTGTGTATGAAAGTCGGGGAGCAAAGTGAAAGCACAGGCAAAAAGAGAATGACAGATCTACTCAAGCTTCTTGAAAGTGATTTAGCATGTTTCATAGGTCACACTTGCGAGTGTGATGCGAGAAACTCACGCATCAATACCCGGCACTCGGGACCAGAGCGTGCAGCTGCATGTATTTCTATGCAGCTGAACTCTCCGGTCCCGAGTGCCGGGTATTGATGCGAGTTTCTCACATCACACTCGCAAATGTGACCCCGGCCATTGCAGGAGTCACAGCTACCCTGCTCAGTACTGATGAATAATGTCCTCCATGCTGCTGTTGCTTTTGAACATGTGCTCCATTTAAACACTAGAGCAGGAATCCTTTATGTCTGTGCTTGCCCTTTCCCAAGGTGATTAGGTTATAACTGCCTATTAAAAGGAATCTGTCACCGCCCCCGGGACGTATATGACCTATTAATATGGGCATACAGGTAATAGAGAGGTTACACTAGTCCTACCTATATGCCTCATATTAGTGGTCTTGTTGCTGAGAAATGTTATATTCTGTCTTTATGTTAATGATTTCTTCCAGGCTCCGGGGCGTGCAGTGCCTGGAAAAAATCCCTGCCTCATCTCCTCATTGTAATTCAACCCCCCACCCATGCACATCGGTTACGTCCCCGGAACCCTGCGCCTGCACGCTGTGCCCCCTCCGAAATACATACCTCATCCTCCCTTCTGCACTCAGGGATCTTCTGCGCAGGCGAGTCAGTGTGACTTCAGGTGTGCGTGCCGATGATATGCTCTCCCCACTTCTTCCCTGCACAGTCATTTCTAGGAACCATGTGTACATGTCAATAACCATGCAGGGTGGAACTGGGGAGAGCATCTTATCAGCTGTCGCACTGGAGGTCACTGGAGCAGAATTCGCCGGCGTCTGCGCAGAAGAGCCCTGAATGCAGCGCCCACAGAAGTGAGGATGAGGTATGTGTTTCTGATAGAGTGCAGGCGCAGGATTCCAGGGCCATAACTGACGCTGATGGGAGGGGGGTAGTAATACAATGAAAACAGGAGGCAGGGATTTTTTACAGACACCGCACACCCTGGAGTCTGGAAGAAATCATTAGTATAAAGAAAGAAAGAATATAACATTTCTTAGCAACAAGATCATTAATACGAGTCATACTTGTAGGACTAGTGTAACATTTCTATTACCTGTATGCCCATATTAATAGGTTATATACGCTCCTGGGGGGGGATAGATTCCTTTTAATGGCTGTGCAGATGGGAGTGGTAGCACGGTGAAACAATAGTCAAAAAGAGAGAGACCAATAGATCTACTCAAGCTTTTTGAAAGTGATTTAGCTTGCTTCATTGCAGGATTCACAGCTACACTGCTCAGTACTGATGAATAATGTCCTCTATGGTGCTTCTGCTTTTGAACATGTGCTATATAGAGACAGGAGAGCAGGAATCCCTTTTGTCTGTTTGTACTGTGTATGATGTCATAGTCTGAAAGAAAAAAATCACCTATGGTGACATTTATAATTTAAAGGGGATGTCCACTACTCTGACAACTATTTCTCAATTACTATATTTCCCAATGTAAATTAAAAACAGCCTGTATTCATCTCTGAAGCCAGCGCCTTTACAGCAGTGTCGGCATTGGGTCTTCCTTGGTTTGCGTGACGTTATGTCACGTGAGCCCTGTAGCCAATCAGAGGCCGCTAATGGTCACTCTCACTTCCTTTGGACGAAACTAAAATCCAGAAGGTGTGAGAACTGCTGCTGCTTTCTGACTTGTTCAGGATGTCAGTCATAACAATATATTGGGAGAGAGGATTGTCTGTGTGGTGAACAACCCCTTTAATGATTGCATTCATTTTTTTTTTTTAAATATATCAACAGTATTGTCCAAACGTGGTGTGAACCTAACCTTATTAACCATTAACACGAACAGTTTCACAGTCACAGTGGTGTGTCACCATAACCAAGGCTGGAAAAAATGGCAATTAAGAGTGCCGTAATAAAAGGATATCGTGGCTAATGTGATTCACTAAAATCCTTTATCTGCATGGCATCTGTGTTACATAAATCCAATGTAAAAATGACACAGTAAACTGAATTTGGCTTTTTTTTACCTAAAAAATGAATGTCACACGGATAAAAAAAAATGCATGGAAATAAAGAAAAGAAGTATGCAAAAAGGATCACCTACGATAATTAATATTTATTGTGCATGAACCCAAAAATATTAAAAACACTTAAAAAGCCGAATGTCTGTTGATCACATAATCCAATGAAAGTGTTTAACTCTACCCTATTATACAATCACATACTGTAGGAGACCAATAGCAAAAAGTTGGTGAAGGTACTAAATAATAAAATGCTTAGTGCGAGTCATTAATTATTTTAGGTGATCCTTTTTGCATCCTTCTGTTCTTTATTTTCATGTAGTTTCTTTGGTTATGCTGCAGGTTGATCCCTTTACATAGGCTGGTGCCCTCTCTTACCCAGGATATTAAAAAAAAAAAAATGGGCACACGCACAATCAGGCTTGGACTGGCCGGCAAGAGAACAGGAGAATTCTCCGGTGGGCCACCACACTCTTATATGAGCAGTACTTAGCACTATATACTTGAATCACTATGTACAGACAAAGGCATCTTATTCATTTGTCAGTCTTCCCAGTTCATTGTTATATAGATTTGTGACTGAGGATAATGTCACATTTACATGTAGCTGAAAAGTGGGGTCCTGGAGTTGGTTGCTGGTGGGCCCTTGCCACCCCAGTTCGACACTGCGCACAGCGTACAGATGAAATATCATCATGATGGATGGTTTTTTGCTTTTTTTGTTCTGAATGCTATGCAATAAGCATACACATGTACATACCTTTAATCATGTTAGCAATGGAAAACCAGGTCTTTTTTAATGGATCATAAAATTCCGCTTCTTGGGCAGGAGCTCCTTTTCTGTAACCACCTAAAGCATAAACGCAACCACCCAGGGTGACGGAGCAGTGATAGTACCTTGCGTGGAGCATAGGACATCCCTCCGTCCATTCATCGCTCTCGGTATTATAAATCCACACGGTGTTCAGTGCCTCAATGTTATCTGTCCTGTATCCACCAGTGATATAGATGTGGGGTCCGAGACTGGTAGCACTGTAGCTCTCTCTGGTGTGATCAGGCATGTCTGCCCCCTGGATCCAGTTGTTGCTTTCAGGATCCCAGATGTGCACTTCGGATAAGGGATGCCAGTAGTAGCCACCAACTACAAACATATTAGCTGTTGATCTGTTGGGCATGTCTTGTGATTTGGTCCGTAAAGCATAATAGAGCAAAGACTGGATCTTATTTTCGTTGAGTAAGTGCTTCTTGTGCAGCTCCAAAGAGGTCCTGAGATAATTTTCATCTACATCAACTTTAATACAGTTCAGTAGTTCATAAATACGTTCAAGCCGAGTCCTGGAATCGTGTGCAATCCATCTGACCAGAGGTTGGAGAAGAGCCTCAATTGTCCACACGTTGAGGTTCTTCTGGGAGAAGACGTAGAGCAGCTTCTCAAACCCAATGTCCACAAACTCATCTTCAGTCCAAACTTCTTGAAACCTGGAAACAATGATTCTTCTAGATTCCTTTTCCAAAGCCGGACACACATGAAATTCAGCGAAAGAATGCATTCCCAAACAGTTGTCCACATCCAGATGTCGCACCAGGAACTGTTCACAAGCCTCTTTGACCGAGACAAAGTGGAGCTGGTCTGCAGCTTGCAGAAGGCATTGGACGTTCTTGGTTGTGATCTTGATCTGTGCGGTGTACGTATAGTTCAGTAACGCTTCCAAGATGGAGTGTTCGATACCAGACAGCTTGATCTGATTGTTGGACTTTTCCTTCATATCAGCCGTAAACATCACCTTAAAGTAGTGGCTACATGCGGCCAAAGCGGCCTTATGGCACTGGAAGATCTTACCGGAGGAGCTCATCAAGGTGACATCGGTGAATAGACCTTCTTTATAAAATGTCCTAAACGAGTGAAGGAAATCAACATGGTGGGTCGGGTCGTTGTATAAAAGGCAGTAATCTTCAAGCTCCCTTTGTGACATGGCTGTAAAATAATAGGATAAGGAAGAAAAGTCATTACAAAGGGAATTGCAATGCAGACACTGCACAGTCTATGACACCTAACACCAGGATATATCGGTGAAAGCCAAGGAAGGAGGAATCATTGTGTGTAACTGTATACATTACAAGGTTACACAGTAGCAATGCCTCGGAGTACAAAGCCACGTGTGATACAATATATTCCGGATACATTACCGCACTTGTTTACGAAGCCTATAGAATAATCGGATTCAGCCTCATGGAGTTTCTTTATTCGCTTCCTAATGGGTTAAGCCACAATCAGCAGAAGACATCACTCAACAGCATCTTCTATTTACCCAACTATTTCCAAAAATAATACTCCCCCATCCTGCAGATTATTACCGCATGGCATAGTAATAACCACCACAATGAAATGCTATTGTGTGGGCAGCCGCAGCCTCCTGTGCCAGCATCTGCCGTTGTGTTATTGTAAATAAAGCCCACGGATGGAAGACACAACGGCAAACCTATTACTATCGATGCCTCCTCTTAGCCACTACTGGGATTATCTGGGAGCTGTTAGCCTTAGGATAAATTCACCTCCCTCCACCATTAACTCTATGGCACAGAGCAACACAAGCATGCAAATCCAAAATCCACAGGGTCTATGTGCCAGGAGATTATAAGATCCCCCAAACGATGCCATCATACAGTCTCTGTAGATCCCATTCATTCCAACCCATTGTCTTTGCATTGTCAATGGACTGAGCTGTGATCAGCCATGCAGGACACATCTGTGAGGATGCACCACATACCTGCCTCTCCATCACCACTTGTCATTGAAGCTTCACATGCATCATCTTTTGTTTACCTGCAGAGCTCTAGCGTGGGCCGCGAAGTGTTAATGGCTTGTCAGCTGCCTTGGCTTTTGCAGCGTTTCCCCAGGCTGATGCCATTGGATACAGCGCCTCCTTGTTGACCATCTTTGGCATCCGCTGCACACAGGGATTTGGAATTGTAGAGAGTTGCTTTGCAAAGGGGAGGGAAATGGCACATCCTATTTTGGTATCCCAGCTGCTCCCCATCCCCTGCAAGAATACACAGTCTCCCTCTTCCCATCCCCACCTTCTGCCAAAGGTCACTGGGACTGTCTGACACAGCAGATGATACACTGTCACAAACCTGCACCACTGTACATTAATAATTCCTAGTATATGTAATGTTATCGCTATCTATGTTGTTATATTACTAATGACGTCTATATAAATTACTGATTCTTTTTCTATTGTTAATATTAATTCTATTACAATAATAATTACATAAAATATCTAAATAAAATTCTGCAATGCATGAAATAATACTAAAATATATGCACATAAAATAACGCATAGTATCCGAGGATGTGGCTGGAAAGTCTCAGAGAGAACACATGTTCCTGAGTACAACACACAGCTTCTGCAGAATGATTTTTAAAGGGTACATGAGCAAAGAAATTCGAGTAGAATCAAATTTTATAAATTTCCTCTTTCACCCAAATAGGTTTTCTTTGTATTTCATTTCTACATCGATTTAGCAAAATGGCAATTGTTGGCCGCCATTTTTATGATCCGGAAAAGGCCATCAAATGAGAAAACAAATTCTTATACTCCTCTTACCTCTCTGGCACTTCTCACTCTTGCTGCATCTTCAGATCGCCACTACTCGTGCTGAAATCCCCGAAACTCCCACGCTGGGCTGTACTTCTAGCTTTGATGAGGATTGGGAGGATTCTGTGCAAGTACGTGAAAGGTCATGATGTTATGGTGTGCGCCGTGACCTTATATGTGCATGCACAAAACCATCCTTGGCCTCAACAAAGATGGAGGTCCCAAGCCTGGGCAAGAGGCTCGGGAATATCAGTGCTGATGACTGACTGGGTGATGATGAGGGACTAGGGGGGGCTGGAGAGTTGAGCGGTAAGGTAAATGTTTTTTTTTTTACATATTACATTTATTATGCTCTAAGGTCTAAAGAGATCCCAGAGCATCACAATAGATATTAAATTCAGTGTTACGCTCAGCTGGTGATGTTGAATCTCCCATCCCAAGGTCTGAGTGGGCATATGAGCCACGGGCATCAGTGCAGCAGGTGTCATAGCTCGGTTTTGGTATTCAATCCGGTGACCTTTTCCTGCTTGGTCGGTTTCCCTCTCTGCTGGGCTACAATCCTTTTCGTCTCTGTTCAAATGCTGATGGTTTCTGTTGTCTTGCTTTTTCTGTCTTGATTGGCTTATTTCCAGGTGTTTTCCATTTCCCTTTGGGCTCTACCCTATCACATTTTGGGATGGGCTTTATATGTTCACCTTTCACTTAACTCACTTGCTGGCTATATTTTCATATGGATTGGTGTTCCAGCTCTTCAACTAGGGGGTGTACCTTGTCCAGTAAGCCCCAGTTGTTTTCCCTGCTGCAAGTCTGTGTTTTAATCCCCAGCACCTTTACCTTGTTCTTCACTTTTGAGGGTCTAGGAGGTTTCACGTATTCTGCTTGTTTATTTGGGTCTCCCTATTTATCCATGTCTATACTTTGTAAATGTGTTGTAGTTTCTCACCCTGGATTCTCATGTCTCCCTGCGTGCTTTCCTCTACCTTTGTTAGATTTGTGTTGCAGCTGCCCCTTTGGTTGCTCAGGAGTTCCAAGAAACCCCTTGATGGCCTTTTAGGGAGTCAGGTCTGAAGTGTATTTAGTTGTGTGGTTAGGGCCTTTTCTAGTCTGTACGAGGACCAGATGGGTACAGGTGTGCTTTCTCTTCCTTCTTTGGTAGTTCTTTCCCTTTTCTGTTACCCGTGTGTGTGTGAGCACGATCATAACAGCAGGTAGGTGAGGCACGCGGGAGACAGATAGCAGATGTACTGGAAGCACAGGTGGACAGGAAACTGTGGGACTGGAGCAGACAGATGTTTTGGAGACCATAGACTTGTTGCAGAGATATTGAAGGTCGCAGGCAGACAGAACTTAGGAACACTAAAGTTTTATTATTGAGATACAAGTGTATCTTGATGAGCGTTATATAGGCCCAGGGAGAAGATCACATAGGAGCACGCCGCGCCGTCTGCAAAGCCCGACGTTGAGCATAGTTTGGCGTATCGCGGTGAGGGCAGCAAAGCCTGGATCCGGGACAGGTGCATAACACACAGAGAATAACTTCTTGGTGAATCGAATTTACCTGGAAAATCTGTGTGAACCGGTAAATTCGAATTGTGACCGAACCGCTTGTCTCTAGGGTACACCCTCGAAAAACTGTCTCCTTTTTAAAGGACGGTGAACTGCTGCACTCTAGGCTAACCTGAATTTTCTTGGCGCACTCAAGTTTTCCTGCTTCCCATAGTAACAGAAAAAAAAAGCTGGATTATTCCACATTATTTTGGAATTTTCATTTCTCTTTTTGAAATTGCTGCATTCATATGTTGTTCTAAAGCCTATAACAAATACTAAAAAGGTTATAGTGCTGTTTTTTGTGTGTGGCATTTCTCAAAACACAGTATTCCTTGGGTATGGTGTTTTACCCATAGACTTACCTATATGACTTTAAAAAAACAAAATACAGAAAAGAAGTGCATGATATAAATATAACAAAATTAAAACTGTAAAAAAAACAAAATTACACGCTTGAAATTCATGTTTTTTTTTGTCCATTGTTTCTTCTAAGTAATTTAAAGAGGATCTGTCACCAGACTTCACTGTATAAACTACATACGTTATTAAATATCTTGAACCTGATTAGACAGGTTTATTTACTTTGAAATTCCATGTCAGAATGGCTGTATAATCTCAATACTAAATTGAGCATTTTAGGATTCCAGCTATCGAATCCAGTAACTCACTAGTTCAAGCGTGTTTAATCTCCCCATACCCAGCCTGACTGACAGCTGCAGCCTGTACTGAGCAGTGTGAGATCTCAGCAGCAGGGAGGAGAGACATTGAGGAGCTGGCTATGGGTGTTGGTGGTGGGGGTTAAGAGACGAGTAGCATCTGGCTTTATTTTACTTGACGGAAACCATTTGGGGACAACTTTTCTAAAAACTGGAAAACCATTATTATGTAAGCTAGATGATAAGGTGGTCATGGAATGTACAGTATATGTAGCAGAAAATAAAGACAGTACAAAATTGAAAGCCAGTAGGAAATATGGAATTTCTTCTCTGTTCCACTTTTGACAACCTGTTTTTTTTTAAAGTTCTATGCCAAGAAACAAGTGCTGAACGCTCAACAGTGTCATGCCGTCGCTGTATACTCACACGGCCTCCGCTCCTGCACCGCAGGCCGTCGCTGTTCGGCAGCCGCGGCGGTCCCTTCTGACAGGTCCACGGCCGACGGCATCTCTGCATGCAATGCGCCATAGGCCGCGCCTCCCTCCTGTCACTTGTGCTCCGGGGTTGCCCTGACCCGGAAGCACCGTCGGACCAATGGCAGACCAGGCAGGGGTATATCAGGCTGTCCTCCTTTGAGGGAGGCGCCTGATCGTCGTTTGCTAGCACACTGGGTCCTGCTTCCTCGTGTACTCTCTGCAGTCCCGCAGTCCTGTCTTCCGTGGTTCCTACTCCAGTCCTGCCTCCCGTGTTCCTGCTCCGTCCTGTCTATGCTCCAGTCCCGCAGTCCTACTCCAGTCCTGCCTCCCGTGTTCCTCCTCCGTCCTGCTGTCAATGCTCCAGTCCGGCAGTCCTACTCCAGTCCTGCCTCCCGTGTTCCTCCGTCCTGCTGTCTATGCTCCAGTCCCGCAGTCCTACTCCAGTGATCCTGCTCTGTCCTGCTGTCTATGCTCCAGTCCCGCAGTCCTACTCCGGTCCTGTCTCCATTGATCCCGCTTCGTCCTGCTATCCCTCGTCCGGCCCTGCAATCCTACTCTGGTCCTACCTCCTATAGTCTCGTGCTCCTACTCCAGTCCGTTCTGAGCCGCCCCTCTAGGTATCGGCTATCATGGTATCCGAACCCCTGGGCCTGCTCCTAACGATCCCTGTATAGGGGTCGGCTCCACCTGGCAGCTCGCCCGGGGCCATTCGGTGTCATGATCCAGAGGATGCACTCCTGGAGATTTTCCTCACCTGACCAGCCGTGGTAACAAACATTTTTTATTCTAAAAGTGCATTTAGTGCACTAATATAAAGAGACTGTCTTAAAGAGCACATAAAGACCGAATAGTTTCAACACATATATTTATTAAATCACATTTTTTAATCCATATCACATATCAAAGTCGATTTAAAAATTAAATTCAAGTCCTATTTAGTGAGGTACAGGTATTAGATGTGCAGTCATTCTGTGATTAGAATATGGAGAAATGATCTTTTAAAGGTCATGTGTCATCCCTCCTAAGCCATCTATATGTTCATGCAAGATAAAGAAAGATGACTGAAATGACACCTTGATATCTGCAATCCGATGTTTTATTCCTGAGAAAATAAACGTTTTTCTTAATATGTAAATGAGCTGTTAAGATCTATGGGCCGGACATAGATCTCCCCGAGAATCCGCCTCCAGAGCTTATTGTAAATAAAAGGCGTGTTACTAGTGACATGAAATGGCTTAGCCCCCTATATGACTGTACTAGCACTCTAATTGGAGTTTTGGGGGTGACAGACTTTAAATATCTATTGCAGAAGTCTCTAAAGATTAACACAAATAAAGAGAAGAAAAGCGAATTATTTCCCCTCTTGGTTTACTTGGCCATTTGGCAGCCATGCGTGAGGAGGGCCACCTCTGGGAGGCCGTACAGTATCAGATTCCCATTCACTACGTGGAAACAGAGAACATCTTTTATTTAGTTTTTCACCGGGAAACCAGCTCACAATGTCTCATCTGAATAAAGTCAGGGAGCGGCTTATCGGGTTACAAATCACCTTCCTTACACGAGGCAAGCATGCTCAGGTTTATATCTAAGTCTTTAATGAAGCCCTCCTCCTCCTTCCATCAAAGTTTTATCCTCTTACTATATTGTACTCATCATATTATATAGCACTGTGTACTTACAATTGCTCATTTTGCCTTTCTACCCAATTCTTCTCTTTTCTCTATGTAGACACAGGACGTCTCTTTTCCCTACTTGAGTCATCACCCTCTTCACCTCCTGACCTAGCTGTTCAGCTCTTACCCCCTGCTCACTTTTCCAGTGATGACTCATTCAGGGAAATTTGACCTCCTCTTTATACATAGAGCTTAGAAAGATTCACCTAGTCAGTTTTTAATCACGTGATGTCATAGACCTAATGGAAAAGAGAAGAATTAACTTTGTAGGAAAGCAAAATGGAGTGCAAAATATTAAAAGGATAAAAACTTTGATGGGACGGTTTCTTTAAAGGGAGTGGCTCTTAAAACAACATATCCGTGTGGATGGAGCAGTACTAAGCATGTGTGACCAGTCGCTGTCTATAGGCGGTACGGTCGCACATGCTCACTACCACTCTACTCACACAGTGGACTTTGGGCACCTCATACATGAGATCGAGGGTTGTATCTCAGATGGACCACAGCCATTATAACATCAACTATGCTGTGGATAAGTTATAACTGTTGTTTGTAGGGTAGCTCCTTTAAAGACTAAAGGCTGTAGACGATACTGACCGGTTAGGCCAACAGTCTAATGCGTGGGATGACTCCCAAGTACCGATCTCCGATGGTAAAAATCCAGGGGAAAATGGAGAAGTTACAATCTGTGCAATACATTGGGCAATCACCATTAATTACTGTTGTGTATGCTTGGGAAAACACAGTGAGTCCATAACCAAGTGTTCCCAGCTATTCCGAGATAAACTAGAATACAAATATTCTATTTTAAATTAAAAAAAAAACTATTGACAAAAATGAAAGAAAAAGTTTAAAAATATTTTCTTGTTGTCACACATGCTGATGGATTTATCTCTGAGATTCTCCTGAGCTGCACCTGTAGTCTGGATTGCTCTCTCTCAGGCAGACCTACATTCATGATTTATATGCATCTTACAATCACAAATCTAACCTCCACTGTATACGATGCACCAGGGCTTCTGGATGCCTTTTCTTTTAACACAATTCACCTTGTCTTACCTGTGCTTAGCTAGATCATGGCTGAGAGATCTGCACATTTAGCAGACCCCCTAGTACTTTTGACTATTGATCAGTCCGAGGCAGGTCCCCGACCGTCTTCTCCCCACCCTGTGGCTTAGTTTTATGTGCAGATTTTCCCCATAGATTTGTGTAAGATGCAGAAAATTGGCATCTAAAAAGATTTATTTGAAACATGACGTCCCAAAAAGAGACAAAAACCACAGCATTAAAAACACAAGTAACCTAACAGGTGCATAAATGTGGCAGGAAATCTGCAACAGCAAATACTCATGGTGGAAAGGTGGCAAGGGTGCTGCCACAGGGATGGATTTTTTTTTGTAAGATATGATAAGGCAAGTTTGTCCAACATGCCCGATCCACTATCCATCAGGGAAGAGTCAGCAGACCTTATACAGGTGCTTCTCACTAAATTAGAATATCATCAAAAAGTTACTTTATTTCAGTTCTTCAATACAAAAAGTGAAACTCATATATTATATAGAGTCATTACACACAGAGTGATCTATTTCAAGTGTTTATTTCTGTTAATGTTGATGATTATGGCTTACAGCCAATGAAAACCCAAAAGTCATCATCTCAGTAAATTAGAATAATTAGCAAAAAACACCTGCAAAGGCCTCCTAAGCGTTTGAAAAGGTCCCTTAGTCTGTTTCAGTAGGCTCCAGAATCATGGGGAAGACTGCTGACTTGACAGATGTCCAGAAGGCAGTCACTGACACAGTCCACAAGGAGGGTAAGCCACAAAAGGTCATTGCTAAAGAAGCTGGCTGTTCACAGAGTGCTGTATCCAAACATATTAATGGAAAGTTGAGTGGAAGGAAAAAAGTGTGGTAGAAAGAGGTGCACAAGCAACTGGGATAACCGCAGCCTTGAAAGGATTATTAAGAAAAAGCCATTCAAAAATTTGGGGGAGACTCACAAGGAGTGGACAGCTGCTGGAGTCATTGCTTCAAGAGCCACCACACACAGACGTATCCAGGACATGGGCTACAAGTGTCGCATTCCTTGTGTCAAGCCACTCATGACCAATAGACAACGCCAGAAGCGTCTTACCTGGGCCAAGGAGAAAAAGAACTGGACTGTTGCTCAGTGGTCCAAGGTGTTGTTTTCAGATGCAAAATTTACTTTCATTTCATTTGGAAATCGAGGTCCCAGAGTCTGGAGGAAGAGTGGAGAGGCCACAATCCAAGGCCTAGTATGCAGTTTCCACAATCAGTGATGGTTTGGGGAGCCATGTCATCTGCTGGTGTAGGTCCACTGTGTTTTATCAAGACCAAAGTCAGGGCAGCCATCTACCAGGAAATTTTAGAGCACTTCATGCTTCCCTCTGCCAACAAGCTTTATGGAGATGGAAATGTCATTCTCCAGCAGGACTTGGCCCCTGTCCACACTGACAAAAGTGCCAATACCTGGTTTACAAACAACAGTATCCCTGTGCTTGATTGGCCAGCAACCTCACCTGACCTTAACCCCATAGAGAATCTATGGGGTATTGTCAAGAGGAAGATGAGAGACACCAGACCCAACAATGCAGACGAGCTGAAGGCTGCTATCAAAGCAACCTGGGCTTCCATAACACCTCAGCAGTGCCACAGGCTGATCGCCTCCATGCAACGCCGCATTGACACAGTAATTGATGCAAAAGGAGCCCCGACCAAGTATTGAGTGCATTTACTGAACATACAGTTCAGTAGGCCAACATTTCAGATTTTAAAATCATTTTTCAAGCTGGTGCTATAAAGTATTCTAATTTACTGAGATGATGACATTTGGGTTTTCATTGGCTGTAAGCCATAGTCATCAACATTAACAGAAATAAACACGTGAAATAGATCACTGTTTGTAATGACTCTATATGAGTTTCACTCTTTTGAAGAACTGAAATAAATTAACTCTTTGATGATATTCTAATTTTGTGAGAAGCGCCTGTATGTATTAGCCCATCCGACCAACATCTCCTGGTTCCGCCGACCTTCTCCTAATATGAGTGGTTAGCATTGTAAGTATATAAAAAAATATCATCTTATCCATCCCGGTAAACTTTTTTTTATTATCTCAGTAAGGATCTGATTTCATTTTTTCTTTTACTAGACTTAGGTTACTTGTATTCAAGTTATATTCAAATCGTTGCAGCAGCGTCCTGGACATGCAAATCATAATGAATATGACAAATCAAAAGATCGAAGTCATAATTACACCAATGTATCCTCACCATATGCAGAGAAACGCAATCACAGAATGAACATCACTTTTACAACGTACGACCTCTGAACGCCATTTTACCGTTCATATAATCGTGTACAGAGAGATCACCTACTTTACTTTTCCCGTACTGATATTGTACTGCCTGTATTACACTCCAGAGCTGCACTCACGATTCTCCTAGTTGTTGGTAAGAGTCAAAAAGCTTGGCCATAGACACAACCCTACCGGATTAGCCGAGCTCCCTGAATGTAAGGTGCACAATTCGTTATTCCCACATTAGATGCCTATACCGTGTCTGCTGTAAGGGCGACACAAGCCAAAATGCAAAACTAATCAGTATATAAATCAATGTGCAAAGTATGCTTAGAGATTTCAGCTCTGCAGCACAACTCAGAGTAGAATAACTAATGCACAGTATTAAGTAAGTTACTGACTTTTTCATGCGCCCTTTATATGGAAACATAAATGAATTAGTAGTAGGAGATAATCGGACAATTTGTCAGTTACTGATATTAAAAACAAAAAATTTAGGAAAATCCCCAAATCCGTTTTCAGTTTGATTCACTTGGAATGTCCCAATCGTTGGACCTTGTTTTTATCATCTTTCAAGGGGGTTTCGAGTACTTATATATTGACAGCCTATTCATCATAGGATAACCTCTCAATATTGGATGGGGGTAACACTGTTCACTTCAATCAGAGATGAGCTGCAGTACATGAGAACAGCCACTGCGCAGTGCTGTTCTGGCTTTGTATAGCTGGCTGCAGAGGGAACTACAAGCAGCAGAATGGAAGGGTTGGAAGGTGCCGGACACTCACTTATCTGATTTGAAGACCAATCCAACAAAAAAAAAAAAAAAAGGTCATGGATATTTAAGGCCTGGAAAAATTCCTTTAAATTATATCAATCTTTGGTTTCCTGATTTTATCCTGACCAATAATTTTGTGGACATTAAAAAAAAAGCATAACACCAGGTGGAGAGATAATGGTTTATAGAAACATCAAGTCATATTTTGTCATTAGTGACCTTAGAAAACGCTCCATCTTTTAGTCAAGATATGGTGAAAAAACATTTACGAGGCAGAATATGAAATAACAATGGTTAAGTCATCTTAAAGGGAGTCCGTCAGCAGATTTTTGCTATGCAAGCTGAGAACAGCATGATGTAGGGGCGGAGACCCCGATTCCAATGATATATCACTTACTCAGCTTGTACGTTTCCATAAAAGTTTTATCAGCAGGAAATGATCACTAAAGGACTATTTTTCTCGTGCCATGTAGTCCTCCTGCTCTGTGTAACCCCGCCTCCATCAGTAATTAGCAGCTTTCTGTTAATGTGCAGTAGACACAAAAAGCAGCCAATCAGTGGTGTGGGCGAGGTTATACAGAGCTCAGCATTCAGAGCTCTGCTACATCTGCAGCAGAGAAAACTATGATCCTATCACAACTGCTGCACCCAGTAATCTAAATGACACATAGCCGGAATTAGGGTCTCTGTCCCTACACCATGCTGCCCTCAGATTACATAGCAAAAAAAAAAAACTGGTGACAGATTCCCTTTAAGAAAGTGTCATATCCAGTGGTGTACCATCAACAGAGACAGGTGTTGTGAGTTCATTTTCCCCTCCGTCACTGAGGCCTGGTGAACTCCCTATTCTAGTGAAGGAAGGTAGTGAGCCTGATTATCAGACACCTGGGACTGATGAGGACGATTGGCTGAGTGGAGTCACTGACTGGATTTAAGGCAGCCTACGCCCTTTCTGCCCTGCGGGTGATTTCTCTGTGGACTCTTGGACTCCAGTCTGATTCCTGCTCTCCTAAAGCTAAGTTTTCTGTTTTGCCTTTTTGCATCTAAGATTTGTTTTTGTTTTTCTTGCTTTTTGGATTCTGCCACTCCCTGCTGGAGTGTGCAGTGTTCCGTGAGCTCTGTCTTCTGAATGTACCTGAGTGCTGATTTAGTTTTTGAAGCTTAGTTGCTTCAGGGCCATTTTTATATCAGCTTGTTGGCTTTTGTCTCTGATAGGGTTTTGGCAGATTGCAGACAGCAGCCTTCCTATCCGTTCCTATCTAGGTAGTTTTTGGGCCCCGTCTTTGCTCAGCCTGTCTTCCTGTCTGTGTAAGTGTTTTCATCTTGCTTCACCGTCATTATATGTGGGGGGCTGCCTATTGCTTTGGGGTCTGCTCTGGGGCAGTTAGATTTCCCCTTTCCTTCTTTAGGCCTATGTATCTCTCCGGCTGTGATCGAGGGGTCTAGGTCATCGTAGGAACCCCCCACGGCTACTGCTAGTTGTGTTGATAGGTTCAGGGGTCTGCAATCTGATAGTTGCCAACTTCTCTGGCTTTCAGGACTTAGCTAGCATTTCTGTTTTTGCCTCCTACGGTGACTCGATCATAACAGACAGGCCATAAAAAAAAGATATGGGGCCCATAAGTTTGGGAACCCCATCTTCTCGCCAGCATTTAAAGACTTTTACTTTGTATGTCAGAAGTCGGGAGAATTTGTACGGAATGGGATCACATGCAGGTGCCGATATTGGAGATAACGCTTACTGCGGTAGTTTAACCCCTTAGATGTCATGATAAAAAGCGACCATGGTATCTAAGTTGTCAGACCTCCCATTAAGTTAATGGCAGTAGGGGGGCCCATGGAGGTGGGTGACCACTGGCCGAAACCTGAAGCGTGGCCTAATTTGACGACCGTTTGTCCACCACTTGGACAATCATTATCCGACTGGGCGGTCCTGCACTTTATTGATCCTAATCTGATGTGCATGGTCACTTTTGGCAGTGAAGTCATGATTTAAGGGTATCCCTCAGTGCTACACCTGCAAAACCCAACTACTGTGTAAAGGATCATTAGGAAACACATTTATTGACATTTAGGATAAATATTCCGATTTTGTGCTCATTTACGACAAGATAAAACGCTGCTACGATCTACACCAATCTGTCTTATCTCATGGCAGAAGCTTATTCATCCAGCAAGCGCTTCAGATGAGACAAGATCTCGGCCCCAGTTGACCACACTCTAATCGAAGAATCAATGAGCTCAATCTCCTTGGCAATCTTCTTCTGTAAAGTGTAGCCCTCCCTGGGCATGGCGATATCACCCTTCTTCAGGAATGTTACGGGGCAGAGGTCATTGCTGCCGTCGCCAATGTAAACTATTTTCGAGTAGTCCACTCCACTTGACATCTGCTTGGCCACGAACTCTTCCAATACTTTTTTCTTGCACAGGTTCGTCGGGCAGGTCGCACAATGGTGGATGTGGAAATTCTGCACCGTGAGGTTCCCGTAACGGTCGAAGGTTGCCGGGTTCGTGAACACCCGATCGAAAACGTTGCTCACGTCGGCGTGGGTGAGAATCCAATCGATGAAGATCGTATTGGAATCGGAAATGATGATGCAATCAAAACGATCCTTGTTTTGGCCAATGAAGTGGAGGAGCTCCGTCATCCCGGGAGTGTAGGGTATGGAGATCATGATTCTTTTCATGTCATCCTCTCGAATTCCCTGTTCTCCTAAGTAGGTGAAAATCCGACCCATGTACTCTGTCCATTTCCCCTTTTCGTAGGAGTTTTGTAATCCGTGCGGGAGCTTCTTATCGGGAGCGCATTGGACAATCCACGTGTCGCTGTTATCATTAACAATAGTGTGGTCAAAGTCAAACACCAGGAGGATCTTCATGTCCGCAGGATGATGGTCGTCACCTAAGGAGGAGAATGATTGAAGACTGTTACAGATTTCCTCGTTTGTCTTATCGATGGAGAAGGAAATTTACACATTCTGTCCTGTATTTATAAGGTGCAATCTTAGACTAGAAAGTCAGAAAATGCACCAAATGTATCTCGGTGGCCAGTTTGATCAATCTGGTGCATCTTACTTTCTACCACCTATTAGTTGGATTACTTTGTGCCCAATTTTTGTCGCACATTGTTGCTTTCTAGACCACATCCCCCTTTCAACAGTTATTCCCATCTTTATTGATAGGTATAATGATACAGTGCTTATAAAACCCCCTCTCTCCTTATAATTAAAGGGTTTATCCAGAACTTAGTTTTTTAAGCCCATAGTAAAACTAAAAAGACAAATAAAAAGCAGACAGGTAGTTGCTATCTGAGTCAACTATCTGCTTGCTCTGGCGCCCGTACAAAGCGGTTATTTGGACGCCCCTGCTGGTGATTCAGCTGCTCAATGTCAGCAGAGCAGCTCATCCTGTTGTGAGCTGGCTGGCTTCTGGTGAGGGTTATGGAGCTGGCTGTGCTGACAGAGGAGTAGTGAGTTATCTATCTGGACTCCCTCTGTTGGTGAAGGGAGGTAATGAAGCTGATCTAAATGGCAGAGACCGGCCACCTGAGGAAGAGGACTGCGATTGGACATCAGGAGTTTCTGATTGGATTTAAGGCAGCAGACTCCCTAGTTTCTTGCTGGTGATTTTTCCTGACTGTGGCTCCTGGTTTCCAGTTTGGTTCC
This sequence comes from Dendrobates tinctorius, assembly GCF_039654945.1. Taxonomy (NCBI): domain Eukaryota; kingdom Metazoa; phylum Chordata; class Amphibia; order Anura; family Dendrobatidae; genus Dendrobates; species Dendrobates tinctorius. The sequence goes on along the minus strand of NW_027361810.1, from coordinate 41,779,809 downwards.
TGCCTTCCTAAAGCTAAGTTTTCTCTGCTATTGTTCATATGAGTTTTTGTCTGGTTTACTTAGTTTTTGTGTTCAGCCAGCCCTGGCTGGGACTGGGCTGAATCCCCATTTTTGTCTCTGATCAGTTGATCTCTTTTGCTCTGTCTTCAGAATATACCTGAGTGCTGATATAGTGATTTGAAGTCTAGTGACTTCAGGGCCTTTTTCTATCAGACGTGTTGGACATTCTTTTTGGCAGGGTTTTTTGCGTGATTGCAGACAGCAGCTTTTCTTTCCTGTCCTTTCTAGTTAGCAAGGGCCCCATCGTTTGCTCAGCCTATCTTTCTACCTGTGTCTGTGTTTTCATCTTGTTTCACCGACAATACATGTTGGGGGCTGTCTATTGCTTTGGGGTCTGCAATCCGCTTGTTACCAACCTCTCTGGTTTTTTGGGCTTAGCATGCTTTTTGTTTTTTCCTCCTCGGTGACTCATTCATATCATCATCCTCTTCTGGGCTGCTCTGTTAATGGGGTGTGACTGGCGGCATCATGCTCATTGACAGCGTCATGCTCACTGACCGCTGGCTCCCCGCAGTTCGGCAGAGGGGAGCCAGCTGTCAATCAGCATGACGTCGGCAGTCATGCCCCCACTGACACAGCAGAGCAGAAGAGAAGGTGCTGCTCTGTCAATGTGAAGTCAGTGTTAGCCGGTCGCCGGCAGTAGTGGTCTGCAATAGCTCTGTGGCGGCAAAGCACCTACCTGCCGGTTAGTTTTTAGGCCCATAGTAAAAGAATAAAAAAGGTCTTGGATTAACCCTTTACTTTTTTTTTGTTTCCGATGGGACTAGCCATTGATGCAGTCTAGCAGTTGTGTCCAAACGTGCAGTGCTTACAAACTCATAGGATCATAGACTGGTAGAGTTGGAAGGGACCTCCTGGGTCATTATGTCCAACCCCCCTGCTCAATGCAGGATTCACCAAATCATCCCACACAGATGTCTGTCCAGCCTCTGTTAGAGGACTGCCATTGAAGGAGAACTCGCCACCTCTCGTGGCAGCCTGTTCCATCGTTCAACTGTTCAATCAAGCTTGTAAGCGCGGTCCAGAAGCTGGCCAGACAGGCGGATGGCTTTCTTAGCTCCAGATCATGGCCATCCTCAGTCCTATTGTGCTCTTCCAATTCTGCAGAGGCAAAGCATTGTTCAGGCCGGCCGGTCAATAATGCTGAGGTCCAACCGGTCAACGAAGTAGCAGCACTCATCCTCTGAGCATGCAGGAAGCCGCGAGGCTAGGGCGCGCTGCGCTCTTACTTCATAACATGGGGCTAGCCCTTTTAGCCTTTTCAAGGGGAGATGAGCAGTTTTGAGAGTATCTGGTGGAGGAAAAGGTAAAGAATGACAAAAAAAGGTCTCTTAAAGGGGTTGTCCCATCTTCTTTGACAGGAGTGTACCTCTATCTCACGGCTTCTGCTTGACTGACAGTTGAGATCAGCAGCAGTATCGTGCCACCTACCTCACCCGTGCGCCCTCCTGTGCTGCGAGCAGACACCATTAGAGAAGCGCAAGGCCAGCGACAGCGCCGCTCCGATCCAGCCAGCATCAGAGCAGCGCTCTGTAGGAAAGCGCTTGTAAGCACTGCTCACGGTTGCTGCTAGTCTGCAGAGGTGGCCGGTAACCAAGACAACGAGATCTAAATAATATAAGGATTTTTAGTAACAAGTAAATGGTAATGTTGCTTGATTTTCATGAACTTTGCCATTCTGTTGCGTTTTCCGGGTCACGTCTGCGGCGATAGATGGAGAAAGACAAGAAATGACTGACGAGAACTGGTGACGCTATTTCTACAGTGTAATTACAGCTGAGGGTCTGCAATGACAACCCCTAACAGATCCTCAGGCCAGTGCATGGTGAGAGTTGTCACTTCACCCCTGTGAAGCCATAGGGATCAGTAGGGATCATGCACTTACTATGAATGCACACAGCTCCCTGCTGACATGGATGGACCCTCCCGTCCGCACTAGTCGGCTCCTCGGCAGAGAGTAAAGGTTTGTCCGCCGGTGCAGGCGATTTATTACTTTCTCTTACCCTTAGACACTCTCTGCCTATAGCGCAACATCCGGTAGCCATCTTTGATGAGGGCGACCGTCCAAAAGAGGCGGTAGTTCTGGATGTTTCTAACGACCGGTGGAAATAACATCGATTTGTAGAAATAAAGATCAGCAAGGGCTCTCAGTACACCCGGACATGCGCAGTGGAGGGCAGCGTCTCCGCCTCCCAAGGACGGAAAAGGACGCCCGTCGCCCATACTTTTACGTCCGCTTCCGGTTTGGTAACTAGGCAACGGAAAGTTACACGTCCTGTTGGTTGCTCGGCAACGTGAGGACGCGGCAAGTGAAGATGATGATGATGTCTGCGGCGTCCGTCCCGGTGGTCCGGCACAGCCGGAGGAAGGGGTCCAGCAGGCATCAGACAGGTAAGAGGCAGCGCCATCATTTATAGGGAGTCACTGGGACTGGATACCATTGTAACGAACCCTCAGCTGTGGTCAAACAAAGAGATTTAGAACGTGATCAGCTGATGTGATGGGTTGTTTTTTTTTATTTAGGAATCAGTCATTGCAAGAGATCCCTTTAACCCCTTCAGTTTCCAATTTTTGCTTTATTCGTTCTTTTTTTATTCCTAGATTCATACTTTTTAAAAAATATATATTTTCAAATTGTTTTTAGTCAGATGTTGTAGTTTTAATCGTCACCATTTATTTTACCATATATTGTACCGAAAAAAAGGGTGGGAGAATCTAAGTTTGGAGAAATAGTGAAATAATTGCGGTTCCGACGTAGTTTTTTGTTATGGGCTTTATTTTTACGCTGTTTGTTGTGCGGTAGAAATGACCCCACGGTAGCGTGATTCTCCAGGTCGGGACGATCATGCGGCCTCTTATCTAGATCACTACAGAACAATTCTGGACTCTGGTAAAAACTTTGTAACTTTTTGATTTTTCTGCCCATGGAGTTGAGTGACGGACTTTTTTTTTCTTGCCGATCCGTCGTATTTATTGATACGGTATTTTGATTGTTTTTTATTTGCCTTTCTCGGGGAGGTGCAATGAGCGAAAACCAGCGATGACGTTCCCTTTTTATGGTCTTCGCTGCATTCGCTGATTCAGTATTTTCATAGCTCGGACTGTTACAGTCGCATCTACTTCAAATACGATTTATTATTATTTTTAATGACATATTTAGGTATTTTTTAGACATTTTTAAAACTTTTTTAATTACGTTTCTCTTATTGTTTAGTCCTCCTCGGGAGGCTTGCTCTGTGTAGTGTCATACTTCAGTATAGCCGTACAGTCCTGGTTGGCCTTTATAGAGGCACCAAGATGGCGACAACGGGGGGTGTTCAGAAGACCCCTGGCTTCTATAGTGATACTTCACCACCCCATGATTACGTGACTGGCGTGGGAGACGACACTGGTGCCCTTCCTCCGTACCACCATACACAAACCATACGCAGCACGATACTCACCCAAAAATCCCACTGACCCATCCCTTAGAATTGTCTCAATTATGGATTTTTTATAGGTAAAAATCCTAAATTTTAGAACTTTAAACCTCTGTTTCCCAGGAGCAGTTTCTTTAAGAAACAAACAAACAATGTGCTTCACTTACCCTCCCCGGGTCCGATCCCATGTTGTCTACAGCTCCGATGTCAATTCAGCAGCGCTGCAGCCAATCAGTGGCTCAGGCCATCAACTCTCCTGAGCCGCTGAGCTCAGATATTAGCCACCCACTGTCAGCATTATGTCAGCGCTGCAGCCAATTAGTGGCTCGGGCCATCAACTGCCCTGAGCCGCTGAGCTCAGTTATTAGCCACCCACTTTCAGCATTATGTCAGCGCTGCAGCCAATCAGTGGCTCGGGCCATCAACTCTCCTGAGCCGCAGAGCTCAGTTATTAGCCGCCCGCTGTCAACATTACATCAGTGCTGCAGACAATCAGTGGCTCGGGCCATCAACTGCCCTGAGCCACTGAGCTCAGTTATTAGCCACCCACTGTCAGCATTATGTCAGCGCTGCAGACAATCAGTGGCTCGGGCCATCAACTGCCCTGAGCCGCTGAGCTCAGTTATTAGTCACCCACTGTAAACATTACGTCAGCGCTGCAGCCAATCAGTGGCTCGGGCCATTAACTCTCCTGAGTTGCTGAGCTCAGTTATTAGCCGCCCGCTGTCAACATTACATCAGCGCTGCAGACAATCAGTGGCTCGGGCCATCGACTTCCCTGAGCCGCTGAGCTCAGTTATTAGCCACCCACTTTCAGCATTATGTCAGCGCTGCAGCCAATCAGTGGCTCGGGCCATCAACTCTCCTGAGCCGCAGAGCTCAGTTATTAGTTGCCCGCTGTCAACATTACATCAGCGCTGCAGCCAATTAGTGGCTCGGGCCATCAACTGCCCTGAGCCGCTGCGCTTAGTTATTAGCCACCCGCTGTCAGCATTATGTCTGCGCTGCAGCCAATCAGTGGCTCGGGCCATCAACTGCCTTGAGCCGCTGAGCTCAGTTATTAGTCACCCACTGTAAACATTACGTCAGCGCTGCAGCCAGTCAGTGGCTCTGGCCATTAACTCTCCTGAGCCGCTGAGCTCAGTTATTAGCCGCCCGCTGTCAACATTACATCAGCGCTGCAGACAATCACAGACACAGAGAACAACGAGTGTGTGTAACAAATAGTTTTGTTTGTTTGTTTTTTAAACAAATTGCAGCCGAGAGATAAAGGTTTTTTTTTTGTATCTGGAAAACCCCTTTAAAAATAATAATAATAATCTTTATTTTTATATAGCGCTAACATATTCCGCAGCGCTTTACAGTTTGCACACATTATCATCCCTTCCCCCAATGGGACTCACAATCTAAATTCCCTATCAGTATGTCTTTGGAGTGTGGGAGGAAACCGGAGGAAACCCACGCAAACACGGGGAGAACATACAAACTCCTTGCAGATGTTGTCCTTGGTGGGATTTGAACCCCGGACTCCAGTGCTGCAAGGCTGCAGTGCTATCCACTGAGCCACCGTGCCGCCTAAAAAGTCCCATATCGCACACCATACATTTAGATGAAGCTTTAGTTAGAATCTGAAATACTTTAAAATATTTTTTATTTTGTTTTTTTTTTCCTCAATGAAAATTGCAGTAGAGAGATTACCAGGAAACATGGCAGACGCAGCGGATACAACCGTAGACCTCCGGGAAGTTACCGTTCTTCCGAGGGCAGAGTGGGAACGTATAACCAACCATGGAAACTCTCTGGAGCAAAAGGCAAGGAAAGTTTATGAAGAAAGGAAAGAAAGGGAAGACTTACATCTACGATCGAAGGAACTGGTGAAGAACTGGACCAACACCATATCTGTGAGTAGATCGGGTAATGATGCCGCGTCCGCATTCACCTGGGACACATTTCTTCACATAGGCGATAGCAGTCATAAGGCTCCGTACACACTATCATGCCTGTGGAGATTGTACATTGTTTTATCTTCGTGCAGCTTTTCATTAACTATAATGACCCCTTTAATATATTTGGCATGTGGCACATTGAGCTAAGTAAGACGAAAAAGTTTTTAGATATTTATTTTTCTTAAGATATAACTTTTTCGCAGGGTTCAAGGAGGGAAAAATTACAAGCAAAGAAACTGCGGGAGGAGAAAGAAGAGGAGGAGAAAAAAAGGATCGATGTAGAGGAGGCCCAGTACCAAGCCGAAAAGAGGAGGCAAGCCATCGAGGACGCCAGAGTCAAGCAATATAATCAGAGTGACAAAGTCAAGACCTTCCACGTACGTCGTCCACCTCCGCCATAGACGTCTCGCTATTCCAGCTGCCTTGATTTGACTCTATATCATAGTGCTGCTACAATGCATCTAATGAGAGAAATAGAATTTTGCCAAATAGTCTTCACATAGGATAGAAGAATCCTAAAATTTTAGAAATACAGATCCCACCCCCCCTCAAAAAAATAAAATAAAATTATTGCAAGTACAGTATATAGTAAAAGTGATCAAATAATTGCAGGATCAAGTCCCACAGCGAAAAAAAATAGTGTAAAAAGTAGTTAAGAAAAGTATAAAAATAAATGTAAGTCACCCTCCTATTTAAAAAAAAGTATAAAAATAAATGTAAGTCACCCTCCTATTCCCTATGGAAAGTGAATGCCATAAATCAAATCAAAACTCCAGAATTGACTTTTTTTCACTGAGCTCTGCCAAAAAATGCAATGAAAAAAAGCGCTAAAAATGTATGTACCCCAAAATGGCAATAATATCATCTACGCAAAATACAAGCTCCAAAATAGCAACACAAACTCGATTTGTGTTTTTCTTTAACTAGTTTAATTTTTTTTTAACCAGTGGAATATAAAAAAAAACTATGTACAGTATTTAGCATCACCATAATTGTATTGACATGAAGGATTTTTACTGCACAATGAGCAATGGAAAAACGAGACCCAAAAACCAAAGGCTGAATTGTGTTTTTTTTTTACCATTTCAACCCACTTAGAATTTTTTTTCTTATTTTTCAGTATTGTCTATATAGTAAAATGAATGTTGCCATTCAAAATTAGAGCTTATGACGATGTAGAGACTAAAAAAAAAAAGTTATGTCACTTGCAAGAAGGAGATGAAAAATAAGAGCGCAAAAAACAAACTTTGTCCTGTCTTGAACGGGGTTAAAGCGGTTCTGTTTCCAAATTCCACAATACCAACTGCATACAATATGAAATCGATCCGTTAGACTTATTGAGGCTGGTGTACTTATTATAAAAACCCCACGTTAGGATGGCTGTAGAATCCAGAATCAGACTGGTCATTGAGCTCCTTTAATGCAAATAAATCGTGCAATTCTTAGTTCATAGAATGCTTGTTTAAACATCAGGCAAAGAAAACGTTACAGAAAAGGAAAAGATTATCCAGCCGTTCTGAAATGGATTTTCATAGTAATTGCACCAGCCTCGTCAGGTCTAAAATCTATTTGATCATTTATTCAATTTGTATTGTGAAATCTGGTGACGGATCCACTCATGGAGGCAGGAAATCAATAAGATGGTCAGAATCTTGTAAAAACTAAAAATACGCCCCCATCTTACAAATTGTACCAGGTCAGTACTCCAGGGTCGCTGGACAAGAGCCCTGTGACCTGCCACTACCTGACGGCATCCTCAGCCTCTCTTTATGTTTGCCGGCATAGACGGCTAATGAATCGAGGATCCGGGGATGACGGCAGGCATTTGTGTGATCTAATAGAGTACCCTTTAACAGCTCGGAGTCGTTAGGAGTAAGGTAATCGGCATCGTGAGTCTCACTAGGTATTGGGTTACCTCTATTATTACAGGGCGCGCTGCTGCTTACTGAAGTCATTAGAGAACGAGACGCCCAGATAGAACTGAAGAATAAACGCATGAGTGTGAACAGCAGGCAAGACACGGACGCCTTGGCTAAGATGCAGAGGGAATTGGAGGAAACTATTTATTCTGACCAGCAGAAGGCGCTGCAGAGGTCGACTGAGAGAAAGAATAATGCAAGTGATCTTCTGAAGCAGTATGTAAAGGTTTCCTTTATGACACTTCGGGTCCTTCAGACGTCCATGATCATTGGTCCGATCTTGGATCACAATGCGTGGACTGGCCACGCATCTCCCGACCCCGGGTGTGACAGCTTCACATTTTGTGATCCCAGATCGGACCAATGATCATGGACGTCTGACGAAGCCTTTATGATGCAAATTGTTTGTACCTATGCTTTGTTTCCAAATATACAGCCTAAAAAGCGGATACAAAGTATCCAAAACACACCACGCAGAGGCGGTATATATATGAGAATAATAGACAATTCATTCAAAATTAATACATGTTAAAAAAGAAACATGGATCAAGGGTTAAACATGAAACATGTAGGAGGGATCAAAAATAGAGGACAGGACTCAGGTGAAAATGAGTGGTAAAGTGGAATATCAGACTGCTGCCGGTAGAAAATAGCAGTGGTGTAAATGGGCCCTAAACAAACCTGGGTGTGAAACCTTTGAAGGGGCTCCCGGAGTGGACCCGCTGGACCGTGGCAACGAACCTCCCTCGGGCGAGCTGACCTGGTGTACCACCCCCTATACAGGGAGCGTTAGGGGCAGACCGAAGGGAGACTATCACCACAGTAGCTGGTACCCAGGGGAGAGGCCCAGGAGTAGCCACGGGGGGCCGGAGAGGCTGGCGGAGAACCGACAGGACTGGAACACGGAGGACGAACAGGACTGGGATGACAGAGGCTGAACAGCAACATGGAGGAGACAGCAAGGCGGAGGCACGGGCTGGAGGACAAGGCTTGAGACATAGGAACGAGGCTGGACGGGACCACAGGCAGGCAGGCACTAGGAGAGAGGAACACGGAGAGTAAGGAACAGGCACAGGCAAAGGAACTGCTGGCAGGGGAATGCGTGGCAGGACGTGGGGCCAGGATCACTTGCAAGTCACAAATGATAATCAGGCACCGCCAGGAGGAAGGGGCGGCCTGATAAGGGGAGAGGTTGAAGGACTTCCGGGTCAGGGTGCAGCGCGAGCAGGGAGACAAGAGCGGCCGCCCTGGGCAGAACGGAGTGCGCGTGCGCTGCTGAACACAGTGCGGGCCCGTCGGGAAGCCGGGGCAGAAGCAGGAGGCAGAGCGGGAGCGCGCAGGGACGCCGGGTGAGTGTGCCGCGGCGAGGCAGGCGGTGGCCACGGCTGTTATGAATGAGTCACCGGAGGAGGAAAAAACAAAAACACAAGCTAAGTCCAGAAAACCGTAGAGGTTGGTAGCTATCGGATTGCAGACCCCTGATCCTATTCACCACAACTAACAGTAGCCGTAGGGGGGTTCCTACGGTGCCCTAGACCCCTCGTCACAGCCAGAGAGCTAAATAAGCCTAAAGAAAGAAAGGGGAAATCTAAACTGCCCCAGAGCAGACCCCAAAGCAATAGACAGCTCCCAACATGAATTGTCGGTGAAAAACAGATGAAAACACAAACACAGACAGAAAGACAGGCTGAGCAAATGATGGGGCCCAACTAACTAGATAGGAAAGGACAGAAAAGATTCTGGCTGCAATCCGCAAAAAACCCTGCCAAAAATAATGTCCAACACGTCTGATAGAAAAGGCCCTGAAGTCACTAGACTTCAAAATCACTATATCAGCACTCAGGTATATTCTGAAGACAGAGCAAAGAGGTCAACTGATCAGAGACAAAAATGAAGTTCACCCCGTCCCAACCAGGGCAGGCTGAACACAAGCACTAAGTAAACAGACAAAATCTCATGGAAAAATAGCAGAGCAAAAACTTAGCTTTTAGTAGACAGGAACTAAACTGGATGCCAGAGCTCAGAGCAGAAAGGATCACCAGCAACCCTGCAGGGCGTCGGCTGCCTTATATCCACTCAGAAATTCCGGATGTCCAATCACACTCCACCTGTTCAGATGACAGGTTCTTCCCATCCAGATCAATTTCACTACCTCCTTTCACCAGCAGAGGGAGTTCATCAGACATCAGAGGTGAAGGAGAAAATGAACTCATAACACGCGGCGGTGCAAGGAGCGGCGTGGGCGGCGTGACAGAACCCCCCTCCTTAAGCGCCCCCTTCCGCAAGCTTGAAAGAAACCTAGCCAAGATTCGAGGAGCCTGGATATTCTCCCGGGCCTCCCAGGATCTCTCCTCAGGACCTAAACCTTTCCAATTAACCACAAAAAAGGTCCTCCTTCTTATCTTTTTCCTGGCCAGAATGTCTTTTACTTTCATCATTGGAGACAGGCGGAGGTGAATGAGTGGTAGAGGCATGAAACTGATTGAGGATGAGAGGTTTTAGAAGGGACACGTGAAAGGAATTAGGGATGCGGAGGGAGGCGGGAAGCCGCAGTTTGTAGGAGACATCGTTGATGCGAGCCAAGACCTCGAAGGGTCCAATGTATCGGGGACCTAGCTTATGCGAAGGAATCTTTAGGCGAATGAACTTGGAGGATACCCAAACCCTATCACCCGGATATCAAGGAGGGTCTAAGCGCCTTTTGTCTGCGTGTCTCTTCACTCTGTCACAAACTAACTCAAGAGCGGTCTTGGTCTCCTGCCAGATCTTGGAGAACTCCCCAGACAGAAGATCAGCCGCCGGTACACCCGAGACAGGAGGAACCGGTAGGGGTATGCCAGGATGTTGCCCATAGACGAAAAAGAAAGGCGACTTGGCAGAAGATTCGCGGGAGTGATTGTTATATGTGAATTCAGCCCACCGGAGTAAGTCAGACCAGTCATTCTGGTGGGCATTAGAGAAGTGACGGAGATAATTCACCAGGCACTGGTTAGTCCGCTCCGCTTGTCCGTTGGACTGTGGGTGGTACGCTGAAGAGAAGTCAAGAGTAACGTTCATAGACTGGCATAAAGCTCTCCAAAATCGAGAGGTGAACTGAACTCCTCTGTCCGAAACAATATGTTGAGGTAGGCCATGGAGGCGAAAGATATGATGGATGAAAACTTTCGCCAAGTCAGGTGCTGAGGGTAAACCAGGAAGGGCGATAAAGTGTGCCATTTTGGAGAATCTGTCCACGACCACAAGGATGACGGTACAACTCGAAGACCGAGGTAGATCGGTAATAAAGTCCATTGTGACGTGTTGCCACGGAGCCGAAGGGACTGGAAGCGGGTGTAAAAAACCAGAGGGCAGCTGCCTCAGAACCTTGTTCTTGGCACAGGAGGGACATGAGGCAACAAAACTTCGGACATCATGGAGAAGGGTAGGCCACCAGTAGTAGCGGGACATGAGGATGAGCGTCTTTTTTATGACCAGCGTGACCCGCGAGTTTGGAGACATGCCCCCAGCATAAGACTCGCTTCCGGTCTCTTTCTGGCACAAAAGTTTTACCGGGAGGTAGAGAAGTTAAAGTGTCGGGTTACACCATGATGAGCCTGGAAGGATCCATGATGTGCGTGGGTTCCTCCTCAGTATCTGTAGACATGAAGGACCTGGACAATGCATCGGCCCTGAGATTTTTGTTGCCGGGGCGGAAGTGAAGTTCGAAATCGAAAAGGCCGAAGAACAGGGACCACCTGGCTTGCCAGGGGTGAGTCTCTGTGCAGATCGGATGTAGGCTAAGTTCTTATGATCCGTGTAGATCTTAAAAGGATGTATAGCCCCCCTCCAATAGGTACCTCCACTCCTCCAGTGCTAACTTGATGGCCAGCAGTTCCCTGTCACCGATGGAGTAGTTCCGTTCCGCAGTGGAGAACGTCTTGGAGAAGAAACCGCAAGTACCCAGCCGTCCGGAGGAAGCTCTCTGAGAAAGTACTGCTCCGGCCCCAGTTGCCGAGGCGTCAATCTCGAGGATGAAAGGTTTGTTGGCCTCAGGACGCTGGAGCACGGGTTGGGTGGCAAAGGCTTGCTTCAGAGACATAGTAACATAGTAACATAGTTTTGAAGGCTGAAGGAAGACCTTATGTCCATCTAGTTCAGCCTATTTTTAGTGCAGCTGTTCTGCATTGTTGATCCTGGGGAAGGCAAAAAACCCAGAGAGTAAAATCCAATTTTCTCCATAGGGAAAAAAATTCCTTCCCCTAAGCTGGGTCAACCATCTACCTATAATATTAGGTTTTTCGTAACCTTCTATACTGTTACTCACAAGAAAAGCATCCATTCCTTTCTTAAATACATTCAGTGAGTTGGCCATCACCACTTCCTCAGGAAGAGAATTCCAGAGCCTCACTGCTCTTACCGTGAAGAACCCTCTTCTATGCTGGTGCAGAAATTGTCTTTCCTCCAAACAAAGAGAATGCCCCCTTGTTCTTGTCACAGTCATTGGTACAAACAGTTCATTGGAGAGATCTCTGTATTGCCCTCTGATATACTTGTACATACAGTGGGGAAAAAAAGTATTTAGTCAGTCAGCAATAGTGCAAGTTCCACCACTTAAAAAGATGAGAGGCGTCTGTAATTTACATCATAGGTAGACCTCAACTATGGGAGACAAACTGAGAAAAAAAAAATCCAGAAAATCACATTGTCTGTTTTTTTTTCATTTTATTTGCATATTATGGTGGAAAATAAGTATTTGGTCAGAAACAAGCAATCAAGATTTCTGGCTCTCACAGACCTGTAACTTCTTCTTTAAGAGTCTCCTCTTTCCTCCACTCATTACCTGTAGTAATGGCACCTGTTTAAACTTGTTATCAGTATAAAAAGACACCTGTGCACACCCTCAAACAGTCTGACTCCAAACTCCACTATGGTGAAGACCAAAGAGCTGTCAAAGGACACCAGAAACAAAATTGTAGCCCTGCACCAGGCTGGGAAGACTGAATCTGCAATAGCCAACCAGCTCGGAGTGAAGAAATCAACTGTGGGAGCAATAATTAGAAAATGGAAGACATACAAGACCACTGATAATCTCCCTCGATCTGGTGCTCCACGCAAAATACCACCCCGTGGGGTCAGAATGATCACAAGAACGGTGAGCAAAAATCCCAGAACCACGCGGGGGGACCTAGTGAATGAACTGCAGAGAGCTGGGACCAATGTAACAAGGCCTACCATAAGTAACACACTACGCCACCATGGACTCAGATCCTGCAGTGCCAGACGTGTCCCACTACTTAAGCCTGTACATGTCCGGGCCCGTCTGAAGTTTGCTAGAGAGCATTTGGATGATCCAGAGGAGTTTTGGGTGAATGTCCTATGGTCTGATGAAACCAAACTGGAACTGTTTGGTAGAAACACAACTTGTCGTGTTTGGAGGAAAAAGAATACTGAGTTGCATCCATCAAACACCATACCTACTGTAAAGCATGGTGGTGGAAACATCATGCTTTGGGGCTGTTTCTCTGCAAAGGGGCCAGGACGACTGATCCGGGTACATGAAAGAATGAATGGGGCCATGTATCGTGAGATTTTGAGTGCAAACCTCCTTCCATCAGCAAGGGCATTGAAGATGAAACGTGGCTGGGTCTTTCAACATGACAATGATCCAAAGCACACCACCAGGGAAACGAAGGAGTGGCTTCGTAAGAAGCATTTCAAGGTCCTGGAGTGGCCTAGCCGGTCTCCAGATCTCAACCCTATAGAAAACCTTTGGAGGGAGTTGAAAGTCCGTGTTGCCAAGCGAAAAGCCAAAAACATCACTGCTCTAGAGGAGATCTGCATGGAGGAATGGGCCAACATACCAACAACAGTGTGTGGCAACCTTGTGAAGACTTACAGAAAACGTTTGACCTCTGTCATTGCCAACAAAGGATATATCACAAAGTATTGAGATGAAATTTTGTTTCTGACCAAATACTTATTTTCCACCATAATATGCAAATAAAATGAAAAAAAAAACAGACAATGTGATTTTCTGGATTTTTTTTTCTCAGTTTGTCTCCCATAGTTGAGGTCTACCTATGATGTAAATTACAGACGCCTCTCATCTTTTTAAGTGGTGGAACTTGCACTATTGCTGACTGACTAAATACTTTTTTTCCCCACTGTATATATTAGGTCTCCCCTAAGTCTTCTCTTTTCTAGAGTAAATAGACCTAATTTTGATAACCTTTCTGGGTATTGTAGTGAACCAACTCCATTTATCATTTTAGTAGCCCGCCTTTGAACCCTTTCAAGTTCAGTAATGTCTTTCTTGAGCACCGGCGTCCAAAATTGCACACTATACTCCAAGTGTGGTCTGATGAGTGATTTGTACAGAGGGAGAATTATGTTTTCATCTCGTGTCCCCAGACCTCTTCTAATGCATCCCATGACTCTATTTGCTTTGGTGGCAGCTGCCTGACACTGGGCACTCCAATTTAGCTTCTTATTGACTAAGTTGCCTAAGTCTTTTTCCATGTCTGATTTCCCCAGAAGTTTCCCGTTTAGTAAGTAATTGTAGCATCTGTTTCTCCTTCCCATGTGCATAACCTTACACTTATCTGTGTTAAACCTCATTTGCCATTTTTCAGCCCAATTCTCCAATTTACTGAAATCTGTAGTTGCAAAATGTTCTTCTTTGTGTTAACTACCTTACATAGTTTTGTATCATTTGCAAATACTGATATTTTACTGTGTAAGCCATCCACTAGATCATTAATAAATATATTAAATAGTAGGGGGCCCAATACAGAACCCTGTGGTCCCCCACTAGTAACCCTGGCCCAATCTGAGTATGCCCCATTAATAACCACTCTTTGTTTTCTATCACTAAGCCAGCTACCTACCCATCATCACATTTTCCCCTAGCCCAAGCTTTCTCATCTTACTTACCAATCTTTTATGTGGGACAGTGTCAAATGCTTTAGAGAAGTCAAGATAAATGACAGCCAATGATTCTCCTTGGTCCATTTGAGAGCTTACATCCTCATAGAAGCTGATCAGGTTAGTTTGACAGGAGCGATCCTTCATAAAGCCATGTTGATATGGAGTTAAACATTTATTAACATTGAGATATTCCATAATGGTATCCCTTAGAAACCCTTCAAAAATTTTACCCACAACAGATGTTAAGCTTACCGGCCTATAGTTTCCAGGTTCCCTTTTACACCCCTTTTTGAATATTGGTACCACATTTGCTTGCCGCCAATCAAAAGGAACAGACCCTGTTTCTATAGAGTCTTTAAATATAAGGAATAGAGGCCTGTCTATCACATTACTTAACTCCCTTAATACCAGAGGGTGAATGCCATCAGGGCCTGGTGATGTGTCAATTTTAATCTTACTAAGGCGGTTCTGCACTTCTTCCTGGGTTAGGCAGGTAATGTTTAATGGGGAGTTTACATTATCACTCTGCATTTCCCCTGGCAAATCCTTTTCCCGTGTGAACACTGTTGAGAAAAAAGTATTTAAAACATTTGCTTTTCCCACATCGCTCTCTATGATTTCACCCTCATTGTTCTTTAAAGGGCCGACACCATCAACTTTAATCATTTTACTGTTTATATAATTAAAGAATAGTTTGGGGTTTGTTTTACTTTCCTTAGCAATGAGTCTCTCAGTTTCCACTTTTGCTAAATGTATTTGTTTTTTTACACATTTTATTTTTTTCTCTATAATTTTTTAATGTTTCTTCATTGCCTTCTTGTTTTAGCTTCTTAAATGCCTTGTTCTTGTTATTTATTGCCCTTTTTACATCCTTATTTAGCCACATTGGTGTTCTCCTGTTCCTAGCCCTTTTATTTCTGTACGGTATGGCTAGCTCGCAGTGGGTGTGTAAAACTGATTTAAATATTTCCCATTTATTTTCTGTGCTCCTATTTTTGAGGACATTGTCCCAATCAATTCGGCGAAGGTCCTCTCTAAGCTGATCAAACTTTGCTTTCCTGAAATTCAGCGTTTTTGTAACCCCCTTCCAGGGCACCTTACTGAAGGACAAGTGGAATTGCATTATATTGTGGTCACTGTTCCCTAGGTGCCATCGACTCGTACTTCTGTTATTCTATCTGGCCTGTTGCTTAAAATTAAGTCCAGAAGGGCTGTTCCTCTAGTTGGGCCCTGCACAAGTTGTGACAGATAATTATCCTTGGTCACTGACAGAAATTGGTTTCCTTTCTGAGAAACGCAGGTTTCAGTTTCCCAGTCTATGTCGGGGTAGTTGAAGTCCCCCATAATAATCCCCTCATTGTGATTTGCTGCTTTGTCTATTTGTTTCAATAATACATTTTCAGTGGTTTCTGTTATAGGAAGGCGTTCTCGGCCTCAGAGGACCATACGTGAGGATTAGCCCCCTTGCGGATCAACAAGGAGATGGGACCAGACAACGAAGAAAAATGAGGAATAAACTGCTGGTAATAGTTTGCCCAGCCGAGAAACCGCTGAATTGCTTTAACACCATGAGGCCGTGGCCAGTTGAGCACAGCGGACACCTTTCCTGGATCCATGCGTAAGCCCGAGTCGGAGATGACGTAACCCTGGGAACGGAAGGGACGACTGCTCAGAGGCTCACTTCTCCAGCTTGGCATACAGGCGATTCTCCCTCAAACGCAGCAGTACTCAACGGACATTTCTTCTGTGGGTGGACAGGTCCGGAGAGAAGACGAGAATATCATCCAGATACACCACCACACAGGAGTACAGAAGGTCTCGGAAAATGTCATTTACAAACTCCTGGAATACTGCGGGGGCGTTGCACAAACCGAAGGGCATGACCAGATATTCGTAGTGCCCGTCTCTGGTATTGAAGACGGTCTTCCATTCATCTCCGGAGCGAATACGGATGAGGTTGTAAGCCCCACGGAGATCCAGTTTAGTAAAGTTTCGTGCTCCCCATAGCCGATCGAACAACTCCGGGATGAGAGGCAGCGGGTACTTATTCTTGATCGTAATTTCATTAAGACCCCCATAATCAATACAGGGACGAAGGGACCCGTCCCTCTTCTTGACGAAGAAGAAACCTGCGCCAGCAGGTGAAGACGACTTCCGGATAAAGCCCCAGGCCAAATTTTCCTGAGTGTACTCCGTCATGGCTTGAGACTCGAGAGGATTCAGAGGATAGATTCGGCCTCTAGGAGGAGTAGAGCCTGGAACAAGATCGATCGGGCAAACTTATGGACGATGCGGGGGAAGACTCTCTGCCTCTTTCTTATCGAAGACATCGGCGAAGGCCCAGTAGGCCGAAGCCAAGTCTGCAGGCGCCGTGACTGGCCGCGAAGTTTTAAGAGGCTGAACAGGAAGGAGACACTTAGTCTGGCAGGACTGACCCCAACAAAGAATGTCTCCAGACCGCCAATCCAGAACAGGTTCATGTATCCTTTACCAAGGAAGGCCTAAGAGAAGCATATGGGACAATGATGGCAGTAGGAAGAGGGCTATCCTCTCCTGATGCAAGGCTCCAATTTGTAACTCCACCTCTTTGGTGACCAAGGTAACGGTCTCCCGTAGGGGAGCACCGTCGACTGACGCTAACTGCTGAGGAGTCTCCAAGGACCTGACAGGTATCCGCAATCTTTTTACCGCCTCGAGCTGGATGAAGTTCCCTGCTGCCCCAGAATCTATATAAGCTACCTCTGAAGAGCGTTTAGAACCGTGGTTCAACAAGACAGGGAGGATCAAAGGTACAGATGTGTCATTGACACCTAGGGAGGCCTCTCCTACCTGTCCTAGGCGGAGGCGTTTCCCGGTCTCACCGGACAAGAACGCAGGAGATGGGTGGCGCTGCCGCAATAGAGACAGAGACCTTGTGCGAGTGTCTCCTGGCGACGTTACTCCGCCGGCTTGAGTCGGTCCACCTGCATGGGTTCTGGAGCTGCAGCCACGGAGGAAAATCGCGAGCGAGGAGGACTGTGTGTAGCTGGAGACGAGCGAGGAAATCTTCTCTCCCTGGCAGCTTCGCGGGTACGCTCCTGGAAACGTAGATCGATACGCGTCGCCAGGGAAATGAGGTTCTCCAGGGACGTTGGTGTGTCTCGCCCAGCCAACTCGTCTTTAATTCGAGCGGACAAGCCACGCCAAAAGGCTCCTACCAGGGCCTCATTGTTCCATCCTAGCTTGGAAGCCAATGTACGGAACTGGAAGGCGTACTGACCCACTGAGAGAGTACCCTGGCGGAGATTAAATAAGGACTCGGTGGCAGAGACCAGGCGCCCGGGCTCGTCGAAGACTTTACGAAAAGTCTCCAGAAAGGGGGCGAGCTGGGAGACCAGAGGATCGTCTCACTCCCACAGGGGGTTTACCCAAGCCAGTGTCTCACCCTCCAAGTGGGATACCACAAAGGCCACTTTGGCTCGGTCAGTGGGGTACTGTTGTGGCAATAATTCAAAATGCAACTGGCATTGGTTAAGGAACCCCTGACACAGCTTGTGGTCCCCGGTGTACCGCGGAGGTTTGGCCAAATGAGGGGAAGGCTGTGGAACTGGAGCCGGAGCGGCGGCCTGTAGGGTGAGCAGCCGATTATCCACTCAGGCCATGAAATTAAGCATGCGGGCTTGGGTGTCTCGCTGCTGGGCGAGTTCCTGCTGGAGACAGGCTAGCTGGGACGCGCTCCCCGGATCGGAGGGCTGTAGGGCCGCGAGACAGGACTCCATGGTCTTCAAAAATGCCATGATCCGGGTCTGATTTTCCCGCAGGAACGCTAGTTCGTTTTGGGCGGCGGCAGAGGTACCAGCGGGGTCCATGGCCTGATTATACTATGAGACCTTTGAAGGGGTTCCCGGGGTGGACCTGCTGGACCGTGGCAACGAACCTCCATCGGGCGAGCTGACCTGGTGTACCACCCCCTATACAGGGAGCGTTAGGGGCAGACCCAAGGGAGACTATCACCACAGTAGCTGGTATCCAGGGGAGAGGCCCAGGAGTAGCCGCGGGGGGCTGGAGAGGCTGTCGGAGAACCGACAGGACTGGAACACAGAGGACGAACAGGACTGGGATGACGGAGGCTGAACAGCAACATGAAGGAGACAGCAAGGCGGAGGTATGGGCTGGAGGACAAGGCTTGAGATACAGGAACGAGGCTGGATGGGACCACAGGCAGGCAAGCACTAGGAGAGAGGAACACGGAGAGTAAGGAACAGGCACAGGCAAAGGAACTGCTGGCAGGGGAATGCGTGGCAGGACGTGGGGCCAGGATCACTTGCAAGTCACAAATGATAATCAGGCACCACCAGGAGGAAGGGGCGGCCTGATAAGGGGAGAGGTTGAAGGACTTCCGGGTCAGGGTGCAGCGCGAGCAGTGAGACGGGCGGCCGCCCTGGGCAGAACGGAGTGCGCGTGCGTTGCTGAACACAGCGCGGGCGCGCCCGTCGGGAAGCCGGGGCAGAAGCAGGAGGCAGAGCAGGAGCGCGCAGGAACGCCGGGTGAGTGTGCCGCGGCTAGGCAGGCGGTGGCCGCGGCGGTGCAAGGAGCGGCGTGGGCGGCGTGACACTGGAATATCAAACTGGTATATAAACTGGTTATAAACCGTAAAGACCATTTCGACAAACCACAAAGTGAGGGATATATGATAAAGCTTATCCATAATGTAGTTTTAGCGCCTGTCCGCAGTACCACAGACGCACCAACGCGCGTTTTGCAGGTGTGCTTTCTCAAGACTCTCCTTGTCTCACCCATATTTTTGATTATGATGGGGATATTGATTTTTACACTTTAAGGCTATATATATATGATTTTTTTTAATATTCTTTTATTTGTATCCAAATATATTGCTTTCTAGCTGTATGTACAGAATGGAAGAATGCTTCTAGAAAGAGAAGTGTTAATAATTTACTTCTCTATGGCTTCATTGGGGGATGCAGGAAACCATGGGTGTCAGCTGCTGTCACTAGGAGGATGACTATTTTTATCAATTAACAAAATGCAAAGTGAATTAACAAAGAAGAAAACTAAATCAGATCAATATTTGGTGACCACCCTTTACCTTCCGAACCGCATCAATTCTTCTAGGTACTTGCACTTAAACACAATTTTTGGAGAAACCGGTCATGGAGATTGTTCCAAACATCTTGGAGAACCAACCGCAGATTTTCTGGATGTTGCTTGTGTAAATCCTTCATGTAATCCCAGACAGACTGGATGATGTGAGATGAGGGCTCTGTGGGGCCCAATCATCACTTCCAGGACTCTGTGTTCTTCTTCTTTAGGCTATGTACCCAAGATGAGTACTTGGTGAGTTTTTAATGTTGCAGCTTTTCTGCACATGTTCGGTAAGTTAGGTTACTTGCAGGGTTTTTTTCCATTATGTTTTTATTGCGATTTTAATGCTGCAGTTTTCTTTCCCTTTTTGGTACGTCATGTTTTCAATAAAGTTGTTTAGTTTTTGATTATTCTTTACTGATATAGTATGCGGTTTTGATGTGTTTCAACGTTTTTTTACATATGGATTTTAGTTATCTAATTCAATTCTATGGGGAAAATCTGCAAATAAAGCTCAACGTACGCGCAATAGAAACTGACATGGTGCAGATTTCAAACCCGCACTGCCGGTCAATTTACACTGCGTAAATGAAAAGCACAGAGGGCCGGAGATTTCTATAAATCCCATCCAGTTTGCTGGAACTGTTGTTTTGCAGCTGTAGGATAAATTTGCAGACAATCAGACGCCTCCTTGATGGTGTTGTATGAAGGATTAGTATCTTCCAGTATTTCTCATGTCCAATTTTGCAAGTTTGTGGGTCTGACTGTCACATTGGAGGTGGAGAATTTTTTTTTTTTTCTCCACGTATGAGAAAAGCTGAGGACACTCGACCACACTCTGATCAAAATAATCAGTCTGTTTTTCTTATACGGGAGAAAAACTGACATGTGAATGAGACATAAAGAAGAACAAGAAGTCCGGTAGGTGATCACCAAATCAGAAAACATCCATATTACCATTATAAAGGTTGTGTTCTTGCATCTGAGCACATGCAAAACTAGGAATTGAAAGAAAGAAGGGGAATGGGGGAATCAGCGGAGCCATGTGCATGGCGCCTGTACCACTATAGAGTACACTCCATGTGCCGTCGCCGCGCGCTTCTTCCCCTAAATCAACGCCTTTAAGCTGTGTTCACACGTAGCGTTTTTTTTCGCGGATTTGCCAAAAAAATCCGCTCAAAAAACGCTTAAAATAAGCTTCCCATTTATTTCTATGCATTTTGCCCTTTATGTGCATATTGATGTTTTTTTTACAGCGAAAAACCACTTTGCGGTAAAAAACGCAGCATGTTCACTAATTTGCGGAAAATTCCACGTTTCTAGCTATTTTCTATGGGTCTGGAAACGCGCTGAAAAAAAACGCATAAAAAAACGTGCGTTTTCTGGGAAGGGAGTCCGGTTTTTATGCAGAAATTTCTGCATACGTGTGCACATAGCCTTAATCATAGCATCTGGGTGCAACTCTGCGGTTGTATGGCGCCATAATACACCTTATGCGGTAGCCCTTGTAATGTCAGCATCAGCTAGCTGAATCTACAATCCACAGCTGCTGAATAGACTGATCTGTGCTCCATCATCTCGTATTTATAGTGTAAAATCGGTGCGCGTTGTTAGTATTTTTCTACATGAAGCCACTTATTATATTTGTCCCCAGGATGGAGGAGCACAGACACGCCGCCGACTTAGAGAAAAAAGCCAACGACCGAGAAAGTGCAGAGATCCAGAGACAGGCCCGGCTGCATGAGTGGGAGATGAACAAACTAGCCACACTGGAAATGGAGGAGAAAAAAGAAATAATGAAGACTCATCAGGTTAGTGGGGAGAAACGTGCAGTCCCATCTATCAATCTCTAGCCCTAACGTAGGAGGAAGACATCCTCTACTTCTGATCGGTGCCAAACAGTAAAGTACAAAGTTTCTACAAAGTTTTCCAAACTTTTTCTTTGTAAATAGTTGCGTATAATATCTATGGGCATGTAACTATGTCACCTAAAATCTGCATGTCACTTTAGAAAAAGCTCAGTCTATCGCATAATTACAAACATTGTGCCTGCTGATAGGAAGCAAAACTTTTGTTAGGGTTCCCGTTTGTGTCCTGTATGCAATTAAGGTACCGACAACCATCACCACTATCGTGTGCTGGCTGTCATCCAGAGGCATCTCATTTATACACAGTACCTGCCTTGACTGTGAATCCAATGGGTGCTTTTTTTTTTTTAAAGGGGTCTATTTAGTGGCAGACTTGTTTTAATATATTACTATTCTCAGCAATGCGCTGCATAGAAATCCCAATCACAGTCGAATCTGGTGGAAAAATACCCACTTTTCCAAATTGATAAATTTAAAGGGGTTGTGCACTAATTAAAAAAAAATATTTTCAATGGTCCCAGGGTGCTTAAAAAAAGCCCATGCTCACTTACAAGATTAGTGCCTCTCGTCCACTCTGCCATTAGCGTTCCTGGCTTGCATTTCCGGCAGCTGGAGTTACATGATGGCTGCAGCCAAGCAGTGGCTGCTAATCGTCTGCAGCCCTTGACTTTCTGTCCAAACAGAAGTTGATCGGCGATATCTGATTGTCTGCAGCCGTTGCGTGATGCTGCCTGCTAGAAGAAACCAGGAGCTTAGTGGACGATGTAGGCAGAGGAGCGGCACTGGTTTTGTGACTGTTTATCAGCTATTTTTTAATTCTTAAGAAGCCCTCCTACTCATCCTTCCAACAAAGTTTTTACACTCTCTATATATTGCAGTCATCATATTATATAGCACTGTGTACTTACAATTGCTAAT
The DNA here is from genome assembly GCF_039654945.1 of Dendrobates tinctorius. Classification (NCBI taxonomy): domain Eukaryota; kingdom Metazoa; phylum Chordata; class Amphibia; order Anura; family Dendrobatidae; genus Dendrobates; species Dendrobates tinctorius. Next base: position 41,757,691 of record NW_027361810.1, on the reverse strand, counting down.
TTTGCCTTTCTGCCCAGTAATGTCTCCTCTTTTCCATTAGGTCTATGACATCACGTGATTAAAAACTGACTAGCTGAATCCTTCTTAGCTCTATGTAGAAACAGGAGGTCCATTTTCTCTGCATGAGTAATCAGTCACTGCAAAAGTGCCTGGCAGGGGGAGCTGAGTCAGGAGGTGAAGAGGGGAATGATAAATGTAGGGATAAGAGATTTCCTGTTTCTACATAGACCAGAGAAAAGAGAAGAATTAGCTGGGTAGAAAGGCAAAATAAGCAATTGTAAGTACACAGTGCTATAGAATATGATGGCTGCAATATATTAAGAGGATAAAAACTTTGAAAGGAGGAGGAGGGCATTCTGTAATGCTGTAGATAAGCCCCCCGATGTAACCTGAAATATAAGAAAAAAAGAGTTAGATTTTACTCACCCTGGCGTCCGGTCCGGCGCCTCCTATCTTCATACGATGCCGTCCTCTTCTTCCCTTCCTGTCGTGACTCCTGCGCAGGAGCACTGCAGTATTTTGCTCTGCCCTCAACAGGGCAGAGCAGTGCGCCTGCGCCGGAGCCACGAAAGGAAGGGAAGAAGAGGACGGCATCGTATGAAGATAGGAGGCGCCGGACCGGACGGCGACACCCATCGGACCGGACCGGACGCCAGGGTGACTAAAATCTAACTCTTTTTTCTTATATTTCAGGTTATATCGGGGGGCTTATCTACAGCATTACAGAATGCCCTCCTCCTCCTTTCAAAGTTTTTATCCTCTTAATATATTGCAGTCTTCATATTCTATAGCACTGTGTACTTACAATAGCTCATTTTGCCTTTCTACCCAGCTAATTCTTCTCTTTTCTCTGGTCTTTGTAGAAACAGGAAGTCTCTTATCCCTGCATTTATCATTCCCCTCTTCACCTCCTGACTCAGGTCCCCCTGCCAGGGACTTTTGCAGTGACTGATAACTCTATGTAGTAACAGGAGGTCTATTTTCTGTGCATGAGTAAAGAAGGATTCTGCTAGTCAGTTTTTAATCACGTGATGTCATAGACCTAATGGAAAAGAGGAGACATAACTAGGTAGAAAGGCAAAATGAGCAATTGTAAGTACACAGTGCTATAGAATATGATGACTGCAATATATTAAGAGGATAAAAACTTTGAAAGGAGGAGGAGGGCATTCTGTAATGCTGTAGATAAGCCCCTCGATGTAACCTGAAATATAAGAAAAAAAGAGTTAGATTTTACTCACCCAGGGATCCGGTCCGGTCTGATGGGTGTCGCCGTCCGGTCCGGCGCCTCCTATCTTCATACGATGCCGTCCTCTTCTTCCCTTCCTGTCGTGACTCCTGCACAGGAGCACTGCAGTATTTTGCTCTGCCCTCAACAGGGCAGAGCAGTGTGCCTGCGCCACGACAGGAAGAGAAGAAGAGGACGGCATCGAATGAAGATGGGAGGCACCGGACCGGACGGCGACACCCATCGGACCGGATCCTTGGGTGAGTATAATCTAACTCTTTTTCTTATCTTTCAGGTTACATCGGGGACTTATCTACAGCATTACAGAATGCTGTAGATAAGCCCCTGATGTCGATGCCGGCAGCTCATAGTCCAAAAAAAGGGTGACAGATTCCCTTTAAGCACCTTAGTGTGGTTGAAAAAAAATTATTTCAAAGTAGAAGACAACCACATTATAGTTTGAGCCATTTCTACTCACATTACTCTGTAGACGCTTTCCTCACATTATTGACCTATCAAAAAGTCAGATCAGTGTATGGGCTCATTTGCAATTATGATGGAATCGGATAAAAAAAAAAATCGGAATGCACTCGGCCCAATGTTTCTCTGTGGTGCAGATCACATCTGTGATTATTTTCTCATGAGAGAATCGGATCGCACCCAGCCATATAAGTCTATGGGTGCGTGTGAAACATCTGACTGCACTCAGATATCACCCGAGTGCAGTACGATTCCCGCTGTCGCAGCAGCAGAGGAGATGTGCTCCGGGGTCCTGTTGTGTGAGAGGATCAGAGCACAAAGCGCTGACACTCTGATCACGCGTGCAGCAGAACAAGAGACGAGTGTCATCAGCATATCGCATCTCGCAAGAGAGAATCATCAGATGCCATACGCTAATGGGACCCCGGCCTAAATCTGGTAGCGGGAACCATGATAAATCCACTGTACCTAATGCAATCCCATCACATTAAAGCCCAATACCTGTATCATCTCAGCATGGAAGAAAATACATTCTTAACCTAATGTATGGGCACGATCTATATTCGTAGGCACATATTGCTGACAGAGACCTCCTGCGAGCACTTGAGAAACAGATGGATGAAGAGAACGATGAGCTGACGAGACGCTATGTTCTCGCAAAGAGAAAAATGGCTAATCTGAAAAAGGAGAGAGAAGAGGAATTACATAGGTGAGAACATTTCCACCATTTTGATGAGTTATTAGTCCCTCCACTGATCAGCTGCTATTCGCTTTGGCAGCGGATGGATGGAGCTCAACTGCGCGGCTTCGGTCAATGTGTAACGGCTGCTGCCAGGCGCTGCAGATCAGTTTATATTATAAGGGGTTGTCTAGGACCATCTTTTTTTTTTACTATAGGCCTAAAAACAAATAGGCACGTAGTTGCTAACAGAGCCAGCTACCTACCTGTTGTACCCAGTGATGGCTCACAGCGGTCATCGACCGCTCCTGCCAATAATTCAGCTACTCCACGTCAGCAGATCAGCTCTTCTTCTTCCCTGCTGCCTGTTCGGAACCGGTTGTCAATCATCATGATGTTGACAGTCATGCCCCGTCAACAGAGCAAAGCAGACTTCGCTCTGTCGACGTGACGTGAGCGGAAGACGCTGAGTCACCAGTTTATGACCAGTCTGTTTTAGCTGAGATCGACGCCGAGCACACCTTGGAGGTAGGAAGCAGCTAATTACCTGTTAGTTCTTAGACCCATAGTACAAAAAAATTAAATAGTCCTGGAAATTCCCTTTAAGAGAATAAGGCAGTGCAAAACATGCAAAGGAGAAGGGGGTGGAAATGGCAAGTAAAAATAACTAAGTCCATATTAATCCCAGGATAGGGACCCTGCCCCCCCACAAAACACATTTCACTGTAGAATTGTCAAAGATAATCCTTGATGAAGCTATGGCGAAACGCTCATGGGATAAGACAATGAAAGCAGCTGTACTTCCTGGGTGTAACCCTCGTCGCTCCACCGGGAGGTCGCTTTTGTGTTCACTGGTAGGACAGGATGCCATTGGATAGGACTCAGATTGGCATAGTTTTGCTTATTAGTTTATTATATGCCTTGCCTTTTCGACATGTTTTGGGGGAAGTAAGGCAACCTTTTCAAAGAGCCTTTGTAATGGCCTGATTTATATCAGCAATTCTGAACAGACCATTGCCAAAACACAGGCTCCTGTAAATGTATTCTGCTGGCCGGCCACGTTATTAGCAGATTGTCTGTAGAGGAAGTTTCTTAGAACATCATACTTCATAGTTCTGGTTATGAAAGCATGCATGCCATACCTGTTTGTAGGAAAACATGACATTGAATTTGCACCTTGACATGGAATTAGGAAAACAGTGGAACGCAGGGATAAAATCACAGAACTGCTGGCCGCGCAGATGAAGCAGAAGCTCGATGACGAAGAAGAACGTCTAACTAGAGCGCTGGATGAGATGGAAGCGAAGATCAAAAAAGAAAGTGAGGAAAAAGAGGAAAAGAGAAAAGCAGATCTGAAGGCGATTGCAGAGCACAGAATGGCCATGGTGAGTAGCGGGCTCCGGCGCCCATTATTACACTAAAAATCATCTATGGCTCTTGGGTATGCCACATAAACTTGGGTTCCTTATTTTCTCACATCTCATGTCTTCTGACCTCTGCGCTTGTGTTCATCAATATTCCCATTCTGTAAAACTAACGAGCAAATGCCTGCCGACCAGGGCGACTAGTATTTGGGCTGATGCACTCGTGCACCCCTGTAGGATTCACTATTATGGCTGTAACTGTAAAGTGGGCACATAGAGGGGCATGAGGTTTTTTTTTTGTAACAGAGGATAGAAAGATGGAAATGATGTCAGGGGTAATGACTGAATCCGTTAGTCACTCATATGAACACCCTGATTTTCGACAGTTCTGCTGCGCCAAGTTTAGATCAGCATAAGGTTACAAGGGTTAATAGGGCCAAGTTAAATCCAGGGGAACCATTGTGGGGTCTAGGTGTTAATTGGAAGCTTAAATGCAGTCATATAGCAGTAGTAAGCTTATATGAGGCTGCTGAATTCAGGCCAGGAGACCCACGGACGCTCCATTCTTAGACCATGGCACTTCCCTTCTGTGCAGGCTGGGATTGGTTGGCAGGCACGACTATGCTGGGGTAATAAGACAGACCACCCTGTCCTTTTGGGGCAAAAATCTTGTGCCTTAGTTGGAGCCGTACACAGCCTGGTGGACAGTTTATAGCAATATCGCTGTTAAAAATCAGAAAACTATTAGTTATATATTGTATATTTCTATCTGTCAGAGGAAGAAGAAAGAAGAAGAAGAAAAGGAAGAGAAACTAAAAGGAATCCAGGCTCTTTATGAAATAAAAGAAGCCGATAACTTCTTCGTCGCACAGCAAAGGGAGAAAATGAAGAGAGTCGAAGATGAATGTAGAAAAGTCCAAAACCTGCAGATCCAGCAGATGGTGAGAGTCCAGAGCCGGGCTTTAGAAATACGTGTTTGCATAAGGAATAGTCTCAGTCACACCTGGGAATTATCGGTGGGGTTCACTCATCCAGTGGCGGCAGATCCTTTCATATAAGTCTGCTACATTGGATTTTTCATTTTTCCCGGCAATAAATATGGCAGCACAGGCACCGGGCAGATGTCACGAGCCTTATATCTGGCTGTGCATGGTGATGGCTTACAGCTATTGACCATTTTAGGATAAATTCACATTCTGCAGACTTTGTTGCAGAATTCTGGACCGTATTACTAGAGGACCATTTTTTTCAGATAATTATGATAGTTGCACCTACAACATAGGAATTCCACCTTAAACACCCAATTTTCATCCATGTTTGGTCCATGTGTCGGTCTTTACTCTCCTTTATTTTTTTCATATGCAAAACAAAAATATCTACCATTCTCCAACCCATTAAAACGGACGGCCCTACGATGACATAAGGATTGGAGCCGGGTGTAGTCTTTTTTTCGTGGACACATTTGAAAAGGACAGCGGATCGAGAACCTACATGTCTCCATGGATTTATTTTGCGGTCATTCTGTCCACAAAAAAAAACATGCCCCATAGGCTATAATGGGAGTGTGTTGTACCGTTGAAAACATGGCTAGAACACGTATGTGAAAAATGGAGGCCTGAATGAGCCTTTATTAGAAATTTTCAACCATTTTTTTTTTATATACATTGTACATTACAGAGTGAAAACAGGTGAAAATTTCTAAGTCTATTAGTAAAACATTTTTTTTCCCAGCCCTGCAAAAAAAATTCCTCATCCCCCAATGGTGTCCAGTCTTTACAAAATGTTGGAAGATACCTATAGAGAGAAAAAAAAAAGGAATGTACATAATTGTTTTCAAATTACTTAAAGGGAATCCATCAGCAAAAATGACTGTTCAAACCAAGCACAGGCACTCTGTGTACCTTTCCCAACTATTTCCAACTTACTCTTCCTTGACAGCTCTGCCTTTACAGAACTTAGAGGGCAGAAATAGATAGAAAATAAGTGTATGTGTAGGTGTACTGAACTGTTTGGCCAAGTCAGGGACGCATAGAGAACTTGTGCTTGATTTGAACAGTCATTTTGTACTGACAGACTCTCTTTAAAGGGACTGTCAGTACAGGAGGACTGTTCAAACCAAGCACAGGTGCTTGGTGCTTCACGGCATGGCCAATCATTTTATATACACCTTCCCCACCTGCTTGTTTCCCATCCTTCTCCATCCCCCTCTTCTTTGATTGACAGCTCTGACTTCATAGAGCCACAGAAGGATGGAGATAGATGGAAAACAAGCAGGTGGGAAGGTGTCTGTAAATGATTGGCCATGCCATGGAGCACCGAGCGCCTGTGCTTGGTTTGAGCAGTCATTCTGTACTGAGAGAGTCCCTTTAAATCTATGGTTCATTCTGTAATATCTTTATCAGGCTGAAAAGAAGATGGTGACAGAAGAAGAAAGAGAAGCAGAGTTTGAGTATGCCAGGAAGAATGAAGCACTGATAACCAAGGAAGAGGAAATGTTTCAGGAATACGCCAAACGGGTGATTGATTCCGTCACCAAAGCCGGAGGAAATCCACTGGCATTGAAAAAAGCCGCTCATATCGGCACCGGAGGAGGACATGGCCCGGTGTACTCCAACAGAGGAGGCATACGACCGAGCTACCAAGTGCAGGACACCAGCGGCGTTCAGTTACCGGCATATCGTAACGATACCACCCAGCAAATAAAGGAAATATACGATTCTGGGGATGTTCAACAAGGGAAGAGGAGACTCGGCTTTACATTTTGAAGAGGCATTGTGTCCCAGTAGAAGCAGGGCGAATTCTATAATCCTGACATCACTTTTTAACAATGTCCTTATTAAATAAAGTAGAATAAATCCTGAATTACCGTATCTTAGCTGGATTATTTATTTTTTTAAGAATATTACAAGGAATCCTTAGATCAGTGGTGCTCAAAGCTGTTGTAAAATTACAACCCCCCACATGTTCAACATCCTGGGAGTTGTAGTCTTAACAGTGAAGAGTCGAGGTCATAATATACAAGGAAGAAATCGACACAGAAGTCTAGTAAGTAACAATTGGAATTGAAGGGGCTATCACATGATAAAGTGCTAATAAATATACCGTATATATGTTTAATATAAAAAGCAATTTTACAATACACTTTTTATGGGTACGGGGGAATGGCCTTCTGTCTGGGGATTTTCCTTTGTGTATCGGTACACGGCAGGGGTGCCCTTTGTCTCCTCTGCTGTTTGCGATTGCTATAGAGCCTCTGGCGGCGGAGATACGGAGGGATAGGGATATAGATATAGAAGTCATAGAGAGAAGATAGCTCTGTACGCGGATGATGTATTCTTATTTCTGGAAGATGCGCAGCAGTCTTTGAGGGTGGCTATGCAAAGTATTACTAAATTTGGGGCTCTCTCAGGACTATCTATCAACTGGGATAAGTCTGTGTTGCTACCCTTGGATGTGGCGGCTCCCCTGACAGGGAATCCTGCGATTCCCCTACGGGTGGGTTCTGAGTTCAAATATTTGGGTATTGTAGTTTCGGCTAAGATAGAGGATTATGTGCGGCTAAACCTGACTCCTTTGCTTGGAAAATTTCAGAAGATTGGGGCTTGGAATAAACTATTTTTGTCGGAGTCAATCTGATCAAAATGATACTTATGCCTCAGCTCCTCTATATACTGAATAATGCTCCAGTGTGGTTGGCGCAGAGAAAATTCTATAGAATTAATACTCTGTTTAGGGATTTAATTTGGAAGGGTGGACGGGCATGCATCAAATTAGAACATCTGCAGAGATCTAAGGATGAGGGTGGTTTGGCGGTCCCTAACTCTTGGATATATTATATAGTGTCTCAATGTCAGCATATGGTGGGCAGGGGAGAATCTAGCCAAAGTACATCAGCTGGAATAATCACTGAATTTATAGTGGGGAAGGGTCCATTCTTAGCTAGTTTGGAAGCGGGTAGATTTAGACTGAACCCAGAAAAATTTCCAACCATAGTTATGATGGGGAAAATTTGGCAGAAAATTAAACATTGGAGGGGGTGACAGAATTTACTCGATATGCATCAATTTGGTTTGACCCTAGAATGGCGGAGCACATGAGATTGCGGGGGTTTGGTCAGTGGAGGCGTATTGGCATTTGTTTCGTGTCTCAGTTGTTTGATGGTGGTGTGATTAAGATGTTTGAAATGCTCAGGAAGGAGTTTCCTTTGAGCCAGAAGATGTTTTTCCAGTATCTACCGCTGAGACATGCCCTAAATAAACAGAACGAACGTGTAGTTTTGCAGTCAGATAGTTTGTTGAATCTCATAGGACCTCGGAGAAATTCGAGGGGATTCTTTACCTTGATGTATAGGGGTCTGTTGGACACTTTTTTACTGAAACATCCGTTAACGGTGAGGAGAAAATGGATAGCAGATCTGGGTCCTTTATCGGAGTCTCAGTGGGCGTCCATATTACAATATCTTCCCAAGGTTTCTCTGAGTGAGGCTAGAAGGGTGTCATAGCTATATTTAGTCTATAGAGTTTATAGGACCCCTCTATGGATGATGAAGGCAGGACTGAGAAGAGACTCAAAATGTCCAAGGTGTTCTGAGGAAGGAGCCGATCTTCTACACATGATGTGGTCGTGTTCTCGTCTTCAGCCCTTTTGGGTGAAAATGCTCAATCTGATTGAAGAAGTGACACAGGTAAATGTTGTGCGAGACACGCTGACTTGCCTTTAGAGATGCATGGAAGATATTGCCACGGATGAATGTGGGAAATTGGCTATTGCAAGATTGCTTTTTGCCGCTAGGAAGCTTATTGCGATGCATTGGTTAGATAAGAAACCACAAGCGAGGAAAGAGTTTGTGAATAAAATAAACTTTGTGCTAATGGAAAGGAATATATACAGTATGTTAAGAGAGGTCAACATACAAAATTTGAAAATGTGTGGGGTGGATGGATGGAGATTCCGGGTGTGGCGTCTGCTGAGCTATTGCAGACTAGGTTCGTAGCTGGTTAATTGCATTAGTAGGAATCGTACTTGTGCGGCTGAGCCTATGTAAAGCTGTGTTTAAATTTATCAAGAGGTGATGTATTAGCTTGACAATGAAAGATATGGGAATGGGGTTTGGGTGGGAGGGGGAGGGAGAGGAGGGGTTGGATATTGGGTAAAGGAACTAGTTCATGTAAATCTGCTTTGTTATTTTGGTATATGTCTGGAGTTGTCAGACTGTACTACATTTTTTATATATGCCTTAATAAAAAGTACTTGATTTAAAAAAACAACAAAATAAAACAAAATGATACACTTTTTATAAAAAATGTGGTCCGTTCTCAAGAATGTAAGGATTTTTAATTATATAGGTTACTGCTTGTTGCCTACGTCACTGGCCACCTCTGCAGTCTATCAGCAGAGGACAGTTTCTTTGGCAAGGAGTGCTGCCCTCCTTGCCTATCTGCCATACAGATTGCAAGCAGTACTTTGAAGCTGACCAGATCACTGGAACCAAGCAGCTTCCGTGCCCGTGCTCTGCAGGAACTGCAGAGGCAGGGCTGCCTTCTGCTGCAGAGTCAGGGCAACCTCTGCTGCAGAGGCAGGGCAACCTCTGCTGGCAGAATCAAGCCAGTGGCTCAATCATGATAATGGCCCGAACTATCAATTTTTAGGAGCCTGCAGCTCACAATCCCATCCCCGGGCCGCAAGCAGGATGTTAGGAGACAGTAGAGCATTTCTGATTATTTATCTTGAGAACAAAAGTAATTGTTATAGAAGCTGTTTCTGTTACAGCTATACCCATTTCTTATACTTTGTTCTGAGCAGAGCATCGTCTTACGATCTGTTGTGGTAGCTAAATGAGGAACTTTTGTAAAAAGTAAATAGACTAAGGTTTGCTTCAGATGATCATATGGCACATTCTGGTTCACACACAGACTGTTAAAGCTCAGCTGTTTGAACCTGCCCAAACACTGACTTTTTGAGTTAAAGGAGTATTCCCATCTCAGAGATCCTATTTCAATGTATAGTAGGTGTAATAATAATATTAGCAAATACCTCCAATTAAAAACGTAGCAGAGTTCTTCTAATTAGCTATGTTGCTTCCCCATGTGCAGGGAATTGTGTGACGAACAGCAGACCGCTGCCGCCAAATTGCGACGGACAGCGGACCCTGTGCCACCAATGTCACGATCCCACCACTGACACGGGTGTATCAGCGGACGGAGGGACCCAACACACAGCCGGCACACGGCTATCACAGGCACAGTGGGGGCTTATCTTAGTTATCCCACCACTGGCACCATGTGACAAAAATACAGCAAGCTAATCTTGCTCTAACAATTTATCGCAGGGGGGTATTTTGGTAGCCCCACCACTGCTAACCACCTCCCAAGAACTGTGGGGATATATGTATATCCCTCTTTCTCAGTTCCACTTTGGAATTCACAGCTCTCCAGCTCCCCCCTTACCTTCAGGTCAGTCAGGGAACTGCACCTAGGATAATTAGTCACCAGATGGGCTGCTTGTTGTGCACGGGCAATTAGACTACTGCAGTAAGGGAATTATCAATGCTGTGGCCTCAACCACTCATTCAGCAATATAAGACCCTTCTGTACTGCCAGCTAGCCTCGCCAGCCGCGCACACCACGCTGCCACCAGCCACGCTTTACTTAATCAAAGAGTTAATTAAGATGGTCCGCAGCAAACCCCTGATTAGTAGCGATCTAAAAAAGGCGCATAGTTCACTTCTTAGAGCATGGAGACAGAGCTAATAGATTTTATCATTTATTCCCAAAAGAATGTGGGCAGTGATTACATAGATAAAAGTTGCTATAAAGTTGAGACATTACATATGTACATATATAAAACAAAGTGGATGAAAGAAAAGAAAGTAACACTCACATGTGCATAGTTGGTATTAGGCAGACCATGTGGCTGGGGGAGTGGCGCTTAACCAAACATCCCCACTCATCGGCATGTCTCTCTGGCAGGAGGACTCCAGCTGAACTGACTGGAATTTGGTAGGGAATACCTATAGCCTAGGGTCTGTGACCTCACGAAATGGGCGGTCTGGTGAAGTCCAACCCCCCTTCTCTCTGTTATAACTTAACTAAAAAGGCTATGATAACCATATCTTAATGGGGCAAGCTCGTATGAACACACCAAGGGTATCATGTTTCCCAGTGTAACTAACCCAACAAGAAAACATCAAAAATGCACTAGATAGGACACTCCATTTGGGAGCAATCCATATCTCAATTTCTGGAAGTCCAAGAATCGTGAAACTTAGGGGTTTAGAAAGCTGGATTTGTGCCCTTTGCAGAAATGTGAGGTTCATATCTCTGTCACAGGCGAAGTGCGTGCTAGGCTTCTTTTAATATTTCCTATACCTGTATTCAAGCCTCATGGTTTCAGAACAAAGCAATTCTTTCCCTTGCAGGGGGGAAGGCTGCGAGAGGAAATGGACGGTTTCATGTTACCAGCAAGCACAGAGCTGATGAGGGGGGGGTTGCAGCTACATGACAGGCTCGTCTCCTCAGTGTGTAGCAATGGGAGATTTCTAGAAGGTTCTAGAAGCATCATACTTTACTTTAACATACAGATCTTACAGACATTTTACATTACACCTCCCCCTTTTAGAGGGCGCTATGGAGGCATTACCTCTCGGTAATCGGCCATGCGCACCTCAGCGGGTTCACCCCGGCGGGACAACCCATCGGCATTACCATGTTCACTGCCCTTTTTGTGTTGTACCGTAAAATCGTACTGTTGAAGGGCAAGGCTCCAGCGGAGCAACCTTCCATTGGTTCTGGACACTGTGTGCAACCAGCTCAGAGGGTTGTGGTCGGTTACCACCGTGAAGGTGCGCCCGTACAGGTAGGGTTGCAAACGTTGCAGCGCCCACACCATGGCCAGACACTCCTTCTCGATGGTGGAGTATGCCACTTCCCTCGGCAAAAGTTTCCAGCTCAGGTACAACACGGGGTGCTCCTGGTTCCCCGAGTCGACCTGGCTGAGCACAGCACCGAGGCCAAACTCGCTGGTGTCGGTCTGCACCAGAAACGGGCGACTGCCGTCGACTGCTCTCAACACTGGAGAGTTGCACAGGGCTGCTTTCAAAGCTTGGAAGGCCGCCTCACAGTCATCTGTCCAGTTGACTGTTTGGGGTAGCCTCTGCTTGTTGAGGTCAGTCAAGGGTTTGCAAGGGCGCTTTAGTCTTGAACAAACCGCCTATAGTACCCTGCAGTGCCCAAGAAGGACTTCACCTGTTTCTTGGTCCTGGGGGTGGGCCAGGATGCGATTGCGTCCACCTTTTCTGGCTCCGGACTCATGGAACCCCCGCCTACCCGGTGCCCCAGGTAGTGGACCTCGCTCATGCCCATCTGGCACTTTCCCGGCTTGATAGTCAGGCCTGCCTGGTGAAGACTCTTGAGCACCTCCTGGAGAAGCTGAAGGTGTTCCATATGGAACTGAAGATGGCGATGTCATCAAAGTACTCCACCGCATACTCCTCCAGCCCCCGAAGCAGGTGGTTGACCATCCGCTGGAAAGTGGCAGGGGCATTTTTCATGCCGAAGGGCATGACCGTGGACTCGTACAGTCCAAAGGGGGTGATATAGGCAGATTTCTCCTGCGCCTCAGGGCTCAGGGGAATCTGCCAGTATCCCCGACTCAGATCCATGATGGATATGTACCTTGCTTTTGCCAACCGCTTAAGCAGATCCTCAATGCAAGGCATCGGGTGGGCATCAGAGGTTGTGATGGGGTTGAGCCCCCTGTAGTCCATGCAGAACCGGGTGGTTCGATCCTTTTTAGGCACAAGAACTACATGTGAGGCCCACGCGCTTTTTGACCGTCGAATCACCCCCAGCCTTAACATCTCATTGATCTCTTGGCGCATGACTTGTTGCACCTCCTCAGAGATCCGATAAGGTGTTCGCCGTAGTGGGGCGTGATTCCCGGTGTCCACCTCATGAACCGCTAACTCCGTCCTCCCAGGTCGGTTGGTGAACACGACCCGGAAGGGTTCCAGGGTTTCCACCAACTGCGACCGCTGAGATAAGGTTAGCAAACCACTTATCTCCATGTCCTCAAGGGACCCATTGGCCTTGGCTTGGGCCAGCATGTCCAGGAGGGGATCTTCCTCCCCATCCTCAGGCAGGTTGCAGACCGGTAGGACGCAAGCTTCACGTTCGTGGTGCGCCTTCAGCATATTGACGTGAAAGGCCGTGCGCCTACCCCAAGCATGGTCAAGCGTGACCACGTAGGTGACCGGGTTGAGCTGTTGGTGCACGACGTATGGGCCTTCCCAGGCTGCCTGAAGCTTATCCGTTGGTACGGGGACCAGCACCCACACCTTTTGACCCACCTGGTAGGTCCGCTCCTGGGCGTTCTGGTCGTACCAGTGCTTCTGGTCAGCCTGAGCCTGCGTCATGTTGTCATGCACCAACTGCGTCAAGGTCTGCATCTTGTCACGGAAGCGCATGACATAATTCACGATGGACACTTCTGTGGGGTTTGGCTCATCTTCCCAGGATTCTCTTATCAACCCAAGGGGTCCCCGGACTCGCCTGCCATACAGGAGCTCGAAGGGGGAGAACCCGGTTGAGGCCTGCGGAACTTCTCTGTAAGCGAACAGCAGGTGTGGGAGGTACCGCTCCCAGCAGCACCCATGGGTCTCAACCAGCATGCGGAGCATCTATTTGAGGGTACCGTTGAAGCGTTCACACAAACCATTAGTCTGTGGTTGATACGCACTCGATACCAGCAGCATCACCTGAATTTTCTCACAGAGAGCCTCCATTAGGCGAGACATGAATTGGGTCCCTTATTGGTAAGCATCTCCCTGGGAAATCCTACCCTTGAAAAGATGGTCACCAGTGCGTCAGTCACCTTATTTGCCCTGGTTGAAGACAGAGCTACTGCCTCTGGGTACCGGGTAGCATAGTCTACCGCTGTGAGAATGTATTGCTTTCCGGAGCTGCTGGGGACGGCCAGCGAGCCTACAATGTCACCGCGATTCTCTGGAAAGGCTCCTCTATCACCGGCAAAGGAATAAGGGGAGCCTTAAGAGCAGGCCCCGCCTTACCCACTTTTTGACAGGTGTTACAAGTGCGGCAGTATTGTGTTACATCTATCCCCATCTTGGGCCAATAGAAGTGTTGAGACAGCCGTGCTTTTGTTTTGCTGATCCCCAATTGTCCAGCGAGTGGAATCTCATGGGCAATCCGCAACAACTCAGTTCTGAACTGTAGGGGGACGACCAGCTGTCTTTCCCTCAACCACTCCTTTTTGGAATCTCTGGGTACTGTCTCCCGGTACAACCTTCCTTGTTCCCAGAACACCCTCTCCTTGACAGACTCGGAGGTGGGCGTCTCGGCGAGGCCTCTCAATTTCTCCAGGCTTGCATCTGAGTTCAGAGCAGCCTGGAACTCCTTGCTGGAGGCTGCCAGAAGTGACGTCAGGGTTCCTTCCTTACTGGGACCCTCTGGAACTGGCTCTGGGGTCACCTCTGGTTCAGTCTCTCCTGTAGCAGAAGAGGGTCCAGAAGGCAGGGCGCTACCTGCGATCCGGACACTCTGACTGAGTGTGAGAGCTGCTATGTATGCTGTCTCCCTGGGGATTTCTACAGACCCACCAATCGGCGCTGCTATGGGCCCTACCTCCCCATCCACCCCCAACACTCCAGGAGCAGTGCTACTTATGGGCCAGTTACCTTCCTCGGTGGCACTGGTCAGTTGCATGGCATTACCTTCCTCATGGTCCCCTTGCACTTCCCCATTTCCCTGAGCACCGTTGCTTGCTCCTGCCAGGGGTTCCTCAGCCGTCTCACTCCGCAGAGTGACGGGGCTGAGCACTTCGGTACTTGTGAACACATCTACCGTTTCAAAGAAATGGTTAACAGGTTCATTCGGCACAGATACATCATCATTCCTAGGAAAAGAAGGGTTAACAACGAATTAAACCCTTAAAATAACAACTACAACTCCCAAATTTTCCACATAAACCCTCATCTAATTATTACTCAGGGACATATAAAAAAACATGAAATGAAATGGATTACTGAATGTAAACCATGTGTCATTTCATGTCGGGTTGGGGAATGATTTGATAGAAGCCGGCAATTTAATTAGCGGCTATTCTGCTATGAAGAACTCTGTGAAATATAAATATATATATATGTTTGTCACAATGACATGTATATATATGTATATATATATGTATTCTATGTGTATATATCTATTGTTTTGTTTCTTTATTAAACTTGTCAGTGTGAGTTTACTGTAAAGCGCACTGAATTGCCGGCTTTTCTAAGACACCGGGTGCGTATTTCTCGCAAGTCACATGTGTGGTCCGTGTGTAATGCGTAATTTTAGCGCACCCATAGACTTTCATTGGCGTACTATGGGCGTAGTACGCTGACAATTGCAGCATGCTGCGATTGACACGGACCGTAGAATACGGACGAGAAATATGCGGCTGTTGGGAGCTGCCCCATAGAGAATCATTTGTCCGTGTGTAATGCGTGCTTTTAACGTCTCTCACTCGTCCGTATTCCTCTCTAGTGTGACCCCGGCCATAGTTGCATCGTTAATCATCAAGGTATTAGCAGGTAACACATTCAGTTTCCCATCATCATCACCAGGGTTAACGTTACCCTTATTATCAGATTGGGGGAGGGTGTTGAGGACATAGTATGCAACCATCCTCCCCAAGTCAGTCCCCAATAAAACATCAGTGGGCAGGTTTTCAGACACTCCCACTTCCCTCACCCCGCTCCCAGCACCCCAATCAAGGAATACTCGGGCCACTGGCAAGGGACAGCAGGTACCCCCGATCCCGATGACAGTCAGGGTTTTCCCCCTCAACAAACTCTTCAGGGGCCGCCAGTCCAGGACGGATGAGGGTTTGTTCAGCCCCGGTGTCCTTGAGGCCTGTAGCAAGACGGGCCCCCACCTGGACAGGTTGAACGTTGTTGTCAATCCTCCCAACCACACCTCCCACCAACAGAACAGAGGCGTTGACTGGGGGGTTCTTCGGCTTTTCCGGACAGGAGGAACGGAAGTGACCAGTCCGATTGCAGTTGAAACACTGGCGACTATCAGTAGTAGGCCTGGTGTTGACAACAGGGACAGGGCCTCCGGAGGGATGGCTAGCTGGGGCACTGGGATTGGTTGCAGGCTTACCCCCTCTCCAGCTGGTGGTGACTGGCCTCCACGTCTCTGGCTTCCGGTTGGCCTCATAGTTGTCAGCGATCTGCGCCGCTTTGTCCGCATTCGCTGGTTCGTGGTCCAGGATGAACTGTCGGACCTCAGCTGGGCAAAGATGCAGGAACTGGTCTTTGATCATCAGGTCCCGTAGTAGCTCAAAGGAATCAACGGACAGTCCATGGATCCACTGGTCAAAGTGGGTCCTGAGTTCTTGCACCACATCGCTATAGCTATCGTATGGGCCACGTTGGAGGTTACGGAACTTCTTTCGGTATACCTCAGGTGTCAGCTAGTATTTGGCGATCAGAGCCTGCTTTATGGCATCATAGTCATCATCGCCTTCTGGCGGAAGAGAAGAAAACGCCTCCAGAGCTTTGCCTTTTAGCCCTGGGGTCAAGTACCTGGCCCATTGGACCTTATCCAGCCTGTACTGTCTGCAGGCTTTCTCGAAGGCTCGCAGAAACGTGTCCAAGTCCCCATCCTTTTCCATCACGGGAAAATGCTCTGGCCGGGGTTTAGGACTCTGGACGCTGCTGGGCTCACTGCTTCGGGCTGTGGGGGCATTCCACCCTCGCTGGAGCATCTCCAGTTCATGGGCCCTCTGAGCTTCTCGTTCAGCCTCTCTTTCGGCTCGGGCCTCCTGCCGCTATTGCTGGATCAGCCTCACCCGTCCCTCACGGTCTTCGGCAGATAGGGGTCCAGCGTGCTCTGGTTGAATGTGGGGCCAGCGCTCAGGAGTGGAGCCTCTGCTGCAGCCCCATTGTCACTTGGGCCAACTTCTGCGCCCGCTGGACTCTGGGTGTTGTCCAGCTGCACCAGAGCCGCGATCAATTGATCTCTGGTTTTGCTTGGGCGTCAGTGCCTCGGTACGTGCATACTGCAGCAAGGTTTTCCTTTTTCTGCTGTCTGTACCAGTGTTCTCCTTTTGCCGCCATGGTTGCCAAAGAAAAGATAGAAAAGAAAAAGAGAAAGGGAGGGAATACTTGTAAGTACACAAAAAATGTCTCAGGACTAGTAACCACTGAGTCTGTTCTCCAAAACCTATGATGCAGGATTCCCGCAGGAACCGTGCAGGTTTTTAGTGAGAGGAATGATTGCTCAAACCAAATCACTAATGCACTAGGATTATCCCACCGCTCTGCCACCAATATGTGAGGAACGGCGGACCGCTGCCGCCAAATTGCGACGGACAGCGGACCCTGTGCCACCAATGTCACGATCCCACCCCTGACATGGATGTATCAGCGGACGGGGGGACCCGACACACAGCCAGCACACGGCTATCACAGGCACAGTGGGGGCTTATCTTAGTTATCCCACCACTGCCACCATGTGACAAAAATACAGCAAGCTAATCTTGCTCTAACAATTTATCGCAGGGGGGTATTTTGGTTGCCCCACCACTGCTAACCACCTCCCAAGAACTGCGGGGATTTATGTATATCCCACTTTCTCAGTTCCACTTTGGAACTCGCAGCTCTCCGGCGCCCCCTTTACCCTCAGGTCAGGGAACTGCACCTAGGATAATTAGTCGCCAGACGGGCTGCTTGTTGTGCACGGGCAATTAGACCACTGCAGTAAGGGAATTATCAATGCTGTGGCCTCAACCACTCATTCAGCAATATAAGACCCTTCTGTACTGCCAGCTAGCCTCGCCAGCCGCGCTTTACTTAAAAATTAAGAGGGTCTGCGGCAAACCCCTGAAATTAGTAGCGATTATCTAAAAAAGGCGCATAGTTCGTTTCTTAGAGCATGGAGACAGAGCTAATAGATTTTATCATTTATTCCCAAAAGAATGCGGGCAGTGATTACATAGATAAAAGTTGCTATAAAGTTGACACATTACATATGTACAAATATAAAACAAAGTGGATGAAAGAAAGTAACACTCACATGTGCGTAGTTGGTATTAGGCAGACCATGTGGCTGGGGGAGGGGCGCTTAACCAAGCGTCCCCACTCATCGGCACGCCTCTCTGGTAGAACTCCAGCTGAACTGACTGGAATTTGGTAGGGAATACCTATAGCCTAGGGTCTGTGACCTCACGAAATGGGCGGTCTGGTGAAGTCCAATCCCCCTTATCTCTGTTATAACTTAACTAAAAAGGCTATGATAACCATATCTTAATGGGGGATGCTCGTATGAACTCACCAAGGGTATCATGTTTCCCAGTGTAACAAACCCAACAAGAAAACATCAAGAATGCACTAGATAGGACACTCCATTTGGGAGCAATCCATATCTCAATTTCTGGAAGTCCGAGAATCGTGAAACTTAGGGGTTTAGAAAGCTGGATTTGTGCCCTTTGCAGAAATGTGAGTTTCATATCTTTGTCACAAGCGAAGTGCGCGCTAGGCTTCTTTTAATATTTCCTATACCTGTATTCAAGCTTCATGGTTTCAGAACAAAGCAATGCTTTCCCTTGCAGGGGGGAAGGCTGCGAGAGGAAATGGACGGTTTCATGTTACCAGCAAGCACAGAGCTGATAAGGAGGGGGGGGGTTGCAGCTACATGACAGGCTCGTCTCCTCAGTGTGTAGCAATGGGGGATTTCTAGAAGGTTCTAGAAACATCATACTTTACTTTAACATACAGATCTTACAGACATTTTACATTACACATTGCATTAGCTTAGATATCCAGTTACGACCACTAACAACTATCATTATATTCGAGGTTGTCACCATGGATACCTAAGCTACTACAATGCCCTGCACACGGGGTAAGCTATATAGCGAATGATAACTACTATATTTCTAATTGGAGGTATCTGCCAATATTATTATACCTACTCCATATTGGGATAGGATCTTGGAGATGGAAATACTGCTTTAATGCTTTATGCTAAGCTGGGAGTGATTGTTTAAGATGTGGACTATCCTCAATTCATGACTCCAGTAGATGTAAATGGGCATTATGAGAACAGCATGTTTCCTCAAGATACAAAAAACAATATGTCCCAGATGGCAACATTCCTATAAAATTAATCCCTTACCATGTCTAGGCAATTAACTATCAACCTTGAGTAGCCTAGAGCACTAAAAAATAAAATAAACCTTGTATCTTTAAGAAATTGACTTATTTTAGGGAAAATTAAGCAAAACAAAAATCTCACTAGTTTAGCAAATCAGAAAAACAGGATTTTTTGGTTGCTTACCGTAAAGTTGGTTTCTCATAGCCTTCACTGGGGGGACACAGGAACCATGGGGTGTATACTGCTGCCACTAGGAGGCTGACACTATGCACAAAAAAGTTAGCTCTTCCTCTGCAGTGTACACCTCACTGACTGGCACTAGGCTACTCAGCTAGTGAGAAAGCAGAAGTAACAAAAAGGAAAGGAGCAAACAGACAACTCACTGGGACAATAGAACACAGAAGAAAGAACAAGAGTTGCTAAACATGGGTGGGTGCTGTGTCCCCCAATGAAGACTCAGAGAAAGAGATTTTACGGTAAGCAACCAAACAAATCCTGTTTTCTCTATTGCTTCATTGAGGGACACAGGAACCATGGGACATCCCAAAGCAGTCCCTGGGGAGGGAATAGCTGAAGCTTCGTTCAGGTCGGAGAACTCACCATTGCCGCCTGCAAGATCCTTCTGACTTGGCTGGCATCCGCTGAAGCGTAGGTATGGACCTTATAAAATTTGGTGACCTTGTGGATGGAAGACCAAGTTGTCGCTTTGCAGAGCTGTAGGGCAGAAGCCCTATGGTGCACCGCCCAGGAGGCACCCACTGCTCGGGTAAAGTGAGCCCTGATCCCAGGGGGAGGCACTCTGTCCTTGACCCGGTAAGCCTCCAAAATCGCCGTTCTGATCCAGCGAGTAATCGTAGCCTTGGAGGCCGGAAGACCTCTTTGCGCAACATCAGGAATGACGAAGAGAGTCCGTCTTCCTTAAGAGGGCGGTCCTAGCCAGATAGACCCTCACCAGGTGTAGCAACGAACGCTCCAGAGGATAGGCCGGAGCAGGACAAAAGGAAGGGAGGACAATATCCTCAATTAGGTGGAAGGCAGACACTACCTTGGGAAGGAGGAAGCCGCAAAACCACCTTATGCTGGTGCAGAACCAAAAAGGAAGGTGACAGGAAAGGGCCAAGTACTCCGAAACGTGCCTAATGGAGGTGATGGCCACCAGAAACGCCACCTTCCAAGACAAAGGACAGGGAAACCTCTCAGAGTGGTTCAAAGGGAGGACCCCTCAGAGCCTCAGAACTAGATTGAGGTCCCAGTGGTCCACCAGTGTCCTGTATGGGGGAACCGCATGCGCAACCCCCAGAAGAAAAGTTCTAACCTGACAATGAGAGGATAAATTCTTTTGGAAAAGTTTGGAAAGTGCTGACACCTGACCCTTTAGGGAACTTAGGGCAAGACCAGCATCCAAACCCACCTGGAGAAATGCCAAAACGGAAGGAAGAGAACATAGGTGGAATACGTTGAGACTCACACCAGCTGAAATAGGCTTTCCAGGCGCGATAATAGACCCTGGAAGATGACGGCTTCCTAGCCTGGATCACTCGAATCTGAAAGACCGAACGCTCTTAGCACCGCGATTTCAACAGCCACGCTGTTAAATTGAGCGACCAAGAATTCTGGTGGCAGGTTGGACCCTGGGACAGAAGATCCGGTCTGTCTGGGAGCCTGCAGGGGATGTCCGAGAACCTAGACTTTCTGGGCCAATCCGATGCGATCAGTATGACCGGCACCCCCTCTACCTTGATCTTCAACAGCTTGGGAAGGAGGAGGGGAGGAAACAGAAAGGGAAGCGCAAACTGGGACCAGGGAATGGCCAGAGCGTCGGCGCCCACCGCGAGTGGGTCACAGGACCTGAAGACGAACCGTGGGACTTTCCTGTTCAGTCAGGACGCCATGAGGACTACATCCGCAGTCCCCCATTGAATGCAGATCTCATGGAAGACCTCCTGATGCAGGGACCACTCTCCTGCCGCGAGACCTTCCCAACTGAGAAAATCAGCAGCTCAGTTGTCCACGCCAGGAATATGAACTGCGGATATCGTTGCCTCTGCCAAGAGAAGATTCTTGGCTACCTTGGCCATCACCGAGAAACCCTGGGTCCCTCCCTGGTGATTGACATATGCCACCGCTGTGACATTGTCCGTCTGAACTCGGATTGGCAGACCCCTGAGAAGCCTTTCCCAGTGGAGGAGGGACAGAATAGCTCTTAGCTTGAGGATGTTGATCAGCAGAGAATTCCTCCGCCGACCAACGTACCTGGACAGTCAGATGACAAAATACCGCTCCCCAGCCAAGAAGGGTGGCATCCATCAACACCACCTTTCAGTGGATAGGAAGGACCTGCCCTGGAAAAAGAGAGGGGATTCCAGCCACCATTTGAGAGATCGTTTGACTCGGTGAGAGTGCCAAAACGGATGATCCAGGGAGAGAACAGACATGTCCCACTGCAAAAGGATGGCCTGCTGAAGAGGTCTAGAATGGAATTGGGCAAAAGGGATCACTTCCGATGCTGCTGCCACCATCCTTCCTAGAACCTTCATGGCTGAGCGGAGGGAAGCAAAGAGACTTGTAGAGAGTGAACTCCCCACTAGAGGATCACTCTCTTCTCTTCGGGATGAAAAACCCTTGCCTGACGAGTGTTGAATAGCATGCCTACAAAAATGATGCGCTGAGTCGGAACAAGGCAGAACTTTTTCCTGTTGACAAGCCACCCAAAACGGGAATGGTGTCGAGAATGATGGCAAGGCTGTCTTGGGTCTGAGAAAAGGACGGAGCCTTGATGAGGACGTCATCGAGGAACAGGATGAGGACAAGACCTCTGATCCTCAAGATGGCCATCAATGCTGCCATGATTTTGGGGAAAACCGTGGGAGCGGTTGCGAGACCGAACGGCAGGGCAACAAACTTTAAATGATGCTGATGTACTGCAAAACGCAGGAATCTCTGATGCCCTGGGAAAATAAGGACATGAACAAAGGCGTCCTGAATGTCTATGGAGCACAGGAATTCCTGCACCTCCATGGAAGCAATTACTGAATGGACTCCGTTCTGAAATGTCTCAGGCGGACTCTCCTGTTCAGCAACTTCAGATCCAGAACGGGCCGAATGCCGCTGTCTTTCTTTGGCACCACAAACAGGTTTGAATAGAAACCTGTGAAGCATTCTCATTCCGGGACGGGAATGATTACCCCCGAACTGAGGCGATGGCTGCAAAGAAACCCGAAACCAGAGAAGGATCCCTTGGGGGACGGGATTCGAAGAATCGATCTCGGGGCTGCGAAACAAAATCTATTTTGTATTCCGAAAATACAACCTCTCTGACCTTTGCGTCCTCCACCGAAGCTAGCCAAACATCTCTGAAAAAAGACGACGACCGCCCAGCCTGGGAGATACGCTGGGTTCTTGACATGAGTCATGTTGAGGAATATCTGCTGTCACTTCACACGTGCGCCTTAGGGCCCGACCGCGCGCACACTCTGCCCTTATCCTGCGGCATGACTTGACCTGGCAGTATTGCCAGGCCAATAGAGGGCAGACACAGGGTATTTCAGGCTGCCCTCCCCCAGTGGAGGCGCTTGATTGAGTTCTGCTCCCATACTTAGGCCCTATCTAGCCGTTGATGGCTATCTATACCTTGAGCTCTGTTCTAACCCCGTGTCTCCCCTTCAGTCTCTTCCAGAGCCTGCTCCTGCCTGCTGTCATCCTGGTGTCTCTTTCCATCACCACCTCCGCCCTTTCCAGCCTGCCTTACCTCTCTACCTCCTGGTTTCCTGTCTCCTTAGTACCTTCCACGTTTAGTCCTTTGTGCTTTGCTTGCTACTTTGTCTTGTCTCCGTTTTTGTGTATTACCTCTGAGCCGACCCCTGGTCCTGGCATCAATGGTGCTAGAGGTCCCTGAGCTTGCTCCCAAACGATCCCTGTATAGGGTTGGCCAAATCTGGTGCGCTCGCTCGGGGGAGTTTCGGTATCACAGTCCAGTGGGTCCTCTCAAGGTATTCGCCGCCTCCGGCACAACATCGTAACACAATGTCTGTTGTTCATTTTCATAAATTTTTGATTTATTATTACTTTTGTCAGATTCAAGTTATTTCTGTCACCATTGTGGGGTTTTCTATCATTAAACGAGGGGTACTAACAATTTTAACCACATGTGTATACCAGCCAGGGGAAGGCCATAAGACCACTCAAATGGCATGCAACTAGTGAATGCAGACTTATGGGACATTGCAGCATTTGTCAGGGAAATCTCCAGACTTATACTTACGGCTAAATACACAGATGCAGTGTGTGGTAAGTCTTAGTGACAGGGCACTTTCTGGATAATGGAGGGGGAGGGGGAAAAAAAAAAAAAAAAAAGACTGCAGGTCTCACCTTTAATGGTACCAGCTTATTCAGATTATGTACAGTAATAAAGGACACACATTATCTGGATACAGAAAATAAAAAGATTTGTACTTCACAGAAATATTATATCACCAGCAAATAGGAAAAAAGAAATTAAGATCATAAAACAAAATTCATCATAGTGAAGTTTTCTTTTAAGGTGGAAAATCTAAACCCAAGACTGACATGCCACATAAACTCATGAGCAATCAACTTCATTTTTTAGGGGTTTGCAATGAGCACAGAGGCCTGGTTGCATCGGTAGTCCGTGGACCTGCAGGTAGGGAGAGGTCCGACAACTATGGATTATTAACGTTGTGGCTGTAGGATCAGGGTTCAGAAAATCTTTGCGCTCAACTCTTAATATGTGCAATATGTGCTTATAAGAGGGAGGATTGCAAGAATTTTTTTGCAAAATCACTTGCAATAAATGTTCCCATATGAGTGTTAGTTGCATGGAAGTCCTGCTTTCTGCAGGAAAAAAATACAAAATTAACAACTACTCATGGGCAACTCCATACTTTGTCACTATAGAGTCTGCGACGTTCCTTCTTCCCCCCTCCCCCCGGAAGCCTACAACTGAAATTACAAATGTACGGGCCAAAAATGAAGATTAGGTGAAGTATACAATATGCAGGTCATAGTAGACCTTGGCATCTGTGATTTTTCATCATCTGATAGAGGCCAAAAGCCATAATTCTGCAAAAAGGAAACATTGGGTCTTTAAAGGGAATCTGTCACCCTTTTTTGAGATATCATATAATGATATCATTCAATTGTGTGTCACATAAGGATTCTCTTAGTACTTTTGCTTCCCCCTGACCCCGCACCTTTCATGCATAAATACCTTTCTATATCGGTTCAGATGTATGTAAACTGCCGCTGTCCGGTCCGCTGGGCGGAGCTTATTCAACTGCTCCCCCACTCCCTGTCTTGCTCTATACATTTCTTCTTGTGTAGAGCAAGACAGGGAGGGGGAGAGCAGTTGAATAAGCCCCGTCCATCGGACCGGACCGCAGCAGTTTACATACATCTGAACCGATATAAAAATGGTATGTAAACTGCTGTCCGGTCCGCTGGGCGGGGCTTATTCAACTGCTCCCCCCCTCCCTGTCTTGCTCTACACAAGAAGAAATGTATAGAGCAAGACAGGGAGTGGGGGAGCAGTTGAATAAGCCCCGCCCAGCGGACCGGACAGCGGCAGTTTACATACATCTGAACCGATATAAAAAGGTATTTATGCATGAAAGGTGCGGGGTCAGGGGGAAGCAAAAGTACTTAGAGAATCCTTATGTGACACACAATTGAATGAGATCATTATATGATATCTCAAAAAAGGGGTGACAGATTCCCTTTAAAGCACGGTACGGTCCTACTACTGAGACTGGTAATATAGTAGTACTGGTAACGAAGTATTGCCAAATAGGATCAGTTTAATCATAGAACATGCACTTTTTTTTATATATTCCCACAGAAAATATATAATTTTTCTCTTACAGTCGCCAAGTTACCAAGGGAAAAAGCAGAACAAAAAAAAAAAAAAATAAAGCTCAGAATCATTCTTGGTTGACAGTTTTCCATCTAAATTTTTTTTTCTTTTGTTTGGGGCAGGCAGGGAAAGTTGTTTACTAAAAATCTAATGAATACAAATGATCCAGACCAAGGAATATCAAAAACGTAGAACTTAAAATGTATGCTTTTAAAAAAACAAAAAAACAAAACAAAAAAAGCTGAATGTCCTCCAGTCCAACAGTAGATAGTACTTCTATTTCATTTTTCACTTTTCTCTTCAATGCTTGTAGGACTCGATTGGTTATTTAATTTTTCTTCTTTTGTTTGGGGAGAACTCCTCTCCCGACTGCGGGACTTTCTGCTTGTCTCCTTGTCGTGTGAAGACCTTCTTTTCTCCTCGTCTCGGCTCCTTTGGTGGGATGAGCGGTCTTCTTTATGTGAACTATGTGTAATGGAATCTGGACTTACATGATTTCGGCTTGTCCTTCGAACTCGCTTACTGTCAGGACTACTGCTACGAGACTCCCTCCTCTTATGGCTTTCCCTCTCTGTGGTCTTTTTCTGAGAGCTACTTTCTTCCTTTCTGGAGGAATCTTTGCTTTTACTCTGACTGACCTCCCTATCTGAAGATTTTGAGCCTCCCCTACTTCTGCTTCTTTTATCTCTGGACTTCTCTGGAGTTCCCTTTCGGTCTTTGGATCTTGAGCGGCCTCTTCTCCTGGTGTCTTTTTCCTTGCTTTTAGTGTGGTCTTCACTCCTCGTTCTGTCATTCTCCTTACTTCTTGAGAGAGTTCTTCTACCATCTTCTCTACTTTTGCTCCGCTCCTTGGTTTTACTATTAGATCTATGCTTCTTCTCAGATTCCCTCTCCTTGCTCTTGCCTTTTTCATGCCTCTCTTTGCTTTTCTGATGCTCTTTGCTTTTAGCTCGCTCCTTGCTTTTAGCTCGCTCCTTGCTTTTAGCTCGCTCCTTGCTTTTAGCTCGCTCCTTGCTTTTAGCTCGCTCCTTGCTTTTAGCTCGCTCCTTGCTTTTAGCTCGCTCCTTGCTTTTAGCACGCTCCTTGCTTTTAGCACGCTCCTTGCTTCTGCCCCTTTCCTTACTTTTACTCCTCTCCCTCTCATTTTTTGACGTACTGTGCCTCGATCTCTCCTTACTCCTGTTCCTCTCTTTGTCTTTTTCCTTGTTACTTAAGTGCTTTTCTTTATTCCTTCCCCTCTCGTGCCCCCTTTCCTTACTTCTTGAACGACTCCTGTCATCATGTCTGCTTTGCTTATAATGTCGGCTATTTTTTACATTCTCTTTGCTTTCGCTCCTTCTTTCTGATGTTCTTTTTCTCCGCGAGGTCTTGTCCTGTTTTTCTTCATTTTCTTCAGACGCTCTGTCCTTGCTGCTTGGCTTGCATTCTTTGCTTCTCTTCCTGTGATCACTTTTTTTGTGCGGACTCTCAGAACCTTCTCGTTGACCGGACTGTTTCCTCTCTCTTCCTCGAACAGGACTTTTCTGATCATCTTTGTCATTTAATTCACTCCTGTATATATAAAAAAGCAATAAATAAACATAAGCTATTCCTACAGGGGTATTCCAATAAAAAGAAAGCTGAAAATATTGAATTTTTTTCTATAGTCTATATCACAGATGTCACACACCAAGAGTGGAGTTGGTGCAAATAGATATGCAGGACCTGGGCCATTGGCCACATCAGTGATCGTTGGCTTCTGGATGGGAGTCACGAGAACCACCCCTTACTCAACCTCATCCGTGGTTCTTCTGTTGAATAACCAGCCAGGTGTGACGTCACATAGACATCATGCCACAACAATGATGTTGCATCAGGCAAGTAGAGACGTGATGCAGTCTGGTAGGAGGCCGTTCTCAGGGCTCCCCCCCCAGCGGCCGCGCTGACATGGCCGATAGGTCGTGTCCTGTAAATTGATTTACACCAACTCTAATCATGATTAACAGGAGATTTTCTGAACTTATTAAAACTCATGCTTAGTCGAAACAAAGCAACAATACACCCTGCCTCTTAAGAAGATGGCAAGTTAAGTATTGGCACCTCTACACAGTCTATACTTTTCAGGTGGGTACTAAATGTAACTTGAAAAGTGTGGTCTGGAGCCTTACTTGTCTGAAATCATGAAATGGTCCTTTAAAAAAAGGGACGCAATGATAATATTAGGTAGATGGTAACAAAAGGGCTGTGCGTAGGGTCTGTGCACAGCTGGCATTACAGAATCTTGGTTGCCTTCTGCAAAGCACGTGAGCTCAATGTCCAACTGTGGGACCAGGTCAATTTGTAAAGGCTACGTGTATCGGTACAACGTACTTATCTCCCTTGATCCAGCGTTCTCCACTTGAATATCTCATTCTCTGGGTTCTTTGCATTTCCTGTCTCCAGTGTGGAGGAGTTTCACTTCTCCTAAAACGATCTCTAGACCTAGACCTTGAGGGTGTACGGTAGCGCTAAAAATTAAGATGAACATGTTAGACAAAAATGTAAGCTTCTCTACAATCAAAACCAAGACACATTTTCAAACTGACCCTATGGTGCGCATGTATGTAGGTCTGCGGATAGGACTGATGTGACTGCGCCCTCTACATAGCTTTCTGGGATATGTCATGGCGGTATGAGTAAAAGAGCAATAAACAACCATCTGTGACTACTATCGTGCGTAGAAATGAACCATCATCACTGTCTATGGGACGGACACTATGAAGATACTGGGTTGTGATGGTCACTGTGGTTATACTACAAACTGTGCAGCCTGCAATTCATTAGAGCACAAGATATCATCTAAAAAGAACTCCTTGAATATATAGAAGGTTTTAAAGGAAAGTCATATTCCATATAAATATTATTTCAGACTACAAACAGGCATTTTTATTCAAATTGTTGCACACTTTGCTTCTTCAGGTGCAACTGATGGTAGCTGCGCAGAAGCCTCCTAACAAAAGGTGTATAGCCTAAAACCCATCTGTAGGGAAAAAACAAAAAACAGCATAAGCCCCCTAAGATGTCCAGATGATACGGCGATGTACATTTCCAGTGCAGAGAGTAGCAGATAATATCGCAGGTTTGTTATGTATGGAGCTCAGACGTCTACACAATCCACAGATAGCAGATACGGGAGAATTAGGTACAAAGCAATTAGAGATAAAAACTAAATACGTACTCTTGGACCTCTGCCCTTGATTTTCCTTCCAGACCTTGTCACTAATAGTCTTCGCTGATAAAGTGAACTATGAAGATGAAAACATAGAAATCGGAGCATTATAGAAATATATGTACAATTTAACTATGTATTGAAGTGCAAGGAAACCAGGTCTGACCACTATGTTTTCATGGTAGATTACAACTATAGAGGGATTTTTGGTTCTTACCATAAAATCTCTTTCTTGAAGCCTTCATTGGGGAACACAGATTACCATGGGTGTATGCTGCTGCTGCCAGGAGGCTGACACTATGCAAAATAAGAAAAACTTAGCTCCTCCCAGGCAGTATACACCCGCCGACAGGCAGGAAATACCTCAGTTGGTGAAAAAAGCAGTAGGAGAAGAACAATAACCCTTAACATGTACCAACCCAACAAGGGGCTCGTAGGCCCAACACGGTACCACTTAGGGAGGGTGCTGTGTCCCCCAATGAAGGCTTCAAGAAAGATTTGACGGTAAGAACCAAAAATCCCTCTTTATCGCTTCATTGGGGGGACACAGATTACCATGGGACGTTCCAAAGCAGTCCCGAGGGTGGGAACAGCAACAAAGGAACGAAAGAAGGGCTTAGGTCGGACGACGTGCTACCGCCGCCTGCAGAACCTTCCTACCAAAAGCTGCATCAGACGAGGCCTAGGTATGATCCCTGTAAAACCTCGCAAAGGTGTGCAAAGACGACCAGGTAGCGGCTCTGCAAAGTTGTAAGGCCGACGCCTGGTGTCGCACAGCCCACGAAGCTCCCACAGCCCGGTTGGAGTGGGCTCTCACTCCCGGAGGGGGCCATTTCTCCTGAAGTCGGTAGAACGAATCCAGAGAGCGATTGTGGATTTGAATGCAGGAAGCCCTTTCCGGCGACCTTCAGAAATGACAAGCAGGGAATCGGATTGCCGAAGAGAAGCGGTCCTGGCAAGATAAACTCGCAAGGCTCTCACTACATCCAGTTTGTGGAGCGACTTTTCCAGCGGGTGAACATGCGCGGGGCAAAAAGAGGGAAGGACGATATCCTCATTAATGTGTAAAGGGGAAACCACTTTTGGAAGGAAAGATGGAACTGGCCCGAGAACGACCTTATCCTGATGGAGGATTAGGTACGGGGAACGACAGGATAAAGCCGCCAGCTCAGACACTCTGTAATGGCGATCAGGAACGTTACCTTCCATGAGAGAAGGGACAGAGGAATGTCCTGGATAGGCTCGAACGGCGCCTTTTGAAGAGCGCCAAGAACGAGATTGAGGTCCCACAGATCTATCGGAGAATGATGAAGAGGCGCCACGTGGGCGACTTCCTGGAGAAAGGTCTTAACTTGCGTTAAGGGGGTCAGTTCCCTCTGGAAAAGGATCGACAGAGCTGATACCTGGCCCTTGAGAGTACTGAGGGACAGGCCCGCATCTAAGCCGGACTGGAGGAAGCCAAGAATGGATGGAATGGAGAAAGACAATGAAAAAACATTGTTATCGTCGCACCAAGGGAAAAAAGCCTTCCAGTACCTATGGTAAATGCGGGAGGAGGCTGGTTTCCTAGCTCTGATCATGGTCTGGATGACCTGGTTGGAAAAACCTGATTCTCTGAGGATCGCGGCCTCAACGGCCATGCCGTTAAACTCAGAGACTGAGAATTCTGGTGGTAAAGGGGGCCTTGAGAGAGAAGATCTGGACGGTCTGGAAGCCTCCAGGGGAAGTCCACGAGCATGTTCACCAGCTCTGCGTACCAAGGTCGTCTTGGCCAGTCTGGAGCCACCAGAATTACTGGGATGTTTTCTAATTTGATTTTCTTGATCACCCTTGGGATCAGGGCAAGAGGAGGAAACAAGTAAGGAAGTTGGAACTGGGACCACGGAATTACAAGGGCGTCGCACCCGACCGCTAGAGGGTCCCTGGATCTGGCTACGAAGTGAGGAACTTTGTGGTTCATTCGAGATGCCATGAGATCGACGTCCAGAGTGCCCCAACGCTGGCATATCTGATTGAAGACTGTGGGATGAAGGGACCATTCGCCTGACGCAAGGCCCTGGCGACTTAAGAAGTCGGCTGCCCAATTTTCCACTCCTGAAATGTGAACGGCGGAGATCGCCGGAATGTGACGCTCTGCCCAACGCGGTATCTTCGCCACTTCTGTCATTACCTGCCTGCTGTGAGTACCGCCTTGGTGGTCTATGTACGCCACGGCCGTGGCGTTGTCCGATTGAATGCGCACTGGTTTGCCTACAAGGAGAGGCTGCCAGCAGAGGAGAGCAAGGAAGATCACTCTGATTTCCAGGAGGTTGATGGGAAGAAGAGTCTCCTGGGCGTTCCAGCGCCCTTGGACCATCTTCCGATGGAAAACTGCCCCCCATCCTAGAAGACTGGCGTCGGTGGTGATGACTTGCCACTGAGGCGGGAGAAAGGACCTTCCTCATAGAACTGATGCCGGTATTGTCCACCAAGTCAGAGATTGCTTTACTTTGAGAGGAAGGAGTATGGGACGGTCCAGAGAAACCGAAGTCTTGTCCCAGGCAGAAAGGAGGGACAGCTGGAGCGGACGGGTGTGAAATTGTGCGAAAGGCACTGCTTCCATGGAAGCTATCATCTTCCCGAGGACCCTAATGCAAGACCGGAATGGGTCCTGATCGTTTCCGGGATCGGACCCCTTGCAAAGGGCTGAAAATTTGTCCCTCAGAAGAAACACCTGGGCTAGATTCGTGTCGAATTCCATGCCCAAAAAGGTCAGACGCTGAGAAGGGTGCAGGATGGATTTCTCTTTGTTGACTATCCATCCGAGACGGGCAAGAGTATCGAGAGTTATCTGAAGACTTTGGAGACAGTCTTGACGGGACGAGCCCTTGATCAGGAGATGGTCCAGATAAGGGATAATGAGAATCCCCCTGGAGCGCAGAATGGCCATGACTGTTGCCATCACCTTCGTAAAGACACGGGGAGCGGAGGCTAGGCCGAATTGGAGGGCCGTGAACCGATAGTGATCTTCTTGAATCGCAAAGCGGAGATACCTCTGATGTTGCAAACAAACAGGGATGTGAAGATAGGCATCCTGTATGTCCACCGAGCAGAGGAACTCTCCGTGTTCCATCGAGGCTATCACCAAGCGCAGTGACTCCATCTTAGTGGAGGATTCACACGTGGCGATTGAGCAACTTGAGATCCAAGATTGGGAACCGTCTTTTTTCGGGACTACGAAGAGATTCGAGTAAAACCCTGAAAACCGTTCATTTGAAGGTACGGGAACGACGACATCGGCGGAAAGGGAGGAGACGGCCTGAAGGAACCCTGGGGTCTGGGACGGCTGTCTTGGGGGTCGAGAAAGAAAGAAGCGACTGTTTTGGGGGGGGGGAATTCAATTTTGTAACCGGATATGATGATTTCCCTGACCCAAGCGTCGATCACGATCACGTCCATGAAAGAAGAGAGCCTGCCTCCCACCCTGGAAGAAATTCCAGGTGGGGGGTGACCCGTCACTTTGAGGAGAATCTACCGGAGTGGGAGCCTGAGGACCTGGAGGGTTGGCCTCTTGATTTCCAGCGAGCAGCGGGTTTATGTGATGGTTTTCTGCGATCTCTGGAGGCCGAGGTTCGGTCCTGCTGGGATGATCCTTCTGCGGAAGAGAAGGAGCGAAAGGACCTAAACGGTCGAGGAGCCTTTCTGTTGAAAAAACGTCTAGGCCGAGACTGAGGAAGGGAGGTACTTTTCCCACCAGTGGCATTGGAAATTATTTGATCCAGCTTGGCGCCAAAGAGTCTAGAGCCGAGAAATGCCAAATTGGTGAGCGACTTCTTGGAGGTGGTGTCCGCACTCCATGACTTCAACCAAAGGGATACGGCGTATAGCTACTATGTTGCTGTTATAGCTCTTGCTACACACCCAGCCACATCTAAGGAGGCGGCCAAAAGGTATTTACCCGCATGGTTAATTTGGTCTGCTAGATCTGACAGCTGATCCTGAGGGGCGGACGATAGGATGCCCCTGCGAAGGATTTTTGCCCAAGCTGAAATGACTTTCGCCACCCAGGCAGAAGCGAAGATAGGGCAGAGAGAGGCGCCAGAAGCTTCAAAAATTGATTTAGCCAGGGATTCTATTTGCCTGTCTGTTGGATCTTTCAGGGATGCCCCGTCCAGGAGGGACAGAACCGTCTTAGAAGAGAGACGGGAAACTAGTGGGTCCACTTCGGGGGCTTTGGTCCATTTTGTAAGAAGTTCCGCATCAAATGGTTACAGGATGTCTAAGTACCTGCGGCCTGAGAAACGCTTCTCAGGGTGTTCCCAGTGTTTGGTTGAAGTAATCTCGAACTCTTTGTGATTAGCAAAGGTTCGGGAGGGAGGTTTCGCTCGTTTAAAGGGGACAGAGCCGTCCTGAAGGGGAGCCTTATCTTCCTTTATTTCGGGCGTCTGGAAAATAGCCGATATGAGACTATTGACCATGTCCTGTGTTTTAGACATGTTGTCTGCCTCTGAGTCAGATCCAGATTGCGGATCATTATTTGACCTAAGGTCGTCTTCTGACGAGGGAGACGAGGAAGGCCACCTGGGTGGAACGGACGGACTTGGCGAGCTGGGAGACGAGCTCGAAAGATCGTGCTTTCTGGAACTCCTACCCGGTCTGTCCCTCTGAAGGTCGCGGTCAGGTGCGGACGACTCACCGTGAGGGGCGGTCGGGACACAGGTGGCTGTAGATAGCTGAGGTAATCGTTCTAAGACCTGGACCAGGGACTGAGAAACTTTAGTCAGGTCAGAGACATTGCAACAGCCCACTCTGGGGGAGGGGGAGTGCACTCATCTCGGGACTCGGGGTGCTCCTGTGGGGCAGACATCGCGGAAGGACTGCAGGACGGACAGAAAGGAGACGACCGACCTGACGCCCACTTCTTTTTGCAGCGCGCGCAGGCGTAGTGGGTAACGGAGGGTCTAGCGTAAGGAGCCCTTGCAGGGTTGGGCATATACGAAACCTGCGGTATTACTGCAGCCAGTATCTGTAAGGGTAGTACTGCCGAGGGGGCTAGAATAAGGGGCTCAGAAATATGAGAGCCTACCGTGACCAGCACCGATATCTGATGCGCAGCAGAAGCAGCTGTGTCCCCCAAGCTGAGATCCGTTGTGAGTCGCACCCGAGGTCTCAGAGAGGCGCAGGACCTTAGAGATGGGCGGTGCTGGGCGGCAGCGCTGCGCAATTGGCTGAGGACTGCGGGGGGCGGGTCAGAGGGAGCTATGAACAGAAAGTAGCCCTGCGATAGGCTAATAAAAGGCGCCAAGCAAGCATGCGCTCCGTGACCCGGAGCATAAGTGAAAGTGAGCTGCGCCGGCTTCTGCCCCCGGAGTCCCTGATTCTGAAGCGATTAGCCCGGTGCCTGAGAGAGGTATGAGGAAAGGGACCTGCTGACTGCTGCTTCTTAGCAGCGTACCCGGCGTGGGAGAGCTGAGAGGCGCGCGCCTGTAAGCGAATGGGCGGGAAATTCAAATTGACAAAGTCCCGACCTCAGAGACTTCTATGTGGGGCGAGCATGGGACCGATGGTAGCCTTCAGGCTGCTTACCTGGCGTCCACATGCTCCCTGAAGAGAATGACCACAGGGGCCCGCGATGAAGGGGGGCCGCTGGTAATTAATGTCCTCTGCCCCGCACTACGTCCGAAAAAGTGCAGAAGACGGCACCAACCCTTTGCCAGCAGGGGAAAGTCACTGTCGGTGACCGCCGTCTTCCTCTCAGCCCTGTCCCGGGAGAGGGGTGAGGACGGGAATCGGCTAGGACCCGCCACCTGTAGTCAGCCCGTAGCACCCAAGAGTGGTAGGGTCCTGCCTGCGGTCCTGAGAGTTGCGATGTGGATAACACCACATTGCTCGCTCAGCCGCATGATATGGGAAAGCAGGGTGAACATTTACCCACTGTTTCCCGGAGTTGAATCTGAAAAATAAATGGGAAAAGATTAATACACACACAAAACCTAAAAGAGAAAAATGCGGATCTGGGGAGATCCCGGTCCGCCTCCTACAGACACTAAGCACAAACTGAGGTATTTCCTGCCTGTCGGTGGGTGTATACTGCCGGGGAGGAGCTAAGTTTCTTATTTTGCATAGTGTCAGCCTCCTGGCAGCAGCAGCATACACCCAAGGTAATCTGTGCCCCCCAATGAAGCGATAAAGAAAATATTTTCTCTCTTTATTTTGCCGAGAGGCAAGTGGCACGATATGGTTCTGCCAACGAGACGTCCCCCTGTACCAAAATGTAATAAAAGCACAGATGCTCGGACAATTAGCAAACTGGGTATTTATTGGGGGCAGGTAGACGAGTGAGGCGCATACCTTTCCCTCTCGCGTTCTCTGTTTCCTCGGCCTTCCATCCCCTCAGCTCTTTCGGGGCTTTTTCTCATCAAAAATTTGTTTTCTGGCACAGTGGGGATCTCTTCTGGACGGACGGTGGATGTCACCTGTAGTTCTTGATCTTCCTTTTCACTCTCAGAACTGTCAAAAAAGAAAAAAAAAAAAAAAAGAAAAAGTCAAATCGTGTTAATCAGCGATATGAGGATAACGTCAAACAGCTGCAATTATGTGACTTAAAGGTCCACACAGTTTACCAAGAAGATGTATGAGAATAAGGAAACTGTCACATCTCTTTAGTTTGTTTTATTCCATCATTTCAAACGGTTTTCCACCACTATGGTATATCGATGACAGATCCATAGGATAGGTTGCTAATATCAAATAGATGCATATCAGGGACCCCCCTCAGATCAGCAGTTACCAGGTATAAAGAGGATATGGAGCAGAATAGCGCCGCACTATTCATCTGAATAGGGGCTGATCTGCAGTACTGGACAGAGGCCAATAAATCATGTGCTGGCGCAGTGGAGTTCCTCTCCATACACCGCTAACATCCGGACACTGCTGGTAACAGCTAATCAGCAGGGATGCAAAGTGTCCTATAAAATCAGAAAATTTTTTTTTAAAGGGGCTGTCCCGGCTTGGGGTTAAAGTCTGCAGTCACTATATGCGACTGCAGTCTTGAGAATCCTCACAGTGCAGTGAGCACAATCAAGATTCTTTGGTGCCGGGGGCGTGGCGATGTAGTGAGCTAGGAGGACGCGTTGAGACGGAGCTCCTGCTGTCCTGTAATTATCCTGCCTATCCAGCAATCTCACCGGCACTTAGCTGCGGCCAACTTGCTCTCCTGGTTCCCAGGAGTCTTCCGGTGCCCGGGGAGGCAGGATCATCAGCCTCAGTGAGCCGGGCGCTGGAGGAGCCGGCGGGGACGTGGGACCTGGGGGAGACGGCGGCCATCTTAACTGTGCGCTCCGACAGGACAGAGGCACAGACTTTCAGCTTCTAGCCCCATGGAGCCGCTGGAGCGCGTCTTTCTCCGGGAGGTACAGGAGGGGGGAGACGCGGTGGGAGCTTTGGAGCGTGAGCCCCGCGCCCCCTCACTGGTGTCTTGATAACCCTCCCTGGTGTTTGTGCCGGGCGCTCCTGGCCCCCCCCTTGGGAGAGTGCTGCTGGACTCCTGTGTGCTGCGGTGGTTGGAGGCTGGGACGGCCGGCCGGCGGGCCTGCAGCCATCTTTGAAGCACATGCGCTGCTGGTGAGACGCGGTGCTGGTCCCCATTGCTGCAGCGCTGACGGACGAGTGAGCACATATCCTCCAAGGACTGTGGAGGGCAAGCGGTGAGTGCTCTGAAAGATTGGGCCCCGCTTCCCTCCTTCTCGCTATATCGCTTAGCCTGTTGGTGCTATTACTTTAAGGGCCTGGGTCCCTTCCTGGCTGCTGTCTTGTGGGGCGCTGTGGTCTCCCCCCGCCCCCCGGGTTATAAGGGCCCTAGTCTGCTGCTTGGAGCCGGACATTGTTTTCCTGCATGGCTTTACAGATCTGCGTTATCTTTGGGGCTCTGCTGTCACTATATGAGAGCCCTGCTACGCCTATAATAGAGGTCTCCAGTGTACTGTTCTTCATAATCAGCTGTGCCATATTGCTGTTAAAATGAGCCGCTCTAAGGGAACGGAATAGGCCGAAAGAATATGCTAGAATAGACCATTCTGACGTCGCAAAACCCCTTAAAACCAACTCTTCACAGGCTCAGCGTAAAAGCCGCCCTTCTGGAGGCGAGGAGGAGAGTGAGCAAGAGGAGTTAACCCTCAAACAGGCGTCTGAACAACTGATGCAGGCCATCGCCTTGACCAGGAAATCTCTAACTGGGAAGATCGAGGACGTGCACACTGAGGTGGGACGCCTCCGACAAGATATGCAAGCTATGAGGGGCCGCATTACGGAGGTTGGGACACGGGCGTCCCAGGTAGAAGACACCATCACACCTATGGAAGCCAAGTTAACTAAGGTGGCAGGCTCTATGAATGGAGGCAGAAAGCGGACGACCTGGAGAACAGAATGCGTCGGAATATCCGAATTATTGGGCTCCCGGAACGTTTGGAGGGTCAACACCCGGAGCAGTTTCTGGAAGATTGGCTCAAAACTACTTTGGGAGACGAATTTTCTTCAACATTTGCTGTGGAGCGGGCCCACAGAGTCCCCACTAGTCCTCTTCCTCCAGGAGCCCCACCTAGACCTTTCCTGGCACGTCTCCTTAACTGCAGGGACAGGGATGTGGCTCTGCGCTTGGCACGGCAGAAAAGCCCCATCAAGTTCAACAACGCCACGGTCTCAATTTTCCCAGACTTCTCCATAGAACTTCAGAAACAGCGGGCACAGTTCATGGAGGTCAAAAAAGAGCCTCCGGGCTGGATCCATGGATCCAGCGGGGGCGGCTGAATGGCTGCGATCCCACGGGGGGGGGGGGGTGTCTGCTGCAGAGAAATCCTAGTGTATATATTGCTGGTCAATACCTTTGCTTCAATGGCCTGATTGGAGCTCTATCCGCCGGCGTCCAATTATCAACCATCCCGGACACTGTGCTCAGTGATGGCATCCCCTTGTTTGCTTCATGACGGGAGTGCAGGACGTTGCTCCCATACTGTTTGTTGTTTATTTACTTCGTTTTTTCTTTGTTGTGATTTTATATGTTTTTTTAGGTAAGATTCGCAGCCATCGACACTTTTCATTTTTACGAGATGTCTCTAAATTTTACCTGGGTAATGATGTGCCACATATTCAGCGGAGTAACACATGGGGTCTGAGTTGATCTGTATGTCATGGAATGTGAGGGGTATAAAAACCCCTCGGAAAAAGATTAAGGTTTTTTCGCAGGTCAGACATTACCACCCTCACATTGTGGCCTTGGTGGAGACGCACCTGACCAGGGATACTGTTCGGCGTGTGCAGAAGCCTTGGGTACAATGGTCTGTTCACGCATTCCACACTAGCTACTCGAGAGGGGTTTCATTGTTGGTACATAGAGACGTTGGATGGGAGGCCAGGGAGACTCGAAGGGATCCTGAGGGTCGTTTTGTTTTTGTGCATGCACTGATAAATGCCAGGGAATATGTAATCCTATGTGTCTATAACCCCCCTCCGGCTAGTGTGTCTCTTCTTCAGAGGACAATGAGTTTTGCCCTGGATTACCCAGATGCGGATGTTATCTGTATGGGGGATTTCAATATGGTTATGAACAACTGCCTTGATAAATTGAGATTGGATGATGGAATAACTGGGGGGGGGCCTCTTCGCTGACTACAACTTTGCTGTCACTGTTTATGAGGGAGGGCGGGTGGCTGGATCTGTGGAGGATGCGTTACCCTGAATTAAGAGAGTATACCTGTCACTCGTCCACTAAACGCTCTCTATCGCGCATAGATTACATATTTGGTTCCAGCGGTCTGGTGATGTGGGTGGATAACAGAGCACGGTACTAGGGGGATCTCCGATCACAGCCCCGTCATCCTTAAGCTTAAATATAGACAATTAAACAAGGGGATAGTTTGGAAGTTGAATCCTTTCTGGTTGAAGTTAATAGTATCCCTGATAGAACGATTAGTCAATTGCATTGTTTCATAGAGTCTCATCCGGAATCTCAAGATGTTAATTTATTTTGGGATGCCCTTAAGGCATACTTGAGAGGTTGCCTGTCCTCCACGATTTCTTATATTAAGCGGGTAACCTCAAGGGAGGATGAGGAAATGGAGCGACGATTGAAAGACTCAGAGGCTACATATATATCCAACCAAACTATTGGCAATAGGATTGAGTGGTTGGCTGCCCAGAGGTTGTACACCCAGCACATAGACACTAAATCTAAACGTAAACTATTTTTCACCCGTCAATCTTATTTTGAATTGGAAACCAGGCAAGTAAGTTTTTGGCCTATTTGGTGCGCCAGCATAATACCTCCAATACAATACTGCAGATTCGTAGGGCGGATGGTTTACTGGTGTCTTCGACCGAGGAGATACTTGGCTGTTTTTACGATTACTACATTTTACTATATGAATCTAAAAGTGACTTTGATAATTTGGGATGCTTGGACTATTTATCAGATGTGACATTCCCTACATTAGACCCTGAACAGCGAGCCCTTATGGACGCTGCGTTCACCGCGGAAGAGATAGAAAATGCTATAACGGACATGGCTTCTGGAAAGGCCCCTGGACCAGACGGGTTCCCCCTTGAATTGTATAGGAAATACCGAGATATACTGGTGCCACTTCTGGTGAAGGTATTTCGAGGAATTTGGGAAGGGAAGTCTATGCCTGATTCTTTTTATGAGGCCAATATTATAATGCTTAGGAAGGAAGGAAAGGACCCCTTGGAATGTGGATCTTACCGTCCTATTTCATTAGTGAATGTGGACTATAAAATCTTTACTAAGATCCTAGCTACCAGGCTGAACTCAATTATATTGAACCTTGTACATCCTGATCAAACGAGTTTCATGCCTGGTAAGAGCACTTCCATTAATATCAGACGGGTTCAGTCAATAGTCCAATATAGCTCCCTAATAACCGACAACAAATGGGCATTGGCGTCGTTAGATGCCGCCAAAACTTTTGACTCTCTTGAGTGGCCTTTTCACTCCGCGTTCTTGCAAAGATATGGATTTGGTGATAAATTTATAAAGTGGATCAAAATACTATATATGAAACCCAAGGCCCGTATCATAGTAAATAACTCTATATCTGAGTCTTTTCCATTACATAGGGGGACTCGTCAAGGCTGCCCCCTCTCCCCTGCCCTCTTCGCTCTTGCAATTGAGGCACTGGCAATCCGTATACGGTCTTCCCCTGGCATTAAGGGAATTGGTGTAGCGGGTCGAGTGGACACAATAGGTTTATATGCTGATGATATTGTGGTTTTCATGGATTAAGTCGAAGAAACTTTGCCGCAAGTGATAGGCCTAATAGACAGATTTAGTAAATACTCAGGCTTATATATAAGTTGGGAGAAGTCGGCTCTGTTACCCCTTTCTCATGTCCCGATGCCGCAGCTGGAAGCTCTCTCCTCACTGTCTATTGTATCTAATTTTAAACATCTGGGTATTTATATATCCCGTGATAGTGCGTTTGATTTACAACTTAATGTCCACCCACTGCTGGAACTAGTTAAAATTAAATTTGCATCCTGGAGCAAACTTCCGTTGTCTGTAGCCGGACGCATTAACTTGATTAAAATGATATTTCTTCCTAAGCTTAGCTACTCCCTTCAGCACAGTGCTGTGATGGTGCCCAGATCTTTCTTCGTGAGTCTTAACTCCCAGATCACGTCTTTTATATGGGGGAAAACGAAGCCCAAACTTAAATTGGCCACCTTACAAAGACCAAAAAAAGGGGGGGTGGAGCCGTGCTACCGAATTTTTTCCTGTATTATTTGGCTGGGCAACTTAAAGCTCTAAGTAACTGGATGCCGGGTAGCTACATTCCCAACTCTGAAAGTCACCTGCTTCACGCTGCACAGACTGATTGCCCACTGGGTTTTCTTGAGGTAGAAAGAACTAATGCCCCTCGTTTGCTACCCCTGCTCCGATTGGCACGAGTAACATGGAGGCAAATCAAGAAAGTGTCTGAGTTTAAACATTTTATAGCCGAAATGCCCCTGTGGAATAATGATTATTTTGCAGAATTGCTAATCCACCCGTCCACTGAATTTTGGATTCAACATGACGTCTCTTCGATGGGAGACTTATATGATCAGGGGACCTTGAAGTCTTTTGAGCAATTACAGGTCGCGCATGATATCCCAATTCTTCCGCTATTTACAACTGAGATCAGTTCTTCAATCGCATGTAAGATGTAGGGGTGTGGGCCGTACTATTTCATCTCTGCCTCTGATAGGAATCCTCAAATCGCAGGGCCCTCAGGGTCTCATCTCCTCTTTATACACATACATGCAGTCAGCGGGAGCAGAATCTGCCATAAGCTCTGTCAGGAGGAAGTGGGAACGGCTCATCCCTAATACGCAGGATGAGGAGTCGGAGGAGATTTTGGAATCTCCAATTGGAGTATCACCATCTATTAACAACAGGATGATACAATTATATATAATCAACCAGTCGTACTTGACTCAGACAAGACTTTTGAGGATGGGCCGTTACCAGTCATCAGAATGTTTAAGGTGTCACGCTCCAGACGCAGATTTTATTCATATGATATGGCAGTGTCCCACTGTTCTGCATTACTGGGGAGAGGTGACATCATTAGTCATCCCTAATACAGGGCCCGGTCCCTCTGGAGCCACTGGTCTGCTTGTTTGGGGTATGGGATGAGGAGATTTGGGGTTGATATGATGGGGTCTTCCTGCATGAGACGTTATTTATGGCACGGAAGGTACTGGCATTACGGTGGATGGGAACTTTGTCCCCCTCTCTTAGAATTTGGGTTGACTTGGTGAATTCGATTATTCCACACGAGCGCACGTTATACCAAAACAGGGGATGCCCGGATAAATTTGAAAAGATTTGGGGGAGGTGGAACTCCTCCCACCTTTCCATGCAAGGTTGAGACATCACATACAAGATAATATGCTGCGGGATGCTAGGCTGCGAAATAGTAGATATAGATTGATGTAGTGGTTGTAGTTTAGGAATTTCTGATTAGATTTCCTCATCCGAATAATATGTTAAAAGGCTTATGTGATTTGTTCGATATACATATTTTATGATATATAACCAACTGTCCTTTGCGCATATTGGGAAGGTTATTTATAATACTACTGTGTTCTTCTAAGAAAAAAAAATAGTGTATAATTATTTGGCTTTATAGTCTAATAATGGATGGAAACATGTATGCTCTATGGAAAATGTTTATTAACATGGGCCAATTGTATGTTGTACATGTTTTATGTCTTGAAGTTCAATAAACGAATTTAAAAGATTCTTTGGTGTCAGGAGCAAGTGAGCGAGTGACCTTAAGTATGCGATTTGCATGCATGTGGGTACATGCCAACTAGAGGAGCACAGCTAGGTTTAATGCAAGTGAACTGAGCAAGGTCGGATATGTCTAGTCGGAATGTGGCAGGTTGTATGCAAATCACAAACTTGCAGACACGTGACCGCCATTCCCAGTGCCGGAGATTCCTAACAGTGCGCTCTGTGAGGATTCAGAATTCTGAAATCACATAGAATGACTGCAGACTTAGGGTACCGTTACACCTAGCGATGCACCAGCAATCCCGACTAGCGATATGACGCAGTCAGGATCGCTGGTGCATCGCTAGTGAGCTGCCACACAGGCAGATCTCACCAGCGACATCGCTGGGGACGGGGGTCGCTACTTACCTGTCAGACTAGGCGATCCTGCGTCCTCCCGCCCGGCTCCACGCTTCGCTCGTCGGCGCCGCAGGAAGTGACCGACGAGGAATGGTCCAGGAGCTTCTCGCGCGATCAGCGATAACCAGCCGGGGAGCCGGTCGGAGGTAAGCATCACATGCAGCGATATCGCTAGCAATATCGCTGTAACGTCACATAATCGGTGACTTTACAGCGATATTGCTAGCGATATCGCAGTGTGTAACGGGGACTTTAAGCTCTAAGTTTGAACAACCTCTTTAAGTCTTAAGTCTCCTGCTGCTCAGAAGCAACAGAGGACACAGGATTCCTGGTGGGGTTTTAGCAGTAAATTTGTGCTTTATGCATTTACATGCCCTGGCAAGTTCTCAATACACAAACAGTGAAGTACCTCTTCTTAGTCTTCTTCCGCTTTTTCTTCTCCTTTTTTTGCTTCTTGGAATTTTTCTTATGTTTCTTCTTTTTCTTCTTGGATTTCTCCTCTTGACCAGAGTCAGAAGATGAATTAGAAGAGTCTGTGTCGCTGGAGCCGTCGGTGTCACTGGATGATGGAGACTTGTGTCTTTTCTTCTCTTTCTTCGCTAATAAAGTTGGAAGGTCACAACATAAGACACTTGTTATTGTAGAACCATTATTTACATGCAATATCTACATTTACATAGTTAGATCGCTGTCATTTTAAACTTTTTGTCCTATCTGGACAACCTTTCCAAAAATAAGAACCTACTGTTGATCTGTCAGTAAATGCCACGGAGACATCAGGTGGCAATCCTGGGTCACATTCCTAACCGGACATAGAGTATATGGACAGGGGTTGTCATTTTGAGATCAGATCATTAAAGTATCTATCCAGTGCTGCTTGCTTCCCATTGGGCAGTGATAGGTGCTGCTAATATTGCATAAAAAGCCACTCTCTTTTCCTCCGAAAGGCCATGATGTTGACAAATGCATTGCACTAAAAGTGAATCTTTAGATAATTTGATTGCAGTCACTTCCCTCTTGATCTCAACCATAACCTGCTCCTCCATCCTTTAATCAAACTGCAATTTGGATAAATGGTGTATACATTAAAGGGTGTGTTAACTTACTGATCAGCGGGGGTCTGACATCTGGGATCAGCACCAATTTGAAGAAAAGGGATTTTTTTTTTGTCCCCGACAGTGCAACTTTATCCCAGCTACAAAATGGAAGTTGGGTATCTGATAACCAACACTTTATTCATTGTCTATGGGACTGGGTAGCCCTCGGCAGCCCCATAGGAAATAAAGTAGCGGTGGTCAGCACCAGTCTAACAAGGATAAAAGTTTCCCATTCTGCTGATCGATGCAGATTCCATCATTCGGACCCCACTGATCAATAAGTTATCACCAGTGGATAAGTGATGACTTGTTTCTACCGGACAGCCCCTTTACACTTGAAAAAAGGAGATTTTTGTGTACTCACCATAAAATCTCTCTCTCTTAGCCTCTAATTGGGGGACACAGAACCGTGGGTGTTATGCTGCTGTCCACTAGGAGGCGACACTATGCTTAATCTGAAAAAGATTAACTTTGGCTCCTCCTCTGCAGTATACACCCCTGGACGGCGTCAGCCTTCTCCAGTTTTGTGCAAAAGCATTATTAGGAAACATTACAGGAATAACATAACCATGCCTGTAATAAGGTCACTATGTACGAACTCAAAGAACAATATGAGAACTCAACCAAACAGTGGACGAATATTGTGTTGACAGTTCCCTAGACTTGGGGTACTGCCGCCTGCAGGACCCGTCTACCCAGGCCAGCATCCGCTGAGGACTGGGTATGAACACTGTAGTGTTTTGTAAACGTGTGGATGCTAGTCAAAGTGGCCGCCTCACACACTTGTTGAGCCGAGGCTTGGTGCCGAATGGCCTAGGAGGCCCCTACCGCACGCGTAGAGTGTGCCGTGATACCGGCCGGAAGAGAATTGTGAAGGCGGTAAGTCTGTTGTATGGCGGACCTGATCCACCTGTCAAGGGTGGCTTTGGAAGCCGGTAGGCCCATGCGAACGCCTTCCGGAAGGAGGAAAAGTGAATCAGACTTCCGGAAGGGAGCAGTCCTAGACACGTATATACGCAATG
The DNA here is from genome assembly GCF_039654945.1 of Dendrobates tinctorius. NCBI lineage: Eukaryota > Metazoa > Chordata > Amphibia > Anura > Dendrobatidae > Dendrobates > Dendrobates tinctorius. The sequence continues at coordinate 41,713,935 of NW_027361810.1, read as the reverse complement.
CCCTGACAAGGTCAAGCGTATGCAGAGCCTTTTCCACTCTATGAACCGGAACCGGGCAAAGAGAAGGCAGTGAGATTTCCTCATTGAGATGGAAGCTGGACACAACCTTCGGTAGGAAAGATGGGACTGTACGGAGAACCACCTTGTCCTGGTGGAAAACCAGGAAGGGTCGTCTGCAGGAAAGTGCCGAAAGTTCGGACACTCTGCGTAGCGAAGTGATTGCCACTAGAAAGACCACCTTCTGTGACAGAAGGCGGAGAGAGACCTCCTTAAGGGGTTCAAAAGGAGGTGCCTGCAATGCTGTCAGGACCAAGTTGAGGTCCCACGTGTCCAATGGACGTTTGTAGGGGGGAGCCAACCAGGAAACCCCTTGGAGAAAAGTCCTCACTTGCGGCTTGTTAGCAATGCACATCTGAAAGAGCACTGAGAGCGCTGACACCTGGCTCTTAAGCGAGCCCAGGGATAGCCTTGAAGGAAGCCAAGAACCTTTGGGAGAGAGTAGGGGAGTGGAGTCTGTCCATGAGATTCGCACTAAGTAAAGAAAATTTTCCAGGTACGGTAGTAAATCCTGGCAGAAGCTGGCTTCTGTGCCCTGATCATGGTTGTAATGACATCCGGTGAAAAACCTGCTTGGGTCAGAACCCAGGTCTCAATGGCCATGCCATCAAATTGAGAGCCCCTGAGTTCTGATGGAAGAACGGGCCTTGTGACAGAAGGTCGGGACAGATGGGGAGACGCCAGGGGGCGTCTGCTGTGAGTTGTACGACGTCGGCGTACCATGTACGCCTGGGCCAGTCTGGTGCGATTAGGATGTTTAGAATTCCCTCGCTTGATCTTCCTCAGGACTCTGGAGATCAGGGGGAGGGGTGGGAAAATGTACAGAAGCTGGAACTGGGTCCAGTCTTAAACCAGGGTATCTGCACCGAGCGAACTTGGATCGCGCGTCCTGGCCATGAAATTGGGGACCTTGGCATTGAGATGGGATGCCATCAGGTCCACGTCCGAGGTCCCCCAGCGATGGCAGATCTGACAAAAAATTTCAGGATGGAGAGACCACTCCCCCGAGTCCATTCCTTGTCTGCTGAGGTAGTCTGCTTCCCAGTTGTCCACAACCGGAATGTGGACCGGAGAGAGTACCGACCTCGCGTCCTCCGCCCAGTGGAGGATATGTGTCACTTCTTTCATCGCCTGGATGCTGCGAGTCCCGCCTTGATGGTTCACGTATGCCACCGCCGTGGCATTGTCCGACTGTATTCTGACATGAGAGTCTGCCAGCAAGTGATGAAAGGCTCTCAATGCTAGGAAGATGGCCCGAATCTCCAGGATGTTGATGGGCATGGGCACTTCCATTGGTGACCACTTGCCTTGCGCCCTGTGATGTAGGCTTGCGTCGGTGGTCAAAACCTTCCATTGGCCTGGGAGAAAAGATTTTCCCCTTGCAAGCGAGGTTGGCTTGAGCCACCAGTGTAGGGACGTCCTGGCTTTTGATGTTAACCGTAACTCCCTGTCGAGGGAGAAAGGATTCCTGTCCCAGGACTTGAGGATGGCCAGTTGAAGAGGTCTGAGGTGAAACTGGGCAAATGGTACCGCCTCCATTGCTGCTGCCATCCTGCCGAGGACTCTCATGGCAAACCGGAGATCGGGGGGGATTGCGGAGGAGTATGTTAACTCCTAGACGGAGAGCCAGTGTCTTGTCCCTGGGGAGGAGCACCAGACCCCTGGAGGTGTCGAATAGCATCCCCAGGAAGGTCAGAGACTGACTCGGGGTAGTCGATGATTTTTGTAAATTGACTAACCATCCCAGGCGACTCAGAGTGCCGATTGTGATTGAGACGTTGACCTCGCAGTCCTTAAAGGTGGGGGCTTTGATGAGAAGGTCGTCCAGGTATGGAACGACTACTAAGCCTCTGGAGTGTAGAACGTCCATGGTGGCTGCCATGATCTTGATAAACGTTCTGGGAGCCGTGGCGAGTCCGAACGGGAGGGCAACGAACTGGTAGTGGTCCTGGTCGATTGCAAACCTGAGAAATCTCTGATGGGTGGGAGCAATTGGTATATGCAGGTATGCGTCTTGTATGTCTATGGAGGCGAGATATTCTCCTTTCTCCATGGACGCAATGATTGACCGGAGGGACTCCATGCGAAAATGACGAACCCAAACATACTTGTTGAGTTGTTTTAGGTCTAGTATGGGTCGGACACTGCCTCCCTTCTTGGGAACTACGAACAGATTGGAGTAGAACCCTCGGAAGCGCTCGTCTGCAGGAACCAGTACTATGACTCCTGTTTGAAGGAGGGAGGAAACCGCTTGATGGAAGGCTCGAGTCTTGAGTGGTGTTTTTGGGGGAACGGAGAGGAAGAACCGGTTCGGTGGGCTGGTAGAAAACAGGATTTTTGGGTTGCTTACCGTAAAATCTGTTTCTCGGAGCCTTCATTGGGGGACACAGAGACCTTGGGTGTATGCTGCTGCCACTAGGAGGCTGACACTATGCACAAAAAAAAGATAGCTCCTCCTCCGCAGTGTACACCCCACCGACCGGCAGAGAATTCCTCAGTTAGTGAGAAAGCAGTAGGAGAAGTAACAGAATAGGTTGACAACATAAACAACTCAACTGTAACCATTCAACCAAAGTAAGAACAGGAGCTGTAAAACATGGGAGGGTACTGTGTCCCCCAATGAAGGCTCCGAGAAACAGATTTTACGGTAAGCAACCCAAAAATCCTGTTTTCTCGTTCGCCTTATTGGGGGACACAGAGACCTTGGGACGTCCCAAAGCAGTCCCTGGGGTGGGAAACAAACTTCCATCAGGCCAGCGGACTCACCACCGCGGCCTGCAGAATCCGTCTACCTAGGCTGGCGTCCGCCGAAGCGTAGGTGTGGACTCTGTAGAATTTCACAAACGTGTGAACCGATGACCATGCTGCAGCTTTGCAAAGCTGCAGTGCGGAAGCTCTGTGGCGCACCGCCCAGGAGGAACCCACTGCTCGAGTAGAGTGGGCCCTGATACCCGGAGGGGCTCCGCGACGCTTAACACGGTAGGCCTCCAGGATAGCCGATCTGATCCAGCGAGCAATGGTGGCTTTTGACGCCGGGTGACCTTTCCGCGCTCCATCAGGGATAATGAAAAGAGACTCTGTCTTTCGCAAGGAAGTCGTCCTAGACAGATAGACTCTTACCGCCCTAACCAGGTCCAGCTTGTTCAAGGACCGCTCTCGGGGATGAGTTGGATTCGGACAAAAGGACGGGAGCACGATATCCTCGTTGAGGTGAAACGAGGACACCACCTTCGGAAGGAACGAGGGCGGAGGCCGCAGAACTACCTTATCCTGGTGGAGAACCAGAAAGGGAGAGCGGCACGAAAGAGCTGCCAATTCCGACACGCGCCGGACGGAGGTGATGGCCACCAGAAAGGCTACCTTCCAAGAAAGGAGAGAAAGGGAAATATCCCTGAGGGGTTCAAAGGGCGGACCTTGCAGAACCTCAAGAACCAGATTAAGATCCCATGGATCCACGGGCGCCCGGTACGGCGGGACCGTGTGAGCCACGCCCTGAAGAAAGGTCTTAACCTGAGGACGGGAAGCCAACGTTTTCTGAAACAGAATGGACAGCGCCGAAACTTGACCCTTCAGGGAACTGAGGGCAAGCCCCGCATCCAATCCTGCCTGAAGAAACGCTAGGACTGAAAGGAGCGAAAAGGACATGGGCGCGACGTCATTGGTCTCACACCAAGTGAAATAGGCCTTCCAAGTACGGTAGTAAATCTTGGAAGATGATGGCTTTCTGGCTCGGATCATGGTCTGAATTACGTGGTCGGAAAATCCTGCTCGTTTCAGAACCTCGGTCTCAACAGCCACGCCGTTAAATTGAGCGGCCGAGAATTGGGGTGGCAAATCGGACCCCGAGACAGCAGATCTGTTCTGTCTGGAAGCTTCCAGGGGGCGTCCGCGAAAAGGTTGACAATGTCCGCGAACCAAGACCTTCTGGGCCAATTCGGGGCGATGAGAATGACCGGAAGTCCTTCTGCCTTGATCTTCTTCAACAGCTTGGGAAGTTCGAACTGGGACCAAGGAACGGCCAGGGCGTCGGCGCCCACTGCCAGAGGGTCCCGAGACCTGGACACGAATTGTGGGACTTTCCTGTTGAGGCGAGACGCCATGAGGTCTACATCCGGGGTTCCCCACCGAAGGCAGAGCAGATGAAACACTTCTGGATGTAGGGACCATTCTCCTGCCGCGAGACCCTCGCGGCTGAGAAAATTGTCGGCCCAGTTGTCTACGCCGGGAATGTGAACCGCGGAAATTGTCGGGACGGAAATCTCCGCCCAACGAAGAATCTTGGACACCTCCGCCAGGGCTGAAACACTCAGTGTTCCCCCTTGGCGGTTGACATATGCCACCGCTGTGGCGTTGTCTGTCTGAATCCGTACCGGCAGTCCCTTGAGGAGCCTTTCCCAGTGGACCAGAGCAAGATGGATCGCTCGAATCTCCAGAACGTTGATCGGTAGCGCTGATTCCCGATCCGACCATCGACCCTGAACAGTGTGGTTGCGGAACACAGCACCCCAACCGAGGAGACTGGCATCTGTGGTTACTATCTGCCAGTGAATGGGAAGGAAGGATCGACCCGATAGAATGAGAGGTGACGACAACCACCAGTTGAGAGACCGCTTGATCCGGTAAGAAAGATGGACAGGGCGATCCAGGGACCGAGGCGACCTGTTCCACTTCGACAGAATGGCCTGCTGGAGAGGCCTGGCGTGAAATTGGGCAAAGGGAACTGCCTCTATCGCCGCGACCATCTTTCCCAGGACCCTCATGGCTGTACGGAGGGATGGGAATCGCGAGGTCTGCAGCGATCGTACTTCCTGCTGCAGAGAGAGAATCTTTTCTTGTGGGAGAAAGACCCTTGACCGACGAGTGTCGAACAGAAGACCTAGAAAGACCAGGCGTTGGGTAGGAACCAGACAGGACTTTTTCCTGTTGACGATCCACCCGAAATTGGAAAGAGTGTCCAGGACGATTGACAAACTTTGGTGAGCCTGTTGGAATGAGGGAGCCTTGATCAGAATATCGTCTAGGTACGGGAAAAGAACGAGGCCTCTGACTCTCAACAAAGCCATCAACGCAGCCATGATCTTCGTGAAGACTCTGGGAGCGGTGGCAAGACCGAAGGGCAGTGCGACAAACTGGTAGTGGTGCTGTCGAATCGCAAAGCGCAGGAACTTCTGATGTCCGGAGAAAATTGGAACATGTAAATAGGCATCTTGGATGTCTATTGATCACATGAATTCCTGCTCCTCCATGGAGGCGATGACCGAGCGAAGCGACTCCATGCGGAAGTGGCGAAGGCGGACCCTCTTGTTGAGCAGCTTGAGATCCAAGATGGGTCGAACTGCGCCGTCTTTTTTCGGCACTACAAACAGGTTCGAGTAGAACCCCGTGAAGCGCTCCGATTCGGGAACGGGCACAATCACCCCGGAACTGAGAAGAGCGGCGATAGCTGTAGAGAACCCCGGGATCAAGGCTGGATCCTTTGGAGGCCGGGATTCGAAGAAACGATCCCGTGGGAGAGAGACGAACTCTATCTTGTATCCTGAGGATACGACCTCCCTGACCCAGGCGTCCTCCACGGCGGCCAGCCAAACGTCCCTGAAGGAAAGAAGTCGACCTCCCAATTGGAAAGGCCCTTCGCGTGCCCGATGATAGTCATGCTGAAGTAGACCGTCCAGACCTAGATCTGGACGGTCTGCCCTGGGAGGAGTGGGGTCGCCAGGAAGGAGTGGGTCTGAAGGAAACTTTCTTTCTCTCCTGGTGAGCCTGCGGTCTCTTTTGGCTGGAGGAGTTGTCCGCCGTATTGAAACGGCGGAAAGTCCGAAAGGGTCGAAACTGACGCCTTAGTGGGGGTCTGCGAGGCTTGGACTGAGGGAGGAGTGAACTCGTGCCTCCGGTGGCGTCCTTAATAATCTGGTCCAATTGGGACCCAAAGAGGCGCACCCCCTGAAAAGGCAGGTTAGTGAGGGACTTTTTAGAAGACAAGTCCGCTTGCCATGCCTTTAGCCAAAGTGTACATCGAATTGCAATAACGTTGCTTGACGCCTGAACTGCACAGGATGCAGCATCCAAGGAAGCGGAGAGAAGATAGTCCCCAGCATGGGAGATCTGATTGGCGAGATTGGCCAAATGCTCCGGTTGCGCCTTATCTAAGATGCCCTGCCGAAGGTCATCTGCCCACGTGGCTATGGTCTTTGCTGTCCAGGATGAAGCAAAGATTGGACACTCCGCCGCTGAAGCCGCTTCAAAGGCAGACTTCGCCAGGGATTCTATAATCCTGTCATTAGAATCCTTTAGGGACGCCACGCCTGAAAGCGGGAGAACCGTGTTATAGGATAGCCTGGACACGGGCGGATCGACCGAGGGAGAGGCCGACCAGTTGTCTGTGAGCTCCTTAGCAAATGGGTAGAGTATGCCGAGACGTTTTCCTCTTTGAAAGCGTCTGGTCGGATCCTCTCTTTCCTTGGTAAAAATTTTCCCAAACTGGGAATGGAAAGGAAAAACCCTGGAGGGAGTTTCTGCCCGTCTGAACGAAACCTCCTGATCTGAGGATTTCGCAGGGGAGTCAGCAATATCGAAGGTATGATGGATCGCAGCAATGAGGTCCTGCACTGTGACCTTCATGCTTGCATCCTGGTCTGAATCCAGCTCTAAAATCCCCTCAGATGACCTGTCCGAAAGCGCTTCCCCTGACTCGGGAGAGGAGGCCCGAGAGGGAGACTGGTGAGAAGGGCTATGCGGTGAGATGGGACTAGGAGAGGATTCCGGCTGGGAATCTTGCCTGGGTCTTTTGCGACTACCGCTGGCTGATTCAGATGGAACAATTTGGGACCTGCTTGGCCCTGCTGAAGAGTCCAGGGGCAACTTATCAAGAACGGCCACCAGGGACTGAGACAACCTGGTGAGGTCTGCCACTGATTGAGATAGCGAGGAGGCCCAGCCAGGCATGGGGGGCTCACTCTCACCTGGGGCCGCAGATGGCTCCTGGACGGCGTCAGGCTGAATTGGATTGCTACAATCCAGGCAGAGGGGAGTGGACTGGCCTGAGGGAAGTTTGCGATTGCACGAAGAACATGCAAAGTACTTGACTAAAGTGCAGGGGGGGCGGTAGAGCGGGTACGATCAGACTTAGACATAGTGAAAAGCTGAGGTAATGCCGGAAGGTTGGGGGACAGAGGGCGGAGAAGGGTCAGTCTGCAGTGCAGAGCTACTCACGGTCCGGTGTCCCCAGAAGCGATGCTCTGCGACCTGTCAGTGGATGCAGGTCAGAGCGAAATCCGGCCGACAGACCTCCTGAAAAAAAACCAGCTGGAGAAGATGCTGTCCAGTGAGGAGCTGGTGCCCGGCTAACAGGCTGGGAAAATGGTGCCGTCCTGAGAAAAAGTGCGCCTTAGGAGAGGAGGGAGGGCGGAGCACCACGCAGGGTTAACGATTCACCGCCCCCTAGCCAATAACAGGCTGGGCAGGTGAAGGACAGGCGGTGGGAGGGCCTGGGAAGAGCGGGAGAGAAGCCCGCTTAGAAGAAAGGGGCGGGGGGCGTGGCCGCGACGCAGCGGTAGGCCCGAACTGAAGCCGGGGCCTAAATTAGTTGCGGCGGCCGCCTGTCAGGAGGGGGTCGGCGCGGAGGTCCAAAAAAGTGGGACGCCGCAGTCGCAAGTCGCTTCCAATGGGAAAAAACCCTGTGCTCCCTGTACCCAGAAAGGGGGGATGCCCAGCAACATTGAGCTGCCTATAGCCTTGTGGCGACTGCGAGCGACCGCAGCGCCTACCCCTGTGACCATTGAAGAGGTGACCGTCGGGAATGGGCAGCCAGGTAAATAAATATGAAGCCGGGGCCTAATACTCACCCATCCACGATCCGTTACCTGTCTGAAGAAGTCTTGCGTCTCATCCAACCGACAGGCTCTGGTAGGCGAGTGGGAGGGAGACTGGCGACAAGGACCCCTGGAGTCGCTGGCACGTCTTGGTGTCGGCGTCTGTCTGGCTGGTCCTGCCGCGGAGAACTGCAAGGATACGGGGTGGCAGTACACGCCGTACTTGCAGACTCCATGTGGGAGTACAGATGTGACTTATCACTCTGTATCCCTCCGTAGAACCTGAAAAGGAACGACGCACGACGAGGTAGATATGGGTCTAATAAAAGACCCGTGTCCACCTCCTACTGACACTAAGCTAAACTGAGGAATTCTCTGCCGGTCGGTGGGGTGTACACTGCGGAGGAGGAGCTATCTTTTTTTGTGCATAGTGTCAGCCTCCTAGTGACAGCAGCATACACCCAAGGTCTCTGTGTCCCCCAATAAGGCGAACGAGAAAACTCGATCTTGTATCCGGAAGACACTATTTCCTTGACCCACCTGTCTTCTGTAATAGGCAGCCAGACCTGCTGAAAGAGTAGCAGTCATCCACCTACGAGTGAGGTGTCTTCTGGAAGCTGTGAATCACGATGAGGAGAAAGTCTGAGATTTTCCTCCTTTGGACTTTGCCTGGCCTGCTTTTGACTGCCAGGTCCTGTCTGGCCTCTGTGCCGCCCTTGTGTTGTCTCTGCGGGGGAGCGGTTACGATTTTCTGCTGGGCGTGAGACGGACCAGCCTGAAGAATTCCGAAAGGATCGGAAACGAGATTGGTTACATCTTTTAAACGTGCGTTTTGGTTTTAATTGAGGGAGAGAGGTACTCTTACCCCCGGTGGCGTTGGATATCATTGTATCCAGTTTTTCACCGAAAAGACGCTCACTGAAGTACGGGAGATTTGTGAGGGACTTTTTTGAGGCCGCGTCCGCTTTCCATTCCCTCAGCCAGAGGATACGCCGGATCGTGATGGCGTTTGATGCTATTCCCGCTACACCTCTTGCAGAATCCAAAGCTGCATGGATCATGTAATCTGCTACTACTGCTATTTGAACCGCCTGGTCCGACAGCTGAGGATTTGAAACTTGGAGGCCCTGTGGCAATTTTTGAGCCCAGGCTAGAATGGCCTTGGCCGCCCAGACTGAAGCAAACGTGGGAGCCATAGAAGCTCTTGCCGCTTTGAAGATTGAACGAGCCATGCGTTCTACCTGCCTGTCTGCTGCATCCTTGAGGGTTGAGCTGTCTGGCAGTGAAAGAAGAGTCTGTGCTGCTAGCCTAGAGACTGGGAGGTCCACTTCGGGTGGATCTGTCCATTCCTTAGTGTCCTTCTGTGGGAAGGGGTACTTTGCTTCTAAGTATTTGCGATTGGCAAATTTTTTCTCAGGCTGCGAAAAATGCTTAGAAAGTATATTTTGAAATTCCGGGTGATTAGGGAAGACCTTAGGTGGTTTCAGAACAGTCTCGAAGCAAATCTTGTGTTCTGGGGCTTCCGGGGTTGGATCAGAAATGTCCAGCACCCGAAGGATGGAGATTATATCCTCAACTAGCGCTGTATTACTAGGGGGACAAGGTATCAGAGAATTCTCAGTTTCATTGTCTGAGTTAGAGTCACATATGCCTTCTGAGTCTTGCGCATCGCTAAGGAGCTCCTTAGCGGGTGAACTAGGGCGGAGGTCTTCTGTGGTCGGAGATCGTTGTGGAGATCCGCGTTGTCTGTCTCTGTCAGGGGACGGTGAAGGTGATCTAGAGCCACCGTGTCTCTCCCTGGAGGGGGACGAACGAGTGCTATGTGAGGACGCGGATGAACGCGACCTGTGGGTCCGCTTTCGTCTGAGACTGTCGGAAGTGGCATGTCCCTGAGATGGGCTGTCCCTTTGCTGGGTAACGTTCATAGCCGAGACATGACCCTGCACCAGTGTGGAGGTCAGGTTATTCATAGACTGCGACATCTGAGTAGCCCATTCCGGCGTGGTCGCAGGTGCAGAAGCGTTGGTAGGGACGTCTTGGGGTTCGGACCCAGTGTTTCGGGTAGTCCCGGCAGTGCGGGTACGTGCTGCCACTGGGGAGAGTGGACTTGCAGGCTGTGTAGAATGCATAAAAACAGTCTTACCTGGTCCTCTTTCTTGAGCCCGACATAGTGCTTAGGGGCTGGCTAGCAGGGGCCCTACAGGGGTGGCTGTGCAGAGGGAAGTATAGGGGAATGTTATAGGTAATATGAATTCACAACTGGGTAAGGGAACCCAGCTGTGATCTTACCCCACCGGTGTGCCCCTAGATCCAGCGCCGACAATTGACGGTCCTGTGCCCCCCCCCAGAGACTGCTGTGTTGCTTCAGCTATGCTTTCTGCTGCCGCAAATGGCCACCGGGATTCTGAGGTGGAGAAGGAAGGGGGCGGAGAGCTGAAAAGGGCGCACTGAGCTATGTAAAAGCGTGCCCTTCCTGCCTCGATCTGCCCCTTCTATGACACTGCAGAGTGTCATTTTCATCATCCGGGGCGCGGGCTGGGGGCAGGAATAAGGCGGCGACTTCGGCTAGGCCGAAGCCGCGGCCTAAATTTGAGACCTCATGCCCAGAAGGGCTCCAGGACGGCGCGGTTGTCCGGGGGGTGGTCGGATTTAACCCAGACCCCCCTGGAATGAAAGGAAGGCTAGCGGTGGGGTCATGAGCGCGAACGGGGCCCTGTGGAGGGTCTCTTGGGGCGCTATGCAGCTGGTGCTGCCGCAGCGACAGGGGCGCAGGGAGCCCAGTCTCTGACAAGTGCCATGCCTGCCTGCACCTCCCCCGGTCCCAACAGGAGCCCGCAGTTGGGCTGGGGTCCCTGGGTCTGTAAGTGGTTCAATGGTGCCCGATACAGGCCCTACCTGCGGTGTCTCAACCTAATACCCCCAGAGGGGGATTAGGGACGGTGCTGCTGTCACCGTCAGGGGGCTTCACCCTTTCCTCGACCTCAACCCAGAGCCGAAAGAAACTGGGGAAGGAGGGGAGTCTCGACTTCGAACCAGTACCCGAGGGACTGGGGAAGGAGCGACATGGGGAATAGCCACCTCGACCTCAACCGGGTACCCCTAATAGGGGACCGAGGAGGGAGCCATGCCGGGAGCCTCGATGGAGACCCGCTTTTCTTCATCTGTAGTCCGTTGGAAAAAAACAAGTAAGAAAAAAACGGAGTAAAAATTTTTAGGTGTGCCTCCTTGCGACACAAAGCAAAAACTGGAGAAGGCTGACGCCGTCCAGGGGTGTATACTGCAGAGGAGGAGCAGTTAATCTTTTTCAGATTAAGCAGAGTGTCGCCTCCTAGTGGACAGCAGCATAACACCCACAGTTCTGTCTCCCACAATGAGGCGACAGAGTAATAACCCTTTTGGGCACTAATCCCATCCAAAGAGAGTTCAGTACTGGCAATGCTTCTAGACAAGTAATGTTGTATCTGATGGGCCAGGTGAGGATTTATTTTCTGTATGATCCTTAAGAGAATCCGCACATAATGCAAAATTTATCACAGCGTCTTAAGACATCGGGATCCAAACCCTCCGCAGTGTGAATCCCGTTAATGTGGATAATAATTACACATTCTCACATTTTGACTTCTGAACATGGACGAGTTCTCCACAATTCTGGATCCTGACTTCCGTTGATGGCTTGCTGGAAGCGTCTGTTTTTTGATTCTCAATCTCCCTTACCACATCCTGTCCAGATATTAACTGTCCAAAAACAACATGAAGACTGGAAGGACAAAAATGACAGAAGCCAAGTTTAGCGAAAAGACAACACACTGTGTAGTAAAGAGCAAAATGCAAAACAAGTTACCCGTCCAGATGAGGAGTTGGCTTTGTTGTTCTGATAGGGGAGGTCAGATAAACGAAAGCGTAAAAGGAAAATGGAAAAAAATATTTTATAATATTAAATATTATATTAGAATTTTTTTTAAATCGTTTTCATTAATAATTTGCAGATAACAAAAGTCCCATAACTGCTTATTCTTTGCACAATGTGAACTGATGACAGAGCTTTGGTGCAGCTGCATCTACAGAAGTGATCTGGTATTACTTCATTATAGAGGTGACCACATAATATATACATAATAGAGATGAGTGATTCGATTTGCAGGACACCGATCCAGCGGCCACATTATTTTGACAGGAGCAATACAATCAGCATCTTCTCCTGATTTGTAAGTGCCTGGTGTGACATCTTTGTTGTGGCATGATGTGAACATGATGTCGCGTTGGACCTACTAATCAGAAGAAGCATTGGGGATCCAATGCTGGCAGGTAGGAGGAAGGTTGCAGGGATCCACATCCGGTAGCTATGGGCTACTCACTTGGCCACTAGACCAGGGTCATGAAAATAGTTTTGCTCATTTTCTCCAGTGGACCTGACTTATCCACTCTTTGCAACAATTCTTGTCTCTGACTAACGAGGCAGGTTCCAAGCCTGAAGTCCCACATGTAATGTGTAAGTACCCAAATAAGACAGACAGTCTGCCGATGCTCTAATGCCCATTAAGGGGTTTTGTCCTCCAAAACTGTGCGAGGAGCATGGCCGATTAAGCCATATCTGTACCAGGGCTGTGGAGTCCATGTTCGTATTGGTGCAGTTGGAGTTTGACTTGCTGACTCCACAGCCCTGGTCTGCACATACTTGCCCGGTGGGGCACGTGCAGTAACTACTTACATGAAAAACTGTGACCCATTAGTATCTTTGCCTCTATTGGCCATGGACAGCAAGAATTCCTTGTTGTGCTGAACTGAGAAGTTCTCGTCTGGGGGAAAAGAGAATAAATTAGCAAAAGTGTGAAAAGAAGCAACAGGTGACTGCAGAAGCAGACTACACAGGGGGTTGCATACATACCTTCAAAAAAGCCTCCATATATAGACTCTCCGCCTCGTCCATTGCCTGAAGGGAAAAATTATGCTCAGTATAATGAAAAGTTTAAACAGGACCCCGATAAATGGAGAAACACAATTTTACCTTCAGTAAAGTCTCCCCCCTGGATCATGAAATCCTTCACCACTCTGTGAAACAAGCAGCTTTTGTAATACAGCGGCTTCTGGGTGGTTTTCCCAATGCCCTTCTCGCCTAGGAAAGAGTCGAAGACACGGATTTAACATAAAATCCCGGCATTTTAATGTTTTGACTGTAGGACAATGTGGGAATGATGTCTATGGCGTATTTTACCCTTCAGGTACAGAATACATTCGATGTCTCAGGAGTTGCCATAAACGTCTGACGGATGCAGGTTCCTTGAGAATGGGGAACCCCATCCCGTGGCCATTGTAATTACAGTGGTGGCCGCATAGTCACGGCTCTTTCTAAAGACTGCCCGAGATAGGAATACTCCCGCTATGCGACAGGTCCACAGCGACGTACAGTCAGCCATGGGTCACGGTAATACTCCGGCCACAGTCTACTTAGGTCTCGTCCTCAGAAGTCGTTGATGAAGAGAGTGAAAAGGGAATACATTTTTAGGGAAATATTGGGATTACAGTAATACAGCTCGGCAGTGGATCTCCGGCCCTTACTTACACTAAGATGCATCCACTGACCTGTGCAAAGACATCGAAAATTTTCACACGTTTTTGGACAGACATCTGTAAACAGTTCAAAGACAACTCTTCCAGCTGCGAGAGAAGATAGAGCAGTAAGTAATATCATACATGGTCACTCATTTACTAACAGGCAGTAACGTTCTTCGTTCACGCAGAACAAACCCCCCATTCACCTCTCAGTCAGTTCTCCGGGGTAAGTGAAGTCCAAGCAAGCAATTGGGGCAAGGGGTGACCGTACGTCTGCCCTCATGGCTCTTCTGAAAGCCTCACCCAATGTCAGTGCAGATATAGCCAAGTTGTCTCTTATATATGCCCACCTTAGAGGGGTTTTCCATGCAACACAGGAAAGGAGAGCGATGTATGACTGATGGGAGTCAAACCACTTGGACCACCACCGATCACAACAGGGACCCAGTGTCTCTCATTATGCGTGTGTGACCACCACTACAATCGCTGTCAATAACAGAAGTGGTCACTAGAGTTGGCCGTTGGCTACAACAGTAATCTGCGACAGCTGGAAAGGAGCCCCAAAAACCGCCTGTTACATCACAAGATCTGCGCCTCTTTTCATTAGTTGGACCCTGGCGTCACATGTAAGAGGCAGCTTTCAGATTACCGACCAGGCCGAAAGATTCGATGGGCCCCATCTGTAGTGGTCACACATTCGAACTTTTGAATGGCGCGTTTCTCAGTCATGCACAACGCTAATCTTTTTACCCCAGAGACTCAGACGAGCCGTCTTTGTGTTACAATGATGACCAGTCTTCAGGGTGGCAGCCATGTAATACCCTGATCGGCTGAGACTCCCTCCCTACCAGGGATGTTGGAAACAGAATGGTAGACCACCCCAAACATCACATATTGTAAGAGGTCGTCTCCGAGACCATCCTAGTCCAACAAATATCCTCAGAGACGTACTGGATGCCAAACACGGCTTTACCTAGGCCAGTCAACAAAGATTACCCGACGGCCACCATCATTATAAAAGACTTGTATTTATTAGATAATAAAGGAAAAGGCAATTACCTGGTACATTGTTGATTGTTATATCAAAAAAACAACGAGGACGCTGCACTTTTACCCCCATGATTTCCACTGGAAAAAGAAAAGATATTGGATGTGAAGACTGCTCATTATTTTATTTAAGGTACTAAAGTATATATTACACCGCTCTACTGCTCCCTGAAAAACCATTACATCAGGTCTTATGGATGTAAGCACAGCTCTGAGGTAGCAGTCGCTGCAAAATCCTGCAGAACAGCATGCATTCAGGAGTGCATGGGCTGATCTGCAGTAAAACATTTCGGTAGCACTTTACTATTAATGACTTCTCCTTTGGCTGGATCATTAATATAATTAGTAGGGATCTGACTCCGGGCACTATTACACTTCACTGTTTACTTGTGAAAGTGCCGTACAGCTTGTAGTAGCTGTACCTGATATCGCAGCTGCTCATTCTTCTGAACAGGACTGTGCTGCAGTACCAGATCAAGCCACTACTACGTACATGGCGCTGTGGCTACAATGAAAAGCATACCTAGCCCCTTTTCTTTGCAGTTTGGTGGGGGGTCCTGGGAGTCATAATCTGGCAGTTATGATTTTGAAAGACTTTCCTGAGGATAGTTCATCAATATTATTTTTATTAAATGCATGTATTTGGGACTAAAATTCATTTTTTATGTATTGCCGGCTGCAAGTTGAGTTAACTGAGAATCAGTCAGTGATCCTGTAACTCTTCTGAGTTTCTCTCAGCTGATTTATGACGCACACTGAGTATGCGGGAAACAAACAGCTTGTAAAAAGATAAAACATTTTCAATGCAACCCAATCGCAAAAATAAATTTTTAGTCCTGAATACATGCACTAAAAAAAAAAAAAAAAAAAGACCCAAAAGTTGGAAACCCCTTTAGAGCCCTAGAAGACCCCTTTAAATCACTGGACAAGACCAGAGATAAGTGGTGCCACATATCAGACATATCCCTTTCTTCTTTTACAGGTATTTTCAGGGGAGGAGAGCTGTGAACGAGGGCACCTTAGCAGGTTACTAAGTTATGCCTTAAAGGCAGGGCTGTGGAGTCGGAGTCGGAGTTAGTTTTGGTCAGGGCTGTGGAGTCGGAGTCGGTGCTCATTTTGGTGGAGTCGGAGTCAGTATAAAATGGACCGACTCCTAAAATATATAATAAATTGGGTACAGTAGTTCAATGCAGGATGTGCTGAATATTTTTTCATAGGAGTTTGGGAAAGTTATGAAATGTCCTATAAATGGCTGTTATATTCCTGATCTAAGGCTACATTCACACACAGCGTTTTTCCTGTGTTTTTTGAGGATACGTTTTTCAGCTGCAAAAGCTGATCATCTTTTTAAAAAACTGCATCACCTGAAAGGTTTTTGAGCTCATAGATAATGTTTTCAATAGCAAAAGCAGATTAGAAATCTGCTCTATCTATCCATTTATCCATATCTGTCTATCCATATCATATCTGTACCAAAAAGAATGAAAACCGGGTAGTACACCAATATACACTCACTGGCCACTTTATTAGGTACACCTGTCCAACTGTGTGTTAAGACTTAATTTCTAATCAGCCAATCACATGGCGGCAACTCAGTGCATTTAGGCATGTAGACATGGTCAAGACAATCTCCTGCAGTTCAAACCGAGCATCAGTATGGGGAAGAAAGGTGATTTGAGTGCCTTTGAACGTGGCATGATTGTTGGTGCCAGAAGGGCTGGTCTGAGTATTTCAGAAACTGCTGATCTACTGGGATTTTCACGCACAACCATCTCTAGGGTTTACAGAGAATGGTCCGAAAAAGAAAAAAAATCCAGTGAGCGGCAGTTCTGTGGCCGGAAATGCCTTGTTGATGCCAGAGGTCAGAGGAGAATGGGCATACTGGTTCGAGCTGATAGAAAGGCAACAGTGACTCAAATTGCCACCCGTTACAACCAAGGTAGGCAGAAGAGCATCTCTGAACGCACAGTGCGTCGAACTTTGAGGCAGATGGGCTACAGCAGCAGAAGACCACACTGGGTACCACTCCTCTCAGCTAAGAACAGGCATCTGATGGCTACTTTCAGCAGGATAATGCGCCATGTCATAAAGCTCGAATCATCTCAGATTGGTTTCTTGAACATGACAATGAGTTCACTGTACTCAAATGGCCTCCTCAGTCACCAGATCTCAATCCAATAGAGCATCTTTGGGATGTGGTGGAACGGGAGATTCGCATCAGGGATGTGCAGCCGACAAATCTGCGCCAACTGTGTGATGCCATCATGTCAATATGGTCCAAAATCTCTGAGGAATGCTTCCAGCACCTTGTTGAATCTCTGCCACGAAGAATTGAGGCAGTTCTGAAGGCAAAAGGTGGTCCAACCCGTTACTAGCATGGTGTACCTAATAAAGTGGCCAGTGAGTGTATATTCTGTTCTATCTAAATATCTTGATTATTGGATCATAAAAATGATTAAATGTCTGAGATTCACATTGTACTACAATAAATTTTTCACTTAAATATAAGCAATATGTGTGGGAGTCGGAGTCGTGGAGTCGGAGTTGGAGTCGGTGTAAGGGAAATTGAGGAGTCGGAGTCGCAGGTTTGGCTTACCGACTCCACAGCCCTGGTTTTGGTTGGAGTCGGAGTCGGTAGAAATGTACCGACTCCGACTTTAAAAAAAAATGTATTAATATTTCATAATTGAACTTTCATATGAATTTTATAAATGTTACTCAAATATATATGTTCTATCAAACTATGAACAACAGTGATAAGCAGTTCTGCTGGAGATAGAGACATTTCTTACTTCTTGTGTGTCACTGTTTTCCACTGCCCTTATCTAATCTTATACTTGGTTAACCTCATGCTGCCCCAACCCCCCTACTTACAATGTATGAAACTGAAAGTGAAAATGTGTTGCAAATTCTTAGTAGTAAAGCTCCTCCTCTAGACTAGATCATACTAGGTGTGCATCTTCCAAGCATCTCACAGCTGCCTGCTACTCAGAAGAGGAAGACTGTAAGAAGTATTATCCTTTCAACAAACTTTGCATCAGTTAACTGAGTACATGAGGAATAATAACAGTATTACTGACCTCTATATCAGTTGTACGACCTGGCAATTTTGTACAATTGTTTTTAGGAAAAACAATTGTCATTTGGATTGTGAATGCAGAATTAAAAACCTGAGAATGTCAAAGAAGCATCACATTAAATCAGCTGTATTTGAACATTTCACCATCACTCAAGATAGAAAACATTATGTCTGTCAGTGTATGACAAATGATCCAGACGAAAACAAATGCTGTGAAGCCAAGATGAGTGCATATTCAGGCAAAGATAAAAATGCTCCTACCAGAGCTTCTAATCTAAAGAGACATTTATAGCGCTTTCATCCAGAAGTACTGAAAGCAGTGGATGAGAAAGACTGCATCCAAACCAATGAACCAGTGCCCAGCTCTTCCAGCCAAACAAAGTAGCAGAGAACTTTGCAGCCATCAGTTGCAAGATATTTTGTCAGTGACAAAGTTACTGTGACAATGACAGTAGATACATTTAAAAAACAGATCATAGAGCTTGTTGTAAAGGATAGTGTGCCTATTTCATTATTTTCACGACCAGCTTTTATGTGTCTGAATGGGGAAATGGCCCGCAAGCTTGGTGTTTCTCTGGAGAGAGAGAGTATTAGAAAATTAGTAATCGAAGGAGCTTTTAAACAAAAGGAAGAACTTAAAAAAACTCTCAAGGGACGCTTTCTGTTTCTTAAAATGGATGCCTGCACACGTCACAGAGTGAACTATTTTGCCATCAATGTCCGATTTGTTTGTGACAAAAATGAAATAGTTACCAAGACATTGGCAGTAAAAGACACCAAAGCTCATCACACCAGTGAGTTTCTCCAGGTCTTGGTGGAAAAGGTTCTGCAAGACTATGAACTTAAAAAAGAGCAAGTTCTTTCTGTCATAACTGACAATGCTTCAAATATGATAAGTACTATTAAGCTAATGAATGAGAGTAATGATGGTGACCAGCAGCTAGAAGAACATTCTGGGTCCACAGACACAGAAATGTTTGAAATAGAGGAACACAGTATTGTAACTGAGGAGCCAACTGAAGTTGCTTCAGATGAACAGCAACATGATAGTTTAGATGATCTTGTTGAAACTGTGTCAATATGTTCTTTCATTCATCACATGCGCTGTGTTGTGCATACGCTACAGCTGGCTATAAGAGACAGTCTGCAAGAAGGACATGCTGCTGCACTGATTGGCAAGGTGAGAAAATTGGCTACTGTTGCCAGAACCCCTAAAGTTGACTCAATTTTGAAGAGACGTGCTGGAAAAGGGGCAATTATTGATCAAGCCACACGATGGGGCAGTACTATTCAGCGCTTGGTTGAACCGAAAACCTTTCTTGTAGACATGGCTAACCCTCAACTGACGCTAAATGAAAGTCAGTGGAATCAGGTGACTGAGATGGAAAAATTGCTAGAGCACCCATTTACAGTGACTAAAAAATTACAAGCAGAGGACTTAACTCCAGGTATTTTCTTAAAGGAGTGGAAGAACCTGATGTTTCGCCTGTCCCAAAGAGGAGGGTTAATTGCAAGTGGCATTGCTACATCAATGAAACGGAGAGAGGAGCTACTATTACAAAATAACATTCTTTTGGCAGCTGTTTATGTAGACCCAATGCATCGGATTCTTCTAGATGATCAACAGCTAAGTAAAGGAAAAGAAGCTCTGTTTGAAATAGCAGTAAGGATGAAAGGGTTGCAGAACAGTCAGGAGGAACAAGAAGAATTTGGTCGTCCTGCCACATCTTCACCCTCATCATCAACTGATGAAGAATTTAATTTCGAAAAATATTTGGATCACAAGGACCGTGCAAAGCGTTCCCGCATAGAAGAAGAGTCATCCCCATCAAGGAACACAGCCAGTACATTTCAGCAGAATTTTTCATGTGCACTAAAAGAAATTGAGAAATTTGACCGTTCATCAAAAATAACAGTGCAACAAGCGATTCCTCTGTATCCTGACATTGTCAGAGATGTTGCCCGAGTGGTTACTGCTTTGCCACCAACACAAGTTGGTGTAGAGAGGTTGTTCTCTGCTCTCAAAATAATTAGATCAGATTTGAGGGCATCCATGAAGGAGGATCTGACAGAGGCAATACTTTTTCTGAGGACAAACTTATAGATTTCTACTTATTAACTGCATAAAAGTGTTTATTGCATATTTACTTACAGTTTAGAAAAGTTTATAAAAGTTATTTGCTATATTCTAATTGTATTCTAATAAATGTAGTTTTTGCTCTAAGTGGTCTGATTACTTATATGATGGTGAGAAACTGAATAAGCACGATGTTTAATATTTTACAGCAGTAAATTTGTTGTTATGAATTGGCCATGTATGAAGGAGCCGGAGCCGGAGTCTGATAAAATCCAGGAGTCGGAGTCGCAACTGTGGCTTACCGACTCCACAGCCCTGCTTAAAGGGGATGTCCACTCAGGTAGGAAAGGCCGATCAGTGGAGGTCTGACAACCGGATCAACTGCTACGAGTGCCGAAGACAGGTTGCATTTCCATCCTCATACCGTACATTACAGGACGTCCTCTGACTACTGCGCTTCTCATCTAGTTTCCTGCAGGGAAGTAGTCAGGAAAGTTCATTCCCAGCTACATTAATTGGCTGATTTCCATCTCTGTGGCTCTTGACATCACAAAAACTACAACACCCAGCATGCCTTGCCTGCGCTGCAGCCGATCTAGCACGATGCCAGTCCGGATCTGTAGATACTAACAGCTAAGGATACGTGCTGGGACATGTAGTTCTACTCATCTGAACCAATGAATGAATGGTTTCTTGAAATTAGCGCGGATTAGCCATGACTTGTGTCCCTGGTGCATCCTGGGACTAGTAGTTCTGCAGTAAAGTGCTAGTTATGGACCTTCCACTCACAGCTGGACTGATGTACACGGCTTATGTGCGGCCACAAGAAACAGCCCCGCAGGAGGAAACGACGTGTGCATGCATTAAATACATCCTCACCTCAGGCCGGACGGCAGACAGACACACACACCGTGCGAACTGCAAAGACGAGGTCCAGCCAGTGTCCCCCGCACTGTGAGAGGCAGGTGAAGGACTCACGGAAGCAGAAGTGTACGGGAAGACAACGAGAACTGCACCATCCGGCCCGGGTCCGCCTCCCTCCTCCTCAGCATTGAGCGCGGAGAACACACAGACAGGAGACAACGAACGCCGATCGAATCGCTCCACCTCAACTGCAAGGGAAGATGGCCGCTCCGAATCCGATATGGGTTGGATGGCGAACGAGATGATTCGCTTTCGACTGATAGTGACTGGCCTGAACTTCTCGCGAGATCTTGTTACGCCTTTAGGTTTGTTTGTTTTTTTTCACGTCAACCAAACTTTGTTCTTGGGCTGTGGAAGGATGCAGGGCTTTCAGGATGACGTCAGCTGTGCGACAGGAAGTGTGCGACTGTCTCACATGTCTTTGAGGCTCCTGCAGGAGTTTGGAGTTGTCCTCCAGGTCCAAGAATAAAACAAATCACGCCCTCATCAAGTGTAAGCATGTTTTATTTAATTTTATTCAATTTACTGAAAAAATAGATTTGTATTTACGATTCTGGTTATGAATGAGCCGAGCGATCGATACAATTAAATGGCGAAAGGATTTGAAAAAATGGCGTTATTAGACGTAGACGCCTCGGGCTAACTCTCCAGCGCTTTACTTTTTTGCTGATTCGTCAGACCGCTCGCGGTTGGTGGCCGGTAGGAATCGCTGGGAGAATTTATTTGTGATTTTTTTTTTTTTTTTTTTTTTTTTTTTTTTAAGAATTGCAAAAGTTTTAGGCGTGTGTGAAAAAAAAATTCTACAGAGCAAGAATGCTTTAACAAATAGAAGGGCTAATACTTTATTAATTAACAAAATGCAAAGAGAATGAAAGAGAAGGAAACTAAATCCAGATCAAAGCATCGATTCTTCACGGTACACTCGCGCAAAGTCATGGATGTTTTTACAAAACTGGGGATAATGATCATCATTTCAATAGGTTGGGTAAAATACAGTCTTTGACTGAAACAGAAATGGCTGTGTAAGAGGCTTAAAACTGGGTGAAGAACAGCCAAAGGTGAGGTTGTGGAAGACAGTTTCGTGTTACAGATCCTTCACCATTAAAGGAAAGAGGAGAGCGGCCGATCCCGGGCGCTGCTGCTTACTACGGTTATTCCTCAGGTATGCTTAAGGGAGCAGTAGGTTCTACTCCAAAAAACATTGCAATAAATTGAATGTTTTTTATTTACCGCCTGGATTGACCTGTTATGGGATCCACCACACTCCTCTTTACTTTTCTAGTTGTGTACTCTTTCCGTTTGGCGGCCATGATTGCATAATAAATCACTCTTTAAGTCATGGGTCTTAAACTGCATTCCTCGAGGGTCGCAAACCATGCGTGTTTTTGAGATTTCTTTAGCATTGCACAAGGTGCTGGAATCATTATCTGTGTAGGTGATTAAATTATCACCTGTGCAATACAAGGAAATCCTGAAAACATGACTTGTTTGCGACCCTTGAGGAATGCAGTTTGAGACCTCTGCTTTAAGTAGTTGTTCTGCAGCCTGTTCAGATGAGCGACCAACCCCCTGACTCACCCTGACCTGTTGCCTACAGTGTTACACAGGGAGCGCCTCTTGTTTTTTTAATCTCTCCAGGTCTTTCACCATAGGAAGACTGTGGCATGGTCTTCGGCCGAGGACCATAGTTGGAGGTGAGACTAGTCTGACTCTTCTTTGTATATCACCAGGCTGCATCGGGTGATTCGCAATTGGAGGGACCTGTCAATAACTTGCTGTGGCCCTTGGAAAAGCCATAGGGAGATGCTTCTGGGCTAGTCTTCTCTGTTCTTGTGGTCCACAGACGGATCTTTAAAGTATATTGGCTCTGAAAAAAAATATCCCTTGCTGCAATCAGGCAGCCAGGCTCTGATTAATGCTGCCTGTTGTTTGGCAGCAAAAATCAAGCAACAGATTCTTTTTAATAGTAACCTGGAGACAGCCAGCAAGGATTACTAGAAATAAAATGGCTCATGGCTTCCATAGCATTCTGTAGGGGGTCATAGTTGTCGCATCCCCAGGCAGTCAGCATAGGTGACATATCCTAATTTTATGCCGCCAGTGTCTAAGGCAGGCTGCTTATGATACTAAAGATCACTGTTCATTTTACTTGACAGAAGTGTAAATTTAAAACCTTAAAGTGACTTAAAGGGTTATTCCAAAGATATTGCGTTATCCCCTCCCGTAGCATATTGTTTTTTTGGGGTTCTTATCGCTAGGATCCCTGGCGATCCTGAGGAAGGGGCTCTTGAAACTGGGAACCAGGTTTTGCATAGTCCAATCTCGAAAGAAGTGATAGGTGCACACGCTCAACCTCCACACCATTCACTGTGTACGGGACTGCTGGAAATAGCTGAGTGCTTTGCTTGGTTTATAAGCTCCAGTGTTCTTTTTTTGGGGATTTTTGAGGGTATGAGATGTTGGGGCCCCCAGCAACCAGTAAGTCAACCTCTATCCATCCTTAGAAGAGGGATGATTTACTAAATTAGAAATCGCCCTTTAAGCTCACCATGTAATTACATGGATAAAATGGGTCTGACACCTCCATCCGATCATTCATAGAGTGTGGGTAGGGGGCAATCTTCCTTGATGTCCTTTTGCCTCAGTAGGTTTGTTTTTATCATCAGATACTAAAAAAAAAGTCTGGAAAAATAACTGTATGTGGAAAGAACACAACCTTAATAATAAGTTGTGGATACACTATGATATTATTCTTTTTATTTTTTTCCTCTCTCTCTCTTTACAGATGGCTTTAATCAGAATGTCTTCTCATATCTTGAAATAACAAGATCTTCTCCAGAGACAGGAATATCCACTTTCTAAGAAGATGTTAGAAGAAAAGACACAGAATATTTTTATTTCTCTAATGTCCTAATCCTTTCGTATAGTCCAGACATGTTCTGCTGGAGGAGGGCTTTGCCTCTTTCTCTGCGCTTCTTGCAGATGCATAGTATGAGTTCGGATCCGCTCCTGGATCAGTTGATGACTTGCACAAACCAATTCCAGATTTTTCAACTCGTTGGCATCCATAAATCTAAGCTTACAGTCCATCATGTGGGCTGCGCAATCAATACATTATGGGAGCTTCAGAAGGGGAAGTCAAGTGCAAACGCAAATTATGAAACCGTCCGAAATCACCCAGAATTTATTGCTCTTCGGATCCTGGCAGAAAATAAAATTGACTTTATGAACAACACCACTTTGGTGAATACGTTGTATGCTGTTATAAGGTATGAGGCACTTGCTCCATTGCTCTGTCCTTATGTCACATCTCGTTTACCATTGTTGTATTCTGTATTTCAAGGTTTAATGTGGAAGCGCACGACTCTTTGGTGCAGCAGCTGCTAATGGAAGGCTGGAGAAGACTGGAAAAGTAAGTCTGGTGGAATGTTTGATTACCAATCCCAGGAGCCAGTTTGACATTTAGTAGTCCAGCTTTAGCTCTTGAGGTTCACCCAAAGCTTTTCCACGTTGTACCCCTCTTCTTCCACTGATATACACGTCATAGCATTTCATTATAGCATTTCATTGTCGCATTGTATACATGAGACAAGACGCACAGCCTGGACAGTGGAGTCCTGAACTTTTGCAATTGTGGACTCTAAAAACTAAACCTAAAAAGATAGGATTATTAGGAAAACTAATGAACATCTATCTCAATAGGCGATGGATGAAAAGTTATTCCAGAGTGAACTGGTGAGAAACATTAGACCAGTATCTCATTACTGGGGCCCTAGTGATGGCTTGAACGCCTGCACCTCCATGGTGAAAAGGAGTTGCATGGAGATGCGTTCAAGCCTCTGCTCTGTCTAACCCTCTGGGGTGATATAAAGGAAAAAAAGGCAAAACTCATTTATGATTATGTCCCCCATTTCAAGTCATCAGTGGTTAATTACCAAATATTTTTCACCTATTTTATAGATGAGTGAAAATGTATTAGTTATTCCCACAATCGCATTCCTTTTTATTTTTTTACAAAGCACGATATCTGCATGACTATTAAGCTTCTTTTTTGCACCTTTGTGTCTTTTCTCACCTTCTTCTGCCCCTTTTGTGCACCCAGCTTCACAAATCTTATCTGCTAAAACTGCAGCACCCATCAGCACCCTGCTTTTCCTCGGTGCTGCGGGCTCCTCTCTCGGCTTTCCTGTGTGTCCTGATAAAAGAAACCCATCTTGAGATCTATTTCTATGGAAGAGATGACCATTGATAGTTTTGACTGTAATAACTATGACCTATTTGATCAATATTCATTGCTATTTACAAACTCACAAATTTCATGTGTGCTTCCTGGGGATCTTCTGAGTTTGATCATACTCTCCCCTTCATACATAGCAGAGCTTTAATTAGACATACGGTTTTATGCGACATGCTTCGAAGTATAATACACCTCTTCTCCATTTCTTCGAAATGTATTTGTTTGCATTGTTTGCATGCATTGGTGCTTTCACGAGAAGTGAAGGTAATACATCCATTTCTGCGACTTTGCTGCTGAATTAGGGGACAGAAAGTGTGGACTAGAAATTGCCGCCAGGTTGTGAAGAGCTTGGCTGTAACAAAAGCAAATGGGCAGAATTAATGATCTCGTATATAAAGTAAATTACATCTTAATGGGAGTCCAGCAGGATTTCATCCCCTCTGAAGAAGGATCGATGGCGAAACGCAGCAGGAATCAATAAATAACTTTTTATAAAGAAATCTTTGGATTTTAACCTATATGACGGTATGGCGCATTGTCCGTTATTTTGTGTTTATTTGATAATTTTTGTGATGATCGTATGTTTTTACCCGTCTCAGGTTTGAACCAGAGACGTTGTCGAAATTTTCAGTTTGTTTGGAAAAACTAGATCTGGACAGCAGTCCATTAATGGGAAAGGTAGCCAATGCCCTGAACACGGACCTGGAGAACATACAAAATATCAGGTAAGCGTTCAGCAGTATCCAAGACTACTGGAAGAGATTTAAAGGGATCCTGTCTGGTCACGGTGGCTTTCTCAGAGCCAAGATGATTGTCTTCACAGTCCATATGCTTCCAAAGCACGTGTGAGTGAGCGCAATAGAAATGGGGCTGATGTGCAGCACTTTATGCTACAAGAAGGGCATGATTTTATTGCTGGATTATGGCAAGTAAATCATCATGTGAGCAATTTTGGAGTCCTGAGGGACTTGACAGGTTTCCTTTAAGCAGCCAAGGAGGAGTGGTCTGCTTTAACCCCTTAAAGTGGACGGATCACCATCAAACATACCAAGTTATTTTACAGTAAAGAGAGAGCACTTATAACTAAATATACAATCAATTACCTTTGGAACCAATAGGACTGTTAAGGCAGTCATTTTAGTTCTGCCAAAGTCATGGTGAATGCAGTTCATGGGAGCAGCCATCTTGGGTCCATCAGCTCCGCCTGTTGTGTTCTAATAGGACACGCCCCCAGATTCCAGCCTTGTTGATATCTGTTATTTTACATTAAGAATAAAAAATAATAATAACAGGTAATTTTTCTACTAAATCTTGCTTATATATATTTTTTTTTTTTAATTTGTTTTTCACCCATAGAATTCTATAGGCAGAGACTGGTGCAACTAACCTTCAATGTCATCACTGCACAAACTAAGAAAATACACAAAATTTTTGAAATGTAATACTCCCATATACTGACTGAAGCAACCAATGGTATTAAAAATACTGCTGATAATTACATAAGGCAAAATAGTACTTGTCTACAAAAAAAGACCATATTGATCTGTAGTGACACACAAATGAAAACAATAAAAAAAAATTCTAGAATGTGTAAAAGGGAAAAAATTTACCATGCTCAACTGTTTTAATAAAAAAATATATAAAAAATTGCCAAATCTGGTACTGTAAGTTCCATGCTGAAGCCAATGCCGATCCAGTGCTTTCTGCTGATATATAGTTAAGGAAGAGAGATTAATTTGATTAATTCGCTATTTGGGCTCGTGCGCAAGACCAATTTTTTTAGACGAGTGCTGTCAGTGCTCGTAACTATGATATTCACTGGGGTTGTGCACATGTCCAATATGTATTTATTTTATCGGACTGAGTGATCCGTGGGAAAAAAACTTGGGTTACGTCTTATTTTGATCCATCGGAGAGCAGCATGATGTAGGGGCAGAGACCCTGATTCCAGCAATGTGTCACTTATTGGGCTGCATTCTGTAGTTTTGATAAAATCCCCATTTTTCCCTTCACCCATGACAGCACACCTGAGAGAGGGATCCGCCCCGCCAGGACAGGAACCTACTGAGACATAAGGGGCGGCACCTCTCCCCCGCTTCAGTTGGGTTCCTGTCCTGGAAGGAATCCCACTGTGGCGGTGCCTGTCATGGGCGAAGAAAGAAGGAAAAAAAAAAGCAAAAGAAAGGGACCCAGGCCCGTCCTGGCGCGGGAAGAACAGGTAACTTACCTGTAGCGCCGGCCGTCGGGTCCTGGAAGCACAGTCCCCGGTCTTCCTCTGGGCTCCGGGTTCGTGTGGGCGCGGGTGGGATCCCGGTGGCTACGGGGAGCCCCCACCGCGCCGCCCTCCCCTCACGCTCGCCGCATCTCGATCCCCGTGGCAGGGGAGAGACGCTGGCTTCCGGCCGCTGATGTCAGCGGCGCTATGGATTGTGGGTGCGCCGGCTGACGTCAGCACAGGGCGACGGTGTCATGGCGCCGGGTGCGACGCTGGCCGGCTTTTCTGAAGCGGTCGGCCGGCGGTCGCAGGGGGGAGAGGAGGAGACACCACCGGCAGAGGCTGCATATAATCAAGGACCAGCGGCGGGGGAGACGGTGGAAAATGGAGTCGGAGCAGGAGAGATCGCTGTCTCTGCCTCCCTCACAACCCTCAGGCAAACATGGAAGCCGCTCAAGTAGCAGCCGCCCCAGCCGCAGATCGGGAGAATCCTCAAGGTCCAGAGAGCACAGGTCACGTGCTCCGACGCAGCCTCCGAGTCTGGTACCCTTGATTACGGGTGGTGAGTGATCTTCGTGAATGCTAGCATTTATGTTAATAGGGATTCTCTGTTGTATGCTTTACCCAGTAGGAAAGGCCCAAAAAAGCAGGAAGCAAGAAGAACAATAGGGACTGTGCTATATGTAAAACTCCCTTAGCAAGAGACTGGCAGAAAGATCTCTGTGCCTCTTGCATTCAGCGGACCATGGTGGAGGAAGCGCCTAGTTTTGCAGCCAATTTGATATCCGCCCTCAGGTCAGAAATGGAGGGTTCAATTAAGACCCTATTGAAAAAAGGGAAGAAAAGTAGGAAGAATCCCCCTAGTTCTCCCTCAGATTCCTGATCAGCATCGTCTCAGGCGGAACAGGCATCCTCCTCTGACTCCTCAGACAGTAACACGGGGGGTAAGCCATGTTTCCCTGTAGAAGATACAGATGCTCTCCTAAAGGCCATTAGAACCACAATGGGCCTACAGGAAGAAAGGGTGGCTAAAACCCTAGAGGATGTCATGTTTGGGGGGCTTCAAGAGAGGAAAAAACGAACCTTTCCAGTGAACGAGAAGATCCAGGCGCTTATTGAGAGAGAGTGGAGGAAACCCGAAAAATCTGGGGCCCTTCCGTCCACCTCTTAGAGACGAATACCCCTTTGAGCACAAGGATGCGGAGATATGGGACAAAGTCCCAATAATAGATGCAGCAGTATCCAGGTCTTCCAAAAAGTCGGCCCTGCCCTTGGAAGACTCAGGGGTTCTTAGGGACCTGCTGGACAAAAAGGCGGACTCATATTTGAAGCACGCGTGGGAAGCGACAGCAGGGGGACTAAAGCCGGCGATAGCAGGCACCTGCACGGCACGTTCCCTCATGATCTGGCTGCAGAAGTTAGAAGAGAAGCTGGCATCAAAGGTCCCAAGAGAGAAAATATTTGCAGATATGTATCTTGCACGGGGCAGCAGCTTTTTTGGCAGATACCTCGGCGGACTCTATGAGGTTGACAACTAGGGCAGCGGGACTATCAAATGCTGCCGGACGCGCGTTATGGCTTAAGGGCTGCCCGGGTGATCTACAGTCTAAAGCTAAATTGTGCTCTCTCCCCTGTGATGATCGGTTCTTATTCGGCAAGAACTTGGACGATATCCTGGAGAAAGCAAGTGATAGGAAAAAAGGCTTCCCCAGGTTCCTGACGGAACAGAGGAGACAGCCCTTTCGGAGGGGAAGATTCAGTAGAGGGCTTCCTCTGGCCGACAGGAGAAGGTGGGAGGATAAAAGGAAAAAAGAGTTGGGATTTATGTTTGGTGGAAGCACCTCCACCTCAAAGAAATCACCACAATGACGCCAGTATTCCAGTGGGGGGGAGATTGGCACTCTTTTTTTCCAGGCCTGGGAAAAGATCTCCAATACCTGGATCCTGGGCATCTTAAGAGAAGGCCTGAGAATCCCCTTTATTTGCCAACCAAAACCCGTGGTTGTCATTACACCCATCAGGAAGGTGACCGAAGAACAGTTGGCCTTAGAAGCGGAGATCCTGAGCCTGATAGACAAGCGGGTACTTTATGAGGTTCCACACACACAGGAAGGAAGGGGGTTCTATTCACCCTTTTTCTGATAAAAACACTGGATCAATCATTCAGGACGATTATAAATCTCAGTCGGCTCAATCGATGGATAAGAAACCAGTCCTTCAAGATGGAGTCAGTGGCTACGGCCGTGAAGCTACTACATCAAGATTGTTTTATGGCCGTAGACGACTTAAAGGATGCATATTATCACATCCCTATCCATCCAGATTACCAAAAATACTTGAGGGTAACGCTTTATATCCAAGGTGTACTGAGGCATTTCCAGTTCAGAGCTCTTCCATTTGGCATATCCATAGCCCCGAGAGTTTTCACCAAGGTCATAGCGGAGGTGACAGCCTTTCTCCGGATTCACGATATGGTCATAATACCATACTTGGACGATTTCCTTATAGTGGGCAGCTCAGAGGACCACTGCACGGCACAGTTGAGCCGGGTGACTGACACCTTGCAAGAATTAAGGTGGATAATTTCAAAAAAATCGAAATTACAACCCCTAAAAAAACAGACCTTCCTGGGATTTATACTGGATTCAGAAAGGCAGGCGTGTCTGCTCCCAGAGTCCAAAATAGAGAAGGTACAGAATCTGGCCTTGGCGGCCCGAAACCAACCATGTATGACATTGAGAAGGACAATGTCCCTACTAGGTACCCTAACGTCCTGTATTCCGGCGGTCAGGTGGGCTCAATTTCACACCCGACAACTCCAGGGGGAGATATCAGCACAATGATCGCTAAGAGGGCGTTTAGAAGGAAAGCTGGAGCTTTCCGTAAAAACCAGAGACTCTCTCAACTGGTGGCTGGACGGTACAAATCTGACCTCAGGAATACCGTGGGACAGACAGACGACAGATGTGATTTTAAAAGATGCAAGCTCCTCGGGGTGGGGGGCACACCTAAGGGGCCTCATAGGCCAGGGCTCCTGGACACCTCAAGAAAGGGAGGCATCTTCCAACCTAAGAGAACTGTGGGCAGTGAACAAGGCCCTAAGTCACTTCATTCCATTACTCCAGGGTCGCAATGTACGCATCATGTCGGACAGCAGAGTAACAGTGGCATATATCAACCACCAAGGGGGGACAAGATCACACTCCCTAATGAAAGCGGCGAGCGACATTCTGAGCAGAGCAGAGGAACACCTGCACTCCTTGACAGCCTTACACATAAAAGGGGCAGAAAATATAGAGGCAGATTTTCTGAGTCGCAATACCCTGAGGCAAGGAGAATGGGTGCTAAATCGGTCCATTTTTCAAAAAATAACGCAGCTTTGGGGGAACCAGTAATAGACCTCTTTGCCAACAAGCACAACAGGCAAACAGGTTTTGCTCTCTAAACCCGAGGGAAAAGCCATGGGCAGTGGACTCATTGCACATCCAGTGGAACTTCAGGCTAGCTTATGCGTTCCGCCCCAGTGGCTCTGATCCCAACAGTTGTCAGGAAGATCAGAAATGATCAAGCCAGGGTGATTCTAATAGCCCCGTTTTGGCCGAAAAGGCCCTGGTTTTCTCTACTACAAAGAATGTCCCTCTCCAATCCATGGGTTCTGCCAGAAATCCCGGACCTACTAGCTCAAGGCCCAATATTCCACGCTCAGGTCAAGGGATTCCATCTGACGGCGTGGAATTTGAAAGGTCGCTTTTAATGGAGAGGGTTCTCCCCCGGGTTGGTGGCCACCCTGCTAAAGAGTAGGAAACCAGTGACGACTAACATCTACGGCAGAACATGGAATAAGTTGCTACAGTTCCTAGGTAAGCCGTTAGAAAAAGAACCCCCGATTAGTGCCATCCTGGAGTTCTTACAATCGGGGTTGCAGATGGGGGTTAGCGGTGAACACGCTTCAGGTTCAGGTGTCTGCACTAGGGGCGCTCTACAACTGCAAATTGGCATCAAATAGATGGGTATCCAGATTCATTAAATCCTGCCATAGAGCTAGGCCTATCCCAATACCCAGAATAGCCCCCTGGAATTTAAACCTAGTGCTAGAGGCCCTTACAAAGGAACCGTATGAGCCGTTACACCAGCTACCCCTAAAGTTTCTGACCCTAAAGACGATCATTTTAGTGGCCCTTACGTCAGCCCGCAGAATAAGCGACTTACAGGCTCTCTCGGTAAATCCACCTTATACACAAGTTTTTCAGGATAGGGTGGTGTTAAGAACAGACCCCGCTTATCTGCCTAAGGTAGAATCAGATTTCCATCGGGGTCAGGAGATTGTCTTCCTATCCTTCTGCAAGAATCCAAAAAATTCGGGGGAGGAAAAATTCCATAGTTTGGATGTTAAGAGAGCTCTATTAGAATACATATCTGTCACTAGCCAGTGGAGAAAGTCCCAGTCCCTATTCGTAGCTTTTCAGGGTGCCAGGAAAGGCTATGGGGTTTCGAAAGGGACTATTGCTAATGGATTAGGGAGGCCATTAGTGTAGCCTACTCAGCTAGTGGTATCCCGATTCCTGACGGCATCAAGGCTCATTCCACAAGAGCCGTGGCGACCTCCTGGGCTGAAAAGGCAGAGGTATCAATTGAACAGATTTGTAAGGCCGCTACCTGGGCCTCACCATCCACCTTCTTTAAGCACTATAGATTAAATCTATCCTCCTCTGCTGACATAACCTTTGGTAGAAGGGTGCTGCAAGCGGTGGCCCCTCCCTAAGGTGTTTCGTAGTCTCCAAAAATCTCTCAGGTGTGCTGTCATGGGTGAAGGGAAAACCACCATGGTTACTTACCGGTAGCCGGTTTTTCCGGAACCCATGACAGCACCCGTATATCCCCCCTTTTTCACCGTATGGGTGTGCACAGTTAGTAGGGTGCTTTTGAGTGATGTGGTGTTGGATTAGACATGTAACTAACCGGGAAGTCCTCTCAATGCTCTGTAACCCAACTGAAGCGGGGGAGAGGTGTCACCCTTATGTCTCAGTGGGTTCCTGTCCTGGCGGGGCGGATCCCTCTCTCAGGTGTGCTGTCATGGGTTGTGGAAAAACCAGCTACCGGTAAGTAACCATGGTGGTTTCTCTGCTGCAGATCTAGAAGTGCGCCAAAAACTGAGCTCTGTAGAACCCCGTCCACCCCACTGATTGGCAGCTTTCTGCATCCACTGTGCATAGGCAGAAAGCTGCCAATCAGTACTGGGTGCAGAGTATAGAAGGCTACATGTCAGCAGGTTTACGTTTCTTAATTCATGCGCATGGACTAAAGACTTTTTAATGCTGATAGATAATTGCTCTTCATTGGAATCCTTTGTGCCGTAAAGGATATGGACGTCCTCCGGAATACTTTTTTTTTGGGGGGGAGAGGGGGGCTAAAATTAATTTTTACAATTCTGAATCATTGAAAAGGAATGCACCAGTTTGTAATATTATCGCCTCTGTTTTATTGCCAGCTGCAGGATGAGTTAACTGAGAATCAGTCAGTCAGCTCATGTGTTCTTTCGAGCTCTTCTTGGTTGTTTTATGAACATAAGTTTCATGTGGTCATAAATCAGCTGACAGGAGGTAAGCGACCCGTACACTTTAGGTAGCTGTCGGACAAAAGGACGCTTCGACCGACAGTTTATCTGACTGCTATCTCCTCCCAGTCTTCAGTACACAGCAGCAGGGCTGTGGAGTCGGAGTCGGTATAAAATGGTCCGACTCTGACTCCTAAAATATATAATAAATTGGGTACAGTAGTTCAATGCAGAATATGCTGAATATTTTTTCATAGGGATTTGGGAAAGTTATGAAATGTCCTATAAATGACTGTTCTATTCCTGATCTAAGGCTACATTCACACACAGCGTTTTTGCTGCGTTTTTTGAGGATACGTTTTTCAGCTGCAAAAGCCGATCAGCTTTTTAAAAAACAGCATCACCTGAAAGGTTTTTGAGCTCATAGATAATGTTTTCAATAGCAAAAGCAGATTAGAAATCTGCTCTATCCATTTATCCATATCTGTCTATCCATATCTTATGTGTGCCAAAAAGAATGAAAGGTAGCACACAGACTAAAGCCCCCGTTACACACAGCGATATCGCTAGCAATATCGCTGTAAAGTCACCGATTTTGTGACGTTGCAGCGATATTGCTAGCGATATCGCTGCATGTGATACTTACCTCCGACCGGCTCCCCCGCTGGTTATCGCTGATCGCGCGAGAAGCTCCTGGATCATTCCTCGTCGGTCGCTTCCTGCGGCGCCGACGAGTGACGCATGGAGCCGGGCGGGAGGACGCAGGATCGCTGCGTCTGACAGGTAAGTAGCGATCCCCGTCCCCAGCGATGTCGCTGGTGAGATCTGCCTGTGTGGCAGCTCACTAGCGACCACTTAGCGATGTACCAGCGATCCTGACCGCGTCATATAGCTGGTCGGGATCACTGGTGCATCGCTAGGTGTAACGGTACCCTAACACTCCTTTTTTTTTTTTTTTTTTTTTTTTTTTATAGCACCAGTCAGGTACACCTCATAGCTGCCCAAAAGGACGCCCAGGACAAGCATTGCTCGTCTTCAGTAACACATCAACATCAATTGATAGTTGGAATAAATAGACTGCATTCACCACATCTTAAGGTGCAGGCTTTATTTTCAAGTGTAGGGGTGTGCAGTATAAGGTTCTGCAGCAGCTGAGGTGTGCAGTATGAGATTCTGCGGAACAGTATGAGGTTCTGCCCCCCCCCAGTTTTGATCCTGGCTAAAACCGTTTCTTATAGATATGGCGAACCCTCAGGTAACCCTAAATGAAGGTCAATGGACACAGGTGGCTGAATTGAAGAAATTGCTTAATCACCTATTTTAAAAATTACAAGCTGAGGATTTAATTCCTGGCATTTTCATAAGGGAGTGTAAGAACTTGCTATTCTGCCTGTCCCAAAGAGGAGATTTAATCGCAGATGGCATTTCTGCTTCAATGAAACGTAGAGAGACAAAGCTATTGGAAAATAGAAATTTTCTGGCAGCTGTTTATGTGGACCCAAGTCATCGTATATTGCTTGATGATCAACAGCTTACTAAAGGAAAAGAAGCTCTGACTGAAGTAGCAGTTAGGATGAGTGGCCTACAGGAGGACTGCCAGGCGCAAGAGGACTCGGGTCCTGACAGTGCTACTGCTACCATATCTTCATCCTCATCAGATGAGGAGTTTGAGTTTGACAAGTATTTGGATGACATGGAGCAGGCAAAGCGTTGCTGCAAGGAAAAAGATTTCACTCCGTCTCCTATAGCAAGCAGATTGACTATATTTCAGCACAATGTTTCACTTGCTCTCAAAGAAATAGAAAAATTCAACCGTTCATCAAAACTGACTGTGCATGAGGCAATTCCTTTTATACTTACTTGGAAATTGTTAGAGATGTTCCCATGTGGTTACGGCTTTGCCTCCAACCCAAGTTACTGTAGAGAGGTTGTTCTCTAGCCTTAAAATTATTAGGTCAGATGTGAGGTCATCTATGAAGGAGAATCTGATGGAAGCCATACAATTTCTCAGAACAAATTCATAGACTGCACAAATGTGATTTAGTATGTTTTTGTTGAAAACTGTTTTTTGCCACTTACATCGTTTATTACATAGTGTATATATATATGTAATCGATATTACATAGTGTATTACATATTTACAATTTATTACAGTTTTTTGTGTTCTAAAGTTGTATTCCAATAAATAGATATTATGTTCTATCTAAATGTCTTGATTATTGTATCACAAAAATGATTAAATGTCTGATGTCACATTGTACTACAATACATTTTTTACTTAAATATAAGCAATATATGTCGGAGTTGGAGTCAGTGTAAGGGAAATTGAGGAATCGGAGTCGCAGGTTTGGCTTACCGACTCCACAGCCCTGCACAGCAGTTCCTATGAGAGAGCCACTACCAGACATCTCTGTCAGCGGATTTTCTCTAAGACATTCTGAAATTGGTCATGTCGGATCCTTTGGTCCCCTGACATTTTCATGGGGTGGATCAGTCAGAAGGCCACCATTCACATTAGACTGTCAACCGAACCAGTCAATATCTGTGGGTTCAGCTGATCTTATTCTAATGTGGGCAGAGGCCTTCAGAAGAACGATGATAAAAGGTGTAAATGCTCCCGTTAGAATAAGCTCACTGATGGACTCTCAGTTAGATCATCTTGCAAGCCATTCTTTATATCACTCACTATAAGTGACATTCTTTTTAATCCTTTTCCAGATACCTGTCCAGTCTTATGATAAAGACATTCCCGGTCACCTCTACGCGGTTGCAGCACCGACTAATCAGCAAGGCAGAATCCTTAATGGAGGGCGGCGATAACTTCATAGATGTGCACAGCGTGCGTCGGATCGTCCAGTTTCTGTTACTTATGAAGTATGACTACCAGCCCCTCTTGGATAAATGCCATCAGATTTTTTTGCGGGACAAGAATAAAATGAGCACGGACACAATGTGCATCGTCAGCGGCCTGTACCGGCAAATGGCTTTCAAGCAGTACGAGTTTCAGGTGATGGCAAAGTCGTCTCTGCTCGAAATATCGAACCTATGGAACAATGCGGATCATTTCGGAAAAATATTTTGTGCCTTATTTCCGATGGCTTCTCAAGAGACAAGAAATAGGTGGGTGGCCCCTTAAAGGAACACTGTATCGGCCGTGAACCAGCAGAAAAAATCCCTTAACCCCTTAATGACCAGGGGTATTTTTGGTTTTACATTTTCATTTTTCCCTCCCCTTCTTTCCAGAGCCATAACTTTTTTATTTTTCTGTTTATATGGCCATGTGAGGGCTTATTTTTTTGCGGGACGAGTTGTACTTTTAAATGACATCATTGGTTTTACCATATCGTGTACTCGAAAACGGGAAAAAAATTCCAAGTGCGGTGAAATTGCAAAAAAAGTGCAATCCCACACTTGTTTTTTGCTTGGCTTTTTTGTTAGGTTCACTAGATGCTAAATCTCACCTGCCATTATGATTCTCCAGGTCATTACGAGTTCATAGACACCAAACATGTCTATGTCCTCTTTTATCTAAGTGGTGAAAAAAAATTCCAAAGTTTGCTAAAAAAAAAAAAAAAAAAAAAAAAATTGCGCAATTTTCCGAGACCCGTAGCGTCTCCATTTTTCATGATCTGGGGTCGGGTGAGGGCTTATTTTTTCCATGCCGGACTGACGTTTTTAATGATACCACTTTTGTGCAGATACGTTCTTTTGATCGCCCGTTATTGCATTTTAATGCAATGTCTTGGTGACCAAACAAACGTAATTCTGGTGTTTTTAATTTTTTTTCTCGCTACGCCGTTTAGCGATCGGGTTAATGCTTTTTTTTTATTGATCTGGCGATTCTGAACGCGGAGATACCTAATATGTGTATGTGGGATTTTTTTTTACTGTTTTATTTTGATTGGGGCGAAAGGGGGGTGATTTGAACTTTTAGGTTTTTTTAATTTTTTTTTATTTTTAAACATTTTTTTTTTTTTTACTTTTGGCATGCTTCAATAGCCTCCATAGGAGGCTAGAAGCTTGCGCAACCCGATCGGGCGATGAGCAGATCGCCCATATGTAGCAGATTTACTGCTGTGCTTTCAGCGCCGACCACCGGGTGGCGCTGAAAGCCATGTGCCTGGAACAACCATAGAGGTCTCATAGAGACCTCTGGTTGTCCAGGCAACATGACGCCGACCCCCGATCACGTGACGGGGGTCGGCGATGACGTCATTTCCGGCCCGGCGGCCGGAAATGCTATTTAAATGCCCGCTGTCAGCTTTGACAGCGGCATTTAACTAGTTAATAGGCGCGGGCGGACGGCGATTCCGCTCGCGCCTATTGCGGGCACATGTCAGCTGTTCATAACAGCTGACATGTCCCGGCTTTGATGCGGGCTCAGCGCCGGAGCCCTCATCAAAGCAGGGGAGATGTCTGATGATGGACTGTGTCCGTCATTGGACATTAAGGGGTTAAAGGGAATCTGTCACCCCTTTTTTGAGATATCATATAATGATATCATTCAATTGTGTGTCACATCAGGATTCTCTTAGTACTTTTGCTTCCCCCTGACCCCGCACCTTTCATGCATAAATACCATTTTTATATCGGTTCAGATGTATGTAAACTGCCGCTGTCCGGTCCGATGGGCGGGGCTTATTTACCTGCTCCCCCCCCCTGTCTTGCTCTACACAAGAAGAAATGCATAGAGCAAGACAGGGAGGGGGGAGCAGGTGAATAAGCCCCGCCCAGCAGACCGGACAGTGGCAGTTTACATACATCTGAACCGATATTAAAAAGGTATTGATGCATGAAAGGTGCGGGGTCAGGGGGAAGCAAAAGTACTAAGAGAATCCTTATGTGACACACAATTGAATGATATCATTATATGATATCTCAAAAAAGGGGTGACAGATTCCCTTTAATGCAATCATAATGCTCAAATAGAACTCGTATTTCCTAATTATAGGAACCTCCTAATTATTTTGTCGTCTAATCTAGGAATCCAGAACCGGAAACCAGTGCCAAATGATGTATTTGTAAAGGTCTGAGCTCCTTTTTTCCCTCCAGGCTTGAAGACGACCTTGTCATACTGGCAGATAAGATCCATCACATCAGTCTGGTGTATGTCCTGGAGACCATGGCGGAGGCTGAGTGCAAGAACCCAATCCTCATTCAGAAGTAAGTGGATTCTCTAAGCCGTGAATGATTTGTTGCTGGATCTTTCTCATCCTCAATGCTCATCCATTCATAGGACCCGGTTCAGTGGTTATATCGGTTCAGTGGTTATGTCGGTTCAGTGGTTATGTCAGTAATCTGTTGCCACCAGAATGGGAGCCTTGTGAACTGCTTCTTATCTGACGGCATTTTTTTTTTTCCTCCTTTCCTTTGGCATGGTGTAATTGTTGTGGAGTTGTGGAGCGAAGCGCAACATATCATGCCAAACCAGGGGGTAGGAGTCTGTCTGCAGGGCTCCTATCTGATAGCCACAGATCACTGACGAGGCCATTGGACCTTTCCTGCCGCATCTCTAATCGCCATTTCTGTGATCAGAATTTTGTCTGCAGTGGCTGGCCTCTCCTCCTAGCAAATAAGTACTGGGAGGTTTTACTTTTTCTTTTTTTTTTTTGCCTGATCCCTTTGATGTACAGACGGATGAGTCCGGAGGTGGATTTCTCCACTCTCCTCAATGCATGAGCGCCCCACTGAGCATCCAAGTCCATGGGGGGAATAGAGCGAGAGCGAGCTGATGGCCAGATGAACGCTTGGCCGACCCTTACAATGTATGGGACCTTTACAAACAAACCTATGAGCCGTTTTATATGGTGCATATTTGACGGTCATGCACACTCCTGAAGCACCTTTACACTAGAGCAGGGAACGGCCACCACTTATTGGAGACTTTGTGGGTCGTTTCCTATCCTATTGATGACATTGGTGCAGTGTGTTGTGTCATTTTTGCCATCAAACTTACAAAACCCCATATGTACATCAGTGGGGCTTGTGGTCCTGGTGAGATTTGTCATGCCACACACGGCACACTGTGTGGGAGCGTCTGTTGTGGATGGAGGACGTGGCGCGGCTGTGGATGGAGTCTTATTATGTTGCTTGATGACGTGTGATCTTTTCCTTTTTCTCTCCATTCAGGATCTGCTCCGCCATCCAGGACAATCTGGATCTTTACCATCGACTGTATCTATGTAAGATCACAGATGCCGTGGTGTGCCTGCCCTGCCAAAACTATCAACTGTTTGCTGATCTACAGAAACGTCTAACTGCGTAAGTGCAATCTCCATGTACGTGTGGGGAGTAGTCGGGTTAAAGGGACATGTGAACGGCAATGGCGCTGAGTTTACCATGCGGGTAAGAGAAGGTGACTACTAATAATCCAAACCTATGCCTTGTATACAGTGGGGGCCATGAGCGGACACAGGCAGCAGAGACCCCTGTGCAAGAGCAATATCTGGACCATTTGCAGCTGGATAGCTCCTTATAATGCACATTTCCACCTGGTTTGGAGGTGGTAGTGGCCCCCTTAACTCTCGGACCCCTGTGCGGCTGCACTTATTGCACCAATGGTATGTCCGCCCCTGGTCAAGGTGACATCGGGGAATCCTCCAGCGTGCATACACTCTATGTAACTGCAGAAGGCTGTGCGCGCTCACTGACCTCTCTATTCTGCTGTGGCTGCTCGCTCCATGGAAAGAGGCAGAAGTGTGGCGAGCAAGAAGCGTTAACGAGGAGGAGGAGAGGGAGGAAAATCACATGAAC
Source organism: Dendrobates tinctorius (assembly GCF_039654945.1). Classification (NCBI taxonomy): domain Eukaryota; kingdom Metazoa; phylum Chordata; class Amphibia; order Anura; family Dendrobatidae; genus Dendrobates; species Dendrobates tinctorius. The sequence continues at coordinate 41,674,634 of NW_027361810.1, read as the reverse complement.
GCAGCAGAGAGGAGAGATATCTGTGAGCGCGTGTGGACTGGCTCCTGCTGTTGCCTTGTGTGCTCGCACTTGCTCTCCCCAAGCGAGCGCTGTCAATCAACACAGAGAGCGGAGGCTTTTCTTGCTAATTGAGGAGGCAAAAATATCTTGGCCGTGTCAACAACGGACACCCGAATTTTAACACACATGCTTTATATGCTCATCAATGACAGCGTTTATTACTACAAACGTATGGGTTTTATAAGGACTAAGTGACTACAGGCTTATTTTAATTCGGGATTTTGGAGTGACACTCATCACAAAGTTTTGTTTTTTTTTTGTTTGTTTTTTTATATGTGGAAGTTTTGTTCTTTATATCTTTTATTTTAACTTTTGCCTGGGGAAACAAAAAAAAAATAAAGTCTGCGTTAATATGTTTTGGGGTTTTGATGGCTTCTTTTTGTTCCCTTTCTCACATTTATAAATTATTTGATTCTGAGATGGTGACTTTTTTTGATGCCTTAAATTTCCCTTCCCATAGCTATATGAAGACATCTTATGTCCCGTCCATGGTGGTTATGATGACCAGATCACTTTCGCTGCTGACCCTTACTAGAGTGGATGAAGCCGTCCTTACTAAGATTGACGACGTCATTCCCCAGTGTGACCTCAGCGACCTGAATGGCATCGCGAACAGCGTCATCCGGTGGTTACAGCCCGTCCAGCTGTCCAGGCAGAATAAATCCGGGATGTATGAGAAACTCCTCCATAAAGTGAGCCGATACGGACTGGAGAGAGTCAAGAATATGGACGACATTGATAATCTGTTGAATGAGCTGACATACGTGATGAACGGGCAGTGGCTGCAGAATATGCTGATAGATGACATCCTGCTCACCTGCCAGCGCCTGCTGCACCAGGTCACCTGGAAGAACGCACCGTTCCTGGCGCTGATTATTAGTTACTGTAATACTCTGTGTCCTCCGGTTCTGGACAAGATCGCAGAAGTCACCATGGAGAACGTCACAAAGGTAGTAGCCCCGTGGGTTCAGATTGTAAGGCCAGTCACTGGCCCAAACCAGACATCGGGTGGTCAAAGATCTATTCAGTCTGAGCACCTGTCAGCTCTCCAGTCCTGTGTGTTACCCTATAATACTCCCCATGTAATAATTATTCTGTAGCATCTTTTCTTTGTTGTTGTTCCTCTGTTATTCCTCCAGGAAATCCTTAAAGGCTTGCTCTTATCTTAGGTCTTTGGAAGCACACCACTCCCCTGCCTCCCGGCTTCTTGCTTGGTGGTGGTACAGTGGTGCACCCCTAAGGTCCAAATGGCCCACAGCGGCAGATGTGCACACTGCTTGTCTGGGAAACCGGACACTTCTAACAAGCTGCAGAAGTGGCTGGCAACCTAGACAATGAGCAGTAAATTTTAGAACTAAAAACCCTTCCATTATTGTAAACATACAAGAAAATAAAACGCCACACCGGATGAAAGAACAAAAAAAAAAAACGGACATGCAAATTAAAAATAGATGAAAATCTGATCCAGTACATTGATAGCAAACAGACCATTTTTTTCTGGGACCACCTTATCATTAGCTAACACTGATGACCCAGCAGTAGCAGATTGATGGGAGTAGTGCTCCCCTGAGCTGTGATTATCGGGGACACTGAATTGCACTGATGAGGTATCCTTAGGAAAGATCATCAATGCTGTCATTGCAGAAATCCCTTCTCCGCAGCTTTAGTCATAACTATTTACTGGACTATGTCATGTACACACTGTGCTAATGAAGACAATTTGTCAGATTAATAATGTGTTTTTTTTTTTTTTAAAGATTTATCCCACGGACTTGAACAGAGTTTTATATGCCTTTGTCAATCTGGGCTACGATCCCCCACGAGAAGAAGAATTGTTTACAATGTGCATTCAGCATATTCTCGCTAATCTGAGTAAGTATTCATTGTATTCTCGGTATAAGTGGAGCTATGGCCACGCTTCAGGAGTAATCACAGTCTTGGAAGCTTAAAGAGACACATTCTTCTACCTCTGAGTTGCAAAAAGTGGAAATATGCAAAAAATCTACATTATCATTAACAAGCTGCAGATTAGAAAATCTAAATCCCACAACTTTGTTTTTAATTTTAGAACACCGTAGTTGTTCTCCACGTGCACTCAGGAAGCCAGACACATCTTCCTCAGTCGGCCTCACGTCAGCCAGACGAGACCTTCCATATGGACCAACCGTGTCCAAGCATTCCCTCATGTGACCTACCCTGGCCACCTTATATGGTCCGTAGCCACGCCCACCGGATCACATGGCTATGACCTCATCACAGGTCCTTCAACCACTCATACACATACTTTACTATGACGTTTTAGACACCCGCCCCTAGGTGTGTCTGTAGGTGATTGATCCCACCCGTCTCACCAATCACCTGAAGACTTCTCCCTAACACATTGGAACAAAAGATCAGCTCTGCTGATCAGCACATAATCAAGCCTTCATCCCAAGACCACCCACCTTGGGATACATAATGGTCATTTAGAACCCTGCTCCTGTTACCACTCTGGACATGGCTATCCGTCCGTCCTGGGACACACACACAGCGCCCCCTAGTGGACACAGTGGTCACTACACCACAGTGTGTGTGTGTGTGTTTGTATATATATAATATTGTACCGGTAATGTGTGTTTATATACTGTATACATAGTATATATCTTTTTTTATTTTAAGTAACGTTGACATTAGGTCCGTGTAAAAAGAAAAAAACGGTTCTCTATACCGCCACACTGATTGACATGGGTCCGAGTGCTTTTCATTTTTTCCACGGACAGCACCTGGACCGAAATACAGTCATGTGAGCGTTGCCATAATGTTATACATTCATTACCTTTATGTATTGGAAACTTTCCTAAAATAATTTTAATAAAGTTGCTACATAATCCCATATTATGATCCTGAGCTGCAGAATATTTATTTTCCCCACCGCTGTCCAACCTATCATCAGACTACAAGCTGCCACGTACAGCAGTCATTGCTCTGCTCATGACACAGGTTCCCCTTAAACAAACATTTCCTGCATAAGAATTCTACCATTTTCTAATCTATTTCTTCCTTTCTGACCAAGAAGATGAAGCTATTGTAGCGGAGTGACATCGCCGCACCTACACATTGTAAGCCCTAGGAATCAGACACATTCCATAAGGCTCCGTTCACCTCTGTGTCATCTGATCCCAGCGGCGTCTGTCATACCCCATTGGCTTCTGACTTTTTGACTGATACCGCTCCACGCAATGTGATTTGTATCTTTTCTATTAAAAACGCCGTAATCCGTAGCAGCACTGCCGGTGCAGATGTGAACAGATCCTTAAAAATGAATGGAATTTGCCCAGAAGGGTCGGGCTGATTTCTCCTCCTGAACACATACCTTATTCTTAAAGAGTGACTGTCGATTTTGGAATATATCCCATCAGAGAAATTTGCTACTTTCCCCTTCTTTCAATCTCAACAGATTTTCCCATTACTGTGAAACTGTGAGATAGGTTGGTGCTTATAAAATTCTATGGAGAGGAGGTGGAGGCGGACACAGACTTTCTGCTGCAAGTTTTTCTGAATTTGTCAATTACACTTTTCCATGGAACTTTACAAGCACCAACTGTCATCTATCTCTGTAATGGGAGAATTTACTCGTGAATTGAGAATGGAAAATCAGTCAAGGAGGAGAAAAAAAAAGCCGATTTGTCTGATAAGATTTTTTGGGGTTATTTTTATGGATGCTATTGATTTTTTTAAATAAAAATTAAAACTCTTTATTACTTCAGCTTCAACGCACATCAGAAATGAAAAAAAAAAATAGTTATATCTGGATTTGTCCCAATATATCACAACAAATATGGCACTTCAAACACAGTATACTCAAGTGGACTCACAAGACCCGTAGTCCAAAGAAGCGAACCATAAGTAGTAAAAACATTAGATTTTATTGAAAGTTATTAAAATACAAAGGAAGTTAAAGGAAAAACCAAGTGTCCAGTCGGGGGAGGCTCTCAAAACGGCACATAGAAAAAATAATAAGCCAGCTAATCCAGTATAGCAAATCCCCACATGAAGTCAATCATCATTATAAGAAACACAATAGCCAGCTTCAATATAAACTATAAGTAAAAAAAACCCCAACACTAGCAACACTAGCACCTATCACAGGGGAGGAACTCCCTATGTATATTATAACCATGCTGCAAAAATACCACCTAAGGGATGCAGTGAAAACCTAACATCTTCACTATGTGAATTCCTCCATGGATAATCAAGCAAGGTTCCACGGTTACAAAATAACACCAGAAGTAATGAATAGTGTTAGGCGTCGGATTTCTGCGTTTACTCTGCAGGGATCCAGACCCTCACATTCTGCAGTCTCCTGCTATTTATCTACTGCAGAGGAGATTGCCTTGCAGCAAATCTCTCCTGAGGCTAAGTCCTTCTGCCCTCCTACTGAGCATGCTCATGGGACAGTCTCCCATTGGAGATTGGGAGTCATGTGCTCAGGTCCCGCTCCAGATCTCATTGGTCCATCTCAGAGATCTGGAGGCTTGCGGAAGGTCCCGGCTGCTATAAAAGGCGTGCATGGCTGTTCCGCCATGCGCTAGTATAGACTTACTTGCTGCTGTGTGTATGAGGACGGATGTATGATTCTGGTGAATGACTCATTATAAACCCCTTCCCACTGATATTACGTATGTGGTCAGGGACTGAGTTAGAATCAGCGCCAGCGCTCCTCTGCTGCAACATCCACAGCTGCTAGCGTCCGACATTGCGCTTGCGTCATAGCTTTGTCGTTTAGCGGCAGTGTCCACGCCGCGTTGCAGTAGCAGCTCTCCTTAGCGTCCGCAGCTGCGACGCCGCACACACGGTAGATCTAGACGGACGTAGTGCCGCTGTCTTGGGCTACTCTTGTGCCTGGATACCGTGTGTGTATTTATACTGAGTACTGTGACCTCAACAGGCTCAGTCTGTGCATTTTTGTTTAGTTGGCATCTCTGTGACTTAACAGAGATTGCTCTGCGCACCTGAGTGACGTTTAACCCTGTGCGCATTACCGCCATATTGCTCCTGCCACCACTTAGCAGCGGTTATATCACCTACTGCACGGTGGACCCCGAGTGGCGAACGCACTTAATTATTATTTTTATTTAGTGCGTTCCGCCGTTCCTAACAGAATAGATAATATTACCTGCTGTGCAGTAAGACAGGGACCAGTGTTGGGTCCCTGTGTTACTGCACATTTTAAAAGGGTCTCCGCTCCTCCCCTAGACACCCCCCGGGAAGAAGCTAGGGCGAAACCCGCGTTGGGGTGAGGGAGGTCTCTCGGTCGGCTCTGGCCCCAACACTGGGCCCTGTCTTACTGCACAGCAGGTATTATTATCTATTCATTACTTCTGGTGTTATTTTGTTACCGTGGAACCTTGCTTGATTATCCATGGAGGAATTCACATAGTGAAGATGTTAGGTTTTCACTGCATCCCTTAGGTGGTATTTATACAGTATGGTTTGATATACATAGGGAGTTCCTCCCCTGTGACAGGTCCTAGTGTTGGGGTTTTTTTTACTTCCCCTTATAGTTTATATTGAAGCTGGCTATTGTGATTCTTATTATGATGATTGACTTCATGTGGGGATTTGCTATACTGGATTAGCTGGCTTATTATTTTTTCTATGTGCGGTTTTCAGAGCAGCCCCCCTACTGGACACTTGGTTTTTCCTTTAATTTCCTTTTGTATTTTAATAATTTTCAATAAAATCTAGTGTTTTTACTACTTTTGGTTCGCTTCTTTGGACTACGGGTCTTGTAAGTCCACTTGAGTGAGTATGAAAAAAAAGTATAAGATAATAGTTGTGTTATTTTACCTTCCAGACTCCTTCCCTCCTCATCTCTTGGTTCTGGTGGGCTTCACTTTTGCCGTTGCGCAGTATTTTCCAGAAGATCTGATTAAAGCCATTTTCAATATTGGTTTCCTAACTAAATTGGATTCCGAACTGGACAGTAAGTGTCATGTGGGTGAATACTCCAGCGTTTTCCATTTAGGTTCTATATTGGTCATGTTGCCCCCTAGGCCTAAGGCCGGGCATACATACGAGAGCCTTTGACCTCTCAGAACCATGCATGCTCTTGTCATCTGAGCGTGCGTCTTTATTTTAATAGGGTAAGGGATCAGGCTGCAAACATGCCGCATCCTCCTTTCTACAACATCTGTCATCAGGGTCGGCTGATATTAATCTAATTTTTCTGTGCAGCTTTACCTGCATTACCCAACCTGATGCGAGACCCGGCACACAAAGCCTAATACCATATAAAAAGATAATAAAGTTTTTATCCAACCCTTGCACAACTGGGCGTTTTTCTTTTTTATTATTATTATTTTTTGATATTTCTTTTCTATTCTTCTACTTTCAATTTTCAATGTTAATTTATTTTTGTTATTTTTGTGCAAGATGAATTGTAATTAATTCAGTTTACCATACAGCTCTGGCAAAAATTAAGAGACCACTGCAAAATGTTCCGTTTGTCTGATTTTTCTCTTTATAGTTATATTTTTGAGTAAAATGTAAATTGCTCTTTTATTCTATAAACTACTGACATGTCTTCAAATTTCCAAGCACTATATTTTGTATTATCAGAAAATGAGAAATGGTCAAAAGAACAAAAAAATGCAGTGCTTGCAGACCTCAAATAATGCTAAGAAAACAAGTTCATAATCATTTAGAAACAACAATACTAATGTTTTAACTCAGGAAGAGTTCAGAAATCAATATTTTGTGGAATAACCATGATTTTTAATCACAGCATTCATGCGTCTTGGCTGCTTTCCACCAGCCTTTCACACTGCTTTTGAGTGACCTTATGACTCTCCTGGTACAAAAATTTAAGCAGTTCTTCTTTGTTTGATGGCTTGTGACTATCCATCTTCCTCTTGATTAAATTCCAGAGGTTTTCAATGGGGTTCAGGTCTGGAGATTGGGCTGGCCATGACAGGGATTTGATGTGGTGCACCTTCATCCACACATTGATTGACCTAGCTGTGTGGCATGGCACATTGTCCTGCTGTAAAAACCAGTCCTCAGAGTTGGGGAACATTGCCTGAGCAGAAGGAATCAACTGTTTTTCCAGGATAACCTTGTATGTGGCTTGATTCACACATCCTTCGCAAAGATAAACCTGCCCAATTCCAGCCTTGCTGAAGCATCTACAGATCACTGATCCTCCACCAAATTTCACAGTGGGTGCAAGACACTGTGGCTTGTACACCTCTCCAGGTCTCCGTCTAACCATTAGACGACCAGGTGTTGGGCAAAGCTAAAAATTTGACTCCTCAGAGAAGATTACCTTACTCCAGTCCTCTATGGCCCAATCCTTATAGTCTTTGGCAAACTTCAGCCTGGCTCTCCTTTGCTTCTCATTGATGAAAGCCTTTTTTTCTAGCTTTACATGACTTGAGCCCTGCCTCTAGGAGCCTGTTACGAACTGTTCTTGCCGTGCACTTCACCCCAGCTGCCATTTGCCATTCCTTTTGTAGGTCACTTGATGTCATCCCGCGGTTGCTGAGTGACATTCGAATAAGATGACAGTCATCCCGGTCAGTGGAGAGTAATTTTTGCTCTCTGCCGGTCTGTAGCTTTGTTGTCCTCAATGTCTGCTGCTTAACCTTGTTGTAATGGACTGCCGTCTTATAAATTTTAAGGATGGAGGCAACATGACGCTCGCTGTATCCATCTGCTAGGAAAGCCAGAATTGAGCCCTTCTTTTCCACACTCAAGACTTAACTTTTAACCATGCCAAAGGGGGTGAAAATAAGTTTTTTCATTCCTATTACTTTTGGGATATTACTAGCACTTGTTTTGCCATCCAGCTTGTCCTATAGCAAGAGGATTGTGAATGTCACAGCAGGGTTTTTTATACTTTCCTTCATTAAATAAGATTTGGTTCAGGTGATCACCTAATGAGAAGCACATTAAGTAGAATGAGGTGTACTCTGGTTGGGATTCAACTGACACTGGAAAGGAATGGCTGTCAGACATGTAGAGAAGCTGATTTTTACAAAACTGCAGTGGGCTCTTAATTTTTGCCAGAGCTGTATAATGCACAAAAAAAAAATTCCAAGTGCAGTGAAATGGTTTAAAAAAAAGACACAATTCTGCCATTTTTTTTATTTTATGAGATGTAAAAATAACCCAGCAGTGTAATTCTTCAAGTCGGTACAATTGTGCAGATAGCAAACATTTATACTTGTGTCTTGTTTGTTTGTTTGTTTTTTGTTTTTTTTTTCGACGGAGGGGTGGGGGCTTAGGTTTCTTTATATTTCAGTGGACACAAGAAAATCAGAAATGTTTGTGCATTAACATTTTTAAGTTTGTCACACCTTTTTCTGAGATCTGGAAGTTTGGGTTTTTTTTTTCACCCATTGTTCCATTGTTGGACCCATTGTTTTAGACCTTGATTTTCGAGCAGATGTTGGGGAAATGAGGATGGGGGATGTTTGATATCAACCAACTTGATGCCTTACCCTATTGAAATAAAGATGCACGCTCAGATGATAAGAGCATACATGGTTGTGGGAGGTCAAACAAGATTGCCACAATTTTGGGGTGCGTAAAACCTTTTATATATGTGTTCACCTATGTAAAAAAAAAAATCTCTCTCTCTCTCTGTGTAGAGAGAGAGAGAGAGAGAGAGATATGGATAATAGTAAAAATCTCCTATGTCACCTAAAACTTTACAAGAGTACCAAACAAGCTGATGACAATAATAGCCTTTAATAGGCCCCCGCTGCAGTAATAACCCATTGGCCACCCCATGGTCTCTTGGGGGGTGGGGTACAGTGGGTGCCGGGGCGTTCATATGATACGATCACATCACTTAAATGTCACTGTCAATGATTACTAGATGCATTTAAGTCCCTAAACAGCAGCAATTTGAAGCTAGTGCCAGTCATAATGATAGAGGTGGGTGCTGGCTGTGTAACACCTCTGGCACCCGCTATGTACGGCGCAGGCTCAGTATCACACGTTGGGAATGCTTTTGATTTCTGTGTGTTTGTAGATTTTCTCTTTCTTCACTATTTATATTATTTTTTAGCTTTTCTGCCTGACAAAAGTTCCAAGATACGAATGCGCCTGATGCAATTAAATCGGGCGGTTTGTCTCGAGTGCCCGGAATACCAAGTCCCATGGTTTCACGAAGAATACTGTCGACAGATAAAGCAAAGAGGTGCGGGGCTCGTTTTATTGATTTCGTTGTTTGTTTTTTTATTCTTAAAAAAAAAAATTATTGGGCGACACGTGGTAAAAAAAATTAGCTCTCAAATTCCAGTGCCGGCTCCCAGCTGCGGCTCTGGTCTCAGTGTTTTGACAGTGATGTTGCATTAACAGCACTCAGCACCACTGCAGCCAATCACCGAGCACAGAGGCTCTGCCGTCTATCTCGCTGAGCTTAGTGATTGACTACAGCGGTGATTTGGGCTGTTGGACATGACATCACCACTGTAGCCAAAACAGTGAGACCGGAACAGCAAGAGGGAACGGGCACTGAAACTGGGGAGGACAAGTACCTGCTCGGTTTGTTATTTTAGAGTGTCTGGGTCCTCTTTTTTGAAAGTGAACAACCCCTTTAATATTCATCACTGCAAAATTATATAGTGCGATTTATGGGTATGTAATAAGGAATAATGAAACTCCTTAGAATATAAAAAAGTCTTTTTTTTTTTATTCTTTTTTGCTCAGATGGTAACAGCAAGAGATCCATATACCATCAAATCCACTTATTTCTCGGAGATCTCTTTGGTGGAGTTAATTATGCCAAGATGTTTGTGACTACTCCATATTATTACACAGTAGGTAAGATTGTGAAATATAAAAAAAAAATATATATATATATAATATATATGTAATATAGTGTGTGTATGTGTGTGTATATATATATATATATATTACAGACCAAACGTTTGGACACGCCTCATTCAAAGAGTTTACTTTATTTTCTTGACTGAAAATTGTAGATTCACTTTGAAGGCATCAAAACTATGAATTAACAATGTGGAAGTATGTAATTAACAAAAAAGTGTGAAACAGCCGAAAATATGTCTTATATTCTAGGTTCTTCAAAGTAGCCACCTTTTTGCTTTGATTTCTGCTTTGCACACTCTTGGCATTCTCTTGATGAGCTTCAAGAGGTAGTCACCGGAAATGGTTTTCACTTCACAGGTGTGCCCTGTCAGGTTTAATAAGTGGGATTTCTTGCCTTATAAATGGGGTTGGGACCATCAGTTGTGTTGTGCAGAAGTCTGGTGGATATACAGCTGATAGTCCTACTGAATAGACTGTTAGAACTTGTATTATGGCAAGAAAAAGGCAGCTAAGTAAAGAAAAATGAGTGGCCATCATTACTTTAAGAAATGAAGGTTAGTCAGTCCGAAAAATTGGGAAAACTTTGAAAGTGTCCCCAAGTGCAGTGGCAAAAACCATCAAGCGCTACAAAGAAACTGGCTTACATGAGGACCGCCCCAGGAAAGGAAGACCAAGAGTCACCTCTGCTGCGGAGGATAAGTTCATCCGAGTCACCAGCCTCAGAAATCGCAGGTTAACAGCAGCTCAGATTAGAGACCAGGTCAATTCCACACAAAGTTCTAGCAGCAGACACATCTCTACAACAACTGTTAAGAGGAGACTTTGTGCAGCAGGCCTTCATGGTAAAATAGCTGCTAGGAAACCACTGCTAAGGACAGGCAACAAGCAGAAGAGACTTGTTTGTGCTAAAGAACACAAGGAATGGACATTAGACCAGTGGAAATCTGTGCTTTGGTCTGGTGAGTTCAAATTTGAGATCTTTGGTTCCAACGACCGTGTCTTTTTGCGACGCAGAAAAGGTGAACGGATGGACTCTACATGCCTGGTTCCCACCGTGAAGCATGGAGGAGGAGGTGTGATGGTGTGGGGGTGATTTGCTGGTGACACTGTTGGGGATTTATTCAAAATTGAAGGCATACTGAAGCAGCATGGCTACCACAGCATCTTGCAGCGGCATGCTATACCATCCGGTTTGCGTTTAGTTGGACCATCATTTATTTTCAACGGGACAATGACCCGAAACACACCTCCAGGCTGTGTAAGGGCTATTTGACCAAGGAGAGTGATGGGGTGCTACGCCAGATGACCTGGCCTCCACAGTCACCAGACCTGAACCCAATCGAGATGGTTTGGGGTGAGCTGGACCGCAGAGGGAAGGCAAAAGAGCCAACAAGTGCTAAGAATCTCTGGGAACTCCTTCAAGACTGTTGGAAGACCATTTCCAGTGACTACCTCTTGAAGCTCATCAAGAGAATGCCAAGAGTGTGCAAAGCAGTAATCAAAGCAAAAGGTGGCTACTTTTGGTCTGTACTGTGTGTGTATGTATGTATGTATGTATGTATGTATGTATATATATATATATATATATATATATATATATATATATATATATACACACAGTTGTGGCCAAAAGTATTGACACCCCTGCAATTTTGTCAGATAATGCTAAGTTTCTTCCTGAAAATGATTGCAAACACATTCTTTGGTATTATTATCTTCATTTAATTTTTCTTAAATGAAAAAACACAAAAAGAGTTGTCCTAAAGCCAAATTGGATATAATTCCACACCAAACATAAAAAAGAGGGTGGACAAAAGTATTGGCACTGTTCGAAAAATCATGTAATGCTTCTCTAATTTGTGTAATTAACAGCACCTGTAACTTACCTGTGGCACCTAACCGGTGTTGGCAATAACTAAATCACACTTGCAGCCAGTTGACATGGATTAAAGTTGACTCAACCTCTGTCCTGTGTCCTTGTGTGTACCACATTGAGCATGGAGAAAAGAAAGAAGACCAAGAACTGTCTGAGGACTTGAGAAACCAAATTGTGAGGAAGCATGAGCAATCTCATGGCTACAAGTCCATCTCCAAAGACCTGAATGTTCCTGTGTCTACCGTGCGCAGTGTCATCAAGAAGTTTAAAGCCCATGGCACTGTGGCTAACCTCCCTAGATGTGGACGGAAAAGAAAAATTGACAAGAGATTTCAACGCAAGATTGTGCGGATGTTGGATAAAGAACCTCGACTAACATCCAAACAAGTTCAAGCTGCCCTGCAGTCCGAGGGTACAACAGTGTCAACCCGTACTATCCGACGGCGTCTGAATGAAAAGGGACTGTATGGTAGGAGACCCAGGAAGACCCCACTTCTTACCACGAGACATAAAAAAGCCAGGCTGGAGTTTTCCAAAACGTACCTGAAAAAGCCTAAAACGTTTTGGAAGAATGTTCTCTGGTCAGATGAGACAAAAGTAGAGCTTTTTGGGCAAAGGCATCAACATAGAGTTTACAGGAGAAAAAAGAGGCATTCAAAGAAAAGAACACGGTCCGTACAGTCAAACATGGCAGAGGTTCCCTGATGTTTTGGGGTTGCTTTGCTGCCTCTGGCACTGGACTGCTTGACCATGTGCATGGCATTATGAAGTCTGAAGACTACCAACAAATTTTGCAGCATAATGTAGGGCCCAGTGTGAGAAAGCTGGGTCTCCCTCAGAGGTCATGAGTCTTCCAGCAGGACAATGATCCAAAACACACTTCAATAAGCACTAGAAAATGGTTTGAGAGAAAGCACTGGAGACTTCTAAGGTGGCCAGCAATGAGTCCAGACCTGAATCCCATAGAACACCTGTGGAGAGATCTAAAAATGGCAGTTTGGAGAAGGCACCCTTCAAATATCAGGGACCTGGAGCAGTTTGCCAAAGAAGAATGGTCTAAAATTCCAGCAGAGCATTGTAAGAAACTCATTGATGGTTACCGGAAGCGGTTGGTCGCAGTTATTTTGGCTAAAGGTTGTGCAACCAAGTATTAGGCTGAGGGTGCCAATACTTTTGTCTGGCCCATTTTTGGAGTTTTGTGTGAAATGATCAATGTTTTGCTTTTTGCTTCATTCTCTTTTGTGTTTTTTCATTTAAGACAAATTAAATGAAGATAATAATACCAAAGAATTTGTGTTTGCAATCATTTTCAGGAAGAAACTGAGTATTATCTGACAATATTGCAGGGGTGTCAATACTTTTGGCCACAACTGTGTGTGTGTGTGTGTGTGTGTGTGTGTATATATATATATATATATATATATATATATATATATATATATATATATATATATATATATATATATATATATATATATATATATATATATATATTTTATTTTTTTTTATTTTTTTTTTTTTAATCTTGCCCAAATAAAATGTGTCTCTGGATCTGGTCAGGTCGTCAAGTCTATGCATTAAATTTGAGGTGACACTGTGTAATACTTCAATTCCCCTGAGGTGGCGCTACATCGAATTGATCTCTTGCTGCCACTTTTTCCTGCAGATGACGGCAGATCACTGGCATTAGAGAGTAATCTATCAAGGCTTTTGCATCTAAAAGTGACAAGATTGGCTGCACAAAGTGTTCAATTCATTATTGGATTTGCACTCTTCTTATTTTTTTTTTGTCTAGGTTTTGGTGTTTTTTGCCTGTTCATTTTGCGCTATTCTTCTTCCTATTTACTCCTTTTTTTAAAGTCTATTTTACATATGTCCACCATTGTAGACAGAGATTGGGTTTTGCAGACGTTTTCAGCCGATTCATCAATTGCAAATTTTTGTAATTTTTGCTCAAATTTTTGTGACGTATTAGAGGAACATGCTGTTTTTTTGTACTAAGAAATGGCAAAAACACAGCTCAGCTCTGAACAGAAATGTTATCATTCAAAGATATGTCAAAATTCATCAACTATTGTGACAGTTTAATAACTTTTGTGCAAATAAAGGTAACACAGCCACAAGCAAAACCCCAACATAAGAGGCAATCCGAGATCCTGGGGGGTATGTAGTTTGGGATGGGGACAGTTTGAGTTGCATTTTAGTATATTATGACATAGGATGACTTATTCCACACATATACTGTATATTATAACACATTTCTTAGCTGAGGACCCACTGGTGATCATTGTCTAAAGCCTGCATCTCCTTTATTCATTTAGTTCTTCATATGGTTTTTGCCATATAAAAAAAAAGAAAAAGTCTATACTTTCAATCAATATTCCACACAACCCAGTCTGAATTGAGCAGAGGTCCCCCGCTCCTTTTAGGCTTTAGAGAGATGCTTGAAATGGCTAAGTGCAGTCTGACACCCCCAGATCAGTAAGTTGTCCCCTATTTTATGGAAAGGGGGGATAATTTTCAAAAACCCTTGCTTTGGAAAACAAGTGTCCAATTGATTGCAGTTTGTTTTAAAAACAAAGTGAGGCTGACTCACCCTCCCCAGGTCCAGCATTGAGTCTCTGCGGCTGTTGCTGTCACGTCGGCCAGTAACTGAGCACAGCGGCTCTGTCCAAGTTGATGACATTAATTGGCTGTCGATGTGACATGAGCGCTGCGCACACCAGGAGCAGTGGCAGATTGGACCCGGGGAGGGTGAGTGAACTCTAGGGATATTTTAATTTGCTTTTTTTTTAACCTTTTAAATTTTTTTTGAGATTTTGGAAGATGTTGGGCTGTGATTCTCCTCACATTTGATGCTTGCTTCCTATAGACTTTGAGTGCATCCTGAGCAAAAATAAAAAGCCTATTGCGTATATAGAGGAGAACAAGCTGTCCAACAATGTGGCAGAAGTCCAGTGGGGCCAGAACAGTCAGATGTGTGATAACAGTTCTCTACCGCAAGGAGCCCAGAGGTCAGTGATTCTGTGTGTGGACATGTGGTGCTAGATCACGACGCAGCCTCATTCTCTTAAAGAATAACCATTGTTTTTCTTACATAAATCCATAGTACACATGCAAATAAGAAACTTTGTAATATACTGTATCTTATCATTAGAAATCTGCTTCTTTCTCCTCCTGGACTGATCGTTCTTTCTCAAAATTCTCAACTCACAAGTAAAATCTGTCTTCGGTGAAAACAGATTTTCCCGTTAATGAGATAGGAGATGACAGTTAGTGCTCTCAAAGTTCTATGAACTTCCCCTCTAGCTCCTCTCCATTCTCCATAGAATTTTAAAAGCACCAACTGTCATCTCCTATCTCAAGCCAGGAAGAGGAGGAGAAAGAAGCGGATTTCTCTGATCAGTTATATTACAAACTTGCTTATTTTCATGTGTACTATTCATGAAATAAATATTGAAACGACTGTTACTCTTTAAAGATTTCTATAACATCTATTCATTGCAGTAGAAAGGAAATTGGATTATATTTTGTAAAATCATCAATGGCCTCATTGATCTTGGAACTTCAATTTACGCATTAACACCAGAGATGAGCGGATCAGGCAAAATTAGAATCCGCCTGTCAGCTTGTTTTTTTTTTGTCCAGGAATCTATTCGCAGAAAAGTTATTCTCTGTGAATTTAATATCTCTTTCTATGGTCTGGGTTCTCTACAGACCGCAGAGCATAATAAACTTAATATGTTAAAAAAAAAAAAAAAATCTTTATCCTCTCCGGCGAAGCGTTCTTCACCGACACCCATCCTGTCCTTGTTGCCTCTTCAGAATGCCACCACTTGTAGTCAATTTCTTGGGAGGGTTCTGGGCAAGCATGCAACAAACATCTCATAAGACCCAAAAGACCCAGACCCTGCGTGAGAGGCCTGGAAAATTCAACGAGAGAGGTTTGGAACAGAAGATGCCTCGAGGACAGGCCAGGTGCCGGAGAGGAACAGAAGGGTTGGAGAGATGAGCAGTAAGATTAGTATAAGTATTATTATTTTTATTTTATTTTTTTTACAATTTAATGACTTTTTTACGGTTCAGAAAAATAGCGGTTTTGGCAAATGGATGTTTTTTGGAAAAATTTGAGTAGAATTCATTTCCACTTGATTTTATTTGTTCTACTCTACCATATTATTTCTTTCATCTTTATAGAGTCGCCATTGACTTTCTTAATCCAGTGGCATTTTGCAGAAACTCTTCCAAGATTAAAGGCTTAAGTGCCATGAAGAAGAGACATTTGGAGATCCTGGGGTACTATGTAGTTCAGGTTGGTCATAATTCGAGTTGCGTTTTAGATTATTATATCATGAATCATTATATTACAGGATGACTTATCGCATGTGCTCAGGGTTCTGTATGTCTGTATAATAGCATGTTCTCCTGTGTCAGTCTGTGTGTGTATATAGTGTATATATGTGCACACATATTGTTTAAAATTTAATCTCGAAGACACTTTCTATAGATTATTTCCTGCAGTTACATGTTAGTTTTCTATTACAGATCCCTAGTTTTGAATGGAATTCAATGGAACTTGGAACAAAGGAATCGTGGGTTAACTACCTCCGGAAAAAGATCTTTGCTAGTGAACTGTGAAATGTTTTGTGCAACCCTGTAAATAAAGTCTATTTTGTATTAATTAATATATGTGTTTGTTCTATTATAAAGGAGCAGTACTTGCACAACATGATTTTTGGCGAAAGGTCAATAAATGTAGCTATACAACGTAAGAGAAACATGGCTGGTATCTGGCACCAAGATAATATGAGCAGATTGGCTCCGTTCACTGTCGAATTAAGAAGCAAGCGGAGCAGGTGATGTCGCCTACCCCTCCCCTTAAAGTTGTGAGGTTCGGGCTCCATGGATCAGACTCCGTTTTTGTTGCATGTCCCAGACACCCAATCTGATTGACATCTGGGTAATTTGAAGCCCAAGTCATCACCTTGAACTTTTGTCATGTACCTGTCACGTCCTCCTGGGAGATCTAGGGTTTAGACGATCACTATGTACTGTGAATCTCAGATCTTTCATTTGGCCGCCTGTGTGTTTGTGTCCCATAGAATCGTAGAGTTGGAAGGGACGACCTACTGGGCCATCTGGTCCAACCCCCTGCTCAAAGCAGAATTCGCTAAATCATCCCAGACAGATGTCTGTCCAGCCTCTGTTTGAAAACTTCTATTGAAAGAGAACTCACCACCACTCGTGGCAGCCTGTTCCACTTATTGATCACTCTGTCAAAAAGTTTTTTCTAATATCTAATCTGTGTCTCCTCCCATTCAGTTTCATCCCATTGCTTGCTTGTAGTCTTTCCTTGGGCAAATGAGAATAAAGATGATCCTTCTACAATGTGACAGCCCTTGAGATATTTGTAGACAGCTATTAAGTCTCCCCTCAGTCTTCTCTTCTGCAAGCTAAACATTCCCCAATGCTGCAACCTTTCCTCATAAGACAGGGTTTGCAGACAGGTCTCCATTCTGGTCGCTCTTTTCTGAACTTGCTCCAGTTTGTTGAAGTCATTTTTTTAAAATGTGGAGCCCAAAACTGGACACAGTATTCCAGATGAGGTCTGACCAAAGAGGAGTAGAGGGCAATAATGACTTCACGTGATCTAGACTGTATGCTTCTGTTAATACATCCTAGAATTGCATTTGCCTTTTTTGCTGCTGCATCACACTGTTGACTCATATTCAGTCTGTGATCCATTAGTATACCCAAGTCTTTGTCACATGTGCTGTTGCTTAACCCTATTCCTCCCATTCTGTATAGGCTTTTTTTCATTTTTATTGCCCAGATGTAGTATCTGCACCCCATTCCGCAGCGTGTGCACGTAGCCTAACAGTTGCCTTGTCCATTCCATACTTAGCCATTTTTTCAATAAGGATTGTGTGAGATACTTTGTCAAATACTTTGCTGAAGTCAAGATATACTACTGTATACAGCATTTCCCTGATCCACCCATCAGTGATTCTGTCATAGAAGGAAATTAAGTTAGTCTGACGTGACTTATTCGTTACAAACTCATGCTGACTCTGTTTAATCACTTCAGTCTTATCCAGGTACTTGCATACATGTTGTTTAATAATTTGTTCAAAGATCTTATTTTGGTGCTGAAGAGGTTAACAACTTTTTCTATGCTGGTCAGATACTTGCAGCTCCATTTTCATCTGCTTCTGATCTGGTCATTCCCTCTCCCTATTAAACCTGGCCAGACCTTCTCTGCATTGCCAGTGAAATCTTTCTTTCCTAGCTCCTTGGAGATGCTGTGCTGACTAGGAGATCATTGTTGCTACTGGTGATTGCTGTGTGCTGTTTTTGGGTGTATGCTTTCCTCATTGTCCAATTCCTATTTGGTTGGTACATTCCTATGCTTCTCTATATACCTCTTTACCTTTGGTGTTTCTATGTTTGTTGTTTTCTGTTAGCCCTGTTTTGTCTTTGTGGTTTATCAGGAGCATAGTAAGGTCGGAGACTCAGGCCTCTATACCTTCAAGAGTACCCCCGGGACAGGGATAGTTAGGGTCCCAGTTCCAGGGGGGGGCAGTTTGAGGCCCTCCTTCCTTCCCGAAGACAGTCACAGCGTGATATGAAGTTTTGCAGAGTGGTACGGGCATTATCCTGCTGATAGAGCCCATTCCTATTAGGAAATTCCATCACCACAAAGGGGGCTACATACTTTTCCTGTGTAATGTTTAGTTTGATGGTACCTGTCACATCCACATCATTGCTAGGATCTGAGGTTTCCCAGCTGAACGTTGTACATCACTCTGCCGGCTTGTCTTCTTACCATAGTGCATCCCGTACCATCCCCAGTAAGTGACGCGTGAGCCCAGCAGTCCACATAAGGCTGGTTTCACATTAGCGTTTGGAGGCGTAGCGGACGCTCGCCGTGAAGCTCCGCCCCCTGCCGCGCCTCCTCCGGTCAGCTCTGCCTATGGGCGCATGCCGCTGCATGCGGCCTGCGTACTGTATCTAGCATTGGGTACGCAGGCCGTGCGCAGGTATGCTTTTGCCGCCGCATGCGTCCTTTTGTCGGTGCGGCAACCTGCGCCAAACGCAAAGTGTTGCATTTTGGTGCCAAAGCATACCTGCGCATTGCCTGCGCACCCAATGCTAAAGATAGGGGCCGCATGCAGCGGCATGCGCCTATAGGCAGAGCTGACCGGAGGAGGAGTGGCAGGGGGCGGAGCTTCACGGCGAGCGTCCGCTGCGCCTCCAAACGCTAATGTGAAACTAGCCTAAGATATAAGAAAACCAGGCCCCCTTCTGCCATTGCTTCATTGCACGGTTCTGATGCTCACACGTCATCATGCCCAGTATTGATGCTTGCAGCAAAGGACGGGTGAGCACGGGCACCATGACCTGTCTGCCGCCCCATGTATAGATCTAGACTGGCTTTTATCACAGCCAGAATTTATTTTTTCTTCTTGCGCACAACCCCTACCCCACGCCCCCTAAAAACAAACAAAAACAAAACACCGACAAGTATTTTCGTAACATAAAGGAAATCTCTCATCAGAATTTTACTACCAAACTATTTATGGCCTCCTGTTTCGGGACGAGCGCAAGCATAATGGTAAAATACCATGCAAGAGGTGTCACTAGTGCACCTTCATCAAGTCTGATATTATAGATCTTATTTTATTTTTCCTGATTTGGTAAAATTAAAATAACCCGCTTTGTTGCTATTGGCAACTGTGTTTTCTCTGTCCTCCAGCACAATACGCTGGGTCACCAGCAGGTGGCAGGCGACATCCCCGTCAGTGACAATCGATAGTTCGGTTATCTGCTTCTCTTGCCTGGCGCTTCCCTTACACGTGAATCATCGTCAGTGAAAGTCAACTCGGCAGTTACCAGGAATCCTGCCGGGATCCTCGACCGTCCATGAGCGTAAGACCGCACCGTGTGCACCACGCAGCGTACCACATGCACACTTGTGCGTCTCCCTTTACTCCGCTCGCACACTACAATTGCACCTGTCCTCGTCTCACAGTCACCGTATCCATTGGGGGGGGGTTACGTGTATGTAATGCAGGGCTTGCAGGATGACGTCACAAACGCGACTCTGCGGCGCACATGAACTATAGTCAGGCTCCGGCCTTGTGCAGTGATTTGTGAGGAGATCTGATTTATTTTGGTGCAATGAGGGCTGAATGGAGTAAATGATAAATCTGATCAATTATGGGATGGAAAGGAAAACGATCCCACTAGAATCCTGCCCAGCAATGGTGTGTGCACCGTGGAACATATCCCTCCGATGTAAGGATGTCATATGTGGCATTAATCACGCTACAAATCGCAAGAGATGCAACATTTGCACAACTTTTTACTTTAACAGCTATGGAAATGAAAATATTAATTCAATTAGTTAATAAAATTGCTTTAAGTTTCAGTTTGCCATCTTCATTCATCCACAGAGCCCCTGACAGGTTAGTTGCAGACTGATCCAAGTTGTAGCCTTCTCTCTTGTGGGAGTGTCTCTCCCTGTCATACAGGCTGGATGTCGGCTCTGAAGAGTGTCTCTCCCTGTAATACAGGCTGGATGTTGGCTCTGAAGAGTGTCTCTCCCTGTAATACAGGCTGGATGTTGGCTCTGAAGAGTGTCTCTCCCTGTAATACAGGCTGGAAGTTGGCTCTGAAGAGTGTCTCTCCCTGTAATACAGGCTGGATGTTGGCTCTGAAGAGTGTCTCTCCCTGTAATACAGGCTGGATGTTGGCTCTGAAGAGTGTCTCCCTGTAATACAGGCTGGATGTTGGCTCTGAAGAGTGTCTCTCCCTGTCATACAGGTTGGATGTCGGCTCTGAAGAGTGTCTCTCCCTGTAATACAGGCTGGATGTCAGCTCTGAAGAGTGTCTCTCCCTGTAATACAGGCTGGATGTTGGCTCTGTTTATACTCTGGGTTCTGTTTTCTCACTTATTGTTATGTATCGGCACAGTTTTCATTCTGCCCTTATTTCCTATCCATATAATAATAATAATCTTTATATAGCGCCAACATATTCCACAGCGCTTTACAGTTTAACAGTTTCAGTTCCATATGCTTTTCCTGCTTGTTAGGCCTGTTTCACACTTCCGTTTTTTCAAATCCGTCAAAATCCGTTGTTTTCCGTAAAAAAACGGATCCGCCATTTTTTTGCAGGATCCGTTTTTTTGTCCCATAGACTTCCATTACGGTTACCGCGGATCCGTCAAAAAAACGGATCCGTTTTTAAAAAAACGGATCCGTTGGCATCCGTTTCCGTCAAAAAAACGGAAACAGATCCGTTTGGCGGACACAAAAACGGAAGTGTGAAACAGGCCTTATTAGCCTGTTTTTTCTGTTCTCTCTCTCTGCTGCAGATTTGTGTAAATTCCTCTTGCTCCTGCGTTATCTAAAGCCTCATTCATACTTCCGTTTTTATCTTACTTGACAAAATTGGATCGATTAATTTGGTCAGCGTGTGGTCCGAGTGTCATCAGTTTTTCTCATACGTGGAGAAAAAAAGTTTCTCCGCTTTCTCCTTTCCGACAGTCTGTGAAAATCGGACTGCACTCAAATGTAATCTGAGTGCTGTCCATTTTTTTTTTTTCACCAACCCATAGACTTGTATTACCGATTTGGATCCAACCCTCGAATCAAAATGGGACATGTCTCCGACATTTTCTGCGGACCGCTCCATCTGCGAAAAATTGTGGACATGTGAATGGCTCCATAGACTATCACAGGTACGAGTGATAACCTTCGTACTAGAACATCGGACGTGTGAGTTAGGCCTCACACTGAGTAAAGGGAGCAAGAGCGCTGATGGATTTGTACCGTTTTTACAGAGCACTCAGCTTGAATGAAGATTATTTAGAAAGTTGCTCAACTTTGCATGTATGAAGCAAAAAGCAATGAAAAAGTCTTTCAGTGCTGAGGTGCATGTTGGGGTCATTCCATGTCAAGTGGACCAGTTTTAAAAATCGTCCCCACTCGACCTTCTCCGATTTTGTTGAAACTTTATAAGGATGTACATGTATGTTTGAAAAGAGGTTCTGTAAATTTTTAGGGCCAGATCTCAAATACATTGGGCACTGTTGACCTTTCACTGGAGGTTCCACCAAGCCTGCGGCTTCAGCTAAGAGGATTTTGCAAACTTTGGCATATAGCCATTAGAGTTCTATACTGGCTATGATGCTGAAATTTGGCATACTAGCTCATCTTTTGCTGCTAAACACGATAAAATTATTACCGGCTATGACAAAACAATATTTCGGCTGCAATTTTGTGTCAAAGTAGCTTGAAAAACGCGTCGCATAAAATTTATGCCAAACTTTGCCCATATATAACTCAAGACCAAAAACCAATAGTAACTGGTGCTTTGCCCTGTACACCAAACATCTACATGACTTTGCATTGCTGCAATATCACGGTCAAAGCATATGTATTTGTGGAACTATTCTCACCCACATATGATGAAAAACTTAAAAATAACGAATTTTACCTATTTTTAGGTCAAATTTCTCAAAAAGGGTACCCCTAAAATATATTAATTCTGATATCATTAGAAAGAGCACATTTTTCTCTACAAGGATCATTGTTTTTTTTTTTTTTTGGAGTCTCTCAGTTTAAGAAAAGAAAAATGCCACTGAACATGGTGTTATTTATTAATATGCAATGAATGGTAACTGCACTATTCAAAACCCTTGCGTTGGTCCATGGTGGTTATACCACAACCAATTCCCTAAGAATTGGTATTATAATCCTATTAAGAATTGTAATAATGCTGTCTTTCGAGAATTGGCAGCCCCATCGCCTAGGAGCCATGGCCGATAGCCATGCAAGGCCAGCCGCGGGCGGTCTCTTTATCGCAGGTTCCGAAGCCTGAGGGTGGGTGTCTTTGCCTAGGATCCCAAGCCTAATATTGGGTATCTTTTGTTGGTTCCCAAGCCATAATGTTCAGTCTAAGTGGTCTGGAATTGTTGCTGAATTTGCAACATAATCGGATCAGAGAAGCTGTATTGTCGGCCCATTGCTGTTGCAGCTGGTGCTGGAATTATTGCAATGATTGACTGCTCGGGAATCCAGCATGTATCATTTCTCACAGGCCAGTGAAAGAAGCTAGCTGGTCCATGAGGATGCATAAAATTTATTAATGCATCATGGTCGTCGACTGAATTTCAGAAATATTTCCAATCCACCAGTTCCTATCGTAAATGCAGGCAATGTATTGCCCTGGCTGGAGGTTTGCAATTGGCACAAAAGGCATTTCTGATCTGACAGATCTATCTACATGGGCAATGAAAGATGATGGGTCTTTTGACACCCTTGAAATGCGAATCTTTTTGTCATCAATTGGCACAAACTGGTGATTTTCTCTTGTTCCAGCAATTGTATGTCCATCTTTGAACCTTTCCTCTTGAACTACCCGTATTTCGTCAATTTTTTCTTTTGAATCATAGAATCGTAGAGTTGGAAGGGACCTCCTGGGCCATCTGGTCCAACCCCCTGCTCAAAGCAGGATTCGCTAAATCATCCCAGTTAGATGTCTGTCCAGCCTCTGTTTGAAGACTTCCATTGAAGGAGAACTCACCACTTCTCGTGGCAGCCTGTTCCACTCATTGATCACTCTAACTGTCAAAAAGTTTTTTCTAATATCTAATCTGTGTCTCCTCCCATTCAGCTTCATCCCATTGCTTCTAGTCTTTCCTTGTGCAAATGAGAATAAAGTTGATCCTTCTACAATGTGACAGCCCTTTAGATATTTGTAGACAGCTATTAAGTCTCCTCTCAGTCTTCTCTTTTGCAAACTAAACATTCCCAAATCCTGCAACCTTTCCTCATAAGACAGGGTTTGCAGACCGGTCACCATTCTGGTCGCTCTTTTCTGAACTTGCTCCAGTTTGTTGATGTCTTTTTTAAAATGTGGTGCCCAAAATTGGACACAATATTCCAGATGAGGTCTGACCAAAGAGGAGTAGAGGGAAATAATGACTTCACGTGATCTAGACTGTATGCTTCTGTATGCTTCTGGAACAAAAAAAAACTTGATTCCATGCAGTTGCTCGTTGCAAAAGTTGAATAAATCCACCGGGGTGAGTATTTGGTTTTCAGTTGGGCGTTGAAGACTGGCACGAGCTACCAACCTCTTTTCTGTCCCTCCAATCCCATCACAGGGCGACTTTCCATGACTGGTACCAAAAAAATTCCATTCAGCGCTGATATTGAAATCAGCATTGTGGTAGCACAAGTTGAGAACATTTTTTACATTTTTGTACTGGACTGCAGATCCATCGCTGAAGTAGTGGATATGACGAATCCCATAGATGAGAGTCTTGAGATACTCCACAATTACTGTTAAGAAAGTGTGGACTGCAACTGTGTCATGTCGTGAGCAATCACTGATTATGCACAAGCTGATGTTCTGCGCAGCTTCACCATTTAACTCCTTGAAGTAAATTACAAATGGGTGTACTATAGCTTGACTATTTTCCCAGTGGAAACCTTGAATGGCATCTTGAACAATAAATAAGTAATTTTCAGCAAAGTCCATAAGGATCACAAGCTGTCCAGGTCTCAGATTTTCCTTCAACGATGTCAGATAGCAACTTTGATGCTTGGCGATGTAGTGATGGCTACAAAGTTTAGAAATTTTCAAAACCAATTCTTCAATGAAATATTCTATAGTCAGTTGTTTGGTATCAAGCGTGTCTCGATCAGTGTGATCCATTGTTTGAACTCAATAATATCTTCAGGGTCACTGTTGACAAACACATTGTCTAGAAATTCTTTTAAAACTTCAGGACCCGGGCATTTATCACAACGGCCAAGCATACAGTCCTTGGATTCAATTCCACAGACCATTTTGCATGTGAACTCTTTGTAGTCATCATTGATTGGGCATGCTGCAAGCATTAGTTTGACATTTTGGTGAAGTGTACACACACAAACGGAATGTGTTCCAGCAGATCCAACGGTTACGCACCACTTTGGCCGAAGCTCACAAAACTTGGAAAATCCAATTTCAGGGCCATTCCGATCCCGATAGGCAACAAACATTTCCCTCATATTGCTCAGTAATAGTCGCTTTTGCATCTGCTTTTTTTCTCCTGCTATTCGCACTGATACATAGTCTTATTTACCAGGGCACATTCGACTGAATTCTTCATCCTCAAAAAAATGCCTGCACCTTTTTCTTCACTTTCTCAGAAACTTTCTTGGCACACTTGATTCTAGGTAAGGCTAAGATCCCATGTTCACATTTAAGCTTTCAAGCTTGTTTGACCATTCGTTCAGAGACACCGAATTCGTCTGATATAGCCTTAATGGACCAACTTTTAGGTGCTAATGTCAAGATTTGGACCTTTTCTGCCCGACTGGACACCTGCAGCTTTTGCTTCAAATCTGCCAAAAGGTGATTGTAATCCAGACACATTTTGCACTGTGCTGTTTTTGTTTGCTCAATGTCTTTCGGCTCAAGCCCTCCAATTGAAGCAATCTTGCTAGAAAATGCATTTTGTACCTGGCTTATCTTTCTCCTTGCATATCCAAGTGAATCCCGCTGGCTTAAGGCCCTTTTACATTTAGCGATGCACCAGCGATCCGACGAGCGATCCGACCCGGTCAGGATCGCTGGTGCATCGCTAAATGATCGCTAGTGAGCTTTCATACAGAAAGATCTCACTGCGATGCAGCAGCGACGCAGCGCACGATACTCACCTTTCACACACAGCGATCCTGCGTCCTCCCGCCCGCGTCCAGCGTCGCTCGTCGTCACAGCAGGAAGCGCCCGACGAGAAATGGAGACGGACATTCTCGCGCGATCAGCGATGGACAGCGGGGGAGCCGTCGCTGGTAAGTATCACACATAGCGATATCGCTAGCAATATCGCTATAACGTCACAAAATCGGTGACGTTTTAGCGATATTGCTAGCGATATTGCTTAGTGTAAAACCCCCTTTACCCGTGGATATTTCAGAGGAGAGATGCCAATGGATGTTAAGCTTGAATTTAGACTTTCAGGAGAACATTCCATCTGGATCTGATTCAGAGGAAACTGGATCAGCTGATTTTTTTCCTGTTAGCAAATTCTTTTCGACATCAGCTGCTAACAAATTGATAGCTCGCAAATTCTTTTTGGTGTTATGACCTTTCTTCCCAAAAGGATTGCAACACGATTTTGCAAATGCTCATATTTGGTCAAGAATGAAGCTTCATGGTGTAAACAGATTTGTGAATGTTCGTCAAAATTTAGTCCCACTCGTCGATGCAGCAACTTCTGTTCATCCAATCCAAACCTTGTAAATAATTTCAACTCATCCTTGCTGTGGGTGAATGTCTTAAGGTGGTACTTCGAATTGTTCACAAGGCCGATAGAGCACTGGGCTGATTCTTCATCAATTTCATTCTCCATCACTAAAAAATAAATAATATATGCATTAAGGCTATGTGCCCACGCTAGCGTTTTTAAACGCTCAGGAAAAGGATCCCCTTTCCCAGAAAACGCGCGTCTTTTTCCGCGCCTTTTTTTGCGCGATTTTTGACGCGTTTTTGACACGCGATTTCTGGGATCATTGGGGATGGCTAAAAACGCTCAGCAATGCGGGAATTAATGAGCATGCTGCGTTTTTAGCCGCTAAGCGATTCCTGAGCGGCTAAAAACGCATGCATTGGCACAAAAAGCCAAAAACGCATGCTAATGAATTAGAAGCATCTTGTAAGCGTTTCTGCAGCGTCTGAGCCGGCACAAACGCTGCGGAAACGCTTACAAAAACGCAACGTGGGCACACAGCCTTAAATGTAACAATAGTCAATAACTTTTCATAAATAAAAAGGTTTATAGGTTTTTGGTTATAATAGACATTGCTAGCAACAATACAACTCTGTAACATGTGATAGAATCTGAAAATCAAACACAAAATCAATGCATTACGCGCATAAATAACACCATGTTCAGTGGCATTTTTCTTTTCTTAAACTGAGAGACTCCAAAAAAAAACCAATGATCCTTGTAGAGAAAAATGTGCTCTTTCTAATGATATCAGAATTAATATATTTTAGGGGTACCCTTTTTGAGAAATTTGACCTAAAAATAGGTAAAATTCGTATTTTTAACGTTTTTCATCATATGTGGGTGTGAATATTTCCACAAATACATATGCTTTGACCGTGATATTGCAGCAATGCAAAGTCATGTAGATGTTTGGTGTACAGGGCAAAGCACCAGTTACTATTGATTTTTGGTCTTGAGTTATATATGGGCAAAGTTTGGCATAAATTTTATGCGACGCGTTTTACAAGCTAGTTTGACACAAAATTGCGGCCGAAATATTGTTTTGTCATAGCCGGTAATAACTTTATCGTGTTTAGCAGCAAAAGGTGAGCCAGTATGCCAAATTTCAGCATCATAGCCAGTATAGAACTCTAATGGCTATGTGCCAAAGTTTGCAAAATCCTCTTAGCTGAAGCCGCAGGCTTGGTGGAACCTCCAGTGAAAGGTCAACAGTGCCCAATGTATTTGAGATCTGGCCCTAAAAATTTACAGAACCTCTTTTCAAACATACATGTACATCCTTATAAATTTTCAGTAAAATCGGAGAAGGTCGAGTGGGGACCACTGGTCCACTTGCCATGGAATGACCCGTTGCTGTTAAAGAGGGTTTTCACTTTTAGAAAAGCGGTGTCCCCAAACGATCCGATACTAGTGGAAAAAAAATAAAACCAATCCTACCCCCCATACTTGGGTTTAGTGCTGCTCCTATCTTTTCGTTTTGGCTGCATTGGTGACATTACAACTACAGGTCACATCACCACTGCAGACGATCAGTTAGATTAGCAGCTTTGCTGATTCAGGATGTAGACGGCCCGAGTTGCTGAGCTCGGTGATTTGAGCTGTGGTTGTAATGTCATCGCTGCAGGGATTGGAGGAGCAGCGATCGGCCCCAGGAAGGATAAGTGCTTTCTTTTTTTTTTTATTTTTTAGCTAAACTCAGATCATTCTGGACCACTTTTATAAAAGTGGAAAACCCTTTTTAATGCAAAGTAAAAGTGGTGATTTCACTTTGTAGGAAAAAAAAATGAAAGCAATTATTATCTAATAATTTATGATAAGTACCTACCACACATTTCCCCCCCCCCCCATCATATATCATTGGATCTGTTTTTAGCAAGAAAAACATGGGCTTAAAGGGGTTGTCCAGGATAATTAAAAAACAAAGTAGCAGTAGAAAAGCGATAACAATAAAATGCAAAAAATCGAAAACCCAACCCCCCTAGAAAAAAAACCCAAAAGACAATACTCACGTGTGCAATTTCCCCCATCCCCAACAGTCATTGTGTACTTTGCTACATTAATAAAATAAGTAGTAGTGATGAGCGAGCGTGCTGGGATAAGGTGTTACCTGAGCATGCTCGGGTGCTAGAAGTGTCTTCAGCGTGCTCGAATAATATTTTCGAGTCCTCGTGGCTGTATGTCTGGCGGCTGTTTGACAGCGACAACACATGCAGGGATTACCTGTTTGTTGGCAATCCCTACATGTGTTGTTACTGTCGAACAGCCGTGAGACATGCAGCCGCAGGGACTCGAACATATTTTTCAAGCACGATAAAGACACTCGGTTAGAACCTGAGCATCCTCAGATAACACCTAATCAGAACACATTCGCTCATCACTAATAAGTACATGTATGTGGCTGCTGCATACAGTTGCGAGCCTTAATGCGGAGGCTGGCATGGACAGTGATTGGTCACAGAGGTCACGTATATCTAAAGCATGTCATCACCTTAAGTAAACAGGGAGAAATGCAAAGTACTACATCTGGGCAATAAAAATGGAAAAAGCATATATAGAATGGGAGGAATAGGGCTAAGTGACAGCACATGTGAAAAAGACTTGGGTATACTAATAGATCACAGACTGAATATGAGTCAACAGTGTGATGCAGCAGCAAAAAAGGCAAATGCAATTCTAGGATGTATTAACAGAAGCATACAGTCTAGATCACGTGAAGTCATTATTTCCCTCTACTCCTCTTTGGTCAGACCTCATCTGGAATATTGTGTCCAGTTTTGGGCACCACTTTTTAAAAAAGACATCAACAAACTGGAGCAAGTTCAGAAAAGAGCGACCAGAATGGTGACCGGTCTGCAAACCCTGTCTTATGAGGAAAGGTTGCAGGATTTGGGAATGTTTAGTTTGCAAAAGAGAAGACTGAGAGGAGACTTAATAGCTGTCTACAAATATCTAAAGGGCTGTCACATTGTAGAAGGATCAACTTTATTCTCATTTGCACAAGGAAAGACTAGAAGCAATGGGATGAAACTGAATGGGAGGAGACACAGATTAGATATTAGAAAAAACTTTTTGACAGTTAGAGTGATCAATGAGTGGAACAGGCTGCCACGAGAAGTGGTGAGTTCTCCTTCAATGGAAGTCTTCAAACAGAGGCTGGACAGACATCTGACTGGGATGATTTAGCGAATCCTGCTTTGAGCAGGGGGTTGGACCAGATGGCCAGGAGGTCCCTTCCAACTCTACGATTCTATGATTCTATGATTCTATGATTCTATGATTCTATAAACAGTGATTGGCGAGGACCACCAAAGCAACAGCGCTGAAGCTGCTTAATTTTTATTTTTTAAATTCCGGACACCCCCCTTTAAACATAGGCTGGATTGTCAGAATGTATTCGGTGGAGAAACCTTTTTATCTTTCTCCATGTATGAGAAAAGTGGTCTGCTTTTCTCGGGTGTGTGAATGAGCCCTTATGACACTGACTTTGCCAAGAATTGCCCTGGAGATGATAAAGTCTGTTATAGTCTAATCTACGTTGATGATAAGTGACCCCATGACACTTTTATTCTAGGGGTATAGAAATACAATGCCAGCCCCTCTATAGATCGCCGCCATGTTTCCTTGGAGGAGTCCCCTCCGGTTATCGCTGCGACTCCTTCAGACTCATATTGTAAAATCGGATTCCTTAGTGGACCAGTTAAAGACGTGCACCACGGAATATCAGGTGTTCCAGCTGCTCGGCATGAACAGATCGGCACTGACCGTCCATCACGTGGGCTGCGCCATGAATCTGCTGTGGGATTTCCAGGAGGGGAATACAGAAAAATATAGAACTTTTAGGCAAATTCCAGATCATCCGGAATTTCTTGAACTTCGCACTTTAGCACAGAACAAGACTCATCTTCTAGATGACAGAGAACTGGTGGATATTTTGCACAATTTAATAAGGTAAGAAACTGATTTTCTGTCCATTATCATTGTCATCTGCCAACTAAGCTTCATCACCAATCTGGGGGTCTCGCCAGTGTGGGGGTCCGCATTCTGCTGCGTTAACGTTCCATGTAATTTCCAGGTTTCAGGTGGCGGCACACGATGCATTAATACAGCAGCTCGTACTCGAAGGCTGGAGAAGATTAGAAAGGTGACTTCATTCATTCCTATTTCTGATTATGGCATAATAATTGTTTAGAGGAAAACATTACCATCAAATCAAAGAATTGCTCGTTACATTTTTTTTTCTCTATCGCTTCATTGGGGGACACAGAGACCATGGGTGTACGCTGCTGCCACTAGGAGGCTGACACTATGCACAAAAAAAGGTTAGCTGCTCCTCCGCAGTGTACACCCCACCGACAGGGAGGGAATTCCTCAGTTTAGCTTAGTGTCAGTAGGAGGTGGACACGGGTCTTTCATTAGACCCATATCTACCTCGATGTGCGTCGTTTCTTTTCAGGTTTCCGGAGGGATACAGAGTGAATGGTCACAACTGTACTCCCACAAAGAGACTATGAGTACGGCGTGTACTGCCACCCCGTATCCTCATAGCTCTCAGTGGCGGGACCACAGCTTAGCACGGGTGTGTGCCAGCGATCCGGAGAGTCCTCGCCCCCCGCGTTCCACCCACTCGCCTACCAGAGGCTGTCGGTCGGATGAGGCGCGGATACCACAAAAGACGCAGACAGCGTGGGATACATCAGGTACCTTTATTGCAAACGAATCACAGGGTGAGTATGCAGTCCAAGTTGCAGCCCCCTGGCGGTTTCCGGAATCTTGGGAGTGGTCGCCAGGGGAGCACTGTAGGGTCTCTGCGCCGCCCGCGCCTCCCAACGGCCGCCGCATCCGTACAGGCCCCGGCTGTTGCATGGGCCTTGTTCTGCGCTTCCCCACCTCCTTCTTTCTTCGGCGTTCGGCAGGGGTAGCGCAGGAATCGAGCGTTGATAGGTAGGGAGGTGGCCGCGGCGATGCTGCGAGACCTCCGCGCCGACCCGCGCTGACAGGCGGCCGCCGCCATTAATTTAGTCCCCGGCTTCATTTCGGGCCTTCTCTGACGTTGCGGCCTCGCCCCCCGCTCTCTCTCATAGGCGGGCTTCTCTCCCGCCCGTTCTAGGACCACCCACCGCCTCTCAGAGCCTGTGGTGGGCAGCGGGCGGTACCTTCCTTGGCTCAGCAGCTAGCTCCACCCATCCTCGTGTGAAGGCGCGCGTTTATCCACAGGCTGCCGCCATTTTCTCAGCCTGTCAGCCGGACACAGAGGAATCCCACGTTCTACTCTGCTGGGGCCTTGCTTCTTCAGACGAGCTGTGTATCAGCACTTTTGGGGACACCGGATCGTGAGTATCTCTGCAACTGCAGAATGACACCCTCCTCTGCCTTCTGTCCCCCAACCTTCCGGCATTTCTTCAGGGTCCTTCCTTTCTTCCTTCATTATGCCTAACTCTAAAGCTGAGCGTGGCCGCCCACTGGCCCCCACGGGCTCTCTAGTCCAGTTCTTCGCTTGCTCCTCTTGCAATCGCAAACTTCCCTCAGGTCAGCCTACTCCCCTCTGCCTGGACTGCAGCAATCCCATTCAGCATGACCCCGTCCAGGAGCCATCTAATGCGCCACGTGAAAGCGAACCCCCCCATTCCTGGTTGGGCCTCGTCTCTTTCTCAATCTGTGGCAGACCTCACCAGGGTGTCTCAGTCCCTAGTAGCCATCCTTGATAAGTTGCCCCTGGACACTTCTGCAGGGTCCATCAGGTCACATGAAGCTCCATCTGAGCCAGCCAGCAGAAGCCGCAAAAGGCCCAGACAGGATCTCCGGCCGGGATCCCCTCCTGACCTCACATCCCCACATAGTCCTTCCCAGCAGTCGCCCTCCCGTGCCTCCTCACCTGAGTCAGGTGAAGCGTTCTCGGATGTGTCATCCGAAGAGATCTTAGAGCTGGATTCGGACCAGGACGCGGACATGAAGGTTACGGTACAGAACCTCATTGCTGCGATTAACCACACCTTCAAAATCTCAGACTCCCCTGCGAAATCCTCAGAACAGGAGGTTTCGTTCAGACGGGCAGAAACACGTGCCAGGGTCTTCGCCTCCCACTCTGAGTTTGGCAAGATCCTTACCAGGGATAGAGAAAATCCGACCAGGCGATTTCAAAGAGGGAAGCGCCTCGGCGTGCTGTACCCGTTTGCCAAAGAGCTCACCGACAACTGGTCCGCTTCCCCCTCAGTAGACGCACCTGTGTCCAGACTGTCTAACAACACGGTCCTCCCAATTTCAGGTGTAGCGTCACTAAAGGATTCTAATGATAGAATTATAGAATCTTTAGCAAAGTCAACATTCGAAGCGGCTGCAGCGGTGCTAATCCCAGCCTTCGCTTCATCTTGGGTAGCAAAGGCCATAGCCACTTGGGCAGAGGATCTCCGCCAGGGCATCCTAGATAAGGCCCAACCAGAGCAATTGACTGAACTAGCCAACCAGATCTCCCATGCAGGGGATTATCTGCTCTCAGCCTCCTTGGATGCCGCGTCTTGCGCAGTCCAGGCGTCTAGCAACGTTGTGGCAATCCGACGTACAATTTGGCTCAAGGCTTGGCAGGCGGATTTGTCTTCGAAAAAGTCCCTTACCAATCTGCCTTTTCAGGGAGCGCATCTCTTCGGATCCCAGCTGGACCAGATTATTAAAGACGCCACTGGAGGCACGAGTTCCCTCCTCCCTCAGTCCAAACCTCGCAGACTTCCGCTAAGACGTCAGTTTCGGCCCTTTCTGTCTTTCCGCCGTTTCAATACGGCAGACAATTCCTCTAACCAACAGAGAGCGCAGGCACGCCAGGATAGAAAAAAGGTGTTCTTCAGACCCACTCCCTCCCGGCGATCTCACTCCTCCCAGGGCAGATCCTCCAGATCTGGACGGTCCACATCAGCATGACTATCAACGAACTCCCGAGGGTCCCTCCCAATTGGGAGGTTGACTCCTCTTCTTCAGAGACGCCTGGCTTGCTTCAGTAGAGGACGCTTGGGTCAGGGAAGTTGTGTCATCAGGATACAAGATAGAGTTCGTTTCTCGTCCCCGGGATCGTTTCTTCGAGTCCCGACCTCCAAAAGATCCTGCCTTAGTTCCAAGGTTCTTTGCGTCCATCGCCTCTCTGCTCCGTTCCGGAGTGATTGTGCCCATTCCTGAATCAGAATGTTTCACAGGGTTTTATTCAAACCTGTTTGTGGTGCCGAAAAAAGACGGTACAGTTCGCCCCATCTTGGACCTCAAGTTACTCAACAAGAGAGTCCGACTGCGTCATTTCCAAATGGAGTCTCTTTGGTCGGTAATCGCTTCCATGGAGACGCAGGAGTTCATGTCTTCAATAGACATTCAAGATGCCTATCTACATGTTCCCATATTCTCCGGCCATCAGAAATTCCTGCGTTTTGCGATTCGCCAGGAACATTACCAGTTTGTTGCACTGCCGTTCGGTCTTGCCACCGCACCCAGAGTATTTACAAAGATCATGGCGGCGTTGATGGCGTTGTTAATAATCAGAGGTCTCGTTCTTTTTCCGTACCTCGACGACATTCTGATCAAAGCTCCATCCTTTCATCAAGCTCACCAAAGTCTTACCATCGTCCTCGACACCTTGTCCAATTTCGGGTGGCTCATCATAAAAAAGAAGTCCTGCCTTGTTCCGACACAACGCCTTGTGTTTCTGGGTCTATTGTTCGACACTTGTCGATCGAGGGTTTTTCTCCCACGAGAAAAGATTTGCTCCCTGCAGCGGGATGTACGATCGCTGCAGATCATACGACTTCCATCTCTCCGGACAACCATGAAAGTCCTGGGAAAGATGGTGGCGGCGACAGAGGTGGTTCCCTTTGCCCAATTTCACTCCAGACCTCTCCAACACGCCATCCTGTCTCGGTGGAACAGGTCTGTTCTTTCCCTGGGCCGTCCATTTAGTTTTTCATATCAGGTCAAGCAGTCCCTCAATTGGTGGCTGACGTCTCCTCTCATCTCCCTAGGACGGTCATTCCTTCCTATCCACTGGCAGATTGTGACAACGGATGCCAGCCTCCTCGGCTGGGGGGCAGTGTTCCGCAATCACACTGTTCAGGGTCGATGGTCGACTCAGGTGTCAGCTCTGCCGATCAACGTCCTCGAGATACGAGCGATTTATCGGTCTCTCATTCACTGTGAAAGTCTTCTCAGGGACCTGCCTATCCGGATTCAGACAGACAATGCCACAGCGGTGGCATATGTCAACCGCCAGGGGGGGACACGGAGTGTCTCAGCCCTGGCAGAAGTGTCCAAGATTCTTCATTGGGCAGAGCTTTCAGTCCCGGCAATATCCGCGGTGCACATTCCCGGCGTGGACAACTGTGCCGCCTATTTTCCCAGCCGCGAGGGTTTCGTGGCGGGAGAGTGTTCCCTACATCAGGAGGTATTTCTTCTGCTTTGCCGTCATTGGGGAACCCCGGACGTAGACCTGCTAGCTTCTCACCTCAACAGGAAAGTCCCATAGTTTGTATCCAGAGCTCGAGATCCTCTCGCAGTGGGCGCCGACGCTCTGGCCATTCCTTGGTCGCAGTTCGATCTACCCTACCTATTCCCTCCCCTGCCTCTTCTTCCCAGACTGTTGAAGAAAATCAAGGCAGAAGGAATTCCAGTCATTCTCATCGCCCCGAATAGGCCCAGAAGGTCTTTGTTCGCGGACATCGTCAGCCTTCTCGCGGACGCCCCCTGGAAGCTTCCAGACAGGGCAGATCTGCTGTCTCAAGGTCCGATTTGCCACCCCAATTCTCGGCCGCTCAATTTAACGGCGTGGCTGTTGAAACCGAGGTTTTGAAGCGATCAGGCTTTTCGTGTCGAGTTATTCATACTATGATCCGGGCCAGAAAGCCATCGTCTTCCAAAATTTATTACCGTACCTGGAAGGCCTATTTCACTTGGTGCGAGTCCAACGACATTCAGCCCATGCATTTTTCGCTCCCTTCTGTCCTGGCATTTCTTCAGGCAGGGCTTGATGCAGGCCTTGCCCTCAGCTCTTTAAAAGGTCAAGTTTCGGCGCTGTCCATTTTATTTCAGAAGACGTTGGCCTCCCGTCCTCAGCTCAAGAACTTCCTTCAAGGAGTGGCTCATATGGCTCCTCCGTACCGAGCGCCCGTAGATCCTTGCGATCTTAATCTGGTTCTGGAGGCTCTGCAAGGTCCTCCCTTTGAACCTCTCAGGGAAGTTTCCCTAGCCCTCCTTTCATGGAAAGTAGCCTTCCTAGTAGCCGTCACCTCCATCCGGCGCGTGTCAGAATTGGCGGCCCTCTCTTGCCGCTCTCCTTTCTTGGTACTCCACCAGGACAAGGTAGTTCTGCGGCCTCCGCCCTCTTTCCTTCCTAAAGTGGTGTCCACTTTCCACCTGAATGAGGATATTGTTCTCCCGTCCTTTTGTCCGGGTCCAACTCATCCTCGGGAGCGCTCCTTGAACAAGCTGGACTTGGTCAGGGCGATGAAAGTCTACCTAGCTAGGACGACTTCTTTGCGGAAGACAGACTCTCTCTTCATCATTCCAGATGGAGCGCGGAAAGGTCAGCCGGCCTCTAAGGCTACCATTGCTCGCTGGAGGCCTACCGGGTCAAACATCGATTGGCCCCTCCGGGAATTGGAGCTCACTCTACCCGGGCAGTGGATGCCTCCTGGGCGGTGCGCCACAGAGCCTCCGTGCTGCAGCTTTGCAAAGCTGCAACCTGGTCATCGGTTCACACATTTGTGAAATTCTACAAGGTCCACACCTACGCTTCGGTGGATGCCAGCCTAGGTAGAAGGATCCTGCAGGCAGCGGTGGTGCATCTGCAGGCCTGATGGAAGTTTGTTTTCCCGCCCCAGGGACTGCTTTGGGACGTCCCATGGTCTCTGTGTCCCCCAATGAAGCGATAGAGAAAACAGGATTTTTGGGTTGCTTACCGTAAAATCTGTTTCTCGGAGTCTTCATTGGGGGACACAGCACCCTCCCATGTTCTACAACTCCTGTTCTTATGTTGTTTGTTAGTTACAGTTGAGTTGTCTGTTCTGTTTTCAATCTATTCTGTTGCTTCTTCTACTGCTTTCTCACTAACTGAGGAATTTCCTGCCGGTCGGTGGGGTGTACACTGTAGAGGAGGAGCTAACCTTTTTTTGTGCATAGTGTCAGCCTCCAAGTGGCAGCAGCGTACACCCATGGTCTCTGTGTCCCCCAATGAAGGCTCCGAGAAACAGATTTTACGGTAAGCAACCCAAAAATCCTGTTTTTTCTCGGTCTGCGCTAAGCCTATAGACCTCAATTACACCACACAAAGGCAGTTCACCCATACCAGGGTGTGTAGGGGTCTGTGTGCACATCGGGGGCTGCCAATTTGCTTTTTGTATTTACTCTGTAGCCTAATTGGGGGACACAGAACCTTGGGTGTTATGCTGCTGTCCACTAGGAGGCGACACTATGCATAATCTGAAAAAAGATTAACTTTGGCTCCTCCTCTGCAGTATACACCCCTGGACGGCGTCAGCCTTCTCCAGTTTTTGATTAGTGTCGCAAGGAGGCACACCTTTTTTCTTCCGTTTTTTTCCTTTTTTCACGGAAATACAGATGAAGAAAAGTGGGTCTCCAGCGAGACTCCCGGCATGGCTCCCTCCTCGGTCCCCTATTAGGGGTACCCGGTTGAGGTTGAGGTGGTTTTTTTCCCCATGTCGCTCCCTCCCCAGTCCCTCGGGTCCTGGTTCGAGGTCGAGACCCCCCTCCTTCCCCAACACCCTTAAGGGGTCTGGGTTGAGGTCGAGGCGAGGATGAAGACCCCCTGACGGTGACAGACGCACCCTCCCTAATCCCCCGCAGGGGGTATTAGGTTGAGACGCCTCAGGTAGGGTCGGAGATCAGGCAGCATTCCGCAGCTTCCAGGGACCCCAGGCCGGCTGAGGGATCCTGTGGGGGCCGGGGGAGGGTGCGGACTGGATGGCACAGCAGAAACAGGACTTTTGCTGCGTCCCTGTCTCTGCAGCAGCAGCGGCTCCATAGCCCTTCAGGGGCCCCCCATACAAAAACCGCTACCCCTGCTACCCCCACCGCTATCCAGTCGACCGTTCTGGGGGGGGTCTGGTACAAATCCGCCCCCCCCCCGGACTACCGCGCCGCTCTGGAGCCCTCCTGGGCATCAGGCTTCAAATTTAGACCGCGGCTTCGGCCTAGCTGAAGCCGCCGCCTTTTCCTCGCCCCCCGGATGACCAAAAATGACACACTGGAGTGTCATAGAAGGGGCGGATTGAGGCAGAAAGGGCGCGTTTTTACACAGCCCGGCGCGCCCTTTTCAGCTCTCCGCCCCCTCCTCCCTCTCCTCAGAGCCCCGGTGGCCATTTTTTCTGGATGAGATCCAGGAGAGAAGCATCACAGCGGTCTCCGGGGGGCACAGAACTTGGATCTGTCGGCGCTGGACCTAGGGGCACACCGGTGGGGTAAGCTCACAGCTGGGTTCTCATTACTCAGCTGTGAATCTATACTTCCTATAAGGCTTTCTGTGGGTTCCCTCTGCGTAGCCACCCCTGTACGATCCCTTATAGCCAGCCTCTGTGCACTATGCCGGGCTCAAGGAAGAGAACCAGGCAGGAATGTTTCTATGCATTCTGCACAGCCTGCAAAGCCACGCTCCCTAGTGGCAGCACGTATCCGCACTGCCGGGTCTGCATCCAGAACTCTGGGTCAGAACCCCAGGGAGTCCCTACTGACGCTTCAGTGTCACAGGCCACGCCGGAATGGGCAACTCAGATGTCTCAGTCTATGTCACAGTCCATAGACAACCTAACTGCTACATTGCTGCAAGCTCTGCAGAGTCGGACCCCGGCTATGGACGGTACACAGCAAACGGACAGCTTGTCTCAGGAACATGCTGCTTCCGACTCTCACAGACGTAAGCGGACTCACAGGTCTCGATCACCTGAGTCGCACTATAGTACAAGATCGTTCCCCTCTAGGGAGAGACAGCGTCATTCCAGGTCTCCTGGGCAGTCCCCTGCCACAGACAGACAGTGCAATTTACCACAGGGATCCCCCACCACAGAAGACCCCCGCCCCAGGTCGCCCTCCAGGGATCACCTTAGTGAGGCACAGGATTCGGAGGGCATCTGTGACTCCGACTCAGATAATGAAACGGTCAGGTCCGTGGTACCTTCTCCCCCTAGCAATACAGCGCTAGTTGAGGACATAATTTCTTCTATTCATCGGGTGCTAAAAATTCCAGAGTCGCCCCCGGAAGTCCCAAAACATAGGATTTGCTTCGAAAGTGTTCAAAAACCACCTAAGGTCTTCCCTAATCACGATGAGTTTGAGAAAATACTTACCAAACAGTTTGCGCAGCCTGACAAAAAATTCGCTAATCGCAAATATCTGGAAGCGAAGTACCCCTTCCCACAGGAAGACACCAAACAATGGGCAGATCCACCTGAAGTGGACCCTCCGGTTTCTAGGCTAGCAGCGCAGACTTTACTCTCTCTGCCGGATAGCTCAACCCTCAGGGACGCAGCAGACCGGCAAGTAGAACGCATGGCTCGTTCTATTTTCGAAGCGGCAGGCGCCTCTCTGGGCCCTGCGTTTGCTTCAGTTTGGGCAGCCAAGGCCATCCTAGCTTGGGCCAAAAGACTACAGGAGGGTCTTCAGGCTTCAAATCCTGAACTCTCGGACCAAGCGGTCCAGATGGCAGTGGTAGCAGACTACATGATTCATGCAGCCCTGGATTCCGCCAGAGGTGTAGCGGGAATAGCATCAAACGCTATCACGATCCGACGCATCCTCTGGCTGCGAGAATGGAAAGCGGATGCGGCCTCAAAGAAGTCCCTCACGCGACTTCCGTATTCTACTGGTAGACTTTTCGGCGAAAAGTTGGACACCATGATAGCCAATGCCACCGGGGGTAAGAGTACCTCTCTCCCTCAACTAAAACCGAAACGCACGTTCAAACGAAGAAACCAGACGCGATTCCGATCCTTTCGGAATTCCTCGGGCTGGTCCGTTTCGCGCCCAGTGCAAAACCGCAACCGTTCTCCACGCAGAGACAACCCACGGACGCAGCAGCGACCGGACAGGGCTTGGCAGTCGAAAGCAGGCCAAGCGAAACCCAAGGGAGGAAAACCTCAGAACTTCACTTCATCATGACTCGAGACCTCCGGAAGACACCCCACCAGTAGGCGGCCGACTTTTACTCTTTCAGCAAGTCTGGCTGCCTATTACAGAAGACAGGTGGGTCAGGGAAATAGTGTCTTCCGGATACAAGATAGAGTTCACTTCCGTTCCACCGAACCGGTTCTTCCTTTCTGTTCCTCCAACACCACCAGAAAAGGCTCGTGTCTTCCACCAAGCGGTTTCCTCTCTCCTTCAATCAGGAGTTGTGGTGCCGGTTCCCGAGAACGAGAGATTCCGAGGATTCTACTCAAATTTGTTTGTAGTCCCCAAGAAAGGAGGCGGCGTCCGACCCATACT
This sequence comes from Dendrobates tinctorius, assembly GCF_039654945.1. Taxonomy (NCBI): domain Eukaryota; kingdom Metazoa; phylum Chordata; class Amphibia; order Anura; family Dendrobatidae; genus Dendrobates; species Dendrobates tinctorius. The sequence continues at coordinate 41,635,125 of NW_027361810.1, read as the reverse complement.
GGACCTAAAACAGCTCAACAATTACGTACGGGTCCGTCATTTCCGCATGGAGTCCCTCCGGTCCATCGTTGCATCCATGGAGCAGGGAGAATTCCTCGCCTCCATAGACATACAGGATGCGTATCTCCACATACCAATTGCTCCCGCCCACCAAAGGTTTCTCAGGTTCGCGGTCAACCAAAACCACTACCAGTTTGTCGCCCTTCCGTTCGGACTCGCCACGGCTCCAAGAACGTTCACCAAAGTCATGGCGGCCACCATGGACGTCCTGCACTCAAGAGGCATTCTAGTCGTCCCGTACCTGGACGACCTCGTCAAGTCTCCCACTTTCAAAGACTGCGAGGTCAGTGTCTCAATCACTCTAGACACTCTGAGTCGCCTGGGATGGCTAGTCAACCTACAGAAATCGTCGACCATCCCAACTCGGACTCTAACATTCCTGGGAATGGTATTCGACACCACCAGGGGCCTGGTGCTCCTTCCCAAGGACAAGACACTGGCCATCCATCTGGGAGTTCGCACACTCCTTCGCAGTCCTCCTCGATCTCTCCGGTTTGCCATGAGAATCCTCGGCAGGATGGCAGCAGCAATAGAGGCAGTGCCATTTGCCCAGTTTCACCTCAGGGTCCTTCAGCTAGCCATACTCAGATCTTGGGACAGGAACCCCTTCTCCCTCGACAGGGAGTTCAGGTTGACGTCATCGACCAGGAGATCCCTGCACTGGTGGCTCAAACCAACCTCGCTTACACGAGGGAAGCCATTCCTCTCAGGACAATGGAAGATCCTGACTACCGATGCAAGCCTGACAGGCTGGGGGGCGGTACACCTACATCACAGGGCACAGGGCAAGTGGTCACCGAGGGAAGTGACATTGCCCATCAATGTTCTGGAAATCAGGGCCATTCTCTTGGCACTGAGAGCCTTTCATCACTTGCTTGCAGCCTCGCACATACGGATACAGTCGGACAATGCCACGGCTGTGGCATACGTGAATCACCAAGGCGGGACCCGCAGCACCCAGGCAATGAGAGAAGTGGCTCATATCCTCCGCTGGGCGGAAGACACAAGGTCGGTTCTTTCTGCGGTACACATTCCGGGTGTAGAAAACTGGGAAGCCGACTTCCTCAGCAGGCAAGGAATGGACTCGGGGGAGTGGTCTCTCCATCCCGAGATTTTTTACCAGATCTGTCAACGATGGGGAACCCCGGATGTGGACCTAATGGCATCCCATCTCAATGCCAAGGTTCCCAATTTCATGGCCAGGACACACGACCCGCGGTCGCTCGGAGCGGATGCCCTGGTCCAGGACTGGTCCCAGTTCCGACTCCTGTACATCTTTCCACCCCTCCCCCTAATAGCCAGGGTCGTGAGGAAGGTCAAGCAAGAGGGAGTTCCGACCATCCTCATCGCGCCAGACTGGCCCAGACGTACTTGGTACGCCGACATCGTCCAACTTACGGCAGACGCCCCCTGGCGTCTACCCGACCGCCACGACCTTCTGTCTCAAGGTCCGTTCTTCCACCAGAATTCAGGGGCCCTCAATTTGACGGCATGGCCCTTGAAACCTGGATTCTAACCCAGGCAGGTTTTTCACCGGCAGTCATTGCAACTATGATCAGGGCAAGGAAGCCTGCCTCTGCCAAGCTCTATTATCGTACCTGGAGAGCCTTCTTTTCTTGGTGCGAATCTCATGGACAAGTCCCACTCCCTTATTACCTCCCGAAGGTACTAGGTTTTCTTCAATCGGGCCTAGATGCCAAGCTATCCTTAAGTTCGCTTAAGAGTCAGGTGTCGGCGCTTTCAGTCCTTTTTCAAAAGCGCATTGCTATTAAACCGCAAGTAAGGACTTTCATCCAGGGAGTTTCCCCGATTGGTTCCTCCCTACAAACGTCCGATGGATACGTGGGACCTCAATCTGGTCCTGACAGCATTGCAAGCTCCACCCTTCGAACCTCTTAGAGAAGTTCCACTCTCCATTCTGTCTCAGAAAGTGGTTTTTCTAGTGGCTATCACCTCGTTACGCAGAGTGTCGGAATTGTCAGCACTTTCCTGCAGACGACCTTTCCTAGCCTTTCACCAGGACAAAGTGGTTCTCCGCACGGTACCATCCTTCCTTCCGAAGGTTGTGTCCAACTTTCACCTTAACGAAGAGATTTCACTGCCTTCCCTTTGCCCGGTTCCGGTACATAGAGTGGAGAAGGCTCTGCATACGCTTGACCTAGTCAGGGCATTGCGGATTTACGTGTCCAGGACTGCACCTTTCCGGAAATCCGATTCCCTCTTCATTCTTACGGAAGGTAGTCGCAAGGGGTTGCCGGCTTCCAAGGCTACCCTTGCCAGGTGGATCAAGTCCACCATACATGAGGCCTACCGACTTAACAGTTCCCCTCTTCCGGCCGGTATCACGGCACACTCTACACGGGCAGTAGGGGCCTCCTGGGCCATTCGGCATCAGGCTTCGGCACAACAAGTGTGCAAGGCGGCCACTTGGACTAGCCTACACACGTTTACGAAACACTACAGTGTTCATACCCAGTCCTCAGCGGATGCGAGCCTGGGTAGACTGGTTCTGCAGGCGGCAGTACCCCAAGTCTAGGGGACTGTCAGCACAATATTCGTCCACTGCTTCCCACCCAGGGACTGCTTTGGGACGTCCCAAGGTTCTGTGTCCCCCAATTAGGCGACAGAGTAAAGGAGATTTTTGTGTACTCACCGTAAAATCTCTTTCTCTTAGCCTTTAATTGGGGGACACAGCTCCCACCCTGTTGCCCTTACGGGCCGTTGTTTCCTGTTGAGTTCTCATATTGTTCTTGAGCTCGTACATAGTAGCCTTCTTACAGGCATGGTTATGTTATTTGGTTACGTTCCTCCTTATGCTTTGGCACAAAACTGGAGAAGGCTGACGCCGTCCAGGGGTGTATACTGCAGAGGAGGAGCCAAAGTTAATCTTTTTTCAGATTATGCATAGTGTCGCCTCCTAGTGGACAGCAGCATAACACCCAAGGTTCTGTGTCCCCCAATTAAAGGCTAAGAGAAAGAGATTTTACGGTGAGTACACAAAAATCTCCTTTTTGTGGACAACTTCTCCAAAAATCCCAGACAGCCAACATTTTTTTTTTTTTACAGTTGCCGTAGAAAACCTTAATAAATCTTTAAAGGAATATTCCCATCTCCAAGATCCTATCCCAACATGTAGTAGGTGGAATAATAATAGCAAATCCCTCCAGTTACAAATGTAGTATAGTTCTTCTGATAAGCTATGTCTCTTACTCCCTGTGCAGTAGCTTACATATCCATGGTTATGACCATTAACAACTAACTGTCGCTATATGAGTGGTAACCATGGCTACCTAGCTACTGCAATGCTCTGCACATTGGGTAAGCGACATAGCGTATTAGAAGAACTATGCTACATTTCTAATTGGAGGTATTTGCTAATATTTGTATTATTACACCTAATACATATTGGGATAGGATCTTGGAGATGGGAATACCTCTTTATGTAGTGATATAAGTCTACAACCCATAACACTGATATAAAAAAAGATGACATTTCTCCAACCTCAAAAAAAAAAAAAAAAGTTACGGATGCATCAATTTATTTTTTTATGGCATAGGGGGAAAAGTGCCCTGTTTCTGGACAGTTGGTGCAGCTGTGTAAAGCTCCAATGGGTGACTTGTTTCAATGGATTTATAGAGTTCATTTCCGTACCTACGAAGGTCTTGGAGCTTATTGGGAGGCACACAGATCTCTGCTTATATGTAAAAAAAAATGAAATAATCTGTTGCTGATTCTGTCCAGATCTTCAGCAAAATCTAAATATATTACATGCTGATTTTGGTGCAGATTTGATGCTGTTTTTACATTTGTACACGTTCAGTATTTTACTCGTACATCAGTATCTGTAAGCCAAAACCAGAGTGGGTGATAACTCCAGAAGTGGTGACGGGTTTCTATTATGCTTTCCCTCTGATTGTTCCACTCCTGGTTTTGGCTTCCAAATACTCATGGAAAATCTTGAGCGAATACTGAACCTGTGACCGTGGCCTAAAAAGTAAAATCGGTGGGGAAAATCCACCCAAACATTTGACATACTTCACAATCAACCTTGTGAAATATAGTATCCACAAGGAAATTTTCCACCCCGAGTGGATGAGATTTTTGAAACGTCGTTCACATTGCAGCAAATTTGTGTCACGTGAACAAGTCCTTAACCCCCCGGATTCTATAGGTTCTTACTTGATGGACCAGTAGCGCAGGTATTTTAGTGCTTTTTTTGTGTGTGAATTTTTCATCTGATCCGTTTTGAGAGCTCATTCACAAAAGACTTTTTAAATCGGTCGTCCAGGGTTTGGAGCGACGGCCTGCTTTTTACAGAAACGGCGACCCCACTCTTGTCCGAGTGGAGGTTTGGAATACAAGATGGTGTAAAGTTTTGCGGCGAGTGTAAATCTGCACCTTGTGACGAGGATTTCCTTTGTTCTACTCAGGCTCGATTTTCCATTGTTGGCAAAGTTTGCTGCATGCTTGAAAAAACAGGATCTGTCCGCAAGCCCAATTATGGGACAGATAGCCAGGATTGTGGACAGGAATCTGGAGGACGCCGATGACCCCGAGTAAGTGTAACCCCCCCGGACCTGCGGGCTAGTGACACAGAGAGAACCTGGCAGCAAGCACAGACATGAAAATGGAGGAAGTTCCAAGACATTAAGTCTCACAGTTTAGTAGAAAGTTTCCAAAGTTTTCAATAAGGAGAAAATTAATTTTCTCTTTTTTTTTTTTTCCAGCTCCACTCCTTCAATGTCGGAGCGATTTTTGCTTGCGATAAATCAAAACAAAATTTGCAAGAAATTTTCATATAAGCATATGCAGGAAAAAATGTGAAATCGCTTTGAAATTACAGCATGTAGCAATTAAAAAAAAAAAAAAAAATTCACTAATGTGAATTTGAGATTTTTGAGCCGGAAAATGTACTTCGTCAAGGCTGCAGCCGATCAGTGTCTGCTGATTGGCTGCAGCGGTCAGAAGGCATCCACCTACAGGGAAGAGGTAGACGGGGGGGGGGGGGATTTAGGCAGGAAATGAGAATGTCCTGTAGGTAAAAATCTTTTTTTTTTTTGTTTTCTTTTAACAACACCTTGGATACATTTTAATGCCAAAATTAAAAATGGAGAATCTGTTTAAACACATTTTTATAGACGCAGACATCGGAGACTTTGTTTTTTTATTAGTAGTAAGATATAAAGTTAATCTGGGTTTATTTAACCAGGAAATTAAAAAAAACTCCTCGGCTTTGTTTCAAAAACTGCACCACCCCGTTCCGTATGATCGGTGTGGAAATGCAGCTCAGCTCAATGAAAGTGAATGAGGCTGAGCCGCAAAACCGCACATATCTCTGCATTCACTGTGGGGGCGCTGTTTATGGACGAAAGCAGCCATTGTTTTCTAATCCTGTGCAAGATTTATGGATTTCTTATTTTTTGAACCCTCCAACGTGCTTGGGTCCAGCTTGGGCTTTCACCTAAGGAAGCTTAAAAAAAAATAGTCATGTAACGTAACCAATTTGTTAAAGGGTTGTCATATGAGTATGAAAATTGCTTATGCAAAGCGAAAGGTGCTGCTTTAGTTGTGTATGGAGCGGGAAAAAAAATGCGCAGCTCAAGTTATTTTTCATTAGATGTGGATATAGATTGCATGTTACAGGGATTTTCCAGTTTCGGAAAGCTCCACTTCTCTGGTTGTATTCGATTTAAAACAAAAACAAAAAAAAACACTGGGCTTTACTCACCCTCCTTGGGTCCAGTGCTGTATCTCTTCCGCACCTCTCTTAGGCTAAGTGCACACGTACCGGAACTCTCGCGGAAATTACCGCGAGAATTCCGGAATTCCATTCCGCTGGAAAATCGCATTTTAAATTCCCGCGGAGAAACTAGCATTTTGCAAGCATATTTAGCTTGCAAAATGCTAGCATTTTACAAGCGATCTGTAGCATCGCTTGTAGAACTGATTGACAGGTTGGTCACACTCGTCGAACATAGTGTTTGACAAGTGTGACCAACTTTTTACTACTGAGGCCGCCTATACAGCATCAGTAGTAAAAGATAAAATGCAAAAAAAAAAAAAAAAATGGTGTTATTCTTACCTTCCGACGTCCCGCGCAGTTGTTCCCAGTAATCCTTTGCGAAAATGCCTGCGATGATGTCCGTTCTCGCGGGATCGCGATGTCTCGCGGTAATTCGCAATGACCGCGAGAACGGACGTCATCGCGGGCATTTTCGCAAAGGATTACTGGGAACGGATGCGTGGAGAGAGGCGGGAAGGCTGCGTGGGACGCCGGAAGGTGAGAATAACAATATTTTTTATTTTAAATTCTTTTTTTTTTACAGGGATATGGTACCCAGAGCCCGGAGGACAGTCTCCTCTCCTCCGGACCGTGGGTACCATCAGCAAATGTTCTGCTTACTTTCCGCACGGTGTGCACAGCCACATGCGGGAAGTAAGCGGAACAATGCATTCCTATGGGTGCGGGATCGCCGCGATTCCGCAAAATTAATGAGCATGCTGCGATTTTTACCGCGAAGCGATTCCGCCGCGGTAAAAACCGCAGCATTAGCACAGCATTGCGGAATCCCATAGGAATGCATGGGATGCTTATTTTTTGCGTTTTCGCTGCAAAATCGTGCGGTTAAAACCACCGCGGAAACGCGAAAAAAACGCCACCTGTGAACTCAGCCTTACTGTCAATAGCACAGCAGCCAATCACTGAGTCCTGTGTCTCGGCACGAGCCTAACTGATTGGCTTCAGCACTGCACCCAATAACAGATATCGGGAGCAGCCGCGGAGACTCAGTTCTGTACCGGGTGAGGGTGAGTAAAGCGTAATTTGTGGGGTTTTGATTTTAAACCAAACTGCAGCTGGACCGACGTTGGTTTTCCAAAATCGTAAAACCCCTGTATGGCCCCCCGTCTTTTTAGCTGTACTGCCTTGTATCATTGTAGGCAGTCACTATCTTCTCTAATGTCACATGTCAGGCGTAACTTTCTTTCTTCCGCTCTCTAGATCTTTGTCCCGTCTCCTGGTCTGTTTACAAGCAGTAAGCTCGCCGAACCTGCAAGACCGACTGATCGAGAAGACTGAGTCCGTCATCCACAGACTCGACCTGTCCGCCATCAGGCAAGCGTTCCGGGTGCTAAGGCTTTTTTATAAGTACAAGTTCACATACGTCTCCCTGCTGGAGAAATACGACAAGTACTTCAAACAGAATATTGGAACAATGGACGCCAAAAACCTGTGTAACATCACCGGCGTGTATCATCAGCTGCGGCTCAACGGTTTAGATTTCCCAGTTATGGCAAAGCCGAGGCTGGTGGAAATGATAAAGACGTGTGATGATCCCGAGACTTTTGCAGATCTGTTTGACACCTTAAGCAGAATGCCATCTGATCCCATACGTGACAGGTCAGTGTCAGAAACCGCATCAGTCTCTCCTTGGCCGAGTACTTGTCATACATAAAAAAAAAGATCAACTTTAAATATTGACTCTCGTTCTATCAAACTTTGCATAAAAAAACCTTTGTAATATATCTTATTAGAGAAATTGGCTTCTTTCTCCACTTATGAGCCACGTCTCCTTCCTGAACTGAACTGACAATCCACTCTGGGCAAAAAAAAAAAAAAACAGCTCAATTCAGTCTTGTTTAAGACAAGACAGCTGTCATCTCACTGAGGTGTCAGGTTACAGCTGCTCGTTGAAGTCTATGGAAAGCGGAGGAGGTAGGAGCATAGATCATACTACAGCTTTCTAGTAAGTGTTTATCTCGCCAAAGAGCTACATTGCTCATTACGGCTGTGTAATGTCCTCCATGCTTCTGCTGCTGCTGCTGAACATGTGCTACAAACAGGAGAGCAGTAATCCCTCATGTCTGTGTGTGCTGTGAATGGGAGACATCATAGTAGATAGTCTGCACCCACTAGCTCAGAGACAACTGAAAGTTAGACAGCCTTCAAAGGGGAAAAGTGAAACATACAAGTCATTTATTGTGTTATTTATCATGTACATGCACGTGATGGCCTATTCTAAAACGTCACTTAAAATGTAAAGTATGCTTTAATTTTTGTCTTATTATGTCATCTCTTATATGGTTGTCACTTTTGGAGACCATTTTTATTTTTATAACTTAAATGCAAGTATTTGGGTTCAAAAGTTAATTACTCTGTCGCCTTATTGGGGGACACAGAACCGTGGGTGTTATGCTGCTGTCCACTAGGAGGTGACACTATGCATAATCTGAAAAAGATTAACTTTGTCTCCTCCTCTGCAGTATACACCCCTGGACGGCGTCAGCCTTCTCCAGTTTTTGTTTAGTGTCGCAAGGAGGCACACCTTTTTTCTTTTTTTCCTTTTGTCGGAACAGATGAAGAAAAGTGGGTCTCCAGCGAGACTCCCGGCATGGCTCCTTCCTTGGGCCCCCTTTTTAGGGGTGCCCAGTTGAAGTGGAGATGGCGGTTCCCCATGTCGCTCCTTCCCCAGTCCCTCGGGTACTGGTCCGAAGTTGAGACCCCCCCCCTCCTTCCCCAACCCCCTTCAGGGTCTGGGTTGAGGTTGAGGCAAGGATGAAGACCCCCTGACGGTGACAGACGCACCCTCCCTAATCCCCCGCAGGGGGCATTAGGATGAGACGCCGCAGGTAGGGTCGGAGTACAGACAGCATTCTACACCAGGGACCCCAGCCCAGCTGTGGGATCCTGCTGGGGCCGGGGGAGGGTGCTGGCAGACGTGGCACAGCAGAGACAGGGCTTTCTGCGCCCCTGTCTCTGCAGCAGCAGTGGCTCCATGGAGCTCCAGGGACCCCCCACACAGGAACCGCTAGCCCTGCTGTCCCCACCGCTAGCCAGTCGCCCATTCCGGGGGGGGGTCCGGTGCAAATCCGACCCCCTCCCGGACTACCGTGCCGCTCTGGAGCCTTCCTGGGCATCAGGCCTCTAATTTAGACCGCGGCTTCGGCCTAGCCGAAGCCGCCGCCTTTTCCCCGCCCCCCGGATGACGAAAATGACACTGCAGTGTCATAGAAGGGGCGGATCGAGGCAGGAATGGCGCGCTTTTACATAGCTCAGCGCGCCCTTTTCCAGCTCTCCGCCCCCTTCCCTCTCCACCTCAGAATCCGGTGGCCATCTTGCTGCACCTGAAGGAAGGCAGCACAGCAGTCTCCGGGGGGCACAGGACGTGTGGCTTATCAGCGCTGGACCTAAGGGGAGCACCGGTGGGGTAAGATCACAGCTGGGTTCTGGACTCAGCTGTGAATTCCTATACCATATAGCGCTCTCCTACTCCTTTCCTCTGCGTAGATACCCCTGTAGGGCCTCTATTAATCAGCCTAGGTACTATGTCGGGCTCAAAGAAAAGAACCAGGCAAGACTGCTTTTATGCAGTCTGCACAGCCTGCAAGGTCACTCTCCCCAGCGGTAGCACGTACCCGCACTGCTGGGACTGTACCCAAAAAACAGGGTCAGAACCCCAAGAAGTCCCTACCAATGCTTCTGTGACCGCTACTGCGCCGGAATGGGCGACTCAGATGTCGTAGTCTATGACACAATCTATAGATAACCTGACCTCCACATTACTGCAGGCTCTAAAGGGTCATGTCTCGGCTATGAACGTTACCCAGCAAAGGGACGTCCGGTCTCACGTACAGGGCGCTTCCGACAGTTCGAGGCGTAAGCGGACCCACAGGTCGCGTTCATCTGCGTCCTCACATAGCAATAGGTCTTCCCCCTCCAGGGAGAGACACAGTGGCTCCAGGTCACCGAGACCGTCCCCTGATAGGGAAAGACAATGCGGATCTCCACAACGATCCCAGACCAGGGAAAACCTCCGCTCTAGTTCGCCCGCTAGGGAGCTCCTTAGCGATGCACAAGACTCAGAGGGCATATGTGACTCCAACTCAGATAACGAAACAGAGACCGCTCTGCTCCCTTGTCCCCCTAGCAATACTGCGATAGTTGAGGATATCGTCTCTTCCATCCTTCGGGTGCTGGACATTTCAGATCCAACCCCGGATGCACCAGAACACAAGATTTCCTTTGAAAGTGTTCAGAAACCATCGAAGGTCTTCCCTAATCACCCGGAATTTCAAAAAATCCTTTCTAAGCATTTTTCGCAGCCTGAGGAAAAAATTCGCCAATCGCAAGTATTTGGAAGCAAAGTACCCCTTCCCACAGAAAGACACCAAGGATTGGACAGATCCGCCTGAAGTGGACCCTCCAGTCTCTAGACTAGCAGCACAAACGCTTCTCTCGCTGCCGGACAGTTCAACCGTCAAGGACACAGCAGACAGACAGGTTGAACGCATGGCTCGTTCAATCTTTGAAGCGGCAGGTGCCTCTCTGGCTCCCGCTTTTGCTTCAGTTTGGGCAGCCAAGGCCATCATGGCCTGGGCTGATCTCTTGCAAAAGGGCCTTCAAGCCTCAAATCCTCAGCTGGCGGACCAGGCGGTGCAAATTGCAGTAGTGGCAGATTACATGGTCCATGCAGCGTTGGACTCTGCAAGAGGGGTAGCGGCAATAGCATCAAACGCCATCACAATCCGGCGTATTCTCTGGCTAAGAGAATGGAAAGCGGATGCGGCCTCAAAAAAGTCCCTAACAAATCTCCCGTACTTCAGTGGCCGTCTTTTCGGTGAAAAGCTGGATACATTGATATCCAATGCTACCGGGGGGCAAAAGTACTTCCCTCCCTCAACTAAGACCAAAACGCACGTTTAAAAGACGTAATCAATCTCGTTTCCGATCCTTTCGGAATTCTTCAGGCTGGTCCGTCTCACGCCCAGCACAAAACCTTAATCGTTCCCCCCGCAGGGACAACACACGTGCGGCACAGAGGCCGGACAGGAACTGGCAGTCAAAGGCAAGCCAAGCGAAATCTAAAGGAGGAAAACCTCAGACTTTTGCCTCATCTTGACTCATGCCCTCCGGAAGACACCCCACTTGTAGGCGGACGACTGCTACTCTTTCAGCAGGTCTGGCTGCCTATTACAGACGACAAGTGGGTCAAGAAAATAGTGTCTTCAGGATACAAAATCGAGTTTACTACCAGCCCACCGCACAGGTTTTTTCCCTCTGTCCCTCCAAAATCCTCGCTCAAAGCTCAGGCCTTCCGTCAAGCGGTTTCTTCCCTCCTGCAAGCAGGAGTCATAGTGCCGGTCCCAGCAGAAGAGCGCTTCCGAGGGTTCTACTCCAACCTGTTCGTGGTGCCCAAGAAAGGAGGCAGCGTCCGACCCATACTAGACCTCAAGCAACTCAACAAGTATGTTCGAGTTCGTCACTTTCGCATGGAATCCCTCCGGTCAATCGTTGCGTCCATGGAAAAAGGAGAATCTCTCGCCTCCATAGACATACAGGACGCATACCTGCATATACCGGTTTCTCCCGCCCATCAGAGGTTCCTCAGATTCGCAATCGACCAAGACCATTACCAGTTTGTGGCCCTCCCGTTCGGTCTCGCCACGGCTCCCAGAACATTTACAAAGGTCATGGCAGCCACCATGGACGTTCTGCACTCCAGAGGCATAGTAGTCGTTCCATACCTGGACGACCTTCTCATCAAGGCCCCCACCCTCAAGGACTGCGAGGTCAACGTCTCGATCACGATCGACACTCTGAGGCACCTGGGATGGTTAGTCAATTTACAGAAGTCCTCGACTACCCCGAGTCAGTTTCTGACCTTCCTGGGGATGTTATTCGACACCTCCAAGGGTCTGGTGATTCTCCCCAGAGACAAGGCACTGGCTCTCCGTCTGGGAGTTCACACACTCCTCCGCAAGTCCCCCAGATCTCTCCGGTATGCCATGAGAGTACTTGGCAGGATGGCAGCAGCAATGGAGGCGGTACCGTTTGCCCAGTTTCACCTCAGACCCCTTCAACTGGCCATCCTCAAGTCCTGGGACAGGAATCCGTTCTCCCTCGACAGGGAGTTCCGGTTATCAGCAAAAACCAGGAGGTCCCTGCACTGGTGGCTCGAGCCAACCTCGCTCGCAAGGGGAAAATCCTTTCTCTCCGGTCAATGGAAGGTTTTGACCACCGACGCAAGCCTTATAGGTTGGGGCGCGGTGCACCTGCATCACAGAGCGCAAGGCAGGTGGTCACCAATGGAAGCGACCATGCCCATCAACATCCTGGAAATTCGGGCCATCTTCCTGGCGTTGAAAGCCTTCCATCACTTGCTAGCAGACTCTCATATCAGAGTACAGTCGGACAATGCCACGGCAGTGGCATACGTGAACCATCATGGCGGCACCCGCAGTATCCAGGCGATGACCGAAGTAACACGTATCCTACAATGGGCGGAGAATGCGAGGTCGGTACTCTCTGCTGTCCACATTCCGGGTGTGGACAACTGGGAAGCCGACTATCTCAGCCGACAAGGAATGGACTCGGGGGAGTGGTCTCTCCATCCCAAAGTTTTCTGTCAGATCTGTCATCGTTGGGACACCCCGGACGTGGATCTAATGGCATCCCATCCCAATGCCAAGGTTCCCAATTTCATGGCCAGGACGCGCGATCCGCGGTCGCTCAGAGCAGATGCCCTGGTTCAGGACTGGACCCAGTTCCAGCTTCTGTACATTTTTCCACCCCTCCCCCTGATCTCCAGAGTCCTGAGGAAGATCACACAAGAGGGTGTTCCCACCATCCTGATCGCTCCAGACTGGCCCAGGCGTACATGGTACGCCAATGTCGTGCAACTCACAGCAGATGCTCCCTGGCGTCTCCCCACACGTCCCGACCTCCTGTCACAAGGCCCGTTCTTCCACCAGAACTCAGGAGCTCTCAATTTGACGGCGTGGCCATTGAGACCTGGGTTTTGACCCAAGCAGGTTTTTCACCGGAAGTCGTTAAAACCATGATCAGGGCTCGAAAGCCAACTTCAGCCAAGATTTACTATCGTACCTGGAAGGTTTTCTTCACATGGTGCGAATCTCGTGGGCAGATCCCACTCCCCTATTCTCATCCAACGGTCCTCGGTTTCCTTCAGTCAGGCCTGGACGCCGGGCTATCCCTGGGCTCGCTGAAGAGCCAGGTGTCAGCGCTTTCAGTGCTCTTTCAGAGGCGTATTGCTAACAAGCCGCAAGTGAAGACTTTTCTCCAAGGGGTTTCCCGATTGGTTCCCCCCTACAAACGTCCGTTGGAGACGTGGGACCTCAACCTGGTCTTGACAGCACTACAGTCACCTCCTTTTGAACCCCTTAAGGAGGTCTCACTCCGCTTTCTATCACAGAAAGTGGTTTTCCTGGTGGCGATCACATCGCTATGCAGGGTGTCTGAACTCTCAGCTCTTTCCTGCAGACAACCCTTCCTGGTTTTTCATCAGGACAAGGTGGTTCTACGTACAGTCCCATCCTTCCTTCCGAAGGTTGTGTCCAGCTTCCACCTCAATGAGGAAATCTCACTACCGTCCCTTTGCCCGGCTCCCGTTCATAGGGTGGAGAAGGCTCTGCATACGCTTGACCTTGTCAGGGCATTGCGTGTTTATGTGTCTAGGACTGCTCCTTTCCGGAAGTCTGATTCACTTTTCCTTCTTCCAGAAGGCGTTCGCAAGGGCCTACCAGCTTCCAAAGCCACCCTTGCTAGGTGGATCAAGTCCACCATTCAAGAGGCTTACCGCCTCAACAATTCTCCTCTTCCGGCCGGTATCACGGCACACTCTACGCGGGCGGTAGGGGCCTCTTGGGCCATTCGGCATCAAGCCTCGGCACATCAAATGTGTAAGGCAGCCACTTGGACTAGCCTGCACACATTTACAAAACACTACCGAGTGCATACCCAGTCCTCAGCGGATGCGAGCCTGGGTAGACGGGTCCTGCAGGCGGCAGTACCCCAAGTCTAGGGGACTGTCAGCACAATATTCGTCCACTGCTTCCCGCCCAGGGACTGCTTTGGGAAGTCCCACGGTTCTGTGTCCCCCAATAAGGCGACAGAGTAAAGGAGATTTTTGTGTACTCACCGTAAAATCTCTTTCTCTTAGCCTTTAATTGGGGGACACAGCTCCCACCCTGTTGCCCTTGCGGGCCGTTGTTACGGTTGGGTTCTCATATTGTTGTTTGAGCTCGTTTATAGTAGCCTTCTTACAGGCATGGTTATGTTTCTGGTATTTTCCTCCTAATGCTTTTGCACAAAACTGGAGAAGGCTGACGCCGTCCAGGGGTGTATACTGCAGAGGAGGAGACAAAGTTAATCTTTTTCAGATTATGCATAGTGTCGCCTCCTAGTGGACAGCAGCATAACACCCACGGTTCTGTGTCCCCCAATTAAAGGCTAAGAGAAAGAGATTTTACGGTGAGTACACAAAAATCTCCTTTTTACAATTCGAATTCATTAAATGTTTTAGGTTTTAATGGCTCTTTCTTTCTCTGCTCAATCAGCTGATGGGAGCTCTGGAAAAAAAGAGAGATAAGAGTTACAGATTCCCTTTCAGAACCAGCTCACTGAAAGATTCTCAGTTAACTCATTCTGTAGCCAGCAATATACAATGCTATATAATAATAACAATTTTTTTTTTTTATTTATATAGCGTTTATTTATACACAATCGCTATAGAAGGCAAACACTGCAAAATCTTTAATGCATAATGCCTGCACAATAGGAAAGAGACATAGTAAATCGGAAGAACTATACTGCATTTCTAATTAGAATTATTTGCTAATATTATTATTACAACTACCACATATTGGGATAGGTTCTTGGAGATAGGAATACCCAATTTAAGTGAAGTGATTTTTTTTTTTTACCACGTCTGCCTTGATTTGACGCAGGCGCTGTATGCGCCCATTGCTTGCTGGGTTCCCTTTGTTGGTCCGCAATGCCAAGTACATGGGCTATACAAGACAAAACCCAAAGACATTGATGACTTAATTTCTGGAAACCGGTGATCTGCTCCTCTAAGTCATTTCTGTATATAAACGTCTACAAAAATATCTTCGTCTCCCTCCAGACTTGAAGAAAAGCTTCCGACCTTCATTGATGAGATGAACCTGAGCCGACTGCTGCTCGTCCTGAAAGCACTGGTGGAAATGGACTCTAAAAACAACGCCCTCATCCATAAGTAGGAATTTTGGTTTTACTGCTATTTTTTTCTTCCTAAAACCCTAGAAGTGTCCCCGAGCCTGACAATGGGGGCGTTATGGGGCCAGGACGTTATATAGGAGCTTGTCCTCGAGCTGCGATACCTGGGAGCGGACGGTGAAGAGCCAGGCTGTGCTGGGTGAGCACATTGTGTACATCTGGCCGGAGCTGATAACAGCTGAACTTTGGGGTTTCGGACCTCCACTCGTCTGATATTGATGACCTGCCATGTCTGGACTATCCCTTTAAATGTTGATCCACACTTAAAGCTATATTTACCCGGTCCTCACTTTGCTGGTCACCCATGGAGGTCTTGAGGTCCGAGCAGTCGTGATCAGGCACTAGTTGTAGCGGTAATGTGCATTTCCTAAACTCTTTTTCTTTTTCTTTCTTTAGAATTTTCCTCCTTTTACAGGAGCATCTAGATATCTGCAAACCCATCCAGCTGTATTATATAACTGAGGCCTTGGTCCATCTGTCGTATCAAAATAGCAAGTTAATGAAAGAACTGCAAGGACATCTGCAAAGGTAAGGTCCCCGTGACTGCGGCTGTGCTATATCGCCTCTCCAGGGTCCTGGGTGTCACCAGTGCTGATGGCGAGGATTTACCCATTGTCACTTTCAGACATTTTACTTTCTGGTTTTAGAGGATTATTATCTTCCACCATCAGATGTTTCTTAGATTTTATTTACCCAAGAATAAAACAGAATTGAAAAAATGCAAACTGCGTTATGTGAACTTAAAAGAGAATCCCCAACCCGCTACGGAACAGTCCATGGATAAAGGAGAGAACTTTTCATACGCATTTCAAAGGAGTCGTCTCTTCTTAGGGGACTGCGGCTCCTATGGTTTTCATGCACTTATATAGGCGATCCTTGCTCCAGGTCACTATGTCACCAGTAGTATGCCATATTATATAGGCAATCGTCGCCCCAGGTCTCTTTGTAACCAGTAGTATACCATATTATATAGACGATCATCGTTCCAGCCCAGGTCACTATGTCACCAATAGTATGCCATATTATATAAGCGATCGTCGCCCCAGGTCACTATGTCACCAATAGTATACCATATTATATAGGCGATCGTCGCTCCAGGTCACTATGTCACCAATAGTATACCATATTATATAGGTGATCGTCGCTCCAGGTCTATGTCTCCAATAGTATACCATATTATATAGGTGATCGTCGCTCCTGGTCTCTGTCTCTAATAGTATACCATATTAAATAGGCGATTGTGTCCCCAGGTCACTATGTCTATGTGACCAATAGTATACCATATTATATAGGCGATCGTCTCCCCAGGTCACTATGTCACCAATAGTATACTACGGTATATTATATAGGCGATCGTCGCCCCAGGTCACTATGTCACCAATAGTATATTATATAGACGATTGTCTCCCCAGGTCACTATGTCTATGTGACCAATAGTATACCATATATAGGCGATCGTCGCCCCAGGTCACTATGTCACCAATAGTATACCATATTATATAGGCGATCGTCGCCCCAGGTTACTATGTCACCAATAGTATACCATATTATATAGGCGATCGTCGCCCCAGGTCACTATGTCACCAATAGTATACCATATTATATAGGCGATCGTCGCCCCAGGTTACTATGTCACCAATAGTATACCATATTATATAGGCGATCGTCGCTCCAGGTCACTATGTCACCAATAGTATACCATATTATATAGGCGATCGTCGCCCCAGGTCACTATGTCACCAATAGTATACTATATTACATAGGCGATTGTCGCCCCAGGTCACTATGTCACCAATAGTATATTATATAGGCGATTGTCGCCCCAGGTCACTATGTCACCAATAGTATATTATATTAAATAGGCGATCGTCTCCCCAGGTCACTATGTGACCAATAGTATGCCATATTATATATGCGATCGTCGCCCCAGGTCACTATGTCACCAATAGTATACAATATTATATAGGCGATCGTCTCCCCAGGTTACTATGTCACCAATAGTATACCATATTATATAGGCGATCGTCTCTCCAGGTCTCTATGTAACCAATAGTATACCATATTATATAGGCGATCATTGCCCCAGGTCTCTATGTCACCAATAGTATACCATATTATATAGGCGATCATCGCTCCAGGTCTCTGTCACCAATAGTATACCATATTATATAGGTGATCGTCGCTCCAGGTCACTATGTCACCAATAGTATACCATATTATATGGTGGTCGTCGCTCCTGGTCTCTATGTCACCAATAGTATACCATATTATATAGGCGATCGTCGCCCCAGGTCACTATGTCACCAATAGTATACCATATTATATAGGCGATCGTCGCCCCAGGTCTCTATGTCACCAATAGTATACCATATTATATAGGCGATCGTCTCTCCAGGTCTCTATGTCACCAATAGTATACCATATTATATAAGCGATCGTCGTCCCAGGTCACTATGTCACCAATAGTATACCATATTATATAGGCGATCGTCGCCCCAGGTCTCTATGTCACCAATAGTATACCATATTATATAAGCGATCGTCGCTCCAGGTCACTATGTCACCAATAGTATACCATATTATATAGGCGATCGTCGCCCCAGGTCTCTATGTCACCAATAGTATACCATATTATATAGGCGATCGTCTCTCCAGGTCTCTATGTCACCAATAGTATACCATATTATATAAGCGATCGTCGCCCCAGGTCACTATGTCACCAATAGTATACCATATTATATAAGCGATCGTCGCTCCAGGTCACTATGTCACCAATAGTATACCATATTATATAGGCGATCGTCGCCCCAGGTCTCTATGTCACCAATAGTATACCATATTATATAGGCGATCGTCTCTCCAGGTCTCTATGTCACCAATAGTATACCATATTATATAGGCGATCGTCTCTCCAGGTCTCTATGTCACCAATAGTATACCATATTATATAAGCGATCGTCGCCCCAGGTCACTATGTCACCAATAGTATACCATATTATATAAGCGATCGTCGCTCCAGGTCACTATGTAACCAATAGTATACCATATTATATGGTGGTCATCGCCCCAGGTCACTATGTCACCAATAGTATACCATATTATATAAGCGATCGTCGCCCCAGGTCTCTATGTCACCAATAGTATACCATATTATATAAGCGATCGTCGCTCCAGGTCACTATGTCACAAATAGTATACCATATTATATGGTGGTCGTCGCCCCAGGTCTCTATGTCACCAATAGTATACCATATTATATAGGCGATCGTCGCTCCAGGTCGCTATGTCACCAGTAGTATACCATATTATATGGTGGTCATCGCCCCAGGTCTCTATGTCACCAATAGTATACCATATTATATAGGCGATCGTCGCCCCAGGTCACTATGTCACCAATAGTATACCATATTATATGGTGGTCATCACCCAGGTCTCTATGTCACCAATAGTATACCATATTATATAGGTGATCGGCGCCCCAGGTCACTATGTCACCAATAGTATACCATATTATATGGTGGTCGTCGCCCCCAGGTCTCTCTGTCACCAATAGTATACCATATTATAAAGGCGATCGTCGCCCCAGGTCACTATGTCACCAATAGTATACCATATTATATAGGCGATCGTCGCTCCTGGTCTCTATGTCACCAATAGTATACCATATTATATGGTGGTCGTCGCCCCAGGTCACTATGTCACCAATAGTATACCATATTATATAGGCGATCGTCGCCCCAGGTCACTATGTCACCAATAGTATACCATATTATATGGTGGTCGTCGCCCCAGGTCACTATGTCACCAATAGTATACCATATTATATAGGCGATCGTCGCCCCAGGTCACTATGTCACCAATAGTATACCATATTATATAGGCGATCGTCGCCCCAGGTCACTATGTCACCAATAGTATACCATATTATATAGGCGATCGTCGCTCCTGGTCTCTATGTCACCAATAGTATACCATATTATATGGTGGTCGTCGCCCCAGGTCACTATGTCACCAATAGTATACCATATTATATAGGCGATCGTCGCCCCAGGTCACTATGTCACCAATAGTATACCATATTATATAGGCGATCGTCGCTCCTGGTCTCTATGTCACCAATAGTATACCATATTATATGGTGGTCGTCGGCCCAGGTCACTATGTCACCAATAGTATACCATATTATATAGGCGATCGTCGCCCCAGGTCACTATGTCACCAATAGTATACCATATTATATAGGCGATCGTCGCCCCAGGTCACTATGTCACCAATAGTATACCATATTATATAGGCGATCGTCGCCCCAGGTCACTATGTCACCAATAGTATACCATATTATATAGGCGATCGTCGCCCCAGGTCACTATGTCACCAATAGTATACCATATTATATAGGCGATCGTCGCTCCTGGTCTCTATGTCACCAATAGTATACCATATTATATGGTGGTCGTCGCCCCAGGTCACTATGTCACCAATAGTATACCATATTATATAGGCGATCGTCGCCCCAGGTCACTATGTCACCAATAGTATACCATATTATATAGGCGATCGTCGCTCCTGGTCTCTATGTCACCAATAGTATACCATATTATATGGTGGTCGTCGGCCCAGGTCACTATGTCACCAATAGTATACCATATTATATAGGCGATCGTCGCCCCAGGTCACTATGTCACCAATAGTATACCATATTATATAGGCGATCGTCGCCCCAGGTCACTATGTCACCAATAGTATACCATATTATATAGGCGATCGTCGCCCCAGGTCACTATGTCACCAATAGTATACCATATTATATAGGCGATCGTCGCTCCTGGTCTCTATGTCACCAATAGTATACCATATTATATGGTGGTCGTCGCCCCAGGTCACTATGTCACCAATAGTATACCATATTATATAGGCGATCGTCGCCCCAGGTCACTATGTCACCAATAGTATACCATATTATATAGGCGATCGTCGCTCCTGGTCTCTATGTCACCAATAGTATACCATATTATATGGTGGTCGTCGCCCCAGGTCACTATGTCACCAATAGTATACCATATTATATAGGCGATCGTCGCTCCTGGTCTCTATGTCACCAATAGTATACCATATTATATGGTGGTCGTCGCCCCAGGTCACTATGTCACCAATAGTATACCATATTATATAGGCGATCGTCGCCCCAGGTCACTATGTCACCAATAGTATACCATATTATATAGGCGATCGTCGCCCCAGGTCACTATGTCACCAATAGTATACCATATTATATAGGCGATCGTCGCCCCAGGTCACTATGCCACCAATAGTATACCATATTATATAGGCGATCGTCGCCCCAGGTCACTATGCCACCAATAGTATACCATATTATATAGGCGATCGTCGCCCCAGGTCACTATGTCACCAATAGTATACCATATTATATAGGCGATCGTCGCCCCAGGTCACTATGTCACCAATAGTATACCATATTATATAGGCGATCGTCGCCCCAGGTCACTATGTCACCAATAGTATACCATATTATATAGGCGATCATCGCCCCAGGTCACTATGTCACCAATAGTATACCATATTATATGGTGGTCATCGCCCCAGGTCACTATGTCACCAATAGTATACCATATTATATAGGCGATCGTCGCCCCAGGTCACTATGTCTCCAATAGTATACCATATTATATAGGCGATCATCGCCCCAGGTCACTATGTCACCAATAGTATACCATATTATATGGTGGTCATCGCCCCAGGTCACTATGTCACCAATAGTATACCATATTATATGGTGGTCGTCGCCCCAGGTCACTATTTTATCTGAACAGCCAATCATCGTCTGCACTTCTCTGTAAGTTTTACCCTCTCCAATCAACTTTTTAATCATCACAAGCTGTTCTTCTGAACAATGTCTCGAACCTCCCATATTTCTGAGGCTTTCAAGGAGAAATGCATGAACAACATGTCCTGGTTCACCCTTCAATAAGGGCCACCTGATTCACACCTGTTTCTTCACAGAATGATTGACCTCACTAATTGATCTCCACACTGCTATTATTTTGAACACCCTGCAGATCTTGAATGCGGAGTCTGGTGGCTTTCTTGGAATCTACCATACTTCACCAATTGGTAAATTGTTTGACACGTGGTAATATAATTTATACCGAAAACAGTGAGTAATCTGGTCAGTCATATTGGACTGCTAGTATTTTGGTCACTACTGTAGGTGTCATGTATCCTTTCCTGGAAAACACCCTGGAAATCTGGTGGTGTTCACCACTGGTAGACCATTGATTCTCCATCTGGGGAAACCCAGAACATGACACTTGGCGGACACAAGACTTGCACAGCAGTAGAGTTTTATCTTTCATGTGATCTTACTTTGAAGCAGCGGGTTCGGCTCTCAGGACAATGTTCCCTTTTCGCTGGGCCTGTAAGGCCAAATATATCTGCAATGGAGCCCTCAACATTTCCAAGCTTCTCTTCTCCTTTTTAGGACTTTCCATGGCCATCCGCTTCAAAGTTTTAGCGTTTTCCGGTTCCACTTACATTTCATCCTTATTTTTGTGATTTTTCAAAACCAAAACTTCCTAAATATTTTCTCATTATTGCAGGAATTTAATCGCAAGCTTTGTGCCTTCTGAAGTGGCCACAATGGCCAAAGCCCTCTCTCTGTTGAACCTCCACCAGGTGGATGAGGCTGTCCTTTTTAAAATTGGTGCCATAATGCAGCAGTGCAATTTACCAAGCTTGGAAAAGATCGCTGTCCTACTCATACAGTTCTGTAGAGCGCCTCGTGCATTTGGAAACCACAAGAAAAATTACAGGGAGCTCCTCAAAAAACTGAACAGCTGTGCTGTGGAGAGACTCCGGCACGCCGACAGCATTGATCTTCTGCTGGATGAAATTTTGCAGATCAAGACCCGGCAGTGGATGACCGAGGAACTGACAGAGGGATTGTTGGATGTCTGCCAGCGCTTGCTGCATACGGTCACCTGGAGGAACATCGCTAAACTTTCCATCTTTTTATTTCAAATGAACAATGTACGAGCCCCAATTTTTCACACCATTGCTGCAGTGACCATGCAGGATATTGCCAAGGTATTTCAAAATGTGGACCCCCTATATAATGTTTATGTGGAATGCATGAGGCAATGTGTCTCCTGACACTTTTCTTTATCTCTCCCCTTTTAGATTCATCCATCCAGTATCCTTATAGTTTTACGTCCCTTTAGTTTCCTGAACTATGAGCCACCTCAAGGCGGGGAGTTTTTTAATGTATGTCTCCAACATGTGCTGGAGCACAAGGGTAGGTGTCGTGATATACAAGTCCATTTCTGAATAATCGTGCACTGCTCTCAGTAGGTTGGGCTTTAAAGTGGTTTTCCCATATAGTAGGATGTGCCATCACTTTATCTTTAATCCTGAGATTGAATGGGAGGCAGCACTTTAACATTTTCTTTGCAGAGCTGCCCTTCCAGCTGTCACAGACAATCCTGTTCAATGTAAAGGGACCTCTCTGCAGTTCTTGCACAGCCAGATAGATGAGGGTTGCAATTCCCCGCACAGCCGTATAGATGAGGGATGCAATTCCCTGCACAGCCAGATAGATGAGGGTTGTAGGTCCCTGCACATCCGTGTAGCTGAGGGTTGTACTTCCCTGCACAGTCGTGTAGCTGATGGTTGTACTTCCCTGCACAGCTGGGTACCCGAGGGTTGCAGTTCCCTGCACAGTCGGGTACCAGAGGGTTGCAGTTCACTGCACAGCCAAGTAGCTGAGGGTTGCAGTTCCCTGCACAGTTGGGTACCTGAGGGTTGCAGTTCCCTGCACAGTCAGGCACCTGAGGGTTGCAGTTCCCTGCACAGTCGGGCACCTGAGGGTTGCAGTTCCCTGCACAGTCGGGCACCTGAGGGTTGCAGTTCCCTTCACAGTCGGGTACCTGAGGGTTGCAGTTCCCTGCACAGTCGGGTACCTGAGGGTTGCAGTTCCCTGCACAGCCGGGTACCTGTGGGTTGCAATTCCCTGCACAGCCGGGTACCTGAGGGTTGCAGTTCCCTGCACAGCCGGGTACCTGAGGGTTGCAGTTCCCTGCACAGTCGGGTACCTGAGGGTTGCAGTTCCCTGCACAGTCGGGTACCTGAGGGTTGCAGTTCCCTGCACAGTCGGGTACCTGAGGGTTGCAGTTCCCTGCACAGTCGGGTACCTGAGGGTTGCAGTTCCCTGCACAGTCGGGTACCTGAGGGTTGCAGTTCCCTGCACAGTCGGGTACCTGAGGGTTGCAGTTCCCTGCACAGTCGGGTACCTGAGGGTTGCAGTTCCCTGCACAGTCGGGTACCTGAGGGTTGCAGTTCCCTGCACAGTCGGGTACCTGAGGGTTGCAGTTCCCTGCACAGTCGGGTACCTGAGGGTTGCAGTTCCCTGCACAGACGGGTACCTGAGGGTTGCAGTTCCCTGCACAGACGGGTACCTGAGGGTTGCAGTTCCCTGCACAGTCGGGTACCTGAGGGTTGCAGTTCCCTGCACAGTCGGGTACCTGAGGGTTGCAGTTCCCTGCACAGTCGGGTACCTGAGGGTTGCAGTTCCCTGCACAGTCGGGTACCTGAGGGTTGCAGTTCCCTGCACAGTCGGGTACCTGAGGGTTGCAGTTCCCTGCACAGTCGGGTACCTGAGGGTTGCAGTTCCCTGCACAGTCGGGTACCTGAGGGTTGCAGTTCCCTGCACAGTCGGGTACCTGAGGGTTGCAGTTCCCTGCACAGTCGGGTACCTGAGGGTTGCAGTTCCCTGCACAGTCGGGTACCTGAGGGTTGCAGTTCCCTGCACAGTCGGGTAGCTGTGAGATGCAGTATAGGGATAAATCGTGAAGAAGACTAAGCACCTCACTATTCAGTTAAGTTATATATTTAGTAAGTGTTTTTCTTATGTTTTTTTTTACATAGATTTGTTGAGTCCTTCATGCTTGATGCAGATCTGTTACAATTTTGCTTTGGTGAAGCAGTTTCCAAAAGAATTAATAAATACGATATTCAACATCACCTTCTTATGCCAGCTAGATGCCCAGTTGAAATGTAAGTCTGCTCTGTATCCCTTTATATATCGCTCTCTCTCCATCTCTTTCTATATCGCTTTCTATCTCTTTATCTAACTTCTTTGTCTATCGCTCTCTGTATCTTTATCGCTCTCTATCTCTTTATGTATCGCTCTCTCTATTCCTTTATCTATCGCTCTCTATCTCTATCTGTCGCTCTCTCTATCTCTTTATCTAACTTCTTTATCGCTCTCTCTGTATCTCTTTATCGCTCTCTTTATTTATTACGCTCTCTCTATATCTGTCGCGCTCTGTTTCTCTTTATCTGTCAGTCTCTCTATTTTTTTTTATCAGTCGCTCTCTTTATCTCTATCGCTATCTGTATCTCTTTATCTCTCTCTTTATATATCACGCTCTCTCTCACTATCTGTCGCACTGTCTCTGCTTCTCTATCTGTCGCTCTCTATCTTTTATCTGTCACTCTATCTAATTTTTTATCTGTCTCTGTCCCTTTATATATCGCTCTCTATCTCATTATCTAACTTCTTTATCGCTCTCTCTGTATCTCTTTATCTGTCGCTCTCTCTGGGATCTGTAAAATGTTTTCATCATGTAGTAATATGCAGGTGGTAGAGCGTCACTAAATGCTAGAAAAATCTGTGTTTGCCCAAGGAGTGTATGGAAAACTATGGACACCAGTGCACATTGTATCACAGAGGGTGTCAGAATTGAATGACTTCAGGTCTATTGATGAATCTGAAAACCCCCATGCACATTAGACTAAAGTCAGCCGAACTTGCCAGGATTGGCCGACAGTCTCGTGTTTGGGGGCCTCCCTACTCTCCCCTGATGAGTGATGTTGGAGGTCATAAGGGTTCGGGCAGGTTGCCCTAGTCATTGCTGCCCAAGTCATAAGCTGCTTTTGGGTTTCTGGCAGAGGCTTTCTCTCTTATCACCATTGAAAATCTGCGAGCACTTGCCAAATGATGGTAGCGTGAGCGGCCGACAGCTATCGTGTGTGTATGAGCAGCCTAAAGGGTTTGTCCACTATTTGATATCTCCTCTTAAATGTTAAATTACCGCAGATTAATGAAAAAAAAACCACACACCTACCAGACCGGCTGTGTTCCAGCGATGTTGGCCTTGTGTCTCCAGGTGGTCACATGAAATTGTTATTTGATGTGACCTCTGCAGCCAATCAGCGCTAGCTTCAGTGTCCTCGTTTTCAGACAAATCGAGCATCAAGAGGAAGTCAGAGGGCAGCCGCAGCCCGGACATTACAACCTTACATGAGCCCCGAGGACGTGAGTGCCAACACCGCTGGAACAGCGCCGGCACCGGTGAGTATAAGTGTTTTTTATTTTAAAGGGGCCAAATATGTGGAAAATGGAGTTGTGCTAGTAATGCCTACAGGTTCCAGAGATGTAGATCCTGTACTGTCATACAAGGGCTTGTGATCACATCACTTATTTCTTAGTCTTTCTTGACAACCTAATGGTACCGATACTGGTTGTTGTCAGGTGTATGCCCCGGTAAGTTGCCGCAGTAGACTGTGGGGTCCGGGCAGAACCTCAGTAATTGGGGACTGACCTGAAAATCTGATCGTAGTCCTTGATTCGTTGGTCTCGTACATTTCAGTAGTTCGTGTTGACAATGCCTTCACCGATACCATCCATAAAATGTTCTGTTTCAGCTTTTCCGCCCGCTCAGGGCATGAATCTACGCTATCATCTTATGGAATTGAATCGTGCGGTTTGCATCGAGCACCCCGAATATCAGGTTCCTTGGTTTCATGAGCCATATTGTAAGCAATTGAAGAAAAAAGGTAAGTTTCTGACCTTGTCTATCTGTCTGGATATCATTTATTGAGTTACCAAAAACGTTTTTTTTTAATGTTTCATTAAAAGTCCTCTGCCTTCTTCAGAACAGAGGTATTTTTTTATGTACTTCTTGTTGCCTTGGGCACGTCTGCATGCTATCTTAGAAGTACCTTTGTGCCGTAGTATTTATGTATAATTTTCTGCAAGCTGTCTGTGATAGCCTTTCTCCTAGACAAGGAGCGCAGCTCTTACAAGCTCTTTCCAATAGAGCTTGTAAGCGCTGCTTTAAAACTTGGGATTTCTGCATCATTGCTCCTCCGGTGCCGCAGAGGTAAAGCTGTCTCTGCCTGCAGAACCCGCAGAGCACAGTGTGAGCCACAATGCTGCTGTTCCAAATTGTCAATCAAATGGGAGCCCATCTCCTGCCCTGGCAAAGCACGGAAGCTGGGAACTCCACTAGAAGCTAAGGAAACCCCCTTTAAGAATATAGTGACTCTACCAGAGGTTGAGACCCTAGGATCTAGAGTGCGTCGGTAATACAATGACCCAAAATAGAGCATTATAAAACCTTCCCAAATGGAGCCCCAATAATTGTACTGTGCTTGTATCCTGCAGAGATGACTTCCATGGGCCAGCTGCTGCAGGACTTGTTGGAGGACATTTTAGGAGGAGAGCAGTATACAAAGGTCTCGGTGACGACACCGTTCTGTTATTCTATAGGTAAGATCTCGGTGTACAGATGATGCACACGGGTGGCAGCGGACTGTGAAGGGTCTTCTCCAATGTCCAAGTACATAGCCGATTATTAGCTTCCTGTGTTGTAGGGAATGTAAGGAGATTGCGCACAGATATCCCAGGCCAAGATATGTAGCACTAATTCCGTATACAGTCATGGCCAAAAGTCTTGACAAGACACCCTTCAAATTATTCCAGAAAATAAAGTATTTCTCCCAGAAAATTATTGCAATTACACGTTTTGCTATACACAAGTTTATTTCCTGTGTGTGTATTGGAATAACACAAATAAACAGAGGAAAAAAATAGGGAAATTGAACATAATTTCACACTAAACCCCAAAAATGGGATGGACAATATTGTTGGCACCCTCAACTTAACATTTGGTTGCACACCCTTTGGGATAAATATCTACAATCAATCGCTTCCTATAGCCACCAGTAAGCTTCTTACACCTCTCACCTGGAATTTTGGACCACTCTACTTTATAAACTGCTCCTTGTCTCATATTTGAGGGCGCCTTCTCCCACCAGCAATTTTAAGGTCTCTCCACAGGTGATCAATGGGATTTTCTGGGAGAATTACTTCATTTTCTGGAACAATTTTAAGGGTGCCAACACTTTTGGCCATGCTTATACAGTATATGCAGTCTATATAACGATTAGATCATTGGGGGGCTACAGCCGGTAAGATCCCCATCAGTCACTAGAAGGACCGGTCACATGTCATAAATAGTGTAGAGAATCCGGCGTTGTTTTCCTTCTGTTCCTGTGCAGTACCCGGCACGACCTATAGACCGGTGTGGCACTGTTTCTGGAACCATGCTTTTCACACTTTATCATGGTGTCCAAATACTTTATTAGTTTAATATATTTTATTCCCTTAGATTTTGAATTCATGTTGGACAAGGATAAAAAGCCAATTCCATACCAGGAGCCGGACAATGCAATAACGATGTGTGAACTTGGCAGTCATTTACCAGAAGGAGCTCGGAGGTCAGCATCTATGTCTCCATGATATTTTGGGAAGAACTCAGTATTGCACCCATACAATATTTGTTCCCATTCTAACCTCTCTCACTCCCCCAACTTTCTTTTTTTTTCTTCAATTTACTTCTACCTCCCAAACTCCTGGGTAAGGGGTAAGTACTTGGACCCACATTTATCAAAAATGGCACAATTTGCACCAAATGGTTAGTGCACTCATTTCAGCTGCCATTGTTGCACCTGATTGATAAATTTGGCGAATAATACATCAGTCGCTTTTTAATCATATTACTATATTTCTCCACATTAGATAAGAGCCTGAGACCAATGAGTCCAAAGTCTCAAGTCGGTGCGGAATTTTTTGTGCAAATTACGACTTTTAAAATATGTGAATTGGGCAGAAAATAGTGGGAGACGGAGGTGTCAGATGTCGCCCATTAATGCAGAATTTTGCCCAAACTGCAGCTGTACACGTGTGGAAAATGGTCTAAACATAAATCTATTGGTTCCACAACTTTTTTAAGACAATTAGGACCCGTCTAAAACGTGCAACTTTTTTGCGACTTTCATATGGAATTGCAATTCTAGATTTGTTGTACTTTACACCCTAAAGGTTAGCCGTGCCTCCTTTTCTCCTCATATGTAAGTTTTGGCATAAGAACTAGAAAAAAGACAGAATTTTAAAAGCACCATCTGCCATCTCCTATCTCAGTAATAGGAAAATCTGTCTTTGCTGAATGTAGATTACTCTGTCGCCTTATTGGGGGACACAGAACCGTGGGTGTTATGCTGCTGTCCACTAGGAGGCGACACTATGCATAATCTGAAAAAGATTAACTTTGGCTCCTCCTCTGCAGTATACACCCCTGGACGGCGTCAGCCTTCTCCAGTTTTTGCTTAGTGTCGCAAGGAGGCACACCTTTTTTTCTTTTTTTCCTTTCGTCGGAACAGATGAAGAAAAGTGGGTCTCAAGCGAGACTCCCGGCATGGCTCCTTCCTTGGCCCCCTTTTTAGGGGTGCCCAGTTGAAGTAGAGATGGCGGTCCCCCATGTCGCTCCTTCCCCAGTCCCTCGGGTACTGGTCCGAAGTTGAGACCCCCCCTCCTTCCCCAACCCCCTTCAGGGTCTGGGTTGAGGTTGAGGCAAGGATGAAGACCCCCTGACGGTGACAGACGCACCCTCCCTAATCCCCCGCAGGGGGCATTAGGTTGAGACGCCGCAGGTAGGGTCGGAGTACAGACAGCATTCTGCACCAGGGACCCCAGCCCAGGGGCCGGGGGAGGGTGCAGGCAGACGTGGCACAGCAGAGACAGGGCTTTCTGCGCCCCTGCCTCTGCAGCAGCAGTGGCTCCATGGCGCTCCAGGGACCCCCCACACAGGAACCGCTAGCACTGCTGCCCCCACCGCTAGCCAGTCGCCCATTCTGGGGGGGTCCGGTGCAAATCCGACCCCCTCCCGGACTACCGCGCCGCTCTGGAGCCCTCCTGGGCATCAGGCCTCTAATTTAGACCGCGGCTTCGGCTTAGCCGAAGCCGCCGCCTTTTCCCCGCCCCCCGGCCCGCCCCTGGCACGCCCCCTACGGATGACGAAAATGACACTGCAGTGTCATAGAAGGGGTGGATCGAGGCAGGAAGGGCGCGCTTTTACATGGCCCAGCGCGCCCTTTTCCAGCTCTCCGCCCCCTTCCCTCTCCACCTCAGAATCCGGTGGCCATCTTGCTGCACCTGGAGGAAGGCAGCACAGAGTCTCCGGGGGGCACAGGACATGGGGCTTATCAGCGCTGGACCTAAGGGGAGCACCGGTGGGGTAAGATCACAGCTGGGTCCTTGGTACTCAGCTGTGAATTCCTATAACCTATAGCGCTCTCCTACTCCTTTTTCCTCTGCGTAGATACCCCTGTAGGGTCTCTATTAATCAGCCTAGGTACTATGTCGGGCTCAAAGAAAAGAACCAGGCAAGACTGCTTTTATGCAGTCTGCACAGCCTGCAAGGCCACTCTCCCCAGCGGCAGCACGTATCCGCACTGCCGGGACTGTACCCAAAAAAACGGAGCAGAACCCCAAGAAGTCCCTACCAACGCTTCTGCGACCGCTACTGCGCTGGAATGGGCAACTCAGATGTCGCAGTCTATGACACAGTCTATAGATAACCTGACCTCCACATTACTGCAGGCTCTGCAGGGTCATGTCTCGGCTATGAACGTTACCCAGCAAAGGGACGTCCGGTCTCATAATCAGGGCGCTTCCGACAGTTCGAGGCGTAAGCGGACCCACAGGTCGCGTTCAGCTGTGTCCTCACATAGCAATAGGTCTTCCCCCTCCAGGGAAAGACACAGTGGCCTCAGGTCACCGAGGCCGTCCCCTGATAGAGAAGGACAATGCGGATCTCCACAATGATCTCAGACTACGGGAAACCTCCGCTCTAGTTCGCCCGCTAGGGAGCTCCTTAGCGATGCGCAGGACTCAGAGGGCATATGTGACTCCAATTCAGATAACGAAACAGAGAACGCTTTGCTCCCTAGTCCCCCTAGCAATACTGCGATAGTTGAGGATATCGTCTCTTCCATCCTTCGGGTGCTGGACATTTCAGATCCAACCCCGGAAGCACCAGAACACAACATTTCCTTTGAAAGTGTTCAGAAACCATCGAAGGTCTTCCCTAATCACCCGGAATTCCAAAAAATCCTTTCTAAGCATTTTTCGCAGCCTGAGAAAAAATTTGCCAATCGCAAGTATTTGGAAGCAAAATACCCCTTTCCACAGAAAGACACCAAGGATTGGACAGATCCGCCTGAAGTGGACCCTCCAGTCTCTGGGCTGGCAGCACAAACGCTTCTCTCGCTGCCGGACAGATCAACCCTCAAGGACACGGCAGACAGACAAGTCGAACGCATGGCTCGTTCAATCTTTGAAGCGGCAGGTGCCTCTTTGGCTCCCGCATTTGCTTTAGTCTGGGCAGCCAAGGCCATCATGGCTTGGGCTGCTCTATTGCAAAAGGGCCTTCAAGCTTCAAATCCTCAGATGGCGGACCAGGCGGTGCAAATTGCAGTGGTGGCAGATTACATGGTCCTTGCAGCGTTGGACTCTGCAAGAGGAATAGCGGGAATAGCATCAAACGCCATTACAATCCGGCGTATTCTCTGGCTAAGAGAATGGAAAGCGGATGCGGCCTCAAAAAAGTCCCTAACAAATCTCCCGTACTTCAGTGGCCGTCTTTTCGGTGAAAAGCTGGATACAATGATATCCAATGCTACCGGGGGCAAAAGTACTTCCCTCCCTCAACTAAGACCAAAACGCACGTTTAAAAGGCGTAATCAATCTCGTTTCCGATCCTTTCGGAATTCTTCGGGCTGGTCCGTCTCACGCCCAGCACAAAACCGTAATCGTTCCCCCCGCAGGGACAACACACGGCGGCACAGAGGCCGGACAGGAACTGGCAATCAAAGGCAAGCCAGGCAAAACCTAAAGGAGGAAAACCTCAGACTTTTCCCTCGTCCTGACTCATGCCCTCTCGAAGACACCCCACTTGTTGGCGGACGACTGCTACTCTTTCAGCAGGTCTGGCTGCCTATTACAGAAGACAAGTGGGTCAAGGAAATAGTGTCTTCAGGATACAAAATCGAGTTTACTACCAGCCCACCGCACAGGTTTTTTCCATCTGTCCCTCCAAAATCCTCGCTCAAAGCTCAGGCCTTCCGTCAAGCGGTTTCTTCCCTCCTGCGAGCAGGAGTCATAGTGCCAGTCCCAGCAGAAGAGCGCTTCCGAGGGTTCTACTCCAACCTGTTCGTGGTGCCCAAGAAGGGAGGCAGCGTCCGACCCATACTAGACCTCAAGCAACTCAACAAGTACGTTCGAGTTCGTCACTTCCGCATGGAATCCCTCCGGTCAATCGTTGCGTCTATGGAAAAAGGAGAATATCTTGCCTCCATAGACATACAGGACGCATACCTGCATATACCAATTGCTCCCTCCCATCAGAGGTTTCTCAGATTCGCAATCAACCAAGACCATTATCAGTTTGTGGCCCTCCCGTTCGGTCTGGCCACGGCCCCCAGAACATTTACAAAGGTCATGGCAGCTACCATGGATGTTCTGCACTCCAGAGGCATAGTAGTCGTTCCATACCTGGACGACCTTCTCATCAAGGCCTCCACCCTCAAGGACTGCGAGGTCAACGTCTCGATCACGATCGACACTCTGACGCGCCTGGGATGGTTAGTCAATTTACAGAAGTCCTCGACTACCCCGAGTCAGTCTCTGACCTTCCTGGGGATGCTATTCGACACCTCCAAGGGTCTGGTGATCCTCCCCAGGGACAAGGCACTGGCTCTCCGTCTGGGAGTTCACACACTCCTCCGCAAGTCCCCCAGATCTCTCCGGTATACCATGAGAGTACTTGGCAGGATGGCAGCAGCAATGGAGGCGGTACCATTTGCCCAGTTTCACCTCAGACCCCTTCAACTGGCCATCCTCAAGTCCTGGGACAGGAATCCGTTCTCCCTCGACAGGGAGTTCCGGTTATCAGCAAACACCAGGAGGTCCCTGCACGGGTGGCTCAAGCCAACCTCGCTTGCAAGGGGAAAATCCTTTCCGGTCAATGGAAGGTTTTGACCACCGACGCAAGCCTTATGGGTTGGGGCGCGGTGCACCTACATCACAGAGCGCAAGGCAGGTGGTCACCAAGGGAATCGACCATGCCCATCAACATCCTGGAAATTCGGGCCATCTTCCTGGCGTTGCAAGCCTTCCATCACTTGCTGGCAGACTTTCATATCAGAGTACAGTCGGACAATGCCACGGCAGTGGCATACGTGAACCATCAAGGCGGCACCCGCAGCATCCAGGCGATGACCGAAGTAAAGCGTATCCTACAGTGGGCGGAGGATGCAAGGTCGGTACTCTCCGCGGTCCACATTCTGGGCGTGGACAACTGGGAAGCCGACTATCTCAGCCGACAAGGAATGGACTCGGGGGAATGGTCTCTCCATCCCGAAGTCTTCGGTCAGATCTGTCATCGTTGGGGGACCCCGGACGTGGATCTGATGGCATCTCATCTCAATGCCAAGGTTCCCAATTTCATGGCCAGGACGCGCGATTCGCGATCGCTCGGAGCAGATGCCCTGGTTCAGGACTGGACCCAGTTCCAGCTTCTGTACATTTTTCCACCCCTCCCCCTGATCTCCAGAGTCCTGAGGAAGATCAAACAAGAGGGTGTTCCCACCATTCTGATCGCTCCAGACTGGCCCAGGCGTACATGGTACGCCGACGTCGTGCAACTCACAGCAGACGCTCCCTGGCGTCTCCCCACACGTCCCGACCTCCTGTCACAAGGCCCGTTCTTCCACCAGATCTCAGGGGCTCTCAATTTGACGGAGTGGCCATTGAGACCTGGGTTTTGACCCAAGCAGGTTTTTCACCGGACGTTGTTAAAACCATGATCAGGGCTCGAAAGCCAACTTCAGCCAGGATTTACTATCGTACCTGGAAGGTTTTTCTTCACATGGTGCGACTCTCGTGGGCAGATTCCACTTCCCTATTCTCTTCCAAAGGCCCTCGGGTTCCTTCAGTCAGGCCTGGACGCCGGGCTATCCCTGGGCTCGCTGAAGAGCCAGGTCTCAGCGCTTTCAGTGCTCTTTCAGAGGCGTATTGCTAACAAGCCGCAAGTGTAGACTTTTCTCCAAGGGGTTTCCCGATTGGTTCCCCCCTACAAACGTCCGTTGGAGACGTGGGACCTCAACCTGGTCTTGACAGCACTACAGTCACCTCCTTTTGAACCCCTTAGGGTGGTCTCACTCCGCTTTCTATCGCAGAAAGTGGTTTTCCTGGTGGCAATCACCTCGCTACGCAGGGTGTCTGAACTTTCAGCTCTTTCCTGCAGACAACCCTTCCTGGTTTTTCATCAGGACAAGGTGGTTCTCCGTACAGTACCATCCTTCCTTCCGAAGGTCGGGTCCAGCTTCCACCTCAATGAGGAAATATCACTACCGTCTCTTTGCCCGGCTCCCGTTCATAGGGTAGAGAAGGCTCTGCATACGCTTGACCTTGTCAGGGCATTGCGTGTTTACGTGTCTAGGACTGCTCCTTTCCGGAAGTCTGATTCACTTTTCCTTCTTCCAGAAGGCGTTCGCAAGGGCCTACCGGCTTCCAAAGCCACCCTTGCTAGGTGGATCAAGTCCACCATTCAAGAGGCTTACCGCCTCAACAATTCTCCTCTTCCGGCCGGTATCACGGCACACTCTACGCGGGCGGTAGGGGCCTCTTGGGCCATTCGGCATCAATCCTCAGCACATCAAGTGTGTAAGGCAGCCACTTGGACTAACCTGCACACATTTACAAAACACTACAGAGTGCATACCCAGTCCTCAGCGGATGCGAGCCTGGGTAGACGGGTCCTGCAGGCGGCAGTACTCCAAGTCTAGGGGACTGTCGGCACAATATTCGTCCACTGCTTCCCACCCAGGGACTGCTTTAGGACGTCCCACGGTTCTGTGTCCCCCAATAAGGCGACAGAGTAAAGGAGATTTTTGTGTACTCACCGTAAAATCTCTTTCTCTTAGCCTTTAATTGGGGGACACAGCTCCCACCCTGTAGCCCTTGCGGGCCGTTGTTACGGTTGGGTTCTCATATTGTTGTTTGAGCCTGTTTATAGTAGCCTTTTTTTTACAGGCATGGTTATGTTTCTGGTATATTCCTCCTAATGCTTTTGCACAAAACTGGAGAAGGCTGACGCCGTCCAGGGGTGTATACTGCAGAGGAGGAGCCAAAGTTAATCTTTTTCAGATTATGCATAGTGTCGCCTCCTAGTGGACAGCAGCATAACACCCACGGTTCTGTGTCCCCCAATTAAAGGCTAAGAGAAAGAGATTTTACGGTGAGTACACAAAAATCTCCTTTTTGCCCATCTATTGAGAATGAATGATCAATCCAGGAGGACAAAGAAGCAGATTTAATAATCATCATTATTATTATCCAGTAAAATACCTTTAAAGGGAACATATGTCAAAAAATGGTATCTGGTGTATATAATCTTTAGACACAATATTAAACAGCAGGAGGAGCTTACGTTTTTTGTGGGAAAGCTTTCAGTAAAACTTGTGTTTTATTTATTCAAATCCCTGGTGTTTGTATACGAGTCCAGTGGGCGGACCTACTCAGTGATTGACATTTTTCCCATTTATGATTGTGTATGCAGAGATAGCTGTCAATCACTCGCAGGACCGCCCACTGGACTCATATGTACAAACAAAAGATATTTCAATTGACAAAATACAAGCTATATTGAATAATTTCCAATAAACTTGTATATCATCCTTGTCTGCTTCTCCTTCTTTATACAGTGCTGTCCATCGATTGGACTGCATGTACAACGTGGCAGGTTCCCTTTAACCAATATATTTATTTTTAATTATTATTTATGTTACAGATTTGCAGTGGAATTGCTTAGCCTCAAGGCCTTTTGCAGTAATACACATTTAAAAGGACAATATGCAATGAAGAAAAGGCATTTGGAGATATTAGGATATCACGTCATTCAGGTACATTGCAGATTATTGTATAATGGTACTTGGTCTATTGTTACACTATTGCACAGTGTTTGTTTGCAAGGAGACTGCACAGTACAAGGAAGCTGTACAGTGCCAGGGTGCAAGGAGGCGGTGCAGTGCCAGGGTGCAAGGAGGCAGTGCAGTGCCAGGGTGCAAGGAAGCTGTACAGTGCCAGGGTGCAAGGAGACTGCACAGTGCCAGGGTGCAAGGAGGTGGCGCAGTGCCAGAGTGCAAGGAGGCGGCGCAGTGCCAGGGTGCAAGGAGGCTGTGCAGTGCCAGGAGGCTGCTCAGTGCGAGGAGGCTACGCAGTGCCAGGGTGCAAGGAAGCTGTACAGTGCAAGGAGGCTGCGCAGTGCCAGGAGGCTGCTCAGTACAAGGAGGCTGTGCAGTGCCAGGGTGCAAGGAGGCGGCACAGTGCCAGGAGGCTGCACAGCGCAAGGAGGCTACGCAGTGCCAGGGTGCAAGGAAGCTGTACAGTGCAAGGAGGCTGCGCAGTGCCAGGAGGCTGCTCAGTACAAGGAGGCTGTGCAGTGCCAGGGTGCAAGGAGGAGGCGCAGTGCCAGGAGGCTGCACAGTGCAAGGAGGCTACGCAGTGCCAGGGTGCAAAGAAGCTGTACAGTGCAAGGAGGCTGCGCAGTGGCAGGAGGCTGCACAGTGCCAGGGTGCAAGGAGGCTACGCAGTGCCAGGGTGCAAGGAGGCTGCATAGTAAAAAGAGGCTGCACAGTGAATGATTAAGAACTTGATCAGTCCTGGATCTGATTTTCATCCATTGTTGGTCCTTGTGTCCTGTTAGAGCAGCCGTAACTCCAGCTCAGAAGTTCACGGGATTCAGTTGTCAGAGAGTAAGAACTACAGAAATACACAGACATGTAATCTCCAACAATGTCCAGGGAGTGCTGTAGTGTCCGTTTATTTTATAACCTTTATGGAAATAGACGTTCTGTACATAAATATAAGCATTTCTAACCTGATGGCAAATTGCAGAATTCATTGCTAATAAGTAAAAGACACTCCAGACTTCTCCGTTCTACGGATATGTTCTCACAAATGCATCGACATGTTCGAGCCCAGTGAGTTTTTCGGGAGGAAAGTGCTTCAGGACATGTCAGCAGCTTTTGTCCCCAAGTGTCATTTTTGAGTGGTTTTTGCTACATCTTTGGCCTCCAGCTTTTTTTTATTTTTCGTGTATAAACTAGTGAACCAACTGAAGAAAGGCCGGCTCACTTCTTTCAACCACTTTGCGACTTTAGGAATCTGAAGCAGGTAAAAGAACCTCAAAAAAACGAACGTGTGAACAGCGAGTCGCTTTTTACATAGAAATTAACACGTTCATTCCCTTTAGTGTTTATTTAATGCTTTTTCAGGTGGGATACGAAGCGGAACCACCAGAAAAAGGGACATTGTGTGCACATACCCTATCAGTTCTTATGACAGTTACCACACCGTATGAGATGTGGCAAGACTGAAGACATTAACCCTTTTCTTACTCCAAGGGCAGAGTCAGACGGCCGTGTAACTTGGACTGGCCGACCCGAGTGTGACGGCTGTATAGATAGATGCACATGCTGCCGACAGCCAGTCTGGGTATTGTGATCCTCGTCCAAGTTATATGGCCGTCTCACTCTTCCCTAACAGTCTGTTTTTACCGTCGGCGTGGCATCCGTTTTTCTTGTATGAAAAAATCTAAAATAAAAAAAAGGATTAAACGTAAGAACATGCTTCACTATCTGGTTTTCTGTAAACCAACCCCCCCCCCCCCCCAAAAAAAAAAAATGTAAATGACGCATTCCCCCAATACAAAAAAGTCCTCAGATGCTCCACATTATTGGCCCTAATATCAGATTTTATTTGTCTCACAGATTCCCATTTATGAATGGAAACCACTGACGGCGAATGGAAGAGACCTACAGACTCAATATCTCCGGAAGAAGATTTATGCCGATATATGACACTTGTTGTAGATTTTATTAACAGAAAACTATAAAATATTTTATTATGTGACCATTACTAGTGCCTGTTATTTCTAACTTACCATATAATGTACCGTATGCGTCATGTTTATTTATAGGGGATGAGAATAAGACTTTCCCCTTCGCTATAGAGATGAGTGGGTCGCCTCGTGCAACCCCTGGTCACGGATGTGGACAGGAGCTGCGTGAGTGTCCTTATACTCCAGGATCCCAGGCTCAGTTTATGATTGGCCAGGCTGTCGACACATCACCTGTGCACCGCGCAGATGACACCACGCCAACTAATCAAACGCTGCGCCAGGGAACCCAGAAGCTCAGGAAATTCGTGCACCTCCTGTCCACACCCAGAGAGCAATGACGTGGACTGGGGAATTGTGAAGACATCTGCTATACAGCATAATGAATAGTGCCTTGAATGTGCGGTTTGCTTAGCAGTGGTAAGAATAAAGGACCCCATGTCAGCCGAAACCACCGATATCAGCGGCCTCGTACAACAGTCTAATGTGTATAGAGGCCTCTTTACTCTGGTCTGACCGATGATGTCAGGGCAGAGTAGGATCCAACATCTCCGATTTTGGGCTGCCGATCCTTTTGTCCTTGGCGCGTGCCTGCACTGCTGTGTACGGAGAAGAGCTCTCGTTCAGTCGACCTCTATCTATTATGTCCAAATTGCAGGTGACTTGCATTTTACAGCCTATGTGCCGCCTGCATATTGGATTCTTTTGCAGCGTCTTTCACAATTTGGAAAATCACTAGATGCAATATACCAGTGTAACACCGTCATCATGTCACACCAGTTTTGCCAGGTAGCCTGTTCCTAAGGGGGCTTTCACATTGCGTTTGGGCATCCGTTAAGTGGCTTTGTCGTGGCTTCCGTCCGAACCCTCTACAAAACGGGATCCTGACATATGAGCTGATGGTGCCATAGACAATAATGGTGCCAAAAAAGCGAACGTGCGTTCTGCCGTGAATCATTTTTGGGAGTATACGCCAGCTGGAGACGAACACTCAGATGCGGTCTTCTACATTTGTGTCCGCCTCCAGTAGGCATACACTCCCGAAAATGATGCACAGCAGAGCTCACGTCCCCACTGCCGGCACCATTATAGTCTATGAGACCGTTGGCGTATACAGTGGGGAAAAAAAGTATTTAGTCAGTCAGCAATAGTGCAAGTTTCACCACTTAAAAAGATGAGAGGCGTCTGTAATTTACATCATAGGTAGACCTCAACTATGGGAGACAAACTGAGAAAAAAAAATCCAGAAAATCACATTGTCTGTTTTTTTTTCATTTTATTTGCATATTATGGTGGAAAATAAGTATTTGGTCAGAAACAAAATTTCATCTCAATACTTTGTGATATATCCTTTGTTGGCAATGACAGAGGTCAAACGTTTTCTGTAAGTCTTCACAAGGTTGCCACACACTGTTGTTGGTATGTTGGCCCATTCCTCCATGCAGATCTCCTCTAGAGCAGTGATGTTTTTGGCTTTTCGCTTGGCAACACGGACTTTCAACTCCCTCCAAAGGTTTTCTATAGGGTTGAGATCTGGAGACTGGCTAGGCCACTCCAGGACCTTGAAATGCTTCTTACGAAGCCACTCCTTCGTTGCCCTGGCCGTGTGCTTTGGATCATTGTCATGTTGAAAGACCCAGCCACGTTTCATCTTCAATGCCCTTGCTGATGGAGGTTTGCACGCAAAATCTCACGATACATGGCCCCATTCATTCTTTCATGTACCCGGATCAGTCGTCCTGGCCCCTTTGCAGAGAAACAGCCCCAAAGCATGATGTTTCCACCACCATGCTTTACAGTAGGTATGGTGTTTGATGGATGCAACTCAGTATTCTTTTTCCTCCAAACACGACAAGTTGTGTTTCTACCAAACAGTTCCAGTTTGGTTTCATCAGACCATAGGACATTCTCCCAAAACTCCTCTGGATCATCCAAATGCTCTCTAGCAAACTTCAGACGGGCCCGGACATGTACAGGCTTAAGCAGTGGGACACGTCTGGCACTGCAGGATCTGAGTCCATGGTGGCGTAGTGTGTTACTTATGGTAGGCCTTGTTACATTGGTCCCAGCTCTCTGCAGTTCATTCACTAGGTCCCCCCGCGTGGTTCTGGGATTTTTGCTCACCGTTCTTGTGATCATTCTGACCCCACGGGGTGGGATTTTGTGTGGAGCACCAGATCGAGGGAGATTATCAGTGGTCTTGTATGTCTTCCATTTTCTAATTATTGCTCCCACAGTTGATTTCTTCACTCCAAGCTGGTTGGCTATTGCAGATTCAGTCTTCCCAGCCTGGTGCAGGGCTACAATTTTGTTTCTGGTGTCCTTTGACAGCTCTTTGGTCTTCACCATAGTGGAGTTTGGAGTCAGACTGTTTGAGGGTGTGCACAGGTGTCTTTTTATACTGATAAGTTTAAACAGGTGCCATTACTACAGGTAATGAGTGGAGGAAAGAGGAGACTCTTAAAGAAGAAGTTACAGGTCTGTGAGAGCCAGAAATCTTGATTGCTTGTTTCTGACCAAATACTTATTTTCCACCATAATATGCAAATAAAATGAAAAAAAAACACAATGTGATTTTCTGGATTTTTTTTTCTCAGTTTGTCTCCCATAGTTGAGGTCTACCTATGATGTAAATTACAGACGCCTCTCATCTTTTTAAGTGGTGGAACTTGCACTATTGTTGACTGACTAAATACTTTTTTTCCCCACTGTACGTCCGTATCCCTTTTTGCGGGTGGTTCAGACATAAACCCCAATAGGGCCGCCAAATGGGTGGCCAAACACAATGTGAAAGCACCCTAGGTCTAGACAGCTGCTTTGTTCTAGAAATTGCAGCTTATGAGCAACATGTTGCATCTCTGTGCCGTTGTACATATCTGGTGCCTCCATCTCTTCTGGGCACAGAGGCTCGGAGAGGATGATAATGTCTACAACCAAGTAATCAATGCCTGGAGCCTGCCCCAATAGGTGGCTTCCGCATTATTTGAGTAGGTACCTAATGACTCCCTAGCCACATATCCACCACATATACAGTGCAAACCTCAGCTTCCAGTGCCCTATGTAGATAATACTGGTCCAGGCTCCAGTGCCCTGCCATGAGCCCTTCCAACAGGGGAGGCAACATTACTAAACGTTGCTGCCCCTAGTGGCTGGAATGATTAGTTCTCAAAGTAAACGATCACTATTGGCAAAGTGCAGCATGTTGGTTTTATTTTTTTTGCCAAAATGAAGGCCTTCCAAGCAATAACCATATGGACCCTCCACCTATCCATGAGTTTGTATCCATCAAGGGACAGAGCGTTTTTTTATAAAGCACTCAGACAACCAGTGTGAACTTGGTCTCCATTGGCCTTTCTCTACCTTGGACATTTTCTGGCTTACGTGTTAATACGGCCAAGTGCATTAGACAGATTTGTTTTCCTTTTAGAGAAAGGGTCTTTGTAAGGTCTCAGCCGGTCTCGATTTCTCTCATACACAAAACTGACCAATTTTCATCAGTGTTTGGCCCGTGTGTCAGATTTTACCATCAATGTTTCATGAGTGCCAAAAAAATACATTAAAACAATTGCAAAGCGTCTCCTGCCCATTGCAATGTTAAAAATGGACAGCACACGGCTGGTAGTGGCTAACTTTGATCCAAGACTCAGATCAAAAACATTAAGGTACCCGTGATTTTTGCACAAACTCCTGGTCCGCAAAACCATACAAACATGTGAGCTGCCCCATAGATTATAATGGGAGCGTGTTATATCTGTGAAGATAAGGATAGAACATGTGCGTGAAAAACGGATGTCCGGCTGAGGGCTTAGCTTTTTGATACGTAGGAAGCGTGTAAATACACAAAATATGAGAATATGGTTATCTGATTTCCAAAACTTTATTAATTTAACTATAAATGTATGTACAACCTTTAATTTGAAACGGTTAGTAATGAACAAAGATCTTGTAGTACGTTAATCCATGGATTCATCATAAACCAGATTCTATTCTTACAGCTTTGTCAGCTTAAAAAGATTAAGGCGAGAGTCAAGACAGGTGGCTCCAGAGGCGTATCGTATTTCCTTCAGCATCCCACTCCATTCCTTCTTGTCATCTTCAAACCTGGAGGAACACGGGACACAGCCATTTAATTTGGATGGACAACGTGCTTAGGGGCTTCAACACGGTAGATGGTTGTCGGACAAATGGTGGCTATTGGTGATGAGCGAGCGTGCCTGAATAAGGTGTTATCCTAGTGTGACGGGCGTGCTCAAAACAATATGTTAGAGTCCCTGCGGCTGCATGTGTTGTGGCTGTCGAACAGCAGCGAGAAATGCAGCCACGGGGACTCACATATTATTCGAGCATGCCGAAGACACTTGGTTAGCACCCGGGTGTGGTCAGATAACACCTTTTCCGAGCACGATCGCTCATGTGGCTATCTCTCCCGACTGCTCCATACCTAGGAGTAGAGTTGAGCGACTTTGGTCGGATCGGGTTTCATGAAACAAAATTTGTTTCAGATGAAACTGGTTCGACTAGGGCAAAAAAAAAAGTTGGAGTTTCGTCCGAAACCCGACCCCAATGCAAGTCAATGGGAAATAAAAGTCGGCATTGAGCGAATGACATTCATCCACTCAATGTACAAGTCCCCTCTGAAATGTAAAGTGCTGCGGAATATGTCGGCGCTATAAAAATAAAATTTATTATTTTTATTATTATTATTGTTTCATGAAACCCGATCCGACCAAAGTCGCTCAACTCTACCTAGGAGCGTTCACTCTGCATTCTGTATGAAAGAGCTGCTTTGAGACTCCTCTGGCAGTGTCTTATCTCATCGAGAACAAAAAGGTCAGCAGTTCTAAATCCGACACGCCAGATCCTTATCTTCCCCAACATCATCTGTCGGGAGGCCCCACACGGTGCCTGTTGCTAACAGCAGGTTCAGCTGCTGTGGCCTAATGTGAATGGGGGCTTTACAAGGTACAGCCCACCTGACCGTCCTGTGGCCATAGGCAGTATTTATGCACATTGTGACACACAGATTACCCTACATGACAACTCATTTTAATGGAAAACAAGCCGGGAAGATGTATAGCCAGACGCCAATCACTGGAGGATAGAAAAGCCAGACTTGCAGTGATCAACTGATCACCGAGTCAACCTCTATTTAAATAGGGGTTGTTTTGGGGGAGACAACCCCTTTAGAGTAAGTTCACACTTTGTGTGTTTGGTGCAGATTTTACATGTGTGTTTCTGCATGCCCATACTCTCAACACATATTTAAAAGTATTTGTGCAGGATTTTGTTGTGGAAACGCACCAAAAAATGTGACAAAACGATGACCAGTCAGCAGTTTAACCTGCAGATTTAAGGTTTCCGTTGAGATGAATGGGTAAAATACACACCAAAAATGTGCATTTCCAGAAAAGAAAACAAAAAAGCCAATTTCTGTGCAGGCTTTGAAAAAAGTGAAAGTTGGAAATCTCATTGTATAATTAGGCAAGTAATATGTTGGATTGCTTGAATGAATGAACCGCCAAACCAGTCACAAGGACCACACAACTTTTTGACAATTATCATAAAAATAAAGAAATGATAACCCAAATAATAATCGTAACCTTACTTACATGACCGACTGATATGTGTGAGAACCTGGGCATTGCAATTTGCTGGAATTTCCTGGGTGACATTCATAAAATTTGCACAATGTGTAATTTACACTATGCTGACATATTCATAGCCAGTAGATCTATTTTTCTTTACCTCTCTGCGTCCCAGTATGCACCGAGTCTTTTTCACAAGGTCCACAGAACCTTCTGGTAGCTCACATTCACCACTCATCACCTATATATATATATTATTACCAGGTGATTGTGATCCCATAGACGATACTTTTTAAGGTATATCCCCCTACTGTTTGTTCCTCCTTTGCTATACAAGACCTATTGATTGGTATTGTTATTTGATATTTTATGTACTTTATATAATAAACTTTATCTTTTATTTTATCTCCATTGTTTATGGCTACTCCATTTTCTTCTTTGTTTGTATACCTAACAAATTGTTGTACATTGTCTTATGTTATTTCTCTTATTGTAAAACACAATATTGCAAAAAATTATATTTTATCAATTTCCTTAACTTCCATAGTTTCATTGAGAGATACACACACACACACACACACACACACACACACACACACACACACACACACACACACACACACACACACACGTGTTTCAACCTCTCTGTCCAGTTTTTGCCCGGATGCAGCCCTTGGCACTATCCCCCCTCATCTACATTTTCTTAATAAATGGGGTTTGACACTTGGAACCCCCCAACTTTCAGACATTGACAGCTTATACAGTGGTCCATAAATGTGATAAAGCCTGCTTTTTATAGATATGCATTCTTCACTTTGAAGTCGGCTCTACTTACTTCCATATATCTGTGACCTCTGAAGGTGCAAATTCTTTTGATTCCAGCTGAACCATTGCAAATCCTCCGATGGCATACAGAGATCCCGCTGAAGTGACCAAGTTTATGGAGCTTCTTTCCTGTGGGAATTCTGGTATTGCTTCCCATCTAGTGAAAAAAAGGCATAAAGTGAAAAATTGGTTAATTGATGTTGTGGCAGAAAAGCCTGCGCTTGTAGTCAGTCTGGAAACAATGCAGACGTGCGAGCAAAAAGAAAAGAATTATTCACGGACTGGTAGAAGTTTCTATGTGCGAT
The DNA here is from genome assembly GCF_039654945.1 of Dendrobates tinctorius. Lineage (NCBI taxonomy): Eukaryota > Metazoa > Chordata > Amphibia > Anura > Dendrobatidae > Dendrobates > Dendrobates tinctorius. The sequence goes on along the minus strand of NW_027361810.1, from coordinate 41,591,194 downwards.
GTTCTGTTATATTGAAGAGCGTTGTGTTCTGTCTACAAATCTCACGTGCACCAAGTCAAGGGTTTCATGGATGTCTAGCTGTGGGCACGGTCAGGTTTGCATCTCTTCTTGGGATTACTGTAGGATGTGTCACTCATATAAATGTGTCCGGAAGGCTATTACATGACATCAGGACTCTAAATCTTTTGTAGCCGCTCATCGCTAATCTCTCGGCTTGGCTTCATCTTCAGTGGTAATTGATAACTACTCAGGATGTTCTGTGAAGTTTTATATCCATTATATGACGGGTAAGACAACTCCTTTCCAGATAAATGCTGCTGCAGGTCTGACTTTTCACATATTGCAAGAGAAAGTTGCTCTCTGTAAGGCTATGTTCACACATAGGTTTTTTTTTTTTTTTAAACGTTTTGGAGAAGGAACTGAGTGGAAACTCCTTGAAATCTCCAAACTCATCAGAAACTTGTCGTTTTTGAGCCAAAAATTCTGCAAAAACACTCCATGCACGCATAGTCTTAGGGTACAGTACGTGTACACGGCATCTCATACACCCAATTTTTGCCATATGAAGACACCTCTAAGAAAATGTTGACCGAGTTTTTCCTGAATTGTCTTCTATGTCATTTCTTCTGACTTTGCCACCGACGTTTTTTTTTTTAACCAGCGAGTGGCTTTCAAAAACAAGTCACCAGAAGGGACCAGTCAGTTCTTCGAGTTTTCGAAGCCTGAAGTTGTTAAAAGAAGTTGAAAAAGACAAAACATGAGCACGGCAAGTTGTTTATTGAGTGTTTTTCAGGCAGATTCCACACAGAATTCGCCTGAAAAAGATGTTGGGTGCGCGTACCATTATGAGTCTTTAAAGGGAACATGTCAGGAGACTCGTGCTTCTGAACCACAAGCAGCATGATTCGGAGGCCATCTCTGTTATTGCATCCATATTCAAATGTACTTTAAAACAGCAGCAGGAGATGCCTCATCCAAAAGGCAAGTTCCTGGCAGCTTCTCCCTGCCCCGCTCACCTAGACTGACAATGTGCGTGTCGATTGGAGTGGAGTGAGGAGAAGCCACTAGTAACATGTCGCTTGGACTAGTCATCCTGAAAAACTGCAGCATTGAAGAGTGACCCATACCTGGCTGCAACAATGGAGCAGGCCTTACTATGCGCTGATTCACGCTAACTGTGGTTAGGGCAGCATTACACTGTGTGCAGGATTATTAGGCAAATGAGTATTTTGATCACATCATCCTTTTTATACATGTCCTACTGCAAGCTGTATAGGCTTGAAAGCCAACTGCCAATTATGTAAATCAGGTGATTTGCATCTCTGTAATGAGGAGGGGTGTGATCTAATGACATCAGCACCCTATATAAGGTGTGCTTAATTATTAGGCAACTTCCTTTCCTTTGGCAAAATGGGTCAGAAGAAAGATTTGACGGACTCTGAAATGTCAAAAATTGTGAGATGTCTTGCAGAGGGATGCAGCAGTGTTGAAATTGCCATACTTTTGAAGTGTGATCACCGAACAATCAAGTGTTTCATGGCAAAGAGCTAACAGGGTCGCAAGAAGCGTGTTGATAAAAAAGGTGCAAAATAACTGCCCAGAAATTTAGGAAAATCAAGCGTGAAGATGCCATTTGCCACCAGTTTTGCCAGATTTCAGAGCTGCAATGTTACTGGAGTATCAAAAAGCACAAGGTGTGCCATACTCAGGGACATGGCCAAGGTAAGGAAGGCTGAAAAACGACCACCTTTCAACAAGAAACCTAAGATAAAACGTCAAGACTGGGCCAAGAAATATGTGAAGATAGATTTTTGTAAGGTTTTATGGACTGATGAAATGAGACTGACTCTTGATGGGCCAGATGGATGGGCCCGAGGCTGGATCACTAAAGGGCAGAGAGCTCCACTCCGACTCCGACGCCAGCAAGGTGGAGGTGGGGTACTGGTATGGGCTGGTATCATCAGAGATGAACTTGTGGGACCTTTTAGGGTTGAGGATGGAGTGAAGCTCAACTCCCAGACCTACTGCCAGTTTCTGGAAGACACCTTCTTCAAGCAGTGGTACAGGAAGAAGTCGGTATCGTTCAAGAAAAACATGATTTTCATGCAGGACAATGCTCCATCACATGCATCCAAATACTCCACAGCGTGGCTGGCCAGTAAATGTCTAAAAGAAGAAAAAATAATGACATGGCCCCCTTGTTCACCTGATCTGAACCCCATAGAGAACCAGTTGTCCCTCATAAAATGTGAGATCTACAGGGAGGGAAAACAGTACACCTCTCGGAACAGTGTCTGGGAGGCTGTGGTGGCTGCAGCACGCAATGGTGATCGTAAACAGATCAAGCAACTGACAGAATGCATGGATGCAAGGCTTTCGAGTGTGGAAAGGTGGCTATATTGGTCACTGATATTTTTTTTTTTGTTGTTTTTGAATGACAGAAATGTTTATTTCTAAATTTTGTGTTATATTGGTTTACCTGGTGAAAATAAACAAGTGAGATGGGTATATATTTGTTTTTTACTAAGTTGCCTAATAATTCTGCACGGTAATAGTTACCTGAAAAAAACAGATATCCCCCTAAGATAGTCAAATCTAAAAAAAAAAACACTCCAACATCCACAAATATTAAGCTTTGATATTTATGAGTCTTTTGGGTTGATTGAGAACTAAAAAGAATCCTCTCAAATACAACTTGCCTAATAATTCTGCACGCAGTGTAATTCGCCTCCGACATGTTTGCATTAAATTGGCCGAACATCTTTAATAACTATTGGTTGTACACAAGTTTAGGTGAAAACTATTTCTCCTGACCCCTCATACACGTGCCCGCTCAGTTAGTCCGAAAGTACATGTATTCTGAATGGGGAGAGGGGAGTAAACCACAGACAAGCATCTCCAATGATGACTTAGCTTCCCTGAAAACAAATGGATTGGGTGCTGAAATTCAACATGCCAGATCCATCTTTCACCTGATATTATCTGTCAGTGACTGCCATCAAGACTGTATGGACTTTGCTCTGATGTGTATGGGCACCTTCAGCTCTGGCTCTATAATGCTCTCAAAGGGCATTTTCTAATGTAGATTTATATTTGCGGTTTCCTGCTCTGGTATAATAACCGTGGGTGTCCTGATGTTCCTATCTGAGAATTATTGAGATACCTAGGAAAAGTAGGAGCAGCTGTCTCTATTACTCACTTGTTGGTGGGGATATCATAGGCTTCCACTGCTGCGGTCAGTCCATCTTCTGTGACACCACCAGCGACGTAGATCTTGTCTTTATGGACAGCAACGCCAAACATGGATCGGGCGGTTTTCATTGGTGGAAGGTCTTTCCATTCTCCTTTCTTGGGGTTGAACGCAAACAATCTTCCAGTACATTTCCTGAAAAATGAAAAGCAAATCTTAGGTTCATGGACCCTTCTATGATTTCTAGTTGTATCACAAGAAAATATCCATTTTTCCCCCAAAATTTTCATTTCGTCTTGTACACGTGACCACCCAATATCAAATGGGCCAAGATGGTGCTTGGTGACTGGAGTCTATAGGCTTTGATGCCAACACTTCAGTATAGGGAATCTTAAAAACCTTCAAAGGCCTCAAAAGAAAACTTCTGCCAAAATTGTTGGCGTAGAACGCACCTTATTTTATACTATGCCTATGGAGGCATAATTGCCAACTCTCCCAAAACATGTTGAGGCTCCTGGAAGAAGGGGAACTCTCCGAAATTTCCCAATGAGTTGACAAATTTCTCATGTGCCACCTAAACTCCATTGGGAAAAAATGGTCTTGAAGGACTTGGCTTTAAAAAGAGGGCATGAATATCCAATAACATTTCAATAGACAACCCAAAAAGTTGTCAAGTTCTATCATCATCCTCACATACACTGGAGAGTCCATAGGGTTCCTTTACGTCGTACCGTACACTTACTTGTCATCTGTTTTTCCTCCCAAACAATAGATCAGTCCATTGTGAGACACTACAGAATGTCCATAAACCTTGATGGGAAGTTTCTTTGCCTCCTTCCAAGCCACTAATCTGAAAAGGTATAAAGAAACTTACTAACATTTCAGAGGTAAAGTGCCAAATAGTAAGGGGCTTGGTAACCATATACAACATACTTCACATCATAGGAAAACACTGTATCAAGTGACTCTTCAGACTGTAGGTCTTTGCCAGCAATGGCATAGATACAGTTGTCGGCTTCACCCATGCCAAATAGACACCTGGCCGATGGTAGTGGCGGCAGTCCGATCCATTCCCCACCAATGCTGTCCAGCTGCAATACAGAAGAAAAGGGCTCAGCAATTCTAGCTCTGCAGCAGAGAAAACAGAGATTCTATCACAACTGCTGCATCCAGTAAACTAAGTGGTACATTGCTGGAATCAGGGTCTCTACTCCTACATCATGCTGCTGTCAGATTACATAGCAAAAACCTGCTGAGATATTCCCTATGAGAGTCAGTCCCCACAAAATCTGTGTGAAGATTTATTAGCAGTAAATGTGGTACATAATAGTTACTTGTCCATAGTTACCAATGTAACACAGTTAGTCCAGAAAGTAACTTTGCAATTTACTTATTAAAAATGCCCTATGTGCTAATGAACAGAGGGAATTTTAATTTTGATCATGGCTCATTGCCATAGTTACCAGCCACTACTGCAGCCTATTAGTGGTGGCCAGTCTCCTAAGCAAGGAGCACAGCATTTACAAGCTTTTTGCTATGGAGCTTGTAAGCGCTGCTCTGAAGCTGTGTAGATTGCAGGATCTGGCCAGCTTGAGTTCCAATGAGCTCTTACGGTGCTGCAGAGGTAACATTACCTCTGCTCACAGCATCAGAGAGCACACAGTTTGGACCAGAAGCACAACGATGATGCCATTCCGAACTGTCAATCAATCAGGAGAGCACCATCCCCGGACAGCAGAAAGCCACGAGGCAAGAGAGCAGCGCACTCCTAATGAGCGAAAACGAGAACAACCATTTAAGTTGCTCCTAGTTATAAGCTTTTCATGTATATGGGTAAAATAAAACTGAATTTATTTTTTTGCTGTGCTCCATTGCTCTTCCCATAGTTTGGCTGCATCCTCTCCTCTGTATCCCAGAGATGGGTAAGAACCTCTCATATCATCTAATGTCGTCTGTTAATATGTAAAATCACTCCCGATTGCAAAATATTTTCAGATTTTTAGCTAATTTGGGATTTATTTTTCTTTGGACCAGTGTTCCCCATCTTTGGTCCTCAAGAGCCACCAACAGGTCATGTTTTCAGGATTTCCTTAGTATTGTCCAGCTGATAACTGGAGTACCTGCACAGACAATAATCCCATCACCCGTGCAATACTAAGGAAACACTGAAAACACAATCTGTTGGTGGCTCTTGAGGACTGGAGTTGGGGAACACTGCCTTGGACAGTTCTGCCTACAGCCAGGAATACACAAAATGATGGACCATGTCATCATCTTTAAACACCTTCTAACGTCTTGTTCTCAGAGTTCTGCAGTGGGAATAAATGCAAAGAAAACTCCAAACTGGTCATTAGAAGCCAAAACTCTACTTCAGTGATGGTAGATTACGTAGATTGACCACATGGGAAAATACATGAATTGAACCTCCTTGCACCATAAATTTAGTTTAATTCCTGCTTACCAGGACCTTAATAGTTGGTCTTTAGAGACCTCATCCATTTGCCCTATGCAAGGTAAATAGCAATGTGCCAACATTTTAAAAATAAAAAATCTGCCCATAAAATTAATTTTTTTTTTTTGGTCAGTGGATTTGTCATTTTTTCATTTGAATTGTTTTACCAGCTGGGGCCGAATTTGCACATCCACGATTGGCACAGACAGCACATGGATGTATCATGGGTGGCACTGTGTGTGCGGTCTGGAACGGAATGCCTACAGGGTATTTGGAGTTTTGTATCAGAAAAAAAACAAAGCTCTAATAAATATATACTGGGATATTAATCAACATAGCATGCAACCCAAACCCCAAAAATATAGCGTTAAAGGTAAATATTTACTCGTTGTCCCACTGTATCAACTGTCCACAGGAAAGCTGCTAGGGGGCTGATTCTTTAAGATGTTTATTAAAAAATTCTGGGGCAATAATATTGCAATATTTGGCATTTACATGCCAGTCCCGGCCAGCTATGCCAATCATGATAAGTTATAATGGCATAACTTACTCTAGAAGTGTACTCCAGTCCCTGTGCGCGCCGATTAACAGTTGCGCCTAAATAAATAAGCAGCATACACCAATTAATGAATTAGGAGCATCGTACCCCAGGGAGCGCCTTAAGGCTGGGATGCATAACTTAATTGCCAGTCTTAATGAATCGGCTCCTAGGTGCCTTAGTGTTTGTAGTCTGAACAAGGGGACCCCACACTGATTTTGAGATTGGGTTTTTGGGGGACCACCCATTTGAATGGAGAAATGGCCTTGCATGCTCACCATCATTGCATTCACTATCTATGGGACTGATGGGTGATCACTGAGTACATTGCTCTGCCATGTCTGTGAGTCTCATAGACAATAAATGGAAAAGTTGTCTTAATTAATGCATGGCCATTGCTCTATTCGCACAGGAGGGATATAGGACCCCAATTTCAGGACCGGTGGTGGTCTCTGCAGTTGGACCACCAGTGATTGATCCTCTAGAGGGGTGATAACTCCACCAACTCCCTTAAATTATCTCTGCAATCTAGTATGACTAAAATTCATGTATCTTGAGTTTATTCCATAAACTATGATGGGAAAAAGACAAGAATTAAAATGGGTAAACCCACAAAATAAAAGGTAAACCCAAGACAGTCACATCAATTCCACGTACCTGGAAGAAGTAGGACTGTAAAGGATTATCCTTATTTTCTTCATCCACATACAGGCCACCAATGACGTACACTTGCTTGGATTTGGTGACGATACTGGAATGATTTCTTGGAATTTGCTCAGAGAGAGCTACCAAGTAGCATTCATTTTCTAGCGGATCATAGGCCACTGTAGCCGTATCACTGACCATTATGATAAGATCTTTGATAAACATGCCGTGTCTAGGAATGTCATTGAGATATCCAGGAAGTAAGTCTTCATCCCCAACATCACCATCTGCTGCCTCTTTGGTTGGTTCGGGCAGTTTGCCTCCAAAGGCATCTTTAATAATCTTAATCTTTTTCTGGATTTCAGGGTCTCCTTTAAGCAGCTCCTCTTTTTGTACACGATCGTTGAAATATTTTTCGGCCATAAGACGAAATCGAATGCAGTCGAAAACCTCGGCCAGGCTTTTCACTTTGTTCTCCTTATCCGTCCTGACCCATTTCATCACGGCCTCAAAAACAATTTCTTCTTTTTCGACATTCAAACTATCGCTAGAAATAACGGCAGTCAATTCATGTGGAGCAAGCTGCAGAAAGTCCTCTTCATTACATATTTGGCCAAATCGATCAGACACATAGTCCCGCGCAGTGACGGCAAGACGTGGACAGTCCAGAAGGAGACCTAACCTGAAGATAGCCAAACAATTAGTGGGCGAGAGGCGCCTCTGGAGATAGGTGACACATACGGTGAAGACGGATGGGATCTGGAAACGACTGGCCAGTGCAAAAATATCCTGGACATTGCCATCGTTAAGGTCAATATCGGCAGAGTATAGGTACTTAAGAATGGCTTCCATCACAGTTGGGTCAACATTGTCCAGCTCCACATTCTTTTTCTTCTCTTCGCTTTCATCAGACAAGAAGAACTCCCGGAAGTAAGGACTACAGGAAGCAAGGATCAGCCTGTGACAAGGTATACTTTTGTCTCCAGCTTTTAGGAAGCAATCAACAAACTTATTTTCATCTAGAAGTTCTTTCAGTCCATCCTGTAGAAGAGTAGATTGATAAAGCCGAAGTTCTTCTTTAAGTTCCCGGCTGGGATCCATTTTTTTTTTTTTGAAGAGCAGGGGGCTCGAGGGAGAAAGGAGAAAGGCCTTAGCTGTTGTCCGTTCCCAAGTCAAGCAGTAAAAGGACTGATCTATGAACTGTGCCAAGCTTTAACTCTCTGCAATTTAAGCCTACCAGCTAAATATAGGTACAGGCTCTTACAATATGGAATTCACGTTGGCCAATTTGGAAAGAGGTATGGCTCCTGCAGCTGTCACAGATTGAAAGAAACAACTGTAGATTTTGGTTGTTACTAGGGGGAAGATAACTTTGTAAAACTCTTGCGATGATATGATAACATTTTTGCATGCTATTCTCTTTAAAGTCATGGTGAGTATCCTGGGAAGTCAGCATAAAATTAAGATAAAGCTGTTCACATATGGTAGATTTGTTGCAGAAAATCCGTTTGATGCATGTGAATGGGTCAGTATCAGTGCCATGTGCATAGATTTTTTTGGTAAACCACATTGAAACAGTTGCAACAGATCTGCGAGGTGTGAACATAACCTTATTTCTATGGAAATCGATAAGGAAACATTCCATTGATTATGAAGGCAAATTTACCTAATATGCATATCCTACATAGTGCAAATGCAGAGCTTTAACTGTAGAAAAGTTAACTTACATATGTGTACAGGGAATATATATCTCTATATATAAAAATGAATGTGTGTGTGTGTGTGTATCACCAACCAATCATGAAGCATCTTTCATTTCACCAGAGCTGTTCAAAAGAAGCTGAGCTGTGATTGGTTGCTATGAGCAACAGTTTTCCTTGCAAACAATCACTAAGCATCTTTCATTTCACCAGAGCTGTTTAAAAGTAGCTGAGCTGTGATTGGTTGCTATGACCAAGTTTTCCCACTTGACAACACCTCAGCAGACACTGACATGGTGGAAGAAATATAGCATCCCTGGGAACATAAGCTCCCAGCCATTGTCTGCCCCCCTGAAAGGAGCAGAGAGCACATGACAGAAATGAATCCCCCCCTCCCGTGCCTATATACACATCACACATCCTCCATCCCTTAGGCACATCTTCCCTCTTTAAGGGATCATTGGTATGGAAGTCAGAGCAAATCTATCCAGCGCTTTGGTACTGACCCCAGGGTCTCTTCAAGGGATCATTGGTATGGAAGTTAGGGCAAATCCACTCAGTGCTTTGGTTCTGACGCCAGGCCTCTCTTAAAGGGATCCCCAGTTTGGAAGTTAGGGCCGATACACTCAGGCTGACGGGATGATGTGGGATATTAGTGGTAGTTTTCTCCGGCGGATCTGGCTGACGGGATGATGTGGGATATTAGGAGTAGTAGTCCGGTGGCTCTGGCTGACAGGATGATGTGGGATATTATGGGTAGTTGTTATGATTGAGTCACCGTAGGAGGCAAAAACAGAAATGCTAGCTAAGTCCAGAAAACCAGAGAGGTTGGCAGCTATCGGATTGCAGACCCCTGAACCTATCAACACAACTAGCAGTAGCCGTGGGGGGTTCCTACGATGCCCTAGACCCCTCGATCACAGCCGGAGGACTAAATAACCTAAAGACAGAAAGGGAAATCTAAACTGCCCCAGAGCAGACCCCAAAGCAAAAGGCAGCCCCCCATATATAATGACGGTGAAGCAAGAAGAAAGAACACAACACAGACAGAAAGATAGACTGAGCAAAGACGGGGCCCAAGCTAACTAGATAGGAAAGGACAGGAAGGCTGCTGTCTGCAATCCGTGAAAAACCCTATGAAAATAAGAGCCAACAGACTGACAGTGAAAAAGGCCCTGAAGACGCTAGGCTTCAAAAAGACTATGTCAGTACTCAGGAATATTCTGAAGACAGAGCAACCGGCAAAAGGAGATTCAGCTCACCCCAGCAGGGAATGGCAGAATCCAGAAAAGCAAGGCAAACAAAAACAAAACACAAATGCTAAAAGGCAAAGCAGAAAACTTAGCTTTAGAGGAGCAGGAATCAGACTGGTCTCCTAGAAGTCCACAGAGAAATCACCCGCAGGGCAGAAGGGCGTCGGCAGCCTTATATCCAGTCCGTGACTCCACTCAGCCAGTCATCATCATTAGGCTCAGGTGCCTGATAATCATTACCTTCCTTTACCAGAATAGGGAGTTCACCAGACCTCCGTGACGAAGGGGAAAATGAACTCACAACAGGTAGTAGTCTGGTAGCTCTGGCTGATGGGATGATGTGGGATATTATGGGTAGTAGTCCGGTAGCTCTGGCTGACGGGATGATGTGGGATATTAGGAGTAGTCTGGTGGCTCTGGCTGACAGGATGATGTGGGATATTAGGGCTAGTAGTCCAGTGGCTCTGGCTGACAGGATGATGAGGGATATTATGGGTAGTAGTCCGGTAGCTCTGGCTGACAGTATGATGTGGGATATTATGGGTAGTAGTCCGGTAGCTCTGGCTGACAGGATGATGTGGTATATTATGGGTAGTAGTCCGGTAGCTCTGGCTGACGGGATGATGTGGGATATTATGGGTAGTAGTCCGGTAGCTCTGGCTGACAGGATGATGTGGGATATTATAGTGAATGTGGCTATGCGGAATGGGTGGGGCTCTACACTCAGCTTTATATATATACAGTATATAATCATTATAATTTGTTATAACTAACCGTAGTTAGTTACTATGCCCGGGCAGCGCCGGGCTCTTCAGCTAGTCCTTTATAAAGATAAGGCTGTTCAGTTAAGAACTAGATAGCACAATGGTCTATGCCCTTTATACATACAGATGTGCAAAACCAATTAGACGGGGTCCAATCCACATCCCGGTTCCCGCTCTGCACTATGTTGGGGTGTCGGTCTCAAAAAATGGTATTCTGATGTTCCTTTGATGAAGCCACTGAATTCAGCAAAGCAGAGTCTAAATATGAAAATTTGGATTACGTGGACTTACAAGTCTGCCTTGTTAACCATATTTGTGGAATAATTTGTGACCATTTTCCTACACTCGTGCCTTGGTTCAAAACTGAGTGCAGAGCTTGGTGGGATGAGGATTAACTTCCTACAGCCAGAAAATAATAGCGAGTAAGAGACGCTGGGAAGACAACAAACGCAATAGTGTCTTATCCTAGAGAAAAACAGGGAGACAAAGGGCAGTTTGTTGTGCCCAACTGTTTGGGTTGTGAAGTCTCAAACCCTGTAAAATTTTAGAAAAAGGGTTGCTGCAGATTCACAATGTGAAGAACATGTAAAGCTGGAGAAGAGTGGGTTAATATCTGAAAGTTCATCAAGATATGTAGAAATGCGGTTTATTTCTCAACGCGTTTCGAAGTGACACTTCATCAGGACAAACCACAATAAAAGTGCACATTTTTGCCAGCCCATGGCTAGGATAGTTTTGATTTTCTGCCAGAAATGCGCTTCATTTATGAAGAATTGTTTGCCACTGTAACAACCCTGCTGGCATCACTGCATGGCCTCCGATTCCCCACTCACCAACTTGCTCACTGCTCCAGTCCTTGCTGTGATTTCTGTATAATGCCAGCTCCATGCTCTGTCCCTCTAATCTCCTGTCTGCTGTGTTCATCTTTCCTGACTGTGTGTATAGGGGGGTGGCGCCTGAACTCTCTGCTTCTTATGGAGTCAGGGTGCACCTGGCTAATGTGTCCCTGACCAATTACCTAGAGCCCTCTACTATTTAAGCCTGCCCCATCCACTGGAACATTGCCTGTGCAATGTCTAAACTCGGTTAGTATCTTGCTTCTGAGCCTGCCAGGTCCTCTCCTGTGTATCTCCTCCTTCTCTGGAGGAATACTCCTAGCCTTGCTTAGTATTTTCTGTATGTCCTCCAGGAGGCTGAATATCCTGGTCTCTGTGCTATAGCTCTTGACCTTGTCTTGCCTAGTACCTCCGTCCGCCTTCCAGGAGGCAGTATATCCTGGTCCTTGAGTCTTTGTCCCTGTACCTTGTCTGAACTCTGTCCTACCCCTGCCACTTTGTCTTTGGCTTCTTTCCATGCTGTATCTTTCCTTGTGTCCTCCCTGTCTGTGCTCTGCACCTTTGCAGCTCTGCCTGCTGTGGACCCTTGCAGCTCCACCTGCTCTGGACCCTTGCAGCTCCGCCTACTCTGGACACTTGCAGCTCCGCCTGCTCTGCACCCTTGCAGCTCCGCACTCCTGCGGCTCCTCCTGCGGCTCCGCCTACTCCGCACTCCTGCGGCTCCGCTTACTCTACACCTCTGCCTGTATCCATACCTGCTCTTCCCGTGTGAACAGGTCCAAACCTCTCCCATCATATTCCACTCCCTCCTATCAGTACCTGTACCTGCACCTCCTGTGTCAACAGGACCCTACCTGTTCCTCCATATTCCATTCCTTCCGGCCAATACCCGCTCCTGTTGTGTGAACAGGTCCCTACCTGTTCATTCATACACCACACCTGCCTGCCCTGTGTCTCAAGCTGTGCCTGCTCTGTCTCGTCCTTGCCAGCCTGCTGTCTCATCCGTGCCAGCCTGCTGTCTCGTCCATTCCAGCCTGCCCTGTGTCTCCAAGCCGTGTCTGCTTGCCCTGTGCCTCAGCCCTCCTGTCACTCGCACCTGACCAGGTGTCCTGTCCCCGAGTGGGATCAGCAGTCACAGCCAGACACCACCCTGGAGTGGCACCTGGCAGCTGCCTGCCGCACAACTCTGACCTCACCATTGGAGGCTCCAGAGAAGACCAAGGCAGCTGTCTTAGTCACGCCCCTTCCAGGGTAGTCTGGTCTGTGTCACAGTGGGGCCACAACCCCCGGCTCACGCCAATCAGCCAAGGTGCGAGCGTGACAGCCTATTAATAAATTAGCCTCATCTTACTCTACAAGGGTTTTTCTTTTTTACTTTGCCAGTGCCAGTTTTGCATTTTCGCCGTTCACATGGACCACGATGTTTGGACAGGACGCAGGACATCTGACCCAAACTCAACAGTTTCATAGACTTATGTGAGGCTGTTGAGTTTGGGTCGAGTCTCGTGGCCAGTCTAGAAATCGTGGTCTGTACATATTGTAATTAAGAAACCAACTTATGTTTTTATAGTGGACAGTACCTAGAATTGTTCTGCAGATGGAACATTGCACCTAAAATTAGTTTTTTTTCCATCAATTATGGTTGTTCAACAGCTGATGTCAGACTTATCTGTTTTCGATATGTTGCCCTATACTGAGGGTCTCTAGAGAGTAATGTCATGTATGTTGGCAGCAAAAAGTCACTGACAATGTTTCTAAATTTAGTTTCCTCTAAATAAAGGATCTGCAGAAGTGAAATCACTAATGTATCTGAACAGACAGCGTCATATGCACAAGGAGTAAGAGATGGGACAACCCTCCAGATTTGGATTGCTGGGTATGGTAGCAATTGTTTCCACATCCCTTTCTGATCCAAGATACTGGAGATTTATGTTGGAGATGGTCAGTATGCCAATTTAAGGCAAATGTATTTTCTCCTTGATCAGACACTGGCCATACTTCCTTTGTGGTATTTTTAAATGTATTAACCTAGGGGAACCCCTGAAAATATTTCCACTACAGGGGAAACCAGAATGTTGTTTCTGTCTCAAAAATGCTTGGTGTCGAGACATGTAAGCATTTGAACATTTTTTTGGTCTATGTGCACCACAGACAGAACATGGAGCAATTGTAGTCACGCTTTGGTATTCCACGCAAACCTCTAGTCCACTATAGCATCAAGCTCTAGTCTGCATAAGACTACTGTAAGTAAGCAGCAGGCGACCTGTCCGCTATGACAAGTGCATGGAGCTGCATAAGGAGTCACTCACAGCCACAATTTGTACACGTTACTGGTCTAAAAAGTTTGGAGCTAATCTCTGCTTATATTTTGGAACACGTCTACTTTTTGCAGGCTGAAATCAGTTTGCCTTACTTACTATCCAAGTGACAGATATTGTTTCTGATTGCTGGGGAATCCCTGGTCAGGGCTCCGGGAAACTGATAACTCCTGGGAAACCTTGGCTCGGCTAGGATAGGACATTCATTTCATACTGTTGGGGTCACATAAAGAACTGGCTGAAAGAGAAGTGGACCGTACATTTGGTAGTGTCAAAGCCCCTGTAATCAGTTGGGCTTGAGGGAGCACAGTGGCTCAGTGATCAGCACTGTTACTTTGGGGTCCTGGGTTCAAATCCTACCAAGGAGAACATCTGCAGGGAGTTTGTATGTTCTCCCCATGTTTGTGTGGGTTTCCTCCCACATTCTAAAGACTGATAGGGAATGTAGATTGTGAGCCCCAATGGGGACAGTGATTTTAATATATGTAAAGCGCTGCTGAATATGATGGCGCTATATAAGCAAAGCATAATAATAATGACATAGCTGAGAGTGAAACCCAAAAGATCAGATATTGGTGGCTTATTCTAAGGAAAAGTTAGAAAACCCCTTTTAAAGCTTTTTCTTTCTTTTACAATTCACTCACCTATAAGTAATGTTTTTCCACTTACCGGTAATTCTGCCACAGAACTGTCACACTCCTGTTATACCGCACCGAGACAGTCAGCTGCTAAAACAACAGCTGAGCAAAGAACTCGTGTGTCCATGTTTAGCTGCGCATATGTTGGAAGGTGGCCGGTGATCTGTAAGAACGGCAGCTGTAGTGTGCCGGTTATAACAATGTACACAACTTAATTCTCACTATACTGGAAGGAAAAAGAAAATGCTAAACATCTGACACGGCAGGAAACATCCGACCTGACCCCATCCGATGACCACAAGTAGTTAAATTGGTTTGCATTTATTCCTAGATAATATGAGAATACTACGGAAACATATAACAATTATTATACAGCTGCACCGGCAGGTGATCATTACTCAATAAACCGATCTGAGTACGAATTTCAGGCAGATTTCTTCACCATCGATTCTTCTATCATATTTCTAAAGGAGAGTTTTATTCAGGATGCCAAAACTGTGGAGTGCGGCATTTTGACGTTTTGCTGTTACGTTCGGAGGGCATGTCAAAACGCCACACGGGGATGCATCCACATACAACGCATGTCCCTGTGTACCCAACATTAAAGATAGGTACGCAGGACGCATGCGGAAGTAGGCGGAGCTTAAGAAAAAAAAAGTCTGCAGCACCACGCTGCGGACTCAAACGCTTATGTGAACCCTGCCATACAGAGGCAATGTACCTCAAAAGAGGTATTCCCACTTCCAAGATCCTATCCCAATATGTAGCAGTTGTAATAATAATAATATTAGCAAATAACTTAATAAAAATAATAATCTTTTATTTTTATATAGCGCTAACATATTCCACAGCGCTTTACAGTTTGCACACATTATCATCACTGTCCCCGATGGGGCTCACAATCTAAATTCCCTATCAGTATGTCTTTGGAATGTGGGAGGAAACCAGAGAACCCGGAGGAAACTCACGCAAACACGGGAGAATATACAAACTCCTTGCAGATGTCCTTGGTGGGATTCCAACCACTGAGCCACCGTGCTACCCCAAGTCTAAACTTCAATTACAAATGTAGTCTAGTTCTTCTGATTCACTATGTTGCTTACTCCATGTGCAGGGCGTTGCAGTAGCTTAGGTATCCATGATTACAACTACTCATATAGTGACAGTTAGTTGTTGTAACCATTGGATATCTAAGCTACTGCAACGCCCTGCACATGGAGTAAGCAACATAGTGAATCAGAAGGACTATAGTACATTTATAATTGGGGGTATTTGTCAATAACATTATTATTACACCTACTACATAATGGGATAGGATTATGGAGATGGGAATACCTCTACAGCTGTGGAGCAAGCACAATAGTAGCTAACTGTTACTGCTATCACTATTATGAGGGCACTGGAAGATCGAAAAAAAAGGATCATACAAAAACAGAAAAAATACTAAACAACATGTTAACATAATTATCATAACAAAGAAAAAACACCAAGAGAAATAAATGTTGTTGACATTTCATTTTTCAAGCTTTATTACGTTACATAACATTGCTTTATTTTACAATGCTTAAAAAAAATAATGGGAATAAACAAAATATATATATAAATGACAGGCGGAGCAGGACTTAATTAAAATTTTCTATATCCAAAATAAACATAGAAATAGAAATTTCCTGACCCGTACCGTCTCAGAGATGTAGTTACTATGATGATGGATATACTGGTATGTACAGGTTGCTCTGGTAGACTAGTACGTAACATATTTAACAGATGTACTAGTAGATCCACTCAAGATTGACCTAGTAAGACGATCTTACAAAATGTATTTTAAACCAAGATACAAAGTTGTTTTGTTATTTTATAATCTCTAGATTTTTTTAACTTTTTTCCCAACAGCTTGAAAAAAAAAGTATTACACCATGACATCCCATAGTCCTTGAAGAGTGAAACCATCCTTTAGTTTCTCAATGGCGAGGCCAAGTTCTTCAGAAAAGACCGGCTCACGATCTTGTTGCTTGAAGGACAGGAAAAAAAAAGAAACATCTACAAATCTGCTAGGATAGTATAACACTTTATGCTACAAATACTGAAACTTACCTTGTTTCCATCTGCAAAATAAGCCTATAAAAAAGGGAACAAAAATACTGCATCAGTAGAACATTTGTGATCCACAAATTCCATGTCTGCTCACACACGTGGTTTTTCTAGAAACAGGTTCAACATTTCGGAATCAAATGAATTATTTATAAAGTATTTCTCCTTCTAGCTTTACTTCTTCTTCCATGATGGATCCACTATGGACTTTGGCTCAAGAGATCGCCTCAAAAACTGCATGTCCAATTCCAGTGTTAAAATGGTTTTATAATGTTCTAAGAAATCCCATGGATAGTATGTACACTGTACATTAAAACACTTGGTCACAACGGTGACATACCGTCCATACTGACACCACTACTGGAACCGTGGGAACGTGGTGGTAATCAAAGAATGTGAAACTGAATGTTGTGATAATATCATACTTGATCTTCTACATCAGGGGTGGGGAACCTCAGGCCCCAGGGCCATTTACGGCCCTCGATGACCTTTTATCAGGCCCCCGAGCAGATTCTCAGGGACTGCACTCTTGGGCAAGGAGCTGTATTTTGTTTGCCACAAGCTCATTAATTTCTTCTTGCTCTGTTAGCACACACACGCAGTGTTCACTACTGAACATTAAAGGGCATGCAATGAAAGATTAAGTCATGAAACCAGTGCCAGAAGGGCATGCAATGAAAGATTAAGTCATGAAACCAGTGCCAGAGTCAGGATGTACTTTGTGGGCGGAGTTTGTACGGCCCCCGAAGGATGGTATAAATATCCAAATGGCCCTTGGCAGAAAAAAGATTCCCCACCCCTGTTCTACATTAAGAAAATCTAATTAACTAACACAGAACAGGAGAAATTGGTCTTCTTGCAAACACATTCTTTGCAGCTCTCTGTGAGCTCTGCGGTATTGCGACAATATTGCAACCCTGACCACACAAATATTCATAGAGCATAAATAAATACTAGTTTTGGCTAGAGACATACTCATGTCAGTCTTACCATCAATTTATAGAAAACCATCAATGGGGTGGATTCCTCCAATATTAATACCTACATATGAATACCAAAGATATTCACAAACCACTCACACATATATAAAATATACATCTAAAAAAATTCTTATTGCACATATTTAAAACTATATACAAATGACAAAATTAATATTAAAAAAAAGAGGAAGGATCAGGTAAAGAGAAAGGTGGATCTGGTAAAGGGCACAGTCTGTACCTCATGCACGTTAAAAATGGCTCCCATATACTGAAAAAGCATTTCTTGCGAAGCGCTCGTCAGGGTGCCCAAGGTGGTTTCTAATTTACAACATGGGTAAGCAGTAGCAGTGTTTTGTGACATGTATATTTATGTTCCTTTGTTATGGTCATTTGCGTTGGAGACGTTTACTTAAATATGGGAGCCATTTTTAACAGGTGTGAGCTGCAAACTTTGCCCTTTACCAGATCCATCTTCCTCTTTACTTGAGCCTTCCTTTGTTATATATGTGCGAGTGGTTTGTGAATACCTTTGATATTCCTACATAGGTATTAATATTACCATACTGTCCAACTGTGAGATGGAAGCTGAGAGGAACCTGCAAACCTGCAGATGTGTCAGTTACAATCACACACAGCTGCGCAGTAAGATCCGGAGAGCTGAGAGCGGCCATTACACATCACACTGATAACACTGGTAACCATTACACATCACACTGGTAACCATTAGAGCTGAGCACAATTTTCAATATTTGGTTCGAATTAAGATTGCTGAACATAACCGAAAGCCATTTGGAGTCAATGGGAGTAGAAATGAACGAATCAGTTTTGAAACAAATGTCAAACATAAATTTGGCACGTATAGGGTACCAATAAGGCACGAACATGGCACATTTGGATTCGGCGATCGTTTTCGAACAAATTCACTCAACTCTAGTAACCATTACACATCACACTGGTGACACTGGTAACCATTAAGCTCTGGAGGCAGAGTTATCTTTCAGGCAATGTCCTCCCCAGAGCCTGGAAGAGGTCATTTATATAAAGTGGTAAGATGATTTCTCAGCAACAAGGCATCAGGTATGAGACACTCGGGGTCAGGACTTTTTTCAGCATTCTATATCCTGTATTTCAATATTAATAGTTTAGATAGGTCAAATGTGGTGACAGATTCCCTTTAAGTCTACCAAAAACACTAGACTAATGCGACAGCAGCAGATGTTAGCTTCAGACTCGGCTGACACTCTAATGTGTATGGGGGGAGCCAAGTGATTGTCAGGGGAGATGGTCATCGGTCTGATTTCGGACTGCCGATCGCTTTGTTCTCCCAGAAATAGAAATGAGATATGGAGGAGATGGCTGTTGACTGAATGATCAGGTGAAGCATCGTTCGGCCAATAACCATCTAATATATATGGGGGCCTTTAGGGTGGACATCCTTCTAACCACCTACCACGAAGGCATCTGTGTGCTCATCAGCTTCTATCTCCACATCATCCTGAACCTGTTCAATCGTTAGTTCCTCCAATGCCTGGGGCTGAAAAATAAAACAAAAGTAAGTTTTTTGCTTTTTTTGTTGTAAACCTTTGTTTTATGCCCCCTCCAAAAACCCTTCTGTATCTGTTAAAAGTTTTAGTGTATGTCTACATGAGATGGATTTTCTGAAATGGAAAATCTACAGAGTGTCATTGCAGCCATGCCACAGATTTCATCCTTCGTATTGTCAGCAAGGATGTAAGCATCGCCTCCAGGAGTCTGGTTATCAAGAGCAGGATAACTTCTATATCCATTTGTATCTCATAGAAAGAGTGGTCAGTCTTGCTTTGAAAAGGAACAGGATTTCATGCTCAACATACAGCAGCATATCTACCAGAAATATGTACACCCCTGATAGGCATTGTTCTGCCCTACAGCACTGGGATACAGGATAGTTATCTAACAATTGTTAAGAGTAAAAGTAAGACTTGATTAACTCGATGTCTACAATCTATTATTTTAATGGATCCCTCTGTGATAAGCTGTTAGTATTCTGCTGTTGGCACCTTGAATGACGAGCTGTAATCTACAAGTAGCCACCAGATGTTGCCCACCTCTTCTTCCACCGAGCGCGGCCGACCAGTCCCATCTCTTCTCTTGCTCAATTGGTTGTTGGAGCAAAACAAGGCACTCTGATGAGGTCATGTATCAGGGTCATTTAAACCTGGTGCAAGTGCCAGGATACTACCAGAGTATTTTGGTAGTTGGCATTCCTGCCACAACACTACTCCACCAAGCTCAGCTGTCCGACTCTGCTATTCTGGGGTTCAAGAACTGCTGCATCAAGCAGAAACTCTTTTCTGCTACACTGGTTTCTTATCGTTAATTATTTGCAGCAGGCCAGAATTTGGTATACAAAAGCCAAAAATAAAACTAATCTACTTTATTGGAACATATTAAAAAGGAAAAAACTTCCTAATTAAAAGTGCACGTGAGACTAAAGACACACAGGACACACACATAAGCTGCCAATGTTAGTTAAGCGGTAGGTAGGACACCAACGCTCTTTATTTTAGGACATTATTATTTTTATTTCTTATCGTTAACCCTACTCTGCTACACAGGCTCACTGTAAGGTATCGTAGAGTCAACTCTGCTACATCGCTGAACCAGCTCTGCTGCTGTTACAGTTCAGCTGATCCAGTTGTAATTGTTCCTTCTCTGCCACATCTGCCAATTTTGTTCCCCCCACATTGCCCATTGCCTTGGTGCTCCAGTACCACCTGTCCGTGCTGCATAAGAATTGCTCATCCAGATCAACAGCTTTGAGGTTCCACCAACACCATGAAACAGTGGCGCAATGATCGCGACCGGGCCCAAGAGGGAGAGGAGCCCGCCAACGCCAGCTCAAACTTCAACTGGATGTAGTCCTCTGACGCACGTTCAGCTGAAGTGTACTGAGGCGCAGGGGTCTGTGCACTGCAATACACGCTGCCAGCCAGCCAATCAGACTCCGGCAGCTGACATTGACGTGCACGTGACCGGGTGCGCATGGCAGTGATGTCATGCAATCCCGTCACTTGCACGCTGACGTCAGCTGCCAGTTTCAGAAGAAGATGCCACGCGGAGAAGCTGTGAGAAGATTAGTAGAATCCGTTACTTTTTTTATATGCAAGAACAGCAGCAGAACGAGGGACTTATACCAGGATTTCTCGTTGAACTGCTTGGCCTCATTTTCTTAATATGTGGAGCCACGTCCCTCATTCAGCCAACCTGTCCTGTCGGAATGACGATCCCGTCTAGAAGATGGCTGCAGATGCATCATTCTACAGCCAGCCAATCATAGCTCTTGCTCATTGATATATACAAATGAGCTGGTGGGAAAAAGAAACAACTAACCGACTTTTCAATACTTTTCAATGAATTTCTCCTAAATATTCAGCAGGGGCGGGTCATTTCTGTCAGCAGGGATGTGTTCAATTTGTCAGCAGGGGCGGGTCAATTTGTCAGCAGGTCAATTCTGATTTTTTTTTGTCCCCCTAAAGTAAAAGTTTGTTCCAATACTGGCATATAAATAGAGCTGAGGATTGCCTGTATAATCGTGTGCGGTGCTGAGGTCATGGTAGTGTCATGAAGAAACATGAGCTACTAGATATGAAGTGATCTCTCCACTGGACACTTTTTCCTACAGGTTTGGTGGTTCAGAGTTTAGTGACGGGTGCCGCTCTGGGGTTGTGGGTTTACGTTCTCCCCTTTTTTATCTGGTTTCATGTGTGATTTTCATATTGCCCACACCTGTTACTTGCCACAGATGAGTTTGAAAGAGCATCACATGCTTGAAACAAAGTTGTTTACCTCCAATTTTGGAAAAAGCCAACAATTTTGTCTGGACTATTTTTTTTTTTTTGTGTGTGAAATTATGTCAATTTTGCCTTTTTTCCTGTTTTTTTTGCATTGTTCCAATACACACAAAGGAAATAAATACTTTATTTTCTGAAAAAATTTAAAGTTTATATAAATAATATGACACCCTAGATTATGTATAGGATGTGATGCATAGATACATCTATAGATCTGAGTTAGATAGAGAAATACAGTAGCTATCTAGATATCCCCACCAAATTAAAATAGTGATACTGACACTTGGTCCAAAGGTGAAGGGGGAAATTATTATTTTTTTTACTAATTCATGATGGCGCTACCCCATGCAGCCTTCCGCCCTAGACATCTGCCCTCTGGTGCCTAGTGGCAAATACGGCCCTAACCAGGATGGAAGATATATATACCAGGAATGGGGGATATAATTATACCAGGATAAGGTTCACACACCTCAATGGGGGATATATAGACACACAAAGAGTTTCTCAATTGTTCCAGAATTTCTTTGGATCGAGGCATGATGTCTAGCTTTTGAGGATCTTTTGGTCTACTTCACTTTGTCAGACTGGTCCTATTTAAGTGATTTCTTGATTGAGAACAGGTGTGGCAGTAATCAGGCCTGTGTGTGGTTAGGGAATTTTAACTCAGCTTCCAAAAGATGTGATAAACCACAGTTAATTTATAGTTGGGGGTGCAATCACTATTTCACAGAGCCATGTAGGTTTAGATTTCTGTCATGGTTTGAACAGGGTTCTTGCCCTGCACTCACAGGGTCAAGTGTACGTGGCCTCATTCTGGATCTAGGAGGGGTATTTATACTCACTCTTTACCAAGGTTCTCTATCAGCTATACTGTTGTTCTGGCTGTGGGTCTGACCCCCCTGGTGTGCGTGTATACTGCATTGCTTGTTTGCTTCCCGTGTATGACCCGGTCTGTCCCCTCACTCTGTACTCCGTCTCTCGTTTTGGTACTATCATCTTCTCCGGTTCTGACCTCCTGGCTTGGCTATCGTTACTCCATTATAGTTTGTCCCTATTGTACCGTCTATTGCACTTTCTGGTTTCTGATCTATTGCTACGTCCTGACTATCCATTCTGTCTAACCCTTTGGTACTGTCGTGCTTTGACCTTGGCTTGATCTGGTTTCTGTCTCTGTCTGTGCCCCTTGGTAACATTGTCCAGTAGTTACCCCTTTAGGAGTTTTCCTCAGCTCCTAGCTCTCTGGAGTTTAGACCATGCCCTCAGCAGTCACATGCTTCAGGTCCTGTGAGCCTGGAGCATGCATAGTCACCACTGCTGCCCCGCTCCACAGGTATCTTTGTGCCCAGTTTTTGTACTCAGGACACACGCACTGGCTCAGTGAGGAAGTGCAGTGCGGTGTTCCTGACAATTTCTTTTTCCCTTAATAAAGAGCTTCATTTAAAAACTGCATTTTATGTTAAATCATGTTATCTTTGTCTAAAATGTCTAAAATTTATTTGCTGATCTGAAACATTTAAGTGTGACAAAGATGCAAAAGAATAGGAAAATGAGCTGGTGGGAAAAAGAAATAAAATTTAGAATGCTACAAGGGCCCATACATCTGACAAACATACGGCGGAGGCAGGGAGCCAGGTCCAAATCTTGCACCAAGGCCCATTGGACTCTAGTTATACCACTGCCAGGATAGACATCACACTGGAAAGCACAACCACAAGTATAATGAGCTGAAATCAATAGACTACTTATTTACCGCACGTATTTGGTGCGTCTTACAGAAAAAGAGAAGGTCTTTGTGGAAACCTGCAGCTTTAGCTAATAGTCAAGGTGTCATGATCCCAGTGCAGGTTTTGACCTGCACATCAGGGGTTAATGTCTGGCGCCCAGTGCAGGCTTTGACCTGCATGCCTGGGGTTAATTATTGTGGCCTCTCTTTGGTTCAGGGAGAGCATCTTATACCCCTGAGAAACTCCCATCCCCATCAGTTATACTTTTGCCTTTGGCCGAGTGTGTTGACCCCTGTGTGCCTGTTCGTTGTCTTATAGCTTGCTTATATGGTTCTGACCCGGTTCTGTTCCCCGTTGAGTTTGTCTGTTGATTCTGTACTGCGCTACCCTCTCTGTGTATGACTCATTGCCTGTGACCTGACTACTCTCTGCTCTCTCCTCTTGTACTTTGCAGCTATCTCCGTGTATGACTCATTGGCTACGTCCTGACTATCCTTCCTGTCTAATCCTCTGGTTTTGTCGTGCTATCTCGTGCTTTGACCCCAGCTTGATCTGTTTTCATCCCTGTCTATGCCCCTTGGTAACTATGTCCCGTAGTTACCCTGCTAGGAGTTTTCCTGCAGCTCCTAGCTCGCTGAGGTTTAGGCCACGCCCCCAGCAGTCACGTGCTTCAGGTCCTGCTATTCTGAAGTACGCACCTTCTCTGCTGCTGCCCACTCCACAGGTATCTCTGAGCACAGTTTGTTTTACTTAGGACACAGGCACTGGCTCAGTGAGAAAGTTCAGTGCAGTGTTCTTGACACAAGGATCCTAGAAAAGGATTTCAACAGTCTGCTAACTCAAAATCGAGTGGTCATGCTTAGTCATAAACTGTGAATGTGAAGTGTCCACCCTGAGTAGCAGACACGTCTCCATGAATAAATGACAGCACTGCAGCTTGTCATTTTATTTATGGTACAGCTAATCTTCTCCAGGACACTATACAGAGATTCTTGAAAAGACCTTTATCATGACTCACAGAGCAGTTATGTACCAGCAGTTTTGTAGACTACACCTAAGCCTTCCAGTAACTTTCTATGTTTGTGATAAATGAGGTCTAAATATATTTTTAAGCATCTACTAAAGTTTTATGACATGCAAAACAGAAAAGTTATGTCAGATATAATAAATAAAAGTGAATACACACAACCCCAGATATTACCAAGGGAAAAGACGATACATCGCCAAAAAATTTTTTTGGGAATAAAACACCTTTATTAGGAACATACATAAAAAATGGGTAAATTTCCAAGCAATGGAACGCAAAAAAAGGAGCATACCAAAATCCAGGACTGGATGTATAACATGAATGTGAAAATGCACACAAAGAAATATTTTTGAACAAAGAAATATATCAAAGTGGGAGGCAATTATAATTCATAATATGCAAATCTGACGATTACAAAATTATCACAATAATTTTAATGCAAAGTGCACTGTAAAATAAATCACAACCAATGAGATAGCTATGAATGTAACAATAAATCAATATAGCCATCCCTGAAAAAAGGAACATACAGTACATGAAACGCTCCTATGCTGCTTTGTTAAACTCATGTTCCCCTTTTTTTTTGCACATGTCACTTTGCAAGCAATGCAGACATTTTTTTGCTTTCTCTGCACAGCTATTTTTATGGTGCTTACTGAATAGTGTTTTTTGCACAAATCACTTTGTGAATTTTGCAGAATATTCTGATTTTTCTTTATTGCACATTTACCATAATGATGTCTTTTTGCTTACATGATGCAATCATGTTTAACAAAGCAGCATAGGAGCATTTCATATATGTTCCTTTTTTCAGCGATTGCTATATTGATTTATTGTTACATTCATTGCTATCTCATCGGTTGTGATATATTTTATAGTGCACTTTGCATTAAAATTATTGTAATAATTGTCAGATTTGCATATTATTAAACAATAATAAAATATAAGAAATCAGATTACAATATGTTGCTTGAACCTAGAGGTTCAAGCACCATAATTATAATTGCCTCCCACTTTGATATATTTCTTTATTCAGAAATATTTCTTTGTGTGCATTTTCACATTCATGTTGTACATCCAGTCCTGGATTTTGATATGCTCCTTTTTTTGCGTTCCATTGCTTGGAAATTTACCCATTTTTTATGTATGTTCCTAATAAAGGTGTTTTATCCCCAAAAAATTTTTTGGGCAATTTATCGTCTTTTCCCTTGGTAATATATGGGGCTGTGTGTATTCATATTAAATTTTGGCGTTTTTTGCCCATATTGCATTCTATGAGATTGTGGTTATTAATAAATAAAAGTGATAAGAGTCCAGCTGGAAAGACCTTTCCTTCTGCTCCGCATGTACTGTGATCTACTCAGTGATGAATGTATACAAGTACCCCTATACAATAAGCTGATTTTGAGCGGTCCAGCTGTCAATCAAATGTGTATGAAGGACTTTCCAACTCTCCGATTTAATTGAGCAGTCCAAGTGTAAAAATCTGATTCCTTTGTTCTTCCTGTCATTAGTTTAAGGACTCATACCCATCACCGTAAAAAAAAAAAAAAAAAAGCGGTCTGATATCAGTCCAGAAAAGTGGGACGAGTGTCATGAGAGTACAGGGGACAGGTGAGGTATATGGCTGTTTATTATTGTAATTCTTTTACAGGGGAATTTGTTTTTTTTTCTCTACTTGATATATCTTTAACATAATACAGAGAAAAAGAGTATAGTGTATAAATTATCTTAAATGCATCTGTGATCAACTTGGATATACAACAGCGTTATTATAATTCTCTGGTTATTATATGCAAGGAGGCCCTGCGTGGCCCAAATGAAAATAGGGATTTTTGTGTACTCACCGTAAAATCCTTTTCTCAGAGCCAATCATTGGGGGACACAGACAGTGGGTGTTATGCTGCTTGCCACTAGGAGGACACTAACTAAACCAGAAAAAAAGTTAACTCCTCCCCTGCAGTATACACCCTCTCGCTGGATGAGACTTCTCTAGTTCGGTGAAAAAAGCAGTAGGAGCATAAACAGTCAACAATAACCATAACTATGTCAAAACCTAAGAATACTACAGTGAGCCAATAGGCTAAACAGGGTGGGTGCTGTGTCCCCCAATGATTGGCTCGGAGAAAAGGATTTTACCGTGAGTACACAAACATCCCTATTTATCCTACGCCTCATTGGGGGACACAGACAGTGGAATGTCCTAAAGCAGTCCCTGGGTGGGGAGCATACATCTGCTAATACCCCAAGTACCACTAACTTAACACTGTGGTACTGCCGAATGCAGGATGCGTCTGCCGAGAGCTGCATCCGCAGAGGCCTGAGAATGAATTTGGTAATGTTTTGTAAAAGTATGCAGACTGGACCAAGTTGCAGCCTTACAGACCTGTTCTGCCGAGGCCTGGTGCTGAATGACCCAAGAGGCGCCCACTGAGCGGGTAGCGGGTGCCTTAATCCCTGCTGAGACAGGCGCGTTCCTGACACGGTAGGATTCCTGAATCGCCAAGCGAATCCACCTGGCTAGCGTTGCTTTTGAAGCGGCTAGACCCTTCCTATGCCTCTCTGGAAGTACGAACAGGGCATCTGACTTGCAGAAGGGAGCCGTCCGCGAGATGTACCGTCTCCAAGCCCTAACCACATCCAGGGTGTGGAGGGCCTTCTCAATGCGATGGACTGGTGCCGGACAAAAGGATGGCAAAACAATTTCCTCATTGAGATGGAAAGAGGATACAACTATGGGCAGGAAGGACAGGGACGTCCTGAGAACTGCCTTGTCCTGATGAAAGTTCAGGAACGGAGGGAGGCAGGACAGGGCCGCCAATTCCGAAACTCGTCTGATTGACGTAATTGCCACTAGAAAGACCAGCTTCCAAGAGAGGACGGTCAGTGGCATGTCCTGCAGCGGTTCGAAAGGAGCCTCCTGTAAGGCCCCGAGAACCAGGTTAAGGTCCCATGACTCCAATGGCCTTCTATAAGGAGGCACCACATGGGAGACTACCTGAATGAACATCTTGACCTGAAGTTTGGCGGCAATTTTGCATTGGAATAGCACTGACAAGGCCGAAATCTGGCACTTGAGCGAGCTAAGCGCGAGGCCTGACTTTAATCCGGATTGAAGGAATTCCAATATGGCCGGAATGGAAAACACCAGAGGGGATCGACCATGATCCTTGCACCATGAAAAAAAGGTTTTCCAGGTGCGGTGATCGATGCGCGTGGACACGGGCTTCCTAGCACTAATCATGGTGGAAATCACGTCGTGAGAGAACCCAGCCTGAGCTAAAATCAAGGATTCAACGGCCATGCCGTCAAAGACAGGGCCCCGGAGTTCTGGTGGTAAATCGGGCCCTGAGAGAATAGATCCCTGCGATCTGGAAGTCGCCAGGGGACGTCGGCGACCAGTTGTATCAGTTCTGCGTACCATGCCTGTCGCTGTCAATCTGGTGCGACTAGGATCACTGGTACTCCCTCTGTTCTGATCTTCTTGATCAGGCGATAAGTGAGACAGTCCAAAGAGGAGCGCCAGCCAGGCGTGATTAAGGAAAAGGTACAGCTCCAGCCAGGAACCTCAACAGAGGAAAAAAAAATTGCAGAGCTAAAAATGAACCCGGTCTAAAGGAGCGCACACACTGGAAGGGTGTTAGAAGTATAAAATTACAGTCCTTTATTAGATATCCAAAACGCGTTTCGACAGACAGAAGCTGTCTTCCTCAGGTGACAGTGTACAAACATTAGACAGGGAACAAATATTTAAAAGAATAGTGACCAATGGGGGGCAGTGGGCAATTAATGACATCATACATTTTAAAATCAGAATAAAACAAATAAAGCCATAAAAGAGTATATAAAAAGTAAAAACAATCACAATAAACCTAAAAAGGAAATACAGCTGTAGACAATAAAAATACTCAAAGAGATAAAAAAAAGAGACATATAGATAACCAGCGGACCTCAATTAATTTTTTCAATTGTGAGATTTAACCTCTCAAGGGTTAGAGTGCCAAGGTTAAAAATCCAAAAACTATCTCTTCTAATGAGATTAGTATACCGATCTGTTACGTCATCCCGAGTGATCTATAATCGTGAGTTTTAATGAATTCAGATTTTTATTATGTACTAAAAGAAAAATGTTTAGACAGACTATGCAATAAAAATCCGTTCTTAATATTATGGCGATGTTTATTGAGTCTGTTATGCATGGCCTGGATGGTTCTACCCACATATTGTAACCCACAGACACACTCGATAAGATAAATAACGTAGCTGGACTGACAGGTGACATGGCAATTGATTTTAAAAGTAGTTCCAGTAGTACGAGATTTAAAATGTTGTACCCCATTCAAAATGGAGGTACAACAGAGGCATTTTGGGGCCCTACAAGCAAAGCAACCTGGATTAGGCAAACCCTGGGAAGTGGAGAGGGATGGCTGCCTCACAGAAGTATTGCTGGGAGCCACAAGATTCCAAAGGGTTCTGTTTTACCTGAAAATGGTGGTAAGTTAAGTCGGTAAGTGTCCTGACAAGATCGGATCACCCTTTAAAATAAACCAATACTTCTTGAGTAGATGTCGTATATAGGTATGGGATTTATTAAAAGTGGTGGTAAGGCTCCACTTCACAAAATTGGGAGATTCGACCTTCTCTTGTGGGTCAATTCTGTTTTTACTTCTATTTTTAATTCTCTCAATACAACTTTTTTGTGTGAAACTACTGGTTCAAGTGAAAGCATCTTGCAATAGTTTCTTGGGATAACCCTTATTTATAAATCGACCTTCCAGGATCTTGGCCTCTTTTAGAAAGTCGGTATCATTGGTACAGTTCTTGCAGACCCTCCAGTATTGCCCATAGGGGATGTTAGAGATCCATTTTGGGAGATGGCCACTAGAGAAGCTTAGATAGTCCACTTTTTTTAAAATGAGTGGAAGTGGAGATTCGGCCATGATGATCAACGTTAATCAAGAGATCCAGAAATTGAATTTGTGTGTTGGATATGTTGCAGGAGAATTTCAAACCACAATTATCAAATTCACAGATTGAGTGAAAGTGTGTGCTTCTGACTCGGTACCGGTCCATATTATAAAAAGATCATCGATGAAACGTCAATACATTGCTATCTTACCAACCGCCAGTGGGGACTGCGCGATGAAACTGGACTCAAAAGTCCCCATAAACAGATTGGCATAACTGGGGGCAAATCTCATCCCCATCGCGCAGCCCCTCACTTGGCGGTAACACGTGTTCTCAAAAGAAAAAACATTATTATTGAGAATAAACATTATGGCATTCTTTAAAAAATCTTTCTGTAAATGGGGTAAAAAGTTATCAGTCAAGAGATACTGTTGAACCGCCTCCTCCCCCAAATCATGAGGAATGTTGGTATATTGGGCCTGAACATCAAGGGTTAGTAGAAAGCAGTTAGCTATCTTAGGTAGAGACAAAAGGAGGTCAATCAGATGGGATGAATCCTTTCAGAATGAGGAGGGCATCCAAATTGCTATGGAGAATGCTAATTTGTTGTGTTTTTGGAGCTAAAGGGTTGTGGGGATCAGGTTTTAAATGAATTAATATGTCTCTATTGAAAGGTGGCTCACCATTGTCATTTTAAAACACGACTGCTACTTCACTGACAGTGGGATTATTGTAGCGTCAAGGGTCTTGAGTACGATCTTGTTTAATAGCCATAGTGATGTTTGGCATGACAGTTCCGTTTTGTAGAGATTTAATTTTTTCTTGTTCTTCCACATCACGTAACATTTGATAAGCTGCCACAAAAGGATTAATAGTTTGGATTTGAAGGGCAATAATGTTCATCAATGTAGGATGACATTTTTGATTTTCTTTACATCGTAAGCGTTGTTCGTTTGCGGTAGCGGTATCGAGAATGTAAAGTTGGGCAAATGCACGTTGTTGGTCATCTGAGGGATTTAGTGTTCCAGTTCTACGATAGATCTGGCCATGTATGCGGAAACAGTATGGGCCATATCCAGGAGGTGGTGAAATATTTGCACCCATGGAGGCAAAAGCAAAGGAACTGTTAATACTTCGAATATTATCCATGACATTTTTGCTAAATTCACTTTGCCCTTTCAGCAAACGTGTAAAGACATCAGGATATTGTAGTATGGGTACATGGACTTTACCCTTCTGACAGCAGAGCGTAAAGTTGTTATCAGAAGGTATCTCTGCTACCAAATGCTACACTCCTCTATCCAATATTTTTCCCTTATGGAGACCAAGGATGGCATGATGGACTCAAACAACAATGCAAAAGTCCGCGGAGGATCACACAGCTCCAATACTATTGCTATATGTTATCTGTCAGAAATTAATTTAATCAACTCCTCAATGGTGGAAAGCTAACACAGCAATATTTAGTAGATGCTTATGTCAAAATCGAAGCTAATCGCCTACATTACATCCGCAACCACCAAAAAGATTTAAAAGTGGAGGATTACTGCCTCCTTCAAGAACATCTACTCAAAAAAATCGATTCAAAAGGGCATCCCTATTGGAAAAACTGTCATTTTACCATCTTCTTTTGAAGGCAGTCCAAGAAACATGCAGCAGCGCTACCAGGATGCTATGGCTATTGTTACGAAGTATGGTCGACCAGATCTATTTATCACCATGACATGTAATCCTAAGTGGAGTGAGATTACTACACATTTAGAACCGTGGCAGCGTGTTGAACATAGACCAGACTTGGTTGCACGCGTCTTTAAAATTGAACTGGAATCCCTCTTAAAAGACATTAGCAGTGGATTATTTGGAAACGTCACCGCAATGGTCCATGTCATTGAATTTCAGAAGCGTGGTCTCCCACACGCTCATATTTTAATTATTCTTGACAGCCTGTCTAAATTACGGACTGAGGCGGACATAGACAATATAGTCGGGGCTGAAATACCTGATGAAACAATCTACCCTCAGCTCCATAACATTGTTCTTCAACACATGATTCATGGTCCCTGTGGAGAACACAATCCTAATTCTCCCTGTATGGATCTTGGAAAGTGTAGCAAAGGTTTCCCTAAACAATACCAACCATATACCATCAAAGAAAAGGACGGCTATCCCACTTACTGCAGACCCATTGGCAAAACATATGAACACCATTCTAAGACGATTGACAATTCATGGGTAGTTCCATATAACCCATTTTTACTCACCAAATACAAGTGCCATATTAATGTAGAAATATGTGCTTTCATTCAAAGTGTAAAATATTTATTTAAATACGTTTACAAAGGACATGACAAAGCCAACCTTGAAATTTCCCAAAATAACATCCAACATGATGAAACACACCAATTTAGGGATTCCAGATATGTTAGTGCACCTGAGGCTTTCACAAACATGATTTTTTAGTTACCAATTTTTTTATTTTCCCAAGGGTAACAGGAGAAATTGGACCCAAAAAGTTGTTGTCCAATTTGTCCTGAGTACGCTGATACCTCATATGTGGGAGAAAACGACTGTATGGGCACACGTCGGGGCTCGGAAGGGAAGTAGTTACGTTTTGGAATGCAGACTTTGATGGAATGGTCTGCAGGTGTCATGTGCGTTTGGAGAGCCCCTGATGTACCTAAACTATTGAAACTACCCACAAATGACCCCATTTTGGAAACTAGACACCCCACGGAAATTATCTAGATGTGTGGTGAGCACTTTGAACCGCCAAGTGATTCACAGAAGTTTATAACGCCCGGGCGTGAAAATAAAAAAATCATTTTTTTCCACAAAAATGATATTTTTGCCCCCAATTTTTTATTTTCCTAAGGGTAACAGGAGAAATTGGACCCCAAAAGTTGTTTTGCAATTTGTCCTCAGTACACTGATACCCCATATGTGGGGGTAAAACACTGTTTGGGAGCATGGCAGAGCTTGGAAGGGAAGGAGCACCATTTGACTTTTTCAACGCAGAACTGGCTGGAATTGAGATCCGACGCCATGTTGCATCTGGAGAGCACCTGATGTGCCCAAACAGTGGAAGCCCCCAATTCTAACTCCAACCCTAACCCCAACACACCCCTAACCCTAATCTCAGCCCTAGCCCTAACCCTAATGGGAAAATGGAAATAAATACATTTTCTTTTAATTTTATTATTTTTCCCTAACTAAGGGGGTGATAACGGGGGGTTTGATTTACTATTTATAGCGGGTTTTTATGTTTGGCAGCTGCCATAGGCTAAAAGACGCTTTTTATTGTAAATATAGTTTTTGCATCACCACATATTGAGAGCTATAATTTTTCCATATTTTGACCCACAGAGTCATGTGAGGTCTTATTTTTTGCAGGACGAGTTGACGTTTTTATTGGTACCATTTTCGGGCATGTGACATCTTTTGATCGCTTTTTATTCTGATTTTTGGGACGCAAAATGAACAAAAACCAGCGTTTCATGAATTTCTTTTGGGGGGTGCATTTACACCGTTCCGCGTGCGGTAAAATTGATAAAGCAGTTTTATTCTTCGGGTCAGTACGGTTACAGCGATACCTCATTTGTCGTTTTTTTATGTTTTGGCGGTTTTATGCAATGAAAACTATTTTATATAAAAAATAATTATTTTTGCATCGCTTTATTCCGCGAGCTATAACTTTTTTATTTTTTCCCTGATGACGCTGTATGGCAGCTCGTTTTTTGCGGGACAAGATGACATTTTCAGTGGTACCATGGATATTTCTATGCGTCTTTTTGATCGCGCGTTATTGCACTTTTTGTTCGGCGGTATAATAAATCATTTTTTGCTTCGTTTTTTATTTTTATTTTTTAAGGGGTTCGCTAAAGGGGTTAACTAATGGGACAGTTTTATAGGGCAGGTCGTTACGGACGTGGCGATACCAAATATGTGTACTTCTATTGTTTTCTTCTTTTTTTTATTTCAAAAAAAGGAGATTTTTGTGTACTCACCGTAAAATCTTTCTCTTAGCCTTTAATTGGGGGACACAGAACCGTGGGTGTTATGCTGCTGTCCACTAGGAGGCGACACTATGCATAATCTGAAAAAGATTAACTTTGGCTCCTCCTCTGCAGTATACACCCCTGGACGGCGTCAGCCTTCTCCAGTTTTGTGCAAAAGCATTAGGAGGAATATACCAGAAACATAACCATGCCTGTAAAAAAAGGCTACTATAAACAGGCTCAAACAACAATATGAGAACCCAACCGTAACAACGGCCCGCAAGGGCAACAGGGTGGGAGCTGTGTCCCCCAATTAAAGGCTAAGAGAAAGAGATTTTACGGTGAGTACACAAAAATCTCCTTTACTCTGTCGCCTTATTTGGGGACACAGAACCGTGGGACGTCCTAAAGCAGTCCCTGGGTGGGAAGCAGTGGACGAATATTGTGCTGACAGTCCCCTAGACTTGGGGTACTGCCGCCTGCAGGACCCGTCTACCCAGGCTCGCATCCGCTGAGGACTGGGTATGCACTCTGTAGTGTTTTGTAAATGTGGGCAGGCTAGTCCAAGTGGCTGCCTTACACACTTGATGTGCTGAGGCTTGATGCCGAATGGCCCAAGAGGCCCCTACCGCCCGCGTAGAGTGTGCCGTGATACCGGCCGGAAGGGGAGAATTGTTGAGGCGGTAAGCCTCTTGAATGGTGGACTTGATCCACCTAGCAAGGGTGGCTTTAGAAGCCGGTAGGCCCTTGCGAACGCCTTCTGGAAGAAGGAAAAGTGAATCAGACTTCCGGAAGGGAGCAGTCCTAGACACGTAAATACGCAATGCCCTGACAAGGTCAAGCGTATGCATAGCCTTCTCTACCCTATGAACGGGAGCCGGGCAAAGAGACGGTAGTGATATTTCCTCATTGAGGTGGAAGCTGGACACGACCTTCGGAAGGAAGGATGGTACTGTACGGAGAACCACCTTGTCCTGATGAAAAACCAGGAAGGGTTGTCTGCAGGAAAGAGCTGAACGTTCAGACACCCTGCGTAGCGAGGTGATTGCCACCAGGAAAACCACTTTCTGTGATAGAAAGCGGAGTGAGACCACCCTAAGGGGTTCAAAAGGAGGTGACTGTAGTGCTGTCAAGACCAGGTTGAGGTCCCACGTCTCCAACGGACGTTTGTAGGGGGGAACCAATCGGGAAACCCCTTGGAGAAAAGTCTTCACTTGCGGCTTGTTAGCAATACGCCTCTGAAAGAGCACTGAAAGTGCCGACACCTGGCTCTTCAGCGAGCCCAGGGATAGCCCGGCGTCCAGGCCTGACTGAAGGAACCCGAGGACCTTTGGAAGAGAATAGGGAAGTGGAATCTGCCCACGAGAGTCGCACCATGTGAAGAAAACCTTCCAGGTACGATAGTAAATCCTGGCTGAAGTTGGCTTTCGAGCCCTGATCATGGTTTTAACAACGTCCGGTGAAAAACCTGCTTGGGTCAAAACCCAGGTCTCAATGGCCACGCCGTCAAATTGAGAGCCCCCGAGTTCTGGTGGAAGAACGGGCCTTGTGACAGGAGGTCGGGACGTGTGGGGAGACGCCAGGGAGCGTCTGCTGTGAGTTGCATGACGTCGGCGTACCATGTACGCCTGGGCCAGTCTGGAGCGATCAGAATGGTGGGAACACCCTCTTGTTTGATCTTCCTCAGGACTCTGGAGATCAGGGGGAGGGGTGGAAAAATGTACAGAAGCTGGAACTGGGTCCAGTCTTGAATCAGGGCATCTGCTCCGAGCGATCGCGAATCTCACGTCCTGGCCATGAAATTGGGAACCTTGGCATTGAGATGGGATGTTATCAGATCCACGTCCGGGGTCCCCCAACGATGACAGATCTGACAGAAGACTTCGGGATGGAGAGACCATTCCCCCAAGTCCATTCCTTGTCGGCTGAGATAGTCGGCTTCCCAGTTGTCCACACCCGGAATGTGGACCGCGGAGAGTACCGACCTTGCAGCCTCCGCCCATTGTAGGATACGCGTTACTTTGGTCATCGCCTGGATGCTGCGGGTGCCGCCTTGCTTAGAAAGGATTTTTTGAAATTCCGGGTGATTAGGGAAGACCTTCGATGGTTTCTGAACACTTTCAAAGGAAATCTTGTGTTCTGGTGCTTCCGGGGTTGGATCTGAAATGTCCAGCACACGAAGGATGGAAGAGATGATATCCTCAACTATCGCAGTATTGCTAGGGGGACAAGGGAGCAAAGCGTTCTGTTTCGTTATCTGAATTGGAGTCACATATGCCCTCTGAGTCCTGCGCATCGCTAAGGAGCTCCCTAGCGGGCGAACTAGAATGGAGGTTTCCCGTGGTCTGGGATCGTTGTGGAGATCCGCATTGTCCTTCTCTATCAGGGGACGGCCTCGGTGACCTGAGGCCACTGTGTCTTTCCCTGGAGGGGGAAGACCTATTGCTATGTGAGGACGCAGCTGAATGCGACCTGTGGGTCCGCTTACGCCTCGAACTGTCGGAAGCGCCCTGATCATGAGACCGGACGTCCCTTTACTGGGTAACGTTCATAGCTGAGACATGACCCTGCAGAGCCTGCAGTAATGTGGAGGTCAGGTTATCTATAGACTGTGTCATAGACTGCGACATCTGAGTCGCCCATTCCGGCGCAGTAGCGGTCGCAGAAGCGTTGGTAGGGACTTCTTGGGGTTCTGATCCTGTTTTTTGGGTACAGTCCCGGCAGTGCGGGTACGTGCTGCCGCTGGGGAGAGTGGCCTTGCAGGCTGTGCAGACTGCATAAAAGCAGTCTTGCCTGGTTCTTTTCCTTGAGCCCGACATAGTACCTAGGCTGATTAGTGGAGGCCCTACAGGGGTATCTACGCAGAGGAAAGGAGGAGAGCGCTATATGGTATAGCAATTCACAGCTGAGTACCAAGGATCCAGCTGTGATCTTACCCCACTGGTGCTCCCCCTTGGGTCCAGCGCTGATAAATCCCACGTCCTGTGCCCCCCGGAGACTGCTGTGCTGCGTTCTTCCAGGTGCAGCAAGATGGCCACCGGATTCTGAGGTGGAGAGGGAAGGGGGCGGAGAGCTGGAAAAAGGGCGTGCTGGGCCATGTAAAAGCGCGCCCCTCCTGCCTCGATCCGCCCCTTCTATGACACTGCAGTGTCATTTTCATCATCCGGGGGGCGGGCCGGGGGGCGGGAATGGGGCGGTGACTTCGGCTAGGCCGAAGCCGCGGCCTAAATTTGAGGTTTCCTGCCCAGCAGGGCTCCAGGACGGCGCGGTCGTCCGCGGGGGGGGTCGGATTTAAACCAGACCCCCCCAGAATGAAAGGAGGGCTGGCGGTGGGGCCATATATGTGACTGGGGCCCTGTGGAGGGTCCCTTGTGGCGCCAGTGCTGCAGAGACCGGGGCGCAGAGAGCCCGGTCTCTGATAAGTGCCGTGCCTCGCTGCACCTCCCCCGGTCCCAAAAGGAGCCCACAGGTGGACTGGGGTCCCTGGTACAGGCCCTACATGCGGTGTCTCAACCTAATACCCCCAGAGGGGGATTAGGGAGGGTGCTGCTGTCACCGTCAGGGGGCTTCATTGTCGCCTCGACCTCGACCCAGAGCCGGACGGAACTGAGGAAGGAGGGGGGTCTCAACCTCGAACCAGTACCCGAGGGACTGGTGAGGGAGCGACATGGGGAATAGCCACCTCGACTTCAACCGGGTACCCCTAATAGGGGACCGAGGAGGGAGCCATGCCGGGAGTCTCGCTGGAGACCCTCTTTTCTTCATCTGTAGTCCTTTGGAAAAAAAATCCAGGAAAAAGACGGAGTGTAAAAAAAAAAAAACTTAGGTGTGCCTCCTGCGACACTAAGCAAAAACTGGAGAAGGCTGACGCCGTCCAGGGGTGTATACTGCAGAGGAGGAGCCAAAGTTAATCTTTTTCAGATTATGCATAGTGTCGCCTCCTAGTGAACAGCAGCATAACACACACGGTTCTGTGTCCCCCAATAAGGCGACAGAGTAAATGAATTTATTGGGGAATTTTTTTTTTTTCTAATTTATTTAGCGATTTTTTTAAAATTATTTTTACACTTTTTTTTTTTTTTTTTTTTTAACTTTATAAGGTTGTCCCAGGGGGGACATCACTGTCCTGTGACAGATCGCTGATCTGTCACATCACAGATCACTGTGACATATCAGCGATCTGTCACAGGCATAGACGCAGACTTCCTCATGCCTGCGCTTTGCAGGCACTGAGGAAGTCAGCTCCTTACAGGCCCCCGAAGGTCCCCGTCGCCATCTTGGATCTGGGGACCTGTAGGGAAAGAGACCCCCGCAGCAGCGCTGCACATTGCGCTGCGGTGGGGGGCTCAGGGAAGCACGGAGGGGCTCCCTCCCTGCCGATGCTTCCCTGTAACCCCCGTGACCGCCCCTGACACATTGTGCCGGGTGTCAGCTGTGATAATTAGCTGACACCCGGCCGCGATCAGCGGCGCTCACCACGTGGGCGCCGCTGATCGCTGTGACGTATTATCCCGTCCCTGTTAATTAAGTCCCAGGGCACATGGACGGGATAGTACGTCACATGGGATTAAGGGGTTAAAGACCATTTTTTACAAGACTACTGTCATACATACCACAGCGACACTGAAAAGTGTATCGATTGTGAAGGATATACTATGAAAGATGTCCAAGATGTCCTCATAATCCATGGAAAAACTTTTGCTGATTTCAATTTACCACGCCCAGCAAAAAATATTAAACACCTCCTTAAACAATATGATAAGGATTATGAGTTAAAAAAAAGCTGTAGCGATGAAAGAAACTCTTAATCAGGAGCAACTTTTTGCCTACGATGTCATTACTGAAGCTTTACAAAATAGCAGTTTAACACCAAAGTGCTTTTTTCTCCTCGATGGACCTGGTGGCAGTGGAAAGACCTACCTATACCATCTACTTACACATCATTTAAGAGGACAAGGAGAAATTGTCTCACCTGCAGCGACTACAGGAATAGCAGCTAACTTGATACAAGGAGGCCGAACAATCCACTCTCTATATGGCATACCTATTCCGATCAACGAAACATCCGTTTCCAGGATTAAAAACGATACAAATGCAGGAAAACATTTACAGAGTACAAAACTTTTTATTATTGATGAGTGCACTATGGTCCAAAAACATGCATTGAATGTGATAGATAGACTTCTACGTGACATCATGACAACAAATGTTGCTGAAAAAAATAAAACACCGTTTGGAGGTAAAGTTATTGTTCTTGGAGGAGACTACAGACAATGTCTTCCCATCATCACTCATGGAACAAGAACAGACATTGTAGATTCCTGCATTAAATATTCACAACATTGACAATAACCTGCGTACACGTTTGGTCCTCTTAAATGAGATAGCGTGTGCTGGAGCGGGGATATTTTCCTCATCCAACTCCAGAATCCTGTTGACTGATTCTATAAGAGAATCAAGCGACACTTGGTCAGTTGGAGGATTCTGAGGGGCTGACGTGTCAGATTCAAATTCAGAGTAGTGCTTGCTGCGAACAATAGGAGAGGGAGAGCGAGAGCGAGACAGAACTCGCCGGTGCTGAAGCGCAAGCTTGACTAGGGGACGCGTCATGGGTCCGCTTTCTAGCGTGACCATCCCTTGAGCGAGTACTGCCCCTGCTGGTGGACGGTTCCCTGCCATCGCCAGAGCCTTGCTCGGGGGGTAAAGACGCTTTCTGACTTAAAGAGGCTTCCAGGATGGAGTCTATGGCCTGCGTCACTGACTCCACCGACCGTGACAGGAACGCAGCCCACTCAGGGGGACTAAACTCAGGAAGCCCCAAAGCAGCGGCGGCGAGGGGCGTTGGAGCGCAGGCCGGGTCGCAGTCCGTGCATAACGGATTAGTCTGGGCACTGGGCAAGGCAGTCCTGAAAGGGTTAAAGGCAGAGTCTGGTCTGCAGCTGCAGGGAATGTGCCGGGAAGGGGTTAAGCTTTGTTCTGAGGGCAGATGCAGCTTACCCCGATCCTGTGCTCTGTCCCCGGGAGGAATAGCGGTGGCCCTGTGGTGTCACCCGGTATCCTGCAGAGTGCGCGCCTCACAGCCTGTTTCCAGAGCAGGCTGACGTAAATTTCATGGCCCCCGAGACTAGGATTGCGCCTCTCGTAAGAGACGAGAGGCGCCAAGGAGGGGGGGGCGGCGGCGCTAACGTGGGTGGCGCTATTCAAATTGCGACCTAGTAGGCCAGAAAAAGCCGGGGACTAAATTTTTGGCCTACCCGCGGTAAGCGCCGTGAGCGCGGGGGGTGGGTCGCGATGGGGCGCTGGAGCAGCGCTGCTGAAACGAAGTCAGCGCCTCTCCCGGGGACCAGGACCCGACCCCATACCTCTACTCCAGTGCTCAGGCCGGCCGCGCTGTCCGGGGCCATCCACACAGGTCTTCTCATCCTCCTGGGCTGATGTAGCAGAGTTGGAGGCATTCTTAAAAGGGGTATGTTCAATTGATCCACCCTGATGAAAAGCTATGGGGCTGATTCAGAGCATTTGGGAGCGCTGTAGGTAAATCCGGTCTCCATGCTCTCCATGCTTCTTCTGTTGCGCTTGCCCTCATATCCATCCACCGTAAGGAATCGTCAGAGGAACCAGCCCCGTTCGTCGCAGGAAAGTGTATGGGGAGGTATACTCCGCGTGCCACTGTCTGTGTCCCCCAATGAGGCGTAGGAGAAATTTGTTTTTTTATGTTATGTATAACCTGAAGCTGTCTGCCTAGCCTTTGCTGGTTATTAATTATAGGGTGACCCAACAACATTTTTTTAATGAGGTCCCCTATTTTAATCAACAGTAAAGACTTAGTATAAAGGTGATACGATGTACAATACAAAATTATATTGTGGTACCATGTTAGACAGAAAAATAGATGTAAATACTTATGTCCCCCCAAAAAATTGAGAAAAGTATTCAAGTTGTGATACCTTTATTGGCTAATCAAAGAAATGATATTTGCAAGCAAGCTTTCAGGGCTCAGAAGGCCCCTTCATCAGGCTAGATTCACTTGTAATCCTGCCTGATGAAGGGGCCTTCTGAGCCCTGAAAGCTTTCTTGCAAATATAATTTCTCTCGTTAGCCAATAAAGGTATCACACCTTGAATACTTTTCTCAATTTTTTGGGGGGGACATAAGTATTTACATCTATAAAGGTGATCTTAATAGCCTGGGAAGCTCCATGGCTAGTACCCCTTTCCTTGGCTATAAACACCAGCCTCCAGCTGTCTGCTTTTCCTCTGCTAGTTAATAAAATTTGGGGGGATCCCACGCTATTTTTATCGCAAAATAATTTATTTAGTAATTAAATACATGTACAGTAAGCTACACAAGCACTGTACTAATTAAATATTTTGCTGACATCTTTTTATCTACTCTATACTGTCGCATCACGCTGTGATTTTACTTCACGCAGCAGTAAGGACACTTCACACCCATTGACTTGCCTTGGTGACTCTCGTCCGAGATATGACGACAATCATATCTCAGCCGATCTGAGCTGAGAAAAGATTTGCAGATGAGCAGGGACTCATAGATTAACATTAGTCAGAGTGCAATCCTATTTTTAATTGGAATGCACTCGTCAGTTCTTCTCGCAAATTAGTATGAGCCCTATGACTCGTGAATGCTCAGCCAAGCTGAATTTTCATGTGTATGATTAAGTCAAGAGAGATAGCTTTTACCTGAACATCAGCTATCCATGGCATAGTATAGGGTCCATGAGATGGGAATTGTACAAGTTTCCAAACCCAAAGGGCTGTAGCACTTTTTATTGTGGCCAACTCTTTTAATTTCTGCCAATCATGAAAAATGGCTCCGAAGAAAAAGTGACAAGTTACCTTTTCTTCCATCTCATACTCTACTCCGAATATTGGGCTTGCGGAGTAGACTCGGTGCAATGAATTAATCTCTTTCACAGAATCCTGGAGTTTCTCTACCGGGTCGATTTTAAAGCCGAGCACATAGCCGCCACTCTAAACCATAAAAAAAGGGAAAGACTAATGACTACAATATTCAAAACAACAGAAACATCAACAAAACGTAAGAAAAAAAAAAAAATTCAGGAAAGGTTATTAATCTACTTTTTTAAACATAATATCAGACTTTATATTACCTTAATACATTATCAGAATCACATTAATATTTGGCGACCATATAATGATTTAAAATTTTTAAGGTATTAGGAATCACAGTCTATGACATTTTACTGTAAGATAGGTGTAAAGTGAATAAAATCTGCTGATTAATTGATATTTCTTTGTACAAATAGGTACTTTAGTAATGCCGGCATTGCAGCTGGCCCCATTCACTTGTGCTATGCTGCAGTTCTGCTGCATAGGACTGAGCGACGCTGAGCAGAGAAAGACTGAGGAGGCTGCAGTGCTAAATCCGAGCCGCAGCCCCTTTATTCTCAGGATCTATTGGGGTCAAAGAGGTTGGGCCCTCCCCAACATATCCTATATATATGCCATCACTTTTTAAGATGGGAATGGCATTTCACAACATGCACTCACGCACTTTAACTGAACATATAACCAAATACTACAATACTTAGTAATAACTTTTACCTGCTGGGAGCTTTCAATCACCAGCGCTAAACCAAACTTGGAGTCTCGTATCTTTATGGACCGCTGGTTAAAAAACAAACAATCTACATGTTAATCCCTAAATAGATGCACAAGCAATGTATGAAATGTAATAGTTAATATGTAGTGAAGAGTGGGGCTGTGCACCCGTGTGTTCTTTCTATGCACTGTACACACTGTACAAGACTTTTGAACCAAGGGAATGTGCACACGTTAAGTATTTGCTGCAGACTTTCTGCATCAGAAACGCTGCATAAAAAACATGCGTTTTTGATGGGGTTTTTTAGTCGTCAGTTTCCCAATTTATTAGGGAAACATGCAACGTTTTTTTCTGCAGCCAAATTGCTCTCTTGCCAGTAATAACACCACTTTCAAATGCAGAAATTGCGGTTTTGTGGTGCAAATTACATGTATGATTTCTCTACATAAAATGCTGCTAAAACACAGCAAAGCACGTTTTTCATTGCTTTCTATGGGAGAAAAAAATGCTGAAAGAATTGACACGCTACAGATTTGAAAATAGCTGCAGTTCTCACATTCAGTCAGGAGAAGAAACAAGCACGTGCACAAAATTTCTGTAATCTCAATTGCTGGTGCTGTAAATAAGCAGCTACTTCTTTACATAAAAAACATCTGCAAAACAAAAAACAATAACAAAACACTGCATGTGAACAAAGCATTAGAGGGTGAAAAACGCTGCAAAAATGCTGAAAGAATTAACACACTGCAGACTTGAAAGTGCTTCAAATCTGCACGGAAAAAATAGGGATTTTTGTGTACACACCGTAAAATCCTTTTCTCCGAGCCAATCATTGGGGGACACAGAGACCGTGGGTGTTATGCTGTGCCACTAAGAGGACACTAAGTAAACCAAAAAAAAGTTAGCTCCTCCCCTGCAGTATACACCCTCTCGCTGGCTGGCATTTCTCCAGTTCGATGAAAAAAGCAGTAGGAGCATAAACAGTCAACAATAACCATAATTAAGTCAAAGCGTAAGAATGCTACACTGAGCCAATAGGCTAAACAGGGTGGGTGCTGTGTCCCCCAATGATTGGCTCGGAGAAAAGGATTTTACGGTGAGTACACAAAAATCCCTATTTTTCCTATGCCTCATTGGGGGACACAGAGACCGTGGTATATCCTAAAGCAGTCCCTGGGTGGGGAGCATACATCTGCTAATACCCCATGTACCACTGAGGTACTGCCGATTGCCGGCTGCATCTGCCGAGAGCTGCATCCGTAGAGGCCTGAGAATGAATTAGACAATGTTTATAAAGGTATGCAGGCTGGACCAAGTCGCAGCCTTGTGGACAGGCCTGAGAATGAAGTTGGTAATGTTTTGAAAAAAGTATGCAGACTGGACCAAGTCGCAGCCTTGCAGACCTGTTCTGTCGAGGCCTGGTGTCGAATGGCCGAAGAGGCGCCTACTGACCGGGTAGAGTGCGCCTTAATCCCCGCTGGGACAGGCGCATACCTGACACAGAAGGATTCATGAATCGCCAAGCGAATCCACTTGGCTAGACCCTTCCTATGCCCCTCTGAAAGCATGAACAGGGCATCTGACTTATGGAAGGAAGCTGTCCGCGAGATATACCGTCTCAGCGCCCTAACCACATCCAGGGTGTGGAGGGCCTTCTGAATGCGATGGAATGGCGCTGGACAAAAAGGAAGGCAAAACAATTTCCTCGTCGAGATGGAACGAGGAGACGACCTTGGACAGGAAGGACGGCGACGTCCTGAGAACTACTTTTTCCTGATGAAAATTCAGGAACGGAGAACGGCAGGACAGGGCTGACAATTCCGAAACTCGTCTGATTGACGTAATTGCCAGTAAAAAACCACCTTCCAAGAGAGGACGGACAGTGACACGTCCTGCAGCGGTTCGAAAGGAGCCTACCGTAAGGCCCCAAGAACCAGGTTAAGGTCCCATGATCCCAATGGCCTTCTATAAGGAGGCGCCACATGGGAAACTCCTAGAATGAACGTCTTGACCTGAAGTCTGGTGGCAATTATGCGTTGGAAAAGTACTGACAAGGTTGAAATTTGGCCCTTGAGCGAGCTAAGCGCGAGGTTTGATTTTATTT
This sequence comes from Dendrobates tinctorius, assembly GCF_039654945.1. NCBI lineage: Eukaryota > Metazoa > Chordata > Amphibia > Anura > Dendrobatidae > Dendrobates > Dendrobates tinctorius. Next base: position 41,547,615 of record NW_027361810.1, on the reverse strand, counting down.
CAGATTGAAGGAATTCCAATGTGGCCGGAATGAAAAAAACACCAGAGGTGATCGACCATGATCCTTGCACCGCGAAAAGAAGGTTTTCCAGGTGCAGTGATAGATGCGCATGGACACAGGCTTGCTAGCACTAATCATGGTGAAAATCACGTCGTGAGAGAACTGAGCCTGTGGTAAAAACCAGGATTCAACGGCCACACCATCAAAGACAGGACCCCAGAGGTCTGGTGGAAACGCGGGCCCTACGAAAGGAGATCCATGCGATCTGAAAGTCGCCAGGAGACGTCGGCGACCAGTTGTATTGGTTCTGCATACCATGCTCGGCACGGCAAATCTGGCGCGACTAGGATCACTGGTACTCCTTCCGCTCGGATCTTCTTGATAACCCTCGGAAGCAAGGAAAGAGGGGGGGGGAAGATGTACAGGAATCGGTGCCATGGCAGAACTAGGGCGTCCACTCTGATGGCGCATGGATCGCGCGATTGGGCAATGAACAGAGGAACCTTGTTGTTTAGTCTTGAGGCCATGAGATCCACATCCGGAGTCCCCCAACAAAGACAAATCTGCTGAAAGACTTCCTGATGAAGAGGCCATTCACCCGAGGCGATGCCTTGGCGACTGAGAAAACCTGCTGTCCAATTTTCTACTCGGCCCAATGGAGGATGTGACTCACTTCGTGCATGGCCATCCTGCTACGGATACCTCCCTGGTGGTTGATATACGCTACAGCCGTGGCGTTGTTGGATTGGATCCTGATGGGGTGATCTGCGAGGAGATGGTGGAAACTCCGTAGAGCTAATCTGATCGCTCGTATTTCCAAAATGTTGATGGGGAAACGTGACTTTTGGGTTGACCAGCAACCCTTGTGCCGTGTGGTGACAAAAGACCGCACCCCAATCGAGAAGATTTGCGTTGGTGGTTACTACCAACCATTTTACTGGGAGAAAAGACTTCCCTTGATTCAGGGAGGACCTCAGTGTCCACCACCTGAGGGCTTGCCTGACCCGCAGGGAGAGAAGGATCCGACAATCCAGGGAGAACGGGTTCTTGTTCCAAGCTAACAGCAACGCATGTTGTAAGGAACGGAGGTGGAACTGTGCAAATGGAACTGCTTCCATCACGGCCACCATCTTTCTGAGAACTCCCATGCGGAAATGAATAGAGTGAGAAACCGGTGTTAAAGAGTCCGCGCTGCCTGTAGTAAGGCTTGGGGCCTGTCTGGAGGGAGAATGACCAACTCGCAGGAAGTGTCCAAGATCATTCCCAAGAAGGACATCTGCTGAGCCGGTTTTGGGAAAGACTTTCCGAAATTTATGTTCCAGCCCAGGCGAGAAAGTGTATTACTGTTATATCCACGGATTCCTCGCAGGCTGAAAGGGATGGGCCCTTGATGAGCAGGTCGTCCAGATACAGTAACACCGCCACTCCCCGCGAGTAGAGAATGGCCATGACAGCCGCCATGACCTTAGTAAAAACCCTGGGGGCGTTGGCGAGTCCGACGGGCAAGATAACAAACTGGAATTGTTGCTCGTGAATTGCAAAAACGCGGGAACTGCTGGAGAGACGGGCAGATCCGGAATGTGAAAGTAAGCGTCCTTGATGTCGATGGATGCTAGGAACTTTTCCTTTTTCCATGGAAGTGACAACTGACCGGAGGTATTCCATTCGGAGTCGCCGTACTTTGACAAACTGATTTAACAGTTTGGAATCCAGAATGAGTCGGATCGTCCCGTCCCTTTTTGGGAACCACAAAAAAAGGTTTGAATAAAAACCCATGAACCTCTCATGATGAGGGCCCGGAATGATGACTCCATCCCTTATCAGAGCCTGAACAGCCCGAAGGAAGGCTCCTGTCTTTTCCTTGGGGGATAGAAAAGGAAAAAGCGAGTTGGAGGGGAGAAAATTCTATCTTGTATCCGGAGGACACCAGCTACCTGACCCACTTGTCGTGGGCAACTGTGAGGCAAGTGTGACTGAAGGAAAGTAGGCGGCCGCCAACTTTGACGGTGTCTGCCGGAAACCGCAACAAGAAATTGGGTAGATCTATGAGATCTGGCTCCCTTAGATCCAGAAGCCCTAGACCTGGGTTTCCAAGAGCGGTTAGGTCTGTATGAGACCTGGGAGCCTCTGTCTCCTCGCGGGGACCGACCTGATCTGGAAGAGAAGGTAGAGGAGGACCAACCGGAATTGTGACGAGAAGATTGAAGACACGTCGGCTGTTGGTTGCGACAAACTGCCCTTGTGTTGAGGAAGGAATTTACTTTTTCCTTCCGGTAGTATCAGAAAAGAGCTGGTCCAGTTTCTCTCCAAAAGGACGACCCGTTTGAAAGGGGACAGAAGACAATGCTCTTTCAGATGTGGCATCTGCCCGCCAGCCGCGGAGCCATAGGGCTCATGTAATTGAGGTCGCATTAGCGGCAGTTTGAGCCGCGCAGTTGGCGGCATCACCAGAAGCGTCTACTACAAAGTTCGCTGCGAGAATTATCTGCCTGGCGACAGTGGTTGCCTCCGGAGGAAGGATGGTGCCCTGGAGGGAAGCAATTAAGGCTTCTGCCCAAGCGGCCATTGCCTTAGAGACCCAAATTGCCGCGAAAGAAGGCAAGATAGTCAATTTGACGATCGGAGGAGTTTCTGACTGAGGAATCCTCAGAAACAGATAGGAGCGCTTTAGAAGCAAGACGCGATACAGGAAGGGCCACCCGAGGGGACTGTAACCAATCCTTCATTAGGTCTGTATCAATAGGGTAAACAACCTACGCACACGGTTGGTCTTCTTAAATGAGACAGCGTGTGCTGGAGCGGGAATATTTTCCTCATCCAACTTCAGAATCCTGTTGACTGATTCTATAAGAGAATCAAGCGACTCCTGATCAGATGGGGGATTCTGAGGGGCTGACGAGTCAGATTCGAATTCAGAGTCATGCTCGCTGTGAACCTCTGAAAAAGGCGAGCGAGAGACAGGAGGCACCGATGCTGAGGCGCGAACATGACTGGGAGACGCATCATGGGTCAGCCTTCTAGAGACCTGACCATCCCTTGAACGAGGATGGCCCCTGCTGGTGGTTCTGACTTAAAGAGTCCTCCCGGAGGGAGAATATAGCCTGGGTCAGAGACTTCACCGACCGTAATAGCAGGGCTGTGGAGTCGGAGTCGGAGTCGTGGAGTCGGAGTCGGTGCTCATTTTGGTGGAGTCGGAGTTGGAGTCGGTATAAAATGGACCGACTCCGACTCCTAAAATATATAATAAATTGGGTACAGTAATTCAATGCAGGATGTGCTGAATATTTTTTCATAGGAATTTGGGAAAGTTATGAAATGTCCTATAAATGACTGTTCTATTCCTGATCTAAGGCTACATTCACACACAGCGTTTTTCCTGTGTTTTTTGAGGATACGTTTTTCAGCTGCAAAAGCTGATCATCTTTTTAAAAAACCGCATCACCTGAAAGGTTTTTGAGCTCATAGATAATGTTTTCAATAGCAAAAGCAGATTAGAAATCTGCTCTATCTATCCATTTATCCATATCTGTCTATCCATATCGTATCTGTACCAAAAAGAATGAAAACCGGGTAGTACACCAATATATATTCTGTTCTATCTAAATATCTTGATTATGGGATCATAAAAATGATTAAATGTCTGAGGTTCACATTGTACTACAATAAATTTTTCACTTAAATATAAGCAATATGTGTGGGAGTCGGAGTCGTGGAGTCGGTGTAAGAGAAATTGAGGAGTCGTAGTCGGAGTTGCAGGTTTGGCTTACCGACTCCACAGCCCTGCGTAATAGGGACGCGGCCCCCTCAGGGGTACTAAGCGCAGGAGGCCCATCAGCAGCGCGGCGAGGGACGTTGGAGCGCAGGTCGGGGCGCAGGCCGGGTCACAGTCCGTGTATAACGGATTAATCTGTCCACTGGGTAATGCAGACTTGCAAATGGTACACACGGTATAAAAACGGTGTGCTTATTAACCGCCCGTTTAGCCTCCTGAGATTGAGGCATAGCGCTCCTGAAAGGGTTAAAGGCAGAGTATGTCTGCAGCTGCAGGAAATGTTCCGGGAAGGGGTTAAGCTTTAATCTGAGGGCAGATGCAGCTTACCCAGTCCTGTTTGTGTCCCCCGGGAGGAATAGCGGTGGTCCTGTGGTGTCATCCGGTATCTGGCTGTCCAGAGCAGGCCTAGTGCTTCTGAAGGGGTTAACGGCCGCTGATGGAAAAGGACATGGCCCCCGAGATTAGAATTGCACGTCTCGTAAGAGGTGAGAGGCACCAAGAGGAGGGGGCGGCGACATTAGCGCGGGCGGCGCTAGTGAAATTGCGGCCTAGTAGACCGGAAAAGCCGGGGACTAAATTTTTGGCCTACCCGAGGTAGGCGTCGGGGGCGGGGCGGCGCTAGAGGGCGGCGCCATTCAAATTGCGGCCTAGTGGGCCGGAAAAGCCGGGGGCTAAATTTCTGGCCTACCCGAGTGCCGAGAGCGGGGGGGGGGGGCCGTGATGGGGCGCCGGTGCACCAAGTCAGCGCTTCTCCCGGGGGCAAGGACCCGAACCCATACCTCCACTCCTGTGCTCAGCGCTCCGCGTTCTTCCAGCTGCAGGGTCTCATCCTCTGGGCAATGCAGCAGAGCTGGAGGAGGTCTTAAAGGGGTACTGCTCAATCGATCCACCCTGTGGAACGGGGATGGAGAGCTGTGGGGCTGATTCAGGGCATTGGAAAGCGCTGCTCAAGTCCTTCTCCATGCACTCCTGTGCTACTTTCCTTTTGCGCTAGCCCTCGTATCCGTGGATTACCGACCGTAAGGGAACTATCGTAAGTGGAATCAGCCCCATTCGTCGCAGGAAAGTGTACGTGAAGGGTTACTCCACGTGCTTGCCTGTTGTTGGTTCGGGGGAGAGCGGGCCGTAGAAAGGAACCGTCGCCCCCTTCACTCCGTTAATTAAAAAATAAAAATTTACAGAAAATTCAAAAATAAAATAAAAACGGTGGGGTCTGAAGCCAGACCCAAGTGCCTCCTACAAACACTAAGCAAGAACTGGGGAATTCCCAGCCAGCGAGAGGGTGTATACTGCAGGGGAGGAGCTAACTTTTTTTCTGGTTTACTTAGTGTCCTCCTAGTGGCAGCAGCATAACACCCACAGTCTCTGTGTCCCCAATGAGGCGTAAGAGAAATAAGCAACGTGTGCATGAGACCTCAGAGATCACAGTTCTCTTTGCTGGGGCAGTAAAATGCTGTGTGTCATCAATATCAGATTGGTGGGGCTCTGACACCCAGCACCCCCACTGATCAGCTGTTATCAGTTCTTACACTGGCTAGATATAAGCAGCGTACGCTTTTCCAGCAATGTACGCTACTTGCATCCAATTGTCACCGGAGCTGATAACAGCTGATCATTGTGCCTGGTGGGTGTCAGACCCCCATCAATCTGATATTACCTATCCTAAGGATAGGTCATCAATATCGAAGTAGTGGAAAAACCCTTTAAATACACTACTTGGTTAGTTCTGCTTTCTACTGTGATCAAGACACCAAATTAGAGACAGTAAATTGAGGTGTGATCAGATTTACTAATAATAAAATCCAGAAAAAATCATAAACTTACAATTTGAAGGTAAGGGATGCTGACATTAAAACTGTCATTCATGTTGGCATGCCAAACTATTCTGACATTAGTTATAAAGAATGTGCCTAAGTTGCCCTGTGAAAGAAAAAAAAAAAAGGATGTGAGTATATGGAGTGAAATGAAAACAATGGCTTAATAACTATAAATGTAATGCTTCGGGTGTTGACGTGAAGGACTTTTTTGTCAAAACGGTAAGCAACCTTAAAGGAAAACAGCCAATGTAACTCACAGGAATGAAAGACATTTCATTATATGCAAATGATGAAAATTGGGTCAATTTTTCAAAATATCTCAATTTATTCAGTATTGAGTATGAGCGCCACATAAAAAAATCCATGCACTTACAGCCTCGGTGGCTATCAATCACGTTACAAATGGTCCTCTGAGGAGTGTTCTGCAGTGCTGAATACACTTGGGAGTGGAAATCACCAAGATCCGCTGCTGGCAGTTCCCTTTGCAATTCTCGATCAATGAAGTCCCAGATGTGCTCGATAGGAGATGCTGCAAGCTATGGTTGCACGTTTAGCTGCTCAAGATAGCACCAGCAAAATGCGGCCTGGCGTTATAGGGGTAGAAAAACTTGAAAGTTTTTTATTTAATTATTATTTTAGTTGTGAAATTTGTTTAAAAATAAATACATTTTGGTTTGTGCCACCTGTAACTTTTAAATTTTTCCATCAACAGATCTATGTGGCTTCAGGCTTTTCCATTTTTTTTTTTTATTTTACCATATGAGCTAAATAATTTTAGATTGTAACAGTTACATTTTTTTAGATACTTATTTTTAATGAGAGGAAAAACGGGGCAATTTGGATTTTAATTTTTTCAAAAAATATTTAAAAAAATATTTTATTTTTTCCTACTTTTTTGTGTTTCTTTAGGAGCTGCACTCGCCTGATTGTTTGTTCTAAATTCTGCAATACAACTGTATTTCAGTATACGGCTAAAATGATGGTCACCTATGAAGCACACCCTGTGGTTGAGCTTCACAGGAGTCCAAACGTGCCAGCCTATTGGCAAAAACGGAACATGACAACACACCGGAATTGCGAACCCCTGGGACTGTGCACCTTAAATGCCGCTGTAAGTGAATGACAGCCGTATTCAGCTCCAATTGCTCATTTTACCTAGCAGATGCCAGCTGAGTAAGTCCTGAGCCCCGGTCGTATACTTACACCCACCATGCACCATACATGTACATTGGATGTCGGGAAGGATTACACTTTAGTCAACCTGAAGCATCATTAGTTCACGGGCTTAGATCACATATCGACAGCACATTATGGCTGCAGAGCATTACTTGTTGCAGGTTTCTAAAATTGTTGCAAAACTTAATTTTTTTTGTTGCTATTTTCCAAAAACAACGAAAAATTTGGCTATTGCACCACTTCACAGAACCGCAGGTAAAAATGCTACATTGCCACAATGTGTGATGAGGCCCTACTGTAATTCAGGGCCCTCATTCCTCTTGGTATTTGTTATAATCTATGTGATTATTGTTATGCTGTAATGTCTATTGTCTGTACAAATCCCCTCTGAAATGTAAAGTGCTGCGGAATATGTCGGCGCTATAGAAATAAAATTTATTATTATTTATTATTATTATTCTTCTCTGATCTCATGCAAACCGCAGTGTCCAAGATGTTGGATAACGTCATAACGGTTCAGTAGAATTCTGAATTGTCCTCCGCTAAATAATAGTCTCTAGATGAAAACACCTGCAAAAGTCCCACACGTTAAACAATAACCCCCTCCCCATGACAAATCACCAGAGCTGGGATTGGTCATAAAAGCTGGGTCTTCTGTTTTTCAAGGATTTATTTTTGTGAATAAAGTATAATTTACTTGGTCGTATACCGTTATTACCTGATCACTGGATAAGTTCCAGACCCCATTGATTTTGTCATAAACTTGTTCCCTTGGTAGGAGTCGGAGTTGTTTATTTTGGATCAGTGCTCCTCTTAGCTTGAGATCTCGATACATTTTAGATGTTTCATAAGCTCTACGAAAATACAAAAGGAGCATTGTTAAATATGAATGATGGAATCATAAAAAGGATAAAAAAGAACATGGGCAACCTGGAACAACTGATGCTAAGTAGGACACATACCGTATTTTTCAGACTATAAAATGCACTTTTTTCCCCAAATTTGAAAGGAAAATAGGGGTGCGTCTTATGGTCCGAATTTAGCATACCAGGCGCGCTGTGCTGGTGGTAGGCGACGGTGGTGAAGCTGGGTCAAAGGAGGCAGGAGCAAGGTCGCCGCTGCAGGAAGTCAACAGCGGTCTGCAGCAAAATGGCGGCTCATGCACAGATAGAAATCTCGGCTCATCATGAGCCAAGAGCCCAATCTGTGCATGCGCAGCCACCGGCGCCATTTTGCTGGGGACCGCTGGAACATGAATATGTACAAGCATAGCCCACAGTAAGGGCTGCACTAGCACAAAATTTTAAAAAGGAAGCTCAAACAAATTGTGATGACAGGTTCTGTCATCACAGTACAGGTTCTGTCATCACGATTTGTATGAGCTTCCTTTTTAATTCCACTGCAGGACCACCTGTCAATGTGGCCCTGCGCCTGCTGCAAAACTACAACTTCCATCATGCTTGGATAGGTTTTGATGATGGGAGCTGTACACTGGCAACAGCTGCAGAGCCACACAGGTTGTGCAAACTTGCTGTCCCCATACAAGAGTGTTGCACGACCTGAGGCCCTAGAGCAGCAGATCTCCCCCATAACAGTGTCAGCAGACATGTTATTAAATATTTTACCCCATTTTTTGCTTCAATTTTTTTTCTATTTTCCTTCTAGGTGTCTTATGGTCCAGTGCGACTTATAGTCTGAAAAATATGGTAAGCAACCAGATATGCCACTGATTCTCTGCAAAATCTGCTGTGTATTCCAAATCTGGACCAGCATAGGTTTATTTAGGATTGCACCATTTATCATGTTATAAATTTTGCAAAATGTAAAAAACAAAAAATCAACCTACCTATGTACAGCAATAACTGAAGTGAAGAGCCTGGGGCTCCCTGGTACCACATTTGTGAATATAAACTCAAAGCGAGTGTTGTTGCACTTAGTCAGTATGTATAAAGCTTCCGTCTGGCCTCGTAATTTCTAATGAGGAACAGGACAAATATCATAAATATACAAATACATAGACCCACTACAGAACTCTTATAAGGCGTCTTTAGTACTAAATCACATAAAACTATCCACACTTACTGAGTTTGCCGTTCTTGTGGTAATGTTTATTATGCAATTGTAGCCAACCGCTGGAAAAAAAGAAAAAAAAAGTATATACATTTGGAAAAAATTAAATAAACATTTCCAATCCATTACGGTGGAAGGAGAGCAGCCGAAATGTTCTGGGTTCTTGTTTTATTAATCATCTCTCAACACTGAATATACTGGTATGTCCCATGTTAGGTCTTGGTCTTTGATGAAGGCTCAGGAGCTGGGCCTGCATCATTCTCAGCTAGTGGTGGCTGTTACAAAGCATAGCTCTATTCACACAGCAGTACGTGGAGATGTGCTTTTTTTCCCACTGCTATTGACCCCTTAAATTCTGCTGTCAATCTCATAAAGAATACAGTCTGGAAGCACGCCGTTTTATGCCCTCAGCGGCCTGACCATCAAGCAAATGACAGTTGCCATGGAGGCCTGATGAAGGTGCTCCTATGAAGACTAGCCTGTGGCTGGCATTCATTGCAGTATTAGGATCAAATCCTCTAAGGTGACTAAAAATTAAATTTTCTAAAATTTTGAAAAAAAAAAAAAATGTAAATTTTTGGATCTCACCCCTTTTCTTTAATTAAAAATAAAGTAAAAAAAAACACATATGTGTTATTGCGGTGTCTGTAGAAATCTGGTCTATTAAAATATTAACTAACTAGCTGAAGAGCCCGGCGTTGCCCGGGCATAGTAACCAACTGTGGTTAGTTGTAACAAATTATAATGATTATATTGCACATAAAAACCGTGCATCTAATCCTATCCTGTGTGATACTGACTGCTGAGCCGTGTATCTAATCCTATTCTGTGTGATACTGACTGCTGAGCTGTGTATCTAATACTATTCTGTCTGATACTCACTGCTGAGCCGTGTATCTAATCCTATCCTGTGTGATACTGACTGCTGAGCTGTATATCTAATCCTATCCTGTGTGATACTGACTGCTGAGCCGTGTATCTAATCCTATCCTGTGTGATACTGACTGCTGAGCCGTGTATCTAATCCTATTCTGTATGATACTGTCTGCTGAGCCGTGTATCTAATCCTATCCTGGGATACTGACTGCTGAGCTGCGTATCTTATCCTATCCTGTGTGATACTGTCTGCTGAGCCGTGTATCTAATCCTATCCTGTGTGATACTGACTGCTGAGCTATGTATCTAATCCTATCCTGTGTGATACTGTCTGCTGAGCCATGTATCTAATCCTATTCTGTATGATACTGTCTGCTGAGCCGTGCATATAATCCTATCCTGTGTGATACTGACTGCTGAGCTATGTATCTAATCCTATCCTGTGTGATACTGACTGCTGAGCCGTGAATCTAATCCTATCCTGTGTGATACTGACTGCTGAGCTGCGTATCTTATCCTATCCTGTGTGATACTGACTGCTGAGCTATGTATCTAATCCTATCCTGTGTGATACTGACTGCTGAGCCGTGAATCTAATCCTATCCTGTGTGATACTGTCTGCTGAGCCGTGCATCTAATCCTATTCTGTGTGATACTGACTGCTGAGCTATGTATCTAATCCTATCCTGTGTGATACTGACTGCTGAGCCGTGAATCTAATCCTATCCTGTGTGATACTGTCTGCTGAGCCGTGTATCTAATCCTATTCTGTATGATACTGTCTGCTGAGCTGCGTATCTTATCCTATCCTGTGTGATACTGACTGCTGAGCCGTGTATCTAATACTATTCTGTCTGATACTCACTGCTGAGCTGTGTATCTAATCCTATTCTGTGTGATACTGTCTGCTGAGCTGTGTATCTAATCCTATGCTGTGATACTGACTGCTGAGCTGCGTATCTTATCCTATCCTGTGTGATACTATCTGCTGAGCCGTGTATCTAATACTATTCTGTCTGATACTCACTGCTGAGCTGTGTATCTAATCCTATGTCTGCTGAGATGTGTATATAATCCTATCCTGTGTGATACTGTATGCTGAGCCGTGCATCTAATCCTATCCTGTGTGATACTGACTGCTGAGCTGTGTATCTAATCCTATTCTGTGAGATACTGACTGCTGAGCTGCGTATCTTATCAAATCCTGTGTGATACTGACTGCTGAGCCATGTATCTAATACTATTCTGTGTGATACTGACTGCTGAGCTGTGTATCTAATCCTATCCTGTGTGATACTGTCTGCTGAGCTGTGTATCTAATCCTATCCTGTGTGATACTGTATGCTGAGCCGTGCATCTAATCCTATCCTGTGTGATACTGACTGCTGAGCTGTATATCTAATCCTATCGTGTGTGATACTGACTGCTGAGCCGTGTATCTAATCCTATCCTGTGTGATACTGACTGCTGAGCTGTGTATCTAATCCTATTCTGTATGATACTGTCTGCTGAGCCGTGCATCTAATCCTATCCTGTGTGATACTGACTGCTGAGCTGTGTATCTAATCCTATCCTGTGTGATACTGTATGCTGAGCTGTGTATCTAATCCTATCCTGTATGATACTGTCTGCTGAGCCGTGTATCTAATTCTATCCTGTGTGATACTGACTGCTGAGCTGTATATCTAATCCTATCCTGTGTGATACTGACTGCTGAGCCGTGTATCTAATCCTATCCTGTGTGATACTGACTGCTGAGCTGTGTATCTAATCCTATCCTGTATGACACTGTCTGCTGAGCCGTGTATCAAATCCTTTCCTGTGTGATACTGACTACTGAGCTGTATATCTAATCCTATTGTGTGATACTGACTACTGAGCTGTGTATCTAATCCTATCCTGTATGATACTGTCTGCTGAGCTGTATATCTAATCCTATCCTGTGTGATACTGACTGCTGAGCCGTGTATCTAATCCTATCCTGTGTGATACTGACTGCTGAGCTGTGTATCTAATCCTATCCTGTATGATACTGTCTGCTGAGCCGTGTATCAAATCCTTTCCTGTGTGATACTGACTACTGAGCTGTATATCTAATCCTATCGTGTGTGATACTGACTACTGAGCTGTGTATCTAATCCTATCCTGTGTGATACTGACTGCTGAGCCGTGTATCTAATCCTATCCTGTGTGATACTGACTGCTGAGCTGTGTATCTAATCCTATCCTGTATGATACTGTCTGCTGAGCCGTGTATCAAATCCTTTCCTGTGTGATACTGACTACTGAGCTGTATATCTAATCCTATCGTGTGTGATACTGACTACTGAGCTGTGTATCTAATCCTATCCTGTGTGATACTGACTGCTGAGCTGTGTATCTAATCCTATCGTGTGTGATACTGACTACTGAGCTGTGTATCTAATCCTATCCTGTGTGATACTGACTGCTGAGCTGTGTATCTAATCCTATTCTGTATGATACTGTCTGCTGAGCCGTGCATCTAATCCTATCCTGTGTGATACTGACTGCTGAGCTGTATATCTAATCCTATCCTGTGTGATACTGACTGCTGAGCTGTGTATCTAATCCTATTATGTGTGAAACTGTCTGCTGAGCCGTGTATCTAATCCTATCCTGTGTGATACTGACTGCTGAGCTGTGTATCTAATCCTATCCTGTGTGATACTGACTGCTGAGCCGTGTATCTAATCCTATCCTGTGTGATACTGACTGCTGAGCTGTGTATCTAATCCTATCCTGTATGATACTGTCTGCTGAGCCGTGTATCAAATCCTTTCCTGTGTGATACTGACTACTGAGCTGTATATCTAATCCTATCGTGTGTGATACTGACTACTGAGCTGTGTATCTAATCCTATCCTGTGTGATACTGACTGCTGAGCTGTGTATCTAATCCTATTCTGTATGATACTGTCTGCTGAGCCGTGCATCTAATCCTATCCTGTGTGATACTGACAGCTGAGCTGTATATCTAATCCTATCCTGTGTGATACTGACTGCTGAGCTGTGTATCTAATCCTATTATGTGTGATACTGTCTGCTGAGCCGTGTATCTAATCCTATTCTGTGTGATACTGACTGCTGAGCTGTGTATCTAATCCTATCCTGTATGATACTGTCTGCTGAGCCGTGTATCAAATCCTTTCCTGTGTGATACTGACTACTGAGCTGTATATCTAATCCTATCGTGTGTGATACTGACTACTGAGCTGTGTATCTAATCCTATCCTGTGTGATACTGACTGCTGAGCTGTGTATCTAATCCTATCGTGTGTGATACTGACTACTGAGCTGTGTATCTAATCCTATCCTGTGTGATACTGACTGCTGAGCTGTGTATCTAATCCTATTCTGTATGATACTGTCTGCTGAGCCGTGCATCTAATCCTATCCTGTGTGATACTGACTGCTGAGCTGTATATCTAATCCTATCCTGTGTGATACTGACTGCTGAGCTGTGTATCTAATCCTATTATGTGTGAAACTGTCTGCTGAGCCGTGTATCTAATCCTATCCTGTGTGATACTGACTGCTGAGCTGTGTATCTAATCCTATCCTGTGTGATACTGACTGCTGAGCCGTGTATCTAATCCTATCCTGTGTGATACTGACTGCTGAGCTGTGTATCTAATCCTATCCTGTATGACACTGTCTGCTGAGCCGTGTATCAAATCCTTTCCTGTGTGATACTGACTACTGAGCTGTATATCTAATCCTATCGTGTGTGATACTGACTACTGAGCTGTGTATCTAATCCTATCCTGTGTGATACTGACTGCTGAGCTGTGTATCTAATCCTATTCTGTATGATACTGTCTGCTGAGCCGTGCATCTAATCCTATCCTGTGTGATACTGACAGCTGAGCTGTATATCTAATCCTATCCTGTGTGATACTGACTGCTGAGCTGTGTATCTAATCCTATTATGTGTGATACTGTCTGCTGAGCCGTGTATCTAATCCTATTCTGTGTGATACTGACTGCTGAGCTGTGTATCTAATCCTATTCTGTGTGATACTGACTGCTGAGCTGTGTATCTAATCCTATCCTGTGTGATACTGACTGCTGAGCTGTGTATCTAATCCTATCCTGTGTGATACTGGGCTCCCCCTGCAGTCTGTGTCAGAGGGTGGTCTGTGTTGGCACAGTAATAAATTGTGTTATTTCCAGCTTTACAGAAGGATGATAACACCATAGAAATGATAAGAATAATAGGCCTCAGTTACCACAACTGTCTACAAGGAAAACTGTTGCTGATAGCAACCAATCACAGCTCATTTTTCATATTTTAAACAGCTCTGGGACAGCGTGGCGAGTTTTGAGTGGCGACTTTTGTGTTTCGACTTTTATGTGGCGAGGTTGGTGTATGTGTGGTGAAATGTGTGCTGAGGGTGGTATATGTGTTGAAGCACGTGGTAGTGTGTGGGGCATTTTGGGTGTGTTCTTATCCCCATGTGTGGTGAGTTTCCCATATCAAGGCCCCACCTTAGCAACTGTACAGTATATACTCTTGGGCGCCATCGCTCTCATTCTTTAAGTCCCCCTTGTTCACATCTGGCAGCTGTCAATTTGCCTCCAACACTTTTCCTTTCACTTTTTCCCCATTATGCAGATAGGGACAAAATTGTTTGGTGAATTGGAACGCGCAGGGTTAAAATTTCACCTCACAACATAGCCTATGACGCTCTCGGGGTCCAGACGTGTGACTGTGCCAAATTTTGTGGCTGTAGCTGCGATGGTGCGGATGCCAATCCCGGACATACACACCCACATTGAGCTTTATATATTAGATGTCATAATGAGAAATGTAGCCAAAATGTCGTATTTATCTCAAAATAGCTTCACCACACATAAAATGAGACCTCACACAGCTCTATCGATGTAAAAATAAAAACGTTACAGGTCTCAGAAAAAGGAGATACAAATTAATTTATTTTTTGGTTGTTTTTTTTGCTCAAAAACGAAAAAAAAAAAAAAAAAAAATCAACCAGTCAGGAAGAGATTAAATGCAGTTTTTTATGAACTGTCCATATGCCATGACAGTAAGAAGTAATACGTACCGAGGTTAACTCTGGGCAGGGCTATAGAATGCCAAATGATTCTCAGATTGGACACCAGAAGCCTCCCTGCAAAAAAACAACAACAACAACAACACATAGTTATCAAAGTAAATTTATAATACAACCATTCTGAAGGAGAACGATGTTCGGTAACACCAATAAGAAAAGGAAAAAAAAAATCGTAAATTTTAATTATTTTTGAAAGATACCTCTGTCTCCATTGTTCCCCTTGGTGTCTTCAATAGAGTCTAAGCAGTCTATCAGAGCTTCTCCTGGTCTCATCTTCATCTGCCTGAAATACAGAGCCCAATGATTACTATCCACAGATAATAAGGGAGATAAAAGTGATCAGGACATGATAATCGTGCTATATAGGACATATTCCTACATGAAACTGACTTCTCATACATGGCAAATGGTTTAGTGCCCACGAGCTGTGGTGTGATCAGACCATGTCCCTGCACGGTGAGACACAGCCACTACACAGTGCACAGCAGGAGCACATTTATAAGATTATCTCAGCACAGGAACATTTTATTTAAACATCCAATTGTGCAAATTATTATTATTCCAAGATCTATTGATTGGTTTGTTCGTGGGAAAACCCCTTTAAGGCTGGAGTCACACTGGCGAGGAATACGGGAGAGTGAGAGGCGCAAAAAGCACGCATTAGACACGGACAAATGATTTTCTATGGGGTCATTCGCACCAGGCGTATATTTCTACTCCGTATCCTACGCTGCGTGCCACTCGCAGCATGCTGCGATTGTCAGCGTACTACGGCCGTAGTACCCCAATGCAAGTCTATGGGTGCGCAAAAAATACGGATTACACACGGAATACACGTGTGACCTGCGAGCAATAAGTAGGTCTTTTGGCTGGTGAACAGGAAATGGGTCAATCCATCATCAGGAAGCCTAGACATGCAAATGAGGGCCAAAAACGCTCCAGACATCCAGGAAGTCCGCCTCCACGGAGTACAGCAGCAGCATGGCGTCCACATATATTAATGTAGAGATGCTCATTGTGCTGGTGCAGGAGCGTCCAGAAATATGGGACCCACGCGACGCAAACTATGCGAACCGCACAAGAAAGGAGGCGTCATGGAGGCGCATCTGTCGCCAGATGTACCATGACTTTGGTGACAGACCACGTGATGAGCAGCATAAAATTCGTAAGTGCAACCATAAAAATATCATTAACCTCAGCGTGCGCTCTCAAATGAATCAACAGTCAGCACCCCCCCTTCCTGGCCATGTAGTTTTATTAGCCTCATGAGGCCGTTACATTAGGATGTGACACGTGGCTTCACACAGCCATAATTAGGGGTTAGGCCACAAGCTCCTCATCCTCCTAGCCACTAAAATTAGTTGCAGTGGAGCTAATGAGACCCTGGGTATCGGCCCAATTACATGTGCCACCATGGGTACAACGCACACCCCAGAAGGCCCCATGCCTAGACTACTTTTAGAAAATGTGACCTCTCAATTATTTGATTTTTACAATCTTTCCTGTCAAATTGCAGTGGAAGATGTGATGAAACGGTGGAGAAGTATCCGGGACCAGTACCGCCGGGAATGACAGCAGCGGTCCAGGAGTGGTGATGCTGGCCATGTAAAGCGGAAATATATATATTATGACCGGCTGAACTTCCTCACCCCAATTCTGGCTCTGAGACCGTAAGTACATACCTCACACCACATGACACAAAAACATTACACAAATACTTTACAGGGACAAAAATATAGATGTATTTTTGCCTCTGTTCTATTTCCTAACAGAACTCAATCCAACCTTACGGATCGAGGAACGGCCTCAGAGGCAGAGCCCATTATAGATCCTGTAGGGGAGGAGGTGGCTGGCCCATCTTCTACCCCTACAAGAAGGATGGCTGAAGAGGAGGCTTCACCTGAACACACAATGGCTGCCCTACCCAACACACCACCAGGACGGTCTGCTGCTGCCACCTCACCCATCCTGGAAGAGCCGGGCAATGTGAGCAGCAGCCCAACTGCCCAGATCAGGTCCTCCCCACAGGCTGCTGTAGCCTCACGGCGTATAAGAAGAAGGCGCCATGTCACCATTCAAGAGAGCAGGACCAATGTGGACACAGGGGTGATGAATTATCCCGAGTCACTGCAGATGATGGTGAGGAGGCCTATGCATGTAGCCTCACCCTTTATCTCCGTGCCCTTACCTGTGAGGTCAGGCTCCGTATTAGGGGATGTATTCAGATCCTGCTTGATGCAAGCACCCCCCCCCAATACCCCATATGAGGTGTTTGAATTTCTGGAGAGGTGGCAGCTCTCACCAAGAAATTTAATGCGCATGAGACCATCCACACAGATGCGTGCTCAAGCAGGGTCTGAACAGCCCCTAATACGTGGGCCAACACCTCAAGCCCTTCCTCCCCCTACCCATCCTTCTATTCCGCAGCCCCAAATGTCTTACTCAAGCCAACCCCACCAATATGGCCACTTGTACCCACCCAGTGTTGGAGGCTGGTCCCAACCTGGTTGGGGACGATCTGGCTATCTTGGTGGGTATGAGCCACGGGCCTACCAGAGCCAACCAGAAGCCCCTCACCATCAGCATTACTCTGGCCAGTATCACCAACAGGCCCAGGAGGCTGGACAACTGCAGCATCATGGACAACAGTATGGCCCCACACAGGGCGATGTTGGCCACAATGTCCAGCAGCACCCACAGGCTGATCCTCCACGTTTCCCTTCCCCTACAAATGAGGATTTATGATACCAAAGTTTGGAGATGTCCAGTGACATGTCACTGGTGCTTCTAATCTCGTTAAAAAAAAAGGTGTTCTCCTTCACCAAAATGTATCACATAATTTAACACTCACATTTTTACACATTGTTTTCCGAACATATGAAACAATCCATCATGACAGGCAACGCTACCTCACGCCTTTCACACAGATATTACATGTGTGTAGAAAAGAGAATATTTAAATGCGCTATACTGTTAAATGAAAGGATGAAAATACACTACTCACTTGCTAACGCATAGGAAAGGCGTGCTTGCCTTAGTTAAGTATTCACCTTTTTGGTTAGCAAGCTCTAGTAAGACAATTCGAGGCGACCAGCATTCAGAAGATCACGCTCTCTCTTTGTCTTAACAAGTGAGTTTTGTATTTTCATCCTTTCCAGTATAGCATGCTTAAATATTGGCTGTTCTACAGACAGGTAATATCTGTGTTAAAGATGTGAGGTAGCCTTGCCTGTCACGGTGGACTCTTTCTATGATTGTATAACATTATGAGGAAATGTGAGTGTTATCTTGTTGACTTTATTTAGGTGATGGAGGTCACCTTTTGTTGCCTAATCAAGGTTACTGTAGGCATGCAGCAATGTTGTTATTGCATAATGTTTGGAGAATTTTGTTTATGTAATGTTATTATGGTTACACCAAGTTAAAGAAGGCACAAAGGGTCATTTTGGCCATTGCCAAATTTGTGTTATGGCAAAATTATGTTTGCCTTTAAGCAAAACAAACCAAAAAAAAGACAAAACTAAAAATTTGTCTACTCTAGTTAACGTCTCTGTGTGATTTTTAAAAATCCCTCACAACATACTAACATACACCAACCAATGCAAGGAAACACTCATAGAATCATTAAGGCTTGAGTAATATATATTTAGACACACTTAACTAAACAAATTATAACATAGACAAAGCATTCTCTTGCCAAGAAGTTGCCCCCTCAGGTGAGATAAAGTAATTGGTGAAAATATCACGCACTTTGAGACCAGAGAGCGGTCTACGCTGAGGGTTGATAGGTGGTCTCACCCTGCGCACATTGTCCGGCCTACGCACAACACCATCAGAGGAGGAACAATCATGTATCCTGGTGAAGTTATGCAGAACAACACAGGCTTTCACAACTTCATTCACATTTTGCTCACTCAACTGAATGGCAGACTGGAGTACCCGCCATTTGGCACAAAGAATCCCAAAGGAACACTCCACCAGTCGCCTAGCACGTGATAGGCGCAAGTTAAAAATTCTGCGCCTGTGGTCAAGGTTGCGCCTGGGATATGGCCTCATGACATTGCGTGATAACTGAAAGGCCTCATCTGCCACAAGGACATAAGGGACTGATTGTTCGGGGGAGCCTGGTAGCTGGCGTGGTGGTGGTAGATCCAACTGGTTGGTGCGTAGCCGCCGACCCATTATGGAAGTATTGAAGACTCTAGAGTCTCCCGTCCTTCCATAAGCCCCAATGTCAACAATTATAAACTTGTATTGAGGGTCTACCAGAGCCAACAATACAACAGAAAAGTATTGTTTATAATTGAAGAATTGGGAGCCTGAGTTCGGCGGCTTGCGCACCGATATGTTTGCCATCCAGGGCCCCAATACAATTTGGAAACTGGCAGTCCTCCTCAAAGTCCCTTGAAATCCTTAACCAGTCTTCCATCCTGGGCTCGGGTAGGACCACTTGATGGAGTCTTGTCCAGATTTGTGCACATGTAGACCTCACTATGCCTGAAATGGTTGACTTTCCAATGAGAAACTCATGGTGGAGGGCGGCATAAGACAGGCCAGTGGACAGGAAGCTGTAGAACAACAGAAATAGTAAAGTTTAGAATGGCTTACCTGAAAAAAAAACAGTTACATGCCGACCAAACTTGGTAGGAAATGAGAGAACAACACAAACATATTTGGGGGCACAATTACTAAGTGATATGCAGGACATATTAGATGTAACATTCTGCTGTGTCAGGTGAAACATATTTTGAGTAAGATGAGGGTATTACGCTTTGTCCAAGAAGGGCACAATACATAAATTAACACACACATTATGAACATAGAGAATGTGGTTGTGTAGTACATACCGTATTGTGAGTAGAAGTCGCTCCTCTGCAGATATCGCTTTGCGCATCCTTGTGTCCTGAAAGGTGATCCCAGGGCGCACTGTCTCCAAGAGGCGATCAAATGTGGAAATGCTCATACGACAGTACTGGTAAAATTTCTCCGGATGCTCCCGCAGAGACGAATACAGGCGGTGAAAATGACCTCTTGTGAGTCGTTGCCTCAAAAGTGGATGGACCCACATGCGTCTCCTCCTCCGCGGATCCACTATCACAGGATATGGTTGGCCAAAGCGCCGTGACAAAAGCAAGGTAAAGAGAACCTGCTCTGTTGTATTGAATGTCAGACCCTCTGCCATGCTGCACAAAGAACACCAACACACCTCGTGAAAGCAAGGTGACAAATGGTCAGAATGGAGGCAGCCACCTGTTCCTGAGCCAATAAATAGGGTGCAGGCTAATGATTTAAATAGTTTGCAGGCCTCAAAACCGTTAAATGTCCATTTTGCAAGGCTGCGAGAAAATCTCGCCATACGGATTGCATAGGATTACATACGGATACACACATGCGCAAAATACGCGACCTCACCTTGCTTACGGATGACCTACGGACCACTATTTAGTGGTGATTCATCCGTATTACGCATGTAAAATACGGAGCGTATTTTGCGCAGGTTAGTGTGACTCCAGCCTAAGTCTCCTCACTCTGACATGCCAGGCCTGGCTTGTCACTCTCCACTAGAAGAAACCTTAACCCCCTAGATCCCAGTCTTAAGCTTCTCACGCAGCCAAATCAGATCTCATACTTTGCACCGACGAGGGGCAACACAGCAAAACATTGTGTCTGCAAATTAAAATTCTGGTTTGGCTTTTGCCCTAAGTCATATGGCAAGGCTCGTTAAAGGTTTGATATTGACTTTTAGGGATCACTACTTCCAATAGGTGGCACTAGAGTTCTAGTCCTCTTCTGTGAAGAGGTAATTTTCATATTTAATTTCCCAGAGGAGCATGCACGGCCTATAAGTCTCCTCACTCTGACATGACAGGCCTGGCTTGTCACTTTCCACATGGAGAAACCTTACCCTTTAGATCCCTTGTTCTAGGTGCACACAGCATTCTTTATGTTCTGTAAAGCCTGCCCAACTTCAGATGTCCACCATTTACTA
Source organism: Dendrobates tinctorius (assembly GCF_039654945.1). Classification (NCBI taxonomy): domain Eukaryota; kingdom Metazoa; phylum Chordata; class Amphibia; order Anura; family Dendrobatidae; genus Dendrobates; species Dendrobates tinctorius. The sequence goes on along the minus strand of NW_027361810.1, from coordinate 41,526,822 downwards.
CCAACGTCTAATGACAATATGGACTTATGAAGAAGCACTTCCTTAAAGGCGCCCCTCAAACAAAACGGACAGGATAAGGGAAAGAAGGGAAGCAGCACTACAAATCATTTTCCAATGTGATTTTATGATCCAAGATACAAAATTTCAGCAACACTACAGCTTCCCTCAAGAATTGAGAATAGTTGATGAATGCTGTCTAAAGACAATCTGTGCATGCTCAGGGGGTACAGGGCAATAGCACAAACGAGAAGAGGTGGGTAGTGGTGTGGAGCGGATGACGGATGATGACCAGACCAGGAGGGGAGCGGTTGGAGATTGGACTACGTGGCTCTTCCGGATATTGTCACCGCCCATATGACTCCTCAATGTTTATCTGCATAGAAACGTCACCATTTTAAAACTTGATGTTGGTGTTTGAATTGCATCAGATTTGGCATACTGGGCCAATAAGATACACTGTCAGTTCACGCAATTAGGCTTGGGGTGGTTTATAGTCCAAAAACCAACCAGACAGGTACTGTTTAATGAAAAAAGCATAAACTTATTGTCTGACACTACACTGGTTTATCATGTGTACAAGCCCTTATCTCCACATCAGGGGATTTCACTGGCTATTTGAAGCTTCTTATTTCCTAGACGCCTAATAAGATTATCTACAAGGACAGTGGCTGCTGGTATGGAAACACCAATGTATTGTAACATAGAAGATATGCCCAGAAATTATGCGCTACCAACCCCAGACACCATTCCCAACGTCTTTATACGTAGCTGTATACGGCTGCAGTTTGTTTTAAATAATCTGTGGCTCCCTTGCCCTCCCAGGTCCGGCACGGAGTCTCTGATGCAGAATGCAGCCAAGGGGAATAGGTTTTCCAAAACTGGAAAACCCTTTTAATTCTTCACCACTTTCAAGACATTTGCTGTCAGTGAGTGACAACACTCTCGCTTACGTTGCAGCAATAGCCCGATTACGCGGCATCTGATGGAGCACACCACCATGTATATGGAAACTGCATGTGTATTGAGATGCAACAAGGCACTGTACACTTCTCCAGACGCAGGGCTACGGCTTGTGGACAAGATTTTGGACGGTAGCAAAATCTCAGTATCAGATTTGAACAAGCTTGTTCTATACATGAAGGCAGAATTAGACGGCCGTCCAACTCAGATCGCAACACAAAGCTCGGACTGGCCGTCCGCTCTCCTGACCCAAGCATGACAGCATGTATTTCTATGCAGCCGTCACACTCCAGCCAGAAGAGCCGCCAGTCATTCCGAGCATTGCGTTGCCATCCTCGTCTGAGTTGTTTGGCCATCTGACTCTTCCCTAAGAGTGCCGCTGGCTGTGTTATACAGCTGCCACCCAAATCTAACTGCTGCTGCTGAAGCTGGCATTGCTGCTGTAAGTTGTTGTGATGACATCCCTTAAAGGGTATGTGCACACCATGTCTTTTATACGCCAGCAATTGTTTCCTTTTTGCTATAAGCATACGCTTCAAGAAAATGCTGGATTTTTTTTAACATCTTTAGTGGTGTTTTCTTTTTTTAATTTCATATATAAGACAGTGGCAGCTACCAATTGGGTGCTAGAAGAATGTACCGGCCAATTTTTTTTTTAGCACTTCACACCTTTCAAAGCCTGAAGAGGTTAAAAGATATGACAAAAGATGGAACACGCATACAGCAAGTGGTTTTGACACTGCCATGCACTATTGTTCATTTTATTCAGTGCTTTCTTTCTCAGGATCTCTCCAGAAATAATCTGCCTAAGGCCGGGGGCAACTACAATACGAGAATCTCGAATTAATACCCGGCACTGCTGCCGACACTCAGGAGCGGAGTGTGCGGCTGCATGTATTTCTATGCAGCTGAGCGCTCTGATCCCGAGTGCCGGGTATTGATGCATGAGTTTCTCGCATAGACCCCAGCCTATGGCCTACTTCCCACGTCCATTCTTTATGTCCGTATGCAATCCGTTTTTTTAAGGGTCGCAAATATGGACATGCACACACCCATTGTATTCAATGGTGGTGCGCACATGTCAGTTTTTTCACACGACCATGTGTCAGTTTTTTTGCGCAGCACTGACAAAATGATTGCCGCATACATGCACTGATGACACACACATGATCAGTGAGGCTGTGCTGGCAGCACCTCATTCTCCCATGGTTTTCAGCATGGACGTTCGTATCATGGCACCATCCAGGTTGAAAACCACATATCACACAGATGGATGACGGTGTGGGACAGTATGGCTTACCTGTACTTTGGACAGGTGAGATATATGGTTTATTTTATTTTTTTATTTTTTTTACAGGGGACTTGGGCATCGGTGGATTAGGCGTAAGGTGAGTATAACTGTGTTGTTTATTTTTAAATAAATGTCTAAAACAAGGTGTTGATTTTCATTTCATAGGACTTTATTCTGGGTGTGTCTTTTTTACAATAAGGCCGGGGTCACACTGGCGAGGAATACGGCCGAGTGAGAGGCGCTAAAAGCACGCATTAGACACGGACAAATGATTCTCTATGGGGTCCCTCGCACCAGCCGTATATTTCTCATCCGTATTCTACGCTCCGTGCCAATCGCAGCATGCTGCGATTGTCAGCGTACTACGGCCGTAGTACGCCAATGCAAGTCTATGGGTGCGCAAAAACAACGGATTACACACGGACCACACATGTGACTTGCGAGAAATACGCACCAGGTGTCTTTTAGCAAAGCCGGCAATTCAGTGCGCTTTACAGTAAACTCACACTGACAGGTTTAATAAAGAAACGAAAGAATAGATATAGACACATAGAATACATATATATATATATATATATATATATGCATTCTATGTGTATATATCTATTCTTTGGTTTCTGTTAGAAACCCTGTCATAGGGCTCCATTATATGTCCATTTTGCAAGCCTGCGAGAAAATCTCGCCATACGGATGCCATACGGATTACATACGGATGCTGACATGCGCAAAATACGCGACCACACCTTGATTACGGAGCACTGTTTAGGGGCCATTCATCCGTATTACGCATGTAAAATACTGACCGTATTTTGCGTCGGTTAGTGTGACCCCGGCCTATGAGTATGGGGTTAGTGATTACTAACCCCTGGGCTTGATGTCACCTGACAATACAAAGCTGACATCATTCCCAACCCTATTACCCCACTTACCATCGCACTAGAACAAATGGGAAGGGTGAGGCTAAGCACCAGATTTGGCCTATCTTATGGATGCACCACTTCTGAGGCGGCCGAGGGTTGATGTTGGGAACGTGTGGGTAGGCAATATCTCTGACTCCTTCTGAGGGTACTAATATTACTCCACGGCTGTCTGTTTAGCCTTTGCTGGTTTGAATTTATAGGGGAATCCAAAAGTCATTTTTTTTCTGGGGTCCCCTGTAAATTCACCAGGAAAGATTATTCAAACAGCTGTGAGCTGTTATTAATAGCCGGGGAACCTTATGGGGTATTGTCCATTGTCCCAGGTTATTAACATCAGCCCCCAGCTGTGGGCTTTCCCACTGCTGGTTATGAAATTTGCGCAGCAGCCCAAGCCGGTCTTTTTTATTTAATGATTTTACACAGGAGTGACACAGCTGTCACACGGATGTAACACATGGACAGCAAACACGGATTACACACTGATGTCAGATATGTACAAGGATCTCACCAGTCCTGGTTTTTCCAATAGGCCGGAGTCACACTACAGCGAGATACGGCCGAGTCTCGCAGGTTAAAACCAAGCTCTGGCACCGGCACTCCGGAGCGGAGCGTGCAGCTCCATGTACTGCTGTGCGGCTGCACGCTCCACTCAAGAGTGCCGGTGCCAGAGCTTGGTTTTAACCTGCGAGACTCGGCCGTATCTCGCTGTATTGTGATCCCGGCCATAAAGGAATCACCAGGCGTGTGAAGGAGGCCTAAAAAGAAGCAAACGCTCATACCCAAAGAGGGCCTGTCACAGGATCAAAAGTGTTTGAGTTTTGCTTTTAAAGACCATAAAAATCATCGCTAAATAAAAAGGCCCATATCTCTAGACTTAAAAAAAAAAAAAAATAGAATACTCAGGGGAGCAGCAGGAATAAACCAAGAGTAGAAGTTGGGAATGGGGTATTGGTGATATTGTCATTGCAGCCAGGACCCTACTATTGAAGCCACCATGTCTGCCATGTTCGCACATCATTATAATATGGCTCACATAGGATATAAAATCAGAAAAAATCACAGAAAACAAAAAAACAGCCTTACCAACTCCAGGCCAGTTACCAATGCACAATTACTATATGGCAGCGTCTTATACAAGCGATCACTGGTTCAAGTCCCCTAGGAGGACTAATAAAAAAAATTACATATATATATAGCATTATATAAAAATATAAATATTTATTTAAAAAGTACATATCTCCCTACTTTCTGCAGAACATTATGAAAATGTAAAATAAGTCGCATATTTGGTATCGGCGTGTGGGTAACTCTCTGCACTAATAAAATACTGACATCATTATCCCACACACTGTATGTAAAAAAATTAAATAGAAAATGACGGCTTTGGGTTTTGATTTTTTTTGGTTTTTTTGTTACTCCTTCTTCCAAAAACTGGAATAAAAAAGGAACCAGAAAGTCCTGTGGCCCCCACAGCTCTATAGACCGAGGAGAGGGGCCCCGGGGGCCAGTCCCGGGCTGAGGCTGGAGCAGCTGCTTGTAAACATGACAAAGGGTTAATGAAGTTTACTTTCACTACAAACAATCACATGACCAAATGCAAGCGTCACGTGACCTCTGCCCCAAGTCATGCTGCGACTTGTAGTACTACACAGCCAAGGCTTTTCCATAGGATGCACTTACTGAGGCGATATATCAAAGCGGACATCCCGGTCCTCCCACAGGGCGTCCAAGACGGACAACATGCTGCGCTCCGGCCTGTACGGACTGAAGTGGACACACAATGGAGCAGCTCCGGTTACCAAGGCGACCGGATAGTCGTGAGCAAGCCAGGGGGACGAGTTCCGTACAGCGCATGCGCTCAGCCTAGCAGCGTCTGACGCATGCGGGATAGAAGTTTTCAGGCGCATGCGTAGTGAAGCCTGGCTGCTTCCAACAAATGTTGAGGAGGGGGAATCATGATAGTGAGCACATGATCAGCCGCTTATGTTTTTGTAGTCACATAGAGGGACTGCAGACTTTTCAGCCTGGACAACCCCTTTAATTATAGTACTATAGATTTTTTTTTTTCCCAATCCTGTTCTTTTTTTTTAAACACTTTCTTTTGCAGGTGTCAGAAACAGAGGGATAGCCTGTATTTCATAAAGGGACTGTCTGCCATGTTTTATTCTCTATTAAACGCCCTGGCATTGTCCAGAAGTAATATATCTAGTCACCTGCTGATGCCGTTCATAGTGTGACCCCGGTGCCCCGCAGGCCTCTGACCCTTCTTTTTTGATATGGACATTATGGGAACACTAGTAGGGGGATATTCAGGAGCAGGGAGCACACTGGGGAGCTGTCAACCATGCTATGAGCTTGGATATAGTTTACAAGTTTATTCCCCTAAAAAAAAATCCAATTATTCCCCTGTGGAGACATGGGAGGTTGGCAGGCGCCACGGTCCGCTAGCCGAAACTGCAAGGACCAAGGATCGTCCCGCCGAACGCCTGCTCTCCTTTTAACGTGGTTATAATGATGGTTAATTAAGATACAATGCTGTGTCTCCACACCCCTATTTATCCGATAGGGGATAATTTGCTTATTGCTGGGTCCGACCACCAGACCTCCTAGCGAGCCCTTGTCCTGAATTGAGTGGAGACGTTTGTGAAAGAAATATATCATCGTATAATATCAGTAAAATACTAGCTACAGAAGAAGTTGACCACTACTTGGACTTCTTTTCATACCCCTCGCCTGGCCCCCAGAAAATAATGAAGCTTACTGTAGGGCTCATACCCATATGTGAGAAAAAAAAATGTTCCAATATCAGCACCGAAAAAACGGACAAGTGTCATGCGATATTTTTTTTAAACGGAACATGCATATGTAATCCGTATGCAGTGCGTTTTTTTTTTCTCTGGAACTATTATTCTACAATCATTTACCAGACCATTTACAGTGTTCTATGCCGCAGGTAAGGTATCTGTAAGAATCGGATGGCATACACATGGTGCGAGTGCTGTGCGATTTCTTTTCTCGCATCCATTGACTTGCATTGGTGAGTCTCGTCCGAGATACACAGCATGCTGCGGTTTTTTTTCTCAGTCCGATTTAAGCTGGTCAGAGTGCAATCCAATTTTTTTTCTCGGATTGCACTCGTCCATTTTTCTCGCAAATGAGTATGAGCCCTTATACTCGCATCCTGTGCTTGCACCATTCCCGCGATGTTGGCACTCTGTCTCCCGATGCTCCTCTGGCGGTTGTCGTGACACATGACAAAGGCACTCAATGAATGTTGGTGTCACTGTCTCCGCTTCCTGTCAAATTGAGAATGAAGAGGAAGTCAGAGATCAGCTGCAGTCCGGACTTCCTCTTCATGTTTGATTTGTCCGATGGCGGGGACAGTAATGCCAGCGCTGATTGGGCGACGGCATCACATGTCGCAACACCACACTCTAGCCCGGGAGGTGGGCATAGGTTTTATCATTTTTTGGGGTCAATCATTTGAATCAAATAGTGGACAGCACCTTTAAGGCTGCATCCAAATGACTGTCGCCACACAAAGGATATAACATCTTCCCACTCTTATTGCAGGGACTCAGAACCTCGGGGGGGGGTCTCCTGGAAGACTACTGAGAGCTGTCAAACTTAGCTCCTGGATCCTGAGTTTCAAAGGGGATAGCAAATGGTTTGTAACTGGACAGAGTATTTCCTACTGACTGTATAGAGAGCAAAGGGGAGACACAGAATATTTGAAATGCCACGACTTAGCCCATCATCCATTCACAAACAGCAATTTTTAAATGGGTCAATCCCGGTCATCCTGGAAATATGATCCTATGGTCAGGACTATAAGGCTGTGTGCACACGCTGCGGTTTTTGCTGCGGTTCCACTGCGGTTTTGGCCGCAGCAGAACTGCAGCAGTTTTGCAGACAGTGTACAGTAGCATGTTATCCTATGTGATTTACATTCTGCTGTGCACACGCTGCGGATTTTTAACTGCGGAAAAGCTGCGGTTTTGAATCCGCAATAAGCATTGACATGTCAATTGTTTCTGCGGATTCTGCTGCGGTTTGCCACCTATTCCATTGTCCAGGTGGCAAACCGCAGGCCAATCCGCAGGTAAAACCGCAGGTCATTTTACCTGCGGTTCCGCAGATAAGATTCCGCAGACCAATCCGCAGCGTATGCACATAGCCTAAAAAGCTGGGTGGCAAGAAAAATTGTTCACATGTGGGAGCTGTGTATGCTGATGTGATCCATAACTCATTTATCCTTCCCTTAAGGAAACAGAAGATAACTGTAGATGGAAACGTTTAGATATTTCTGTTATTTCTCTCTTTTTGTTTTATAACTATTTTGCATCATTGTGTCGCTTTATTTTTACCCTTTTTATATCTTTTATTGTAAGCACTATATATTTTTATATTGAAGTTTAAAATCTTTAATAAATTTGATCCTTGTATGCGTCAAAGAATCCATAGCCTTACAGAGAGTTATGACACAAGTTATAGTAGATAAATAGATAAAACTGTAGGTTTATTGTCGATGCGTTTCAGAGTCCACTGACTCCTTCCTCAACTACACAAAAATAGTGATTTATGCTCACTTTATAGATAAAACACAGGTTGAGAGTTGGATTGAGTGAGAGGAGGTAAATTAACCCTTGCAGGTGCACCCCACGTCGCGTATTGAGAAGTGTGTACGTGACAGTGGTCATGCTCGGTCTCCACTCCATTCATTATTTATAAGACCGCTGAAAATAGTCGAGCGCTGTACTTGGCTGTCTCATAGAAAATGAACCTCCTCTCAATTCAAAACAGGGATTGCAGAGCCCCAATATCAGGGTTCCAAAGCTCCAGTCTTGAGATCAATGGTGATCTCAGCAGTTAGACTATCGGCAATCAGCAATTTATGCCCTATTCTGTGGATAGAGGAACAGTTTTTTGCATGCAACTGTGGCGCCCCTGAGGCTCAGTCGCCACAGAGGTACTGCACCTTCTCCTAAGGTGTAGTGCCCCACCATCAAGGTAAGGTGGGAACTCCTCTCCACACTCCAACCCTCGCACCCCACACAACAGGGTAGTTCTGCACAACCACATTGCGGCTCAGTGCTTAGAGAGTAGCAGAGCACCTCTGGTGGTTCCCTGCATGGAACACTGGATGTGCTGGGAGGTGGGTGGAGTTGAGATATATAAGAGTGGGAAAGTGTAGGATTTGGGGGTTCAGTCTGACAGAGGGTCAGTGAGGAAGGAAGCAACTCGGGAGTAGTGGGGATCCCTGGAAGGAGGGATGGAGGAAGGAGTGCTGCAGCTGCCTCAGTGATCTGAGCCAGCTGGCACGGGAAAGGAAAAGGAGAAAGACGTAGAACTGCAACCTAAGCTTCCATAAGAGAGAGAAGGATCAGTACGGAACGAAGGAGTAGGAGAACAGAGGAGATGTGGGTTGGAAGAGGAACCCTGCCTATAGGTTCTCAGCGCAAGGCCGGGGCCCGGTCACCGAGGTTGTATGGACACTTATGGTTCTGCAGCAGACACCGGTGGAGTAGTTGGCTGTAAATGCACTACTCCCGTCTAAGACTTGGGGCACAACAGCAACACGGATAGAGAGCCGGGACTTAGGAGTATCAATACAAAAAGGATGGGGGAACAAGAGGCGCAATAGTGCCCTATCACTAGTGACACTACGATGTGAGTGGTGTAATGCAGTTCCACTCACCTATTCCAGTTGTGTGACCCACAACTGGCTTGAAGACATAACACAGTATCAGCTGCTGCAGGACCTCCACCGACCACTCCAAAGTGGAAAAACTGCCAGAGAATATGGGAAGCAAAATGTGCCACAGTCCGCGCTGCTGAATCCACAAAATCACCTAGGATGCAAGACGTAGTAACAAAGTACTTCTTTATTCCTTCCTACGCGTTTCGGCGCCCTTCCTGGCACCTTCCTCAGGGATATCCCTGAGGAAGGTGCCAGGAAGGGCGCCGAAACGCGTAGGAAGGAATAAAGAAGTACTTTGTTACTACGTCTTGCATCCCAGGTGATTTTGTGGATTCAGCAGCGCGGACTGTGGCACATCTTGCTTCCCATATTCTCTGGGACTTAGGAGTAGAGAGTCCCCGAAGCAGGCTACAGCTGTCTGCCATACAAGTAGAGTTCTTGAGAACATCGGACAAGAGGAACTCCAGAGTGCCACGGTACTGGAGCGCTTCGCACTTTAAGGCGCAATAGAGGAGTCGTTCAGGAAAGGTACATGTTGGCGGAGTGTTGGAGAGGAGCTTTCCATCTGGCCTGGATGTTGGCTGAGTCTCTGACCCGGAGGACACGGCCCGGAGGCAGACACCCTTGTGTACCGCAGACTGTGAGTAAAGCTTTGGAGCTGCAGGCATTGGTGTCCTCCATTCATTCTTGCGCCAACCCGCTCAGCACCACTACATCTGGGTACCATCCTTTACACTGCCTGTGCCTTTCCACAACCATTGCAACTACACTGCCCTGGGACATCAGCCCTACCTGTGGGGAGCTGTACCATCGCTGCTGCATCATACCATCTGTCCTAGAGGATCTGTCTGCAGCGTCGGCTTAACACCTCCCTTGCCGAGCACCACAGGTGGCGTCACGAACTATTCCATTTCATTAACTACATATACTTCCATTACTTGGGCGCCCAGGGCCACGGACCGGGTCACCGCCGCTGTGACACGTTCCCCTGACACCGGCCCGGTACCGAGTACCCCACCGCCCTGGGAGGGCGACCCAACTTGGCGTCACGAACAGGATGCCATCTGGTTCTGTGTGCCTAAGATTTATTGGACTTTATACTTTTGAAAATGTGCAGAAGACCTGATTTGATGGACTGTAAAATGGACCTTAGAAATGGCCGCTGGTGCGGAGAAGAAGGGCGTGAAGAGATAGGAGGTCCTAAGAAAAGACCGCGAAGAGTCCTGGGCCTCCCCTGCCTGAATTACTATGTGACAGCAACATGGCCCACCCCCAGAAGGGTCCGTATACTGGCTTGGTATGGAGGCGCTGGAAGAAGACGCCGCCCCCGGAAGGAGGGGCAGAAGAAGCCAGTGGCGGAAAAGGGGCCGAGGCAAGAAGAAGAACGCCATTTTGGAGAGTGAGGGAAGGAGGCCTGGAGAGCGCGCTGAGGTTGAGTCGGATCTCCCCGGCGCCATGGCTGAAGGCTCCGACCCCGTAGTGGAGATGAACCGCCAGCAACTGGAGGACGAAATTGCCCAGCTGACGCGCCGCCTGCCACTGGGGCAGGAAGCACTTTGGACATTGAATCTGCAGCGCGCCCAGGAGGGGCCTACACCTGCGGTACCCGCGACACCGGTACCAGCCGCTGCAGCACCGGACCCTCCCCGGCAGACCCTGTGGAGCGGGTGACCGCTGCCATGTCACCGGCAGCGTGCCTTGTTCCAGTTCTGCCGCAACCACCAGAGGAGTTGTACACAGCCCAGGGAGCTGAAGCGGAGGAAAGGAAGCCCCTGCCCGGACCTGACGCGGCTGCGCAGGTCCCGCCAGTGACCCTCGCAGAGCCGGAAATGCCAGTGGCTCCACCGCTGTCCCCGGTGTCCCACCATTAACAACATACACTCACTGGCCACTTTATTAGGTACACCTGTCCAACTGTGTGTTAAGACTTAATTTCTAATCTGCCAATCACATGGCGGCAACTCAGTGCATTTAGGCATGTAGACATGGTCAAGACAATCTCCTGCAGTTCAAACCGAGCATCAGTATGGGGAAGAAAGGTGATTTGAGTGCCTTTGAACGTGGCATGATTGTTGGTGCCAGAAGGGCTGGTCTGAGTATTTCAGAAACTGCTGATCTACTGGGATTTTCACGCACAACCATCTCTAGGGTTTACAGAGAATGGTCCGAAAAAGAAAAAAAATCCAGTGAGCGGCAGTTCTGTGGCCGGAAATGCCTTGTTGATGCCAGAGGTCAGAGGAGAATGGGCAGACTGGTTCGAGCTGATAGAAAGGCAACAGTGACTCAAATTGCCACCCGTTACAACCAAGGTAGGCAGAAGAGCATCTATGAACGCACAGTGCGTCGAACTTTGAGGCAGATGGGCTACAGCAGCAGAAGACCACACCGGGTACCACTCCTCTCAGCTAAGAACAGGAAACTGAGGCTACAATTTGCACAAGCTCATCGAAATTGGACAGTAGAAGATTGGAAAAACGTTGCCTGGTCTGATGAGTCTCGATTTCTGCTGCGACATTCGGATGGTAGGGTCAGAATTTGGCGTAAACAACATGAAAGCATGGATCCATCCTGCCTTGTATCAACGGTTCAGGCTGGTGGTGGTGGTGTCATGGTGTGGGGAATTTTTTCTTGGCACTCTTTGGGCCCCTTGGTACCAATTGAGCATTGTTGCAACGCCACAGCCTACCTGAGTATTGTTGCTGACCATGTCCATCCCTTTATGACCACAATGTACCCAACATCTGATGGCTACTTTCAGCAGGATAATGCGCCATGTCATAAAGCTCGAATCATCTCAGATTGGTTTCTTGAACATGACAATGAGTTCACTGTACTCAAATGGCCTCCTCAGTCACCAGATCTCAATCCAATAGAGCATCTTTGGGATGTGGTGGAACGGGAGATTCGCATCAGGGATGTGCAGCCGACAAATCTGCGCCAACTGTGTGATGCCATCATGTCAATATGGTCCAAAATCTCTGAGGAATGCTTCCAGCACCTTGTTGAATCTCTGCCACGAAGAATTGAGGCAGTTCTGAAGGCAAAAGGGGGTCCAACCCGTTACTAGCATGGTGTACCTAATAAAGTGGCCAGTGAGTGTATACTTCCATTACTTGGGCGCCCAGGGCCACGGACCGGGTCACCGCCGCTGTGACACGTTCCCCTGACACCAGCCCAGTACTGAGTACCCCACCGCCCTGGGAGGGCGACCCATAACCCTTTAATGGTATAAAACCCTTTAAACATAAAATAAATGATACAGCAATAACATGGAATTGTAAGCTGAGTACACCAGTCTCACCAGTTCAAAAATATCTAGTTAAAAAGGTATACAGCTGTTGTGAAATCTGATGACAGATTTCAACTTACTTTAGAGGGGTTCTCAACCTTGGGCAATCCCTATCTGCTACAACAATCTCTTGATTACAAGCAGATCAGAGTGTTTTCCCTTTCTGAGAACACCAGCGATCGGCAGTATTTTGTGGGGTAAACTATTGGCAAGGCAAGTTCTTCATTTACGCAGCATCACCACAAGTGAAAATAATTGCCTATTAAATTCAATAGTATGTCTGTATTTTGCAGGAAGGGACAGCTCCACAGAGCAATACTTTCTATAATAGCTCTACCCGCACCCCTCTTTTAACTCAGAATTCTATCATAAAATAATTGAAAAACTGTTTCTTAAACTCTTAAATTCTTACACCAGAGGAACTTAAAGGGGATGTACACTTCTGCACAATCTCTGCTTAAAGTGGTTGTCCACTACTAGGATAACCACTTCTTGATCAAAATGTTTGGCCTCCATAAAATAATAAAGCCTATACTCATGACTCGCCCCCAGAGGCCGTGGGGTACTCGGTGCCAGGCCCGTTGACTACAATGGGAGATGTCACAGTGGCGGTGACCCGGTCCGTGGCCTCAGGCGGTCAATGTAAAAGGGGTAGAGACAGAGGTGTATCTAGGGGTTCAGCTTAGGGGGCGAAAAGTTTGAGTGGGCCCCTAACCGGTAACCCTGATTACAACTCAGGTTGGCACACTCTAGTCGTGAGTATAGGGGAACCTCAGCAGATGACCACGCTGTAACTGAAAAAAAATCTCTATACAAAAAACAATACTGATATTACCGCCATATGGTGACCTCATAGTGGTAGATACCAGTCCTGCAGCATATACAAAAGTTTACTATACAGTTACATATGATAACTTACAGGAGAAGTTCTTTCTGATAATCGTTCACTTTTACATCTTACTCAGACCGACATGTCGACTTCTCCAGCCAAGACACATCTGCAGAGATTACAACAAAGACACATCTGACTTCTCACATTTCCAGCTTAGTACCCATCTATCTCCAGCCTGCACAAACTACTCACCCAATACTGAGCCGCTGCTGCCGTATGTGTCCCTATTACTGCACCTGATAACCCAATACTGAGCCGCTGCTGCCGTATGTGTCCCTACTATTGTACCTGATACCCCAATACTGAGCCGCTGCTGCCGTATGTGTCCCTATTACTGCACCTGATACCCCAATAGTGAGCTGCTGCTGTATGTGTCCCTATAACTGCACCTGATACCCCAATGCTGAGCCACTGCTGCCATATGTGTCCCTATTACTGCACCTGATACCCCAATACTGAGCCGCTGCTGCCGTATGTGTCCCTATTACTGCACTTGATACCCCAATGCTGAGCCACTGCTGCTGTATGTGTCCCTATTACTGCACCTGATATCTCAATACTGAGCCGCTGCTGCCGTATGTGTCCCTATTACTGCACCAGATACCCCAACACTGAGCCCCTGCTGCCGTATGTGTCCCTATTACTGCACCTGATAACCCAATACTGAGCCGCTGCTGCCGTATGTGTCCCTATTACTGCACTTGATACCCCAATGCTGAGCCACTGCTGCTGTATGTGTCCCTATTACTGCACCTGATATCTCAATACTGAGCCGCTGCTGCCGTATGTGTCCCTATTACTGCACCAGATACCCCAACACTGAGCCCCTGCTGCCGTATGTGTCCCTATTACTGCACCTGATAACCCAATACTGAGCCGCTGCTGCCGTATGTGTCCCTACTATTGTACCTGATACCCCAATACTGTGCCGCTGCTGCTGTATGTGTCCCTATTACTGCACCTGATACCCCAATGCTGAGCCACTGCTGCCGTATGTGTCCCTATTACTGCACCTGATGCCCCAATACTGAGCCGCTGCTGCCGTATGTGTCCCTATTATTGCACCTGATACCCCAATACTGAGCCGCTGCTGCCGTATGTGTCCCTATTACTGCACCTGATACCCCAACACTGAGCCGCTGCTGCTGCCGTATGTGTCCAATATTACTGCACCTGATACCCCAATGCTGAGCCACTGCTGCCGTATGTGTCCCTATTACTGCACCTGATACCCCAATGCTGAGCCACTGCTGCCGTATATGTCCCTATTACTGCACCTGATACCCCAATACTAAGCTGCTGCTGCCGTATGTGTCCCTACTACTGCACTTGCTGTGTGGTACAAGCGCAGGGATCCTCTAACTGCCTCACATAATAATGCCACCATTGTGCCCTTTACATAGCAGAATGTCTCTTGTGCCCTCACAGTAGCTCCCACACTGTATATAGGCCCCCATACTGTATGATGGCCCCCACAGTAGCTCCCACACTGTATATAGGCCCCCATACTGTATGAGGAACCCCACAGTAGCCTTTAAACTGTACTGTATAATGGCCCCCACATTAGCTCCCATGCTGTACAATGACCCCCGCATTAGATCATCTGCTGCATAATGACCCCCGCATTAGCTCATCTGCTATATAATGACCCCCGTATTAGCTCATCTGCTGTGTAATGGCTCCAAAATTAGCTCTCACGCTGTATACTGGCCCCGCAATAGCTCCCATACTGTATAATGACCCCTGCATTAGCTCTCACGCTCTATACTGGCCCCACACTAGCTCCCACACTGTATACTGACTCCTGCATTAGCTCATCCACTGGATAATGACTTCTGAATTAGCTGTAACACTGTATAATGACCACTGCATTAGCTCTCACACTGTATACTGGCCCAACATTAGCTCTTACACTGTATACTGGCCCAACATTAGCTCTCACGCTGTATAATGGCCCCTGCTGTAGCTCCCATGCCTTTGATTCTGGTCTCTGTCGGACCCTGTCTGTGGGCTACAACTTGCACAGTTCTGATATATAAGACAAAGAACAAAATAGAAGAAAATAGAAACCGCCAGTGGGTGCGTATAGAGGCCGGTGTATGGGTACAGCTCCCTGAATGTGTCCAGGTGACCCTAAAAGAAATACTCTTGTCTGGACAAGACCCCAAAGAGGGAACTGGAAAGAAAGAGGGAATTAGAAGAGAGGGAGGTAAAATATTATGCTGCACTTTACATCAGGGTCTTTTTTTGACCTCCCCATAAAATAAAGGTGTCTACTTCATTATTTTTGTACTTGCATTTGTGTATAGAGTTAATTATTCTGGGGCTGTGCTGCCAAGGCATCTGGCCTTCATGCCATTGGGCACGCTTGTTTTATACTCCATTTCTATATACTGTATTGTCCAATTTTATATGTATCACTAATAAAATATTGCTTTTTATGGATTTCTTGACTGCATGTGCTATTCTTGTTGGCCTTGGATTTTTTTGGCTATGTGATTAATATTACCCCTCACCCCCACATATATTATGTCTGGTATGAGTTTGCTTTACTAACAATTCTAGTGGCAGTTTCCTCCTAATAACACTCCACGTGGCATGTCCCTATCTCATAAAATTAGAATAATTAACAAAAAACACCTGCAAAGGCTTCCTATGTGTTTAAAAAGGTCCCTTAGTCTGTTTCAGTAGGCTCCACAACAGGGCCGGACTGGGACTAAAATTCAGCCCTGGCATTTGAAGTTACACAGGCCCACTAGTGACATGGTGACTATATAATATCTTTGTACACTTGTAGTTTACAAGAAGTGAGAGGAGATTAACACAACTATATAACATGTAGTCACAGCTGTGCCCAGTATTTCAGCTCAGTCCTATTTATTGCTTTTAGGTACAGTACTCCTCCCAAATCTCTGTCCCCTTTTGTATGCATGATTACAGAATTCCTGGCAGAACTGCTCTCTATTGGGCAACCAGACCCCCTGGTCATAGCCGCCCCTATCATACCTCCCAACTTTTGAAGAAGGGAAAGATGGACAAAGACTGCGGCGCGCATAGCCCGCCGCTGCAAATTTTGGCCGCACCCAGCCACACCCATTTCACAACTAGTCACACCCATGTCCACACCTAATCGCACCCATTTAGCACTGCTGATCACACTGACTGGTACTGAGGGCACAGTGGCTGGCATTATGGGCACACTGACTGGCACTAAGGAAGAGAGAAAACAGAGAGAGAGAGAAAAAAGAAAACAGAGCGAGAAAGAAAGGGGAAAGAAAGAACAGTGAGAGACAAAGAAAGAACAGTGAGAGACAGAGAAAGAACAGAGAGAGAAAGAAAGAGGGGAAAGAAAGAAAGAAAGAACAGAGAGAGACAGAGAAAGAACAGAGAGAGAAAGAAAGAAGTAAAGAAAAGAAAGAAAGAACAGAGAGAAAGAGAGGAAAGAAAAAGAAAGAAAGAGGGGAAGAACAGAGAGAGAAAAAAGAAAGAACAGAGAGAGAAAAAAGAAAGAACAGAGAGAGAAAGAAAGAACAGAGAGAGAAAGAAAGAATAGAGAGAGAAAGAAAAAACAGAGAGAAAGAAAATGAGGGTAAGACAGAACAGAGAAAGAAAGAAAAAGAGAAAAAGAAATAAAGAAATAAAGAAAGATTCTACAAAGATACTATAGCAGCCCGGCTCCCATTGTAGTGCCCACCTGAGCCTCCCGGTGCAGGACCTATCATGATCCGCTCACATGGCCGGCATCCCCGATTCCAAGGCGATCCTGCTGTCTGCGCTGTCGGAGGAGGACACGGTGATGGATCTGAAGCATTCCTGGTTGCGTCACAATCTCCTCAAGAAATTATCTCATTTCCGGTCAGCTTCCAGCACATCACTTCAGGTGGAACGTCATGTGTGTGTTTTAAAATGCTCCTCGGGGCTCCGCCGTGTACTCCTGTGTCCGTGGGAAAAGCCCGCTTTGTATACACTTGGCTCCGCTCCGTACATCCCGTACACATATGGCTCCACTCCATACACACGGCTCCACTCCGTCTACCTCGTAAACGCGTGGCTCCTCTCCGTACACCTCGTACACACGGCTCCTCTCCGTACACCTCGTACACACGGCTCCTCTCCGTACACCTCGTACACACACACGGCTCCGCTCCGTACATCTCGTACACACGGCTCCTCTCCGTACACCTCGTACACACGGCTCCTCTCCGTACACCTCGTACACACAGCTCCTCTCCGTACACCTCGTACACACGGCTCCTCTCCGTACACCTCGTACACACGGCTCCTCTCCGTACACCTCGTACACACGGCTCCTCTCCGTACACCTCGTACACGCACGGCTCCTCTCCGTACACCTCGTACACACGGCTCCTCTCCGTACACCTCGTACACACGGCTCCTCTCCGTACACCTCGTACACACGCGGCTCCTCTCCGTACACCTCGTACACGCGCGGCTCCTCTCCGTACACCTCGTACACACGGCTCCTCTCTGTACACCTCGTACACGCGCGGCTCCTCTCCGTACACCTCGTACACACGGCTCCTCTCTGTACACACGGCTCCGCTCCGTACACCTCGTACACACGGCTCCTCTCCGTACACCTCGTACACACGCGGCTCCTCTCCGTACACCTCGTACACACGCGGCTCCTCTCCGTACACCTCGTACACACGCGGCTCCTCTCCGTACACCTCGTACACACGGCTCCTCTCCGTACACCTCGTACACACACACGGCTCCGCTCCGTACATCTCGTACACACGGCTCCGCTCCGTACACCTCGTACACACGGCTGCGCTCCGTACACCTCGTACACACGCGGCTCCTCTCCGTACACCTCGTACACGCGCGGCTCCTCTCTGTACACACGGCTCCGCTCCGTACACTCACGGCTCCGCTCCGTACACCTCGTACACACACAGCTCTGCTACATCCACACTGTAAATCCTGACCCCACACATACATACCTCAACCAGCACCATGACAACAGCAAAGCAGAGTCTTGCAGACGGTAGAGGCAAGGCTGAGCGCACAGGACCTGTGATGAATCATAGAATCATAGAATCATAGAATCGTAGAGTTGGAAGGGACCTCCTGGGCCATCTGGTCCAACCCCCTGCTCAAAGCAGGATTCGCTAAATCATCCCAGTCAGATGTCTGTCCAGCCTCTGTTTGAAGACTTCCATTGAAGGAGAACTCACCACTTCTCGTGGCAGCCTGTTCCACTCATTGATCACTCTAACTGTCAAAAAGTTTTTTCTAATATCTAATCTGTGTCTCTTCCCATTCAGTTTCATCCCATTGCTTCTAGTCTTTCCTTGTGCAAATGAGAATAAAGTTGATCCTTCTACAATGTGACAGCCCTTTAGATATTTGTAGACAGCTATTAAGTCTCCTCTCAGTCTTCTCTTTTGCAAACTAAACATTCCCAAATCATGCAACCTTTCCTCATAAGACAGGGTTTGCAGACCGGTCACCATTCTGGTCGCTCTTTTCTGAACTTGCTCCAGTTTGTTGATGTCTTTTTTAAAATGTGGTGCCCAAAACTGGACACAATATTCCAGATGAGGTCTGACCAAAGAGGAGTAGAGGGAAATAATGACTTCACGTGATCTAGACTGTATGCTTCTGTTAATACATCCTAGAATTGCATTTGCCTTTTTTGCTGCTGCATCACACTGTTGACTCATATTCAGTCTGTGATCTATTAGTATACCCAAGTCTTTTTCACATGTGCTGTCACTTAGCCCTATTCCTCCCATTCTATATATGCTTTTTTCATTTTTATTGCCCAGATGTAGTACTTTGCATTTCTCCCTGTTAAAAACCATTCTGTTAGTTGCTGCCCACTTCTCCAGTTTATTTAAATCTTTTTGAATCCTCTCTCTCTCTTCTCTAGTATTCGGGGGTCTGGACAAAGGCTCCTGCTGATCATGTGACCCCCTGACTCCTCCCCTCCTGTGACCTCATCACAGGTCCTGCGAACAGAGCGAGCAGGCAAGCGAGTGCGACGCTGTGAGTGGCTGGGGGGGTCTCATGCTAAGGCGAGGACGGGGTGCGGGGGGGCGTGGCGGCTTATCTCCCTGCAGTGCGGGAGGAACTTGAAACTATCACCGCCATGCCCGCAGAGGGCCGGCGGCAGGAGCAACAGTGGCCGCAGCAGCTGGCAAGCGGCCAGATGATCGGGCGCTGCCGCCCGCGGCCCACGTGACAGCGGCCCAGCGGGAAAATGCCCGGTTAGTTATATTGCCAATCCGGGCCTGCTCCACAATCATGGGGTAGACTGCTGACTTGGCAGTTGTCCAGAAGGCAGCCATTTGTCAAAAAACTTACCGTCACATCCAAGCATAAACATAGTGTGAACAGGTGCATAACCTAGAGTCACCAACTCATATACATTCAAACAAAAAGGAAGCTCACTGTAGGGCCATAACATGCAAACATGACATATGAAAAATGAATTGCATTACTGCATTAGAAGTATGAAAAATTGAGAAAGTTTAACGCATAAAATGGCCAATTTATGTGAACCTGGAAGCCACGGTAAGGCATTTCTCATTTTCCAGGACCCTAACCTAATGCCAATCCTCTCTTAGACTAAAGTCTTCATCTGAATGGGAACCTATGTAAATCCTCTCTTTAGACTGAAATCTATATCTCTGTGGAGGGGTGGTGGCCCTGCTTTCATTAAAACCGCTTCCGGCTATCAGGTGGAGTGCTCAGTCAGAAGGTTAATGAATACAAATTTTAAAAAACTGACCGTCACATCGAAGCTTAAACATAGTGTGAATAGGTGCTTACCCTAGAGTCACCAACTCATATATATTCAAACAAAAAAGGAAGCACACTGTAGCGCCATAACATGCAAACATGAAATATGAAAAATGATTCGCATTACTGCATTAGAAGTATGAAAATTTGAGAAAGTTTAGCGCATAAAATGGCCAATTTATGTGTACCTGGAAGACTTTAGTCCAAGTGAGGATTGGCATTAGGTTAGGGTCCTGGAAAACGAGAAATGCCTTACTGTGGTTTCCAGGTACACATAAAATAGAATGTACGCCCGCAAGGACAGGGTCCTCCCCCCTCTGTACCAGTCTGTCACTGTAAATTTACTGTTAACGATGTCTATAACTTTGTCTGTAACCCCCTTCTCATGTACAGCACCAAGGAATTAATGGTGCTATATAAATAAATAATAGTAATAATAACTGAGTTATGAGAGCAGCATCTGATCCCCAGCTTTCTCTTTATATTCATATTGTCTGAAGGCAGATACAATGATGCCAGTGCTGATTGGATGCCGGCGTCACATGTCACAACACCGCACGAAAGCCCCAGGGAGAGCGAGTGCCGACACCGCAGGAACGGTGCCAGCACGAGAGGTGAGTGTGGCGCCCCTGAGGGTTCAGTCGCCACAGAGGTTCTGCACCTCCTCCTGATGTGTAGTATCCCACTCTCCAGGTAAGATGGAACACCTGACCAGCCTCCAACACCTGCATACCACACAAACACAGTAGTGTAGCAGAGCAACCTATATGGCTCCCTGCTTGGAACACGAAGAGTGCTGGGAGGTGGGTGGAGCTTAGTCTGCACAAGAGAGCGGGAGAATATTAGGAAAAGGTCAGTTGGTGAGAGAAGATCCACAGAGAGGGATGGAGTGAAAGAGGTACTGCAGCAGACTCCTGTGACCTGGAGCTGCTGGCACAGGAAAGAGCCATAGAAAGCCTGATTCTTCAGAAGGAAGATAGTTTAGTATGGAACGTAAGGGGAAGAGAACTAAGGACTAGGGTCAGAGCAGAACCCTTCCTGAAGTTTGAAGCGCATGGCCGGGGTCCGGTCCCCGAGGCTGTTTGTGAAACTAATGTTTCAGCAGCAGACACCGGAGGAATAGGAGCTCTGACCACTCTATTCCCACAAAAGACTCGAAGACACGGTGGCAACCTATGTGTGAGCCGGGACATGATGGATGGAGTCCCCGAAGCAGGCTACAGTTCCTTGTCATGCGAGTAGAGTTCCAAGGAACATCTGATAGAAGGAACTTGGGTTTAACACACAACTACAAGTACTTCAGTATAAGCGCTAGAAAGGAGACGTTCAGAACAGGCACACGAAAGCTGGAAAGGTTAATTCCATCTGCCCGGGAGTTGGCTGAGCCCCTGATCTGGAGACCGCAGCATTGAAGCGGGTACCTGTCTGTGCCAAGAACATGAGTAAAAGAACTGGAACTGCATGCATCTGTCTCATTGCCTTCTTCCTGCGCCAACCCACTCAGCACTGCTACATCTCTGTGCCTAACACTGCACCATCTACTTCTCCTCACTATCTCCTCATTTGCCAACCTCATCTACTCTGCCCTGGGACTACAGCCCTACCTGTGGAGGGCTACAACATCATTGCTGCTCCACACCATCTGTCCCAGAGAGGCAACCCTGCAGCGCTGGTCAAACTGACAAGAAAACACAGGTGACGTCACGAATCATCTCAATGACTTTATCCCTATCACTCTACCCAGTAGCGTAGCTACCAGGGGGCAGAGGGGGCAGTCGCCCCGGGCCCCTTGCTCTGAGGGGGCCCACCCACACCCAGAGCTTCTGCCACTGTTAGCTATGTCAGCGTGCGCAGCTCACTGATGTAGCTAAGCTCCACTGTAGTTGCAGGGAGACTATAGCTTTAAGCTTCCTCCAGCAAACTGCAGACACGCCCACACTGCTCCCTGTGTGTCTGCAGGAGAGACCTCACCACACAGCACCAGCTTCTTCATGCTGGACCTGGGCAGGACAAGACGGTGCTGTGAGTAAGAACTCGTGGTCCCTGAGGCTATGTGCACACGCTGCGGATTCACCTGCGGGTTTTTCCGCGCGGATCTGCAGGTAAAACCGCAGGTAAAGTGACCTGCGGTTTTCCTGCGGATCAGCCTGCGGTTTTGCCCTGTGGTTTCACACCTCTACTATGTTAAAGGTGTGAAACCGCTGAGGAATCTGCACAAACAATTGACATGCTGCGGTTTGTAAACCACAGCAAAACCGCGCAGAAAAAAACGCAGCGTGAGCACAGCGGATTTGAAATGCCGTAGGTTAACATGGTACTGTACCATGTCTGCGGAACTGCTGTATTTCCGCAGGGCCAAAAACGCTGCGGAAACGCAGCAGAATCCGCAACATGTGCACATAGCCTGAGGGGTCTGTGCAGTGAGGAGGGGGCAGGACGCTGCTCACCTCCTTACAAGTCCTGGATGGTTTATTTTCTTGTATCTGAGGCACAGTAGCTTTGTGGCGGCTACTTGAACTTTTATACATCTCAGAAGGTGTATCTGTCAATGCAAATCAGCTGCCATAAATCTCACTGTGCCTCAGAGCGAATGACATGAGTGGTCAGTATGACAGGCAGTAACAAAACGCACAATGTCATTTTTGTTGTTAGATTTATCAGGATTCCTGTATAGCAGATCATTGCGAACCGAATGCTTGGCGTCGGCACTCACTGTAAAGGAGCCCACCATATCCACATTGTACCTCTTGCCTAAAATCCATAAGGATATTAGGTCCCCACCCGGTAGACCTATTATATCTGGACGAGGGAACTTCCTTGAGAATATTAACAAATGGATTGACTATTATCTTCAGCCGTTAGTATCCAGTCTCCCCTCCTTCCTCAAGGACACAGGAGATCTATTGCGGAAGGTCGATGGACTTTGCATGGAGAGTGATTCTCTATTAGCTACGGTTGATGTTGAGTCCCTATACACTAGTATTAAACATGTGGATGGCCTGAGAGCTGTTCAATTTTTCCTCACGACATCCACCATCTCGGTGGGACTTGGGGACCTCATCCTGGAGCTTCTAGAGTTCACTCTCACAAGCAACTTTTTTGTGTTCAAGAGGTCTTTCTACCTGCAGCTCCAGGGGACCGCTATGGTTGCGGCCTTTGCGCCATCCTATGCGAATCTCTTTCTGGGCCTGTGGGAGAGAGACCTCTTTCTGTCCCACAAACAGACATCGATAGAGCGTGTCCAGTTATGGGCATGCTATATTGACGATATCTTCTTTGTCTGGCAGGGCATCTCCACCGACCTTCTGCAATTTGTGTCTTCCTTGAATAGCAATGATCTTAATATTCAACTCACCTTGGCATGGGATGCGGTGAAGATCAACTTTTTAGATGTTTCCATCAGAAAAGATGCAGGTGGGATAATCCAGACGGATATATACCGTAAGGAAACATCCACTAACACCCTTCTTCATGCCTCTTCATGTCATCCGCATCATCTCATTAAGGCCATTCCTGTGGGGCAGTTCCTGCGACTTCGTCGCATTTGCTCTACCGATGCTGACTTTGAATTTAGAGCCAAAGAATTACAAACACGTTTTTTGGCGCGTTGGCATAGTAGGCGAAGTTTGAAAAAAGCCTACCAGCGTGCCAAGCATTCGGTTCACAATGATCTGCTATACAGGAATCCTAATAAATCTAACAACAAAAATGACATTGTGCGGTTTGTTACTGTCTTCAATTCCCAGCATGGGATGATGCGTGATGCGATGACCAAGGCCTGGCCTATTCTTAAGGTTGATCCGATTTTAACTAAATTTCTCCCGGAACACCCTTCCATCACTTTCAGGAGAGCTAGGAATTTACGCGACCAATTAGTAGCTAGTCACTATGATAGTCGTTCAGCATATACCTTTATGGATGATATTCTGGTCAGAGTGGGGTGTGTGCCATGCGGCAGATGTGTAGCCTGTCCAAACATTGAGTGTAGCACCTCGTTCACTAATCATAATGGTACTAGAACATTTGAGATTAAGCAGCGTATATCTTGTACCACTCAGTACGTGATATACTATGCCCTTGTGGACTTATTTATGTGGGCATGACCAAGCGACAGTTGAAGGTCCGTACGAGGGAGCATGTCTTATGTATACAGGCTGCCTCTGCCTGCATGGATAACTCTATTCTGAAGACCCTTCCAAGACATTTTAAGGATTTCCATCAGTGCAATGCGGCGTTACTGAGAATTCGTGGCATTGAGGCCCTTAATATTAATATAAGAGGTGGCAAACTCTCTAGTCGCCTAGCTAGGTTAGAAACCAGATGGATTTGGGTCCTAGATACTATTCACCCACATGGGCTAAATGAGAATATCTTGTATGCTCTGTTCCTTTAGTCCCGTCTTGGTGAGCACCAGTGTGATCAATATGGCTTTGTATTAATTTGTTTTATTTATATTTTTCTCCAGTATCGTGTATACGATCTGATGATTGTTGGATACCGTGGAATTCTCTTGAAGTTCCTTTGAAGATGCATGGATGAAACCGGCTACAATGGACGTTTATATTCATTACGGTAGTGCATGTTATGCACTACGGTATTTATTGTATGCTATATATTAGGCTTCATTTTGTATAGGCATTTTTTCATGATTGAAATATTTGTGTGTCTTTTTTGTGTTCTATTTTGCTTTCTACCTGTTTACATCTTGATATCTAGACACCCATATATATGTATATGCACACTTAGGTCGTCTTGTTCTATATGTTATACATGCATCACATGTACTGATTTATTGACTATGTCAATGGTTAAGATATTTCATGCTTTGTGCATGTTTACACATGTGCGTGTGCATGATATTTCATGCTTTGTGTATGTTCTCACATGTGCGTTTGCATGTGTATGTACAGTGATATGTGTACAATTGCATGGATGTATGTGTGATTGTCTCTACACTATTGTGTGTGTGTACGGGTGGTTGAGGTTATTTGCATTATGTATGTGAAGGTGTGTATGTATACACGTATGTGTGCACGCACATAAATGTGTAAGATCAAGTATATATGCATGCACCGCCGTTTGGAGCACTATTTTTGCTTGTTCCATGTAATTACATTTTGTCATGCTGATATTATTCTATATATGGGGCTTTTTTGTGATGTTTCATACTTTGTACATATGGCGTGCCTATTATAGGTATAATATCTTCTCCTTCTAATATTTAGGCTATTGCCGTATGATTCATCTCATTTCTGATGCTGGCTAATTATGTTCTAAATTAGCCTTTATCATGTGTTTAAATATGCCCGAGTATGATCTCCTATATATAACCTTCGGCTGTGTGTATATTTAGATTTGAATTTTTGCTAGATTGATTTAATCTAGCTTAAGAGGTCCTTGTTGGTATCCCTATATTGCTTTTATACAGCATAGCATTATAGTTTTATTATTACTATTATTCCCCTGGTTGCCCTAGTCTAACATGGCGGTTTCTATATCACAAGCTGTGCGAATGCGCGTTGCCAGCTGACCCGGTGGCGGACTCCTCCTCTTTGACGGCGCCGGATCACGTGGGGCCCACGTGTTTCCGGCTGTGCTGCGGGGGGGTGACGCTGCCTTGGTTTTGACTGGCGGCGCGCACGTGTATATGGAACTTCCGGTGGGTGCGCTATATAAACATTTGTGCTGCGCCCATTAACCACGCCCCGTGAGGAAGGAGCTGTTTGCTCCGAAACGCGTGTCGGGGACAGGCCGATACCATTGCTTCTACTGCTCCCAGGTAATGACACCTTATGCATAATGATTCAGTATATACTGCACATGGCACTTATATTATGAGCACTTGCTCTGTGAGACCTACATTATGTCAAGGGGTTTGGCTGTAGCATCTGATCTTAATTATGGGCATTTGCTGTGTGATGATCCTTCTGATATAATTACTGACTGCTGCACTTTACATCAGGGTCTTTTTTTGACCTCCCCATAAAATAAAGGTGTCTACTTCATTATTTTTGTACTTGCATCTGTGTATAGAGTTAATTATTCTGGGGCTGTGCTGCCAAGGCATCTGGCCTTTATGCCATTGGGCACGCTTGTTTTATACTCCGTCCATTTCTATATACTGTATTGTCCAATTTTATATGTATCACTAATAAAATATTGCTTTTTATGGATTTCTTGACTGCATGTGCTATTGTTTGACACTAGGAGTGTTAGTAGAAGGTACCAGTGATAGGCAAGGGTGCTCACCACTGCTTGATACTTGATCAAGTATTGTGGGTGCTCAAGCACCATGCTTATGTCCCCACCCCGCATGTTTTGCGGTTGTAAACACACCCAAAAAAGCATCTAGACAAACATATCATAAAATACTTTTTTAGGAAATGACATGGGGCCCCCCTTATTTTTGGTCACAGCCAAGGAAAAGCAGACAGCTTGCAGGCTTATATTATCAGGCTTGAAAAGTCTATCAGTATTGTGCCCTTCCCAGTGTAAAAATACCAGTCCGCAGCTGCCCCAGAATTGGTGCATCACATGAGATGCACCGATTCTGACGCTTTGCCTGACTCTTCCCGATTGCCCTCTTGTGGCAATTGGAGTAATATTTTTGGAGGTTGATGTCTGCTTTGTAACATCAGCTGATATCAAGCCCAGGGGTTAGTAATGAAGAGGTGTCTATAAAACACCCCCATAACATCCCCCAATCTGGAAGAGCCATGCGAAGCCCCAGAATTGGCACATCTAATGTGATGTGTCAATCTTGGGCAGCTGCAGGCTGTTTTTTTAGGCTGGAAAGGGACAAATGATCAAGTGCCTTCCCAGCCTGATAATGTGAGCCCTCAGCTGTCTGCATTGCCGAGGCTGATTGTAAAAAATGAGGGACACCCTCACATCATTTAAAATTATTTATTTCGCTCACAACAGAGGTCTTCCCTGTGGTGTTCCCATTCCATTTGAGCAAAGTTTTCATCCATTTCAGTCATTTTTCTGCCCCACCAGCTCTCCTGTCAGGAACTTCTCGAAAAATGCTCGAGTGTCTCATAGACTTCCATTATACTCTATATTCGAGTCAAGCCCGTAATTATTTTCTATGAGGATAATAATTCCCACTACTTCAGATATCTTGTCTATGTCTCTATTTTATATATCATGAATACAGACATTACATTAGCAGACACATAATTACCACCCTTGTATTTCTGTTTGCCTTCATATTGTGGCAGCCATGGATCATAAATGAGAACTAACATATACAACTACCTGAGTATAAAATAAAGATATAAGGACACAGATCATTGATTTTAAACATTTTTTTTTTATTAATTACAATCTTTACCCGTACCTAAAGCCAATGATCCAGAAGAAGGCAAAAAACCTGCACACATTCAGCCAATGTGTTACAGGGAAAAAATTCCTTCTTGACCCCGGGAAAAGGCGATCAGTTCGAGAACCCTGGACCAAGGCCATACTACAACTAACTAACTGACATGTATAGAGCAATGATACTGGATATGGAGACTTGTTTCCGGATAGCAGATCTTCTTTGTCCTGGTAACACGCCTCACCTTTCCTCGTCAGATCAGACGCTGGAACTCATAACTTGACTACGTTCATCTCCCTTGTAAAAAAAAAACAGAACACTACCCCCCTACAAACACTACCCCTTAATATACAGACATAGCACAGTTATATCATATCAGGAACCTTATACAGATGGAAAACAATTAAAGTTGCACTCTGTAGTGCTAAAGCATGTAAATATGTACGGTATGTACTACTCCTTATACTTCTTGGTTATACAGCAGACAGCTAAACAATATAATGTCATGATGCACTGATTCCAGAATTAGATCCATATAATCAGTATATAATGACATCATAAGACAACAAATATAATGTACAGACATATTATATGATTAATACAACACAATCGCATTGCTCGCTTTAGATTTTTCAGTCTTCCAACCAGGATACAGATTCTCTCCCTAGTAAGAAAAAAAATAAAATGAGGATAAGTATCAGTATAAAACCTGTAGAAAAGCATAAAGTGCTAGGTATCCACGCTCCCTTTACTACGAATTTTTAAGTTTTGATTTAGGCAAATAAAAATGGTGTAATAAACATGATTTGAAAAAAAATTGCTTCAAATGCATTTACATATAAGTAACAAAAATGGTAAAATAAAATAGTAAAATAAATAGAAAGTATATAAATAAATATATTTCCCCCAATGTATATACAACAACCTCTCTCCCATGTAGGGGCATAATGGTAGACTTTTTTGCCCCAATAATCTTAAAGTGACAGAACCACCACAACAATCTGTGCCAGCCACAGATACCACTTAAAGTGTCACTGACCGAAGTAGCTAATGTAGTGTCTCCATCCGAGGTGCCATCTTTGTGCTGATGTCTGTGATAGCCCCAGGGATGTCCCCATATTTGCTGCATAGAACTCTCAGTGTCCAATATTCCGCTGTGTGACCTCACAAAGAACCTTCAGCACCCAAGTCTAGAGATTCTACCAGCAAGGACAGAAGAAATCCAGCACCTTACAGCCACAATCTGTAGACTTGGAGGGTCCATGTTGGGGGTAAATTCACTAAGAAATCCCTGTAAGGTTTCTTATTTACCTGCATCCTCAATCCTGGAACTTCCAGTCTCCTCGTCTTCATCTCCTGACATGAGAGTCTGTGTCCTCGATCCTGGATCCTCCGTTCTCCTTGTCTTCATCTTCTGAAATGAGTCTTTGCCCCCTGAACACCCGTTTTTATTGACCCACAGTCATTGTGACATCATACTGTAAGGTAACAATGGCCTCCTGTATTTGATGATGTCACAATTGACCGTGAGTGATTTCTCCACAGCTGTTAATTAACATTGATAACAAGTAGTAATAATATGGCCGATCACATTGGTCAGCATCAAGGCTGAAGGAGCCAGGCGAGTAAGGAAAGTTCCCCAAAACAAGAACATTGAGTGTTTCTTTGCTGGTGATACATTTAGCAATACACAAAAGGCTAAAGAGCAGGAGTCATTGTCTATGAGAAAAACAATCCCTATTATTTCACATTTTCAACAAACAGGAATGCCTGTTTGTTAGGGAATCCCCACATGTATTCAGGCTGTCTAGCAACCACTAATCACGCAGCTGCTTCAACATAATCTAAATCTCCAAGCATGCCAAAATACTTGGAGGACACCCGAGCATGCATCAGAAAACCCGAGCAACAAGTATACTCGCTCATCACTAATAGCCGGATATTCTCCTTTAGAATTTTTTGGTAGACAGCAGAATTCATGGTTCCATTAACCACAGCAAATCTTTCATGTTTTGAAGCAGCAAACAGCCCCAGACTATCACACTGCCACCACCATATTTTACTGTTGTTATGATGCTCCTTTTCTGAAATGCTGTGTTATTTCTACACCACATGTAATGGGACATAGATATTCCAAAAGTAGAATTTTTGTCTCGTCAATCCACAAAGTATTCTCCCTAAAGTCTTTGGGATCATCAAGATGTCTTCTGTGAAAACTGAGATGGGCCTTTATATTCTTATTACTTTGCAGTGGTTACCATCTTGGAACTCTGCCATGTAGGCAATTTTTAACCAGGTTCTATCTTATGGTGGAGTTATGAACACTGACCTAAAGTGAGGCAAGTGAAGCCTGCAGTTCTTTGGATGTTTTTGTGGGGTCTTTTGTGACCTCTTGAATGAGGTGTGGCTGCACTCTTAGGGTAATTTTGGTCGTCTGGCCACTCCTGGGAAGGTTCACCACTAGAGTTGAGCGATACCGTCCGATACTTCAAAGTATCGGATCGGAATGGATCGGCCGATCTTTAAAAAAAGTATCGGTATCGCCGATTCCGATACCGGAAGTCCCATTCAAGTCTATGGGACTTCCGGTATCGGAATAAGAAAACCCTGTTTTTGCCTTGTACAGCCTCTCTGGGGTCTGTACGGGCCTTTCGGGGGGCTGTGCCGGCCTGCCAGGGGGTCTGTGCAGGCTCCGGTGGTCTGTGCCGGCCTGCCGGGGGGCTGTGCCGGCCTGCCGGTGGTCTGTGCAGGCTCCGGTGGGCTGTGCCGGCCTGCCGGGGGGCTGTGCCGGCCTGCCGGTGGTCTGTGCAGGCTCCGGGGGTCGGTACCGGCCTGCCGGGGGGCTGTGCCGGCCTGCCGGTGGTCTGTGCACCCTGTGGGGGTCTGTACCGGCCTGCCGGGGGGCTGTGCCGGCCTGCCGGGGGGCTGTGCTGATGTCCGGGGGTCTGTGCAAGCATCGTCCGATGGGACTACAAGTCCCATCTGGCGATGCCTGCTACCATGACAGTGATTGACACATTAGCCAATGATGGGACAGTAGTAGTCCCATCATCCGGCTAATGTGTTAAATGTTAAAAAAAAAAAAAAAAAAAAAATACTACATACATACTACATACATACTACATGCTACATACATACTACATATATACTACATGCATGCTACATACATACTACATGCTACATACATACTACATATATACTACATGCATGCTACATACATACTACATGCTACATACATACTACATATATACTACATGCATATAACATAGAGTAACATACTTACCAATACTTGTCACATTGTTCCCCGAAGCCATTGTCTTTTCCGGAATAAATATTAACATAACAAACCACAAAAATACTCACCCACGATCCGAAGCAGTCCACGAGTGTGTCCCACGACGATCTTGGGTAGAGAACTGCAGCATCAGATGATGCTGCCGTTCTCTACGGGCTGCAGGAATCCAATGACGGAAGGTAGGTATCCTGGAAATTCCCACACAGCAATGGCATAAAGTGAGACTAGGGACTTTTTTTTTTTTAAGTGGCGGAGGAATACAGTGCGGAAGGATACCACACAGCCCCCCGGCAGGCCGGCAGAGACCCCCGGAAGGCCTGAAATGACGGCGCATCATGATGCGCACACACCACGCATCATGATGACGTCAGGCCGTCAATCAACTTTGAACTTCCGATTCCGATGCCGAATTCCGATATTGAAAAAATATCGGAAGTCGGTATCGGAATTCCGATACAGCAAGTATCGGCCGATACCCGATACTTGCGGTATCGGAATGCTCAACACTATTCACCACTATTTCATATTTTCGCCATTTGTGCATATTGGCTATCGCTGTGGCTCCCTGGAGTCCCAAAGCTTGAGAAATGGCTTTATAAACTTTACCAGTAAATACAAAACAACTAAATCAAATCCCCCTTTTTTGTCATGCTCTTAATTAGATAAAAATTCTAAAATAAAAAATTGTAAATTTTTCCATTTTATGCAGTTTAGAGTTGCGGTTAGTGTCAGGGTTGTTATTGGAGTTGGGTTGGGGTAAGGTTGTGTTAGGGTTGGAGTTAGGGTTGTGTTTTTTTCAAAAGTAAAATATAAAAAAATTTATGACGATATGATGCTAGTGTTGAGCCCAAGTGCCCACTATTTGAGTTTGCATCGGGTGCTCGGGTATGCATGGAGTATCGCAGATCCCCGCATTTTTTGCGGCGTCTAACAGCCGTGAAACAGGCAGGGTGGGGACTCGAGCATGTCACTCGAGCACCCGCGATATTCAGTGCATAACTGAGGACCCGATGCAAACTGGAATAGTCAGCACTTGTGCTCAGCACTAATGACAACGTATTTATTATGACGATGTAATGTTATCAAATTCTGTGTTGTACCTATGGGACTAAAATACTCACTATATCCCTTGATAAATTTCGTGATGGGTGTAGTTTCCAAAATGGTCTCACTTTTGGGGATTTCCACTGTATTCCAGCCAATTTTGCATTCAAACTCAAAAGGTGCTCCTTCTCTTCTGAGCTCTGTCATGCGCCCAAACAATGGATTTCTTCCAACTATGGGGTATCGACATGCTCAGGAGAAATTGCACAACAAATTTTGAGGTCCAATTTCTAATGTTACCCTTGCCAAAATAAAAAAGTTTGGGTCTAAAGTAAAGTTTTTGTGATAAAAGTTAAATACACTACATGTGGTAATGAACACCTTTTCAGAATGGAGATTTTAGAATGGTGTCACTTTTGGGTACTTTCTGTCATATAGGTGTGGCGCCCCTGAGGCCCAGTCGCCACAGAGGTTCTACACCTTCTCCTAAGGTGCGATGCCCCACCATCCTGGTAAGTTGGGTACTCCTTTCCACACTCCAACACTCGCATCCCACACAACAGGGTAGTTCTGCACATCACTTTGAGGTCCTTTCTTCTCCTATATATTAGGAGCACCTCTGGTGGTTCCCTGCATGGAACACTGGATGTGTTGGGAGGTGGGTGGAGTTTAGACCCATATAAAAGGTTGGGAAGGTTTAGAATTAGAGGTCAGTCCCTTAGGGGAGTCGGGAGAAGGACAGTCAGTCAGGATAGTCTGAGGACTGGTCCAAGGAGGGGAGAGACGTAGAACTGTAACCTAAGCATCCATCAGAAGGAGAGACAAGTACGGAATGAAGGAGGAGAGTACAGAGAGGAGACGTGGGTTGGAAGAGGAACCCTGCCTATAGGTTCTCAGCGCAAGGCCGGGGCCCGGTCCCCGAGGTTGTATGGACGCTTATGGTCCTGCAGCCGACACCGGTGGAGTAGTTGGCTGTAAATGCATTACTCCCACCCAAGACTTGAGGCACAACAGCAACACAGAGAGCCGAGAGTGAGGCGTCCCCGAAGCAGGCTACAGCTGTCTGTCGTGCAATTAAAGTTCTAGGAACATCTAGTTAGGAGGCATTCCAGGGTTACTAAGTACTGGAGTGCTTCACACCACAAGGCGCATTGGAGGAGTCGTTCAGGAAAGGTACATGTTGGCGGAGTGTTGGAGAGGAGAGCCCTGATTTGCCCGGGAGGTTGATTGAGTCTTTACCCTGGAGGACACGGCACGGAGGCAGGCACCAGTGTGTACCACGAACTGTGAGTAAAGCTTTGAAACTGCAAGCTCTGGTGTCCTCCATTCCTTCATAGCTAACACCTTCAGCACCGCTACATCTGGGTGCTAGCATCCACACCATCCTGCACTTCTCCAGATCCATTGCACCTACACTGCCCTGGGACTGCAGCTCCGCCTGTGGGGAGCTATACCATCCTTGCTGCACTACACCATCAGTCCCAGCGGATCTGCATGCAGCGTCGGCTTAACACCTCCCTTGCCGAACACCACAGGTGGCGTCACAAACTATTATCCCATTAACTACCAAAAACAACATTGATTTGGGGCGCCCAGGGCCACGGACCGGGTCACCGCCGCTGTGACACATCCCCCTGACACCGGCCCGGTAACCGAGTGTCCCACGGCCCTGGGAGGGCGACCCATAGGCCCCCAAAGTCATTTCAAATGTGATGTGGTCCCTAAAAAAAATGGCTTTATAAATTTAATTGGAAAACTGGGAAATCTCTGGTCAGTTTTTAACCCTTCTAACGTACTAACAAAAAAATAATGTTTCCAAAATTGTGCTGATGTAAAGTAGACATGTGAAAAATGTTATTTCTGAACTATTTTGTGTGACATAGCGCTCTGATTTAAGGGCACAAAAATTTTAATTGAATAATATTCTAAATTTTTGCCAAATTTCTGCTTTTTTTACATAAATAAATGCAAGTCATATCAAATAAATGCTATCACTATCATAAAGTACAATGTCACAAAAAGCAATCTCAGAATCAGTTGAAGCTTTCCAGAGTTATAACCACATAAAATAATACTGGTCAGAATTGGGAAATTTGGCTTAGTCATTAACCCTTTCGCACCGCAGTCCATTTTCGTTTTTGCGTTTCTCTTGTTTGCTCCCCTTCTTCCCAGAGCCATCATTTTTTTTATTTTTCCATCAATATGGGCATGATGCCTTGTTTTTTGTGGGACTAGTTGTACTTTTGAACAACACTATTAGTTTTACCATAGCATGTACTAGAAAATGGAAAAAAAATTCCAAGTGCGGTGAAATTGCAATATTTTTTTTACTATGTTCACTAAATGCTAACACTGACCTGCCATTATAATTCTCCAGGTCATTACGAGTTAGTAGATAACAAACATGTGTAGGTTCTTTTTTTATTTAAGTGGTGTAAAAAATTACAAAGTTTAATTAAAAAAAAAAATTGCGCCATTTTCTGTGACCTGCAGCGTCTCCATTTTTCGGGATCTGGGTCTGAATGAGGGCTTATTTTTTTTGCACCAAGTTACCGTTTTTATTTACACCATTTTGGTGTAGATACAATATTTAAATCGGCCGTTATTGCATTTTAATGCATTGTTGCGGCGATTAAAAAAAGTAATTCTGGTGTTTTGACTTTTTTTCTCGCTATAACGTTTATTGATCAGATTAATTATTTTTATATATTGGTAACTCTGGTTGGGACAGTCCTACACTGTCTAATATTAAAAACTTTACCATGTGTCAATGTTGATGTCTGTGTGTGAATAAGGGGCCCAACCAGTGGAAAACCAGTCTAGGGAAGCCTTATATACAATTTCCAGCTGAGGGGAGGGAGGCCACACCCCTGCTTGCACATAATAAAATAATACAAAGAAAAAGAACACAATGCGACACTTGTAGCCCATGTACTGGATACGTCTGTGTGTGGTGGCTCTTGAAGCAATGATGAATCCAGCAGAAGTCCACTCCTTGTGAATCTTCACCAATATTTTGAATGGCCTTTTCTTAACAATCCTTTCAAGGCTGTGGTTATGTTGGTTGCTTGTGCATCTTTTTCCTTCTACTCAACTTTCCATTAAAATCCTTGGATACAGCACTCTGTGAACAGCCAGCTTGCTTAGCAAGCTTACCCTCATTCTGGAGTGTGTCAATGACTGCCTTCTGGACAACTATCAAGTCAGCAGTCTTCCTCATGATTGTGGAGCCTACTGAAACAGACTAAGGGACCTTTCTAAATGCGTAGGAAGCCTTTAGAGGTGTTTGTTAATTATTCTAATTTTATGAGATAGGGACATGCCACATGGAGTGCTATTAGGAGGAAACTGCCACTAGGAGTGTTATTAAAAGGTACTAACGTCATGAAACAATCACTGACCTCAGGGAGACTAGTCAAAGAAAACCCTGCGGCAGCCGGCAAAGGCGCTCAATCAGTGAAATCCTAGGTGCAATGCTCCCTGGGAAATACGAACATGCAAATAAAGTCTGTGGAGCCTCATTTAAAAGTCTCAAACACGGGACTAGCCAGATCTTCCTCCAGGGAAGGACCCAGCCAAGGGGTGGCTCCTTTCGGAAACCACCATTACCACAATATTAAGTGGTCCTTTAAGTCAATATCCAGCTCTTTACGAGTTTACAGATATGACAAGGGAAATACCAAGGCCAGGTATCCATCCACGAGAGGCTCCACGGACTTTATTTGCATATTAGAAGGTACAAGTGATAGGCAAGGGATCTCGCCACTGCTTGATACCTGATCAAGTATCTTGGGTGCTCAAGTACCATGCTCAAGTCCCCACCCCAAGCGCACCCCAAAAAACGCATCTAGACAAACATAGCATAAATATTTTTTTAGAAAATGTCGTGAGGTCCCCCTTATTTTTGGTAACAGCCAAGGTAAAGCAGATAGCTTGCAGTCTTATATTATCAGGCTGGAAAGGTCTATCAATATTGTGCCCTTCCCAGCATACAAATACCAGTCCGCAGCTGCCCCAGGATTGGTGCACCACATGAGATGCACCAATTCTGGTGCTTTGCCTGACTCTTCCCGATTGCCCTGTTGTGGCAATTGGAGTAATATTTTTGGAGGTTGATGTCAGCTGATATCAAGCCCAGGGGTTAGTAATGAAGAGGTGTCTATAAGACACCCCCATAACATCCCCCAATCTGGAAGAGACAGGCAAAGCCCCAGAATTGGTACATCTAATGTGATGTGCCAATCCTGGAGGGGCTGCAGGCTGTTTTTTTTAGCCTGGAAAGGGACAAATGATCAAGGGCTTTCCCAGCCTGATAATGTGAGCCCTCAGCTGTCTGCGTTGCTCACCCTCACATCATTTAAAATTATTTATTTTGTTCACAGCAGAGATCTTGGAGTCAGCGATGCATCCAGGAGTCTTCCCTGTGGTGTTCCGATTCCATTTGAGCAAATTTTTCATCCACTTCAGTCATATTTCTGCCCCACCAGCTCTCCTGTCAGGAACGTCTCGAAAAATGCTCGAATTACTCATATATTTCCATTATACTCGATATTTGAGTCAAGACCGTAATTATTTTCTATGAGGATAATAATTCCCACTACTTCAGATATCTTGTCTATGTCTCTATTTTATTTATCATGAATGCAGACATTACATTAAGAGACACATAATTACCACTCTTGTATTTCTGTTTGCCTTCATATTGTGGCAGCCATGGATCATAAATGAGAACTAACATATACAACTACCTGAGTATAAAATAAAGATATAAGGACACAGATCATTGATTTTAAACATTTTTTATTAATTACAATCTTTACCCCTACCTAAAGCTAATGATCCAGAAGAAGGCAAAAAACCTGCACACATTCAGCCAATGTGTTACAGGGAAAAAATTCCTTCTTGACCCCGGGAAAAGGCGATCAGTTCGAGAACCCTGGACCAAGGCCATACTACAACTAACTAACTGACATGTATAGAGCAATGATACTGGATATGGAGACTTGTTTCCGGATAGCAGATCTTCTTTGTCCTGGTAACACGCCTCACCTTTCCTCGTCAGATCAGACGCTGGAACTCATAACTTGACTACGTTCATCTCCCTTGTAAAAAAAAAAAACACTACCCCCCTACAAACACTACCCCTTAATATACAGACATAGCACAGTTATATCATATCAGGAACCTTATACAGATGGAAAACAATTAAAGTTGCACTCTGTAGTGCTAAAGCATGTAAATATGTACGGTATGTACTACTCCTTATACTTCTTGGTTATACAGCAGACAGCTAAACAATATAATGTCATGATGCACTGATTCCAGAATTAGATCCATATAATCAGCATATAATGACATCATAAGACAACAAATATAATGTACAGACATATTATATGATTAATGCTACACAATTGCATTGCTCGCTTTAGATTTTTCAGTCTTCCAACCAGGATCCAGATTCTCTCCCTAGTAAGAAAAAATAAATAAAATGAGGATAAGTATCAGTATAAAACCTGTAGAAAAGCATAAAGTGCTAGGTATCCACGCTCCTTTTACTACGAATTTTTAAGTTTTGATGTAGGCAATTAAAAATGGTGTAATAAACATGATTTGAAAAAAAAAATTACTTCAAATGCATTTATATATAAGTAACAAAAATTGTAAAATAAAATAGTAAAATAAATAAATAGAAAGTATATAAATAAATATATTTCCCCCAATGTATATACAACAACTTCTCTCCCATGTAGGGGCATAATGGTAGACTTTTTGGCCCAATAATCTTAAAGTGACAGAACCACCACAACAATCTGTGCCAGCCACAGATACCACTTAAAGTGTCACGGACCGAAGTAGCTAATGTAGTGTCTCCATCCGAGGTGCCATCTTTGTGCTGATGTCTGTGATAGCCCCAGGGATGTCCCCATATTTGCTGCATAGAACTCTCAGTGTCCAACATTCCGCTGTGTGACCTCACAAAGAACCTTCAGCACCCAAGTCTAGAGATTCTACCAGCAAGGACTGAAGAAATCCAGCACCTTACAGCCACAATCTGTAGACTTGGAGGGTCCATGTTGGGGGTAAATTCACTAAGAAATCCCTGTAAGGTTTCTTATTTACCTGCATCCTCAATCCTGGAACTTCCAGTCTCCTCGTCTTCATCTCCTGACATGAGAGTCTGTGTCCTCGATCCTGGATCCTCCGTTCTCCTTGTCTTCATCTTCTGAAATGAGACTTTGCCCCCTGAACACCCGTTTTTATAGGCCAACAGTCATTGTGACATCATACTGTAAGGTAACAATGGCCTCCTGTATTTGATGATGTCACAATTGACCGTGAGTGATTTCTCCACAGCTGTTAATTAACATTGATAACAAGTAGTAATAATATGGCCAATCACATTGGTCAGCATCAAGGCTGAAGGAGCAGTGCGCGTAAGGAAAGTTCCCCAAAACAAGAACATTGAGTGTTTCTTTGCTGGTGATACATTTAGCAATACACAAAAGGCAAAAGAACAGGAGTCATTGTCTATGAGAAAAACAATCCCTATTATTTCACATTTTCAACAAACATGAATGCCTGTTTGTTAGGGAATCCCCACATGTATTCAGGCTGTCTAGCAGTCACAAATCACGAAGTATTCTCCCAAAAGTCTTTGGGATCATCAAGATGTCTTCTGTGAAAACTGAGATGGGCCTTTATATTCTTATTGCTCAGCAGTGGTTATCGTCTTGGAACTCTGCCATGTAGGCAATTTTTACCCAGGTTCTTTCTTATGGTGGAGTTATGAACATAGATCTAAAGTGAGGCAAGTGAAGCCTGCAGTTCTTTGGATGTTTTTGTGGGATCTTTTGTGACCTCTTGAATGAGGTGTGGCTGCCCTCTTGGGGTAATGTTGGTCATCTGGCCACTTCCTGGGAAGGCTCACCACTGTTTCATATTTTCGCCATTTGTGCATATTGGCTATCGCTGTGGCTCCCTGGAGTCCCAAAGCTTGAGAAATGGCTTTATAACCTTTACCAGTAAATACCAAATAACTAAATCAAATCCCCCTTTTTTGTCACGCTCTTAATTAGATAAAATTCTAAAATAAAAAATTGTAAATGTTTCCATTTTATACAGTTTAGAGTTGCGGTTAGTGTCAGGGTTGTTATTGGAGTTGGGTTGGGGTAAGGTTGTGTTAGGGTTGGAGTTAGGGTTGTGTTTTTTCAAAAGTAAAATATAAAAAAATTATGACGATATGATGGCTAGTGTTGAGCCCAAGTGCCCGCTACTCGAGTTTGCATTGGGTGTTCGGGTATGCATGGAGTATCGCAGATCCCTGCTTGCTTTTTTTGCTGTGTCTAACAGCCGTGAAACATGCAGATTGGGGACTCGAGCAAGTCACTCGAGCACCTGCGATATTCAGTGCATAACTGAGGACCCGATGCAAACTGGAATAGTGAGCACTTGCGCTCAGCACTAATGACAACGTATTTATTATGACGACATAATGTTATCAAATTCTGTGTTGTACATATGGGATCAAAATACACACTATATCCCTTGATAAAATCCTTGAGGGGTGTAGTTTCCAAAATGGTCTCACTTATGGGGATTTCCACTGTTTAGCACATCACGGGCTCTCCAAATGCAACATGGCGTACGCTCGTGATTCCAGCATTCAAACTCAAAGGGCGCTCCTTCTCTTCCGAGCTCTGCCATGCGTCCAAACAGTGGATTTCTCCCATCTATGGGGTATCGACATGTTCAGGACAAATTGCACAACAAATTTTGAGGTCCAATTTCTAATGTTACCCTTGCCAAAATAAAAAAGTTTGGGTCTAAAGTAAAGTTTTTGTGATAAAAGTTAAATACACTACATGTGGTTATGAACACTTTTTTAGAATGGAGATTTTAGAATGGTGTCACTTTTGGGTACTTTGTGTCATATAGGCCCCCAAGGTCATTTCAAATGTGATGTGGTCCCTAAACAAATTGACTTTATAAATTTAATTGGAAAAATGGGAAATCTCTGGTCAGTTTTTAACCCTTCTAACTTACTAACAAAAAAATAATGTTTCCAAAATTTTGCTGATGTAGACATGTGGAAAATCTTATTTCTGAACTGTTTTGTGTGACATAGTGCTCTGATTTAAGGGCACAAAAATTTAAATTGAATAATATTCTAAATTTTTGCCAAATTTCTGTTTTTTTACATAAATAAACGCAAGTCATATCATAGTTTTGAACATAGTAACATAGTTCTGAAGGCTGAAGGAAGACCTTATGTCCATCTAGTTCAGACTATTTTTAGTGCAGCTGTTCTGCATTGTTGTAACTCAAATAAATGTTATCACTATCATAAAGTACAATGTCACAAAAAACAATCTCAGAATCAGTTGAATCTTTCCAGAGTTATAACCACATAAAATAATACTGGTCAGAATTGGGAAATTTGGCTTAGTCATTAACCCTTTCGCACCGCAGTCCATTTTCGTTTTTGCGTTTCTCTTGTTTGCTCCCCTTCTTCCCAGAGCCATAATTTTTCTATTTTTCTGTCAATATGGGCATGAGGGCTTGTTTTTTGTGGGACTAGTTGTACTTTTGAGCAACACTATTAGTTTTACCATAGCATGTGCTAGAAAACGGGAAAACAATTCCAAGTGCGGTGAGATTGCTATAAAAAGTGCAATTGCACAAGCGTTTTTTTTTCTATGTTCACTAAATGCTAACACTGACCTGCCATTACAATTCTCCAGGTCATTACGAGTTAGTAGATACCAAACATGTGTAGGTTCTTTTTTATTTAAGTAGTGTAAAAAATTAAAAGGTTTAATTAAAAAAAAAAATTGCGCCATTTTCTGTGACCTGCAGCGTCTCCATTTTTCGGGATCTGGGTCTGAATGAGGGCTTATTTTTTTGCACCAAGTTTCCGTTTTTATTAACAGCATTTTGGTGTAGATACAATATTTAAATCGGCCGTTATTGCATTTTAATGCATTGTTGCGGCGATTAAAAAAAGTAATTCTGGTGTTTTGACTTTTTTTCTCGCTACGACATTTATTGATCAGATTAATTATTTTTATATATTGGTAACTCTGGTTGGGACAGTCCTACACTGTCTAATATTAAAAACTTTACCATGTGTCAATGTTGATGTCTGTGTGTGAATACGGGGCCCAACCAGTGGAAAACCAGTCTAGGGAAGCCTTAGGCTGGGGTCACACTAGCGAGGAATACGAACGAGTGAGAGGCGCTAAAAGCACGCATTACACATGGACAAATGATTCTCTATGGGTTTGCACACAACAGCCGTATATTTCTCGTCCATATTCTACGGTCCGTGCCAATCGCAGCATGCTGCGATTGTCAGTGTACTACGTCCGTAATACGCCAATGCAAGTCTATGGGTGCGCAATAAATACGGATTACATACTGACTACACGTGTGACTTGTGAGAAATGCGCAGGTCTTTTGGCTGGTGACAGGAAATGGGCCAATCCATCATCAGGAAGCTTAGACATGCAAATGAGCTCAAAAAGCGCTCCAGACATCCAGGAAGTCAGCCTCCACGGAGTACAGCAGCGTCATGGCGCCATATTTCCTTAATGTGGAGATGCTTATAGTATTAGTGCAGGAGCGGCTAGAACTTTGGGACCAAAGGGATACCAATTATGCCAACCGCGCAAGAAAGGAGGCGTCATGGAGGCGCATATGTCGCCAGATGTTCCATGACTTTGGTGATCGGCCACGTGAGGAGCAGCAGTAACTGAGTAAGTACAAGTCCCAAAAATGATTTAAATTACCTCACAAACAAAAATGATTACAGATTCTGCCCCTCACCCCTTCCTGTCCTTCTCCTTTTTGCCTCATGAGGCGGGTAGATTTTGATGTGACACATAGTTTCACACTGCCATAATTTTTCCCAGGCCTCAAGCTCCTCTTCCTCTTAGCCAACCAAGGTATTAAGTGTAGTTACTTGATACATAAACTATTCTGACCCTGTGTATCTGGCCTGGATGGGCCAATTAGATATGCCAGCCTGGCTAGAAAGCACACCCCAGAAGGCCACATGCCTAGACTACTGGTAGCAAATGTGACGGATCAAATATGTGAAATTGCTAATATTTCCTGTCACATTGCAGTGGAAGATGTGATGAAATGCTGGCGAAGCATCCGGGACCAATACCGCCGGGAACGTCAGCAGCGGTCCAGGAGTGGGGATGCGGGCTACGTGAAACGCAAATATGTGTATTATGACCGCCTCTCCTTCCTCGCCCCAATTCTGGATCTGAGACCGTTAGTACATACCTCACACCACATTACACCAATACTTTACAGGGCCAAAAATATTGATGTATTTTTGCCTCTGTTCTATGTCATAACAGAACTCAATCCAACCTTACGGATCGAGGAACGGGCTCAGAGACAGAGCCCATAATCGATCCTGAAGGGGATGAGGTGGCTGGCCCATCTTCTCCCCCTACAAGAAGCATGGGTGAAGATGAGTCATCACAGGAGAACCCATTGGCTGCCCAACAAACCACACCACCAGGACCGTCTGCTGCTGCCCCATCACCCATCCTGGAGGAGCAGGGCAACTTGAGCAGCAGCCCATCTGCCCAGATGCGGGGCTCCCCACAGGCTGCTGTTACATCCCGGCAAGGCCGAAGAAGGCGCCAGTTCGCTGTTCAAGAGAGCAGGACCAATGTGGACACAGGGGTCCTAAATTATTTATCTCGAGTCACTACAGGTGATGGGGAGGAGGCCTACTCACGTAGCCTGGCCCTTTATCTCCATGCCCTTTCCCGTGAGGTCAGGCTCCATATTCGGGGATGTTTTCAGATCCTACTTGATACAAGCAACCCCCCCTATACCCCATATGAGCTTTTCGAATATCTGGAGAGGTGGCAGCTTTCCCCCAGAAATCTAATGCGCATGAGACCATCCACACAGATGCTTGCTCAAGCAGGGTCTGAACATCCTCTAATACGTGGGCCTACACCTCACCCCCTTCCTCCCCCTACCCAACAGCAGCAACAGATTTCTGGCTCTAGCCAACCCCACCAATATGGCCACTTTTTCCCACCCAGTGTTGGAGGCTGGTCCCAACCTGGTTGGGGATGACATGGCTATATTGGTGGGTATGAGACACGGGCCTACCCGCCACAACAAGATGCCCCTCAGCAGTATTACTATGGCCACTACCCCCAACAAGCACAGGAGGAAGGTCAGTACCAACAGCATGGCAACAGTATGCACCCACACAGGGCGATGTTGCTCAAAGTAGTCAGCAGCAACCACAGGCTGCTCCTCCGCCTTCTCCTTCCCCAACATTCCACAATTTATAAGTGGCTAAAAACATGGAAATTGTAAACCCATACTGTACATGAGTGTTCTTAAGCGGTCCGATGGGAGGAGATATCCAGTGTGTTTGAACTGATGCTCAAAATCCCAATCCAAAGTAATAAAGAGGTTTTCTCCATCATCAAAATGAGCTAAAACAGATAATACTGACATTTCTTATGACGGTTTTCAAATCATATGATTAAGACACCATGACAATCAAGGCTACCTTATGCGTTTCTGAGACATATTACATGTCTGTAAAAAAGACAATATTTCACGGCGCTATACTGGCAAAGTCAAAGGATCAAAATAGAGTACTCACTTGATAATGCATAGAAAAGGCGTGCTGTCCATATTCACTTAGTAAAATTTAGGCCAGCTAACTATATTCCAAAATCAAGGCAAACAGCCTCAAGACCATCACGCTCTCTCTATGTAATATGAAGTCTGTTTTCTAATTTGATCCTTTGACTTTCCCAGGATAGTGCGGTGAAATATTGTGTTTATTACAGACATGTAATATGTGTCAGAAACGCGTAAGGTAGCCTTGCCTGTCATGGTGGCTTATTAATATGATTTGAAAACCTTCAGAATAAATGTTAGTATTATCTTTTGTAGCTCATTTTGATGATGGATAACTCCTCTTGTTTACTTTGGATTACA
The DNA here is from genome assembly GCF_039654945.1 of Dendrobates tinctorius. Lineage (NCBI taxonomy): Eukaryota > Metazoa > Chordata > Amphibia > Anura > Dendrobatidae > Dendrobates > Dendrobates tinctorius. The sequence continues at coordinate 41,483,344 of NW_027361810.1, read as the reverse complement.
AATGTGTAAAGTTGCAATGTTGTTATTGCACTATGTATGTTGTAAGATATGTTTGTAATTTTGTTTTAACAACAATGTTGAAATATGCCAAAAGGCCAATTTGGGCCATTGCCCAAGTTTTTCATAGGGCAAGAATATGTTTGCCTTACAAACTAAAAAAAAAGCCAAAAAAAAGGCAAAAGTAAAAATTTGGCAACTACACTTTACGCCTCTGTCTTAATTGTCCAATCCCCTATCAAAATACGCTTACCAAATCAATTCAACAGTCATAGATTCAGAAAGGGTAGAAATATATATATTTTGACACACATCAAACCAAGATTGCCAACATAGATCCAGCATGCTCTTGCCAAGAAGGTTCCCCCTGAGGTGCCATAAAGTATTTAGTGAAAATATCACGCACTTTGAGGCCAGAGATTGGTCTACGTTGATGGTTGATAGGTGGTCTCACCCTACGCACATTGTCCGGCCTACGTACAACACCAGCAGAGGAGGAACAATCATGTATCCTGGTGAAGTTATGAAGAACCACACAGGCTTTCACTACTTCATTAACATTTTGTTCACTCAGCTGAATGGCAGACTGGCGTACCCGCCATTTGGCACAAAGAATGCCAAAGGAGCACTCCACCAGTCGCCGACCACGTGATAGGCGCAAGTTAAATATCCTGCGCCTGTGGTGAAGGTTGCGCCGGGGATATGGCCTCATGACATTGCGTGTTAACTGAAAGGCCTCATCTGCCACAACGACATAAGGGACACATTCTTGAGTGGAGCCTGGTAGCTGGCGTGGTGGTGGTAGATCCAACTGGTTGGTGCGTAGCCGCCGAGCCATAATGGAAGTATTGAAGACTCTAGAGTCTCCCGTCCTTCCATAGGCCCCAATGTCAACAATTATAAACTTGTATTGAGGGTTGGCCACAGCCAACAATACAACAGAAAAGTATTGTTTATAATTGAAGAATTGGGAGCCAGAGTTCGGCGGCTTACGCACCCGGATATGTTTGCCATCAAGGGCCCCAATACAATTTGGAAACTGGCATTCTTCTCAAAGTCCCTTAATATCCTCAACCAGTCTTCCATCCTGGCCTCGGGCATGACGACTTGATAAAGTCTTGTCCATATTTCACTACATGTTGACCTCACTATGCCAGATATGGTTGATCTTCCAATCAGAAACTCTTGGTGCAGGGCAGCATAAGACAGGCCAGTGGCCAGGAAGCTGAAGAACAACAGAAAAGGATGATTGTCGAATGCACATATTTACAAAACAAACAGATCCAAACATAACAAACTTGGTAAGATTTCAGAGAAAATAGCACACACATCTTGCTTTGCACAATGAGTAAGTGATATTCAGTACATATTCCACATAACATTCGGGTCTGTAAGTTGAAACATATGTGGACTAAGATGAGGGCCTAAAACTTACTACAAGAAGGCAAAAATTCATACTTTGCCCAACACATCATGAACATAGAGAATGTGGTTGTGTAGTACATACCGTATTGTGAGTAGAAGTCGCTCCTCTGCAGATATAGCTTTGCGCATCCTTGTATCCTGAAAGGTTATACCAGGGCGCACTGTCTCCAAGAGTCGATCAAATGTTGCAAGGCTCATGCGACAGTATTGGTCGAATTTGACAGGATGCTCCCGCAGAGAAGAATAGAGGCGGTGAAAATTAACTCTTTGAGTCGTTGCCTCAAAAGTGGATGTACCCACATGCGTCTCCTCCTCCGCGGATCCACTATCACTGGGTATGGTTGGCCAAAGCGGCGCGACAAAAGCCAGTTGAAGAGAACCTGCTCAGTTGTGTTGAAAGTCAGACTGTTTGCCATGTTGCACATACAACACCAACACACCTAGTGAAGGCAAGGTGACAAATGGACAGAATGGAGGCTGCCACCTGTTCCTGAGCCAATAAATAGAGTGCAGGCTAATGATTTAAATAGTTTGCAGGCCTCAAAACCGTTAAATGTCCATTTTGCAAGGCTGCGAGAAAATCTCGACAAACGGATTCAATACGGATGCCATACGGATTACATACGGATGCTTACATGCGCAAAATACGCGACCGCACCTTGCTTACGGATTACATACGGAGCACTATTTAGGGGTCATTCATCCGTATTACGCCTGTAAACTACGGACCGTATTTTGCGTTGGTTAGTGTGACCCCGGCCTTATAAACAATTTCCAGCTGAGGGGAGGGAGGCCACAACCCTGCTTGCACATAATGAAATAATACAAAGAAAAAGAACACAATGCGACACTTGTAGCCCATGTACTGGATATGTCTGTGTGTGGTGGCTCTTGAAGCAATGATGAATCCAGCAGAAGTCCACTCCTTGTGATTCTCCATCAATATTTTGAATGGCCTTTTCTTAACAATCCTTTCAAGGCTGTGGTTATGTTGGTTGCTTGTGCATCTTTTTCCTTCTACTCAACTTTCCATTAAAATCCTTGGATACAGCACTCTGTGAACAGCCAGCTTGTTTAGCAAGCTTACCCTCATTGTGGAGTGTGTCAGTGACTGCCTTCTGGACAACTGTCAAGTCAGCAGTCTTCCCCATGATTGTGGAGCCTACTGAAACAGACTAAGGGACCTTTCTAAATGCATAGGAAGCCATTACAGGTGTTGTTTGTTAATTATTCTAATTTTATGAGATAGAGACATGCCACGTGGAGTGCTATTAGGAGGAAACTGCCACTAGGAGTGTTATTAGAAGGTACCAGTGATAGGCAAGGGCGCTCGCCACTGCTTGATACCTGATCAAGTATCTTGGGTGCTCAAGCACCATGCTCAAGTCCCCACCCCGCATGTTTTGCGGCTGTAAACGCACCCAAAAAAACGCATCTAGACAAAGATATCATAAATATTTTTTTAGAAAATGTCGTGAGGTCCCCCTTATTTTTGGTAACAGCCAAGGTAAAGCAGATAGCTTGCAGTCTTATATTATCAGGCTGGAAAGGTCTATCAATATTGTGCCCTTCCCAGCATAAAAGTACCAGTCCGCAGCTGCCCCAGAATTGGTGCATCACATGAGATGCACCGATTCTGGTGCTTTGCCTGACTCTTCCCGATTGCCCTGTTGTGCCAATTGGAGTAATATTTCTGGGGGTTGATGTCAGCTTTGTAATGTCAGCTGATATCAAGCCCTGGGGTTAGTAATGAAGAGGTGTCTATAAGACACCCCCATAACATCCCCCAATCAGGAACAGACAGGCAAAGCCCCAGAATTGGTACATCTAATGTGATGTGCCAATCCTGGAGCGGCTGCAGGCTGTTTTTTTTAGGCTGGAAAGGGACAAATGATCAAGGGCCTTCCCAGCCTGATAATGTGAGCCCTCAGCTGTCTGCGTTGCTCACCCTCACATCATTTAAAATTATTTATTTTGTTCACAGCAGAGATCTTGGAGTCAGCGATGCATCCAGGAGTCTTCCCTGTGGTGTTCCGATTCCATTTGAGCAAATTTTTCATCCACTTCAGTCATATTTCTGCCCCACCAGCTCTCCTGTCAGGGACTTCTCGAAAAATGCTCGAATTTCTCATAGACTTCCATTATACTCGATATTTGAGTCAAGACCGTAATTATTTTCTATGAGGATAATAATTCCCACTACTTCAGATATCTTGTCTATGTCTCTATTTTATATATCATGAATGCAGACATTACATTAGGAGACACATAATTACCACTCTTGTATTTCTGTTTGCCTTCATATTGTGGCAGCCATGGATCATAAATGAGAACTAACATATACAACTACCTGAGTATAAAATAAAGATATAAGGACACAGATCATTGATTTTAAACATTTTTTATTAATTACAATCTTTACCCCTACCTAAAGCCAATGATCCAGAAGAAGGCAAAAAACCTGCACACATTCAGCCAATGTGTTACAGGGAAAAAATTCCTTCTTGACCCCGGGAAAAGGCGATCAGTTCGAGAACCCTGGACCAAGGCCATACTACAACTAACTAACTGACATGTATAGAGCAATGATACTGGATATGGAGACTTGTTTCCGGATAGCAGATCTTCTATGTCCTGGTAACACGCCTCACCTTTCCTCGTCAGATTAGACGCTGGAACTCATAACTTGACTACGTTCATCTCCCTTGTAAAAAAAAACAGAACACTACCCCCCTACAAACACTACCCCTTAATATACAGACATAGCACAGTTATATCATATCAGGAACCTTATACAGATGGAAAACAATTAAAGTTGCACTCTGTAGTGCTAAAGCAGGTAAATATGTACGGTATGTACTACTCCTTATACTTCTTGGTTATACAGCAGACAGCTAAACAATATAATGTCATGATGCACTGATTCCAGAATTAGATCCATATAATCAGTATATAATGACATCATAAGACAACAAATATAATGTACAGACATATTATATGACTAATACTACAAAATCGCATTGCTCGCTTTAGATTTTTCAGTCTTCCAACCAGGATCCAGATTCTGTCCCTAGTAAGAAAAAAAATTAAATGAGGATAAGTATCAGTATAAAACCTGTAGAAAAGCATAAAGTGCTAGGTATCCACGCTCCTTTTACTACGAATTTTTAAGTTTTGATGTAGGCAATTAAAATTGGTGTAATAAACATGATCTGAAAAAATAAAATGATTCAAATGCATTTATATATAAGTTACAAAAATGGTAAAATAAAATAGTAAAATAAATAAATATTAAGTATATAAATAAATATATTTCCCCCAATGTATATACAACAACTTCTCTCCCATGTAGGGGCATAATGGTAGACTTTTTGGCCCAATAATCTTAAAGTGACAGAACCACCACAACAATCTGTGCCAGCCACAGATACCACTTAAAGTGTCACTGACCGAAGTAGCTAATGTAGTGTCTCCATCCGAGGTGCCATCTTTGTGCTGATGTCTGTGATAGCCCCAGGGATGTCCCCATACTTGCTGCATAGAACTCTCAGTGTCCAACATTCCGCTGTGTGACCTCACAAAGAACCTTCAGCACCCAAGTCTAGAGATGCCACCACCATATTTTACTGCTGTTATGATTCTCCTTTTTCTGAAATGCTGTGTTACTTCTACGCCAGATGTAATGGGACATACATATTCCAAAAGTAACATTTTTTTGTCTCGTCAGTCCACATAGTATTCTCCCAAAAGTCTTTGGGATCAAGATGTCTTCTGTGAAAACTGAGATGGGCCTTTATATTCTTATTGCTCAGCAGTGGTTATCGTCTTGGAACTCTGCCATGTAGGCAATTTTTACCCAGGTTTTTTCTTATGGTGGAGTTATGAACATAGATCTAAAGTGAGGCAAGTGAAGCCTGCAGTTCTTTGGATGATCTTTTGTGACCTCTTGAATGAGGTGTGGCTGCCCTCTTGGGGTAATGTTGGTCATCTGGCCACTCCTGGGAAGGTTCACCACTGTTTCATATTTTTGCCATTTGTGCATATTGGCTATCGCTGTGGCTCCCTGGAGTCCCAAAGCTTGAGAAATGGCTTTATAACCTTTACCAGTAAATACCAAATAACTAAATCAAATCCCCCTTTTTTGTCACGCTCTTAATTAGATAAAATTCTAAAATAAAAAATTGTAAATGTTTCCATTTTATACAGTTTAGAGTTGCGGTTAGTGTCAGGGTTGTTATTGGAGTTGGGTTGGGGTAAGGTTGTGTTAGGGTTGGAGTTAGGGTTGTGTTTTTTCAAAAGTAAAATCTAAAAAAATTATGACGATATGATGGCTAGTGTTGAGCCCAAGTGCCCGCTACTCGAGTTTGCATTGGGTGTTCGGGTATGCATGGAGTATCGCAGATCCCTGCATGCTTTTTTTGCTGTGTCTAACAGCCGTGAAACATGCAGATTGGGGACTCGAGCAAGTCACTCGAGCACCTGCGATATTCAGTGCATAACTGAGGACCCGATGCAAACTGGAATAGTGAGCACTTGCGCTCAGCACTAATGACAACGTATTTATTATGACGACATAATGTTATCAAATTCTGTGTTGTACATATGGGATCAAAATACACACTATATCCCTTGATAAAATCCTTGAGGGGTGTAGTTTCCAAAATGGTCTCACTTATGGGGATTTCCACTGTTTAGCACATCACGGGCTCTCCAAATGCAACATGGCGTACGCTCGTGATTCCAGCATTCAAACTCAAAGGGCGCTCCTTCTCTTCTGAGCTCTGCCATGCGTCCAAACAGTGGATTTCTCCCATCTATGGGGTATCGACATGTTCAGGACAAATTGCACAACAAATTTTGAGGTCCAATTTCTAATGTTACCCTTGCCAAAATAAAAAAGTTTGGGTCTAAAGTAAAGTTTTTGTGATAAAAGTTAAATACACTACATGTGGTTATGAACACTTTTTTAGAATGGAGATTTTAGAATGGTGTCACTTTTGGGTACTCTGTGTCATATAGGCCCCCAAGGTCATTTCAAATGTGATGTGGTCCCTAAACAAATTGACTTTATAAATTTAATTGGAAAAATGGGAAATCTCTGGTCAGTTTTTAACCCTTCTAACTTACTAACAAAAAAATAATGTTTCCAAAATTTTGCTGATGTAGACATGTGGAAAATCTTATTTCTGAACTGTTTTGTGTGACATAGTGCTCTGATTTAAGGGCACAAAAATTTAAATTGAATAATATTCTAAATTTTTGCCAAATTTCTGTTTTTTTACATAAATAAACGCAAGTCATATCATAGTTTTGAACATAGTAACATAGTTCTGAAGGCTGAAGGAAGACCTTATGTCCATCTAGTTCAGACTATTTTTAGTGCAGCTGTTCTGCATTGTTGTAACTCAAATAAATGTTATCACTATCATAAAGTACAATGTCACAAAAAACAATCTCAGAATCAGTTGAATCTTTCCAGAGTTATAACCACATAAAATAATACTGGTCAGAATTGGGAAATTTGGCTTAGTCATTAACCCTTTCGCACCGCAGTCCATTTTCGTTTTTGCGTTTCTCTTGTTTGCTCCCCTTCTTCCCAGAGCCATAATTTTTCTATTTTTCTGTCAATATGGGCATGAGGGCTTGTTTTTTGTGGGACTAGTTGTACTTTTGAACAACACTATTAGTTTTACCATAGCATGTGCTAGAAAACGGGAAAAAAATTCCAAGTGCGGTGTGAGTGCTATAAAAAGTGCAATTGCACAAGCGTTTTTTTTTCTATGTTCACTAAATGCTAACACTGACCTGCCATTACAATTCTCCAGGTCATTACGAGTTAGTAGATACCAAACATGTGTAGGTTCTTTTTTATTTAAGTAGTGTAAAAAATTAAAAGGTTTAATTAAAAAAAAAATTGCGCCATTTTCTGTGACCTGCAGCGTCTCCATTTTTCGGGATCTGGGTCTGAATGAGGGCTTATTTTTTTGCACCAAGTTTCCGTTTTTATTAACAGCATTTTGGTGTAGATACAATATTTAAATCGGCCGTTATTGCATTTTAATGCACTGTTGCGGCGATTAAAAAAAGTAATTCTGGTGTTTTGACTTTTTTTCTCGCTACGACATTTATTGATCAGATTAATTATTTTTATATATTGGTAACTCTGGTTGGGACAGTCCTACACTGTCTAATATTAAAAACTTTACCATGTGTCAATGTTGATGTCTGTGTGTGAATACGGGGCCCAACCAGTGGAAAACCAGTCTAGGGAAGCCTTAGGCTGGGGTCACACTAGCGAGGAATAAGAACGAGTGAGAGGCGCTAAAAGCACGCATTACACATGGACAAATGATTCTCTATGGGTTTGCACACAACAGCCGTATATTTCTCGTCCATATTCTACGGTCCGTGCCAATCGCAGCATGCTGCGATTGTCAGTGTACTACGTCCGTAATACGCCAATGCAAGTCTATGGGTGCGCAATAAATACGGATTACATACTGACTACACGTGTGACTTGCGAGAAATGCGCAGGTCTTTTGGCTGGTGACAGGAAATGGGCCAATCCATCATCAGGAAACTTAGACATGCAAATGAGCTCAAAAAGCGCTCCAGACATCCAGGAAGTCAGCCTCCACGGAGTACAGCAGCGTCATGGCGCCATATTTCCTTAATGTGGAGATGCTTATAGCATTAGTGCAGGAGCGGCCAGAACTTTGGGACCAAAGGGATACCAATTATGCCAACCGCGCAAGAAAGGAGGCGTCATGGAGGCGCATATGTCGCCAGATGTTCCATGACTTTGGTGATCGGCCACGTGAGGAGCAGCAGTAACTGAGTAAGTACAAGTCCCAAAAATGATTTAAATTACCTCACAAACAAAAATGATTACAGATTCTGCCCCTCACCCCTTCCTGTCCTTCTCCTTTTTGCCTCATGAGGCGGGTAGATTTTGATGTGACACATAGTTTCACACTGCCATAATTTTTCCCAGGCCTCAAGCTCCTCTTCCTCTTAGCCAACCAAGGTATTAAGTGTAGTTACTTGATACATAAACTATTCTGACCCTGTGTATCTGGCCTGGATGGGCCAATTAGATATGCCAGCCTGGCTAGAAAGCACACCCCAGAAGGCCACATGCCTAGACTACTGGTAGCAAATGTGACGGATCAAATATGTGAAATTGCTAATATTTCCTGTCACATTGCAGTGGAAGATGTGATGAAATGCTGGCGAAGCATCCGGGACCAATACCGCCGGGAACGTCAGCAGCGGTCCAGGAGTGGGGATGCGGGCTACGTGAAACGCAAATATGTGTATTATGACCGCCTCTCCTTCCTCGCCCCAATTCTGGATCTGAGACCGTTAGTACATACCTCACACCACATTACACCAATACTTTACAGGGCCAAAAATATTGATGTATTTTTGCCTCTGTTCTATGTCATAACAGAACTCAATCCAACCTTACGGATCGAGGAACGGGCTCAGAGACAGAGCCCATAATCGATCCTGAAGGGGATGAGGTGGCTGGCCCATCTTCTCCCCCTACAAGAAGCATGGGTGAAGATGAGTCATCACAGGAGAACCCATTGGCTGCCCAACAAACCACACCACCAGGACCGTCTGCTGCTGCCCCATCACCCATCCTGGAGGAGCAGGGCAACTTGAGTACTGAAGGAGATAGCAGAAGAAATTTTTGAACCCCTCTCTATAATCTTTGAAAATTATTGGAGAACAGGAGAAGTGCCAGAAGACTGGAGAAGAGCAAATGTTGTTCCTATCTTCAAAAAGGGGAAGAAGGTGGACCCAGGTAACTATAGGCCGGTGAGTCTGACTTCTATACCAGGAAAGATCTTTGAACAAATTATTAAACAACATGTATGTCATTACCTGGATAAGAATGAAGTGATTAAACAGAGTCAGCATGGGTTTGTAACTAATAAGTCATGTCAGACTAACTTAATTTCCTTCTATGACGGTATCACTGATTGTGTAGATCAAGGAAATGCTGTAGATATAGTATATCTTGACTTCAGCAAAGCATTTGACAAAGTCTCTCATACAATCCTTATTGAAAAAATGATTAAGTATGGAATGGACAAGGCAACTGTTAGGTGGATTCATAACTGGCTTAGTGATCGGACCCAAAGAGTGGTCGTAAATGGCTGCACATCCAGTTGGAAGAATGTCTCAAGTGGGGTACCACAGGGCTCTGTCCTGGGCCCTGTATTGTTCAACATCTTTATCAACGATTTAGATGAAGGAATTGAGGGTAAACTGATTAAATTTGCTGATGACACAAAGCTAGGAGGGATAGCTAATACTAGAGAAGAGAGAGAGAGGATTCAAAAAGATTTAAATAAACTGGAGAAGTGGGCAGCAACTAACAGAATGGTTTTTAACAGGGAGAAATGCAAACTACTACATCTGGGCAATAAAAATGGAAAAAGCATATATAGAATGGGAGGAATAGGGCTAAGTGACAGCACATGTGAAAAAGACTTGGGTATACTAATAGATCACAGACTGAATATGAGTCAACAGTGTGATGCAGCAGCAAAAAAGGCAAATGCAATTCTAGGATGTATTAACAGAAGCATACAGTCTAGATCACGTGAAGTCATTATTTCCCTCTACTCCTCTTTGGTCAGACCTCATCTGGAATATTGTGTCCAATTTTGGGCACCACATTTTAAAAAAGACATCAACAAACTGGAGCAAGTTCAGAAAAGAGCGACCAGAATGGTGACCGGTCTGCAAACCCTGTCTTATGAGGAAAGGTTGCAGGATTTGGGAATGTTTAGTTTGCAAAAGAGAAGACTGAGAGGAGACTTAATAGCTGTCTACAAATATCTAAAGGGCTGTCACATTGTAGAAGGATCAACTTTATTCTCATTTGCACAAGGAAAGACTAGAAGCAATGGGATGAAACTGAATGGGAGGAGACACAGATTAGATATTAGAAAAAACTTTTTGACAGTTAGAGTGATCAATGAGTGGAACAGGCTGCCACGAGAAGTGGTGAGTTCTCCTTCAATGGAAGTCTTCAAACAGAGGCTGGACAGACATCTGACTGGGATGATTTAGCGAATCCTGCTTTGAGCAGGGGGTTGGACCAGATGGCCCAGGAGGTCCCTTCCAACTCTACGATTCTATGATTCTATGATTCTATGATTCTATGAGCAGCAGCCCATCTGCCCAGATGCGGGGCTCCCCACAGGCTGCTGTTACATCCCGGCAAGGCCGAAGAAGGCGCCAGTTCGCTGTTCAAGAGAGCAGGACCAATGTGGACACAGGGGTCCTAAATTATTTATCTCGAGTCACTACAGGTGATGGGGAGGAGGCCTACTCACGTAGCCTGGCCCTTTATCTCCATGCCCTTTCCCGTGAGGTCAGGCTCCGTATTCGGGGATGTTTTTAGATCCTACTTGATACAAGCAACCCCCCCTATACCCCATATGAGCTTTTCGAATATCTGGAGAGGTGGCAGCTTTCCCCCAGAAATCTAATGCGCATGAGACCATCCACACAGATGCTTGCTCAAGCAGGGTCTGAACATCCTCTAATACGTGGGCCTACACCTCACCCCCTTCCTCCCCCTACCCAACAGCAGCAACAGATTTCTGGCTCTAGCCAACCCCACCAATATGGCCACTTTTTCCCACCCAGTGTTGGAGGCTGGTCCCAACCTGGTTGGGGATGACATGGCTATATTGGTGGGTATGAGACACGGGCCTACCCGCCACAACAAGATGCCCCTCAGCAGTATTACTATGGCCACTACCCCCAACAAGCACAGGAGGAAGGTCAGTACCAACAGCATGGCAACAGTATGCACCCACACAGGGCGATGTTGCTCAAAGTAGTCAGCAGCAACCACAGGCTGCTCCTCCACCTTCTCCTTCCCCAACATTCCACAATTTATAAGTGGCTAAAAACATGGAAATTGTAAACCCATACTGTACATGAGTGTTCTTAAGCGGTCCGATGGGAGGAGATATCCAGTGTGTTTGAACTGGTGCTCAAAATCCCAATCCAAAGTAAAAAAGAGGTTTTCTCCATCATCAAAATGAGCTAAAACAGATAATACTGACATTTCTTATAAAGGTTTTCAAATCATATGATTAAGACACCATGACAGTCAAGGCTACCTTATGCGTTTCTGAGACATATTACATGTCTGTAAAAAAGACAATATTTCACGGCGCTATACTGGCAAAGTCAAAGGATCAAAATAGAGTACTCACTTGATAATGCATAGAAAAGGCGTGCTGTCCATATTCACTTAGTAAAATTTAGGCCAGCTAACTATGTTCCAAAATCAAGGCAAACAGCCTCAAGACCATCATGCTCTCTCTATGTAATATGAAGTCTGTTTTCTAATTTGATCCTTTGACTTTCCCAGGATAGTGCGGTGAAATATTGTGTTTATTACAGACATGTAATATGTGTCAGAAACGCGTAAGGTAGCCTTGCCTGTCATGGTGGCTTATTAATATGATTTGAAAACCTTCAGAATAAATGTTAGTATTATCTTTTGTAGCTCATTTTGATGATGGATAACTCCTCTTGTTTACTTTGGATTACAAATGTGTAAAGTTGCAATGTTGTTATTGCACTATGTATGTTGTAGGATATGTTTGTAATTTTGTTTTAACAACAATGTTGAAATATACCAAAAGGCCAATTTGGGCCATTGTCCAAGTTTTTCATAGGGCAAGAATATGTTTGCCATACAAACTAAAAAAAAAGCCAAAAAAAAGGCAAAAGTAAAAATTTGGCAACTACACTTTACGCCTCTGTCTTAATTGTCCAATCCCCTATCAAAATACGCTTACCAAATCAATTCAACAGTCATAGATTCAGAAGGGGTAGAAATATATATATTTTGACACACATCAAACCAAGATTACCAACATAGATCCAGCATGCTCTTGCCAAGAAGGTTCCCCCTGAGGTGCCATAAAGTATTTAGTGAAAATATCACGCACTTTGAGGCCAGAGATTGGTCTACGTTGATGGTTGATAGGTGGTCTCACCCTACGCACATTGTCCGGCCTACGCACAACACCAGCAGAGGAGGAACAATCATGTATCCTGGTGAAGTTATGAAGAACCACACAGGCTTTCACTACTTCATTAACATTTTGTTCACTCAGCTGAATGGCAGACTGGCGTACCCGCCATTTGGCACAAAGAATGCCAAAGGAGCACTCCACCAGTCGCCGACCACGTGATAGGCGCAAGTTAAATATCCTGCGCCTGTGGTGAAGGTTGCGCCGGGGATATGGCCTCATGACATTGCGTGTTAACTGAAAGGCCTCATCTGCCACAAGGACATAAGGGACACATTCTTGAGTGGAGCCTGGTAGCTGGCGTGGTGGTGGTAGATCCAACTGGTTGGTGCGTAGCCGCCGAGCCATAATGGAAGTATTGAAGACTCTAGAGTCTCCCGTCCTTCCATAGGCCCCAATGTCAACAATTATAAACTTGTATTGAGGGTTGGCCACAGCCAACAATACAACAGAAAAGTATTGTTTATAATTGAAGAATTGGGAGCCAGAGTTCGGCGGCTTACGCACCCGGATATGTTTGCCATCAAGGGCCCCAATACAATTTGGAAACTGGCATTCTTCTCAAAGTCCCTTAATATCCTCAACCAGTCTTCCATCCTGGCCTCGGGCATGACGACTTGATAAAGTCTTGTCCATATTTCACTACATGTTGACCTCACTATGCCAGATATGGTTGATCTTCCAATCAGAAACTCTTGGTGCAGGGCAGCATAAGACAGGCCAGTGGCCAGGAAGCTGAAGAACAACAGAAAAGGATGATTGTCGAATGCACATATTTACAAAACAAACAGATCCAAACATAACAAACTTGGTAAGATTTCAGAGAAAATAGCACACACATCTTGCTTTGCACAATGAGTAAGTGATATTCAGTACATATTCCACATAACATTCGGGTCTGTAAGTTGAAACATATGTGGACTAAGATGAGGGCCTAAAACTTACTACAAGAAGGCAAAAATTCATACTTTGCCCAACACATCATGAACATAGAGAATGTGGTTGTGTAGTACATACCGTATTGTGAGTAGAAGTCGCTCCTCTGCAGATATAGCTTTGCGCATCCTTGTATCCTGAAAGGTTATACCAGGGCGCACTGTCTCCAAGAGTCGATCAAATGTTGCAAGGCTCATGCGACAGTATTGGTCGAATTTGACAGGATGCTCCTGCAGAGAAGAATAGAGGCGGTGAAAATTAACTCTTTGAGTCGTTGCCTCAAAAGTGGATGTACCCACATGCGTCTCCTCCTCCGCGGATCCACTATCACTGGGTATGGTTGGCCAAAGCGGCGCGACAAAAGCCAGTTGAAGAGAACCTGCTCAGTTGTGTTGAAAGTCAGACTGTTTGCCATGTTGCACATACAACACCAACACACCTAGTGAAGGCAAGGTGACAAATGGACAGAATGGAGGCTGCCACCTGTTCCTGAGCCAATAAATAGAGTGCAGGCTAATGATTTAAATAGTTTGCAGGCCTCAAAACCGTTAAATGTCCATTTTGCAAGGCTGCGAGAAAATCTCGACAAACGGATTCAATACGGATGCCATACTGATTACATACGGATGCTTACATGCGCAAAATACGCGTCCGCACCTTGCTTACGGATTACATACGGAGCACTATTTAGGGGTCATTCATCCGTATTACGCCTGTAAACTACGGACCGTATTTTGCGTTGGTTAGTGTGACCCTGGCCTTATAAACAATTTCCAGCTGAGGGGAGGGAGGCCACAACCCTGCTTGCACATGATGAAATAATACAAAGAAAAAGAACACAATGCGACACTTGTAGCCCATGTACTGGATATGTCTGTGTGTGGTGGCTCTTGAAGCAATGATGAATCCAGCAGAAGTCCACTCCTTGTGATTCTCCATCAATATTTTGAATGGCCTTTTCTTAACAATCCTTTCAAGGCTGTGGTTATGTTGGTTGCTTGTGCATCTTTTTCCTTCTACTCAACTTTCCATTAAAATCCTTGGATACAGCACTCTGTGAACAGCCAGCTTGTTTAGCAAGCTTACCCTCATTGTGGAGTGTGTCAGTGACTGCCTTCTGGACAACTGTCAAGTCAGCAGTCTTCCCCATGATTGTGGAGCCTACTGAAACAGACTAAGGGACCTTTCTAAATGCATAGGAAGCCATTACAGGTGTTGTTTGTTAATTATTCTAATTTTATGAGATAGAGACATGCCACGTGGAGTGCTATTAGGAGGAAACTGCCACTAGGAGTGTTATTAGAAGGTACCAGTGATAGGCAAGGGCGCTCGCCACTGCTTGATACCTGATCAAGTATCTTGGGTGCTCAAGCACCATGCTCAAGTCCCCACCCCGCATGTTTTGCGGCTGTAAACGCACCCAAAAAAACGCATCTAGACAAAGATATCATAAATATTTTTTTAGAAAATGTCGTGAGGTCCCCCTTATTTTTGGTAACAGCCAAGGTAAAGCAGATAGCTTGCAGTCTTATATTATCAGGCTGGAAAGGTCTATCAATATTGTGCCCTTCCCAGCATAAAAATACCAGTCCGCAGCTGCCCCAGAATTGGTGCATCACATGAGATGCACCGATTCTGGTGCTTTGCCTGACTCTTCCCGATTGCCCTGTTGTGCCAATTGGAGTAATATTTCTGGGGGTTGATGTCAGCTTTGTAATGTCAGCTGATATCAAGCCCTGGGGTTAGTAATGAAGAGGTGTCTATAAGACACCCCCATAACATCCCCCAATCAGGAACAGACAGGCAAAGCCCCAGAATTGGTACATCTAATGTGATGTGCCAATCCTGGAGCGGCTGCAGGCTGTTTTTTTTAGGCTGGAAAGGGACAAATGATCAAGGGCCTTCCCAGCCTGATAATGTGAGCCCTCAGCTGTCTGCGTTGCTCACCCTCACATCATTTAAAATTATTTATTTTGTTCACAGCAGAGATCTTGGAGTCAGCGATGCATCCAGGAGTCTTCCCTGTGGTGTTCCGATTCCATTTGAGCAAATTTTTCATCCACTTCAGTCATATTTCTGCCCCACCAGCTCTCCTGTCAGGAACTTCTCGAAAAATGCTCGAATTTCTCATAGACTTCCATTATACTCGATATTTGAGTCAAGACCGTAATTATTTTCTATGAGGATAATAATTCCCACTACTTCAGATATCTTGTCTATGTCTCTATTTTATATATCATGAATGCAGACATTACATTAGGAGACACATAATTACCACTCTTGTATTTCTGTTTGCCTTCATATTGTGGCAGCCATGGATCATAAATGAGAACTAACATATACAACTACCTGAGTATAAAATAAAGATATAAGGACACAGATCATTGATTTTAAACATTTTTTATTAATTACAATCTTTACCCCTACCTAAAGCCAATGATCCAGAAGAAGGCAAAAAACCTGCACACATTCAGCCAATGTGTTACAGGGAAAAAATTCCTTCTTGACCCCGGGAAAAGGCGATCAGTTCGAGAACCCTGGACCAAGGCCATACTACAACTAACTAACTGACATGTATAGAGCAATGATACTGGATATGGAGACTTGTTTCCGGATAGCAGATCTTCTATGTCCTGGTAACACGCCTCACCTTTCCTTGTCAGATCAGACGCTGGAACTCATAACTTGACTATGTTCATCTCCCTTGTAAAAAAAAAACAGAACACTACCCCCCTACAAACACTACCCCTTAATATACAGACATAGCACAGTTATATCATATCAGGAACCTTATACAGATGGAAAACAATTAAAGTTGCACTCTGTAGTGCTAAAGCATGTAAATATGTACGGTATGTACTACTCCTTATACTTCTTGGTTATACAGCAGACAGCTAAACAATATAATGTCATGATGCACTGATTCCAGAATTAGATCCATATAATCAGTATATAATGACATCATAAGACAACAAATATAATGTACAGACATATTATATGACTAATACTACAAAATCGCATTGCTCGCTTTAGATTTTTCAGTCTTCCAACCAGGATCCAGATTCTGTCCCTAGTAAGAAAAAAAATTAAATGAGGATAAGTATCAGTATAAAACCTGTAGAAAAGCATAAAGTGCTAGGTATCCACGCTCCTTTTACTACGAATTTTTAAGTTTTGATGTAGGCAATTAAAATTGGTGTAATAAACATGATCTGAAAAAATAAAATGATTCAAATGCATTTATATATAAGTTACAAAAATGGTAAAATAAAATAGTAAAATAAATAAATATTAAGTATATAAATAAATATATTTCCCCCAATGTATATACAACAACTTCTCTCCCATGTAGGGGCATAAAGGTAGACTTTTTGGCCCAATAATCTTAAAGTGACAGAACCACCACAACAATCTGTGCCAGCCACAGATACCACTTAAAGTGCCACTGACCGAAGTAGCTAATGTAGTGTCTCCATCCGAGGTGCCATCTTTGTGCTGATGTCTGTGATAGCCCCAGGGATGTCCCCATATTTGCTGCATAGAACTCTCAGTGTCCAACATTCCGCTGTGTGACCTCACAAAGAACCTTTAGCACCCAAGTCTAGAGATTCTACCAGCAAGGACTGAAGAAATCCAGCACCTTACAGCCACAATCTGTAGACTTGGAGGGTCCATGTTGGGGGTAAATTCACTAAGAAATCCCTGTAAGGTTTCTTATTTACCTGCATCCTCAATCCTGGAACTTCCAGTCTCCTCGTCTTCATCTCCTGACATGAGAGTCTGTGTCCTCGATCCTGGATCCTCCGTTCTCCTTGTCTTCATCTTCTGAAATGAGACTTTGCCCCCTGAACACCCGTTTTTATAGGCCAACAGTCATTGTGACATCATACTGTAAGGTAACAATGGCCTCCTGTATTTGATGATGTCACAATTGACCGTGAGTGATTTCTCCACAGCTGTTAATTAACATTGATAACAAGTAGTAATAATATGGCCAATCACATTGGTCAGCATCAAGGCTGAAGGAGCAGTGCGCGTAAGGAAAGTTCCCCAAAACAAGAACATTGAGTGTTTCTTTGCTGGTGATACATTTAGCAATACACAAAAGGCAAAAGAACAGGAGTCATTGTCTATGAGAAAAACAATCCCTATTATTTCACATTTTCAACAAACATGAATGCCTGTTTGTTAGGGAATCCCCATATGTATTCAGGCTGTCTAGCAGTCACAAATCACGAAGCTGCTTCAACATAATCTAAATCTCCAAGCATGCCAAAATACTCGGAGGACACCCGAGCATGCACCGGAAAACCCGAGCAACAAGTATACTCGCTCATCACTAATAGCCGGATATTCTCCTTCAGAATTTTTTGGTAGACAGCAGAATTCATGGTTCCATTAACCACAGCAAATCTTTCAGGTTCTGACGCAGCAAACAGCCCCAGACTATCACACTGCCACCACCATATTTTACTGCTGTTATGATTCTCCTTTTTCTGAAATGCTGTGTTACTTCTACGCCAGATGTAATGGGACATACATATTCCAAAAGTAACATTTTTTTGTCTCGTCAGTCCACATAGTATTCTCCCAAAAGTCTTTGGGATCATCAAGATGTCTTCTGTGAAAACTGAGATGGGCCTTTATATTCTTATTGCTCAGCAGTGGTTATCGTCTTGGAACTCTGCCATGTAGGCAATTTTTACCCAGGTTCTTTCTTATGGTGGAGTTATGAACATAGATCTAAAGTGAGGCAAGTGAAGCCTGCAGTTCTTTGGATGTTTTTGTGGGATCTTTTGTGAACTCTTGAATGAGGTGTGGCTGCCCTCTTGGGGTAATGTTGGTCATCTGGCCACTCCTGGGAAGGTTCACCACTGTTTCATATTTTCGCCATTTGTGCATATTGGCTATCGCTGTGGCTCCCTGGAGTCCCAAAGCTTGAGAAATGGCTTTATAACCTTTACCAGTAAATACCAAATAACTAAATCAAATCCCCCTTTTTTGTCACGCTCTTAATTAGATAAAATTCTAAAATAAAAAATTGTAAATGTTTCCATTTTATACAGTTTAGAGTTGCGGTTAGTGTCAGGGTTGTTATTGGAGTTGGGTTGGGGTAAGGTTGTGTTAGGGTTGGAGTTAGGGTTGTGTTTTTTCAAAAGTAAAATATAAAAAAATTATGACGATATGATGGCTAGTGTTGAGCCCAAGTGCCCGCTACTCGAGTTTGCATCGGGTGCTTGGGTGTGCATGGAGTATCGCAGATCCCTGCATGCTTTTTTTGCTGTGTCTAACAGCCGTGAAACATGCAGATTGGGGACTCGAGCAAGTCACTCGAGCACCTGCGATATTCAGTGCATAACTGAGGACCCGATGCAAACTGGAATAGTGAGCACTTGCGCTCAGCACTAATGACAACGTATTTATTATGACGACATAATGTTATCAAATTCTGTGTTGTACATATGGGATCAAAATACACACTATATCCCTTGATAAAATCCTTGAGGGGTGTAGTTTCCAAAATGGTCTCACTTATGGGGATTTCCACTGTTTAGCACATCACGGGCTCTCCAAATGCAACATGGCGTACGCTCGTGATTCCAGCATTCAAATTCAAAGGGCGCTCCTTCTCTTCCGAGCTCTGCCATGCGTCCAAACAGTGGATTTCTCCCATCTATGGGGTATCGACATGTTCAGGACAAATTGCACAACAAATTTTGAGGTCCAATTTCTAATGTTACCCTTGCCAAAATAAAAAAGTTTGGGTCTAAAGTAAAGTTTTTGTGATAAAAGTTAAATACACTACATGTGGTTATGAACACTTTTTTAGAATGGAGATTTTAGAATGGTGTCACTTTTGGGTACTTTGTGTCATATAGGCCCCCAAGGTCATTTCAAATGTGATGTGGTCCCTAAACAAATTGACTTTATAAATTTAATTGGAAAAATGGGAAATCTCTGGTCAGTTTTTAACCCTTCTAACACTAACAAAAAAATAATGTTTCCAAAATTTTGCTGATGTAGACATGTGGAAAATCTTATTTCTGAACTGTTTTGTGTGGCATAGTGCTCTGATTTAAGGGCACAAAAATTTAAATTGAATAATATTCTAAATTTTTGCCAAATTTCTGTTTTTTTACATAAATAAACGCAAGTCATATCATAGTTTTGAACATAGTAACATAGTTCTGAAGGCTGAAGGAAGACCTTATGTCCATCTAGTTCAGACTATTTTTAGTGCAGCTGTTCTGCATTGTTGTAACTCAAATAAATGTTATCACTATCATAAAGTACAATGTCACAAAAAAACAATCTCAGAATCAGTTGAATCTTTCCAGAGTTATAACCACATAAAATAATACTGGTCAGAATTGGGAAATTTGGCTTAGTCATTAACCCTTTCGCACCGCAGTCCATTTTCGTTTTTGCGTTTCTCTTGTTTGCTCCCCTTCTTCCCAGAGCCATAATTTTTCTATTTTTCTGTCAATATGGGCATGAGGGCTTGTTTTTTGTGGGACTAGTTGTACTTTTGAACAACACTATTAGTTTTACCATAGCATGTGCTAGAAAACGGGAAAAAAATTCCAAGTGCGGTGAGATTGCTATAAAAAGTGCAATTGCACAAGCGTTTTTTTTTCTATGTTCACTAAATGCTAACACTGACCTGCCATTACAATTCTCCAGGTCATTACGAGTTAGTAGATACCAAACATGTGTAGGTTCTTTTTTATTTAAGTAGTGTAAAAAATTAAAAGGTTTAATTAAAAAAAAAAATTGCGCCATTTTCTGTGACCTGCAGCGTCTCCATTTTTCGGGATCTGGGTCTGAATGAGGGCTTATTTTTTTGCACCAAGTTTCCGTTTTTATTAACAGCATTTTGGTGTAGATACAATATTTAAATCGGCCGTTATTGCATTTTAATGCACTGTTGCGGCGATTAAAAAAAGTAATTCTGGTGTTTTGACTTTTTTTCTCGCTACGACATTTATTGATCAGATTAATTATTTTTATATATTGGTAACTCTGGTTGGGACTGTCCTACACTGTCTAATATTAAAAACTTTACCATGTGTCAATGTTGATGTCTGTGTGTGAATACGGGGCCCAACCAGTGGAAAACCAGTCTAGGGAAGCCTTAGGCTGGGGTCACACTAGCGAGGAATACGAACGAGTGAGAGGCGCTAAAAGCACGCATTACACATGGACAAATGATTCTCTATGGGTTTGCACACAACAGCCGTATATTTCTCGTCCATATTCTACGGTCCGTGCCAATCGCAGCATGCTGCGATTGTCAGTGTACTACGTCCGTAATACGCCAATGCAAGTCTATGGGTGCGCAATAAATACGGATTACATACTGACTACACGTGTGACTTGCGAGAAATGCGCAGGTCTTTTGGCTGGTGACAGGAAATGGGCCAATCCATCATCAGGAAGCTTAGACATGCAAATGAGCTCAAAAAGCGCTCCAGACATCCAGGAAGTCAGCCTCCACGGAGTACAGCAGCGTCATGGCGCCATATTTCCTTAATGTGGAGATGCTTATAGTATTAGTGCAGGAGCGGCCAGAACTTTGGGACCAAAGGGATACCAATTATGCCAACCGCGCAAGAAAGGAGGCGTCATGGAGGCGCATAAGTCGCCAGATGTTCCATGACTTTGGTGATCGGCCACGTGAGGAGCAGCAGTAACTGAGTAAGTACAAGTCCCAAAAATGATTTAAATTACCTCACAAACAAAAATGATTACAGATTCTGCCCCTCACCCCTTCCTGTCCTTCTCCTTTTTGCCTCATGAGGCGGGTAGATTTTGATGTGACACATAGTTTCACACTGCCATAATTTTTCCCAGGCCTCAAGCTCCTCTTCCTCTTAGCCAACCAAGGTATTAAGTGTAGTTACTTGATACATAAACTATTCTGACCCTGTGTATCTGGCCTGGATGGGCCAATTAGATATGCCAGCCTGGCTAGAAAGCACACCCCAGAAGGCCACATGCCTAGACTACTGGTAGCAAATGTGACGGATCAAATATGTGAAATTGCTAATATTTCCTGTCACATTGCAGTGGAAGATGTGATGAAATGCTGGCGAAGCATCCGGGACCAATACCGCCGGGAACGTCAGCAGCGGTCCAGGAGTGGGGATGCGGGCTACGTGAAACGCAAATATGTGTATTATGACTGCCTCTCCTTCCTCGCCCCAATTCTGGATCTGAGACCGTTAGTACATACCTCACACCACATTACACCAATACTTTACAGGGCCAAAAATATTGATGTATTTTTGCCTCTGTTCTACGTCATAACAGAACTCAATCCAAACTTACGAATCGAGGAACGGGCTCAGAGACAGAGCACATAATCGATCCTGAAGGGGATGAGGTGGCTGGCCCATCTTCTCCCCCTACAAGAAGCATGGGTGAAGATGAGTCATCACAGGAGAACCCATTGGCTGCCCAACAAACCACACCACCAGGACCGTCTGCTGCTGCCCCATCACCCATCCTGGAGGAGCAGGGCAACTTGAGCAGCAGCCCATCTGCCCAGATGCGGGGCTCCCCACAGGCTGCTGTTACATCCCGGCAAGGCCGAAGAAGGCGCCAGTTCGCTGTTCAAGAGAGCAGGACCAATGTGGACACAGGGGTCCTAAATTATTTATCTCGAGTCACTACAGGTGATGGGGAGGAGGCCTACTCACATAGTCTGGCCCTTTATCTCCATGCCCTTTCCCGTGAGGTCAGGCTCCGTATTCGGGGATGTTTTCAGATCCTACTTGATACAAGCAACCCCCCCTATACCCCATATGAGCTTTTCGAATATCTGGAGAGGTGGCAGCTTTCCCCCAGAAATCTAATGCGCATGAGACCATCCACACAGATGCTTGCTCAAGCAGGGTCTGAACATCCTCTAATACGTGGGCCTACACCTAATCCCAATCCAAAGTAAAAAAGAGGTTTTCTCCATCATCAAAATGAGCTAAAACAGATAATACTGACATTTCTTATGACGGTTTTCAAATCATATGATTAAGACACCATGACAGTCAAGGCTACCTTATGCGTTTCTGAGACATATTACATGTCTGTAAAAAAGACAATATTTCACGGCGCTATACTGGCAAAGTCAAAGGATCAAAATAGAGTACTCACTTGATAATGCATAGAAAAGGCGTGCTGTCCATATTCACTTAGTAAAATTTAGGCCAGCTAACTATATTCCAAAATCAAGGCAAACAGCCTCAAGACCATCACGCTCTCTCTATGTAATATGAAGTCTGTTTTCTAATTTGATCCTTTGACTTTCCCAGTTTAGTGCGGTGAAATATTGTGTTTATTACAGACATGTAATATGTGTCAGAAACGCGTAAGGTAGCCTTGCCTGTCATGGTGGCTTAGTAATATGATTTGAAAACCTTCAGAATAAATGTTAGTATTATCTTTTGTAGCTCATTTTGATGATGGATAACTCCTCTTGTTTACTTTGGATTACAAATGTGTAAAGTTGCAATGTTGTTATTGCACTATGTATGTTGTAGGATATGTTTGTAATTTTGTTTTAACAACAATGTTGAAATACGCCAAAAGGCCAATTTGGGCCATTGCCCAAGTTTTTCATAGGGCAAGAATATGTTTGCCTTACAAACTAAAAAAAAAGCCAAAAAAAAGCCAAAAGTAAAAATTTGGCAACTACACTTTACGCCTCTGTCTTAATTGTCCAAACCCCTATCAAAATACGCTTACCAAATCAATTCAACAGTCATAGATTCAGAAGGGGTAGAAATATATATATTTTGACACACATCAAACCAAGATTGCCAACATAGATCCAGCATGCTCTTGCCAAGAAGGTTCCCCCTGAGGTGCCATAAAGTATTTAGTGAAAATATCACGCACTTTGAGGCCAGAGATTGGTCTACGTTGATGGTTGATAGGTGGTCTCACCCTACGCACATTGTCCGGCCTACGCACAACACCAGCAGAGGAGGAACAATCATGTATCCTGGTGAAGTTATGAAGAACCACACAGGCTTTCACTACTTCATTAACATTTTGTTCACTCAGCTGAATGGCAGACTGGCGTACCCGCCATTTGGCACAAAGAATGTCAAAGGAGCACTCCACCAGTCGCCGACCACGTAATAGGTGCAAGTTAAATATCCTGCGCCTGTGGTGAAGGTTGCGCCGGGGATATGGCCTCATGACATTGCGTGTTAACTGAAAGGCCTCATCTGCCACAAGGACATAAGGGACACATTCTTGAGTGGAGCCTGGTAGCTGGCGTGGTGGTGGTAGATCCAACTGGTTGGTGCGTAGCCGCCGAGCCATAATGGAAGTATTGAAGACTCTAGAGTCTCCCGTCCTTCCATAGGCCCCAATGTCAACAATTATAAACTTGTATTGAGGGTTGGCCACAGCCAACAATACAACAGAAAAGTATTGTTTATAATTGAAGAATTGGGAGCCAGAGTTCGGCGGCTTACGCACCCGGATATGTTTGCCATCAAGGGCCCCAATACAATTTGGAAACTGGCATTCTTCTCAAAGTCCCTTAATATCCTCAACCAGTCTTCCATCCTGGCCTCGGGCATGACGACTTGATAAAGTCTTGTCCATATTTCACTACATGTTGACCTCACTATGCCAGATATGGTTGATCTTCCAATCAGAAACTCTTGGTGCAGGGCAGCATAAGACAGGCCAGTGGCCAGGAAGCTGAAGAACAACAGAAAAGGATGATTGTCGAATGCACATATTTACAAAACACACAGATCCAAACATAACAAACTTGGTAAGATTTCAGAGAAAATAGCACACACATCTTGCTTTGCACAATGAGTAAGTGATATTCAGTACATATTCCACATAACATTCGGGTCTGTAAGTTGAAACATATGTGGACTAAGATGAGGGCCTAAAACTTACTACAAGAAGGCAAAAATTCATACTTTAGAATCATAGAATCATAGAATCATAGAATCGTAGAGTTGGAAGGGACCTCCTGGGCCATCTGGTCCAACCCCCTGCTCAAAGCAGGATTCGCTAAATCATCCCAGTCAGATGTCTGTCCAGCCTCTGTTTGAAGACTTCCATTGAAGGAGAACTCACAACTTCTCGTGGCAGCCTGTTCCACTCATTGATCACTCTAACTGTCAAAAAGTTTTTTCTAATATCTAATCTGTGTCTCCTCCCATTCAGTTTCATCCCATTGCTTCTAGTCTTTCCTTGTGCAAATGAGAATAAAGTTGATCCTTCTACAATGTGACATCCCTTTAGATATTTGTAGACAGCTATTAAGTCTCCTCTCAGTCTTCTCTTTTGCAAACTAAATATTCCCAAATCCTGCAACCTTTCCTCATAAGACAGGGTTTGCAGACCGGTCACCATTCTGGTTGCTCTTTTCTGAACTTGCTCCAGTTTGTTGATGTCTTTTTTAAAATGTGGTGCCCAAAACTGGACACAATATTCCAGATGAGGTCTGACCAAAGAGGAGTAGAGGGAAATAATGACTTCACGTGATCTAGACTGTATGCTTCTGTTAATACATCCTAGAATTGCATTTGCCTTTTTTGCTGCTGCATCACACTGTTGACTCATATTCAGTCTGTGATCTATTAGTATACCCAAGTCTTTTTCACATGTGCTGTCACTTAGCCCTATTCCTCCCATTCTATATATGCTTTTTTCATTTTTATTGCCCAGATGTAGTACTTTGCATTTCTCCCTGTTAAAAACCATTCTGTTAGTTGCTGCCCACTTCTCCAGTTTATTTAAATCTTTTTGAATCCTCTCTCTCTTCTCTAGTATTAGCTATCCCTCCTAGCTTTGTGTCATCAGCAAATTTAATCAGTTTACCCTCAATTCCTTCATCTAAATCGTTGATAAAGATGTTGAACAATACAGGGCCCAGGACAGAGCCCTGTGGTACCCCACTTGAGACATTCTTCCAACTGGATGTGCAGCCATTTACGACCACTCTTTGGGTCCGATCACTAAGCCAGTTATGAATCCACCTAACAGTTGCCTTGTCCATTCCATACTTAGTCATTTTTTCTATAAGGATTGTATGAGAGACTTTGTCAAATGCTTTGCTGAAGTCAAGATATACTATATCCACAGCATTTCCTTGATCCACCCAAGCAGTGATACCGTCATAGAAGGAAATTAAGTTAGTCTGACATGACTTATTAGTTACAAACCCATGCTGACTCTGTTTAATCACTTCATTCTTATCCAGGTATTGACATACATGTTGTTTAATAATTTGTTCAAAGATCTTTCCTGGTATAGAAGTCAGACTCACCGGCCTATAGTTGCCTGGGTTCACCTTCTTCCCCTTTTTGAAGATAGGAACAACATTTGCTCTTCTCCAGTCTTCTGGCACTTCTCCTGTTCTCCAAGAATTTTCAAAGATTATGGAGAGGGGTTCAAAAATTTCTTCTGCTATCTCCTTCAGTACTCTGGGGTGTAATTCATCTGGACCTGGAGACTTGAATTCATTTAGGTTAGCTAAGTGTTTCCTCACTATCTTTCTGTTTATAGATATCCTGGATTCTTCTATTCCCTTAATAGGACAGTGAATAACAGTTGGTGTTACATTTCCTTTCTGAGAGAAAACAGATGCAAAATAGGAATTTAAAAGTTCAGCCTTCTCAACATCCTGTCTTACCATTTCATCATTTTCATCCTGTAAAAATCCTATAGCATCTTTGACTTTTCTTTTACTTTTGACATATCCCCAAAATCCTTTATTATTGCTTTTGACATCTCTTGCAAGCCTCAATTCATTGTCAGCTTTAGATAATCTGATTTGTGCCCTGCAGGTTCTGCAGACAGCATTATATTCTTCTTTAGATATGCCTCCCTCTTTCCATTTAATAAACATTTTTTTCTTCCTTTTTAGCATGTGCTTAAGTTCTGTGTTCACCCATCCTGGTTTCCTTAAATGCTTCCTATTTTTCCCTCTTTTCGGAATTGTTAACAACTGTGCTTTGAGAATTTCATTTTTCAAGATTTCCCATCCTTCCTGGACATTTTTGTCTTTAAGGATATCCAGCCATTGGATCCCTCCAATTATCTTTCTGAATCCCTTAAAATCTGCCTTTCTGAAATCTAACCTTGACGTCTGAGTCTTCACAGGTCTTCCTCCTCTAGTTATCCAAAATTCTAAAATAGCATGGTCGCTACCTCCTAGGGTTCCAGCCACTTTTACCTCCTCAACCATTTCCTCCCTGTTTATAAGGATTAGATCCAAGGTAGCAGTTCCCCTTGTTTTCTCCCCTACCTTTTGGAAGATAAAGTTGTCAGCAAGAGAGGATAAGAATTTCCTTGACCTGTTAGTTTTGCCTGAGAGAGATACTTTGCCCAACACATCATGAACATAGAGAATGTGGTTGTGTAGTACATACCGTATTGTGAGTAGAAGTCGCTCCTCTGCAGATATAGCTTTGCGCATCCTTGTATCCTGAAAGGTTATACCAGGGCGCACTGTCTCCAAGAGTCGATCAAATGTTGCAAGGCTCATGCGACAGTATTGGTCGAATTTGACAGGATGCTCCCGCAGAGAAGAATAGAGGCGGTGAAAATTAACTCTTTGAGTCGTTGCCTCAAAAGTGGATGTACCCACATGCGTCTCCTCCTCCGCGGATCCACTATCACTGGGTATGGTTGGCCAAAGCGGCGCGACAAAAGCCAGTTGAAGAGAACCTGCTCAGTTGTGTTGAAAGTCAGACTGTTTGCCATGTTGCACATACAACACCAACACACCTAGTGAAGGCAAGGTGACAAATGGACAGAATGGAGGCTGCCACCTGTTCCTGAGCCAATAAATAGAGTGCAGGCTAATGATTTAAATAGTTTGCAGGCCTCAAAACCGTTAAATGTCCATTTTGCAAGGCTGCGAGAAAATCTCGACAAACGGATTCAATACGGATGCCATACGGATTACATACGGATGCTTACATGCGCAAAATACGCGACCGCACCTTGCTTACGGATTACATACGGAGCACTATTTAGGGGTCATTCATCCGTATTACGCCTGTAAACTACGGACCGTATTTTGCGTTGGTTAGTGTGACCCCGGCCTTATAAACAATTTCCAGCTGAGGGGAGGGAGGCCACAACCCTGCTTGCACATAATAAAATAATACAAAGAAAAAGAACACAATGCGACACTTGTAGCCCATGTACTGGATATGTCTGTGTGTGGTGGCTCTTGAAGCAATGATGAATCCAGCAGAAGTCCACTCCTTGTGATTCTCCATCAATATTTTGAATGGCCTTTTCTTAACAATCCTTTCAAAGCTGTGGTTATGTTGGTTGCTTGTGCATCTTTTTCCTTCTACTCAACTTTCCATTAAAATCCTTGGATACAGCACTCTGTGAACAGCCAGCTTGTTTAGCAAGCTTACCCTCATTGTGGAGTGTGTCAGTGACTGCCTTCTGGACAACTGTCAAGTCAGCAGACTTCCCCATGATTGTGGAGCCTACTGAAACAGACTAAGGGACCTTTCTAAATGCATAGGAAGCCATTACAGGTGTTGTTTGTTAATTATTCTAATTTTATGAGATAGAGACATGCCACGTGGAGTGCTATTAGGAGGAAACTGCCACTAGGAGTGTTATTAGAAGGTACCAGTGATAGGCAAGGGCGCTCGCCACTGCTTGATACCTGATCAAGTATCTTGGGTGCTCAAGCACCATGCTCAAGTCCCCACCCCGCATGTTTTGCGGCTGTAAACGCACCCAAAAAAACGCATCTAGACAAAGATATCATAAATATTTTTTTAGAAAATGTCGTGAGGTCCCCCTTATTTTTGGTAACAGCCAAGGTAAAGCAGATAGCTTGCAGTCTTATATTATCAGGCTGGAAAGGTCTATCAATATTGTGCCCTTCCCAGCATAAAAATACCAGTCCGCAGCTGCCCCAGAATTGGTGCATCACATGAGATGCACCGATTCTGGTGCTTTGCCTGACTCTTCCCGATTGCCCTGTTGTGCCAATTGGAGTAATATTTCTGGGGGTTGATGTCAGCTTTGTAATGTCAGCTGATATCAAGCCCTGGGGTTAGTAATGAAGAGGTGTCTATAAGACACCCCCATAACATCCCCCAATCAGGAACAGACAGGCAAAGCCCCAGAATTGGTACATCTAATGTGATGTGCCAATCCTGGAGCGGCTGCAGGCTGTTTTTTTTAGGCTGGAAAGGGACAAATGATCAAGGACCTTCCCAGCCTGATAATGTGAGCCCTCAGCTGTCTGCGTTGCTCACCCTCACATCATTTAAAATTATTTATTTTGTTCACAGCAGAGATCTTGGAGTCAGCGATGCATCCAGGAGTCTTCCCTGTGGTGTTCCGATTCCATTTGAGCAAATTTTGCATCCACTTCAGTCATATTTCTGCCCCACCAGCTCTCCTGTCAGGAACTTCTCGAAAAATGCTCGAATTTCTCATAGACTTCCATTATACTCGATATTTGAGTCAAGACCGTAATTATTTTCTATGAGGATAATAATTCCCATTACTTCAGATATCTTGTCTATGTCTCTATTTTATATATCATGAATGCAGACATTACATTAGGAGACACATAATTACCACCCTTGTATTTCTGTTTGCCATCATATTGTGGCAGCCATGGATCATAAATGAGAACTAACATATACAACTACCTGAGTATAAAATAAAGATATAAGGACACAGATCATTGATTTTAAACATTTTTTATTAATTACAATCTTTACCCCTACCTAAAGCCAATGATCCAGAAGAAGGCAAAAAACCTGCACACATTCAGCCAATGTGTTACAGGGAAAAAATTCCTTCTTGACCCCGGGAAAAGGTGATCAGTTCGAGAACCCTGGACCAAGGCCATACTACAACTAACTAACTGACATGTATAGAGCAATGATACTGGATATGGAGACTTGTTTTCGGATAGCAGATCTTCTATGTCCTGGTAACACGCCTCACCTTTCCTCGTCAGATTAGACGCTGGAACTCATAACTTGACTACGTTCATCTCCCTTGTAAAAAAAAACAGAACACTACCCCCCTACAAACACTACCCCTTAATATACAGACATAGCACAGTTATATCATATCAGGAACCTTATACAGATGGAAAACAATTAAAGTTGCACTCTGTAGTGCTAAAGCATGTAAATATGTACGGTATGTACTACTCCTTATACTTCTTGGTTATACAGCAGACAGCTAAACAATATAATGTCATGACGCACTGATTCCAGAATTAGATCCATATAATCAGTATATAATGACATCATAAGACAACAAATATAATGTACAGACATATTATATGACTAATACTACAAAATCGCATTGCTCGCTTTAGATTTTTCAGTCTTCCAACCAGGATCCAGATTCTGTCCCTAGTAAGAAAAAAAATTAAATGAGGATAAGTATCAGTATAAAACCTGTAGAAAAGCATAAAGTGCTAGGTATCCACGCTCCTTTTACTACGAATTTTTAAGTTTTGATGTAGGCAATTAAAATTGGTGTAATAAACATGATCTGAAAAAATAAAATGATTCAAATGCATTTATATATAAGTTACAAAAATGGTAAAATAAAATAGTAAAATAAATAAATATTAAGCATATAAATAAATATATTTCCCCCAATGTATATACAACAACTTCTCTCCCATGTAGGGGCATAATGGTAGACTTTTTGGCCCAATAATCTTAAAGTGACAGAACCACCACAACAATCTGTGCCAGCCACAGATACGACTTAAAGTGTCACTGACCGAAGTAGCTAATGTAGTGTCTCCATCCGAGGTGCCATCTTTGTGCTGATGTCTGTGATAGCCCCAGGGATGTCCCCATATTTGCTGCATAGAACTCTCAGTGTCCAACATTCCGCTGTGTGACCTCACAAAGAACCTTCAGCACCCAAGTCTAGAGATTCTACCAGCAAGGACTGAAGAAATCCAGCACCTTACAGCCACAATCTGTAGACTTGGAGGGTCCATGTTGGGGGTAAATTCACTAAGAAATCCCTGTAAGGTTTCTTATTTACCTGCATCCTCAATCCTGGAACTTCCAGTCTCCTCGTCTTCCTCTCCTGACATGAGAGTCTGTGTCCTCGATCCTGGATCCTCCGTTCTCCTTGTCTTCATCTTCTGAAATGAGACTTTGCCCCCTGAACACCCGTTTTTATAGGCCAACAGTCATTGTGACATCATACTGTAAGGTAACAATGGCCTCCTGTATTTGATGATGTCACAATTGACCGTGAGTGATTTCTCCACAGCTGTTAATTAACATTGATAACAAGTAGTAATAATATGGCCAATCACATTGGTCAGCATCAAGGCTGAAGGAGGACACCCGAGCATGCACCGGAAAACCCGAGCAACAAGTATACTCGCTCATCACTAATAGCCGGATATTCTCCTTCAGAATTTTTTGGTAGACAGCAGAATTCATGGTTCCATTAACCACAGCAAATCTTTCAGGTTCTGACGCAGCAAACAGCCCCAGACTATCACACTGCCACCACCATATTTTACTGCTGTTATGATTCTCCTTTTTCTGAAATGCTGTGTTACTTCTACGCCAGATGTAATGGGACATACATATTCCAAAAGTAACATTTTTTTGTCTCGTCAGTCCACATAGTATTCTCCCAAAAGTCTTTGGGATCATCAAGATGTCTTCTGTGAAAACTGAGATGGGCCTTTATATTCTTATTGCTCAGCAGTGGTTATCGTCTTGGAACTCTGCCATGTAGGCAATTTTTACCCAGGTTTTTTCTTATGGTGGAGTTATGAACATAGATCTAAAGTGAGGCAAGTGAAGCCTGCAGTTCTTTGGATGTTTTTGTGGGATCTTTTGTGACCTCTTGAATGAGGTGTGGCTGCCCTCTTGGGGTAATGTTGGTCATCTGGCCACTCCTGGGAAGGTTCACCACTGTTTCATATTTTCGCCATTTGTGCATATTGGAAAAATGGGAAATCTCTGGTCAGTTTTTAACCCTTCTAACTTACTAACAAAAAAATAATGTTTCCAAAATTTTGCTGATGTAGACATGTGGAAAATCTTATTTCTGAACTGTTTTGTGTGACATAGTGCTCTGATTTAAGGGCACAAAAATTTAAATTGAATAATATTCTAAATTTTTGCCAAATTTCTGTTTTTTTACATAAATAAACGCAAGTCATATCATAGTTTTGAACATAGTAACATAGTTCTGAAGGCTGAAGGAAGACCTTATGTCCATCTAGTTCAGACTATTTTTAGTGCAGCTGTTCTGCATTGTTGTAACTCAAATAAATGTTATCACTATCATAAAGTACAATGTCACAAAAAAACAATCTCAGAATCAGTTGAATCTTTCCAGAGTTATAACCACATAAAATAATACTGGTCAGAATTGGGAAATTTGGCTTAGTCATTAACCCTTTCGCACCGCAGTCCATTTTCGTTTTTGCGTTTCTCTTGTTTGCTCCCCTTCTTCCCAGAGCCATAATTTTTCTATTTTTCTGTCAATATGGGCATGAGGGCTTGTTTTTTGTGGGACTAGTTGTACTTTTGAACAACACTATTAGTTTTACCATAGCATGTGCTAGAAAACGGGAAAAAAATTCCAAGTGCGGTGAGATTGCTATAAAAAGTGCAATTGCACAAGCGTTTTTTTTTCTATGTTCACTAAATGCTAACACTGACCTGCCATTACAATTCTCCAGGTCATTACGAGTTAGTAGATACCAAACATGTGTAGGTTCTTTTTTATTTAAGTAGTGTAAAAAATTAAAAGGTTTAATTAAAAAAAAAATTGCGCCATTTTCTGTGACCTGCAGCGTCTCCATTTTTCGGGATCTGGGTCTGAATGAGGGCTTATTTTTTTGCACCAAGTTTCCGTTTTTATTAACAGCATTTTGGTGTAGATACAATATTTAAATCGGCCGTTATTGCATTTTAATGCATTGTTGCGGCGATTAAAAAAAGTAATTCTGGTGTTTTGACTTTTTTTCTCGCTACGACATTTATTGATCAGATTAATTATTTTTATATATTGGTAACTCTGGTTGGGACAGTCCTACACTGTCTAATATTAAAAACTTTACCATGTGTCAATGTTGATGTCTGTGTGTGAATACGGGGCCCAACCAGTGGAAAACCAGTCTAGGGAAGCCTTAGGCTGGGGTCACACTAGCGAGGAATACGAACGAGTGAGAGGCGCTAAAAGCACGCATTACACATGGACAAATGATTCTCTATGGGTTTGCACACAACAGCCGTATATTTCTCGTCCATATTCTACGGTCCGTGCCAATCGCAGCATGCTGCGATTGTCAGTGTACTACGTCCGTAAT
This sequence comes from Dendrobates tinctorius, assembly GCF_039654945.1. Lineage (NCBI taxonomy): Eukaryota > Metazoa > Chordata > Amphibia > Anura > Dendrobatidae > Dendrobates > Dendrobates tinctorius. Next base: position 41,450,560 of record NW_027361810.1, on the reverse strand, counting down.
ACGCCAATGCAAGTCTATGGGTGCGCAATAAATACGGATTACATACTGACTACACGTGTGACTTGCGAGAAATGCGCAGGTCTTTTGGCTGGTGACAGGAAATGGGCCAATCCATCATCAGGAAGCTTAGACATGCAAATGAGCTCAAAAAGCGCTCCAGACATCCAAGAAGTCAGCCTCCACGGAGTACAGCAGCGTCATGGCGCCATATTTCCTTAATGTGGAGATGCTTATAGTATTAGTGCAGGAGCGGCCAGAACTTTGGGACCAAAGGGATACCAATTATGCCAACCGCGCAAGAAAGGAGGCGTCATGGAGGCGCATATGTCGCCAGATGTTCCATGACTTTGGTGATCGGCCACGTGAGGAGCAGCAGTAACTGAGTAAGTACAAGTCCCAAAAATGATTTAAATTACCTCACAAACAAAAATGATTACAGATTCTGCCCCTCACCCCTTCCTGTCCTTCTCCTTTTTGCCTCATGAGGCGGGTAGATTTTGATGTGACACATAGTTTCACACTGCCATAATTTTTCCCAGGCCTCAAGCTCCTCTTCCTCTTAGCCAACCAAGGTATTAAGTGTAGTTACTTGATACATAAACTATTCTGACCCTGTGTATCTGGCCTGGATGGGCCAATTAGATATGCCAGCCTGGCTAGAAAGCACACCCCAGAAGGCCACATGCCTAGACTACTGGTAGCAAATGTGACGGATCAAATATGTGAAATTGCTAATATTTCCTGTCACATTGCAGTGGAAGATGTGATGAAATGCTGGCGAAGCATCCGGGACCAATACCGCCGGGAACGTCAGCAGCGGTCCAGGAGTGGGGATGCGGGCTACGTGAAACGCAAATATGTGTATTATGACCGCCTCTCCTTCCTCGCCCCAATTCTGGATCTGAGACCGTTAGTACATACCTCACACCACATTACACCAATACTTTACAGGGCCAAAAATATTGATGTATTTTTGCCTCTTTTCTATGTCATAACAGAACTCAATCCAACCTTACGGATCGAGGAACGGGCTCAGAGACAGAGCCCATAATCGATCCTGAAGGGGATGAGGTGGCTGGCCCATCTTCTCCCCCTACAAGAAGCATGGGTGAAGATGAGTCATCACAGGAGAACCCATTGGCTGCCCAACAAACCACACCACCAGGACCGTCTGCTGCTGCCCCATCACCCATCCTGGAGGAGCAGGGCAACTTGAGCAGCAGCCCATCTGCCCAGATGCGGGGCTCCCCACAGGCTGCTGTTACATCCCGGCAAGGCCGAAGAAGGCACCAGTTCGCTGTTCAAGAGAGCAGGACCAATGTGGACACAGGGGTCCTAAATTATTTATCTCGAGTCACTACAGGTGATGGGGAGGAGGCCTACTCACGTAGCCTGGCCCTTTATCTCCATGCCCTTTCCCGTGAGGTCAGGCTCCGTATTCGGGGATGTTTTCAGATCCTACTTGATACAAGCAACCCCCCCTATACCCCATATGAGCTTTTCGAATATCTGGAGAGGTGGCAGCTTTCCCCCAGAAATCTAATGCGCATGAGACCATCCACACAGATGCTTGCTCAAGCAGGGTCTGAACATCCTCTAATACGTGGGCCTACACCTCACCCCCTTCCTCCCCCTACCCAACAGCAGCAACAGATTTCTGGCTCTAGCCAACCCCACCAATATGGCCACTTTTTCCCACCCAGTGTTGGAGGCTGGTCCCAACCTGGTTGGGGATGACATGGCTATATTGGTGGGTATGAGACACGGGCCTACCCGCCACAACAAGATGCCCCTCAGCAGTATTACTATGGCCACTACCCCCAACAAGCACAGGAGGAAGGTCAGTACCAACAGCATGGCAACAGTATGCACCCACACAGGGCGATGATGCTCAAAGTAGTCAGCAGCAACCACAGGCTGCTCCTCCGCCTTCTCCTTCCCCAACATTCCACAATTTATAAGTGGCTAAAAACATGGAAATTGTAAACCCATACTGTACATGAGTGTTCTTAAGCGGTCCGATGGGAGGAGATATCCAGTGTGTTTGAACTGGTGCTCAAAATCCCAATCCAAAGTAAAAAAGAGGTTTTCTCCATCATCAAAATGAGCTAAAACAGATAATACTGACATTTCTTATGACGGTTTTCAAATCATATGATTAAGACACCATGACAGTCAAGGCTACCTTATGCGTTTCTGAGACATATTACATGTCTGTAAAAAAGACAATATTTCACGGCGCTATACTGGCAAAGTCAAAGGATCAAAATAGAGTACTCACTTGATAATGCATAGAAAAGGCGTGCTGTCCATATTCACTTAGTAAAATTTAGGCCAGCTAACTATATTCCAAAATCAAGGCAAACAGCCTCAAGACCATCACGCTCTCTCTATGTAATATGAAGTCTGTTTTCTAATTTGATCCTTTGACTTTCCCAGTATAGTGCGGTGAAATATTGTGTTTATTACAGACATGTAATATGTGTCAGAAACGCGTAAGGTAGCCTTGCCTGTCATGGTGGCTTATTAATATGATTTGAAAACCTTCAGAATAAATGTTAGTATTATCTTTTGTAGCTCATTTTGATGATGGATAACTCCTCTTGTTTACTTTGGATTACAAATGTGTAAAGTTGCAATGTTGTTATTGCACTATGTATGTTGTAGGATATGTTTGTAATTTTGTTTTAACAACAATGTTGAAATATGCCAAAAGGCCAATTTGGGCCATTGCCCAAGTTTTTCATAGGGCAAGAATATGTTTGCCTTACAAACTAAAAAAAAAGCCAAAAAAAAGGCAAAAGTAAAAATTTGGCAACTACACTTTACGCCTCTGTCTTAATTGTCCAAACCCCTATCAAAATACGCTTACCAAATCAATTCAACAGTCATAGATTCAGAAGGGGTAGAAATATATATATTTTGACACACATCAAACCAAGATTGCCAACATAGATCCAGCATGCTCTTGCCAAGAAGGTTCCCCCTGAGGTGCCATAAAGTATTTAGTGAAAATATCACGCACTATGAGGCCAGAGATTGGTCTACGTTGATGGTTGATAGGTGGTCTCACCCTACGCACATTGTCCGGCCTACGCACAACACCAGCAGAGGAGGAACAATCATGTATCCTGGTGAAGTTATGAAGAACCACACAGGCTTTCACTACTTCATTAACATTTTGTTCACTCAGCTGAATGGCAGACTGGCTTACCTGCCATTTGGCACAAAGAATGCCAAAGGAGCACTCCACCAGTCGCCGACCACGTGATAGGCGCAAGTTAAATATCCTGCGCCTGTGGTGAAGGTTGCGCCGGGGATATGGCCTCATGACATTGCGTGTTAACTGAAAGGCCTCATCTGCCACAAGGACATAAGGGACACATTCTTGAGTGGAGCCTGGTAGCTGGCGTGGTGGTGGTAGATCCAACTGGTTGGTGCGTAGCCGCCGAGCCATAATGGAAGTATTGAAGACTCTAGAGTCTCCCGTCCTTCCATAGGCCCCAATGTCAACAATTATAAACTTGTATTGAGGGTTGGCCACAGCCAACAATACAACAGAAAAGTATTGTTTATAATTGAAGAATTGGGAGCCAGAGTTCGGCGGCTTACGCACCCGGATATGTTTGCCATCAAGGGCCCCAATACAATTTGGAAACTGGCATTCTTCTCAAAGTCCCTTAATATCCTCAACCAGTCTTCCATCCTGGCCTCGGGCATGACGACTTGATAAAGTCTTGTCCATATTTCACTACATGTTGACCTCACTATGCCAGATATGGTTGATCTTCCAATCAGAAACTCTTGGTGCAGGGCAGCATAAGACAGGCCAGTGGCCAGGAAGCTGAAGAACAACAGAAAAGGATGATTGTCGAATGCACATATTTACAAAACAAACAGATCCAAACATAACAAACTTGGTAAGATTTCAGAGAAAATAGCACACACATCTTGCTTTGCACAATGAGTAAGTGATATTCAGTACATATTCCACATAACATTCGGGTCTGCAAGTTGAAACATATGTGGACTAAGATGAGGGCCTAAAACTTACTACAAGAAGGCAAAAATTCATACTTTGCCCAACACATCATGAACATAGAGAATGTGGTTGTGTAGTACATACCGTATTGTGAGTAGAAGTCGCTCCTCTGCAGATATAGCTTTGCGCATCCTTGTATCCTGAAAGGTTATACCAGGGCGCACTGTCTCCAAGAGTCGATCAAATGTTGCAAGGCTCATGCGACAGTATTGGTCGAATTTGACAGGATGCTCCCGCAGAGAAGAATAGAGGCGGTGAAAATTAACTCTTTGAGTCGTTGCCTCAAAAGTGGATGTACCCACATGCGTCTCCTCCTCCGCGGATCCACTATCACTGGGTATGGTTGGCCAAAGTGGCGCGACAAAAGCCAGTTGAAGAGAACCTGCTCAGTTGTGTTGAAAGTCAGACTGTTTGCCATGTTGCACATACAACACCAACACACCTAGTGAAGGCAAGGTGACAAATGGACAGAATGGAGGCTGCCACCTGTTCCTGAGCCAATAAATAGAGTGCAGGCTAATGATTTAAATAGTTTGCAGGCCTCAAAACCGTTAAATGTCCATTTTGCAAGGCTGCGAGAAAATCTCAACAAACGGATTCAATACGGATGCCATACGGATTACATACGGATGCTTACATGCGCAAAATACGCGACCACACCTTGCTTACGGATTACATATGGAGCACTATTTAGGGGTCATTCATCCGTATTACGCCTGTAAACTACGGACCGTATTTTGCGTTGGTTAGTGTGACCCCGGCCTTATAAACAATTTCCAGCTGAGGGGAGGGAGGCCACAACCCTCCTTGCACATAATGAAATAATACAAAGAAAAAGAACACAATGCGACACTTGTAGCCCATGTACTGGATATGTCTGTGTGTGGTGGCTCTTGAAGCAATGATGAATCCAGCAGAAGTCCACTCCTTGTGATTCTCCATCAATATTTTGAATGGCCTTTTCTTAACAATCCTTTCAAGGCTGTGGTTATGTTGGTTGCTTGTGCATCTTTTTCCTTCTACTCAACTTTCCATTAAAATCCTTGGATACAGCACTCTGTGAACAGCCAGCTTGTTTAGCAAGCTTACCCTCATTGTGGAGTATGTCAGTGACTGCCTTCTGGACAACTGTCAAGTCAGCAGTCTTCCCCATGATTGTGGAGCCTACTGAAACAGACTAAGGGACCTTTCTAAATGCATAGGAAGCCATTACAGGTGTTGTTTGTTAATTATTCTAATTTTATGAGATAGAGACATGCCACGTGGAGTGCTATTAGGAGGAAACTGCCACTAGGAGTGTTATTAGAAGGTACCAGTGATAGGCAAGGGCGCTCGCCACTGCTTGATACCTGATCAAGTATCTTGGGTGCTCAAGCACCATGCTCAAGTCCCCACCCCGCATGTTTTGCGGCTGTAAACGCACCCAAAAAAACGCATCTAGACAAAGATATCATAAATATTTTTTTAGAAAATGTCGTGAGGTCCCCCTTATTTTTGGTAACAGCCAAGGTAAAGCAGATAGCTTGCAGTCTTATATTATCAGGCTGGAAAGATCTATCAATATTGTGCCCTTCCCAGCATAAAAATACCAGTCCGCAGCTGCCCCAGAATTGGTGCATCACATGAGATGCACCGATTCTGGTGCTTTGCCTGACTCTTCCCGATTGCCCTGTTGTGCCAATTGGAGTAATATTTCTGGGGGTTGATGTCAGCTTTGTAATGTCAGCTGATATCAAGCCCTGGGGTTAGTAATGAAGAGGTGTCTATAAGACACCCCCATAACATCCCCCAATCAGGAAGAGACAGGCAAAGCCCCAGAATTGGTACATCTAATGTGATGTGCCAATCCTGGAGCGGCTGCAGGCTGTTTTTTTTAGGCTGGAAAGGGACAAATGATCAAGGGCCTTCCCAGCCTGATAATGTGAGCCCTCAGCTGTCTGCGTTGCTCACCCTCACATCATTTAAAATTATTTATTTTGTTCACAGCAGAGATCTTGGAGTCAGCGATGCATCCAGGAGTCTTCCCTGTGGTGTTCCGATTCCATTTGAGCAAATTTGTCATCCACTTCAGTCATATTTCTGCCCCACCAGCTCTCCTGTCAGGAACTTCTCGAAAAATGCTCGAATTTCTCATAGACTTCCATTATACTCGATATTTGAGTCAAGACCGTAATTATTTTCTATGAGGATAATAATTCCCACTACTTCAGATATCTTGTCTATGTCTCTATTTTATATATCATGAATGCAGACATTACATTAGGAGACACATAATTACCACTCTTGTATTTCTGTTTGCCTTCATATTGTGGCAGCTATGGATCATAAATGAGAACTAACATATACAACTACCTGAGTATAAAATAAAGATATAAGGACACAGATCATTGATTTTAAACATTTTTTATTAATTACAATCTTTACCCCTACCTAAAGCCAATGATCCAGAAGAAGGCAAAAAACCTGCACACATTCAGCCAATGTGTTACAGGGAAAAAATTCCTTCTTGACCCCGGGAAAAGGCGATCAGTTCGAGAACCCTGGACCAAGGCCATACTACAACTAACTAACTGACATGTATAGAGCAATGATACTGGATATGGAGACTTGTTTCCGGATAGCAGATCTTCTATGTCCTGGTAACACGCCTCACCTTTCCTCGTCAGATTAGACGCTGGAACTCATAACTTGACTACGTTCATCTCCCTTGTAAAAAAAAACAGAACACTACCCCCCTACAAACACTACCCCTTAATATACAGACATAGCACAGTTATATCATATCAGGAACCTTATACAGATGGAAAACAATTAAAGTTGCACTCTGTAGTGCTAAAGCATGTAAATATGTACGGTATGTACTACTCCTTATACTTCTTGGTTATACAGCAGACAGCTAAACAATATAATGTCATGATGCACTGATTCCAGAATTAGATCCATATAATCAGTATATAATGACATCATAAGACAACAAATATAATGTACAGACATATTATATGACTAATACTACAAAATCGCATTGCTCGCTTTAGATTTTTCAGTCTTCCAACCAGGATCCAGATTCTGTCCCTAGTAAGAAAAAAAATTAAATGAGGATAAGTATCAGTATAAAACCTGTAGAAAAGCATAAAGTGCTAGGTATCCACGCTCCTTTTACTACGAATTTTTAAGTTTTGATGTAGGCAATTAAAATTGGTGTAATAAACATGATCTGAAAAAATAAAATGATTCAAATGCATTTATATATAAGTTACAAAAATGGTAAAATAAAATAGTAAAATAAATAAATAGAAAGTATATAAATAAATATATTTCCCCCAATGTATATACAACAACTTCTCTCCCATGTAGGGGCATAATGGTAGACTTTTTGGCCCAATAATCTTAAAGTGACAGAACCACCACAACAATCTGTGCCAGCCACAGATACCACTTAAAGTGTCACTGACCGAAGTAGCTAATGTAGTGTCTCCATCCGAGGTGCCATCTTTGTGCTGATGTCTGTGATAGCCCCAGGGATGTCCCCATATTTGCTGCATAGAACTCTCAGTGTCCAACATTCCGCTGTGTGACCTCACAAAGAACCTTCAGCACCCAAGTCTAGAGATTCTACCAGCAAGGACTGAAGAAATCCAGCACCTTACAGCCACAATCTGTAGACTTGGAGGGTCCATGTTGGGGGTAAATTCACTAAGAAATCCCTGTAAGGTTTCTTATTTACCTGCATCCTCAATCCTGGAACTTCCAGTCTCCTCGTCTTCATCTCCTGACATGAGAGTCTGTGTCCTCGATCCTGGATCCTCCGTTCTCCTCGTCTTCATCTTCTGAAATGAGACTTTGCCCCCTGAACACCCGTTTTTATAGACCCACAGTCATTGTGACATCATACTGTAAGGTAACAATGGCCTCCTGTATTTGATGATGTCACAATTGACCGTGAGTGATTTCTCCACAGCTGTTAATTAATATTGATAACAAGTAGCAATAATATGGCCGATCACATTGGTCAGCATCAAGGCTGAAGGAGCCAGGCGAGTAAGGAAAGTTCCCGAAAACAAGAACAACGAGTGTTTCTTTGCTGGTGATACATTTAGCAATACGCAAAAGGCAAAAGAGCAGGAATCATTGTTTATGAGAAAAACAATCCCTATTATTTCACATTTTCAACAAACATGAATGCCTGTTTGTTAGGGAATCCCCATATGTATTCAGGCTGTCTAGCAGCCACACATCACTCAGCTGCTTCAACATAATCTAAATCTCCAAGCATGCCAAAATACTTGGAGGACACCCGAGCATGCACCGGAAAACCCGAGCAACAAGTATACTCGCTCATCACTAATAGCCGAATATTCTCCTTCAGAATTTTTTGGTAGACAGCAGAATTCATGGTTCCATTAACCACAGCAAATCTTTCAGGTTCTGACGCAGCAAACAGCCCCAGACTATCACACTGCCACCACCATATTTTACTGCTGTTATGATTCTCCTTTTCTGAAATGCTGTGTTATTTCTACGCCAGATGTAATGGGACATACATATTCCAAAAGTAACATTTTTTTGTCTCGTCAGTCCACATAGTATTCTCCCAAAAGTCTTTGGGATCATCAAGATGTCTTCTGTGAAAACTGAGATGGGCCTTTATATTCTTATTGCTCAGCAGTGGTTATCATCTTGGAACTCTGCCATGTAGTCAATTTTTACCCAGGTTCTTTCTTATGGTGGTGTTATGAGCACATACCTAAAGTGAGGCAAGTGAAGCCTGCAGTTCTTTGGATGTTTTTGTGGGGTCTTTTGTGACCTCTTGAATGAGGTGTGGCTGCCCTCTTGGGGTAATTTTGGTCATCTAGCAACTTGTGGGAAGGTTCACCACTGTTTCATATTTTCGCCATTTGTGCATATTGGCTATCGCTGTGGCTCCCTGGAGTCCCAAATCTTGAGACATGGCTTTATAACCTTTACCAGTAAATACCAAACAAATAAATCAAATCCCCCTTTTTTGTCATGCTCTTAATTAGATAAAAATTCTAAAATAAAAAATTGTAAATTTTTCCATTTTATGCAGTTTAGAGTTGTGGTTAGTGTCAGGGTTGTTATTGGAGTTGGGTTGGGGTAAGGTTGTGTTAGGGTTGGAGTTAGGGTTTTGTTTTTTTCAAAAGTAAAATATAAAAAAACTTATGACGATATGATGGCTAGTGTTGAGCCCAAGTGCCCACTATTCGAGTTTGCATTGGGTGTTCGGGTATGCATGCAGTATCGCAGATCCCTGAATGCTTTTTTTGCTGTGTCTAACAGCCGTGAAACATGCAGATTGGGGACTTGAATTTGCTCACTTGTGGGGATTTCCACTGTTTGGGCACATCTCGGGCTCTCCAAATGCAATATGGCGTACGCTCGTGATTCCAGCCAATTTTGCATTCAAACTCAAAGGACGCTCCTTCTCTTCCGAGCTCTGCCATGCATCCAAACAGTGGACTTCTCCCAACTATGGGGTATCGACATGCTGAGGACAAATTGCACAACAAATTTTGAGGTCCAATTTCTAATGTTACCCTTGCCAAAATAAAAAAAAGTTTGGGTCTAAAGTAAAGCCTTTGTGATAAAAGTTAAATACACTATATGTGGTTATGAACACCATTTTAGAATGGTGTCACTTTTGGGTACTTTCTTTCATATAGGCCCCCAAGGTCATTTCAAATGTGATGTGGTCCCTAAACAAAATGGCTTTATAAATTTAATTGAAAAAATGGGAAATCTCTGGTCAGTTTTTAACCCTTCTAACTTACTAACAAAAAAAACAATGTTTCCAAAATTGTGCTGATGTAAAGTAGACATGTGGAAAATGTTATTTCTGAAAAATGTGTGCAAACTGTAAAGCGCTGCGGAATATGTTAGCGCTATATAAAAAAAATAAAGATTTCTGAACTGTTTTGTGTGACATAGTGCTCTGATTCAAGGGCACAAAAATTTAAATTGAATAATATTCTAAATTTTTGCCAAATTTCTGTTTTTTTACATGAATAAACGCAAGTCATATCATAGTTTTGAACATAGTAACATAGTTCTGAAGGCTGAAGGAAGACCTTATGTCCATCTAGTTCAGACTATTTTTAGTGCAGCTGTTCTGCATTGTTGATCCTGGGGAAGGCAAAGAACCCACAGAGTAGAAGCCAGTTTTCTCCATAGGGAAAAAAATTCCTTCCCCTAAGCTGGGTCAACCATCTACCTATAATATTATGTTATTCGTAACCTTCTATACTGTTATTAACTCAAATAAATGTTATCACTATCATAAAGTACAATGTCACAAAAAAAACAATCTCAGAATCAGTTGAATCTTTCCAGAGTTAGAACCACATAAAATAATACTGGTCAGAATTGGGAAATTTGGCTTAGTCATTAACCCTTTCGCACCGCAGTCCATTTTCGTTTTTGCGTTTCTCTTGTTTGCTCCCCTTCTTTCCAGAGCCATAATTTTTTTATTTTTCCATCAATATGGGCATGAGGGCTTGTTTTTTGTGGGACTAGTTGTACTTTTGAACAACACCATTAGTTTTACCATAGCATGTACTAGAAAACGGGAAAAAAATTCCAAGTGCGGTGAAATTGCAATAGACAGTGCAATTCCACAAGCGCTTTTTTTACTATGTTCACTAAATGCTAACACTGACCTGCCATTATAATTCTCCAGGTCATTACGAGTTAGTAGATACCAAACATGTGAAGGTTCTTTTTTATTTAAGTGGTGTAAAAAATTTAAAAGTTTAATTAAAAAAAAATTGCGCCATTTTCTGTGACCTGCAGCGTCTCCATTTTTCGGGATCTGGGTCTGAATGAGGGCTTATTTTTTTTGCACCAAGTTACCGTTTTTATTAACACCATTTTGGTGTAGATACAATATTTAAATCGGCCGTTATTGCATTTTAATGCATTGTTGTGGCGATTAAAAAAAGTAATTCTGGTGTTTTGACTTTTTTCTCGCTACGACATTTATTGATCAGATTAATTCTTTTTATATATTGGTAACTCTGGTTGGGACAGTCCTACACTTTCTAATATTAAAAACTTTACCATGTGTCAATGTTGATGTCTGTGTGTGAATAAGGGGCCCAACCAGTGGAAAACCAGTCTAGGGAAGCCTTATATACAATTTCCAGCTGAGGGGAGGGAGGCCACACCCCTGCTTGCACATAATGAAATAATACAAAGAAAAAGAACATAATGCGACACTTGTAGCCCTTGTACTGGATATGTCTGTGTGTGGTGGCTCTTGAAGCAATGATGAATCCAGCAGAAGTCCACTCCTTGTGAATCTCCACCAATATTTTGAATGGCCTTTTCTTAACAATCCTTTCAAGGCTGTGGTTATGTTGGTTGCTTGTGCATCTTTTTCCTTCTACTCAACTTTCCGTTAAAATCCTTGGATACAGCACTCTGTGAACAGCCATCTTGTTTTTCAAGCTTACCCTCATTGTGGAGTGTGTCAATGACTGCCTTCTGAACAACTATCAAGTCAGCAGTAGAGTTGAGAGAAACGGGTCGAAAAAATTGAAAAGTCGCCAACTTTCGCCAAAGTCGGGTTTCATGAAACGAAACCCGACCTTAGCGTGAAGTCGGCCACGAGGTCGGTCACTTTAGCGCCAAAGTCGCGTTTCAAAAGATGCTTGAGCACCCTTTTTGCAGCCAATCAGGAAGAACGAACACTGTGGGCAACGTGATGACATAGGCAGCGGTCACCACCATCTTGGAGAAGGGCATGCAAGTGATTGGCTTGCTTTGTGGGGCGTCACAGGAGGTATGAAAGGGCGGGGACGCCGACCGCCATGTTACTCATGCTGATGTCAGAATAGGGAGAGCTGCTGCTGATTCTGTAGGGAGAGTGTTAGGCAGGGAAGAAGATACCAAAAACTGATTCTGCTGCTAGCGATTTTGCCTGTACAACACACCAGTCACTGTGCAGTGCAAGGGGAGGCTATATTTTGGTGCATCAGCTCTGTTGGTTATTAGGCTGCCTTTTAAGGCTACCTGGTAGCTGCATTGCTGTGTGCCCACTGCTGAGCAAACTGCTTTTTTCAAAGCAATCCAGATTTTATTGTTTTGTCCTTGTGAGTTACTGAGCGTTCATTTTTCACACACCATACAGCGGTGTACGCTCCTCTCTCAGTACCATGTAATGGCTGTTATCACGGCCACAGTGAAGCTATCTGTGTGTGACTCTGTAAGGATAAGTCGAGGAGTTGTTCCGTTCTTACAGACCTCCACCTTATAGTTTTGTCTGGTTTTCAAACAGTTTAGTATATTTGCTGTTTGATTACATTCAAAACTATAGAGAGACTGCGTGTGTCAGTCCGTATACTAAAACACGGAGCTTGACAATTTTACATACACTGGACAGCGGTGTACGTGCACGCTCCTCTCTCAGTACCATGTAACAGCTGTTATCACGGCCACAGTGAAGCTATCTGTGTGTGACTCTGTAAGGATAAGTCGAGGAGTTGTTCCGTTCTTACAGACCTACACTGTAGGGAGATTTCAGTTCTGCCCAATTCTATATACACCTTGTAGTTTGTCATACACTAGGCAATTTCTGCCGGTCACATTGCGGTGTTAAATAAACAGGGCCTGACTGAATCCCACAGTGTCCTGAAGTGTAGAGACATTCCAATTCTACACAGTCCTCTATACATCCTTCTAACAGCATAGAGAATCTGCCTGTCATATTGCGGTGTTAAATAAACAGGGCCTGACTGAATCCCACAGTGTCATGAAGTGTGGAGACATTCCAATTCTACACAGTCCTCTATACACCCTTCTAACAGCATAGAGAATCTGCCTGTCATATTGCGGTGTTAAATAAATAGGGCCTGGCTGAATCCCACAGTGTCCTGAAGTGTTGAGACATTCCAATTCTTCACAGTCCTCTATACACCCTTCTAACAGCATAAAGAATCTGCCTGTCATATTGCGGTGTTAAATAAACAGGGCCTGACTGAATCCCACAGTGTCCTGAAGTGTAGAGACATTCCAGTTCTACACAGTCCTCTATACACCTTTCTAACAGCATAGAGAATCTGCCTGTCATATTGCGGTGTTAAATAAACAGGGCCTGACTGAATCCCACAGTGTCATGAAGTGTGGAGACATTCCAATTCTACACAGTCCTCTATACACCCTTCTAACAGCATAGAGAATCTGCCTGTCATATTGCGGTGTTAAATAAATAGGGCCTGGCTGAATCCCACAGTGTCCTGAAGTGTTGAGACATTCCAATTCTTCACAGTCCTCTATACACCCTTCTAACAGCATAAAGAATCTGCCTGTCATATTGCGGTGTTAAATAAACAGGGCCTGACTGAATCCCACAGTGTCCTGAAGTGTAGAGACATTCCAGTTCTACACAGTCCTCTATACACCTTTCTAACAGCATAGAGAATCTGCCTGTCATATTGCGGTGTTAAATAAACAGGGCCTGACTGAATCCTACAGTGTCCTGAAGTGTAGAGACATTACAATTCTCCACAGTCCTCTATACACCCTTCTAACAGCATAGAGAATCTGCCTGTCATATTGCGGTGTTAAATAAACAGGGCCTGACTGAATCCCACAGTGTCTGAAGTGTAGAGACATTCCAATTCTACACAGTCCTCTATACACCTTTCTAACAGCATAGAGAATCTGCCTGTCATATTGCGGTGTTAAATAAACAGGGTCTGACTGAATCCTACAGTGTCCTGAAGTGTAGAGACGTTCCAATTCTCCACAGTCCTCTATACACCCTTCTAACAGCATAGAGAATCTGCCTGTCATATTGCGGTGTTAAATAAACAGGGCCTGACTGAATCCCACAGTGTCTGAAGTGTAGAGACATTCCAATTCTACACAGTCCTCTATACACCCTTCTAAAAGCATAGAGAATCTGCCTGTCATATTGCGGTGTTAAATAAACAGGGCCTGACTGAATCCCACAGTGTCTGAAGTGTAGAGACATTCCAATTCTACACAGTCCTCTATACACCTTTCTAACAGCATAAAGAATCTGCCTGTCATATTGCGGTGTTAAATAAACAGGGCCTGACTGAATCCTACTGTGTCCTGAAGTGTAGAGACATTCCAATTCTCCACAGTCCTCTATACACCATTCTAACAGCAAAGAGAATCTGCCTGTCATATTGCGGTGTTAAATAAACAGGGCCTGACTGAATTCCAAAGTGTCCTGAAGTGTAGAGACATTCAAATTCTACACAGTCCTCTATACACCCTTCTAACAGCATAGAGAATCTGCCTGTCATATTGCGGTGTTAAATAAACAGGGCCTGACTGAATCCCACAGTGTCCTGAAGTGTAGAGACATTCCAATTCTACACAGTCCTCTATACACCCTTCTAACAGCATAGAGAATCTGCCTGTCATATTGCGGTGTTAAATAAACAGGGCCTGACTGAATCCCACAGTGTCCTGAAGTGTAGAGACATTCCAATTCTACACAGTCCTCTATACTCCTTTCTAACAGCATAGAGAATCTGCCTGTCATATTGCGGTGTTAAATAAACAGGGCCTGACTGAATCCTACTGTGTCCTGAAGTGTAGAGACATTCCAATTCTCCACAGTCCTCTATACACCCTTCTAACAGCATAGAGAATATGCCTGTCATATTCCGGTGTTAAATAAACAGGGCCTGACTGAATCCCACAGTGTCCTGAAGTGTAGAGACATTCCAATTCTACACAGTCCTCTATACACCCTTCTAACAGCATAGAGAATATGCCTGTCATATTGCGGTGTTAAATAAACAGGGCCTGACTGAATCCCACAGTGTCCTGAAGTGTAGAGACATTCCAAATCTCCCCAGTACTATATATACCTTGTACCTTGTTTTACAGTACCAGAAAGTTGGTGTAAATTTGGGTAAATTTTTCCAAAAAATGAGGAAGTGTGGTGGAAGAGTCCGTGGAAGTGGGCGGGGGTTGGCAGCTGGTAATGATGGTGTTGGTGGTGGATCTGCTGGTAGTGGCAAAAGCAAAATAGCACCTAATACTGGAGGTGTTGAGGTTGCGTCATCGTCTGGCTCCACAAGGCCTCGAAGGCTCCCTTTTCTGGGAGTAGGTAAACCGCTTCTAAAGCCGGAGCTTCAAGATCAAGTTTTGGCTTACATTGCTGACTCAGCCTCCAGCTCTATCGCCTCCTCTTCTGAAGTTTTAAAAAATAAAAGCACTGAGTCGTCATTGGGGGCTCATGGTCATGAACCATACCTTTCCTTGTGTCCTTCACCCCTACCAAAATTGAAGGATGCGGTAGGCCACACTACAGATTACTCCATTGAGCTGTTTTCACATACCATGCCTGGGTTATCAAGTCAAATCGTGAATTACCCAGGCCAAGATGAATCTGACATGGAGTGCACTGATGCACAGCCACTGCTAGATTTATCTGCTGGTACATTCACTCAGAGCACTACATTGTCCTCGCAGTGTACTGAGCCAGAATCTGACCCTGATGAAACTCAGTTGCCCCCTCCCGCATACTATACCACCATACACGGTGACACAGAGGAAGGTGCACATGACATTGAAGAGGAGGTGATGGATGACCCAGTTGTTGACCCAGATTGGCATCCATTGGGGGTAGAGTGTGCCGCTGCCAATAGCTCAGAAGAGGAGGAGGAGCATCCACAGCGGGCATCGACATCGCAACAGTTCTTATCTGGCAGGCCCGGAGCAGTCAAAAAACGGGTTACAAAAACCCCAAAAATTGCAGGACAGCTTGGGCAGACGGTCAAAAAAGCACAGCGTGCAAGGCCTCAAACTGTCTTCCCTAGTAGGAAGAGTACAGTGTGGCACTTTTTTGAACAAAATCCTAATGATCAGGCAAAGGTAATCTGTAAGAAGTGCGCAAAGACCTTTAGCCGAGGAAAAAATCTGAGAAATTTGAATACCAGTTGCATGCTAAGACATTTAACCACCATGCACTTGCAAGCGTGGATGGACTACCAAAACTCACGTACCACATGTGCTACTGCTCCCAAAGAAGGTAGTCAGCAATGCAACATTGTTTCCCCCACTGTAAGTCCACCGGTTAGCACACCACCAGCAGCAAATGTTGAGTTGTCGTCACAAGGGCAAATCATGCAGGGAATCACACTGTTATTGCAACGAAAGACTGAATCTAGGCCATCAGAAAGAACACCAACTCCATCACCATCATCAACCCTCTCTCAGTCCGCCATGTCCACCGCTACTTCCACCATATCCAGCTCTCAAGTCCAGCTCACCCTACCAGAGACTATGAGTAGGACAAAAAAGTTCTCATCCTCTCATCCACGTACACTGGCTTTGAACATCCACATTGCCAAACTAATCTCGTTAGAGATGATGCCCTATCGGTAGGTTGAAAGCGCAGCTTTCCGCGAACTAATGGCCTACGCAGTTCCACGCTATGAACTACCCAGTCGCCACTTCTTTTCTCGCAAAGCCATCCCAGCCCTCCACCTTCATGTGAAAGACCGCATTGTCCATGCACTCAAGCTGTCAGTGAGTGGAAAGGTGCACCTCACAACTGGTGCATGGTCCAGTAGGCATGGCCAGGGCCGTTACATGTCCATCATTGCGCACTGGGTTAATGTGGTGGATGCAGGGTCCACAGAGGACAGCGGTGGTGGCACAGTGCTGCCTAGCCCACGGTATAGGAAACAGTTGGCTGTAGGCGTTCGACCCTCCTCCTCCAGAAGCGAAAGCTGGTCCACAGAGCGCAGTCGCACGAGCACTGCATCTGCAGTTGACAGTGTTGCAATCGAGATGTCCGCCTATCGATCAGCTAGTGGAAAGCGTCAGCAGGCTGTGTTGCAGATGATGTGTTTGGGCGACAGACACACCGCAGAGGTACTGGCCGACTACTTTCAGCGACAAACTGAGTCATGGCTGGGCAGTCTACATCTTGAGGCAGGCAAGGTAGTTAGTGATAACGGCCGGAATTTTGTGGCAGCCATACTCCTTTCAAAACTCAGACACATACCTTGCTTGGCTCACACCTTGAACCTGGTGGTGCAATGCTTCCTCACTAATTATCCGGATTTAACAGGCCTGCTCCTTAAGGTTCGAAGACTGTGCTCGCATATCCGCCGGTCGCCGGTTCACTCCAGTCGTATGCAGAAGCTGCAGCGATTGCTCCACCTTCCCAAGCACCGCCTAATTATCGACGTTGCAACAAGGTGGAACTCCACCCTGCACATGGTTGAGCGGCTGTGCGAAGAAAGGCAGGCCGTAATGCATTTGTGGGAGGATACACGGGCAGGCACTTTGAGGGCAGACATGGAGTTGACAGGTGTGCAGTGGTCGAAGCTGAAAGACCTCTGTAAAGTCCTTCAGTGTTTTGAGGAATGCACACGGCTGGTAAGCGCTGACGACGCCATCATAAGCTTGAGCATCCCACTTATGCATCTGCTCATGCAAACTTTGACGCACATTAAGGAGCAGGCGTCTGCAGCCGAGGTTGATGAGGAGGAAGAGGAGGAGGGAAGCCTTGATGTCAGTCAGCCATTGTCTGGTCAGGGAACTGTCGTGGACGAGATGGAGGAAGAAGAGGAAGAGGAGGAGGATGATGATGGGGATGATTATTTAGGGGAGGAGGATGCTTCTCGTGGGGCAAGAGAAAATGTTGGCTTTGCAAGGTCTGGTACAGGGTTTGTGCATGACTGGAGGGATGTGGATTTGCCAGAAAGTGCTCCTCCACCCAGCACTCGCAGTGCATCATTGACACCGGGAACATTGGCCCGCAGATCCTAAAAAGGGGCCCCGCATTGCCAAAATGATGAACGATGATGACTACTGGTTGGCCAGCATCCTGGATCCACGCTATAAAGGCAAATTCCAAAACATCATACCACAGGAGAACCTTGACCTAATATTGGCTAACAAACAAGCTACTCTGGTGAACCGGTTGGTTGAGGCATTCCCAGCACACAGCAGCGGTGATGGTTCTGACATGAGCCGTAGGGGCCGGGGGCAACTTGGAAGTGTTGTTGGTGGTGGACACATCAGAAGTGGCGTTGGAGACAGGGGTTTCATGACCATGTTGTGGACTGATTTTTCAAGTCCCGCTCACACGACTGGTAATACTGCATCGATTGAAAGTGACAGGAGACAGCACTTGTCAAGTATGGTTACAAACTACTTTTCCTCCCATATCGATGTTCTCCCTCACAGGTCATTCCCATTTGACTATCGGGCAACTAAACTGGACACCTGGCCTGAATTGGCACAATATGACTTAGAGGAGCTCGCATGCCCAGCTGCAAGTGTGCTATCGGAAAGAGTCTTCAGTGCTGCTGGATCAATACTGACAGGAAAAAGGACCCGTCTGTCGACCCAAAATGTGGATGATCTAACCTTCAATAAAATGAACCATGCATGGGTTTCCAAGAATTTTGTCCCACCTTACCCTGATGACACATAGGTTGCCAGAAAAATTATTTTCTTTGGTCCGCATGTTCCTGGGACTTAACCAATTTCGCCTTTAGCAGCAGGTGAATGTCCCACATCAACATATGCCATTTTGTAAACCTCCCTAACTGGGCAGCCTCCTCCTGAAAAAACAAGGGGAACTGCTACCTTGGATCTAATCCATATAAACAGGGAGGAAATGGTTGAGGAGGTAAAAGTGGCCGGGACCCTAGGAGGTAGCGACCATGCTATTTTAGAATTTTGGATAACTAGAGGCGGAAGACCTGTGAAGACTCAGACGTCAAGGTTAGATTTCAGAAAGGCAGATTTTAAGGGATTCAGAAAGAGAATTGGAGGGATCCAATGGCTGGATATCCTTAAAGACAAAAATGTCCAGGAAGGATGGGAAATCTTGAAAAATGAAATTCTCAAAGCACAGTTGTTAACAATTCCGAAAAGAGGGAAGAATAGGAAGCATTTAAGGAAACCAGGATGGATGAACACAGAACTTAAGCACATGCTAAAAAGGAAGAAAAAAATGTTTATAAAATGGAAAGAAGGAGGCATATCTAAAGAAGAATATAATGCTGTCTGCAGAACCTGCAGGGCACAAATCAGATTAACTAAAGCTGAAAGTGAATTGAGGCTTGCAAGAGATGTCAAAAGCAATAATAAAGGATTTTGGGGATATGTCAAAAGTAAAAGAAAAGTCAAAGATGCTATAGGATTTTTACAGGATGAAAATGATGAAATGGTAAGACAGGATGTTGAGAAGGCTGAACTTTTAAATTCCTATTTTGCATCTGTTTTCTCTCAGAAAGGAAATGTAACATCAACTGTTATTCACTGTCCTATTAAGGGAATAGAAGAATCCAGGATATCTATAAACAGAAAGATAGTGAGGAAACACTTAGCTAACCTAAATGAATTCAAGTCTCCAGGTCCAGATAAATTACACCCCAGAGTACTGAAGGAGATAGCAGAAGAAATTTTTGAACCCCTCTCCATAATCTTTGAAAATTCTTGGAGAACAGGAGAAGTGCCAGAAGACTGGAGAAGAGCAAATGTTGTTCCTATCTTCAAAAAGGGGAAGAAGGTGGACCCAGGCAACTATAGGCCGGTGAGTCTGATTTCTATACCAGGAAAGATCTTTGAACAAATTATTAAACAACATGTATGTCAATACCTGGATAAGAATGAAGTGATGAAACAGAGTCAGCATGGGTTTGTAACTAATAAGTCATGTCAGACTAATTTAATTTCCTTCTATGACGGTATTACTGATTGGGTGGATCAAGGAAATGCTGTAGATATAGTATATCTTGACTTCAGCAAAGCATTTGACAAAGTCTCTCATACAATCCTTATTGAAAAAATGACTAAGTATGGAATGGACAAGGCAACTGTTAGGTGGATTCATAACTGGCTTAGTGATCGGACCCAAAGAGTGGTCGTAAATGGCTGCACATCCAGTTGGAAGAATGTCTCAAGTGGGGTACCACAGGGCTCTGTCCTGGGCCCTGTATTGTTCAACATCTTTATCAACGATTTAGATGAAGGAATTGAGGGTAAACTGATTAAATTTGCTGATGACACAAAGCTAGGAGGGATAGCTAATACTAGAGAAGAGAGAGAGAGGATTCAAAAAGATTTAAATAAACTGGAGAAGTGGGCAGCAACTAACAGAATGGTTTTTAACAGGGAGAAATGCAAAGTACTACATCTGGGCAATAAAAATGAAAAAAGCATATATAGAATGGGAGGAATAGGGCTAAGTGACAGCACATGTGAAAAAGACTTGGGTATACTAAAAGATCACAGACTGAATATGAGTCAACAGTGTGATGCAGCAGCAAAAAAGGCAAGTCTAGGATGTATTAACAGAAGCATACAGTCTAGATCACGTGAAGTAATTATTTCCCTCTACTCCTCTTTGGTCAGACCTCATCTAGAATATTGTGTCCAATTTTGGGCACCACATTTTAAAAAAGACATCAACAAACTGGAGCAAGTTCAGAAAAGAGCGACCAGAATGGTGACCGGTCTGCAAACCCTGTCTTATGAGGAAAGGTTGCAGGATTTGTTTGCAAAAGAGAAGACTGAGAGGAGACTTAATAGCTGTCTACAAATATCTAAAGGGCTGTCACATTGTAGAAGGATCAACTTTATTCTCATTTGCACAAGGAAAGACTAGAAGCAATGGGATGAAGCTGAATGGGAGGAGACACAGATTAGATATTAGAAAAAACTTTTTGACAGTTAGAGTGATCAATGAGTGGAACAGGCTGCCACGAGAAGTGGTGAGTTCTCCTTCAATGGAAGTCTTCAAACAGAGGCTGGACAGACATCTAACTGGGATGATTTAGCGAATCCTGCTTTGAGCAGGGGGTTGGACCAGATGGCCCAGGAGGTCCCTTCCAACTCTACGATTCTATGATTCTATGATTCTATGATTCCTCCCAATGGCCGGGGTCACCACCGAGCACACGCAACCGTGCGAGTGCCATTGCCCTGGACAGGTGGGTGGGCCGACTCGTGGATGCGGGCACTCGCACAGGGTCCCTCATATTGCAATCAAGTGTCTCTGACGGTGGTGGTGCTCACCTGCCGTCAGACACACCGCCGTACTATGAGGGGCCCAGTGCCAGTGCCGACGCCCACGAGTGGGCCCCCCTTGCTTGGGCAGGGCCCCAGCATTTGCAATGTTTACCTCTCCCTGCTCCTCCGCTGTGTAGTCTGGGCTGTCAAATCCATCACTGGGACTGGCACTTCAAATTTGGTGAACTGATAGAAGATGATGGTTAAGATGTAGCTATGCCCTGTCCCGCAGGCCGGGATCCAGCTTCAGATGATCAATGGCTTCCATTTCTTATGGACGTCGACTCACAATGAGATGCAGTGGAGGTTTCTCATCAGCTTTAACAGTTTTCCTACTCACAGACTTGTGACATTCCAGCGCACATTTTTAAATGTGCCCTCCCTCTCATGCAAATCCAATTGAATCGCCTGCGGCCTGTGGCTTCTGTGTTTTGCACTCCAAAGTTACGTGACAGATCATGATAGGCAGTGAGCAGCATGTTTACATCTCTCCCTGTGATGAAAATTGGATGGATATGAGTAACGGCGATGGGATCAACGGTACTGCGATACAGCAACACTTTCTTCACAAAGAAAGGTTTTTGCTGTGTCCACACACTAATTAATTGAGGGTCAGCATCGCCTCTGAGAATTGGGACGGAAGTTGTTCCCGTGAATAGTAATTCGTAGATTTCTGCAATCACTAGACTTTAGGTAAATAATTGTATGCATCTAATTTCCTATTGCAGAGAGTCGGGGCTGTCTTACTGAGACAGAAATATAAATGAAGATTTAAAAATACCACCAAAAGTGTATCATGGTGTACGCTTGAAATACATTTCCTTTTTTCTAGTTTTTAGATTGTTGTGTAATCCATGCAGAGAACACGGAGATTTTAAATGTTTAAACTATGTTCTATATACCTGCTATCCAGTGATAATGTACCCTATCTCAACTTTGTACAATCTGGTCTAATCCATACTGGGCCTGAGACCGTCTGAGCCTGCCTCCTGATCGATGCAGGTTTTTAATGTGTAAACTATGCAACATATATACGTGTTATCCGGTGAAACTATACCCTTTATCAACTTTCTCGAATCTTGTAGAATCCATACTGGGCCTAATAACGGCTGCAGAGCTGTTAAGCAAGCTACAGCACCTGTGGTTTGGACACGTAATGTTTTGCATTTTTTCTGGAATGGCGGTTAGGCCGAAATCAGGAATTGCTGTTGACCTGCACTTACTGGGAAATCATCGTTCACGGCGAATTATTGGAATCCCAGATCCCCATCACTAACGGTTGTCATGATACCAGTGCTGGGTGACCGGCACTGCTGGTTGTTAATGTTTTGACCTCAGTGCAGACTCTCACCTGCACACCTGGGACCTATTATGGTGGCCTCTCATTGGTTCTGGGGAGGCTTCTTATAGCCTCAGGAAGCTCCCATCCCCCGTCAGTTATACTTTCGCCCTTGGCATTGTGTGGTGACCCCTGAGTGTGTTAGTGCTGTGTTCTGGTTGCATGATTCTCGGTGCATGACTCGGTCTATTCTCTGGATTCTGCTTTGGATTCTGCCTGGTACCTTCTACGTCTGTTTGGTTTTGATCTCTGCTTGGCTCTGACTATCCGTTCTGTCTCATCCCTGGTACTATACTGAGATCTTGTGTATGACCTTTGGCTTTGTCTGACCTCCCGTCTGTTTATCCCTCCTGTACCTCGCTTGCCTGTATTGTGCATGACCCCCGCTTTGCCCAACTTTGAGTTTTCTACCATCTTTGAAAGCAGGACGCTAAGCCCCACCCCCTTGCAGTCACATGACCGTTCACAAGACTGTAGGTCCTGTGCCTGCTTTCTAAACTTCTACATTCAGGTCCTTTGCATCTTTATTTTCCAGCTGTTCTTGTCCCCAGGAGTCCCTACGGTGCGGGTGAGTCCCTGCTTAGCGGAGGCTGCACGCCGGCGCTGTCAGGACCCTGACATTATAACTGACTATTAAGTTTTTTGCGTTTTTTTATGCAGAGAGTTATGGCTCCCATACAGTCTCTGGCTGACCAGATGAAAAGTCTGAGTCAGATGTTTCAGGTTTTATCTCTGGAGCAGCAAGCTCTGGCTCGTTCTCAGCAGCAGGTTTCTGAGAGTGATGTTGTCTTGATGTCCCCAGAACCCTGTTAAACTGCCTGACTTTTTTTCTGGAAACAAAAAGGAGTTCAGGGTCTTCATGGAGGGGTGCAAACTTTTTTTAGTTTGAGACCACGTTCCTCTGGGGACGAAAGTCAGAAGGTTGGGGTCATTATGTCTCTGTTAAGAGGGTCCCCACAAGCTTGGGCTTTCTCCCTTCCTCCCACTGCCCCTGAGAGAGTGTCTGTGAATGCATTCTTTGAGTCCCTCGGGCACATTTATGATGAGCCTGACCGAGTGCGATTGGCAGAGGACATGGTGATGAGCGTCTGTCAGGGGAAACACTCAGCTGAGTGGTTTTGTACTGAATTCTGCCACTGGGCCGCAGAGATCTCTTGGAACGATGCCGCACTCCGAGGACTCTTTCGCAGAGGCTTGTCCGAGCGGCTGCAGGATGCCTTGGCATTACATCCCCCACCTAACTCTCTCGAGGACGCCATGACCCAGCCCGTCCGGATGGACCGCAGGCTGCGGGCCAGAGGGGTGATGCAGGTTGAAACTCCATTGTTCCCCAGTGGAATAGAGACTGCCCCTGAGCTCATGGATGTAGGCGCCCTCTCCCTGAAGGATACGGAGAGGAAACGCCGGAAGGACAAGCAGTTATGCTTTTACTGCGGTAAAACGGGACATTGGAAAAGGGAGTGTCCTGATTGCCCGTCTTCAACCCAGTCGGCGGGAAACGACTAGGTCTGGGTAGTCAACGGGGAGACTACTCAGACCCTCAGGTACCTTTTTCTTCGTTTTCTAAAGTCTTACTGCATGTGGAACTGTTTGTGGACGGTAGTTCTTTTTCCTCTACAGCCTTCATGGACTGCGGATCATCGATTAACCTCATTGACTCCCAATTGGTCGCACACAGTTAGGCTCAAGGTTCTGATCAAGGTGATGGCCATTGACTCCTCTCCCCTCACTAAGGAGGGAATTCTCTTTATGTCTGACTTGTTTTCACTCAGAGTGGGCGCTACTCATGTGGAAAACCTAAATTGTTTTGTTCTGGACAATCTACCTGCAGGGTTGGTGCTGGGCATGCCCTGGTTACAACGTCATAACCCAGTTATTAACTGGAAAACGGGGGAGATTGTTCAATGGGGGTTTAATGATTTTAAGTTATGTGATAAATCCGCACTGCTGGTTGAACCTGTTAAATCTGTGTCTGTATCATCTGTCGAGCTGGAAGGTATTCCGGAATGCCTGAAGGACTTCGAAGATGTATTCTCCGAAAGCGAGGCCGAGACGTTAACGCCACATAGACCCTTTGACTGCGCTATTTAGCTGGTCCCGGGGGCTAAATTACCTAAAGCCCGTCTGTTTAATTTGTCCGGTCCTGAGCGCTTGGCTATGAAGGAGTACATTGCTGAAAGTCTGCGCAAAGGACACATACGTCCTTCAGTCTCACCTGTGGTGGCAGGTTTCTTTTTTGTAAAGAAAAAAGATGGCAGGTTACGTCCCTGTCTCGATTTTCGGGAGCTTAATCAGATTACGGTACGGAATACGTACCCCCTTCCGTTGATTCCCGATTTGTTTAACCAACTATCAGGGGCAAAGTGGTTTTCTAAACTGGATCTTCGGGGGCATATAATTTGATAAGGGTCCGAGAGGGGGATGAATGGAAAACCACGCTCCTTACGACCGGGGACTGTTTGAAAATTTAGTCATGCCATTTGGTCTTACCAACGCAACCGCCATATTTCAGAATTTCATCAACGTGGTATTCTCAGATCTCATTGGTTGTTTTGTCGTTATCTACTTAGAACGATATTTTGATATACTCCTCCGACAAGCATTCTCATTTGGAACATGTACGAACTGTTCTCCAAAGACTGAGAGAAAATCATCTGTATGCCAAATTGGAGAAATGTGTATTCTGAGTGCAAGAATTGTCATTTTTGGGATTAATTGTATCCGGTGAGGGTTTTCACATGGACCCCAAGAAGGTGCAGGCCATTGCGGATTGGGTGTAACCCCGAGATCTTAAGGGTCTTCAGCGCTTCTTGGGGTTCGCCAATTATTACCGCAAATTTATCCGGGGGTTTTCGCAAGTGGTCAAACCTCTCACGGATCTAACATGCAAAGGTGCGGATGTGAGAAATTGGTCCTCGCTCGCAAAAGAGGCCTTTGCGACGCTGAAAAAATGTTTTATGTCTGCTCCTGTCTTGGTACAGCCCGATCCTTCCAAACCATATGTGGTAGAGGTGGATGCCTCCGAGGTGGGTGTGGGGGCAGTGTTATCTCAAGGGTCTGCCACTCTTACCAACCTCAGGCCATGTGCTTTCTTTTCCAGGAAGTTCTCTGCTGCTGAAAGAAATTATGATGTAGGCAACAGAGAGCTTCTTGCGGTCAAGTTGGCATTTGAGGAATGGAGGCACTTTTTGGAGGGGGCCAGTCACCCGGTTACTGTCATACATTCAGTCTGCTAAAAGATTAACGCCCAGACAGGCCCGTTGGTCACTTTTTTTTTCTCGTTTCCAGTTTACTATTACTTTCCGTCCAGGGTAAAAGAATGTCAAGGCTGACGCCTTATCTCGTAGTTTTCACCCTGTGTCTGCCCCTGAGCCACCATCATCCATCCTGCACCCTGGGGTGGTGTTAGCAGGGATCTCGTCTGAATTGGAACGGGAAATTGAGGGGGCCCAGTCGCTGGCTCCTACGGCCAAGCCAAGGGGCAAGTTGTTTGTCCCAGAGCAACTTCGCTTTAAACTCTTGCAAGAGTTCCACGAATCCAAGTTGTGTGCTCACCCTGGCATATCAGCCACGCGACTGGCGGTGACTAGGATCTTCTGGTGGCCTACTCTTGGTTCTGATATACAGAAATTCATTTCTGGTTGTGGGGTCTGCGCCCATTCTAAAAGCTCCCATAGCCGGCCAGCGGGGGAGCTGATGCAGTTGGAAGTTCCCGAAAGACCGTGGACCCATCTGTCCATGGATTTTATTACCAATTTTCCCTCTTCCAGGGGTAATACGGTGGTATGGGTAGTGGTGGACAGATTTTCAAAGCAGGCTCATTTTGTACCCCTGTCCGCATTACCTTCTGCTGATACCTTATCCAGATTGTTTGTGCAGCATGTGGTCCGCTTGCATGGGGTACCCCTGAATGTGGTGTCTGATCGTGGTGTGCAGTTTGTGGCTAAGTTTTGGCGTGCTTTCTGCAAAAAATTAGGGATATCTCTGTCCTTTTCATCTGTATACCATCCTGAGAGTAATGTTCAGATGGAACGCACTAATCAGTCTTTGGAACAGATCCTCAGATGTCTGACTTCTGCTAGACAGAATGACTGGTGTGATATACTTCCGTTGGCTGAATTTGCCTTAAATAGTCGGGTGAGTCAATCCACTGGTCTGTCCCCTTTCTTGATCAACTATGGGTTCAGTCCTCACTTTGGTGAGTTTTGTCGTCTGGATTCGGGGTGCCCCGGGGCTGAGGATTCTGTTCAGCAGTTAAAAAATACATGGGCAGAAGTCCAGCGGCGTATATCTAGGTATCAAGGCAGGTATAAGTTTTTTGCGGACAGGAAACGAACACCTGGTCCCATGTTTCAGGTTGGAGAGAAAGTTTGGCTCTCCATGCGAAACATTAAGTTAAAGATTCCGTCAGCCAAGTTGGGCCCCAAATTCATTGGCCCGTACAAGATTATGGAAAAAATCTACCCAGTAGCGTACAGACTGTGCCTTCCACCCTCTTTCAAGATCCCTAACGTCTTCCATAGATCTCTACTGAAACCGTTTGAAGCAGTCCGGGGAGAATCCGAGTCCGCTGCTCCTCCGGTTTCGGTTGAGGGACATGTGGAATATGAGATTGGTCACATCGTAGATTCTAGGTTGGTACGGTGGTCAGAACAGTATCTAGTTCATTGGAAGGGGTATGAGCCGGAGGACAGGTCCTGGGTGCCGGCCCGGTTGATGCATGCAGATCGTCTGGTTCGGGCTTTCCATGCTAGATACCCGGGCAAGCCTGGGGGTCCAGAGGCCCCCCCGTTGAGAGGGGGGTACTGTCATGATACCAGTGCTGGGTGACCGGCACTGCTGGGGTTAATGTTCTGACCTCAGTGCAGACTCTCACCTGCACACCTGGGACCTATTATGGTGGCCTCTCATTGGTTCTGGGGAGGCTTCTTATAGCCTCAGGAAGCTCCCATCCCCCGTCAGTTATACTTTCGCCCTTGGCATTGTGTGGTGACCCCTGAGTGTGTTAGTGCTGTGTTCTGGTTGCATGATTCTCTGTGCATGACTCGGTCTGTTCTCTGGATTCTGCTTTGGATTCTGCCTGGTACCTTCTACGTCTGTTTGGTTTTGATCTCTGCTTGGCTCTGACTATCTGTTCTGTCTCATCCCTGGTACTTTACTGAGATCTTGTGTATGACCTTTGGCTTTGTCTGACCTCCCGTCTGTTTATCCCTCCTGTACCTCGCTTGCCTGTATTGTGCATGACCCCCGCTTTGCCCGTCTTTGAGTTTTCTACCTTCTTTGAAAGCAGGATGCTAAGCCCCGCCCCCTTGCAGTCACATGACCGTTCACATGACCGTAGGTCCTGTGCCTGCTTTCTAAACTTCTACATTCAGGTCCCGTGAATCTTTATTTTCTGACTGTTCTTGCCCCCAGGAGTCCCTACGGTGCGGGTGAGTCCCTGCTTAGCGGACGCTGTACGCCGGCGCTGTCAGGACCCTGACAACGGTGTTCAGCGGGTTATCTGCACCTGTAAGAGACAAAAGATGGTCCTTTCAGTGTAGCGCGCATGTAGCCCCAGACATTGAAGGCCATGATAGCCCTGTTATTGCTCGATCGCGCATGCCAGAGCCTTGCGTATCCCTTTAGTAAGCTTTACGCGTACCGCAGGGGCATGCTGGAGTCTCGTTCGTTAACGGAATAAAGCTGACAAATCGCTAGCACAACTACAAATGGACATACCACACCACACACACACAATCAACAAAGCTTTCAATGTGTGCATCTTTTTTTGAGGTGGCATGGTTGTGGTTTCCCGGGTGGAGTCCAATTAAGCTGCAGGCTCCACTCCTGGTGGTGCCCTTTTGGACATTCCTTTAAGGTTCAGCTTTGCAATCATACTGCCCCTGGAAAGCAAACACTTTGGCTTCATGGACGCTGTTTGGAGGTTCATTGGAATAACACCGCCCGATCGCCAGTTGCTATATTTTATTGGTGGGAAGTACGACGGTATATGATCGTGTTTGTTTTCAGATTTTGTTTTTTTGGGTTTGGTTTTTACATTTTTAGTCCAGACTTTCTTGACTTCATAAGGGCATGACAAGCCTTGATCTGTGTCTCCTCCACCTCCACCTTTTACTACTCCACCTCTTTTGTAAATGTAGTTGCCCTTTTCCATATGTTACTTTTGGCTTCTGAGCATTTTGTCGGCTTTGGGACACCTTTTAAGGTGCTTTTTAATTGTTTTGTATGTGTTAGTATGTGTTTGTGTTTGCCTGCCATTGTTTTCAGTGTGGTTCAACCAACATTTGACAAACTTGCCTCCTGTGCGACGAACCAAAACACTAGCGGGGTGGCTCAGCACTACTCATGATATATAGACGTACATTGTTAATGTTTAAACTATGCTATATATACCTGCTATCTGATGATACTGTACACTTTGTCTACTTTTTATATTCTTGTCTAATCCATACTGAGCCTGGGAATGTCTCTGTGTGACTGATGGAATATATATGGAGATTGACAATTATCCTTTGACTGAATAGAGCTGTACGCTTCTGATACAGTACCATATATGTGATGTTATTTTGTGTCTATTTTGTGCTAAATTTGGAAGTTTTGTGGAAGAGGCCGTGGACGTGGGCGTGGGGGGGCCAGCTGGTACTGATGGTGGTGGTGCATCTGCTGGTAGTGGCAAAAGCACAATAGCAGCTAAGGCAGGAGGTGTTGAGCCTGCGTCATGGTCTGTCTATGGAACGCCTGGAAGGCTACCTTTTCTGGGAGTAGGTTAACCGTTTTTAAAGACGGAGCATGAGGAACTGGTTTGGGCTTACATTGCCGAAACAGACTCCAGCAAATATGCCCTCCTCTTCTGAAGTTTCAAAAAATGCAAGGACTGAGTCGTCAAGTGCTGGCTCCTGGTCAGGAAGAACCCCTTTCCTTGTCTCCTGCACCCCCACCCAAAGTGAATGATGCAGCAGGCCACACTTCACATTAGTCCATGTAGCTCTTTCTATCATACCATGCATGGGTTATCAAGTCAAATCGTGAATTCCCCAGTTCAAGATGAATCTGACATGGAGTGTGGGTGGCCAGGCAGGGCAGTGGGGTTAATCGGTACCGGGACGGTGTCTCCCTGGGATGTGTCACAGTGGTGGTGACCCTTTTCCGTGGCCCTGGGCGTCCATGCAAAGGGGTGAATTACGTTTATAGGTGAATGATACGTGATGCCACCTGTGGTTTCTGAGTAGATTGACCAGCGCTGCAGTGGCGCTTCTCTGGGACAGAAGTTGTGGTGCAGCTAAGATGTAGAAGCCCTGCACAGGTATGGCCATTGTCGCAGGGCACATGAAAGAGTTGGTAGATGGTGTGCAGTGCAGGATGTAGCAGAGCCATGCGCCAGGCGCAGGAGAAAGAGGACAGACACAGTCGTGCAGTTCCTTTACCTGTACTTGGCAACTGCCGTCCAGGACCCAGAGTACAGATGGAGAAGGAGTTGGTCAGCCTGGAAGCCAATTTGGAATTCTCTCTCTGCAGATAGGTAGTGT
This sequence comes from Dendrobates tinctorius, assembly GCF_039654945.1. Lineage (NCBI taxonomy): Eukaryota > Metazoa > Chordata > Amphibia > Anura > Dendrobatidae > Dendrobates > Dendrobates tinctorius. The sequence continues at coordinate 41,420,613 of NW_027361810.1, read as the reverse complement.
GGCATCCGTTCTAGCGCTTATCTGAGGTACTCGCAGTGCTGAGTTCAATGAAGTTCCCTCTGTTGACTCTCTCTCGGAACTTTCTCGTATGGCAGGCAGCCGTAGCCTTTTCTTTCTGGCTCCCACACGTCGCTGCTGGGGCCTCCGAGCCTTAGTTGGGTACAGAGCATTTACAGCTGCTACTTCCTCCGGTTTCTGCTGCAGGAACGTCAGTGTCCCTACAAACTCGGAGACCGGAATCCGGACCATGCGCTCAAGCTAGGAGTTAGCCTTAACTCTGCTCATCCTGCAGCTCCCCTTCTCATGTCCACACACTTCCCCTTCCCTTCACAGACTGCCCTAACTTACCTCCTCCCGACCACAGACAGCAGCTCCTCAGCAGTCAGGTTCAGAGGTCTCCCTGCTGGCCTGGAGTGGGAAATGTGTTGTGTGCTGGTTTAACTGCTAGAGAGATCCTTCGTTGCTCACAAGCATGACATCACACTCCCTAGGAGGAAGGTAATGCCACTGTGGCGACCGTACTCCTGGAGGCGCCACAAGTGCACTGAGGCCCAGCCACTGCTAGATGATTCTGCTGGTACATTGACTCAGACCACTACATTCCCCTCGCACTCTACACAGCCTGAATGTGACCCAGATGAAACTCAGGTTACCCATCCCATATACTGTACCACCTTACACGGTGACAAAAAGGAAGGTGCAGCTGAAAGTGCAGGTTCGGCCCACCCGTCATCAGACACACCTCCGTCCTATGAGGGGCCCTGTGCCAGTGCCATCGCCAACGAGTGTGCCCCCCCTGCTTGCTCTGGATCACAGCACTTACAAAGTTGAAATACTTACCTCTCCCTGCTCCACCGCCATGACGTCTTCCGCGTTTCCTGACAGTGATATTCTGATCAGAGAGCGCAATGACATCACGTCTGTACGCCCAGACTAGTACAGGGATTCCCCAGCGAGGAGACTTATTTAATTGTTTTCAATGTTAGGACAGCAATTTTTGGGGAGCACTATACTCTGGAGAATGATATATGGGGCCCAACATACACTGGAGCATTCCAAAGGTGGACATCAGACACTGGAGCAGCATTTACAGGGCCCATTATACACTAGAGCATTAGAAATGGGGCCCATTATATATAGAGCATTATTTGAGCCCTTAAGACAGTGCAGCTTCATCCATGGGGACCAACATATACTGCAGCATTATGTGGAGCTCAGCATATACTGTTTCAAACATTATATGGGACCAATGATTCTGTATGGTGAAATATATGGGCCTCATTACTCTGAATAGCGCACTATGCGGTGGCCATAATACTGTATGGAGTAAGATACTGTCCGTTTTTGGAGCTATTGGAGAATTTAAAATGGATATCAGTCATGAGATGTAAAAAGTGAAGTATTTTTCATTGTACTATACCGCTATTTCTCTGCCGTATCGGAGCATCATGAGTTGTGGTATGTGTTAAAGGGGTGCTCTTTGACCCTGGGCACATGAAAACCTGGAGCCAGCCCTACACCCCCACAAATTTAGCCAAATAACCCTCATTTTTCAGTGCGTAACTAGTATTATGAAGTAAATTAAGGTTGAAAAGCTTCAGTAATAAGATTTGAAGTTTTTGGCATTCAAAAGGGCACTGTAGGTGTGTTTCCTGGCCTCCACTCCCTGCCGACTTTGCTTCCCCATTGACTTGCATTGGGTTTCACGTTTCAGTCGGCCTTCGACTTTTCACAAAAATCGGCTGATTATGTTCGACCAGACTTTTGCAAAAGTCGGGTTTCATAAAACCCGACTCGACCTAAAAAAAGGCAAAGTCGCTCAACTCTAGTCAGCAGTCTTCCCCATGATTGCGGAGCCTACTGAAACAGACTAAGGGACCTTTCTAAATGGGTAGGAAGCCTTTACAGGTGTTGTATGTTAATTATTCTAATTTTATGAGATAGGGACATGCCACGTGACGTGCTATTAGGAGGAAATTGCCACTATGAGTGTTATTAGAAGGTACTAGTGATAGGCAAGGGTGCTCGCCACTGCTTGATACCTGATCAAGTATCTTGGGTGCTCACGTCCCCACCCCGCATGTTTTGCGGCTGTAAACGCACCCAAAAAAAATCTAGACAAAGATATCATAAATATTTTTTTAGAAAATGTCGTGAGGTCCCCCTTATTTTTGGTAACAGCCAAGGTAAAGCAGATAGCTTGCAGTCTTATATTATCAGGCTGGAAAGGTCTATCAATATTGTGCCCTTCCCAGCATAAAAATACCAGTCCGCAGCTGCCCCAGAATTGGTGCATCACATGAGATGCACCGATTCTGGTGCTTTGCCTGACTCTTCCCGATTGCCCTGTTGTGGCAATTGGAGTAACATTTTGGGGGTTGATGTCAGCTTTGTAATGTCAGCTGATATCAAGCCCAGGGGTTAGTAATGAAGAGGTCTCTATAAGACACCCCCATAACATCCCCCAATCAGGAAGAGACAGGCAAAGCCCCAGAATTGGTACATCTAATGTGATGTGCCAATCCTGGAGCGGCTACAGGCTGTTTTTTTAAGGCTGGAAAGGGACAAATGATCAAGGGCCTTCCCAGCCTGATAATGTGAGCCCTCAACTGTCTGCGTTGCTCACCCTCACATCATTTAAAATTATTTATTTTGTTCACAGCAGAGATCTTGGAGTCAGCGATGCATCCAGGCGTCTTCCCCGTGGTGTTCCGATTCCATTTGAGCAAAGTTTTCATCCACTTCAGTCATTTTTCAGCCCCACCAGTTCTCCTGTCAGGAACTTCTCGAAAAATGCTCGAATTTCTCATAGACTTCCATTATACTCGATATTCGAGTCAAGCCCGTAATTATTTTCTATGAGGATAATAATTCCCACTACTTCAGATATCTTGTCTTTGTCTCTATTTTATATATCATGAATACAGACATTACATTAGCAGACACATAATTACCACCCTTGTATTTCTGTTTGCCTTCATATTGTGGCAGCCATGGATCATAAATGAGAAGTAACATATACAACTACCTGAGTATAAAATAAAGATATAAGGACACAGATCATTGATTTTAAACATTTTTTATTAATTACAATGTTTACCCCTACCTAAAGCCAATGATCCAGAAGAAGGCAAAAAACCTGCACACATTCAGCCAATGTGTTACAGGGAAAAAATTCCTTCTTGACCCCGGGAAAAGGCGATCAGTTCGAGAACCCTGGACCACGGCCATACTACAACTAACTAACTGACATGTATAGAGCAATGATACTCAATATGGAGACTTGTTTCCGGATAGCAGATCTTCTATGTCCTGGTAACACGCCTCACCTTTCCTCGTCAGATCAGACGCTGGAACTCATAACTTGACTACGTTCATCTCCCTTGTAAAAAAAAACCAGAACACTACCCCCCTACAAACACTACCCCTTAATATATAGACATAGGATAGCTATATCATATCAGGAACCTTATACAGATGGAAAACAATTAAAGTTGCACTCTGTAGTGCTAAAGCATGTAAATATGTACGGTATGTACTACTCCTTATACTTCTTGGTTATACAGCAGACAGCTAAACAATATAATGTCATGATGCACTGATTCCAGAATTAGATCCATATAATCAGTATATAATGACATCATAAGACAACAAATATAATGTACAGACATATTATATGATTAATACTACACAATCGCATTGCTCGCTTTAGAGTTTTCAGTCTTCCAACCAGATCCAGATTCTCTCCCTAGTAAGAAAAAAAATAAAATGAGAATAAGTATCAGCATAAAACCTGTAGAAAAGCATAAAGTGCTAGGTATCCACGCTCCTTTTACTACAAATTTTTAAGTTTTGATGTAGGCAATTAAAAATGGTGTAATAAACATGATTTGAAAAAAAAATTGCTTCAAATGCATTTATATATAAGTAACAAAAATGGTAAAATAAAATAGTAAAATAAATAAATAGAAAGTATATAAATAAATAAATATATTTCCCCCAATGAATATACAACAACTTCTCTCCCATGTAGGGGCATAATGGTAGACTTTTTTGCCCCAATAATCTTAAAGTGACAGAACCTCCACAACAATCTGTGCCAGCCACAGATACTACTTAAAGTGTCACTGACCGAAGTAGCTAATGTAGTGTCTCCATCCAAGGTGCCATCTTTGTGCTGATGTCTGTGATAGCCCCAGGGATGTCCCCATATTTGCTGCATAGAACTCTCAGTGTCAAACATTCCGCTGTGTGACCTCACAAAGAACTTCAGCACCCAAGTCTAGAGATTCTACTAGCAAGGACTGAAGAAATCCAGCACCTTACAGCCACAATCTGTAGACTTGGAGGGTCCATGTTGGGGGTAAATTCACTAAGAAATCCCTGTAAGGTTTCTTATTTACCTGTATCCTCAATCCTGGAACTTCCAGTCTCCTCGTCTTCATCTCCTGACATGAGAGTCTGTGTCCTCGATCCTGGCTCCTCCGCTCTCCTCGTCTTCATCTTCTGAAATGAGCCTTTGCCCCCTGAACACCCGTTTTTATAGACCCACAGTCATTGTGACATCATACTGTAAGGTAACAATGGCCTCCTGTATTTGATGATGTCACAATTGACCGTGAGTGATTTCTCCACAGCTGTTAATTAATATTGATAACAAGTAGTAATAATATGGCCAATCACATTGGTCAGCATCAAGGCTGAAGGAGCCAGGCAAGTAAGGAAAGTTCCCAAAAACAAGAACATTGAGTGTTTCTTTGCTGGTGATACATTTAGCAATACACAAAAGGCAAAAGAGCAGGAGTCATTGTCTATGAGAAAAACAATCCCTATTATTTCACATTTTCAACAAACAGGAATGCCTGTTTGTTAAGGAATCCCCATATGTATTCAGGCTGTCTAGCAGCCACAAATCACGCAGCTGCTTCAACATAATCTAAATCTCCAAGCATGCCAAAATACTCGGAGGACACCCGAGCATGCACCGGAAAACCCGAGCAACAAGTATACTCGCTCATCACTAATAGCCGGATATTCTCCTTCAGAATTTTTTGGTAGACAGCAGAATTCATGGTTCCATTAACCACAGCAAATCTTCCAGGCTCTGATGCAGAAAACAGCCCCAGACTATCACACTGCCACCACCATATTTTACTGTTGTTATGATTCTCCTTTTCTGAAATGCTGTGTTATTTCTACGCCAGAAGTAATGGGACATAGATATTCCAAAAGTAACATTTTTTTGTCTCGTCAGTCCACATAGTATTCTCCCAAAAGTCTTTGGGATCATCAAGCTGTCTTCTGTAAAAACTGAGATGGGCCTTTATATTCTTATTGCTCAGCAGTGGTTATCATCTTGGAACTCTGCCAGGTAGACAATTTTTACCCAGGTTCTTTCTCATGGTGGAGTTATGAACACAGACCTAAAGTGAGGCAAGTGAAGCCTGCAGTTCTTTGGATGTTTTTGTGGGGTCTTTTGTGACCTCTTGAATGAGGTGTGGCTGCCCTCTTGGGGTAATGTTGGTCATCTGGCCACTCCTGGGAAGGTTCACCACTGTTTCATATTTTCGCCATTTGTGCATATTGGCTATCGCTGTGGCTCCCTGGAGTCCCAAAGCTTGAGAAATGGCTTTATAACCTTTACCAGTAAATACCAAATAACTAAATCAAATCCCCCTGTTTTGTCACGCTCATAATTAGATAAAAATTCTAAAATAAAAAATTGTAAATTTTTCCATTTTATGCAGTTAGAGTTGCGGTTAGTGTCAGGGTTGTTATTGGAGTTGGATTGGGGTAAGGTTGTGTTAGGGTTGGAGTTAGGGTTGTGTTTTTTCAAAAGTAAAATATAAAAAAATTATGACGATATGATGGCTAGTGTTGAGCCCAAGTGCGCACTACTCGAGTTTGCATCGGGTGCTTGGGTGTGCATGGAGTATCGCAGATCCCTGAATGCTTTTTTTGCTGTGTCTAACAGCCGTGAAACATGCAGGTTGGGGACTCGAGCACCTGCGATATTCAGTGCGTAACTGAGGACCCGATGCAAACTGGAATAGTGAGCACTTGCGCTCAGCACTAATGACAACGTATTTATTATGACGACGTAATGTTATCAAATTCTGTGTTGTACATATGGGATGAAAATACTCACTATATCCCTTGATAAAATCCTTGAGGGGTGTAGTTTCCAAAATGGTCTCACTTGTGGGGATTTCCACTGTTTAGGCACATCACGGACTCTCCAAATGCAACATGGCGTACGCTCATGATTCCTGCCAATTTTGCATTCAAACTCAAAGGGCGCTCCTTCTCTTCCGAGCTCTGCCATGCGTCCAAACAATGGATTTCTCCCAACTATGGGATATCGACATGCTCAGGACAAATTGCACAACAAATTTTGAGGTCCAATTTCTAATGTTACCCTTGCCAAAATGAAAAAAGTTTGGGTCTAAAGTAAAGTTTTTGTGATAAAAGTTAAATACACTACATGTGGTTTTGAACACCTTTTTAGAATGGAGATTTTAGAATGCTGTCACTTTTGGGTACTCTCTGTCATATAGGCCCCCAAGGTCATTTCAAATGTGATGTGGTTCCTAAACAAAATGGCTTTATAAATTTAATTGGAAAAATGGGAAATCTCTGGTCAGTTTTTAACCCTTATAACTTACTAACAAAAAAAATAATGTTTCCAAAATTGTGCTGATGTAAAGTAGACATGTGGAAAATTTTATTTCTGAACTGTTTTGTGTGACATAGCGCTCTGATTTAAGGGCACAAAAATTTAAATTGAATAATATTCTAAATTTTTGCCAAATTTCTGTTTTTTACTTAAATAAACGCAAGTCATATCATAGTTTTGAACATAGTAACATAGTTTTGAAGGCTGAAGGAAGACCTTATGTCCATCTAGTTCAGACCATTTTTAGTGCAGCTGTTCTGCATTGTTGATCCTGGGGAAGGCAAAGAACTCACAGAGTAGAAGCCAATTTTCTCCATAGGGAAAAAAAAATTCCTTCCCCTAAGCTGGGTCAACCATCTACCTATAATATTATGTTATTCGTAACCTTCTATACTGTTACTAACTCAAATAAATGTTATCACTATCATAAAGTACAATGTCACAAAAAAAATCTCAGATTCAGTTGAATTTTTCCAGAGTTATAACCACATAAAATAATACTGGTCAGAATTGGGAAATTTGGCTTAGTCATTAACCCTTTCGCACCGCAGTCCATTTTCGCTTTTGCGTTTCTCTTGTTTGCTCCCCTTCTTCCCAGAGCCATAATTTTTTTTATTTTTCCATCAATATGGGCATGTGAGGGCTTGTTTTTTGTGGGACTAGCTGTACTTTTGAACAACACCATTAGTTTTACCATAGCATGTACTAGAAAACGGGAACAAAATTCCAAGTGCGGTGAAATTGCAATAGAAAGTGCAATTCCACAAGCGTTTTTTTTTACTATGTTCACTAAATGCTAACACTGACCTGCCATTGTAATTCTCCAGGTCATTACGAGTTAGTAGATACCAAACATGTGTAGGTTCTTTTTTATTTACGTGGAGTAAAAAATTAAAAAGTTTTAAAAAAAAATTTGCTCCATTTTCTGTGACCTGCAGCGTCTCCATTTTTCGGGATGTGGGTCTGAATGATGGCTTATTTTTTTTGCACCAAGTTACCGTTTTTATTAACACCATTTTGGTGTAGATACAATATTTAAATCGGCCGTTATTGCATTTTAATGCATTGTTGCGGCGATTAAAAAAAGTATTTCTGGTGTTTTGACTTTTTTTCTCGCTACATTTATTGATCAGATAAATTATTTTTATATATTGGTAACTCTGGTTGGGACAGTCCTACACTGTCTAATATTAAAAACTTTACCATGTGTCAATGTTGATGTCTGTGTGTGAATAAGGGGCCCAACCAGAGGAAAACCAGTCTAGGGAAGCCTTATATACAATTTCCAGCTGAGGGGAGGGAGGCCACACCCCTGCTTGCACATAATGAGATAATACAAAGAAAAAGAACACAATGCGACACTTGTAGCCCATGTACTGGATATGTCTGTGTGTGGTGGCTCTTGAAGCAATGATGAATCCAGCAGAAGTCCACTCCTTGTGAATCTCCACCAATATTTTGAATGGCCTTTTCTTAACAATCCTTTCAAGGCTGTGGTTATGTTGGTTGCTTGTGCATCTTTTTCCTTCTACTCAATTTTCCATTAAAATCCTTGGATACAGCACTCTGTGAAAAGCCAGCTTGTTTAGCAAGCTTACCCTCATTGTTGAGTGTGTCAATGACTGCCTTCTGGACAACTATCAAGTCAGCAGTCTTCCCCATGATTGTGGAGCCTACTGAAACAGACTAAGGGACCTTTCTAAATAGATAGGAAGCCTTTACAGGTGTTGTTTGTTAATTATTCTAATTTTATGAGATAGGGACATGCCAACCAGGGGAAGAGTCTTGAGGAGATCATTTGCATATTCCCAGTGCCTTCTGGGATAAGTGAAGAGTCTCCGCGAGCTCAACGATCACTGGGTTTTGGCCGTTGCAGCTGAAAAGAGGAAATCGGAGAAACCGCGGCGCGCGAATTTTGGCTCATCTTTCATCTTTTTAAGAAATCTCAAGATGGAAGAGGCCAGGAGCCATTTGGTGAGCTGCATTTCTTGCTACATGTTCACAGATTTACCAGTGGAAAAGCCAAACTTCACATGCCACAAATGCAAGCTTGTGACCCTGTTGGAGGAAAAGTTGCAAAATCTCGAAGAGAGGTTAGCTACGTTGAAGATCATTAAGGAAGGTGAAGAGTTCTTGGACAGAGCAGAATTATCTCTTCATGTTACAGAAAGAGAAGAAATTCGAAGTGCACCTGAAGAAACAGAGGATTGGAGACATGTGACCCAGAGAAGCAGGAGGATCAGGAGGCAGTCAGCACCCATACTGCTCAGAAACCAGTACCAGGCTCTCACGCAGGAAAACGATGAAGAAATACATCAGGATAAGACTTTGCCAACAAACAGCAACCTTGTACGCCTTCAGAGTCCTCCTGGATGGAGAAAGAAAAATGTTGTGAAGAAGAAACGGAGAGTGGTGGTCATGGGGGATTCCCTGTTGAGAGGAACAGAGGCCGCTATCTGCAGACCGGATATAACTTCAAGAGAAATGTGCTGTCTTCCAGGTGCAAAAATTAAAGATGTGTCTGACAGGATATCAGGACTCTTCAGACCTACAGATGACTACCCATTCCTGCTACTACATGTGGGGACAAATGACACCGCAAGAAACGACCTGGAAACCATCTGCAGAGACTTTGAAGACTTAGGCAAGAAAGTGAAAGAACTGGGAGCGCAGGTGGTCTTCTCTTCCATCCTCCCAGTGGATGGCCATGGAACAAGGAGGTGGAATAAGATTCTGCAGGTGAACAACTGGCTACGTCGATGGTGCCGTCAGCAACGATTTGGATTTCTGGATCACGGAATGAACTACTTATACGATGGACTACTTGCTAGAGATGGGGTGCACCTTACGAAGACTGGAAAGCAGGTATTTGGAAGTCGCCTTGCTACACTTGTAAGGAGAGCTTTAAACTAGAACAACATGGGAAGGGAAGCAAAAGACCAGAAAAAGCCATACACCTGACAAATGCTACTGAGAACTCTGCTATTAGAAGTGGAAAGGAAGAACAATGACGAAAGAATCTAATTAAAAAAAATATTGGAGAAAGAGAAACCAATCACAAACTAAAATGTTTCTATACTAATGCACAAAGCATGGGCAACAAACAAGGAGAATTGGAACTACTAACACAGGAAAAGAAATACGATGTCATTGGAATCACTGAAACTTGGTGGGACAATACACATGATTGGAATACAAGACTAGAAGGATACAACTTATTTGCAAGAAACAGACTTGATAAACGAGGAGGGGGTGTCGCATTGTATGTTAGAAATGCGTATATCTGCACAGAGATTGAAGCTTCAGAGACTGGGAGTTCTGTGGAAACTGTTTGGGTAAGAATACAAGGACAGAACAATGGAAAGGACACCATTGTAGGCATTTACTACAGGCCGCCTGTGCAAGCTGAAGATATGGATGAACTCTTTATGCATCAAATGGCCAAGTTCTCCAAAAAATATGACATAGTTGTCATGGGAGATTTCAACTATCCAGACATTTGTTGGGAATCTCTCTCAGGCAAAACTAACAGGTCAAGGAAATTCTTATCCTCTCTTGCTGACAACTTTATCTTCCAAAAGGTAAAGGAGAAAACAAGGGGAACTGCTACCTTGGATCTAATCCTTATAAACAGGGAGGAAATGGTTGAGGAGGTAAAAGTGGCTGGGACCCTAGGAGGTAGCGACCATGCTATTTTAGAATTTTGGATAACTAGAGGCGGAAGACCTGTGAAGACTCAGACGTCAAGGTTAGATTTCAGAAAGGCAGATTTTAAGGGATTCAGAAAGAGAATTGGAGGGATCCAATGGCTGGATATCCTTAAAGACAAAAATGTCCAGGAAGGATGGGAAATCTTGAAAAATGAAATTCTCAAAGCACAGTTGTTAACAATTCCGAAAAGAGGGAAGAATAGGAAGCATTTAAGGAAACCAGGATGGATGAACACAGAACTTAAGCACATGCTAAAAAGGAAGCAAAAAATGTTTATAAAATGGAAAGAAGGAGGCATATCTAAAGAAGAATATAATGCTGTCTGCAGAACCTGCAAGGCACAAATCAGATTATCTAAAGCTGAAAATGAATTGAGGCTTGCAAGAGATGTCAAAAGCAATAATAAAGGATTTTGGGGATATGTCAAAAGTAAAAGAAAAGTCAAAGATGCTATAGGATTTTTACAGGATGAAAATGATGAAATGGTAAGACAGGATGTTGAGAAGGCTGAACTTTTAAATTCCTATTTTGCATCTGTTTTCTCTCAGAAAGGAAATGTAACATCAACTGTTATTCACTGTCCTATTAAGGGAATAGAAGAATCCAGAATATCTATAAACAGAAAGATAGTGAGGAAACACTTAGCTAACCTAAATGTATTCAAGTCTCCAGGTCCAGATGAATTACACCCCAGAGTACTGAAGGAGATAGCAGAAGAAATTTTTGAACCCCTCTCCATAATCTTTGAAAATTCTTGGAGAACAGGAGAAGTGCCAGAAGACTGGAGAAGAGCAAATGTTGTTCCTATCTTCAAAAAGGGGAAGAAGGTGGACCCAGGCAACTATAGGCCGGTGAGTCTGACTTCTATACCAGGAAAGATCTTTGAACAAATTATTAAACAACATGTATGTCAATACCTGGATAAGAATGAAGTGATTAAACAGAGTCAGCATGGGTTTGTAACTAATAAGTCATGTCAGACTAATTTAATTTCCTTCTATGATGGTATTACTGATTGGGTGGATCAAGGAAATGCTGTAGATATAGTATATCTTGACTTCAGCAAAGCATTTGACAAAGTCTCTCATACAATCCTTATTGAAAAAATGACTAAGTATGGAATGGACAAGGCAACTGTTAGGTGGATTCATAACTGGCTTAGTGATCGGACCCAAAGAGTGGTCGTAAATGGCTGCACATCCAGTTGGAAGAATGTCTCAAGTGGGGTACCACAGGGCTCTGTCCTGGGCCCTGTATTGTTCAACATCTTTATCAACGATTTAGATGAAGGAATTGAGGGTAAACTGATTAAATTTGCTGATGACACAAAGCTAGGAGGGATAGCTAATACTAGAGAAGAGAGAGAGAGGATTCAAAAAGATTTAAATAAATTGGAGAAGTGGGCAGCAACTAACAGAATGGTTTTTAACAGGGAGAAATGCAAAGTACTACATCTGGGCAATAAAAATGAAAAAAGCATATATAGAATGGGAGGAATAGGGCTAAGTGACAGCACATGTGAAAAAGACTTGGGTATACTAATAGATCACAGACTGAATATGAGTCAACAGTGTGATGCAGCAGCAAAAAAGGCAAATGCAATTCTAGGATGTATTAACAGAAGCATACAGTCTAGATCACGTGAAGTAATTATTTCCCTCTACTCCTCTTTGGTCAGACCTCATCTGGAATATTGTGTCCAATTTTGGGCACCACATTTTAAAAAAGACATCAACAAACTGGAGCAAGTTCAGAAAAGAGCGACCAGAATGGTGACCGGTCTGCAAACCCTGTCTTATGAGGAAAGGTTGCAGGATTTGGGAATGTTTAGTTTGCAAAAGAGAAGACTGAGAGGAGACTTAATAGCTGTCTACAAATATCTAAAGGGCTGTCACATTGTAGAAGGATCAACTTTATTCTCATTTGCACAAGGAAAGACTAGAAGCAATGGGATGAAGCTGAATGGGAGGAGACACAGATTAGATATTAGAAAAAACTTTTTGACAGTTAGAGTGATCAATGAGTGGAACAGGCTGCCACGAGAAGTGGTGAGTTCTCATTCAATAGAAGTCTTCAAACAAAGGCTGGACAGACATCTAACTGGGATGATTTAGCGAATCCTGCTTTGAGCAGGGGGTTGGACCAGATGGCCCAGGAGGTCCCTTCCAACTCTACGATTCTATGATTCTATGATTCTCGTGTTGTGCTATTAGGAGGAAACTGCCACTAGGAGTGTTATTAGAAGGTACTAGTGATAGGCAAGGGCGCTCACCACTGCTTGATACTTGATCAAGTATCTTGGGTGCTCAAGTACCCACCCCGCATGTTTTGCGGCTGTAAACGCAACCTAAAAAACGCATCTAGACAAAGATATCATAAATATTTTTTTACAAAATGTCGTGAGGTCTCCCTTATTTTTGGTAACAGCCAAGGTAAAGCAGATAACTTGCAGTCTTATTTTATCATCCTGGAAAGGTCTATCGGTATTGTGCCCTTCCCAACATAAAAATACCAGTCCGCAGCTGCCCCAGAATTGGTGCATCACATGAGATGCACCGATTCTGGTGCTTTGCCTGACTTTTCCCGATTGCCCTGTTGTGCCAATTGGAGTAATATTTTGGGGGGTTGATGTCAGCTTTGTAATGTCAGCTGATATCAAGCCCAGGGACTAGTAATGAAGAGGTGTCTATAAGACACCCCCATAACATCCTCCAATCTGGAAGAGACAGGCAAAGCCCCAGAATTGGTACATCTAATGTGATGTGCCAATCCTGGAGCGGCTGCAGGCTGTTTATTTTAGGCTGGAAAGGGACAAATGATCAAGGGCCTTCCCAGCCTGATAATGTGAGCCCTCAACTGTCTGTGTTGCTCACCCTCACATCATTTAAAATTATTTTGTTCACAGCAGAGATCTTGGAGTCAGCGATGCATCCAGGCGTCTTCCCCGTGGTGTTCCGATTCCATTTGAGCAAATTTTTCATCCACTTCAGTCATTTTTCTGCCCCACCAGCTCTCCTGTCAGGAACTTCTCGAAAAATGCTCGAATTTCTCATAGACTTCCATTATACTCGATATTCGAGTCAAGCCCGTAATTATTTTCTATGAGGATAATAATTCCCAATACTTCAGATATCTTGTCTATGTCTCTATTTTATATATCATGAATACAGACATTACATTAGGAGACACATAATTACCACCCTTGTATTTCTGTTTGCCTTCATATTGTGGCAGCCATGGATCATAAATGAGAACTAACATATACAACTACCTGAGTATAAAATAAAGATATAAGGACACAGATCATTGGTTTTAAACATTTTTTATTAATTACAATCTTTACCCCTACCTAAAGCCAATGATCCAGAAGAAGGCAAAAAACCTGCACACATTCAGCCAATGTGTTACAGGGAAAAAATTCCTTCTTGACCCCGGGAAAAGGCGATCAGTTCGAGAACCCTGGACCAAGGCCATACTACAGCTAACTAACTGACATGTATAGAGCAATGATACTCAATATGGAGACTTGTTTCCGGATAGCAGATCTTCTTTGTCCTGGTAACACGCCTCACCTTTCCTCGTCAGATCAGACGCTGGAACTCATAACTTGACTACGTTCATCTCTCTTGTAAAATAAACCCAGAACACTACCCCCCTACAAACACTACCCCTTAATATACAGACATAGCACAGTTATATCATATCAGGAACCTTATACAGATGGAAAACAATTAAATTTGCACTCTGTAGTGCTAAAGCAGGTAAATATGTACGGTATGTACTATTTCTTATACTGCTTGGTTATACAGCAGACAGCTAAACAATAAAATGTCATGATGCACTGATTCCAGAATTAGATCCATGTAATTAGTATATAATGACATCATAAGACAACAAATATAATGAACAGACATATTATATGATTAATGCTACACAATCGCATTGCTCGCTTTAGATTTTTCAGTCTTCCAACCAGGATCCAGATTCTCTCCCTAGTAAGAAAAAAAATAAAATGAGGATAAGTATCAGTACAAAACTTGTAGAAAAGCATAAAGTGCTAGGTATCCACGCTCCTTTTACTATGAATTTTTAAGTTTTGATGTAGGCAATTAAAAATGGTGTAATAAACATGATTTGAAAAAAAAAAATAGCTTCAAATGCATTTATATATGTAACAAAAATGGTAAAATAAAATAGTAAAATAAATAAATATATTTCCCCCAATGTATATACAACAACCTCTCTCCTATGTACGGGCATAATGGTAGACTTTTTTGCCCCAATAATCTTAAAGTGACAGAACCACCACAACAATCTTTGCCAGCCAAAGATACCACTTAAAGTGTCACTGACCGAAGTAGCTACTGTAGTGTCTCCATCCGTTGTGCCATCTTTGTGCTGCCCTCTCTGATGGCCCCATGTTTGTTGCATAGAACTGTCAGTGTCCAACATTCCGCTGTGTGACCTCACAAAGAACCTTCAGCACCCAAGTCTAGAGATTCTACCAGCAAGGACTGAAGAAATCCAGCTCCTTACAGCCACATTCTGTAGACTTGGAGGGTCCATGTTGGGGGTAAATTCACTAAGAAATCCCTGTAAGGTTTCTTAATTACCTATATCCTCAATCCTGGAACTTCCAGTCTCCTCGTCTTCATCTCCTGACATGAGAGTCTGTGTCCTCGATCCTGGCTCCTCCGCTCTCCTCGTCTTCATCTTCTGAAATGAGCCTTTGCCCCCTGAACACTCGTTTTTATAGACCCAAAGTCATTGTGACATCATACTGTAAGGTAACAATGGCCTCCTGTATTTGATGATGTCACAATTGACCGTGAGTGATTTCTCCACAGCTGTTAATTAATATTGATAACAAGTAGTAATAATATGGCAGATCACATTGGTCAGCATCAAGGCTGAAGGAGCCAGGCCAGTAAGGAAAGTTCCCAAAAACAAGAACATTGAGTGTTTCTTTGCTGGTGATACATTTAGCAATACACAAAAGGCAAAAGAGCAGGAGTCATTGTCTATGAGAAAAACAATCCCTATTTTTTCACATTTTCAACAAACAGGAATGCCTGTTTGTTAGGGAATCCCCACATGTATTCAGGCTGTCTAGCAGCCACAAATCACACAGCTGCTTCAACATAATCTAAATCTCCAAGCATGCCAAAATACTCGGAGGACACCCGAGCATGCACCGGAAAACCCGAGCAACAAGTATACTCGCTCATCACTAATAGCCGGATATTCTCCTTCAGAATTTTTTGGTAGACAGCAGAATTCATGGTTCAATTAACCACAGCAAATCTTTCAGGTTCTGACCCAGCAAACAGCCCCAGACTATCACACTGCCACCACCATATTTTTGTTATGATCCAGGATGGGGTTTCGCTTTGGCCCATCCTGGTCTGATTGGGGGTTAATTATTCCACCTCTCCCTGGCAGAGGGCAGCTATTTAATGCTCACTGGACCTAGGTCCGGTGTCAATTATACTCCTGCCCTCGGCTGAGTTAGTTGACCTTGTGCGTACGTTTGCCATGTGCCTGATATCTTGCTTGCTTGTTCGGTTTTGATTCGGATCTGTCCCTGTTACGAGTTCTGCCTGTCCCTCTTGTACTGCGCTACCTCTCGTGTAAGACTATCTGCTTGTGACCCGACTTCTCTCTGCTCGTCCCCTTGGTACCGCGTTGCCCTTTTGTGTATGACCTTTGGCTTTGTCTGACCTCCCGTCTGTTTACCCCTTCTGTACCTCACTGTCCATACTGTAAACGACCTCCGTTTTGCCTGACTCTGAGTTTGCTGTCTTCTGTGAAAGCAGGATGCTAAGCCCCCCCCCTTGCAGTCACATGACCGTAGGTCCCGTGCCGGCTTGCTAAACTGCATCACTAAGGTCCTGTGCACCTATACTTTCTGGCTATTCTGGTCCCCAGGGGTCCCTACAGTGCGGGTGAGTCCCTGCTCAGCGGAGGCTGTATGTCGGCGCTGTCAGGATCTTGATATTATAAGTGACCGATACCATTTTTTTTCTGCTTCCATTCACCTGTGTGTGTGATGGATCCTATGCACGCTCTTTCTGAGCAGGTTAAACACCTAACCCAGATGTCTCAGAAACTCCTTGGAGAACAACGAGTCCTGGCTCAGTCTCAGCAGCTGATCGCTGACACTGTGCAGGGGGTTTTTTCATCGGGGGCTCGGGATATTACATTAGTTTCCCCTGAGTCTCCAGTAAAGTTACCAGATACCTTTTCTGGAAATAAAAAAGAGTTCAGAGTTTTCAAGGAGGGCTGTAAGCTTTTTTTTCCTTAAGACCACACTCTTCTGGGGATGAAAGTCAGAGAGTGGGGGTCATTATGTCTCTTTTAAGGGGAGCCCCCCAAGCTTGGGCTTTCTCCCTTCCGACCACGGCCCCTGAGCGTATGACAGTAGATGCATTTTTTAAGGCCCTGCTGTATATTTATGATGAGCCTGATCGCATACGTATGGCTAAGGACATGGTGATGAATGTGTGCCAGGTAGAGTTGAGCGACTTTTACTTTTTTAGGGTCGAGTTTCGTTTCATGAAACCCGACTTCTCCAAAAGTCGGGTCGAGCAAAATCGGCCGACTATGGGGATAAGTCGGGGGTCCGACCAAAACACGAAACCCAACGTAAGTCAATGGGGAATTAAAGTTGGCAGTGAGAGGAGGACAGGAAACACACCAACAGTGCCCATTTGAATGCCAAAAGCATCAATTCTTCTTACTTAAGCTTGTCAACCTCAATTAACTTCATAATACTAGTTACGCACTGAAAAATGGGGGTTATTTGGCTAAAGTTGTGGGGGGGGTAGGGTTGGCTCCAGGTTTTCATGTGCCCTGGGCAAAAGAGCGCCCCTTTAACATATACCACAACTCATGGTGCTCCGATACGGCAGAGAAATAGCGGTATAGTACAATGAAAAATACTTCACTTTTTACATCTCATGACGAGGCCCATCTATTTCTCCATACAGAATCATTGGTCCCATATAATATTTGAAACAGTATATGATGAGCTCAACATAATGCTACAGTATATGTTGGTCCCCATGGATGAAGCTCCACTGTCTTATGGGCCCAAATAATGCTCCAAACATAATGGGCCCCATTTCTAATGCTCTAGTGTACAATGGGCCCTGTAAATGCTGCTCCAGTGTCTGATGTCCACCTTTGGAATGTTCCAGTGTATGGTGGGCCCCATCTATCATTCTCCAGAGTATAGTGCTCCCCAAAAATTGCTGTCCCAACATCGAAAACAATGAAATAGGTCTCCTCGCTAGGGAATCCCTGTACTAGTCTGGACTCCTCGTCGTCCCCATCTTCCATCTCATTGCACAGTATGTCAACCTTGCAAGTGCTGTGATCCTGAGCAAGCCGGGGGGGCCCACTCATTGGCGAAGGCACTGGCACAGGGCCCCTGATAGTACGGTGGTGTGTCTGATGGCGGGTGTGCCGAACCTGCACTTTCATCTGTAGCTTCCTCTTTGTCACCGTGTAAGATGGAACTGTATATGGGAAGGGTAACCTAAGTTTCATCAGGGTCAGATTCAGGCCGTGTAGCGTGCGAGGGGAATGTAGTGGTCTGGGTCAATGTACCAGCAGATTCATCGAGCAGTGGCTGGGCATCAGTGCACTTGTGTCGCCCCCCAGGAGTACGGTCGCCACAGTGGCATTACCTTCCTCCTAGGGATTGTGATGTCATGCTTGGGAGCAACGAAGGATCTCTCTAGCAGGTTAACTTACGACCCTCCAAACAGCGTTCATGAAGGCAAAGTGTTTGTTTTACGTGGGCAGTATGGTTGCAAAGCTGAACCTTAAAGGAATGTCCAGAAGGGCACCACCAGGAGTGGAGCCTACGGCGTAATTTGACTCAACATGGGCAACCTCAACCATCCAGCCACAAAAAAGATGCACACATTGCAAGCTTAATTCCGTTAACGAACGAGACTCCGTCATGCCCCGCGGTCCGAGTCCGGCTTACTAGAGGGACACGCGAGGCTCTGGCACGTGAGATTGGCCAATAACTGGTGTGTCATGCCCTTACATGTCCGTGGCTGCATGTGCGCTACACTGAAAAGGCCAGCGTTTGTCGCTTACAGGTGCAGATAACCCGCTGAACAACGTTAGTGATGGAGATCTGGGATTACAATTATTACCCACGAATGATGATTTCCCAGTAAGTGCAGGTCAACCGCAGTTCCGGAATTAGGCCTAACCGTCATTCCTGAAAAAATGAAAAACTTACATGTGCAAACCACAGGTGCTGTAGCTTGCTTAACAGCTCGCCAGCCGTTCTCAGGCCCAGTATGTATTACACGTGATTGCACAAAGGTGAGAGAGGGTACCGTATCCCCGGATAACATGTATGGATAGCATAGTGTACACATTCAAAATATATGTGTATAGATCAGGAGGCAGGCTCAAACGGTGTCAGTTCCAGTATGGATTACACGTGATTGCACAAAGGTGAGAAAGGGTACCGTATCCCCAGATAACATGTATGGATAGCATAGTGTACACATTCAAAATATATGTCTATAGATCAGGAGGCAGGCTCAAACGGTGTCAGGCCCAGTATGGATTACACGTGATTGCACAAAGGTGAGAAAGGGTACCGTATCCCCGGATAACATGTATGGATAGCATAGTGTACACATTCAAAATATATGTCTATAGATCAGGAGGCAGGCTCAAACGGTGTCAGGCCCAGTATGGATTACACGTGATTGCACAAAGGTGAGAAAGGGTACCGTATCCCTGGATAACATGTATGGATAGCATAGTGTACACATTCAAAATATATGTCTATAGATTAGGAGGCAGGCTGAGACGGTGTCAGGCCCAGTATGGATTACACGTGATTGCACAAAGGTGAGAAAGGGTACCGTATCCCCGGAAAACACGTATGGATAGCATAGTGTACACATTCAAAATATATGTCTATAGATCAGGAGGCAGGCTCAAACGGTGTCAGGCCCAGTATGGATTACACGTGATTGCACAAAGGTGAGAAAGGGTACCGTATCCCCAGATAACATGTATGGATAGCATAGTGTACACATTCAAAATATATGTCTATAGATCAGGAGGCAGGCTCAGACGGTGTCAGGCCCAGTATGGATTACACGTGATTGCACAAAGGTGAGAAAGGGTACCGTTTCCCCGGATAACATGTATGGATAGCATAGTGTACACATTTAAAATATGTCTATAGATCAGGAGGCAGGCTCAAACGGTGTCAGGCCCAGTATGGATTACACGTGATTACACAAAGGTGAGAAAGGGTACCGTATCCCCGGATAACATGTATGGATAGCATAGTGTACACATTCAAAATATATGTCTATAGATCAGGAGGCAGGCTCAAACGGTGTCAGGCCCAGTATGGATTACACGTGATTGCACAAAGGTGAGAAAGGGTACCGTATCCCCGGATAACAGGTATGGATAGCATAGTGTACATATTCAAAATATATGTCTATAGATCAGGAGGCAGGCTCAGACGGTGTCAGGCCCAGTATGGATTTGACGGCCCAGACTACACAGCGGAGGAGCAGGGAGAGGTAAAGATTGCAAATGCTGGGGCCCTGCCCAAGCAAGGGAGGACCACTCGTGGGCGTCGGTACTGGCACTGGGCCCCTCATTGTACGGCGGTGTGTCTGGCGGCGGGTGTGCACCACCACCATCAGAGACACTTGATTGCACTACGAGGGACCCTGTGCCAGTGCCCGCGCCCAAGAATCGGCCTACCCACCTGTCCAGGGCAACAGCACTCGCACGGTTTCGTGCGATAGGTGGTGACCCCGGCCATGGGGGGGGGAGGCAGCACAGTTAGGGAGTTTTAGAAAGTGGCATATGTTGATGTTGGACATTCAGCTGATGCAAAAGGCAAAATTGTTCAAGTCCCAGGAAGAGGAGGACCAAAGCAAGCCATTTTTCTGTCACCCTATGTGTCATCAGGGGAAGGTGGGACAAAATCCTTGGAAACCCATGCATGGTTCATTTTAATGAAGGTTAGATCATCCACATTTTGGGTTGACAGACGGGTCCTTTTTTCTGTCAGGATTGATCCAGCTGCACTGAAGACTCTTTCCGATAGCACACTTGCAGCTGGGCAAGTGAGCTCCTGTAAGGCAGTGGTCCCCAACCTTTTTTGCACCAGGGACCGGTTTCAAGCAAGACCATTCTTCCATGGCCCGGCAGGGCGGGGATGGAGGTGTGGCAGGGGCGGGGCTTTGGTCATAAGGGGGCGGGGCTATGGACACGGTTGTAGTGTAGCAGTGCATACTTATAATTAAATAACATTTATAATGTGACTCAACTCACCATAGGTTTTGAATGAGTACTCCATCACCCCCTTCTCCCCATCATTGCCTTCACCCCATCACTCCCCTCTCCCCATCATTGCCTTCACCCCATCACTCCCCTCTCCCCATCATTGCCTTCACCCCATCATTGCCTTCACCCCATCACTCCCTTCTCCCCATCATTGCCTTCACCCCATCACTCCCTTCTCCCCATCATTGCCTTCACCCCATCACTCCCTTCTCCCCATCATTGCCTTCACCCCATCACTCCCTTCTCCCCATCATTGCCTTCACCCCATCACTCCCTTCTCCCCATCATTGCCTTCACCCCATCACTCCCCTCTCCCCATCATTGCCTTCACCCCATCACTCCCTTCTCTCCATCATTGCCTTCACCCTATCACTGCCATCTTTCCATCATTGCCTTCACCCCATCACTCCCTTCTCCCCATTATTGCCTTCACCCCATCACTCCCTTCTCCCCATCACTCCCTTCTCCCCATCATTGCCTTCACCCCATCACTCCCTTCTCCCCATCATTGCCTTCACCCCATCACTGCTGTCTCTCCATCACTCCCCTCATGGCCTTCTCCTCATGTCCCCATCTCCTCCAGGGCCAGGCTACACAAACACAGACCAACACACACACACACACAGACATACATGTACACACACAGACAGACATACACACACACCACCTCTCTCCTCTCACCTGTCGCAGCATCGCCCGCGCTTCCTCGCTCTGACACAGCAGCGGCGCGCTCCTCTCTGTGTCAGTCAGAGACAGGAAGCGCGGGCGGCGGGCAGGAAGCTGGACGGGTCCTTGCAGCTCCGCTCCTGCTATTCCCTCTTGCAGGCAGCGGAGCTGCTTGGATCGCTCCCTGGCCGCCGCTAAGAGCTGCTGCGCGCCGCCCCAGCCCCCGCTATGCCACTGACCGCACCTGGCTCCCCTTGTGTCCGCGGACCGGCAAGGGCACTGCAGCGGCCCGGTGCTGGGCCGCGGACCGGCGGTTGGGGACCCCTGCTGTAAGGCATATTGTGCCAATTCAGGCCAGGTGTCCAGTTTAGCGGCCCAATACTCAAAGGGGAATGACCTGTGTGGGAGAACATCGATATGGGAGGAAAAGTAGTTTGTAACCATAGTTGACAAGTGCTGTCTCCTGTCACTTTCCATCGATGCAGTATTACCAGTTGTGTGAGCGGTACTTGAAAAATCAGTCCACAACATTGTCATGAAACCCCTGTCTCCAATGCCACTTCTGCTGTGTGCACCACGAACACCTCTGCCAAGCTGCCCCCGGCCCGTACGGCTCGTGTGAGAACCATCACCGCTGCTGTGTGCTGGGAATGCCTCAACCAACCGGTTTACCAGAGTTGCTTGTTTAATAGCAAATATTAGGTCAAGATTCTCGTGTGGCATGATGTTTTGTAATTTGCCTTTATAGCATGGATCCAGGATGTTGGCCAACCAGTAGTCGTCATCGTTCATCATTTTGGCAATGCGGGGGTCCCTTTTTAGGATCTGCAAGGCATGATCTGACATGTGGGCCAATGTTCCGGGTGTCAATGATGCACTGCGGGTGCTGGTTGGAGGAGCACTTTCTGGCAAATCCACATCCCTCCAGTCACGCACAAACCCTGTACCAGACCTTGCCACGCCAACATTTTCACTTGCCCCACGAGATGCATCCTCCTCCCCTAAGTAATCATCCCCATCATCATCCTCCTCCTCCTCTTCTTCCTCCACCTCGTCCAGGAGAGGTCCCTGAGCAGACAATGGCTGAATGTCATCAAGGATTCCCTCCTCCTCTTCCTCCTCATCAACATTGGCTGCAGACGCCTGTTCCTTAAGTTGCATCAAAGTTTGCATGAGCAGACGCATAAGTGGGATGCTCATGCTTAGGATGGCGTCGTCTGCGCTTACCAGCCGTGTGCATTCCTCAAAACACTGAAGGACTTTACAGAGGTCTTTCAGCTTCGACCACTGCACACCTGTCAACTCCATGTCTGCTCTCAAAGTGCCTGGCCGTGTATCCTCCCACAAATGCATTATGGCCTGCCTCTGTTCGCACAGCCGCTCAACCATGTGCAGGGTGGAGTTTCACCTTATTGCAATGTCGATAATAAGGCGGTGGTTGGGAAGGTGGAGCAATCGCTGCAGCTTCTGCATACGAATGGAGTGTACAGGCGACCGGCGGATGTGCGCGCACAGTCTTCGCACCTTCTGGAGCAGGGCTGTTAACTCCGGATAATTGTTGAGGAAGCACTGCACCACCAGGTTCAAGGTGTGAGCCAAGCAAGGTATGTCGCTGAGTTTTGAAAGGGCTATGGCTGCCACAAAATTACGGCCGTTATCACTAACTACCTTGCCTGCTTCAAGATGTATATTGCCCAGCCATGACTCAGTTTGTCGCTGAAAGTACTCGGCCAGCACCTCCGCGGTGTGTCTGTCGCCCAAACACATCATCTGCAACACAGCCTGCTGATGCTTTCCACTAGCTGCTCGATAGGGGGACACCTCGTGTGCCACAGTGGCAGCTGCAGATGGAGTGCTCGTACGACTGCGCTCTGTGAACGAGCTTTCGCTTCTGGAGGAGGAGGAGGAGGAGGGTCGAACGCCTACAGCCAACTGTTCCCATTCCATGGGCTAGGCAGCACTATCCCACTACCGTTGTCCCCTGTGGACCCTGCATCCACCATATTAACCCAGTGCACAGTGATGGACATGTAACAGCCCTGGCCATGCCGACTGGACCATGCATCTGTTGTGAGGTGCACCTTTCCACTCACTGACTGCTTGAGTGCATGGACAATGCGGTCTTTCACATGATGGTGGAGGGCTGGGATGACTTTGCGAGAGAAGAAGTGGCAACTGGGTAGGTCATAGCGTGGTACTGCATAGGCCATGAGTTCGCGGAAAGCTGCGCTTTCCACCAACCGATAGGGCATCATCTCTAACGAGATTAGTTTGGCAATGTGGGCATTCAAACCCAGTGTACGCGGATGAGAGACTGAGTACTTTCTTGACCTACTCATAGTCTCTGGGAGGGTGAGCTGGACTTGAGAGCTGCATATGGTGGAACTAGCGGTGGACAGGGCGGACTGAGAGAGGGTTGATGATGGTGATGGAGTTGGTGTTCTTTCTGATGGCCTAGATTTAGTCTTTCGTTGATATAACAGTGGGATTCCCTGACTGCTTTGACCTTGCAAGGACACCTCAACATTTGCTGCTGTGCTAACCGGTGGGCTTACAGTGGGGGAAACAATGTAGCGTTGCTGACTACCTTCTTTGTGATCAGTTGCACATGTGGTACTTGAGGTTTGGTGTTGTGTCCACGCTTGCAAGTGCATGCTGGTTAAATGTCTAAGCATGCAACTGGTATTCAAATTTTTCAGATTTTTCCCTCGGCTAAAGGTCTTTGCGCACTTCTTACAGATAACCTTGGCCTGATCATGAGGATTTTGTTCAAAAAAGTGCCACACTGCACTCTTCCTACTTTGGAAGACATTTTGCGGCCTAGCACGCTGTACTATTTTGACCGTCTGGACAAGCTGTCTTGCAACTCTTTTGATTTTTGGAACCTGTCTTTGGAGTGCTCCGGGCCTGCCAGATAACAGCTGTTGCGATGTCGATGTCTGCTGTGGATGCTCCTCCTCCTCATCTGAGCTATTGGAAGCAGCACCCTCTTCCCCCAATGGATGCCAATCTGGGTCAACAACTGGGTCATCCATCACCTCCTCTTCAATATCATGTGCACCTTCCTCTGTGTCACCGTGTATGGTGGTATAGTATGCGGGAAGGGGCACCTGAGTCTTATCAGGGTCAGAATCTGGCTCATTACACTGCAAGGACAATGTAGTGCTCTGACTGAATGTACCAGCAGAATCATCTATCAGTGGCTGTGCATCAGTGCACTCCATGTCAGATTCATCTTGGCCTGGGTAATTAACCATTTCACTTGATAACCCAGGCATGATATGTGAAAACAGCTCCATGGAGTAATCAGTTGTATGGCCTGCGTCATCCTTCAATCTTGGTTGGGGTGAAGGACACAAGGAAAGGTGTGGTTCATGAACATGACCCTCCAATGACGACTCAGTGCTTTTATTTTTTACAACTGCAGAAGAGGAGGCGATAGAGCTGGAGGCTGAGTCAGCAATGTAAGCCAAAACTTTTTCCTGATGCTCTGGCTTTAAAAGCGGTTTGCCAACTCCTAGAAAACTAAGCCTTCGAGGCCTTGTGGAGCCAGACGATGACGCAGGCTCAACACCTCCTGCATTCGGTCCTATTTTGCTTTTGCCACTACCATCAGATCCACCACCAACACCATCATTACCAGCTGGCAACCCCCGCCCAATTCCACGGCCTCTTCCACCAGCCTTCCTCATTTTTGGTAAAAATGTACACAAAATCACACTAACTATATAGTAATGTAAAACAAGGTACAAGGTGTATATAGGACAGGGGAGATGTAGAATTTCTGAACACACTTGTGGACACTGTTGTGTGAAGCCCAGTTAATATCACACCGCTATGTCACAGGCTCAATGTCGCAGGTGTGAAAAATGTCACTATAGGACAGGGGAGATGTAGAATTTCTGAACACACTTGTGGACACTGTTGTGTGAGGCCCAGTTAATATCACACCGCTATGTCACAGGCTCAATGTCGCAGGTGTGAAAAATGTCACTATAGAACAGGGGAGATGTAGAATTTCTGAACACACTTGTGGACACTGTTGTGTGAGGCCCAGTTAATATCTCACCGCTATGTCACAGGCTCAATGTCGTAGGTGTGAAAAATGTCACTATAGGACAGGAGAGATGTAGAATTTCTGAACACACTTGTGGACACTGTTGGATTGTGTGAGGCCCAGTTAATATCACACCGCTATGTCACAGGCTCAATGTCGCAGGTGTGAAAAATGTCACTATAGGACAGGGGAGATGTAGAATTTCTGAACACACTTGTGGACACTGTTGTGTGAGGCCCAGTTAATATCACACCGCTATGTCACAGGCTCAATGTCGCAGGTGTGAAAAATGTCACTATAGGAAAGGGGAGATGTAGAATTTCTGAACACACTTGTGGACACTGTTGGATTGTGTGAGGCCCAGTGAATATCACACTGCTATGTCACAGGCAGAAATTGGCTAGTGTATGACAAACTACAAGGTGTATATAGAATTGGCCAGAATAGGAATATCCCTAGAGTGTAGGTCTGTAAGAACGGAACATGCCCTCGACTTATTCTTTCAGAGTGACACACAGATAGCTTCACTGTGGCCGTGATAACAGCCGTTACACGGTACTGAGAGAGGAGCATGCACGTACACCGCTGTCCGGTGTCCGTAAAATTGTCAAGCTCTGTGTTTTTTAAGTATACTGACTGACACACGCTGTCTCTCTATAGTTTTGAATGTGATCAAACAGCAAATATACTTAACTGTTTGAAAAGCAGACAAAACTAGAAGGTGTAGGTCTGTAAGAACGGAACATTTCCTCGACTTATTCTTACAGAGTGACACACAGATAGCTTCGCTGTGGCCGTGATAACAGCCGTTACACGGTACTGAGAGAGGAGCGTGCACGTACACCGCTGTCCGGTGTCCGTAAAATTGTCAAGCTCCGTGTTTTTTAAGTATACGGACCGACACACGCTGTCTCTCTATAGTTTTGAATGTGATCAAACAGCAAATATACTTAACTGTTTGAAAAGCAGACAAAACTAGAAAGTGTAGGTCTGTAAGAACGGAACATGTCCTCGACTTATTCTTACAGAGTGACACACAGATAGCTTCACTGTGGCCGTGATAACAGCCGTTACACGGTACTGTGTGAGGAGCGTACACCGCTGTATGGTGTGAAAAATGCACGCTCAGTACCTCACCAGGACAAAAAAAAAATTTGGATTGCTTTTAAAAAAGCAGTTTGCAGAGCAGTGGGAAAACAGCAATGCAGCTATCAGGAAGCCTTAAAAGGCAGCCTAATAACCAACAGAGCTGATGCACCAAAATATAGCCTCCCCTTGCACTGCACAGTAACTGGTGTGTTGTACAGGCTAAATCGCTAGCAGCAGAAGTAGTTTTTGGTATCTTCTTCCCTACCTAACGCTCTCCTTACAGAATCAGCAGCAGCAGCAGCTCTCCCTATTCTGAGATCAGCATGAGTAACATGGCAGTCGGCGTGCACGCCCTTTTACACCCCCTGTGACGCCCCCCAAAGCAAGCCAATCACTTGCATGCCCTTCTCAAAGATGGTGGTGACCCCTGCCTATGTCATCACGTTGCCCACAGTGTCCGTGGATCCTGATTGGCTGAAAAAGGGCGGAAAACAAACTTTTGAAATGCGACTTTGGCGCTAAAGTCGCCGAGCTCGTGGCCGACCTCACCCTAGGGTCGGGTTTCGTTTCATGAAACCCGACTTTACCAAAAGTCGGCGACTTTTGAAATTTTTCGACCCGTTTCGCTCAACTCTAGTGCCAGGGAAAGCACTCGCCGAGTGGTTTTGTACAGAATTCAGACGCTGGGCAGCGGAGGTCTGTTGGAATGATGCTGCCCTTCAGGGTTTGTTCTGTAGAGGCCTGTCTGATCATCTGAAAGATGCCTTGGCTCTCCACCTTCCGCATGATTCCCTGGAGGAGGCTATGACACAGGCCGTCCGAATGGATCGCCGGCTACGGGCGAGGGGAGTGATGCAAAGTGAAAGACCGTTATTCTCCCAAGGAAGGGGACCCAGTCCTATTTTGGAGATCGTGGAGATGGGAACCATCGACCTCAAGGAGAATGAAAGGAGACCACGGTGCATGGGAAAAGACTGTTTTCACTGTGGCGATTCTGGACATTGGAGAAAGGATTGCCCCTCTCGTCCACTAACCAAGCGACTGAGCCCGGGTGTTTGTCGTGGAGGTCACCCAGGCTCTCAGGTACCCTTTTCTGCCTTCTCTAAAATGTTGTTGCAGGTGGAACTTTGTTGTGGGAGTGTCTCCACATCCACTTCTGCCTTCGTGGATTGCGGATCAACATTTAACTTTATTGACTCTGATTTGGTATCCAGGTGTAAGTTATGGACAGTTAGGTAGGAGACTCCTATTCACCTTGTGGCCATTGACAAAACACTACTGGTAAAAAATGACATTATGTTTCGTACGGAAGAGTTTCTCCTTAAAGTGAGTTCCTTGCACCAGGAAAGTATTTCATGTTTTGTCATGGGCAACCTGCTGTGTGGACTGGTGTTGGGGTTCCCCTGGTTACAATTGCATAATCCTGTAATTAATTGTGAATGTCGAGACACTGTTAAATGGGGTCCTTATTGTTCTGAGAAATGTTTTGATACTGTGTCTGTGTCATCCGTGGGTCTGGAAGGTATTCCGGAGTGCCTGATAGACTATACGGACATTTTCTCCGAAAAAGAGGCTGAGGTTTTACCACCACACCGCCCATTTGATTGTGCCATTGACCTGGTTCCAGGTACTAAACTGTCCAAGGCCCGCTTGTATAACCTTTCGGGTCCAGAACGGGCTGCGATGAAGGAGTATATTTCCGAGAGCCTCCGTAAGGGACACATTCGTCCTTCTGTTTCTCCTGTGGCGGCGGGGTTCTTTTTTGTAAAGAAAAAAGACAGTGGTTTACGCCCATGCCTTGATTTTCGTGAGTTAAATAAGATAACTGTGAGGAATACGTATCCCCTTCCACTTATTCCTGATTTATACAACCAATTGTCCGGAGTTAAGTGGTTTTCAAAATTAGATCTACGGGTAGCATATAACCTTATCCGAGTCCGAGACGGAGATGAATGGAAAACCGCTTTTCTCACTACTGAAGGGTTGTTTGAAAATCTGGCCATGCCTTTCGGCTTGACGAATGCTCCAGCGGTCTTCCAAAACTTCATAAATCATGTGTTCTCTGATTTTATTGGACGTTTTTTGGTGGTATATTTGGATGACATATTGATCTATTCTCCTGATAAACAGACTCACATTGGTCATGTTCGGGCAGTTCTCCAAAGGCTCTGGGAGGACTGTCTCTTTGCTAAACTGGAAAAATATTTGTTTTTTGTTCAGGAACTGTTGTTTCTGAGGTTCATCGTGTCTGCTGAAGGGTATCGCATGGATCCTAATAAGGTGCAGGCCATTGTCGAGTGGGTTCAACCTTGTGATTTGAAGGCTCTGCAGCTTTTCCTAGGATTTGCCAATTACTATCGCAAATTCATAAAGGGGTTCTCACAGGTGGTTAAACCCCTCACAGACATGACTCAAAAGGGGGCCGATATCAAGAATTGGTCAACCGCTGCGGTAGCGGCATTTCAGTTTTTGAAAACATGTTTCATGTCGGCCCCGGTTCTTGTTCAAACGGACCCGTCTGAACCATTTATTGTGGAGGTAGATGCCTCAGAGGTGGGAGTGGGGGCGGTATTGTCCCAAGGATCCACCACTTTGACCAATTTAAGACCTTGCGCCTTTTTCTCAAAGAAATTCTCTCCTGCGGAGAGAAACTATGATGTGGGAAATCGAGAACTTCTGGACGTTAAGTTGGCCTTTGAAGAATGGAGGCATTTTTTGGAGGGGGCTGTCCATCCGATAACCGTAATTACGGACCACAAAAACCTAGCTTATATTGAGTTAGCTAAGAGGTTGACTCCTAGACAGGCTAGATGGTCACTTTTTTTTTCCCAATTCAACTTCTCGATCACTTTTCGACCAGGATCTAAAAATGTCAGAGCAGATGCCTTGTCACGCAGTCTAGATCCGGTGTCCCCTCCTGAACCTCCATCCTCCATTCTTCAGCCTGGGGTGGTGTTGGCAGGTATTTCGAATATGTTGGAACGAGAGATTTGGGAAGCCCAGTCTCTTGCACCGCCGGCTAAGCCGGTGGACAAACTTTTTGTGCCAGCTCAGCTTCGCTTTAAGGTTCTCCGGGAGTTCCATGACTCAGTTCTGGGTGGACATCCAGGGATCTCGGCTACCCGGAAGGTAGAGTTGAGCGACTTTTGCTTTTTTAGGGTCGAGTTTCGTTTCATGAAACCCGACTTTTCCAAAAGTCGGGTCGAGCAAAATCGGCCGACTATAGGGAAAAGTCGTGGTTTCGACCGAAACACGAAACCCAATGTAAGTCAATGGGGAATTAAAGTCGGCAGTGAGAGGAGGACAGGAAACACACCTACAGTGCCCATTTGAATGCCAAAAGCACCAATTCTTCTTACTTAAGCTTGTCAACCTCAATTAACTTCATAATACTAGTTACGCACTGAAAAATGGGGGTTATTTGGCTAAAGTTGTGGGGGGTAGGGCTGGCTCCAGGTTTTCATGTGCCCTGGGCAAAAGAGCGCCCCTTTAACACATACCACAACTCATGATGCTCCGATACGGCAGAGAAATAGCGGTATAGTACAATGAAAAATACTTCACTTTTTACATCTCATGATGAGGCCCATCTATTTCTCCATACAGAATCATTGGTCCCATATAATGTTTGAAACAGTATATGATGAGCTCAACATAATGCTACAGTATATGTTGGTCCCCATGGATGAAGCTCCACTGTCTTATGGGCCCAAATAATGCTCCAAACATAATGGGCCCTATTTCTAATGCTCTAGTGTAAAATGGGCCCTGTAAATGCTGCTCCAGTGTCTGATGTCCACCTTTGGAAAGTTCCAGTGTATGGTGGGCCCCATCTATCATTCTCCAGAGTATAGCGCTCCCCAAAAATTGCTGTCCCAACATTGAAAACAATGAAATAAGTCTCCTCGCTAGGGAATCCCTGTACCAGTCTGGACTCCTCGTCGTCCCCATCTTCCATCTCACTGCACAGTATGTCAACCTTGCAAGTGCTGTGATCATGAGCAAGCAGCGGGGTCCCACTCATTGGCGACGGCACTGGCACAGGGCCTCTGATAGTACGGTGGTGTGCCTGATGGCGGGTGTGCCGAACCTGCACTTTCATCTGCAGCTTCCTCTTTGTCACCGTGTAAGATGGAACTGTATATGGGAAGGGTAACCTGAGTTTCATCAGGGTCAGATTCAGGCCGTGTAGCGTGCGAGGGGAATGTAGTGGTCTGGGTCAATGTACCAGCAGATTCATCGAGCAGTGGCTGGGCATCAGTGCACTTGTGTCGCCCCCAGGAGTACGGTCGCCACAGTGGCATTACCTTCCGCCTAGGGAGTGTGATGTCATGCTTGGGAGCAACGAAGAAGAATCTCTCTAGCAGGTTAACTTATTGGGCGGCGTTATTCCCACGAGTCACGACCCTCCAAACAGCGTTCATGAAGGCAAAGTGTTTGTTTTACATGGGAAGTATGGTTGCAAAGCTGAACCTTAAAGGAATGTCCAGAAGGACACCACCAGGAGTGGAGCCTACGGCGTAATTTGACTCAACATGGGCAACCTCAACCATCCAGCCACAAAAAAGATGCACACATTGCAAGCTTAATTCCGTTAACGAACGAGACTCCGTCATGCCCCGCGGTCCGAGTCCGGCTTACTAGAGGGACACATGAGGCTCTGGCACGTGAGATTGTCCAATAACTGGTGTGTCATGCCCTTACATGTCCGTGGCTGCATGTGCGCTACACTGAAAAGGCCAGCGTTTGTCGCTAACAGGTGCAGATAACCCGCTGAACAACGTTAGTGATGGGGATCTGTGATTACAATTATTACCCGCAAACGATGATTTCCCAGTAAGTGCAGGTCAACCACAGTTCCGGAATTAGGCCTAACCGTCATTCCTGAAAAAATGAAAAACTTACGTGTGCAAACCACAGGTGCTGTAGCTTGCTTAACAGCTCGCCAGCCGTTCTCAGGCCCAGTATGGATTACACGTGATTGCACAAAGTTGAGAAAGGGTACCGTACCCCCGGATAACATGTATTGATAGCATAGTGTACACATTCAAAATATATGTGTATAGATCAGGAGGCAGGCTCAAACGGTGTCAGGCCCAGTATGGATTACACGTGATTGCACAAAGGTGAGAAAGGGTACCGTATCCCCAGATAACATGTATGGATAGCATAGTGTACACATTCAAAATATATGTCTATAGATCAGGAGGCAGGCTCAAACGGTGTCAGGCCCAGTATGGATTACACGTGATTGCACAAAAGTGAGAAAGGGTACCGCATCCCCGGATAACATGTATGGATAACATAGTGTACACATTCAAAATATATGTCTATAGATCAGGAGGCAGGCTCAGACGGTGTCAGGCCCAGTATGGATTTGACGGCCCAGACTACACAGCGGAGGAGCAGGGAAAGGTAAAGATTGCAAATGCTGGGGCCCTGCCCAAGTAAGGGGGTCCCACTCATGGGCGTCGGTACTGGCACTGGGCCCCTCATAGTACGGCGGTGTGTCATCCACATTTTGGGTTGACAGACGGGTCCTTTTTTCTGTCAGGATTGATCCAGCTGCACTGAAGACTCTTTCCGATAGCACACTTGCAGCTGGGCAAGCGAGCTCCTGTAAGGCATATTGTGCCAATTCAGGCCAGGTGTCCAGTTTAGCGGCCCAATAGTTAAAAGGGAATGACCTGTGCGGGAGAACATCGATATGGGAGGAAAAGTAGTTTGTAACCATAGTTGACAACTGCTGTCTCCTGTCACTTTCCATCGATGCAGTATTACCAGTTGTGTGAGCGGTACTTGAAAAATCAGTCCTCAACATTGTCATGAAACCCCTGTCTCCAACGACACTTCTGCTGTGTGCACCACGAACACCTCTGCCACGCTGCCCCCGTCCCGTACGGCTTGTGTGAGAACCATCACCGCTGCTGTGTGCTGGGAATGCCTCAACCAACCGGTTTACCAGAGTTGCCTGTTTATTAGCCAATATTAGGTCAAGGTTCTCGTGTGGCATGATGTTTTGTAATTTGCCTTTATAGCGTGGATCCAGGATGCTGGCAAACCAGTAGTCGTCATCGTTCATCATTTTGGCAATGCGGGGGTCCCTTTTTAGGATCTGCAAGGCATAATCTGACATGTGGGCCAATGTTCCCGGTGTCAATGATGCACTGCGAGTGCTGGTTGGAGGAGCACTTTCTGGCAAATCCACATCCCTCCAGTCACGCACAAACCCTGTACCAGACCTTGCCACGCCAACATTTTCACTTGCCCCACGAGATGCAGCCTCCTCCCCTAAGTAATCATCCCCATCATCATCCTCCTCCTCCTCTTCTTCCTCCACCTCGTCCAGGAGAGGTCCCTGAGCAGACAATGGCTGAATGTCATCAAGGATTCCCTCCTCCTCTTCCTCCTCGTCAACATTGGCTGCAGACGCCTGCTCCTTAAGATGCGTCAAAGTTTGCATGAGCAGACGCATAAGTGGGATGCTCATACTTAGGATGGCGTCGTCTGCGCTTACCAGCCGTGTGCATTCCTCAAAACACTGAAGGACTTTACAGAGGTCTTTCAGCTTCGACCACTGCACACCTGTCAACTCCATGTCTGCTCTCAAAGTGCCTGGCCGTGTATCCTCCCACAAATGCATTATGGCCTGCCTCTGTTCGCACAGCCGCTCAACCATGTGCAGGGTGGAGTTCCACCTTGTTGCAATGTCGATAATGAGGCGGTGGTTGGGAAGGTGGAGCAATCGCTGCAGCTTCTGCATACGAATGGAGAGTACAGGCGACCGGCGGATGTGCACGCACAGTCTTCGCACCTTCTGGAGCAGGGCTGTTAACTCCGGATAATTGTTGAGGAAGCACTGCACCACCAGGTTCAAGGTGTGAGCCAAGCAAGGTATGTGGCTGAGTTTTGAAAGGGCTATGGCTGCCACAAAATTAAGGCCGTTATCACTAACTACCTTGCCTGCCTCAAGATGTATACTGCCCAGCCATGGCTCAGTTTGTCGCTGAAAGTACTCGGCCAGCACCTCCGCGATGTGTCTGTCGCCCAAACACATCATCTGCAACACAGCCTTCTGACGCTTTCCCCTAGCTGCTCGATAGGGGGACACCTCGTGTGCAACAGTGGCAGCTGCAGATGGAGTGCTCGTACGACTGCGCTCTGTGGACGAGCTTTCGCTTCTGGAGGAGGAGCAGGAGGAGCGTCGAACGCCTACAGCCAACTGTTTCCCATTCTGTGGGCTAGGCAGCACTGTCCCACCACTGCTGTCCCCTGTGGACCCTGCATCCACCACATTAACCCAGTGCGCAGTGATGGACACGTAACGGCCCTGGGCATGCCGACTGGACCATGCATCTGTTGTGAGGTGCACCTTTCCGGTCACTGACTGCTTGAGTGCATGGACAATGCGGTCTTTCACATGATGGTGGAGGGCTGGGATGGCTTTGCGAGAGAGGACGTGGCGACTGGGTAGGTCATAGCGTGGTACTGCATAGGCCATGAGTTCGCGGAAAGCTGCGCTTTCTACCAACCGATAGGGCATCATCTCTAACAAGATTAGTTTGGCAATGTAGGCGTTCAAACCCAGTGTACACGGATGAGAGACTGAGTACTTTCTTGACCTACTCATAGACTCTGGGAGGGTGAGCTGGACTTGAGAGCTGCATATGGTGGAACTAGCGGTGGACAGGGTGGACTGAGAGAGGGTTGATGATGGTGATGGAGTTGGTGTTCTTTCTGATGGCCTAGATTCAGTCTTTCGTTGATATAACAGTGGGATTCCCTGACTGCTTTGGCCTTGCAACGACACCTCAACACTTGCTGCTGTGCTAACCGGTGGGCTTACAGTGGGGGAAACAATGTAGCGTTGCTTACTACCTTCTTTGTGATCAGTTGCACATGTGGTACTTGAGGTTTGGTGTTGTGTCCACGCATGCAACTGGTATTCAAATTTTTCAGATTTTTCCCTCGGCTAAAGGTCTTTGCGCACTTCTTACAGATAACCTTGGCCTGATCATGAGGATTTTGTTCAAAAAAGTGCCACACTGCACTCTTCCTACTTTGGAAGACATTTTGCGGCCTGGCACGCTGTGCTATTTTGACCGTCTGGACAAGCTGTCCAGCAACTCTTTTGATTTTTGGAATCTGTCTTTGGAGTGCTCCGGGCCTGCCAGATAACAGCTGTTGCGATGTCGATGTCTGCTGTGGATGCTCCTCCTCCTCATCTGAGCTATTGGAAGCAGCACCCTCTTCCCCCAATGGATGCCAATCTGGGTCAACAACTGGGTCATCCATCACCTCCTCTTCAATGTCATGTGCACCTTCCTCTGTGTCACCGTGTATGGTGGTATAGTATGCGGGAAGGGGCACCTGAGTCTCATCAGGGTCAGAATCTGGCTCATTACACTGCGAGGACAATGTAGTGCTCTGACTGAATGTACCAGGAGAATCATCTATCAGTGGCTGTGCATCAGTGCACTCCATGTCAGATTCATCTTGGCCTGGGTAATTAACCATTTCACTTGATAACCCAGGCATGGTATGTGAAAACAGCTCCATGGAGTAATCAGTTGTATGGCCTGCGTCATCCTTCAATCTTGGTTGGGGTGAAGGACACAAGGAAAGGTGTGGTTCATGAACATGACCCTCCAATGACGACTCAGTGCTTTTATTTTTTACAACTTCAGAAGAGGAGGCGATAGAGCTGGAGGCTGAGTCAGCAATGTAAGCCAAAACTTTTTCCTGATGCTCTGGCTTTAAAAGCGGTTTGCCAACTCCTAGAAAACTAAGCCTTCGAGGACTTGTGGAGCCAGACATTGACGCAGGCTCAACACCTCCTGCATTCGGTCCTATTTTGCTTTTGCCACTACCATCAGATCCACCACCAACACCATCATTACCAGCTGGCAACCCCCGCCCAATTCCACGGCCTCTTCCACCAGCCTTCCTCATTTTTGGTAAAAATGTACACAAAATCACACTAACTATATAGTAATGTAAAACAAGGTACAAGGTGTATATAGGACAGGGGAGACGTCGAATTTCTGAACACACTGACACTGTTGTGTGAGGCCCAGTTAATATCACACCTCTATGTCACAGGCTCAATGTCGCAGGTGTGAAAAATGTCACTATAGGACAGGGGAGATGTAGAATTTCTGAACACACTTGTGGACACTGTTGTGTGAGGCCCAGTTGATATCACACCGCTATGTCACAGGCTCAATGTCGCAGGTGTGAAAAATGTCACTATAGGACACGGGAGATGTAGAATTTCTGAACACACTTGTGGACACTGTTGGATTGTGTGAGGCCCAGTGAATATCACACCGCTATGTCACAGGCAGAAATTGGCTAGTGTATGACAAACTACAAGGTGTATATTGAATTGGGCAGAATAGGAATCTCCCTAGAGTGTAGGTCTGTAAGAACGGAACATGTCCTCGACTTATTCTTACAGAGTGACACACAGATAGCTTCGCTGTGGCCGTGATAACAGCCGTTACACGGTACTGAGAGAGGAGCGTGCATGTACACCGCTGTCCGGTGACCGTAAAATTGTCAAGCTCCGTGTTTTTTAAGTATACGGACTAACACACGCTGTCTCTCTATAGTTTTGAATGTGATCAAACAGCAAATATACTTCACTGTTTGAAAAGCAGACAAAACTAGAAGGTGTAGGTCTGTAAGAACGGAACATGTCCTCGACTTATTCTTACAGAGTGACACACAGATAGCTTCGCTGTGGCCGTGATAACAGCCGTTACACGGTACTGAGAGAGGAGCGTGCACGTACACCGCTGTCCGGTGACCGTAAAATTGTCAAGCTCCGTGTTTTTTAAGTATACGGACTGACACACGCTGTCTATCTATAGTTTTGAATGTGATCAATCAGCAAATATACTTAACTGTTTGAAAAGCAGACAAAATAAGAAGGTGTAGGTCTGTAAGAACGGAACATGTCCTCGACTTATTCTTACAGAGTGACACACAGATAGCTTCACTGTGGCCGTGATAACAGCCGTTACACGGTACTGTGTGAGGAGCGTACACCGCTCTGTGGTGTGAACAAATGCACGCTCAGTACCTCACCAGGACAAAAAAAAAATTTGGATTGCTTTTAAAAAAGCAGTTTGCAGATCAGTGGGAAAACAGCAATGCAGCTATCAGGAAGCCTTATAAGGCAGCCTAACAACCATCACAGCTGATACAGCACAATATAGCCTCTACTTGCACTGCACACACAGTGACTGTTGTGTTGTACAGGCAAAATCGCTAGCAACAGAAGCAGTTTTTTGTGTCTTCTTCCCTGCCTAACTCTCTCCCTACAGAATCAACAGCAACAGCAGCTCTCCCTATTCTGAGATCAGCATGAGTAACATGGCGGTCGGCGTGCATTCCCTTTTATACCCCCTGTGACGCCCCCCATAGCAAGCCAATTACTTGCATGCCCTTCTCAAAGATGGTGGTGACCCCTGCCTATGTCATCACGTTGCCCACAGTGTCCGTGGATCCTGATTGGCTGAAAAAGGGCGGAAAACAAACTTTTGAAACGCGACTTTGGCGCTAAAGTCGCCGAGCTCGTGGCCGACCTCACCCTAGGGTCAGGTTTAGTTTCATGAAACCCGACTTTACCAAAAGTCGGCGACTTTTGAAATTTTTCGACCAGTTTTGCTCAACTCTACCGGAAGGCCATTGCTAGAGTATTCTGGTGGTCTGCTTTAGCCTCTGAGGTTGGGGAATATGTGTCTGCATGTGATGTTTGTGCCCGTGCAAAAACCCCCCATAACCGGCCGGCCGGGGAATTGGTACCACTGCCAATTCCTGAGAGACCATGGATGCATTTTCCATGGATTTCATCACCAACCTTCCCCCCTCCAAGGGTAATACCGTCGTCTGGGTTGTGGTGGACAGGTTTAGTAAACAGGCACATTTTATACCTTTGGCAGCTCTACCTAATGCGGAAACATTGTCCAGATTGTTTGTTGAGCATGTGGAGCGGTTGCATGGGGTACCCTTGAATGTGGTGTCTGATAGAGGAGTGCAATTAGTTTCCAGATTTTGGAGGGCTTTTTGTAAAAGGTTGGGTATTGGTCTGTCCTTTTCATACGCTTATCATCCAGAAACTAATGGGCAGACTGAGTGGACCAATCAGTCTCTGGAGAAAATTCTGCGTTGCTTGACTCCAGACCGACAAGATGATTGGTGTTCTGTGTTACCGGTGGCTGAGTTTGCATTTAACAACCATGTTAACCAGTCTACGGGTACATCTCCTTTTTTTTGCAATTATGGGTTTCATCCTCTTTTTGGAGAATTTTCCCGTTTGAATTCTGGGTGTCCTGGGGCGGATGAGACGATCCAGCGGTTGTGGGAGCTATGGCGAGAGGTCCAGAGTAATATTACGAAGGCCCAGGACAAGATTAAATTTTTTGCGGACAAAAAACAATCCGTGGGACCGGTGTTTCAGATTGGGGATAAGGTACGGTTGTCCACCAAGAATATAAGACTCAAGGTACCCTCTGCGAAGCTTGGACCCAAATTTATCGGTCCTTATGAAATTACCGAGGCAGTTAACCCGGTGGCTTTTTGGTTGCGTCTCCCGCCATCTCTGCGGATCCCAAATGTTTTTCATAAGGCCCTTTTGAAACCTGTGAGGTCCGCTGGGGAGGGATCATCAGCTTCCCCAACACCGGTTTTGGTAGACGGGCAGTTGGAGTACGAGGTGGAACGAATTGTCGACACCAGGTTGGTCTGTCGTGCCCTTCAATATCTGGTACATTGGAAAGGCTACGGTCCTGAAGAACGCTCGTGGGTTCCGGCTCGATCGGTTCATGCAGATCGGTTGGTCCGGGCCTTTCACACCAAGTACCCTGAGAGACCTGGGGTCCAGTGGCCCCCAATTGAGAGGAGGGTACTGTCATGATCCAGGACGGGGTTTCGCTTTGGCCCATCCTGGTCTGATTGGGGGTTAATTATTCCGCCTCTCCCTGGCAGAGGGCAGCTATTTAATGCTCACTGGACCTAGGTCCAGTGTCAGTTATACGCCTACCCTCGGCTGAGTTAGTTGTGCATACGTGTGCCTTGTGCCTGATATCTTGCTTGCTTGTTCGGTTTTGATTCGGTTCTGTCCCTGTTCCGAGTTCTGCCTGTCCCTCTTGTACTGCGCTACCTCTCGTGTATGACTCTCTGCTTGTGACCCGACTTCTCTCTGCTCGTCCCCTTGGTACCGCGTCGCCCTCTTGTGTATGACCTTTGGCTTTGTCTGACCTCCCGTCTGTTTGCCATTTCTGTACCTCGCTGTCCGTACTGTGAACGACCTCGGTTTTGCCTGACTCTGAGTTTGCTGTCTTCTGTGAAAGCAGGGCGCTAAGCCCCGCCCCTTGCAGTCACATGACCGTAGGTCCCGTTCTGGCTTGCTAAACTGCATCACTAAGGTCCTGTGCACCTATACTTTCTGGCTATTCTGGTCCCCAGGGTCCCTACAGTGAGGGTGAGTCCCTGCTCAGCAGAGGCTGTACGACGGCGCTGTCAGGATCTTGATAATTTTACTGTTGTTATGATTCTCCTTTTCTGAAATGCTGTGTTATTTCTACGCCAGATGTAATGGGGCATACATATTCCAAAAGTAACATTTTTTTGTCTCGTCAGTCCACATAGTATTCTCCCAAAAGTCTTTGGGATCATCAAGATGTCTTCTGTGATGTTATCAAATTCTGTGTTGTACATATGGGATCAAAATACTCACTATATCCCTTGATAAAATCCTTGAGGGGTGTAGTTTCCAAAATGGTCTCACTTGTGGGGATTTCCACTGTTTGGGCACATCACGGGCTCTCCAAATGCAACATGGCATACGCTCGTGATTCCAGCCAATTTTGCATTCAAACTCAAAGGGTGCTCCTTCTCTTCCGAGCTCTGCCATGCGTCCAAACAGTAGATTTCTCCCATCTATGGGATATCGACATGTTCAGGACAAATTGCACAACAAATTTTGAGGTCTAATTTCTAATGTTACCCTTGCCAAAATAAAAAAAAGTTTGTTTCTAAAGTAAAGTTTTTGTGATAAAAGTTAAATACACTGCATGTGGTTATGAACACCTTTTTAGAATGGAGATTTTAGAATGGTGTCACTTTTTGGTACTTTCTGTCATATAGGCCCCCAAGGTCATTTCAAATGTGATGTGGTCCCTAAACAAAATGGCTTTATAAATTTAATTGGGAAAATGGGAAATCTCTGGTCAGTTTTTAACCCTTCTAACTTACTAACAAAAAAAATAATGTTTCCAAAATTGTGCTGATGTAAAGTAGACATGTGGAAAATGTTATTTCTGAACTGTTTTGTGTGACATAGCGCTCTGATTTAAGGGCACAAAAATTTAAATTGAATAATATTCTAAATTTTTACCAAATTTCTGTTTTTTTACATAAATAAACGCAAGTCATATCATAGTTTTGAACATAGTAACATAGTTCTGAAGGCTGAAGGAAGACCTTATGTCCATCTAGTTCAGACTATTTTTAGTGCAGCTGTTCTGCATTGTTGATCCTGGGGAAGGCAAAAAGCCCACAGAGTAAAAGCCAATTTTCTCCACAGGGAAAAAAATTCCTTCCCCTAAGCTGGGTCAATCATCTACCTATAATATTATGTTATTCGTAACCTTCTATACTGTTACTAACTCAAATAAATGTTATCACTATCATAAAGTACAATGTCACAAAAAACAATTTCAGAATCAGTTGAATCTTTCCAGAGTTATAACCACATAAAATAATACTGGTCAGAATTGGGAAATTTGGCTTAGTCATTAACCCTTTCGCAGCGCAGGCCATTTTCGTTTTTGCGTTTCTCTTGTTTGCTCCCCTTCTTCCCAGAGCCATAATTTTTTTATTTTTCCATCAATATGGGCATGAATGCTTGTTTTTTGTGGGACTAGTTGTACTTTTGAACAACACCATTAGTTTTACCATAGCATGTACTAGAAAACGGGAAACAAATTCCAAGTGCGGTGAAATTGCAATAGAAAGTGCAATTCTACAAGCGTTTTTTTTACTATGTTCACTAAATTCTAACACTGACCTGCCATTATGATTCTCCAGGTCATTACGAGTTAGTAGATACCAAACATGTGTAGGTTCTTTTTTATTTAAGTGGTGTAAAAAATTAAAAAGTTTAATTAAAAAAAAAAATTGCGCCATTTTCTGAGACCTGCAGCGTCTCCATTTTTCGGGATCTGAGTCTGAATGAGGGCTTATTTTTTTTTCACCAAGTTACCGTTTTTTTAACACCATTTTGGTGTAGATACAATATTTAAATTGGTCGTATTGCATTTTAATGCATTGTTGCGGCGATTAAAAAAGTAATTTTGGTGTTTTGACGTTTTTTCTCGCTACGCCGTTTATAGATCAGATTAATTCTTTTTATATATTGGTAACTCTGGTTGGGACAGTCCTACACTGTCTAGTATTGAAAACCTTACCATGTGTCAATGTTGATGTCTGTGTGTGAATAAGGGGCCCAACCAGTGGAAAACCAGTCTAGGGAAGCCTTATATACAATTTCCAGCTGAGGGGAGGGAGGCCACACCCCTGCTTGCACATAATGAAATAATACAAAGAAAAAGAACACAATGCGACACTTGTAGCCCATGTACTGGATACGTCTGTGTGTGGTGGCTCTTGAAGCAGTGATGAATCCAGCAGAAGTCCACTCCTTGTGAATTTCCTCCAATTTTTTGAATGGCCTTTCAAGGCTGTGGTTATGTTGGTTGCTTGTGCATCTTTTTCCTTCTACTCAACTTTCCATTAATATCATTGGATACAGCACTCTGTGAACAGCCAGCTTCTTTAGCAATGACCTTTCGTGGCTTACCCTCCTTGTGGAGTGTGTCAATGACTACCTTCTGGACAACTGTCAAGTCAGCAGTCTTCTCCATGATTGTGGAGCCTACTGAAACAGATTCAGACCTTTCTAAATGCGTAGGAAGCTTTGACATGTGTTTTTTGTTAATTATTCTAATTTTATGAGATAGGGACATGCCACGTGGAGTGCTATTAGGAGGAAACTGCCACTAGGAGTGTTATTAGAAGGCACTAGTGATAAGCAAGGGCGCTCGCCACTGCTTGATACCTGATCTAGTATCTTGGGTGCTCAAGCACCATGCTCAAGTCCCCACTCCGCATGTTTTGCAGCTGTAAATGCACCCAAAAAAACACATCTAGACAAGCATATTATAAATATTTTTTTAGAAAATGTTGTGAGGTCCCCCTTATTTTTGGTAACAGCCAAGGTAAAGCAGACAGCTTGCAGGCTTATATTATCAGGCAGGAAAGGTCTATCAATATTGTGCCCTTCCCAGCATAAAAATACCAGTCCGCAGCTGCCTCAGAATTGATGCATCACATGAGATGCACCGATTCTGGTGCTTTGCCTGACTTCCCGATTGCCCTGTTGTGGCAATTGGAGTAATATTTTTGGGGGTTGATGCCAGCTTTGTAATGTCAGCTGATATCAAGCCCAGGGGTTAGTAATGAAGAGGTGTCTATAAGACACCCCCCATAAAGTCCCCCAATCTGGAAGAGGCAGGCAAAGCCCCAGAATTGGTACATTTAATGTGATGTGCCAATCCTGGAGCAGCTGAAGGCTGTTTTTTTTAGGCTGGAAAGGGACAAATGATCAAGGGCCTTCCCAGCCTGATAATGTGAGCCCTCAGCTGTCTGCGTTGCTCACCCTCACATCATTTAAAATTATTTATTTTGTTCACAACACAGATCTTGAAGTCAGCGATGCATCCAGGCGTCTTCCCCGTGGTGTTCCGATTCCATTTGAGCAAATATTTCATCCATTTCAGTCATTTTCCTGCCCCATCAGCTCTCCTGTCAGGAACTTCTCGAAAAATGCTCGAATTTCTCATAGACTGCCATTATACTCTATATTCGAGTCAAGCCCGTAATTATTTTCTATGAGGATAATAATTCCCACTACTTCAGATATCTTGTCTATGTCTCTATTTTATATATCATGAATACAGACATTACATTAGGAGGCACATAATTACCACCCTTGTATTTCTGTTTGCCTTCATATTGTGGCAGCCATGGATCATAAATGAGAACTAACATATACAACTACCTGAGTATAAAATAAAGATATAAGGACACAGATCATTGATTTTAAACATATTTTATTAATTACAATCTTTACCCCTACCTAAAGCCAATGATCCAGAAGAAGGCAAAAAACCTGCACACATTCAGCCAATGTGTTACAGGGAAAAAATTCCTTCTTGACCCCGGGAAAAGGCGATCAGTTCGAGAACCCTGGACCAAGGCCATACTACAACTAACTAACTGACATGTATAGAGCAATGATACTCAATATGGAGACTCGTTTCCGGATAGCAGATCTTCCTTGTCCTGGTAACATGCCTCACCTTTCCTCGTCAGATCAGACCCTGGAGCTCATAGCTTGACTACGTTCATCTCCCCTGTAAAAAAACAGAACACTTCCCCCCTACAAACACTACCCCTTAATATACAGACATATAACTGTCCTATCAGGACCCTATACAGTTGGAAAACAAATAAAGTTGCACTTTGTAGTGCTAAAGCATGTAAATATGTGCAGTATGCACAGACATATTAAATGATTAATACTACACAATCGCATTGATCGCTTTAGAGTCTTCAGTCTTCTTTCCGGGATCCAGATTCTCTCCCTAGAAAGAAAAAAAATATGAGTGGAAGTATCACTACAAAACCTGTGAAAAAGCATGAAATGCCAGGTATCCACATTCCTTTTACTATGAATTATAAGTTTTGATGTAGGCAATTAAAAATGGTGTACTGAATATGATTTAAAAAAAAAATTGTTTCAAATGTCTTTATATAGAAGTAACATAAATAGTAAAATAAAATAGTAAAATAAATAAATATAAAGTATATAAATAAATATATTTCCCCCAATGTATATACACCAACCTCTTTCCCATGTAGGGGCGTAATGGTAGACTTTTTTGACCCAATAGTCTTAAATTAAAGTGACAGAACCTCCACCAACAATCTGTGCCACCCACCGATACCACTTTGAAGTGTCAGTGACCAAAGTAGCTACTGTAGTGTCTCCATCCAAGGTGCCATCTTTGTGCTGCCCTCTCTGATGGCCCCATGTTTGTTGCATACAACTGTCAGTGTCCAACATTCCGCTGTGTGACCTCACAAAGAACCTTCAGCACCCAAGTCTAGAGATTCTACCAGCAAGGACTGAAGAAATCCAGCACCTTACAGCCACAATCTGTAGAATTGGAGGGTCCATGTTGGCGGTAAGTTCACTAAGAAATCCCTGTAAGGTTTGTTATTTACCTGTATCATCAATCCTGGACCCTCCGCTCTCCTCGTTTTCATCTTCTGAAATGAGCCTTTGCCCCATGAGCACCCGTTTATATCGACCCACAGTCATTGTGACATCATGCTGTGAGGTAACAATGGCCTCCTGTATTTGATGATGTCACAAATGACCATGAGTGAAGTCTCCACAGGTGTTAATTA
Organism: Dendrobates tinctorius; assembly: GCF_039654945.1. Classification (NCBI taxonomy): domain Eukaryota; kingdom Metazoa; phylum Chordata; class Amphibia; order Anura; family Dendrobatidae; genus Dendrobates; species Dendrobates tinctorius. The sequence continues at coordinate 41,376,517 of NW_027361810.1, read as the reverse complement.
ATATTGATAACGAGTAGTAATAATATGGCAGATCACATTGGTCAGCATCAAGGCTGGAGGAGCCGGGCGAGTAAAGAAAAGCTCCCAAAAGTAAAATGCATTTAAAACAAGAACATTGAGTGTTTCTTTGCTGGTGATACATCTAACAATACACAAATGACATGTAAGAGCAGGAGTCATTGTCTATGAGAGAAACGATTCCCATTGTTTCACATTTTCACACATTTTGTAGTTGCAGGAACTGTGGACATTCCAGGTTTTGTGAAACTACAACTCACATCATTCTCGGCATAGAGCACAGGATAAATATAAAAATTGCTTTTTATTTACTTTTTTCATGAAATTCACCGTGCGATATAAGTGATAACACAGCTTTATTCTTTAGGTCAGAACAATTACCGCAGTATCAGATTAATGCAAATTTTTTTAATGTTTTCCTACTTTTGCACACTAAAATCAATTTTTTTTAAATTCTTTTGGGTGCCTAATATTTTTTGAAAATTTTGTATTCATATATTTTGGAATATGTACAGACATATTAAACTATTATTACTAAACAATCACATTGCTCGCTAAATTCCTCAGTCTTCCATCCAGAATCCAGATTCTCTCCCTAGTAAGAAAAAAAATAATATGAGGGGAAGTATCAGTATAGAATCTGTAAAAAAGCATAAAGTGCGAGGTATCCACGCTCCCTCTATTACAAATTTTTTGGTCCTCCATACATTATAATGCACCCTCATAGTCCTCCATATAGTAAAAACACACCAAAAAACAGGCAAAGAAGCTTACCTGTCTAGGCCTAAAGACAAATGCACTATCAGGGTGCATCGAACCCAAATAAAGATTGCGACTACACAGGTGCAGTAATACCGATGAGACAGCCAGCCTTCAATCAGGGATTGGCTATTTGGTACACCAGTGCAAACAAATACAATCTGTATGCGGCACTGTTCACACGCAAAGGATGAAGAGCATCTGGCTTACAGCCTATAAATAACGCAGCCCACCATAGGGCATTATTAATAGGCTTTAAGCCAGATGCTCTTCATCCTTTGTGTGTGAACAGTGCCGCCTACAGATTGTATTTGTTTGCACTGGTGTACCAAATGACCAATCCCTGATTGCAGGCTGGCTGTCTCATCGGTATTACTGCACCTGTGTAGTTGTCATCTTTATTTGGGTCCGCTGCACCCTGATAGTGCATTTGTCTTGAGGCCTAGAAAGGTAAGCATCTTTGCCTGTTTTTTTTGGTGTGTTTTTTCTAGATTATTGGAGGATTTTCAAGTCTTCTTTTTGTGGTTTTGTCCTCCATATAGCATAATGCTCCCACCATAGTCCTCTATATAGTATAATGCACCCCTCATAGTCATTCTTATAGCATAATGCACCCTCATAGTTCTCCATATAGTATAATGCACTCCCATTGTTCTCTGTATACAATAATGCACCCCCATACTCCACTATATAGTATAATGCACCCCTCATATTCCTCCATATAGACTAATGCACCCCCATAGTAGTCCATATAGTATAATAAACCCCTATAATGTACCCACCATAGTCCATCTTATAGTATAATGCACTCCTATAGTTTTCCATATAATATAATCTACCCCCATAGTCCTCCATATGGTATAATTCACCCCCATAGTGCTACAAATAGTATAATGCACCCACCATAGTCCTTCTTATAATAAAATGCACCCCCATAGTATTCCATACAGTATAATCTACTCTCCATTGTCCTACATATGGTATAATTGCGAAAAGGAGATGAATCCAGCGAGCCAAGTTTGAATTACGTAAAAAATCTTTTTCTTTATTTCAAACGTAGATTAAAAATATTTATCCATAGCAGCATATTATAAATATAGGCAGAGATGGGAAAAATTACTGCTGTAAAGCACACGGCAAGACGCGTTTCGGCTAAACCTTTACCATTGCCATAATACACATTGCTATTTTTCTGGGATATAAAAAGGAAAAGATCCTAAGATAGGTGGTGCTATAGTTGATTAAGCATTAATAGATCACACTTGTGAGCATCCACCTATAAGATTAACTATTTAAAAACAAGTGTTAACCCTAACTGAAGCTAATACGCTAGCAGTAATTTTTCCAAACATTTTACAAATATTTTACAATACATGATATAACAGAATATATATACAGAGATTTTTTTCATATTATCCTCCACAATACTTCCATGATATAATTTTTACTCAAAAAAATATATATTTATGAACTTCAGACAGAGCAGGTTATAATTGTTAGCATAAGAATCATAATTTTAGGATTTTTAATAAATTCTAATTAAATCTTGTCTATTATTTAAGCCTATTGGCATCCTAGTTTCCAAGGTAAAAATCCAAGCGGATTCTCTGTTAAGTAGTTTGCGTCTTCTATCGCCCCCTCTGGTAGACCGTGTAACTAACTCTATTGCTTTAAACCTGAAGCTATCAAAATTGCCAGAATGATGTTGTGAAAAATGCCTGGAGACCGCTGATGGATTGAAGCTGGAGGGGTTAATAGCATCAGAGATGTGTCTTCTAATTCTTTTCCTCAATTTTCCCGTTGTACAACCTATATACTGTTTACAACATAATGTACAGTCAATCAAATATACTACATAGGTGGAATTACAGTTCAAAAAACTGTTAATAGAATATTCTTTGTTGCTATGGAATGAGGAAAATTTGTTGATTTTATGTGCATATTGACAACAAGTACATCTCTTATTTCCACATTTAAAAAACCCCTTTAGATTCAGCCAGGTGTCACTGGTTTCCAGCGAGGAATTCAAATACAGACTGGGCGATAGTTTATCCTGCAAAGTAGGTGCTTTTTTTGCAACAAAAGTGATTTGGTTTTCTGCAATAATTTGTTTTAGTTTTGGATCCTGGTTTAACACAGGAATATATTTCTTTATAATAGAAACTATGTTGTTGTACTGAAGACTATATGGAGTAGAGAAAAATTTTTTTTATTATTATTTGGAGATTGTGATTTTTTTGTTGTTTTTTTGTTTATTATTAAATCCTTTCTATCAATATCCTCGACTATTTTGGTTGCTCTCTGTAACATCCAATTTGGATATCCTCTATTTTTTAGTCTCATATTAACTAATTCCTGTGCATTTTTATATGTTTTTGGATCAGTTGAATTTCGTTTATACCTTATAAGCTCTCCTATGGGGATATTTTTTATCACATGTTGAGGATGGCAAGAATCAGCTGCCAGTAATGTATTTTTGGCAGTGCTTTTGCGGTAGGGGCTAATAAAGATTTTTTGTTGTCATCTTCATCTAGACCTGCTGTTAATGTGACATCTAGAAAATTCACTGAATTTTTATTCCAAAAATGTGTAAAGGCTAAATTGAAATCATTCACATTAATGCTGTTTATAAAACTGGAGGCTTCCTCCTGTGTTCCTTTCCATATAATGACTAAGTCATCTATATAACGCCTTGTCCACACCAGGCTTTTATAAAAAGGATTGGAGTCAGCATATAGGACCAATTCCTCCCATCTGGCCATAACTAGATTTGCCAGAGACGGGGAGAACTTGGCCCCCATGCTGACTCCAGTCTTCTGCAGAAAAAATCTGCTGTTAAAAGAAAAATAATTGTGACTAAGTAAAAACCTTACTGCCATTACCAAAAAATCTTTGATTTCTATAGCATAATTACTAAACGTTTCTAAGTGATAAATTAAGGAATCTATAGCCACCCCATGAGGGATCGATGGATATAATGAAACCACATCACTTGTAATCCAGGAGTATTGATCCTCCCATACAAAATTTTCCATCATGGTTCAGATTCCTCTTCATACAATTCTACAGAGGACACTTTGGATTCTTCATCTTTATTCACTTCTATTGAAGAAAATGACGGCGTATACAATCCTGGAATACAACAAAGGACTTTTTATTCTAGAAAGGTTTCAAAATACGGAGGAAAAGAGGCGGGCGGAAACATCATAGTGCCAGCAAGAAGAAACCCGCAAAGGAACAAAAATCGGAGGTATTAGAGGTTCCTATATGGAACCTCTCTAGTTATATACTAACGGAAGATCAAATTTCCTTGTTATCTAGAGGACTAGGCTATTGTCCGACATATAACTTTGATTTGTATAAAACCTTGCTAGATGTTAACAAATTGGCACGCAATTTTACCATCAAATGTCATTTTTCTGATGATAATGTTACAAAGTTATATGATGATATGCCTATTATAGATGAAGATATCATGTTATCCTATGAGTAGTGTTGAGCGATACCGTTCGATACCCAAAAATATCGTATCGGATGGTATCGCCCGATACGAAAAAAATATCGGGTATCGCCGATTCCGATACCGGAAGTCCCATTCAAGTCAATGGGACTTCCGGTATCGGAATTAAAAAAAGCCCTTTATTTCCTTGTTGGCTAATTCTACATAATTGAAAACAAATAAGAATCATCTAGAATGTATTGTGGGAGGTGGAGGAGACATTAAAAGCATAGTGGTTTATTCAAATCACATGGCATAGCATTAATTCCAATTTTTTTTTTCAAGACGTTCGGAGTTAAAAAGATATTGACTATGTTAACTTTTTATATTTAGATATGTATGTTTCGCAACTTCCATGCTCTTCACCTTCTTTTGTACTTCTCCCACACTTTCTCCTTCATGATCCGCAGCAGTAGCATTTTTTTCAACTTTTTCTTCACCATATTCATCTTCTTCTTCTTCTTCACCTTCTTACCATTAATTTTTTTTTTCCATTCTTCATATTCTTCTTATTCAGCTATTATTAATTTTCATATGCTATTTCTTCATCTTCTTTTTCTTCATTTTCTTATGGTGACAGGCATTCCTGTAGTACTTATCTATAAAAGTTATAAGATTACACCTTACGTTCTGCCTGTCACAAAAGATTTACAACAGGATTTGTCCGCGTTCAGTTTGGCCTGCAGCAGCAGGCATTTTCCAGGGGCACCACGAGGATTAATGGACTCACCCCCATTTACTGCTTAGTCTTCTTCTGCTTATAATTTTGATTTCTTCTATGCTGATTTTTTGTCTTATGCTTAATGTTCTTCTGCTTTTGCTTCTTCTGCTTCTTGTTCTTCTGTCTTTTGTTCTGTATCTTGGTAGTTGTCTTCATGTTCTTTGTCCTCTTGGTCTTATTATTTAGGGTCATATTTCTGGTCTTCTTTGGTGTGGTCTTCAGGGTCGTCATCATCAGGGTCATCGTCATGGAGATCAATAAGGATTACCAAAGACAATTTCAAAAAGCTTGATCTTGGAAATGTAGCAGAAGGTACAAGAAGGCTGAGAAACTGGCGAGAACCAGCAGACAGTGCTGGCACCCGGATGGGTAGCAGAAGGAACAAGAGCCAATGGCACTACCGAGGACCAACTGACGGTGCTGGACCACGGTTACTAAGCAGAAGGTACCTGTGCTAAAAAGCACTACCAAGGACCAGCTGACGGTGCTGGACCTCGGATACCGAGATGGAGGCACCTAGGCCAAAGGCTGTGGCGAGAACCAGCAGACAGTGCTGGCACCCGGATGGGTAGCAGAAGGAACAAGAGCCAATGGCACTACCGAGGACCAACTGACGGTGCTGGACCACGGTTACTAAGCAGAAGGTACCTGTGCTAAAAAGCACTACCAAGGACCAGCTGACGGTGCTGGACCTCGGATACCAAGATGGAGGCACCTAGGCCAAAGGCTGTGGCGAGAACCAGCAGACAGTGCTGGCACCCGGATGGGTAGCAGAAGGAACAAGAGCCAATGGCACTACCGAGGACCAACTGACGGTGCTGGACCACGGTTACTAAGCAGAAGGTACCTGTGCTAAAAAGCACTACCAAGGACCAGCTGACGGTGCTGGACTTCGGATACCGAGATGGAGGCACCTAGGCCAAAGGCTCTGGCGAGAACCAGCAGACAGTGCTGGAACCCGGGTGGGTAGCAGAAGGTACCCATTGAAAGCAAAGTAGCCAGGCCGCAAGCCGGCCGCAGTTACCGAAACCCACAGTCCTACAGGGGGTCCATGTCCCATTGGCACTACGGATCCAGCCTTCAGTGCCAGTTCCCGCAGCCCACATAGGAGTCACCTAAACTGCAGGCACCGTAGAGTCGGCTAACCCGGCCGCAAGACAACAGGACAACGGATTGGTGGCATAGTGACCTTGACACTACCCGGAAACAGCAGGCGTGCTGGAACCAGGCTGGGCAACAGGGAGTCCCCGTGCCAAAGACACTGCCGAGCACCAACTGGCATTGTTGGAGCCCAGGGACAATCATGGTGTAGGCCGAGGCCTACTTGGTGGTAGTTTTAGATTGTTTGTAGGCTACAACAGACTGTCAACGTGCTCCAATTAGGCATCTGTCTCTACTCTGTTTCCAGGATTTCACGTGACCACCAACACCGCCAGTTTATGCGTACAGCAGCCATCTGCCCAATCCACACGTGTTGCTGTGTTACTGGGATTCTGTAATGTCAGCAGATCCCCTGATGTGTGTCTGCCACTGTCTCCTGCTCTGTCCACATTCCCACCGCTTGCAGTGGGAAGGTGGACAGCGCAGGAGACAGTGGCGGACACATATTGGGGGATCTGCTGACGTTACAGAACCCCAGTAACACAGGAACACGTGTGGAATGCGTGGACGGCAACTGTGAGCAGGAACTGGCGGTGTTGGAGGTCAGGGGAAATACTAGAGACAGAGTGGAGACAGAGGCCAAATCAGAGAATGTTTAAATCTGAAGTAGTTACAATTTGGAGGCAGCAGCAGTTTGCCCTCCACACAGCAGGGGATCAGCTGACGTTACCGAACCCCACTTTCTGTGTGGACAGCACTTCCGAGCACCAACTGGCGTTGTCGGAGCCCAGGGAAAATCAGGTAGTAGGCCGAGGCCTACTTGGAGCCAGGTGTAAATCTGAGGTTGTTTGACTGTGGAGGGAGCAGGACACTTTGCCATACACACAGCAGGGGATCAGCTGACGTTACCGAACCCCACTTGCACATGAGCGAGTGTTTTGTCTGTGCGGACAGCACTTCTGAGCACCAACTGGCGGTGTCGGAGCCCAGGGAAAATCAGGTAGTAGGCCGAGGCCTACTTGGTGGCAGTTTGCGATTGTTTCTAGACTACTACTAACTGTCAACGTACTCCAATTAGGCCTCTGTCTTCACTCTGTTTCGAGTATTTCCTCTGGCTTCCAACCACACCAGTTGCTGCTCTGAAATGCCGTCTGCACAACCCACACTTGTTCCTGTGTTACTGGGGTTCTGTAACAGCAGCTTCTCCCTAGAGGTGAGTCAGGCAATGTCTCCTGCTCTGTCCACATTTCCACTACAAGTAGTGGGAATGTAGACAAAGCAGGAGACATTGCCGTGCTCAACTCTGGAGATGAGCAGATGTTACAGGACCCAGGTACCACAGGAACAAGTGTGGATTGTGCAGACGGCACTTGAGAGCAGAAACAGGCGGTGTTGTAGGCCGGAGGAAATACTCAAAACAGAGTGGAGACAGAGGGCAAATCAGAGAACATATTAAATCAGAGGTAGTCAGAAGTTGTAGGCAGCAGGAGAGTTTGCCGTACACACAGCAGGGGATCAGCTGACGTTACTGAACCCCACTTACACCTGAGCGAGTGTTTTGTCTGTGCGGACAGCACTTCTGAGCAACAACTGGCGTTGTCGGAGCCCAGGGAAAATCAGGTAGTAGGCCGAGGCCTACTTGGAGCCAGGTGTAAATCTGAGGTTGTTTGACTGTGGAGGGAGCAGGACACTTTGCCATACACACAGCAGGGGATCAGCTGACGTTACCGAACCCCACTTGCACATGAGCGAGTGTTTTGTCTGTGCGGTCAGCACTTCTGAGCACCAACTGGCGGTGTCGGAGCCCAGGGAAAATCAGGTAGTAGGCCGAGGCCTACTTAGTGGCAGTTTGCGATTGTTTCTAGACTACTACTAACTGTCAACGTACTCCAATTAGGCCTCTGTCTTCACTCTGTTTCGAGTATTTCCTCTGGCTTCCAACCACGCCAGTTGTTGCTCTGAAATGCCGTCTGCACAACCCACACTTGTTCCTGTGTTACTGGGGTTCTGTAACAGCAGCTTCTCCCTAGAGGTGAGTCAGGCAATGTCTCCTGCTCTGTCCACATTTCCACTACAAGTAGTGGGAATGTAGACAAAGCAGGAGACATTGCCGTGCTCAACTCTGGAGATGAGCAGATGTTACAGGACCCAGGTACCACAGGAACAAGTGTGGATTGTGCAGACGGCACTTGAGAGCAGAAACAGGCGGTGTTGTAGGCCGGAGCAAATACTCAAAACAGAGTGGAGACAGAGGGCAAATCAGAGAACATATTAAATCAGAGGTAGTCAGAAGTTGTAGGCAGCAGGAGAGTTTGCCGTACACACAGCAGGGGATCAGCTGACGTTACCGAACCCCACTTACACATGAGCGAGTGTTTTGTCTGTGCGGACAGCACTTCTGAGCAACAACGAGCGTTGCTGTAGCCCAGGAAATAAAGTTCAGGTCATAGAAACATGAACACAACAGGAGACCTGGATCCTGTTGCCAGCCAATTATTTATTCTGGAAGAGGACTGGCAAATTCAGGTGAGATCCAGGCCTTGTTCATTTTCACAAAAGTAAGCCGGTCAACATTATCGGCGGATAGTCGCGTGCGACGGTCTGTTACCACACCACCTGCAGCACTAAAGACACGTTCCGATAATACACTGGCAGCAGGGCAAGCCAGCACCTCCAATGCATACTGGCTAAGCTCTGGCCATGTATCCAGCTTAGAGACCCAATACTTGAACGGGGAAGAGCCGTCTGGGAGAACACTAACAGGGCACGACAAGTAGTCTGTCACCATCTGACGGAAACGTTGCCTCCTGCTGACTGGAGCCGTCTGTGATGGTGTAGCCGTTTGTGGCGGTCCCACAAAACTTTTCCACATTTGGGCCATACTGGCCTTGCCTTGTCCTGCGGCACTGCCTCTGCTACCTCTTTGTGCAGAGCTTCCTCCACTGCCTCTACCCACATGGCTGCTTTGAAAAGCACTACCAGCAACACTTGTGGGGGGAATGGAGAACATGATGGCCTGCACAAGTGTTTCTTGGTACTCCCGCATTTTTCGCTCCCGGTTCAACTGTGGTATGAGGCTTTGTAAGTTGTCCCGGTAGCGAGGATCTAGGAGGGTGTACACCCAATAATCAGCCGTGTGGAGAATGTTGGCGATGCGGCGGTCATTTAACAAGCACTGCAGCATGAAATCAACCATGTGCTGCAGACTGCCAACTGGACCGGAAACGCTGTCCCCAGCTTGAGGCAGCATCTTTGCCTGCTCAGCATCACCCCACCCTCGCTGTACACACTGACTACTAGAGCCTTGTGTACCTCCCTCCTCTGGAGAGATGTGTTCCTCCTCCTCCATTGACTCCTCGTCATCCTCCTCACTAAGTGTCCCCTGCCTGGGCCTTTGTGTGGAAGCACGTTGCGCAGACTTGCCAGAAGCAGATGGCATTTCTGACTGCTCATCCTCGACCTCTTCAAAAACCTCCTCACTTAGTGCTTGTAAGGTTTTTTGAAGCAGACAGATGAGGGGGACAGTCATGCTGATTAGTGCATCATCTGCACTGGCCATCCACGTGGAGTCATCGAAGGCACGCAAAACTTGGCAGATGTCCCTCATAGTGGCCCACTCAGTGGTGGTGAAGTGTGTCCGGCGCACAGTGCGACTTGTTTGCGCCTGATGCAGCTGGTACTCCATTACTGCTGCCTGCTGCTCACACAACCGCTCCAACATATGTAACGTTGAATTCCACCTGGTGGGGAGGTCACATATGATGCGATGTTCTGGCAGGCAGAATCGGCATTACAGAGATGCAATGCGCGATCTTGCCATGCTGGAACACTGCAAGTGAGCACACTCTAGGCGAACCTTGTGCAGCAGTGCATCAAGATCCGGATAGTCCCTCAGAAAGCTCTGCACGACCAAATTGAGCACGTGGGCCAGACATGGTATGTGAGTGAGGTTGCCTAGGCCCAGAGCTGCCACTAGATTTCGGCCATTGTCACTCACTACCAAACCTGGCTGGAGATTCGCTGGCACAAACCACACATCGCTTTCCTGCTTGATGGCATTCCAGAGCTCCTGTGCTGTGTGGCTCCGATTCCCCAAAGAAATTAATTTAAGGACGGCCTGTTGACGTTTGGCCACACCTGTGCTCATATCTGGCCTAACAGGCTCACGCAGTGCTGATTCCGAGGAACTAGAGTAGGAGGAGGACTCAATATGTACAGACTGCATTCCTGCAATCCTTGGAGTTGGCAGAATACGTACAGAGCCACTCTCCAGATCTGTACCCGGCTCCACAACATTGACCTAATGGGCAGTGAGGGAAAGGTATTGTCCCTGTCCATGGCTACTGGTCCACGCATCGGTGGTCAGGTGGACCTTGCTACTGACGGCATTTAGTAGCGCATTTTTAATTTTTCCCTCCACATGCTTTTGCAGGGCAGGGACAGCTTGCCTGCTGAAATAAAAGCGGCTGGGCACATTGTATTGTGGAACTGCCAATGACATAAAGTTCCGGAAGGTGTCAGTCTCCACCAGCCTGAATGACAGCATCTCAAGGGCCAGTAGTTTGGCAATGCCGGCATTCAGAGCCAGTGCTCGGGGATGGTTTGCCGAGTATGGCCGCTTTTTCTCCCATGCCTGTGCTACCGATTGCTGGTGAGTGGCCTGGGAGTGTGCTGATGACTGCGAACGTGGTTCAGTGGGTGGAATTTCACTGGGTCTCTGGACAACAGTGGCAGTGGTTCTTCCATGGCGTTCCAGTGAGGAAGCCGAACCAGCTGTGTGTGAGCTGGAGGAAGAGGCCCCAACACGAGCTGAAGAGGTGGTAGGTGCTGCTGAAGGTTGGCCTACATCTTCAGTGTGTCTGTGTAACTCCACCTCGTGCTTGGTACGCACATGTTTCCACATATTTGTGGTATTGAGGTTGGTCACATTTTTCCCTCGTTTCACTTTCTGATGACACAGCTTGCATTTGACAAAGCAAATGTCATCTGCAACTGTGTCAAAAAAAGACCACGCACTGCAAGTCCTGGGAGCGCCCGTTTTGTGTTTTGGAAGAGGATTGCTCCTCACGGGTGCCAAAGTGGAGGCTACAGGCAACCAAGTCTGCCCCCGCCCTCTCCCTCCTCTTTTGGCCGTTCGGGGAATATCTTCCTCAGAGCTGCTCCCACCACCTTCCTGTGGCTGACGCCATGATGGGTCAAGGACCTCATCATCTCCACTCCCCTCTTCAAGCACCGGCTGGTCCTGGGTTGTCTCGCCAGCACCGTACGCACCAGAAATTGGCAACTGAGTCTCATCATCATCTGATGCAAACTGAGGTGTGCTGACCATAGGCACTGGCCCACCCGCCTCTTCAGATTCAGAGGGACAAAGCAGTTGCGCATCACTGCATACTCCCTCTTCTTCACGCTCTAGAATGCTGCTTGGCTGGCCACCTCTTTCCAAGCCAACAGATTCTGAGAACAGAAGTAAAGATTGAGATGGCTCCTGTCCAGGGCTCTCAGACTGCCTGGGCAATTTGGCAGGTGGTGAAGAGACAGATGGTTGCTCTTCAGTGCTCTGGCCTTGGGAGGATGCGGAAGTCATTGAAGTGGATGCGTTAGCTGCCATCCATCCGACAACGGCTTCAATTTGTTCGTCACGCACCAGTGGGGTACGGCGAGGTCCTACAAAGCTGCGCATGAAGGACTGTTGCCTGGTAAAAGTGGGGGATGCCGGGTCACTGGTGGCCGCAGCAGACACCGAATCCCCACGTCCTCTCCCTGCTGAATCCCCCCGTCCTCTCCCTGCTGAAACACCACAGCCACAACCACGTGCCTTACTCCCTGCCTTCTTCATCTTGGTAGACTGATAAAGATAGGCAGAAAAGTAAAAAAGGGGTGGCTTAGTGTTCTTATTCCTGAACACCTACTAACCAGTATAAGAAACACTAATTTGGCTAAGAGTGTGTGTACTACACTTTAATATGATCTAATGTGGCCTAGACAACTGTAAAGTGGAGTGTTTGGTGAACTTTATTTCCTTTTTTTTGGGGGGAAAGGAAAGGATGTGACCAAAGTTTGAAAGCTATAGTATCACAAACTTTTTGGAGCGATTACAATGCAGGAAGCTAACCTACAATGCAATTGATGAGGCTCCAAAAAATAGGGTGATACTAGCCTGGCTGGCCCTGAAGGGCACAAGCCAGCAAAAAGGCTCCTCTATCTAATCCTATATAGTGTTTGCAACCAACCAATGACAATGGATGCAGTTGGAAGCACACTAATATAGGAGCAAAAATCTGGCTAAATTAGCTGCAAAAAAAGGACTGTATGAGGCAGTGACGCACGCTGAGCGGACTACAGCTAGCGGTGGCTGTAGAACACACTGCAACGTGAGCTGCACTCACACACAGAGAGACCTATCAGACAGCCAAAAACAGTGCAGAGAAATGGGCTATAGCACTGAAAGGCTGCTGAAAGGCTCCGCTGTCCACTCCTTTAGTGTTTGCAACCAACGTATATGGATACGTATGGAAGCACACTATACAGGAGAAAAAAAAAGCAGCAATAAAAGAAAAATGTGTATGAGGCAGAGACACATGCTGGCCGGCCTACAAGCAGACGTGCCTGCAGGACACACTACACAGCGTGGGTCTGCACTCACACAGCCCTTGCAGACAGCTGTGAAAACAGCGCTGCTAGGGAAAAGCAAGCTACAGTGGTGGTTTATGTAGCCTGGGTTAATCACTATATGTTTTGTGGAATCGCTATTTCTAACTGTCCCTCACAGTCTTCAACAGCAGCCTGTCCCTAACTGAATTCACAGCAGAGTGACCAGAAATGGCGGCTGCAGCGCTTTTTATAGTGCATCATGACATCATTTCAGCAGCCAATCACAGCCATGCCAGTAGTTAACATGCCTACATGCCTAACAGGATATGCCCACACTTCTGAGGATCCCCATTGGCTGAATCAAATCGAGCGGGCTCCTAGCATTATGGGAACTTCCGATTCCGGTATTCGATATGAAAAAAGTATCGGAACTAAGTATCGGAATTCCGATACAGCTAATATCGGCCGATACCCGATACTTGCGGTATCGGAATGCTCAACACTACCTATGAGGAACAAAAAACACTTTTGTCTGCAAAAAAACTACAATGTGAAAGCACAGATAGCTATATAGATCTGAATTCAACCTTTCATACAAAAAATCCTCAATTTTATCCCCTGAGGTCACGACCACCAGTCCTGGATTCTTTCCAGGAGCTGGTGGAAAGTGAACTTATAGAGCTGGATAAAGAAATTAGAAACAACCCTATAAATAGAAATAATTTATCTACAAAAGAAAGAATGGCTTTAAAGGATTTAATAAGCAATAAAGATCTGTTAGTACGTGAGGCTGACAAAGGGGGAGGAGTAGTTATTCTTAATGCAAGATTGTATGAAAAGTTGAAGTTATTAGACCTTGAGCATTCTCATGCCTATCAAGAAATATTCTATGATCCTACTATTGAATTTAATGGGGAGCTTAAAGCATTGCTAGAGGAGGGCTTATTCAATGGGGCTCTAACACAGAGGTTATTTGACTATTTACATGTCACCTGTCCAATTGTTCCTATTTACCATTCCCTCCCTTAGGTCCATAAGGATATATTTCCACCTCCACTACGCCCTATAGTGGCAGGTATTGGATCTTTGGGAGAGAGATTAGGAGAATGGGTGGATCATTACTTACAGCCTCTGGTGAAAGAAATCCCTAGTTACATCAGAGATACCAAAGCTTTAGTTACCATGATGGAAAATTTTGTATGGGAGGATCAATACTCCTGGATTACAAGTGATGTGGTTTCATTATATCCATCGATCCCTCATGGGGTGGCTATAGATTCCTTAATTTATCACTTAGAAACATTTAGTAATTATGCTATAGAAATCAAAGATTTTTTGGTAATGGCAGTAAGGTTTTTACTTAGTCACAATTATTTTTCTTTTAACAGCAGATTTTTTCTGCAGAAGACTGGAGTCAGCATGGGGGCCAAGTTCTCCCCGTCTCTGGCAAATCTAGTTATGGCCAGATGGGAGGAATTGGTCCTATATGCTGACTCCAACCTTTTCCTAAAAGCCTGGTGTGGACAAGGCGTTATATAGATGACTTAGTCATTATATGGAAAGGAACACAGGAGGAAGCCTCCAGTTTTATAAACAGCATTAATGTGAATGATTTCAATTTAGCCTTTACACATTTTTGGAATAAAAATTCAGTGAATTTTCTAGATGTCACATTAACAGCAGGTCTAGATGAAGATGACAACAAAAAAATCTTTATTAGCCCCTACCGCAAAAGCACTGCCAAAAATACATTACTGGCAGCTGATTCTTGCCATCCTCAACATGTGATAAAAAATATCCCCATAGGAGAGCTTATAAGGTATAAACGAAATTCAACTGATCCAAAAACATATAAAAATGCACAGGAATTAGTTAATATGAGACTAAAAAATAGAGGATATCCAAATTGGATGTTACAGAGAGCAACCAAAATAGTCGAGGATATTGATAGAAAGGATTTAATAATAAACAAAAAAACAACAAAAAAAAATCACAATCTCCAAATAATAATAAAAAATTTTTTTTCTCTACTCCATATAGTCTTCAGTACAACAACATAGTTTCTATTATAAAGAAATATATTCCTGTGTTAAACCAGGATCCAAAACTAAAACAAATTATTGCAGAAAACCAAATCACTTATGTAGCAAAAAAAGCACCTACTTTGCAGGATAAACTATCGCCCAGTCTGTATTTGAATTCCTCGCTGGAAACCAGTGACACCTGGCTGAATCTAAAGGGGTTTTTTAAATGTGGAAATAAGAGATGTACTTGTTGTCAATATGCACATAAAATCAACAAATTTTCCTCATTCCATAGCAACAAAGAATATTCTATTAACAGTTTTTTGAACTGTAATTCCACCTATGTAGTATATTTGATTGACTGTACATTATGTTGTAAACAGTATATAGGTTGTACAACGGGAAAACTGAGGAAAAGAATTAGAAGACACATCTCTGATGCTATTAACCCCTCCAGCTTCAATCCATCAGCGGTCTCCAGACATTTTTCACAACATCATTCTGGCAATTTTGATAGCTTCAGGTTTAAAGCAATAGAGTTAGTTACACGGTCTACCAGAGGGGGCGATAGAAAACGTAAACTACTTAACAGAGAATCCGCTTGGATTTTTACCTTGGAAACTAGGATGCCAATAGGCTTAAATAATAGACAAGATTTAATTAGAATTTATTAAAAATCCTAAAATTATGATTCTTATGCTAACAACTATAACCTGCTCTGTCTGAAGTTCATAAATATATATTTTTTTGAGTAAAAATTATATTATGGAAGTATTGTGGAGGATAATATGAAAAAAATCTCTGTATATATATTCTGTTATATCATGTATTGTAAAATATTTGTAAAATGTTTGGAAAAATTACTGCTAGCGTATTAGCTTCAGTTAGGGTTAACACTTGTTTTTAAATAGTTAATCTTATAGGTGGATGCTCACAAGTGTGATCTATTAACACTTAATCAACTATAGCACCATCTATCTTAGGATCTTTTCCTTTTTATATCCCAGAAAAATAGCAATGTGTATTATGGCAATGGTAAAGGTTTAGGCTACTTTCACACATCAGTTTTTTGCCGTCAGGCAGGATCCGGCTATTTTTAGAAAAAACGGATCCATTGCATTTTGCCGGATCCGGTTTTACAAAAAAAAGCCGGATTGCGCCTGAAGGCAAAAAACTGATGTGTGAAAGAGGCCTTAGCCGAAACGCGTCTTGCCGTGTGCTTTACAGCAGTAATTTTTCCCATCTCTGCCTATATTTATAATATGCTGCTATGGATAAATATTTTTAATCTACGTTTGAAATAAGGAAAAAGATTTTTTACGTACTTCAAACTTGGCTCGCTGGATTCATCTCCTTTTCGCATCTATTGTTGGCAAGAGCTCCTGTCTTTTATCCGCTGCTGAGAGCCCATACAGTATAGCAGCTTATGGTTTGAACCAACTGGGTAAGCTGGCATTTTTTCTTTTTTATATGGTATAATTCACCCCCCATAGTCCTCCATATAGTATAATGCTATCCATAGTCTGCTGATGCACCTTCCTTAATGATTTCTTTCAACTGTAATGGCATTCAGGATGACAATACAGTTGAACTTGAGACGACGGGTGGGGGCCGTGGCCGACACTGGCTACTGCCCTCCGGCTCACGGACCCATAGCAGTAGCGTCGCTTGCCACTGCTTCACAAGTATTAATTAAAGATGGCTGCAATATCTGAGCAGAGGGGCATATATGGGTCTGATGGGAAGTGTAAATTTGTAGAAGACTGGTGAGAGCTTGTTCACTCCCCAAATCTCAACCCATATTTATATTGATTCTCGTAATTTGTATTCGGAAAGCAATGGAGCAATGATGATATTTACCAACTGGGTAAATAGTTACTGTATATTGTTTAACATTCAAAAAAAACACAGATTTTTTTTAGTAATTTGTAATTTTAATGGACTTAAAGAGGCACAAAACAAAAACAAAACACCTCTACTCTATAAGAAGTTGTGATATGTACAACTATCAGAAGATTACATTCATGTGTACAGCAGTGTGGATGCCTGTGGGACAGTCCTATGGCATATGGACAGGGCTCAGTTTTACACAAGAGTAATTACAGTAATTAAGCCCCCCTCCCCCAACTGTGGGTCTGATGACACAAACTGACATCACCATAGATATCTATGTCATTTTGTGTCATTTCACCCATGGTTCACCTGGACTTGCAACCGTAACATGGGCTTTTTTGCACTAATGTAAAATTGTCCTAAGAGACATTATAAAAATAACTTATAATTAGAAGTATAAAACACATTCAGTGCAGTTCAATCAGCCTTGTAGAACTATTATTTGTGACTACATTGTATTGCTACAGTAATAGTGTACAGTTCATTTGGTGAATAATATACATAATTAATTCAGCACCAAAAAAAACACATAAATTCACAAGACGTCTTTAAAGGGAACCTGTCATGTTGTACATGAGGTGCAATCTGTGGATATAGAGGAGGAAAAGCTGAGCAGAATGATATATAGGTTTGTTGGAAAAGATCCAGTATAAAATTTGTATTTTAATCATAGAAATCCATGGAGTCCAGTGGGCGGTCCTGCTCAGTGATTGACAGCCATCTCTGCATGCACAGTGATAAGGGAAGACTGTCAATCACTGCGTAGCACCTCTCACTGGACTGTTCTCCTGCAGATCAGACATTTTCAGCATGACAGTTTCCCTCTAGACATAAATTACATCTCCAAAATATTTAAACCTACACGTACTAATGAACATTCATTAGCATTTGACTTTCTAGGGCAGCAGTTTGTGCTTCAGAGCTGTTCTTCCTACTGTACATGGAGACTGGAAGTTTGAATGAAATGTAGCCATTATAGTCGCCAAGTTATCCAGTCACCCATTTACATGCAAGTATGCAGAAAATCCTTCACCCTCCTCCTCTCTCCACACCTCTCAGTTTGGGATTGCCCGTAGCCTTGCCCCTGTGTCTCCTTGGCTTTGCTAAACATGGAGAAGGTAATTTGGCGCTCTATGGGAGGTATGAAAAGTTGCCGAACAAATGTTCTCAGCAATTCTCGGAACTCTCATATAGAAATAAATGAAGAAAGCCGTGCATGATCGGCCACTTCTCTGACAGCAAAGCAGCAACATAGTTATAGATTTTTATTCTTAAAGGGATTATTTCAGACGTTAACATTGATGGCCTATCCTTATAATAGGTCATCAATGTCTGGTTGAGGGAGATGGGACACCCGGCACCCCCACCGATCAACTGTTGCTCATGTTGGTGGCGGCTGGAACTGCTCAGTAGCGAGACTGCACAGCACAGCCCCGCTGATGGAATCGTGGCTCTTGATTTGAATAAGGGGCGGGTGTGCAGTACCTGGCCGCGGCCACTATGCAGTCCGCGAAGTTGTGCTGTGCAGTTCTGGCTGACACTGGGAACAGCTGATCGATGAGGTGTCTCGGTGTCACATGTCCACCAATCAGACATAGATGATATATCCTAAGGATAGATGATCAATGTTAAAGTCCAAGGCAACCCCTTTAACTGAGTCCCTCCTCCAACTGGTCCTACTCCACTGCATCAGGAACAGTTTTTCTTTTTCTTAGGTGTCTCACTATTCCAAACTTAGGCCCCCCCAGAGATGCAAATATTTCTTTCAACCAATGGGCTGTATACCATGTAGCCTCTCTGTGGTTTGATTGGTTGGCATCAGAAGAGAAAAAGCAAATGCCTACAGAGACATTTCTGTGGTATACACCCACTTGGTTGATGACAAAAATGTGCGCAATTATTACCATGGGTATAACCTTGGAATGGAGGGGCACAAAAGACAAAGAAAAACAGTTCCAGAATCAGTTGAGAAGAGGCAATTGGAGGGGATGCTCCAATTAAATAGTGAAAGGTTCTCTTTAATTCCCAGTGGTGGGGCCTGTAGCCATCATACATTTATGATTTATCCTTTTGATATGTCAGATGGAAAAACCCCTTTTACATTTATATTCATATTAAAAGATGGCATAACTATAAGGAAAACAGCTATAAATATGGTATAATATGGAAGGCTTAAAATTAAATATGGTACAACCTAAGGGACATCTGTTCACAGAATTAAAAAAAAATCTATTATCTGATTTCAATTTAAGTGAGTAAAATATTTCATAGTGTTGGTCATCCTCCTTTGATAACTTTCAGCTGAACCCTCATCCTTTGAGCCAACTATTCCTGATGACCCACCGTCCACGTGAACTCTTGTGTTGGCTTATCTTCCTTGAGAAAAAAAAATGGGGCATGCTGACATCCAACATGCCCAATACTTCTTTCTTATGACTTTTGAAGTCAAGCAAAGTTGTGTCACTACCATATACATAAATGGCTGGAGTGTATGTCCAAAATTAGCAGGTTCAGTCGACATTCATCTAATATGTATGGCAGCCTTAAGATCAGAAACCCTGAGACTTGGAAGTCGTCATCACATTAAAATGAAGGTAAAAAAATATAAAATCCATGACGTCATAAACGGCACTGATGGTGAATTGGCACATTTAAGGAAATGTTTAATTGAATCCTTCAGTTTCAAGAGTAGCCTCCCTCGCTTTATTCCACGTTATTTTTCTGTAAAAGTAAAACAAAAGCACCGTAACGTTGTTGTATGGATGAACATTATATAGTTTACCTTGGAACACTAATGTACAGTTTCTATATGGATACTATATATATATATATATATAATGCTGAGTAACTTTGTGTTTTTGTTTTTTTCCAAGAGCTGTACATTTTTAAAATTTTTCCCTTGAAATAGTGATATGCTTGGTTTCATGAGATGAGTGGTAGTTTTGAATATCACCATTCATTTTACCCTATACTGCATTGAGAAACCCAAAGAAAAATTCCAAGTGCATTGAATGTTGAAAAAAAACACAATTCCGCCATCGTTTTTTGGGGAGTTTGCTTTCACAGCATTCCTTGTAAAAATGACCTGATTCTCCAGTTCAGCACAATCACAAAAATACCAAATTTGTATAGTTTTTTTTATTTTTTAGTTTAGAGGTTAACAAAAGTTCATATCTTTGTAAAGAGCTATAACTTAATGAAGGCTTGTTTTTTTGTTTTATAAACCGAGTTGTTGTTTTTATTGGCACCACTTTGGGGTACATAGGTTGCCTTGTAAATAATTTGATATTTACATAGATTGGACCAATAAAAACACAGCAATATTTATTCCTTTAGCTTTTTTATTTTTAAATTTGGAAAAAGGGGTGATTTGAATTTTAAAGTACCGTATTTACAACCCCTGGCAAAAATTATGGAATCACCAGCCTTGGAGGATCACAGACATGGCACAAAACTAAAGTCAATTCAAATGACAACTTTCTGGCTTTAAGAAACACTAAAATAAATCAAGAACAAAAAATGTGGTAGTCAGTAATGGTTACTTTTTTAAACCAAGCATAGGGGAAAAATTATGGAATCACTCAATTCTGAGGGAAAAAATTATGGAATCACCCTGTAAATTTTCATTCCCAAAACTAACACCTGCATCAAATTAGATCTGCTCGTTAGTCTGCATCTGAAAAGGACTGAGCACACCTTGGAGAGCTGTTGCACCAAGTGGACTGACATGAATCATGGCTCCAACAGGAGAGATGTCAATTGAAACAAAGGAGAGGATTATCAAACTCTTAAAAGAGGGTAAATCATCACACAATGTTGCAAAAGATGTTCGTTGTTCACAGTCAACTGTGTCTAAAATCTGGACCAAATACAAACAACATGGGAAGGTTGTTAAAGGCAAACATACTGGTAGACCAAGGAAGACATCAAAGCGTCAAGACCGGAAACAGAAAATGCACAACAAAACAAATGAGGAACGAATGGGAGGAAACTGGAGTCAACGTCTGTGACCGAACTGTAAGAGACCACCTAAACGGGATTTACATACAGAAAAGCTAAACAAAAGCCATCATTAACACCTAAACAGAAAAAAAAACAAGGTTACAATGGGCTAAGGAAAAGCAATCGTGGACTGTGGATGACTGGATGAAAGTCATATTGAGTGATGAATCGTGAATCTGCATTGGGCAAGGTGATGATGCTGGGACTTTTGTTTGGTGCAGTTCCAATGAGATTTATAAAGATGACTGTCTGAAGAGAACATGCAAATTTCCACAGTCATTGATGATATGGGGCTGCATGTCAGGTAATGGCACTGGGGAGATGGCTGTCATTACATCTTCAATAAATGTACAAGTTTATGTTGATATATTGGACACTTTTCTTATCCCATCAATTGAAAGGATGTTCGGGGATGCTGAAATCATTTTTCAACATGATAATGCATCCTGCTATAGAGCAAAAACTGTGCAAACATTCCTTGAAAAAAGACACATAAGGTCAAAGTCTTGGCCTGCAAATAGTTCGGATCGCAATCCAATTGAAAATCTTTGGTGGAAGTTGAAGAAAATGGTCCATGACAAGGTTCCAACCTGCAAATCTGACCTGGCAACAGCAATCAGAGAAAACTGGAGCCAGATTGATGAAGAGTGCTGTGTGACACTCATTAAGTCCATGCCTCAGAGACTGCAAGCTGTTATAAAAACCAGAGGTCGTGCAACAAAATACTAGTGATGTATTGGAGTTTTTTTTGTTTGTTTGTTTTTCATGATTCCATAATTTTTTCCTCAGAATTGAGTGATTCCATTATTCTTCCCCTCTGCTTGGTTTAAAAAAGTAACCATTACTGACTACCACATTTTTTGTTCTTGATTTCTTTTAGTGTTTCTTAAATTCAGAAAGTTGCCATTTGAAATGACTTTAGTTTCGTGCCATGTCTGTGAACTGCATTTTTTTCTACAAAATTAAACAACTGGATGAACATCCTCCAAGGCCGGTGATTCCATAATTTTTTACCAGAGGTTGTATATATATTTTATTACTTTTTATTTTATTAATTTTTTTTCTTACTTTCTTTTTTAGTTTCCTTAGGGGACCTGAACCTGAGATCGCTTTACCTATTTATTGCAATATCATAGTATTTAGAGTCTAATTATGGAGTTTACTTCACTTTATTAGACATTTTATTTTATAGGGAGACCATGCAGTTTTTTGACAGCATGATTTATTGAAAAAATATCCTGTGAACATTATATTAATATCATAGTATTGCAGCAAATAGGAAATGTATGCAGCGTCCAACCCGCAGTGTTTACTGACCGGGTTTTTTTGCAATCCAGAGAGTCCATTGAACAGTCTTCTGTTTGAAACTAGAAATATTAAACTGTACGATTTTTTTTTATTGATAGTTTATAAAGGTATGTTAATATAGTTAAAGGGGTTTTCCAGTTTCAGAAAAGTCTACCCAATGGCTCTAAAATACCAAAACTAACAAAGAAAGCCATCACTCCCCCATCCTCGGCACCAGAGCCTACTTCCCACCGTTGTTTGAATCTCGGTGTTTTGGCTGTAGGGGTGATGTCACTTCAACAGCGCGCATCACTGCTGCGGGTAATCACTGAGCAGATCAGCGGCTCATGCCGTCTATCTCAGCACAGTCGCTGAGCTCAGTGTTTGGCTTCAACGGTGTCGTTGACTTGATGTCACCGCTGAAGCCAAAACAAGGAGACCTGAGCAGTAGAGGGGAGAATGAGGGCAGAAGTAGTTTTGAGTGTTTGGGGTTCACTTTCCTTAAAGTAGAAAACTCCCATTATTTCTCATGTTGATACCTTATGCAAATTCAACATATTTTTCGTCCCTACAAATTTGCTATTGGCGCTGACTTCATTTTCTTTTCTTTTTTTTATTGATAAACTTCTTATTGTCTACTAAATCATCAAACTACCTTCACTGGTTTAATCATAATTCTTCCGGACTTTTATTTATTTATTTTTTAACTTACCTCCCTCAATGGAGTAGACACAGAATTTCTTACATTCATCTTCAGCATCGAAACGATTGCCATTGCCACTGCAGCCACCGTACCAGAACTGGGCACAAGAATTGGCTTGTTTATCGTAATACCATTTTATAATATAAGTCCGACATGGACCCTGATCTAATGGCAGCTTGCATCGTGCATCCTGGATGTAGTCTGAAAAGCAATAAAAGTGATTAAATGATATACGGTAAATATTTACTGTTTGACTATTATTACCCCAATTATTACCATTGCTTTCATTGGGGGCAAGGGTCTAGGCGCCTCCATGTGACAGATGAAACTGAATACTGGTGCCACGGTGGATAAACATACGGTAAGTAAAGCTCACCTATTTTTGGTATTATTGGTTCAACCTTCTCTGATGAACCTGGCGATAATATGACAGTCCTTGATGAAGACGATGATATTGAAGTCGAAGCACCACCGTTCTCAGATGATGACGAAACTATAACTAGGGCAGGTGAATATAGAAAACAGAAATTAATGTCTTAGTCACCTTTTTCTACCTACCAGTGTTGTTTTATTAATTTTTTCCGTTTTTCACTTCATTATATACCGGAACTTTAAATTGTCAACATAATATATAAAGTTATTATCCTTCACTTTAAACTCAATGTGAAAACTTATCAGAAATTAAATTAATAGAATTGAAAGGGAAAATCAAAGCCTTAACTACCTCTATTAGAAGAGGAAGGCTGTTCTATTTCCTCATCCTCATCATCATAATCTTCCTCTTCTTCTTCCTCTACATTTGGAATCGAGATAATTTCTTTTTGCTACAAAACAAAAAAAAAGTTGAAGGATAAAAAAAGGTCATTTTTGGAAGAATCTGTAATGAGCTATGGTTCTGTTTTATATTTGTCATTACTGTTTATCATAATTGATCATATACTTGCTTTTTTTTTTAATTAAATTTTCAAAATGTTACAGGAAAGGAAGGGTTAATTAAGGAAAGAAAAGTAAAAAGTAGAGAACTCTGCTCTACAGTGTTGATTCACACATAAAGAAAAATACAGGTAAAGAAAATTAACATCATTTCACTCTTATACATTAGGTATTAAGGCAGTAATACGTTTCAGCATTATCCTTCTAATAGATCATATACTTGCTTTTAAAGCCTTCAGCAAGGTTTCACTATAAGTTATAGATACATTTGCTAGGAAACTATTAGTTTTATGCTTTTTGAAGTCAGGGGTGATAGGAAAAGGTTAAAGAAAGGAAGGTCATCAAGATGGTATACCAAGATAGAATGAGAATATGTACAGTAAATGGAATTACGTTACCTATGTCAGTGATAAAAAGTCATGGCCAACTTTAATTGTCATTTTTGTTGTTTTTTGCTTCTGAAAAGCACTAGCTTCTTTAAATAGATTCTGTCAGCACTATTTTGTAATGTAAAGACATGTCTGTAATGGGGCTGCAATACTGATTAAATTGATACTTTTGGAGTATAAATCCACTTTGTGGTTCATCTGTAATCAGCCTTTGAAGTTTTCTGCTAATTCAATTTTAGTGCATAGGGTCTGGACTGTGCACTGGTCTTCTCCTCCCTGTTTGTGATTTCCCAGGCGCCTTCTCCTGCCTTCGGTCTTTGAAAGACTAGTCCTTGCTGAGATATCAAACATAGGATGCAGGTCATTCACAGACCGGAGGCAGATGGAGGGGCTAGGGATAAACAGACATGTAAGAGAAGACCCAGTGCACAGTTTGGCCCCTGTGCACTGAAATCTAATTAGCAGAAAGGTTCAAATGGTAATTAAAGAATAACAGCAAAGTGAATTTCTTTACTAAAAGTGTCAATTTAATCTGTATTAGAGCACTATTACAGCTATGTGTTTGCTTTGCCTAACAAAATTGTGCAGACAGGTTCTCTTTAAAAGACAAAGCCTTACAAGGGTTGTCCAGTCAAAACTGGTAAGTTTGCAGTCACTCTGTGTGACTGCAGACCTATAAATCCCCCAGCACAGGCATTGTGCGCTGTGGAGATTCGCCTGTTTCAGACCCGAGGACTAGAGGGTATGTATGAGTTGTACATGCCCCCGGCCAGTGTGAGCTGCCTTGCTCTCAAAACACTTGTATTGAGCTGAGGCTGCGCCACATCTATTGATGTGACCGGCCAGTGGGCGTGTCCGACTAGAGGGCCTGGCTCCATACAAGTGTAGGGAGAACCAGGCCATGCCCACTGGCCGGGAGTATGTATAACTCATACATACCCTCCAGTCCCGGGCCTGAAACTGGCGAATCCCCACATTCACAGTGGGGGGCAGCTTCATAAGTCTGCAGTCACACAGAGTGACTGCAGACTTGTCGGTTTTGACCAGACAACCCCTTTAACTCCCACCAAATATGACACTATTTGTCAGATTTTTTCTTTTAATCAACATGGTTTTAACAGGTTTTGTGCACACTTTGAATTCACCATTTGTAATATCCCATCAGTGAGAGTGTGCGTACAACCCCTCCCCAAGGCATAATACTTCTAATCAGCTCTTTATGAGCACATAACATTTATACATCATGATTTAACAATTTTTATACCGGAATTTGTGGCTCTCGAGAAACCACAAAAGTCTCCTCATTTCTTCGTCTTTCTTCTTCTTGACGAATTCTTTCTTGTCTAAGTCTTTCTTCTTCTTGACGAATTTTCACTTGTCTAAGTCTTTCTTCCTCTTGCCGAGTTCTTTCTTGTTGTAGGAGTCGTTCTTCTCGAATCCTTTCTTCTTCTAACCTAATTCTTTCTTCTAATCTACGTTTCTCTTCCAACCTAAGACTTTCTTCTGTGCTTACTTTGTTATTGCTGCCTTGAAATGTAGTAAAGGTAGAACTGGAAGACCCTTTCTGTGCATACATCGTGCTGATTTTGTTTCCAACTCGATTGTAGATAAGAGCACCATTTTCATCTTCACAGAACTGATTAACCAATTTAGACTCCAAAGCTGAAAAATATTATGTAAGATGTTATTAATACTGCTAATAATGTTAGCAACACTAAAAACATAAGCAGTGCAATTTTTGTTTTACAAAGTTACCTGATTTTTCTTTTACATCTTACCTGGTAAAGTGTTGAAATCATCGATTAAGTACATGTGCTCAGTATCAGGCTCAGAAGCTATGAGATTTAATTCCCTTATGAATTCTTGTTGAGTTGGGTCTGAAGAATTCACAATTCCAATGGCGTACATTTGTATGTTGGTTGCTTGAGCCTCACGAACAGCAATGTCTAGTTTCACAGCTTCTCGCTTGTCTGTCTGACCATCTGTGAGGACAATAGCTACTTTTCTGACCCCATTCCTTGCTCCATAAAAACCTTCTTGGGTAGCTTTTCGTATGGCAGTTCCGGTGTAGGTACCCTCTCCCATGTACATCATCTTTCTAATGGCTTGCTTTACATCTTGCTGAGTGGTGAACCTGTTCAGGCCAAATTCTAGCCGTACTTCTAAACTGTAGAGAACAAGTCCTATACGAGTGGCATTTCGTCCTACTGTCACACGGTCAACAAGAGCCGTCACAAAGTCTTTAATAATTTCAAAGTTTTCTGGTCCAACACTCTCAGAGCTGTCGATAACGAAGACAAGTTCCATAGGTATCTCCTTACATTTAACACCGCAACCTACCGGGCACAAATATTAAGAGTTTAGCAGAAGTCTCCTAACTAAATTTCAGTCTTTTGGGTGTTCTGTTAATTACCAAATTACCAAATTTGGTATCCAGACCTATTGCAGATGTGCTGAATCTTGATTGTTAAGGTTGATTCAACGGTAGGGTTTGTGCACACTTAGTATTTTGAGGAGCCTTTTGGGAAATAAACGCCTTAAAAATCACTCAAAAAATTCTTGAAAGTCTCTTCCTATACATTTCTAGTGTAAAATGACTTGCCGTTCATACATTCAGTGTTTTGATCATTTTTATTTAACTTCAGCTTTTCCAGAATGCCAAACATTTATGGTAAATGAAATGACCTGTAAATTCTTCAGACGTTTTTCCCTATGAATCTGTCCCATGCATTACATGAGATGTCAATAGGAAGGGAATCTGGGTGTCTTTTTGAGTGTTTTGAAAGCGTTTTTGCTGCGTTTTTGCTTTGTAAAACTCTAAACTTTCAATCATTGTTTAATGAATTTCATAAATATTAGATAGTCGCCCACAAAACATGCAAAACAAAAAAACCTTGCAAGTTTACAAAATGTTTGCAGAAAATGGGGAAAAACTTTAAAAAAAATGTTTCAGGAAATGTAAAACAAAATGCTCACAAAAAATTGCTTGAGGACTAAGAACGCCAAAGAAAAGCCACACAGATTCCTATGGAAAACTCATCATTTTTGAAGGTCTCAAACAAACTCAGTGTGCACATAGCCCTAAGTTCTCTTATAACTTACCGCAAATCTCTTTAATCATCTTAATAATATCTTCTCTCTGTGAGATAGAAAACAATACATTTATTGATGTGAAAGCTGGATTTGTTTGCATATCTATTTTACTATTTGCTTTGTTACAATGAAAAATGAATGCAGCTATCTTACTGTTAATCCAGGGTCTCCTTTAGTTCCAGTTCTTCCCTGTGATAACATGAAAAAGAGTTATTTTTGGTTCACAATTCCACTTTCTTTCACTCATATTTCTGGGATAAGATACCAACCTCGACACTTATTATATAGGTGAAGCATGGAGTCTGTAGTTCAAGCTTTCGGGGGAGATTTTTATATGAAATGAAGTTCACTGCTACTGCTCAATGTGCAAAATTAACTTTTTTGAGGAGGTATGTTTTTTTTTATATGTGCATGTAGTGTAGAGTGAGTATGCTATTATACTCACCAATCTTTTCTTTCTCCAGGATCCAGCGCTGTTCTTCTCCTCTTCTCAGTGACGTCACCACATGTCAGACTCTCTGAATGACTCTGCGTGAGCCCGAAGTCTCTTTTACGCTGAAATCCTATGGAATTTTGTTCTGATGCTCCATAGACTTACATTATAAAAGCCAATTCTGGATCATGCAGTGCGCAGCATCACCGGAGAGTCGGAAGAGCGGTGACGTCACTGAGAAGAGGAGAAGAACGGCGCTGGATCTCACACTACATGAAAATATAAATAGGTTTAAAGGAAAAAACTTAATGGGCAGAGATGACATTTAGGGATTTAAGAAAGTGGAGAACTTTTAGGACTATTGATAATGGATAGGGGAAACTAGAGCATTTAATGTTGAAAATAAGGCAGTTTGAGCATTGTGTGTGTGCCTACTGATTATTTTATAAAAGTGTCAATAGTTTAATACAGGAAAAATATAACTTTATACCATATTAGCCAACAGATAGAAAAATAGTAATATTTGAGAGTCCTCAATGGTTGATACTTTCTAGTGGCTAACTGAAAAGATGGTAAAAAGCTGCAAGCTTTCGAGACTACTCAGGTCTCTTCATCAGGCTCAGTAACTTTTGGCACGCATTGGAACATTTCTCACCAGTTTCCGGGCCATCGTCCTTTGTATCCCTCTGATGTTACATTTCGGTATGCCTGATCCCTTGGTCTCTCAGAGAGATGAACGAGCCAGAGATATCTGGCAACAATTTATCCCCATCCCCTAACAAAATATAGATGCATGCTCCACTCAGGGAGTGAAGTATTCTTATGTATTCACCGGATGCCTTACCGTATCTCCAGGGTTTCCAGGTTCTCCGCTGTCACCTTTATCTCCTTTTCTTCCTCTTTCACCAATAGATCCACGGTCACCCTAAAATATGAAATTGAAATTAGAAAAGGCTTTCAGCTGGAGTTTTTTCAATTTTTTTATGTAAAGTTCACTTTTTTTGGCCAACAAATAGTAATACAAAAACTTTTTTGTATTGAGGATGAAGTTTGAGTTCCTTAATTTCAAGTTTACGCCCCCTGATGAAGAAAGGACAAAAAACACTTTGGGACAATGAGGTAATAAACTAATCAGCAGTATTACAAGTAAGCGTTTCATTTATCAGAACAGTAGCCCTATAGGTACAGCATACTTGCACAATTGCTTGCATGCTTCAACCTGGTCACCAGTTGCATTGATTTATGGTATGTTGACCTGGTCTGTATATACGTATTGTTTAAGTAATCTGTATTACATGTTGTTACTTTACATTTACATTTATACTAGACATTAATGATAACACTATGCCTTGTGTATCCAGCTGATGTAAAGATATACTATGTATCCCTGCATTTAAATTGAAGCAATGGAATTAAACTGAAAAGGAGAAGATACAGATTAGATATTAGAAAAAAAAACTTTTTGACCTTGAGGGTGATCAATGGATGGAACAGGCTGCCATGAGATGTGGTGAGTTCTCCTTCAATGGAAGTCTTCAGAGGCTGGACAGACATCTGTCTGAGATGGTTTAGTGACTCCTGCATTGAGCAGGGGATTGGACACAATGACCCTGAAGGTCCCTTCCAACTCTAACTTTCTATGATTCTACTTGGATTTATTTTTACTCTGTTTAATTTTCTCTAACTAATAAAGGTTAATTTTGATTTAATATACTTTTGGCATTTTGTTTTTTTTCTCATGCGGTAATGTTGAATATTGAGAATTTATGACCTTGAAATTATTTGACTCCATATGGGATTTTTCTAGTGCTTAATTTCAAGTTGTAAAGAACAAAAAATCACAAAAGCGCTTACCGGCAAAAAAGGAGAACTGCGTCCTCAGCTGCTGAGGTCAAATGGGGGTCGGTGTCAGCCAAAACTACATAAAATAGCGAAAATAAACAAAATGACCTGCGTTATAGGACTAAAGAAAATAAACAATGATAAAAACCAAATGGAAAAACAACCCACTCTAAAATATGCATGGATAAACTAAGTATGCATGGATATATATACTGTACATACCATAACTTTATATATATACTTATTTTATCCATGCATATGTTAGAGTGGGTTGTTTCTCTATTTGGTTTTTATCATTGTTTATTTTCTTTAGTCCTATAGTGCTGGTCATTTTGTTTATTTTCGCTAATTTCAAGTTGTGTTTTTCAGATTGATGTCGTAACCATATAATAAGCCATCAGTGTGTAATAGCTGAAGGTCTGCTGGATCATATGATGTGGCCCATTAAGTGTTATGATCTTTATGTGCTTCTTTAGCTGACACTGAGCTGATCACACATTTAAAGGGGACCAATCACCTCTGGGAAAACTTCATGAAGTAAAAGGAGAACAAACTATAAAACCTTCTGAAATATATACAGTAAGTAGAAAAAGCAAGCAAACAAACAAA
The DNA here is from genome assembly GCF_039654945.1 of Dendrobates tinctorius. Taxonomy (NCBI): domain Eukaryota; kingdom Metazoa; phylum Chordata; class Amphibia; order Anura; family Dendrobatidae; genus Dendrobates; species Dendrobates tinctorius. The sequence goes on along the minus strand of NW_027361810.1, from coordinate 41,346,620 downwards.
AAAAGTCTTCTCTAATTTGGCATTTAAAGTTTTAAGAAATACCGTCTCGAGTCAGCTGAAAGTGGGATCTCCTCTGCCTCACTATTTGTACAGCTGAGTGAGACTTCCTGCTTCCAACCTTGAGATACCATTGATGTGAGCAGAAAGTGCAGTATGAAAACTCTGGAGAGATGTGTGGCTGTCTTCATACTGGGTGTAGTTATATATGTTCTATTGTAAAATGGATACCTGTATATTATTGAGCAGCAGATGGAGGCTACAAGCAGCCATAAAAGTAAGTACTATAAGTCTTTTAAGTATTGCAGCTGCTGAGTATGTATTGAAAGAATAATCATTTAGAAACAGCTATGTCCTCCTCTAGTAGATTTGCCCTTTAGGAGAAAATATGTTGCCTTATAGATTAACCATTTAGAAGCAGTTATGTCCTCCTCTAGTAGATTACCCTGAGGGATGAGCGAGTATACTTCTTAGGATTTGGTACTCGGCGAGTAATGCGGTATTCGTGGTACTCGAATCCTGGCGAGTAAATTTCACTACTCGCCTCGCAATATTCGGCACAGCCCGCACAGTTCCTGCACAGCCTACCACAGTCCCGCACAGCCCGGCACAGTCCCCGCACAGCCCGGCACAGTCCCCGCACAGTCCCCCCACAGCCCAGCACAGTCCCGTACAGCCCGCCACAGTCCCACACAGCCCGGCGCAGTCCCTACACAGCCCAGCACAGTCCCGCACAGCCTGGCACAGTCCCCGCATAGCCCAGCAAGTCCCGCAAAGCCCGGTACAGTCCCGCACAGCCCGGCACAGACCCTGCACAGTCCCCGCACAGCCTGGCACAGCCCAGTACAGTCCTGCACAGCCCGGCACGGTCCCCGCACAGCCCAGCACAGTCCCGCACAGCCCAGCACAGTCCTGCACAGGCCAGCACAGCCCCGCACACACACAGCCCAATACTCGCATTTCCCATAGACTTACATTGGACTCGCTACTCGTTACGAGTACCCGAGTATTAGGAGCTACTCGTAATGAGTACAGCGAGTCCAAGTATTTCATTACTCGCTCATCCCTAATTACCCATTTAGAAGCATCTATGTCCTCCTCTAGCAGAGTAACCATTTAGAAACAGTTTAACCCTCATCTGTTTTCTGGGCTGTGTAATATGACACTCCTGGCCCATAAATAGTGGTATTCTGCATTTAGTAAAGTTCAAACTCCTGGCAAGAGGTGAGGAAAATATTTGTCTGATTTGTGTCTAGTAGATTCATTCTTTGGAATGCAATGATGAGTTCACTGTTTTTCAATTATCTTTGGTGAATTATTGAGGAAAATACACAAATAGGTTATCATATTAGATTATTTGGACTAATGACAAAACCGCAAAAGGCAAATTTCTGAGTCCAACACATCATATCCTTCTCCCTCATAGTTGTTCTCTCCCAGAGCAGACAATTTTACCAAATTTACTAATAACAGACTGTATATTTGAAAAATGTCATAGAATTACATCTTTTGTCACTTTTTGTACGATGGTATGTACTATGGGGTATGTAATCTTTACGTATAGAACCCTGTTATTTCAGAAGATGCTTATTTAATTCTGCCATTGCTTCGATGAATTTGAAAATATTCCATCTTACATGTAAATAAAATTTGTCCTAACCTTTGGCCCTAGAAGTCCCTCGCCTGGAAGACCACGTGACCCAGGCAAACCTTGAACTCCTTGTTCTCCCTAAAAAAAAAACAAATATGTCAGACTAAAGATAATGCCTGTATACATTTACTTGGGAAAAAAGGTAGAAAGTTTTTTAGAGTTACGAAGCAAAATCTAAAATATTAATGGTTGATCGGTTTGTGCTTTCGAAGTAACAGACAAAAAGACAACAATGGATCAAGTATATTCCTTACCTTTGGACCCTGTATCCCTTCTCCTGGAGGACCCTGGGCACCTGGTATTCCTGATTTTCCCACATTTCCCTAAAAGAATATTGATATTAATTAATTATTAAGAATACCATAAAAAAATCCAGTAATTTGCTGAATTTTTGTTCTGACATTATCTTTAAAATTTACAGTTGTGTCCTTCCTTGAAGAAGTTTACCCACTAAATATATTTATTACTAACCACAGGGTAAGGGATATATATGTGATTACTGGGAGTGTGACCACTGGGGCCCCACTATAAGGATGTTCGCTCTAGTTGCAGTGAGCGGGCTCAGGAGCTGAATCGTCTCCCTACACAGCAAATGCCGCCTGTGTTATACAGCCATCACCAAATTGGAGATATGTCTCGGATTATGTGCATTGTTCGTACTCCAAGCCAGTGGCAGGGCTTCATAGGGAATGTCAATTTTACAATAGACTTCAATACTAAAGTATTGCACCATATTGTACCAGTGATCAAGTAATCCCTTCTATATATGCAAATAACAGTTAAACATATCTTTAAACAGTATACAAAAAAATATTAAAATTGCTAATTTCCAAAAAAGTAAAATATATATTTTTTTTACATAAATTGTATCATTGCAACCGTAACTGTTGGAACTAATAACATTTCATAACTATTAACTTTTCATAATATTAATCCCATATGTAGAATTTTCCATCTATCTGAGCCCTCTTGCGGCTCGGCCAGAGTGGTCAATGATGGGAGAAGGGAGCAGAAGTAGATGGAAAACAAGTATGTGGGAATTTGGGCACTTAACTGCCCAAATTTGATTCATATTTGATTAATGAAAGATTTCTGACAAATGCAGCAACATATTTTCACACTAAACATATGATTTTCATTTGGGCTATGTACCCTACAAGGGGATGTGCTTGGTTTGAACATTGATTTTGAGCTGACAGACACCCTTTATCGGTATAACTCTCTGGGGTTTTGATCTTGCATTTTGCACAATTTTCCCAATTTAAGACAAAAGAGAAAATTCTAGAATCTGGGTATTCAATATCCTGTTTCTCTCTGCCACAATCTGCACAAAGAACTCTCTGAAATGTGGTTCATCAGAATGTAACATAAAAGGAATACCTCTTAAATACAGTACATTTTGAAAGGTTTTCTTACCTTAGGTCCTTGCAATCCTTCACCAGGAGGACCAGGTAGACCAATAGGACCTCTGAATCCTGGGTCTCCCTATAAATAGAAACATTAGTAAAGTTATAAAATAACACCATTAAAGGGGTGTTCCCAAAATTCTGGTAAACCTCCTTTTTTCCCCACTTTGGGAAATATTTAATGTTTTTTTTCGTTTGCGGTGGGCGCGTGACTGCAAATATGGGATATGCATTCAAGCGGTCACACAACATCTTAATGCGCATGGCCTCACTCAATGCAAGTGTATTGAGTGAGGTCGGAAATGTGTCATCGGAATGTGGCCAGAAGTATGTAAATCGCAGTCACATGACCGCCTGTTTCTGGCGCCAGCACCAGAGAATCCTGACAGCGTGCATTGTGCAGGTTGGGAGGATTCACAAGTCTGCAGTCACATGGATTGACTGCGGACTTATACCACAAGGCCTGTCAACCCTTTAAAGGAAATCTGTCACCCCTTTTATGAGATATCATATAATGATATTCAACTGTGGACAGACATCTGACTGGGATGATTTAGCGAATCCTGCTTTGAGCAGGGGGTTGGACCAGATGGCCCAGGAGGTCCCTTCCAACTCTACGATTCTATGATTCTAACTGTGTGTCATTTATGGATTCTCTTAGTACTTTTGCTTCCCCCTGACCCCGCACCTTTCATGCATAAATATCTTTTTTATATCGGTTCAGATGTATGTAAATTACCGCGGTCCGGTCCGATGGGTGGGGCTTATTCGCCTTCTTCCACTCCCCTCCTAGGCTTGCTGAACGTAACTTCATCTGTGAATATCACAGATGCCGTTGTTGTCAGGAACACCACACTGCACTTGCTCACTAAGCCAGTGCGCGTGTCCTGAGTACAAAGACTGTGCACAAAGATACCTGCGGAGCGGGCAGCAGTGATGACAATGCATGCTCCAGGACCTGAAGCACGTGACTGTTGGGGGCGTGGCCTAAGCTCCACAGAGCTAGGAGCTGCAGGGAAACTCCTAGAAAGGTAACTACAGGACAATGTTACCAAGGGGCATAGACAGAGACAGAAACCAGATCAAGCCGAGGTCAAAGCACGAGAAAGCAATACAGTACCAAAGGATTAGACAGAATGGATAGTCAGGATGTAGCAATAGATCAGAAAACCAGAACGGGCATTAGACGGTACAATGGGGTAAACTGTAACGGAGTAACGATAGCCAAGCCAGGAGGTCAGAACCAGAAAAGACAATGGAACCAAAATGAGAGACGCAGTACAGAGTGAAGGAACAAGCCGGGTCATACATGGGAAGCAAACAACGCAGAGTACACGCACACCAGGGGTCAGACACACCAGAACAGCAGTATAACTGATAGAGAATGCTAGTTTGGAGTGAGTATAAATACCCCTCCCAGATCCAAAGAGAGGACGGCAAAAGTTAACCCTGTGAGAACAGGACATTAACCATGTCCTAGCCATGACAGTTGTTTTTCAGCGCTTGCGCATTGAAAAGGCAGCCGGCGCTTGCGCAGTATGCTTTGCTCAACTGTGGGCAAAGCATAAAATCGTTACTGCGCATGCGCCGGTGATTTTCAGCGCGGTCTATGTTTGGCTTCCTCAGTTTCCGGGGTACGCAGGGCTTTACTAGGCAGCCGACGTCCAGGAAGTGCGTCCCGCTTGTGAAGACGTCCGGGGCATAGACAGCGCTGAAAAATACCGGCGCATGCGCAGTAACGATTATATGCTTTACCCACAGTTTGGCAACACATACTGCGCAAGCACCGGAGGCCTTTGCAATGCGCAAGCGCTGAAACACTACGTGAACGCAGAAAGAAGAAAGAAGAAATGCGTAGAGTAAGAACGGGAGGGGGGAGCAGGAGAATAAGCCCCGCCCATCGGACCGGACGGCGGCAATTTACATACATCTGAACCGATATAAAAAAGATATTTATGCATGAAAGGTGCGGGGTCAGGGGGAAGCAAAAGTACTAAGAGAATCCTTATGTGACACAGAATTGAATGATATCATTATATGATCTCTCAAAAAAGGGCTGACAGATTCCGTTTAAGATTTATATTAGAACCTCAAGCACCAGGCTCATTATGGTATGTAAGGGTCAAGCAATAATAAACCATAAAACAATGGACAAATATGCACAAAAGAGCCACACATAAATCAGATGACAAAAAAAAGGAGAAAATTGAGTTTTCAAGCTAAAAAAAAAATCATTGGCAATAATCAAAAAAGACAAACAGTCAAAAAACAGATGGGAATAAAAAAACCAGTGCAAGGATTCAAATCCTCTAGGTGGATGGGGAGGGAGATTACAGAATATTACTCATTTAGTCTAGGAAGAAAAATGTGTTACCATAAGGTTTGTAACTCCTCCACACCCCAAAACATCAGGAAATATTTAACTAAGGCATAACAAAGATTGCCAAACCTTACCCATTCCACTGGACAAGCCCCCAAACAAAAGGCAAGATTCCCAATGCGCGTTTCACTTCTTTATTCCATGGCTTTTTCAAGGGGAGATAGTTATGATTCCATAACTACTTGAGAAAGCCATGGAATAAAGAAGAGAAACGTCTTGTGGTAGGTGAGCTGGTCACTGTCATGCATTACTAGCTTTTTTCCCTTGGGTATATGTAAATACTACTTTACTACTACTAATATTCATTATTATACATTTCACTTTATCAGCTAAATAATTCTATTAAACATTTCATGTACATGCATACAGGCACTTATTTTATCTACTACTATAGGATCATACTTTTTTGATCATCTGTGATTGTGCCATCTTTGTAGCCATGTACTTGTGAAACTTCCACTATTAGCTCACCTGCCACATACACACATATGGTGATATGTATGCACATGCATTTTTGTATCATATAGTTTAAGTTGTCCCTATTTGTCTTTTGGTGTTTGCTTTAATTATTTTGCATATACCTGTTTTTAATGAATTCATACAATAAAATGTAGCTTTTTAAATGATTCTTGTGATATATTTCATCCCAGGCACAATCTTTTTCTTTCTTTGGTCATTTGATTTTTATATATACTCTGTATTAATAAAGGATTTTTTTAGCTTGAAAACTCCCACTTTTTGTCCCCTAAGTTTTACGTATATCTTCTTCATGCATGAAGGCCAGACTCTCTATTATGCGCATGTCAATACACAATGTATACTCTATATTTTTTCTTTTGTGTCAGTTCAAATAAGGAACGTTTGTTATTTATATTTCAAGAATATTAATGTAAAAAATAGTGTTAAAAAAAAAAAGATGTTATAGTGCTAGGATATGCCATAACTTCATGGCTGGTAGGGGTCTGAACTGGAATCACCACAGCGTCACCGAACAATTGTTCCCTTCACATCATGGTACCCAGCCTTCTAGCCGTACAGGATATTGCAGCCAATCCTACTCACTTCATCGGAGCACTGTGAGTTCCCCGAAGATGGCCGAGAGCTGTTTCATTTCAGGATCAGAGGACAACCAGAGGTTGCCAACCCATTCTCCTCCCCTGATCCTAAATTGATAGTATTCACTAGCAATTTGTTTTCACTTTGTAAGATTGAAATGCTTTTCATTTTTCCCTAGTTATTGCTCCTCTCCAATCCTGAGTTATGGACCTATCTTCTTTGCATATACTGTAAATATAGTATTTTTAGCCAACTGGGTGTGGTCTGTAGTTCCTCCCCATGGGATCACACCCAGTTGGTTAATAAGAATAGACCTACAGTATATCCAGGAAGGAAAGGCCCAATCTCAGGCATGGAGACACACATGATCAAAAGAAAAATAATGCCAGATTCAGGAAAACCTTACAGGTAAAAAAACATATTTTTTGACAACTGAGAGGTCTTCTATAAATTTCTAGATATGTTTCTTTATCAACGTAACAATAAATGGTTCAGTCTGGTTGTTCGGTTTGGGTTGACTCACAGACGTGTCATGGAGGGTCATGACAATTAAACGGAGGTTTAGAAAGGAGTCAAATAAAAGGATGGAGAATCAATCCATAATGACATCTCCTGCCTCTAATGGCTAATTACCAATATTGCTTAATTACAATATTATGTAGGGTAACATTTAAAGCACAACTTCATCCAGAAATTCATCAGTGCTTATGTTTAGAAGATGCTGACGTTTCTTTATTCCTAGGGTAATTCATATTGTTGGATAACAGTCATCTGCCAGGAAATGGACAACTGTTTTTGGAATCCAACCAACTACATCACATCACTTTTACAGTATATCTAAATCTGATACTACCTTTGGTCCTGGAAGTCCAAAACCTTCTGCGCCTGGTTCACCTGGAAGTCCTGGAAGCCCCGGCATACCCTGATTTCAAAGTGAAGCGTTTCTTAGTTAGTAGGCTTTACATTTTGAAAGGCTTCACATGGTAATTAATGTTCTGTAAATCATCAAAATGCATTGCTTTACTCACTTGAGGTCCGGCAAATCCATCTCCTTTGGGTCCATATGGCCCTGGTGGTCCTGGATTGCCTCTGTCACCCTACAATATACAGTTGTAAAAAGTATAAATTATTCATGAATTCATGCTGATAAAATTATTATATAACCTATAAAATGCTATAAAAACATTGAGAATTGAGATTATTTTATTATCAATTTATCTGTGTAACATTGGACGGAAGGCTCATACCCATGCTTGACTGTCCGCGGGGGTTTGGTAGTCTTTTTACACAAGCCGACCTGACTTCAGATGTGCACTGAATGAGCTGTAATAGATCATTCGATGTATATAGGCTGCCATTTTTCTCGGCAGCGCAAGTCCTGTTTACATAGAACAATGCGCTGCCGAGAATGATGATCTTCTGTGCAGCACAAAAGATCATGTCACCTGACAAACGAGCATTTTGCTCATACATCGGATGATCCCTAGCCTGCACGATTGTCAGAAAATGACCATCCCTAGGAACATTTGGTCACCATAATTGTGCAATTCAAATGGACCTTAAGAGATTCTATGTTCTTCGCTCTTACCTCCAGAGAAGTGAGCCCGCATATTGTATCAGACAGAAAAGATATAAGGTGGATAATACACTGTACTCCTTTACTCTCAACCCCCCAGTATAACCATGGCTGATAAATGCAACATTACCTTTGGACCAGCAATACCAACTCCTGGTTCTCCTATAAGACCTTGTGGACCTAGTGGGCCAATGTCTCCCTGAAATAAGATATAAAACATTTACATTATGTGAAATAAGTGTAGAAAAATAAAAAATGAATGCAAGTTCCTCATCTCAGCTCTAGCTGTGCAATATGGAACCATTAATGACCAGAATGACATTAACACCTGAGCAAGTATGTTACCCTGGTTCAAAAAGATTTGCAGTCTACTAGGCGTCAATGATGAACCAGTATTTTACAGGTATTTCAACACAGCTATGAACGCATAATTGCACATTTATTTATGTGTGCTACAATGAAGTGCCTGAATTACATCTAATAACAAACCTTACCTTTGGACCCACTATTGCTCGACCAGGAGGTCCTGGCAAGCCTATCCGTCCTGCAGCACCAGGTTCACCCTGAAAAACAAGGAAGACTTTGATTTGTTAAAAGGCAGAATTGTCACAGGTTTACTGCGACAGTGTGGCACCATAAGACCGCAGCGTCTGATTGCTCCTACTTTGGCTCTGAGAAGAAGCACTTCTTCATTTTAAATGTGTTTATTTTGTCTGTCAGGACAGGGGTTAATTGGCCATGTTGGATATCCCTGTGCTCACAGCAGAGCTCGGTTAGCCACTACTTTTCCCTTTATAATCTGGGCTCTGTTACTAAACCTCGTCAGAGCTAGCATTTGCTGCATGGCTAACAAAGGGAGAGGAGTTCATAAGAGAAGGAGAGTTGGAGGACTTGTCAGTGACTGCTGCTTGGTTTGTATGTGTGGTAATTCCCTATCCTTCTCTATTTTGGTCTATTCTACAACCTTCACACTCCAGTGAATTCCTCTGTTATATGTGAGTGAATATTTTGTATGCCTGGAGTTCTCTGTAAACCCCTGTTTGTGTTGCCTTGTTTGTCGGGTTGGTGTACTACAGTGCACTGTAGCATCCCCTCTTTCTTTTTAATAACAACGGCATTTGATTACTTTTGGTCCTGATGGTCCAGCAGGTCCTGGAGGTCCTGTCAACCCACGGATGCCACGTTGTCCTTGGTCGCCCTAGAAAAAAACACAACATGGGATCATTCTTCAATAGTGTTTTAACAAAGCAATAATATGTGTGTATATATAGAGAGAGAGAGAGGAAAGAAGAAAAAAAGAGAAAGAAAAGAAAAAATCTATCTATCTATCTATCTATCTATCTATCTATCCTTCCATCTATCTATCCATATATATATATATAGATATATATACATATAATGTACTATTACTGCAAGGTAATAATATTCAGTTGGATCCATCAGCTTTATTCCAGTAGATAATAAAATATTTTTTAAATATAATAATATAATGTTATAATAATATTTATACATAAATTGGAATATTTGGGACTTACCTTTTCTCCTTGAATGCCAATACCAGGAGACCCTTCTGGACCCCTGAGACCTGGGAGTCCGGGCTCACCCTAAGATAAAATATATACGGTATATATTTTTTTACGTTATTGAGACATAAGAACCATGTTTCATTACACGTAAAATTATTTTAGGGAATTGTAACATTAATTCAGCAACCATCGGCATCACTAGACATGGTATTTACTATTTTTTCTAATTATTCATTACAATAATATAAGCTAATAATATAAAATTACACACTGACGTATACACAAATTAGAATTCAAATTTCTACCAAAATATAATATTTATAGACGTTTAACCTTTTGTCCTGGGGCACCATCTTCTCCTGGTAAACCGGGTAATCCGGCTAGTCCTGCAGAGCCAGGTTCACCCTAAAATATAAAGAGCAGAGTTGAAAAAGCTGCACATTAGAAAATATCAATATGTTTTACTGTTAATTTATTTTGCTGCTACATTTGATGTATTGTAACTCCGGCCTTCCTCTTTGTATTAAAGATAAGTTAATTGTTCCCTCAAGGCACTGACATAAACATCACTTTTTAACTCTTGACTCTTTAAATTGTACCTGTTATTTCAGGTTATTTCAGGTAACTTTTTAGATTAAGCTGTCATGTGAATGTACTTTACGATTAGCACTATTTCTGGTCATTAATGACTTATGTCTTCCATTTTTTTCTTCACTTTTCTCCTCTGCAATCTGAATCTCTAGTTTTCATTTCTCTCTCACCTAGTTTATGGAAACTAGCTGTGATGGAGGTCTCCCATACACAGTACGCACAGAGAAATAGATTCCTGCTCTTCTGTCTATAGCACAAAAACAGATGCAGAAATACTGAGCTGTGTGGCTGTGAATCCAGCACTGAAGTGAAAAACATGTGCTCAGAGTGCCCCTCACTCATCTTCTCCCCATTATAGAGGTGTAACCTGACACATCAGTGTACTGAAAATCTGTCTTGGTTTTTTTTAGCTGTTTTACAGAGTAGATGGTGAGTTCAGGGGGCAGTAAAGAAGCGTCTTATAAGTGGAGAAAGAAGCAGAGTTCTCTAATAAGATATACTAGCTTGGCCCGTGCGAAATTTTTGCACATTGGTCGTTGGGGGAGCAGGCAATTTCAGAAAAAGCATGCTGGTCAAATGTAAATGTATTTCATGAGCTGATGAACACAGACAGGTATTTATATACGTAGATTGGTAATACAATAAATTGTTTTGATAAGTAGCGGCCAAAAATTTTTTTCGAGTTGAGGTGCCACCTGCATGTCATTGTGCCTTTCTGCAGTTTTATGAAACTGAATGATTAAACTGTATTTAGTGATAAAATCATGAATGTGTGGTTTGTTTGGCTGTTTTCTTGCTGAAGGGAGCAAGTTTACCTTTCAAATGGTGTATCATGTGTGTGTGGGGAGAAGTAATCCACGAAAAAGCAGTGCATGTATACAGATGTGTTGGTACTGTGCTTTGGGGTACTGTGGTGCCACCTGCAGGCCATTTTTCCTTGCTGCAGGTTTATGAAAACTAATGTTTAAACTGTATTTTGTGATCAAATCGTGGATGTGTGGTTTGTTTGGCTATTTTCTTGCTGAAGGGGGCAAGTTTACCTTTCAAATGGTGTATCATTTGTGTGTGCAACATGAACGGGGATACAAAGGAATCACCGAAAAACAGTGTTTAGAAATAATAGAATAGATTATAAAGTTTTTTTATACGCGCGTGTACTATTGATTTATGCAAAATTTGTCGAAATGACAGTGACAATTTAAGAAAAATCTGATGATTTTGTCCACGTGACTCTGACTCTGTCTAGTCGTGCAGAAAAGGAGCCTTCAATCTGCTAATGGGTTCCTGATTTGTTTTACATTTTACGTTTATTTATAAGGACCAAGGAAAAATGGACATAATCTCAGTAGATTAGACGGGAGACTTTAACAATGCTACCAAGTACCTTTGTTCCAGGTTCACCAACTCCTCTTTCTCCGGGTAATCCAGATTCTCCTGGCAAACCTTGGTCTCCCTAAATAAGAAGAGATACTAAGTGAGAAAGGTTTATATGCACTGTGTGTGCAAACTGCAGCTATATGGTACCGGTACTTTATTTTATTCATTATTTACTAGTTTATTTTACCTTATTCCCCATAAGTCCTTCTCCTGGTGGTCCCCTCATACCTGGTGGCCCAGCAGGACCCTGAATTCCCTGTAAGAAGTAAAGATATTTTGTTTTACATTCAATGTCAGTAGCCTTTATCTAATAATTTATTTTATGCTTTTTTTTGTCTTACCTTTTCTCCTTGTATCCCTAAACCAGGTAAACCAATTGGGCCAGGCAAACCAGGAGGACCAAAATCTCCCTAGAAAATAAGATACTGATAAGAAAATAAACTAAAATCAAGCATAAAAGGATAAATTACAAATCCAGAAAGTGAGTAAGGCTGGAATCACACTGGCGAATAAAACGGACGAATGCAATGCGATAAAAAATCGCATTGCATTCGAACCCATGTTATTCTATGGGGCAGCTCTCATCATGCGATTTTTTATCGCATCCGATCCTCTGACCGAGGCAATCGCAGCATGCGGGGACTCCCGCTGACGTCACTGAGGCTGCAGGGAGTCCCCGTAATTTAATACAACGAATTAACCCCTTAAATGAACCCCTACAAGCCCAAAATTTAACCCACAAGCCCTCATATAATTAATAGTGATAGACATAAAAAAAAACATGAAATGAAATGGTTAACTATATGTAAACCATGTGTCATTTCATGTCGGGCAGGAGAATGTTATACAAAAGCCGACTAATGTGTCAGCGGCTATTCTGCAATTAAGAACTGTATGAACTAGAAATATATACATTAATGTGTCTCTATAACATGTATAAAATATATATATATATAAAAGTATATATATATATATTTATTTAATGTGTCTATATCTATTAATTAGTTTGTGTGGGGAAACCTGTCATTGGGCTCCATTATATGTCCATTTTGCTTTCCTGTGAGAAAATCTCGCCAGACGGATGTCAAAAGGATGCTTACATGCAATTAAAATCGCATCAATGAAGATAAATCGCATCAAAAACGCATGACTGGTTAAGATACCTTTGTGCGATTTTGGACCGTTAAAATGGGACCGATTTTTTATTCGTTGTGTGTGACTCCAGCCTAATAAGATCGATAGCTTAATACATGGTTCCGTTAAGTAAAAATAAAATAGTTGGCCTAAACAATCTTACCTTATCACCCTTAAGGCCAGGACCTGGTGGTCCACGAGTTCCTCTAGGTCCTTCAAATCCTCGGTCTCCCTATACAAGGAAACAGTGAGTTACTTTTACATCATAATTGGTACATATTGGTAGTTTGTCTACACGAACACTTCTGGAAGAAATAGAGGAAAATTAATCCGCTTTGTTTAATTGGAAATAATCTTTTTTAGGGATAGTATGTATATTTTTTAAATTGTGTTTTTTTATTGAAAACTTTAAACATTTAAAAAAAACCCACAAATACTACACCCCCCAGCAAAAAAAATACTCCTGCATACAAAAAAAAAGCTTCACTACGGTAACAACAGTTCAGCACTTAGCCCAAAAAATAGCAATAAGACAAGTGATAAACCAAAAAAAACCAAACCACCCCCTTCCCATTACTCCAGAATACATAACATATTGAATCATTTTTTGGGATATTTTTAGTTTTGAAGCATTTTGTGGATAGTATAAATAGCTTGTCTGATGTTTGTTGTAAAGCCCCCCATACACATGAGATAGCAGTCAGCTGAACAATCGTTTTTTGCGTTTCGTGATACTACGTTTTGTGGTGTAGCTCCTTTAGGTACTCACATGTCCACAGAGATGAGGGAAAAAATTTGTGGATATTTTGTCCCACGTTCCAGTGGATCATGTGATGATGGATATGGAATGAGCTTTCGAGCAGGGTTCAGACGAAAGGCCAGATCGACTAAAACTTTTAGAGATTGGATCCAGGGGTTTTCCACTATGGCTTTTATTCTTGCGTAATGTTTCCAAGAAAAAAAGGGCAGAGTTTTTCATTTATCTGAGTATGATTTATAGCACCTACAAGCTCCACGGAGATGCAACTTGGTGGTGCTGTGACAAGGAATTCTGGCGTCGGTTAGCTTTATCCCCCACAATCGGTTGGGCGACAAAGGCAACTATTTCCTTTTTCCTTTTTTGAACAGTCCGTTCAAAGTGTGTCTCCTTTCAGCAGTTTTTTCCCTGGCCTTATTTTGCATTACTGCAGGTCAGCGAGCTGGTAGCCCCGAGCGCAGGTTGTGCTGGTAGCTTGACAGCAGTTGACGTTATATGCAAAGGGTGCTTGAATGTTTGTGTGCAGGTAAAAAACCGATCAAGATAGTAAAGGGTTTTGGCTCACGATAAAGGCTTTAGGCGGCTCATTGTGCTCAGTGCAAGTTGTTAGGGAGTACATGTCTAGGTACCCTGCTTGCTGGAAATTTTGGGTTAAAAAGTGTGGTGCCTCTTTGACATTTTATCAATTCAAAGACATTTTCAAGTCATGCTTGAGGCAGGTTTGCATGGATGCGTCACTGTTTCAGACGCACTGCTTTCGGATTGGGGCAGCCACAGAAGCAAATGCTTTAGGGTTCAGTGAGGACACAATAAAGAAGTTGGGTTGATGGAAGTCCTCTTGTTTCCTTACATATGTCAGACCGGATCTGTTGTAATATGTTTGGTCGAGTAGTTAAGTGTTTGTTCTGGTGTTATCGTTTCAGATGCAACAACTCCTCAATTTGGATCATTGGACATTCTTATATATATTGGACAGTAAGATGAGAGAGACTTTGTCCATCAGGGCAGACTCAAAGGGAATCGGTCACCCTTTTTTTCAACTATGAGCTGCCAGCACTGACATCAGGGGCTTATCTACAGCATTCTTTAATGCTGTAGATAAGCCACTGATGTAACCTGAAAGAGAAGAAAAAGAAGTAATATTATACTCACCAGGGGGCGGTCCGGTCTTTGTCCGATGGGTGTTGCGGTCCTGCACCTCCCTTCATCATACCATGCCGTCCTCTTCTTTCCTTCCTGTTGTGGCTCCGGCGCAGGTGCACTGCTCTGCCCTGTTGAGGGCAGAGCAGAATACTGCAGTGCGCAGGTGCTGGACCTCTTCAGGCGCCTGCGCACTGCAGTAATCTGCTCTGCCCTCAACAGGGCAGAGCAGTACGCCTGCGCAGGAGCCACGATAGGAAGGAAAGAAGAGGTCGGCATCGTATGAAGATGGGAGGTGCCGGACCGGATCGCGACCCCCAGTGGACCGGACTGGATGCCGGGGTGAGTATAATCTAACTCATTTTTCTTATCTTTCAGGTTACATAGGGGTCTTATCTACAGAATTACAGAAAGCTGTAGATAAGCCCCTGATGTTGGTGCCGGCAGCTCATAGTCGAAAAAAAGGGTGACAGATTCCCTTTAAAGGCAGACAAATACTGTTTTTCATTGTGAAGGTTATCGTGGCTTATGGTGGTTTCAAATGCTGGCTCAAATAGAAGCAACAAGCAAGGTATGCAAAAACCGGTCGTTTTTGTAATACACGCGGGCGGTAATGACCTGGGCAAGGTAAAATTGGCTGAACTTATTGGTTTGATAAAAGCTGTTTGTACTAGGTTCAGAAAGCTGTTTAGACAGAAGTGAATTCTAGTCTGGTCCGAGATAGTTCCTTGGTGGGTTTGGAGGGAGATCCGGGATTTAGCAGCTCTGAAGAGGGCTCGCAGATTACTTAACATGAGGATGTCTCATTTTGTGCATTCAACAGGCAGCGTGGCGGTTCACTACTGGATGCTGGAAAGTGACAATAGAATTCTTCTCTTGGTCGATGACGCTCATTTGAACACTGTCGGAAATGACAATTTGTTAACTGGCTCATAAGATAGAGTTGAGAATGCTCTGTCTTTGTTGGGTGGCGGTGGTTGGAGGGTCGAAGAGGTTTTTCGACTTCCTTACTTGTGGGAAATTTTGGCCCTTGAGATCACATGCTCAGTGTGGTGCAGTGACTGCCATGTTGGCATGTTTTTAAGAAGTTTGGTCAAATGTTTATGGTACGTTTTTTTTGAATAATAATAAAACTGTGCCATTTTCCACTCAACAAGGATGTTGTTCGGCAATTTTATTGTCCGCTTTATAAGAACATCCAGGTTAAGAAATATAGAAGCTGTCTTCAATCTGCTGCAAATCTGCAAGCAAAAAAGAAGCAGCACGTGCATGAGACTTCAGGGATCTCATTCGCTTTGCTGGTAGTATTAAATCCTTCAGGTTTTGGAACAAATCTGTGCAGAAAAACATGACAAAACCACAATGCGTGCAGAGACCCTATCGTAACTTCCTGTCTTTTTAAATAGATTAATATAATTAAGTTTTTATTATTATAAGTCTTGCACTCGTGACACAGTCATTGTCATTTTTTCTCATCTAACATTATATCATATCTACATTGACTTACTCTCAGATCAATTTTTTTAAGTCAAATTATTTTGCACAATGGCACATCATAAGGCATTTTCCCTTTTGTGCCAGTGCTCTCCCCTCCCAGGCAAACCATGTCACCCTTGTAGAGTAAGGCTAAGTGCACACGTACCGGAACTCTTGCGGAAATTACCGCGAGAATTCCGGAATTCCAGTCCGCGGGAAAATCGCATTTTAAATTCCCGCGATTTTCCCGCGGAAAAACTAGCATTTTGCAAGCGTAATTAGCTTGCAAAATGCTAGCGTTCTCCAAGCGATCTGTAGCATCTCTTGGAGAACTGATTGACAGGTTGGTCACACTCGTCAAACATAGTGTTTGACAAGTGTGACCAACTTTTTACTACTGAGGCTGCCTATGCGGCATCAGTAGTAAAAGATAGAATGTAAAAAAAAATAAAAAATGGTGTTATTCTTACCTTCCGGCGTCCCGCGCATCCGTTCCCAGTAATCCTTTGCGAAAATGCCCGCGATGACGTTGCGCGAATGACCGCGAGACTTCGTGATTCCGCGAGAACGGACGCCATCGCGGGCATTTTCGCAAAGGACTACTGGGAACGAGAGCGTGAAGAGAAGCAGGAAGACTGCGCGGGACGTCGGAGGGTGAGAATAGCAATATTTTTTATTTTTAAATTCTATTTTTTACAGGGATATGGTACCCAAAGCCCGGAGGACAGTCTCCTCTCCTCCGGACCGTGGGTACCATCCGCAATTGTTCTGCTTACTTTCCGCATGGTGTGCACAGCCACATGCGGGAAGTAAGCAGAACAATGCATTCCTATGGGTGTGGGATCGCCGCGATTCCGCAAATTAATGAGCATGCTGCGGTTTTTACCGCGAAGCGATTCCGCCGCGGTAAAAACCGCAGCATTAGCACAGCATTGCGGAATCCCATAGGAATGCATGGGATGCTTATTTTTCGCGTTTTCGCAGCAAAATCGCGCGGATAAAACAGCCGCGGAAACGCGAAAAAAACGCCACGTGTGAACTCAGCCTAATGTGCAAAAAGTGTCTAAAGCGCACATGAAACACCACATATAAACAGTATATTAATGAACAACATGAATATTGAGTCCATAATATCTGTTTGATTTTCTTTAGATTTTCCCTTCTCTTCATACAGGACTTACCTTAGGTCCAGGTAAACCTTCTCCTTGTGGTCCCCTTTCTCCTGGAAGCCCCTGTGATCCCTGAGGTCCCTGTTACAATGAAATCATTAACAATATATTATTCTTCGCTTGTAATACCTGCTGAGTTGGCACTATAAGGCTGGAACACTCCTTTCTTTACAGGCCGTCCAGTTGTGACTTGTTTTACAATGGAACTGTCATGTTGCTCCTAACACGACAACTGACAATAGCAGGATGGCTGCGAGCTATACTTCCGATTGTGTCCAACAGAAAAAGCCAAACTTTGCTTTGTTCATTCATTTCTGATCTTAATCTGTTACGTCTTAAATCTGAGATATACATAATTTGACATCATTTTCTGCTTGTGGGTTTTTATAAAACTTCATAAATTCAACTAGAAAGGTTTTTGAAGATCTGTTAGAATCTGGATAGATTATAGAATCCTGTCCCAACATGATCTGTATTCAGGGAAATCACTGAATTATTACTTTTTCTAATTAACCCCTTTCCTACAATGGACGTAATGTTCCGTCCATGTGACCTGGGACCTAAGTCCCATGGACGGAATATTACGTCATAGTGATCAGCGGTGCCCACGTGGCGAGCGCCGCTGATCGCGGCCGGGTGTCAGCTGATTATCACAGCTGACACCCGGCACAATGTGTCAGGGGCGGTCACGGACTGCCCCGACACGTTAACCCCTTGCACACCGCGATCAAACACGATCCCGGTGTACCGGGGGTTAAAGGGAAGCATCGGCAGGGAGGGGGCTCCCTCCATGCTTCCCTGAGCCCCCCACAGCAGCGCAATGTGCAGCGCTGCTGCGGGGAGCACCATCCCTGCAGGTCCCCGAATCCAAGATGGCGACGGGGACCTTCGGGGGCCTGCAGGGAGCTGGCTTCCTCAGTGCCTGCAAAGCGCAGGCATGAGGAAGTCTGCATCTATGCCTGTGACAGATCGCTGATCTGTCACAGTGATCTGTGATGTGACAGATCAGCGATCTGTCACAGGACAGTGATGTCCCCCCTGGGACAACCTAATAAAGTGAAAAAAAAGTGTAAAAATAATTTTTAAAAAATCGCTAAATAAATAAAAGAAAAAAAAATTTCCCTAATAAATTCATTTTTTGGAAATAAAAAAAAAGCAATAAAAGTATACATATTTGGTATCGCCGTGCCCGTAACGACCCGCCCTATACAACTGTCCCACTAGTTAACCCCTTTAGCAAACCCCTTAAAAAATAAAAAACGAAGCAAAAAATAATGATTTATTATCATACTGCCGAACAAAAAGTGCAACAACGCACGATCAAAACAACGCATATAAATATCCATGGTACCGCTGAAAACGTCATCTTGTCCCGCAAAAAACGAGCCACCACACAGCATCATCAGCAAAAAAATAAAAAAGTTATAGCTCGCAGAATAAAGCGATGCAAAAATTATTATTTTTTATATAAAATTGTTTTCATTGCATAAAAGCGCTAAAATATAAAAAACCGACTTAAATGAGGTATCGCTGTAACCGTACTGACCCAAAAAATAAAACAGCATTGTCAATTTTACCGCACGCGGAACAGTGTAAATGCACCCCCCAAAAGAAATTCATGAGACGCTGTTTTTTGTTCATTCTGCGTCTCAAAAATCGGAATAAAAAGCGATCAAAAGATGTCACGTGCCCGAAAATGATACAAATAAAAACGTCAACTCGTCCCGCAAAAAATAATATCTCACATGACTCGGCCGGTCAAAATATGGAAAAATTATAGCTCTCAATATGTGGTGATGCAAAAACTATTTTTACAATAAAAAGCGTCTTTTAGCATGTGACAGCTGCCAAACATAAAAACCGCCATAAATAGTAAATCAAACCCCCAGTTATCACCTCCTTATTTAGGGAAAAATAATAAAATTAAAAAAATGTATTTACTTCCATTTTCCCATTAGTGTTAGGGGTTGGGTTAGGGTTAGGGCTAGGGTTACGGTTAGGGTTAGGGCTAGGGCTAGGGTTAGGGCTGAGATTAGGGTTAGGGGTGTGTTGGGGTTAGGGTTGGAGTTAGAATTGGGGGTTTTCCACTGTTTGGGCACATCAGGTGCTCTCCAAACACAACATGGCATCTGCTCTCAATTCCAGCCAATTCTGCGTTGAAAAAGTCAAATGGTGCTCCTTCCCTTCCAAGCTCTGCCATGCGCCCAAACAGTGTTT
Source organism: Dendrobates tinctorius (assembly GCF_039654945.1). Taxonomy (NCBI): domain Eukaryota; kingdom Metazoa; phylum Chordata; class Amphibia; order Anura; family Dendrobatidae; genus Dendrobates; species Dendrobates tinctorius. Next base: position 41,327,167 of record NW_027361810.1, on the reverse strand, counting down.
TACCCCCACATATGGAGTATCAGCCTACTCAGGACAAATTGCAAAACAACTTTTGGGGTCCAATTTCTACTGTTGCCCTTAGGGAAATAAAAAATTGGGGGCAAAAATATAATTTTCGTGGAAAAAAATACGATTTTTTTTATTTTCACGCCCGGGCGTTATAAACTTCTGTGAAGAACTTGGTGGTTCAAAGTGCTCACCACACATCTAGATAAGTTCCGTGGGAGGTCTAGTTTCCAAAATGGGGTCACTTGTGGGGAGATGGAATAGTTTAGGCACATCAGAGGCTCTCTAAACGCACATGACACCCACAGACCATTCCATCAAAGTCTGCATTCCAAAATGTCACTCCTTCCCTTCCGAGCCCCGACGTGTGCCCAAACAGTAGTTTTCTCCCACATATGAGGTATCAGCGTACTCAGGACAAATTGAACAACAGCTTTTGGGGTCCAATTTCACCTGGTACCCTTGGGAAAATAAAAAAATGGTGGACTAAATGATCATGTTTGTGGAAAAAATACGATTTTTTTATTTTCACGCCTGGGCATTATAAACTTCTGTGAAGCACTGGGGGGTTCAAAGTGCTCACCACACATCTATATAAGTTCCTTGGGGGGGTCTAGTTTCCAAAATGGTGTCATTTGTGGGGGGTTTCCACTGTTTTGGTACATCAGGGGCTTTCCAAACGCGACATGTGTCCGATCTCAATTCCAGCCAAAAATGTCAAATGGCGCTGCTTCCCTTCCGAGCTCTGCAATGCGCCCAAATAGTCGTTTACACCTACATATGGGGTATCAGCATACTCAGGACAAATTGCACAATAACTTTTAGGGTCCTGTTACCCTTGGAAACATAAGAATTGAGGGTGAAAAGTTCATTTTTGTGGAAAAAATGATAAACTTCTGTGAAGCACTGGGGGGTTCAAAGTGCTCACCACACATCTAGATAAGTTCCTTGGGGGGTCTAGTTTCCAAAATGGGGTCACTTGTGGGGCGTTTCCACTGTTTAGGCACATCAGGGGCTCTCCAAACGTGACATGGCGTCTGATCTGAATTCCAGCCAATTTTGCATTGAAAAAGTCAAACGGCGCTCCTTCCCTTCTGAGCTCTGCCATGCACCGAAACAGTGGTCCCCCCCACATATCAGGTATCAGCGTACTCAGGACAAATTGCACAATTACTTTTGCAGTCCGATTTCTCCTGTTACCCTTGGTAAAATAAAAAAACTGAACCTGAAGTATTTTTTTTGTGAAAAAAAGTTAAATGTTCATTTTTTTTAAATATTCAAAAAATTCCTGTGAGCACCTGAAGGGTTAATAAACTTCTTGAATGTGGTTTTGAGCACCTTAAGGGGTGCAGTTTATAGATTGGTGTCACTTTTGGGTATTTTCTATCATATAGACCCCTCAAAATGGCTTCAAATGTGATGTGGTCCGTAAAAATAAAATGGTGTTGCAAAAATGAGAAATCGCTGGTCAACTTTTAACCCTTATAACTTCCTAACAAATAAAAATGTTGGTTCCAAAATCGTGCTGATGTAAAGTAAATATGTGGGAAATGTTACTTATTAAGTTTTATGTGTGCTGTATCTCTGTGATTTAAGAGCATAAAAATACAAAGTTTGAAAATTGCGAAATTTTAAAAATTTTCGCCAAATTTCTGTTTTTTTCACAAATAAACACAAGTTATTTGAATGAAATTTTACCACTAACATGAAGTACAATATGTCACGAGAAAACAAAGTCAGAATCACCGGGATCCATGGAAGCATTTCAGAGTTATTACCTCATAAAGGGGCAGTGGTCAGAATTGTAAAAATTGGCCCGGGAGTTAAAGTGCAAACACCCTTGGTAGTGAAGGGGTTAAATGGTTTGTTACAAAGGAGAGATGATTAACTTTACCATGATATAATAGGAAATAGACAATATATTAGATGCATATTATAAATTATTTTTTTTCAATATGTCCTAACTTTAGTAAAAATGACTATGCTAAACTTTCGCTAAAATTCTCCACCAATTATATTATGCAATTCTATTGCTGTTATTTTTTGTACTAGGAGGAAAAATGGATTAAAGGGACCCTGTCAGGGAAAAAAATGACAAAACAGTATTTACCTGCCCCTGTAGTACCGATCCGCAGGTAAATACTGTTTTAAACATATGTGGCAGCCTTAGGGCTTGTGCATATGACAGTAAAAATCGGACGAGGGCTATCCGTCGTTTTGACGGATCGCACTCGTTGCCATGTTATTCAATGTGGTTGTGCACGTTTGATTTTTTTTCTCGGACCGAGTGGCACGATTTGCCTCTGATATTTGGATCACACTTCAAGTAAATAGGTCCATGGAAAAGATCGGTTCACACTCAGATGATATTCGAGTGAGATCCGATTTTCATGGACACTGAATGGAAAAGGTGGAGAAACTTTTCTTTTTCTCTACCTGGGGGAAAATTGGATCATACTGTGATCAAACTCTGATCAGAGTGTGAGTTACATAATTAGACCAATTTTCACTGATTAGAGTAAATAGATTGTGCGACCCTAGCCTTATTGGAACTATGGGTGCAGGTAGAAAATTAAGTTATATTATCCCTGCAGCCGCTCACTTTCAATCCCCGTGGCAGCACCGGAGGCTGTGATAAGTTACCGCTCACTACACAGCACGCTAGCTATGTACAGCCCTTGAGCTCTGACTGACCACAGCCCCCTTGCCGCCCAAATGACTGAAAGTGAGCAGCTGCAGGGAAAATAAAACTTAACTTTCTACCTGCAGCCGCACTTTCAACTGGGCTGCCACATGTAATTAAAACTGTTTTTACCTGGAGGTTACTATTAATACTGTTTTTTTTTCTTTTTGCTAACAGCCTAACAAGTTTCCTTTAATGGCAAATAGTTCCATTTAATACGAACCATTTGTAAAGTGAAACGATACTTACTGCTGGCCCTGGTTCTCCAATTCCTGGTGGCCCATTTGGTCCTGGTCTGCCTTGCAGACCCATGTCTCCCTAAAATAATGAATTTATATTAATTGATTTACCATTGATAAAGGTCACTTAAATAGTGTGCACCTAGGACAGCTACATTTCTGATCACAGCTCTCCCAACGGTGGGCTTAACATTGGGGGACTGACTGTTGGAACCCCTAGCAATCTGCTACTTCACTGCTGTAAGGATGTAGAACTTTTTATTTATCTTACCTTTGGTCCGGGTAGTCCTATGCCTGTTTCACCTTGTACTCCTGGCGGTCCGGCAACTCCTCTATCACCCTGTGCAAATTATTAAAATTGCATTTAGATTATGATGAATCATTTTTTGATAAAGTTTAGCATAATAAAGTAAAAGGAAATAAATAGTGCCATGAGTGTTGCGTGATAAATCAGGGCACCAATTTCTGAATACATGGTAGCATCAGAGATAAGTAAATGAGAATGTATGGAGAACTCTACGGATTATGGCTTCTACAGACATCTGTGAAACTCGGTCTGAGAACTGACTGTAATGGATGGACTGTCCACGGATCTCTGACCCGAATGTGACAGCCTCATATACATGTATGTATATGAAGCTGTCACGCTCGGGTTGAGGGACCCACGTACAGTCTATGCATTGAGGTAACCCTAAAAGTGATCTGTAGGGGATACCTTTACTGAGGCTGCTGTGCATCAGTGTAAGCTGTGGATGTTATCTACATTAGATTTTTTAATATATTGATGTTTTCTGTGTCTATTTACATTATGCAAAGCTGTTTTTTATGTGTATATATGTTGCACTTTTTTATGTAGATGGATTCAAGCTTTCTCCTTTTAGGTAGTTGTACAATGACTTCTTGATAGTTGGTGATATGGCACCTGAGGGAATCGGTCTTGATGGCGTATTGCTGCATGCAGGTCTCCTAATCAGTTGTAACCTTTGGTGACATGACACATTATTGCAATTAGAAAATGGGACGTGACCCCCATGCCGAGACAACGGATCAATAATGCAAGAGGTTCCAGTGAGTCGTTGAGAGACGACTGTAGTGATGATGTGAACATTTGCCTTTATAACTGGGACGAGGGGGTCCTGGGCATGTGCTTTCCTGAAATTGTATTCCTGGTCGGTGAAGAGCATGGTGTCACATCACAGCGTGTCATTGTTTAGCTTTTAGATTGCTGAGTTTAGCTGTCCCTTTCTGGTCCACCTGTGTTTTGCTGCAATGAGCTGGTGCATAATTAGCTCTTTGCTGGGAGCCATGAGCAGTTCTCCCCTCTGTATATACAGTAGATCTGGTCTCTTTGATACTTTGCTTCTGCGTTCTATTTTATATTTCCTGTTGTCTCACCTCTGCTTGTATTTCGACCACTCGCTTGCCTTCCGATTTTGTCCCTTATTTGACTTCTCAGTATTAACACCTCATGACGAACCCCCTTGCCTCTGGTTCACTCCTCCGGAAAGCAGCCCTTCTGCAGAAGAAATCCAGTGTAACCCATGGTAAGACCAGGGGTGACAGCCGGGGATTCTCTGGAATCTGCCAGACTGAGTGGCTTGTGTCAAGTCTGTCTGAGGTGGCCTTTTGAGTCTGTGGCCTCTGAAGAATGAGAGAGTAACCAGGCCGGTGGAGAATGGAGTTGATCGCCAATTTGCTGTAGCAATTTTAGTTGGAAAACTAAAGCTTATGAGTTTTTTGCCAATGCTTCTCACTGAGCGTGTTCAAGTTTTCCTGTTCCTTGCAATGAGTACCGCTATGTTCCTATGTCTCGTTACTGCCATCATTACCCTTATACGTCTTCAGATTGTACACTAGGTACATGCTCATTTTGTTTTTTTCTTCTTGGGTTTAGTCTGTGAATTGGCCGCAGTGTGAACATGTTCTTACATACTGCATTTATACCAAACTTATGCTCCGGCTCATTTATTTGGTTTTGGTGTAGTTTCTTGTACATTGTACAAACATGAGTGTGGTCCCCTCTTTCTGAGCTAGGCATTTTATTTATATGGCTTTCTATGGATAGGTGGCTTAACAGTGAGCCCATGTCCTGTTCTGCCCCTATTCACATTGAGGTCGACTGACACAAGCAGCGTCGGACTGGAGCACCTTGGGCCCACCAGAGAAAATCATTCTTGGGGCCCACTATGTAGCTACATAGAAAGAAATACAAGACCACCAATTGTGCGGTAAAACACGCTAATATCAGGGTATAATATAAGGCAGTACAGGTCTTAGTTATGTAGCAGGAGTTGGGGTAGCCCCCTCATAGAATATAATGCAGCCATCTCATAGAATATAATGTAGCCCCCTCATAGGGTATAATGCTGCCCCCCTCATAGGGTATAATGCACCCCCTCATAGGGTATAATGCTTCCCCCACTCATAGGGTATAATGCACCCCCACATAGGGTATAGCGCACCCCCTCATAGGGTATAACGCTGCCCCCTCATAGGGTATAATGCTGCACCCTCATAGGGAATAATGTACCTCCTCATAGAATATAATGCTGCCCCCTCATAGGGTATAACACTAGATAAATAGATAGATAGATAGATAGATAGATAGATGATAGATAATGGATAAATAGATAGATATAGAGATAGATATATAGAAATAGATAGCTATAAATAGATACAGATAGATAGATATAGATAGAGATAGATAGATAGATAGATAGATAGATAGATAGATAGGGGATAAATAGATAGATCAATGGATAGATGGATAGATAGATATGAAGATAATAGATAGAGATATATATATAGCTATAGATAGATATAGAGATAGATGGATAGATAGATAAAGGATAAATAGATCTATGGATAGATGATAGATGGATAGATAGATATAAAGATAATATACATATAGATAGATATAGATAGCTATAGATAGGTATAGAGATAGATAGACTATCTATATCTATCTCTATATCTATCTATCTATCTATCTATCTATCTCTGTATCTATCTATCTCTATATCTATCTCTCTATCTATCTAAATCTATCTCTATATCTCTCGATCTATCTCTATATCTATCTCTATATGTAAGATAGAGACAGATATAGAAATAGATAGAGATAGATATAGATAGATATACAGATAGAAATAGATAGATAGATATAGAGAGAGATATAGAGAGAGAGATATAGATAGCTAGAGATAGAAATAGATAGAGATAGATAGATATAGAGATAGATAGATATAGAGATAGATATAGCTATAGAGATAGATAGATAGATAGATAGATAGATAGATAGATATAGAGATAGATATAGAGATAGACAGATAGAGAGATAGATATAGAGATTAATAGATATAGGGATAGAGATAGATAGATATAGATAGATATACAGATAGAGATAGATAGATATATAGAGAGATATAGATAGAGATAGATAGATATAGAGATAGATAGATAGATATAGAGATAGATAGAGATAGATAGAGATAGATAGAGAGATTGCTATAGGGATAGATATAGAGATAGATAGATATAGAGATAGACAGATATAGAGATAGACAGATATAGATAGATAGAGATAGATAGATATAGAGATAGATATACAGATAGAGATAGATAGATATAGAGAGAGATATAGATAGATAGATAGATATAGAGATAGACAGATATAGAGATTGATAGATATAGAGATAGATAGATAGAGAGATAGATATAGAGATAGGTAGATCTAGAGATAGATAGATATATATATAGATAGATAGATATAGAGAGAGATATAGATAGATATAGAGAGAGATATAGATAGATAGAGATAGATATAAGATAGATATAGAGATAGATAGATATAGAGATAGACAGATATAGAGATAGATACAGAGAGATAGAGAGATAGATAGAGAGATTGATATAGGGATAGATAGATATAGAGATAGATAGATAGATAGATATAGATAACTAGAGAGATAGATATAGAGATAGATAGATAAATAGAGATAGATATAGAGATAGATATACAGATAGAAATAGATAGATAGATAGATATAGAGAGATATAGCTAGATATAGATAGAGATAGATATAGAGATAGATATACAGATAGAAATAGATAGATATAGAGCGAGATATAGCTAGATATAGATAGAGATAGAGATAGATAGATATAGAGATAGATAGATAGAGAGATAGAGAGATAGATAGATATAGAGATACTGTAGATATAGAGATAGATAGATAGATAGATAGATAGATAGATATAGATATAGAGATACTGTAGATATAGAGATAGATAGAGAGATACAGTAGATATAGAGATAGATAGACAGATATAGAGATAGATAGAGAGATAGATAGATAGATAGATATAGAGATAGATATACAGATAGAAATAGATAGATAGATATAGATAGAGATATAGAGATAGATAGATAGATATAGAGATATAGAGATAGATAGAGAGATAGACAGATATAGAGATAGATAGATAGATAGATATAGAGATACTGTAGATAGATATAGAGATAGATAGATAGATATAGAGATACTGTAGATAGATATAGAGATAGATAGACATATAGAGATAGACAGATATAGAGATAGATAGATAGATAGATGGATAAGATAGATAGATGAATATAGAGATAGATGGATATAGAGATAGATAGATAAAAAAAAATCACAATACTCACCTCTCCTCCTAACTCCCATGCTGATACCGGCTTCAGACTCAGGAGCTGTCCCATCTGCCAGACACACAGCGGGTGCACGATGGTGACGTCATCACGTACCGGCTGTGAGTCAGGAGCAGAGGGGACTGATGGGAGAGAGACGCTCTCTCTTCCACTGCAATTGAGGGCGGGGCCTGCTGCCTAGGCTGGGGGGCGGGGCCCCGGGGAGTGGAGACCGAGAGTGAAATGATATTCACTGAATATTCATTTCTCTTTAGCAGCGGGGACAGGGGCTCCTGCCTCCTGACACCCGCTGCTGCTCCGCTGGCAGGGGCCCCCATAGCAACTGTGTGGCACTGGCTGGGAGCCCCTGGAGCAGTGGGGGCCCAAGGCAACTGCTGGCCCTGTATGCCAGCAGGGGCCAGGGCCCACCAGATGCCAGGGCCCACCGGAGAATCCTCCGGCTCCCCGGTGGGCCAGTCCGACGCTGGACACAAGGTAAGGTTTTAATACTAGAGACGGGATAGGACCATTCTGACTGGGTACGCCATGTCGTGGTGGGATGGTTCTTACACTTTTTGACTAAAATAGTGTTAACCAAGTACCCTATGTTATTTACATGTATTATTACTATTTAATTATTTATGTCTTGTAAGGGTATATGCTCTTTTTAATTTTTTTTCTTGGGTTTGGTCTGTAGAGTTCCTTCAGGGCCAACCACATCCTGTGGTTAATATCCAGTAGCTATGTAGTGCTGTGTGTCCAATCTGGTCGTCAAATGATGTAATCACCATCAGCTTTCAGGCATCAATGGGGCATCCCAGGTCAGACATTAAGAATTTTTATGGATATGATATTAATGTTTTGTAGGCTTTTCAAAAACTTGCCCGAAGTGGTGATGTAAAGAACAAGAAAAAATGTCAAACAGCATTCCAAAGGAACCACGCTAATAATTTCATACTGGTTTTCTCCCTTATTCTTAAAAAATTAGAACTGCACTGTATATTTTTTAATATTTCAACAATCACCTTGACTTCTTTCCACTGGAAGGTGAATATATGACCGTTAGTGATGAGCAAATGTGCTTGAATAAGGTGTTATCTAAGCATGCGCTCCTATGCTAATAGAGTGTCTTAAGCCTGCTCGAAAAATAGGTTCGAGACTCCGCAGCTGCATGTTTTGCGGCTGTTCGACAGCCACAATACATGCAGGGATTGTTTAACAAACATATTTTTCGTGCACGCCCAAGATAATCTATTAGCACTCAAGCATGCTCAGATAATGCCTAATCTGAGCACATTCACTCATCACTAATGACCATGAAAGTCAACATTAGTTTTCACTTTTTTCTATGATGTTTTATTTAATAACCCCAATGGTGATTTGTTACTGAGTTACATAGTGTTTTTATAGAAATTGAAGTAAGGTTTTTGTATGATTTGTTGACCACTATTATTTTTTCTTTATGTAAATTGCTCAGCTAGAAAACTGAGGCCCAGCACGGCTAAGGCCGCTTTCACACTTCAGGCTTTCGGTATCCGGCATGGTGCGGCGAAAAACCGGACTGCCGGATCCGGCGCCTGTTACGACCAGATCCGGCTTTTTCCCCGTGCTGTTTCATTGCTGCCGCATTGCGCCGGAAGGCAATGCGGCGTGTCCGTTTTTTTCCGGATCCGGAGAAAATAGCCGGCCCGGCGTCTGGAAAAAACGTTGCATGCAACGTTTTTTCCCAACGCCGGACCGGTTTTTCTCACTGCGCATGCCCGGAAACCTTCTCTGCCAGGAATATATCCGGCAGAAAGAAGGATCCGGTGTCTGCGTATGCGGCCGGATCCGGCAGTCCGGTTTTTCGCCGCCCCATGACGGATACCGAAAGCCTGAAGTGTGAAAGCGGCCTTAAACGGATCCCCATGGTTGTGTTTTCTTTATGTTGCATAGAGTATAGCCTATAGTTTATTCATAGACTGCAGGGAATTTGATTTCTATAGCAGATTACTCCAGGAATTATTCATTCAGTGAAAGTACTGTATATTATGAATCGGGTGGTCGCACTGTACAGACACCAGTGAGGACCAGTCTAGATCCATTGTATTCTGTATATGATATTCCAACATTGCATTGTAACATTTTATATAATTTTCATCAATACTAATGACATATACAGTATGTGTCTGATTCATGGTTTTTTTTTTTTTTTTTTACTTACCTTTGTTCCTTGAAATCCCTCAGGTCCTTGATCTCCTGGAGGTCCTTGAGTGCCCTAAATAAAACAGTGAAGCTTATTTGCAGCAGGATAAATCACATCATGTGCCTGCATCCAGGAGTTATTAGATATATTTTATTCACCAATATGATGTAGAACTTAAAGAGTGATTTTTTCATAAATAAATGATACCGTACGTTTTTACATTCTGACTTGATTTCTTCTCTGATCTCCGCTTGCAGTCATTCAAAAGGAACCTACAGGCCCTGATTCATCATTGGCATTTTTGTGTATGTCACTTTCCTTTTTTGTCTTGTGGTATTAGTTGACGTTTTTAGGATTTAACCAAATTCCTTAAAATGGCTTAGCTCTGGTTTGAACTGTTATTGTGACTTTTTAGCCCAATAGGTTGCACGTTATGTGAAATGGTACAAAAATTGTGTCAAGATGTATCAGGGAGGGAACTGGAGTGGCGTTGCCCCAAATTTTGCAACTTTTTAAAAAGTGGCAATTGATCAGTCAGCTGGAATATTTGGAACCTCTAAACTCATCCTACAAAGCGGAAAATGAAAAAACAAAAAACAAAACCAGGCAAGCACATATCAAATAGACTATAAAAGGGCGCAAATAGAATAATGAAATTGGATGCAAACAAAAGATAGGCACAAATGTGCAAAAAATCCAGCAAGGTGTTCTTAAAATCCAGCTTTTATAGTCATTCCATTAAAATCCAAGAATTAAAAATTACAGACGGGTTTCTGACATACCTTATGTCAGAAACTCGTCTGTGATTTCTAATTCTTGGATTTTAATGGATTGTCAATAAGAGCTGGATTTTAAGGACCGCTTGCTGGATTTTTTTCAACATTTTTTGCTGCTTGATCCTTTGCCATACCAATGGATTTATCCATGCATTCAGGATTCCTTTTATCCGCAGTAAGCTGATTGTTTCTTTCCGTTAAACTGCAAACACAAAATTGGGGCAAAACACAGACAAAGCTAGACAAAAAGAAGGAGCAAAGGCAATGATCAATCGGGGTCTCAATGTTCACTACTTGAAAACCATCTGTCCTGGTTGTGTGTTCTTTTATATACTGTTGCTTCAAATGTGCAGAATTTAGATTCCAGGTCATCGTTTCCTTACCTGCACTCCTCGCAGTCCTCTTGGACCAGTTGGACCTTCAGGACCCTAAACAATCAAGAGAAAAATTGAGTGAATCCACATAGATTGCAAAGGGTAAAATTCACCATGAAAATTTTGGGGATTTGTCGATAGAACTATTAGCAGTTTTTTTTTTACATTTTCAGCAAATTTCCAGCTAAGTAATCTGTTGCGTGAGAACGCAAGTTATAGACGAAAGCCTATTCACAAGGGTTGTGCTGAACATTTGCCATGTCTGAACCAGGTCTTAGTGAAAAGTAAAAAACCTGAAAAATTCTAAGCTAAAATACTCCAGTGTCTTAAAAAATAGTATTGTGTGGCCTTATTACATACCCGATCTCCCTTGACACCAGGAATACCGCATTCTCCTCTTTCTCCCTAAAATGAAAAACATTTTTTTTATTAATGTGGAATAATTTTCTTTTCATTTTCTTTTATTGATGAAATAATATAAAAAAGGCTACAAAGCACAAAAAAACCCAATTGATAAGTTTTGCTGATATTGTATGAGATAATGCCACCCTGGTCAACAGGTTGGTCTGGAATTGCAGCTGAGCCCCATTCAAGTAATTTGCAGAAAATTTAATTTATTGCAGTAATTTTTTTTTGCCATAGCTATGGATGATGTAAAATGGAACAGAAGGACAATGTAAAGCTATACAATACTAATTTTGCATATGTCTTCATATATGTAAAATTAATAATAAACCATAAATATTACCTGCTCTCCTTTATATCCAGGTTTTCCCTATATAAAAAAAATCACCAGAATTATAACGAAGAAAAGCAAATAAGCGCAATTACGGTGATTAATTCAGGAATAATATAATATCTTTTGTATTTAGAGATGACACTGGAGACCCAGTTCTCTTTCTTAGTGAAGAGGTTGTTTGCATATTTTATTTCCCAGGGAACATTGCGTGGCCTTAAAAGGGTAGTCTATTTTTTTTTTAACATAAGTGCATATATTTAGGGCTAAAAATTATTTTTACAATTGAGTTTCCTTAAAAATTTTCCTCCTTTTTGGCTTTTTTACAAATTCGTTCTTCTGCTGCAAACTGAACTTTTACGTGGTCTGTGGTCCTAAATCAGCTGAGAGGAGCTCAGAACAAGACAGATAGAAGCGTTATAAACTCTCCCGTCAGTTAGACCGAACTCACTGACATATTCTTAGTTGACTCATTCTGCAGCCAGCGACGGTCGGTGCAAGTCAGATGCTATAAAAGGCAAACGGTGCAAAATATTTAATCAAACCTGATAACAAAAATGATTTTGAGCCCCAAATATATGCGTTTCGGTAAAAAAAAAGGTCTCCAAAGGTGGACAACCCCTTTAAATTATCTGACAGTGGTGTTGGGTGACAGGGCTCGCATTACACAGCCATTTCACAGTCATGTAGGTCCACATGTTCCTCCTCTTCTACCTGTAACATAACGTGTTACCCCTTATGCCAATCCTAATTTCCATTTGATAATAATTTCTTTCTCTGTGATTTTACAATTTTACCTCTAAACCGTCTCTTCCAGGGATACCATTGAGGCCGGATTCCCCCTGCAAAGAGGAACAGACACATCATTTACATCCTATTACTTTTTTTTAAGATAACTAATATAGCTGTAATTAGAGGAAGGGTACAGCAAAGGTGAAAACTCAGTATATGGAAGAACTAATCGCTTAGACCCCTGAAAAATAAATCTATCACTATTTTGTACATTTTCACCAGTGGGAACCTCAGTCCCATAGACACTAAATGAAGCCGTAGCGCATATGAATGCTCATCACTCTATTCAGATGTTGCAAACACAGCACACATGATGGGTGGGATTCCAAGCAGTGGAACCCCTAGTGATCAAACACTTATCACAAATTCGGTGGCTTTAAAGGTACAATAAGTCTTCTATTAAAGGGAGTGTGTCATCTGAAAATGACTTATTGCTTTAGTCTATACTCACATCAGTGGCTTACCACCAATAGCGGTGGAACACCTAGCCACTATGGGACCCATGAGTCGGTGGGCGGCACCGTGCCCCCTATATCAATCTTTCAACTGTTTCAGCATCCTGGATGCCGATGCAGTTGAAAATAATGATGGGAGCGGGAGTGTCAGCTGATGTTCCCACTCCCATCATTCCCCCTCTGTGTCTGAGCTGTGTGATGTCTCAGCGCAGAGGGCGCAATGATTTCTCTATAGCTCGCCCTCTGCGGGGCCCATAATACTGTATGGAACACTATATGGGGCTCATTATACTGTATGGAGCACTATGTGGGGCCCATTATACTGTATGGAGCATTATATGGGGCTCGTTATACTGTATGGAGCACTATGTGGTGCCCATTATACTGTATGGAGCATTATATGGGGCCCCATTATACTGTATGGAGCGCTATGTGGGGCACATTATATTGTATGGAGCATTATGTGGGGCCATTACACTGTATGAAGCACTATGTGGGGCACATTATGCTGTATGGAGCACTGTGTGGTGCCCACTATACTGTATGGAGCACTGTGTGGTGCCCATTATACTGTATGGAGCATTATGTGGGCCACATTACATGTATGGAGCATTATGTGGGGCATGTTATACTGTATGGAGCACTATGTGGGTCACTTTATACTTTATGAAGCATTATATGGGGCACATTACACTGTATGGAGCACTATGTGGGGCATGTTATACTGTATGGAGCACTATGTGGGTCACTTTTAGTGATGAGCGAGTATACTCATTGCTCGGGTTTCCCCGATCATGCTCGGGTGTTCTCCGAGTATTTTGGTGTGCTCGGAGATTTAGCTTTCGTCGTGTCAGCTGCATGATTTGCGATTGCTAGACAGGCTGAATACATGTGAGGAATGCCTGTTTGTTAGGGAATTCCCACATGTATTTAGGTTGTCTAGTAGCCTTAAATCATGCATCTACTTCGACAAAAACTAAATCTCCGAGCACTCCAAAATACTTGGAGGATACCCGAGCATGCTCAGGAAAACCCAAGCAACAAGTATACTCCATCACTAGTCACTTTATACTTTATCAAGCAATACATGGGGCACATTATACTGTATGGAGCACTATGTGGGGCACATTATACTGTATGGAGCACTATGTGGGGCACATTATACTGTATGGAGCACTATGTGGGGCACATTATACTGTATGGAGTACTATATGGGGCTCATTATACTGTATGGAGCACTATGTGGGGCACATTATACTGTATGGAGCACTATGTGGGGTGCATTATACTGTATGGAGCACTATGTCGGGCACATTATACTGTATGGAGCACTATGTGGGGCACATTTTACTGTATGGAGCACTATGTGGGGCGCATTATACTGCATGGAGCACTATGTCGGGCACATTATACTGTATGGAGCACTATGTGGGGCACATTTTACTGTATGGAGTACTATATGGGGCTCATTATACTGTATGGAGAACTATGTGGGGCACATTATACTGTATGGATCACTATTGCTTTTTTCCTGCACCTAAAACCTTCTCTTTGGCAATAAAGAAGCAGCTTATAAAAGGCAGGTTTTGCTGCTGTTTTGGTACATTTTTGCTGCTTTTTTTGTGTTGTTGTGTTTTTGTTTTCCATTACATGTGCCATTTTTCTACAGTACATGTTTAATAGATTTAGCTATATTCACCAATCAAGCAGCACAAACAGATGGCTGCTTTTTTTGTTGCAGCATTTATGCACTTTCTCATTGCTTTCTATGATGAAAAGAACGCTACAAAAACGCTGAAAGAAGTGACCTGCCGCAGATTTAAAAAAGCAACAGTTTTCCAAATCAGTCAGGAAAAAAAAGCAAGTGTGCGCATGAGATTTCTGATATCTCATAGCTTTTGCTGGTACTTTAAAAAGTAGCTTTTAATTTGCATAAAAATGCAGCAAAAAAATCACTGCAAAAATGTGTGAATGAGGTTTTTATGTTAAATGTATTTCTTAAAATGATGATTTTTTTTACTAATAATGTAAAAAAAATCTTGCAATTTTCACACTGATCATTAATTCTAATTTGAAATCCCTACTTTCTGTGCTAGAGCTGTTATTGTAATCCTGCCTTCCTGATCAGGAAGCCGAGTATTGGGCCAAGTGGTCAAAGTGAAAATTGCAAGATTTCTATTTTTTTTTTAAAAATATTTTTGTAAGCTATATATAGTAATACTGAAAATGTAATAAATAAATAATTTAACTTATAAATCTGTATTAAATAATGTCATTTTTAAAGGGAAACTGTCATCCCCCAAAAATTAAACACATAGCCTTGCATAGGAAATAGACCCTATAAAAATCACACCTTTAGTTTTCTCAGCTCTGCCTCCATTCTGCAGAAACTTTACTTTAATAAAGCCTGCTAATTACAGTGACTGATGCCCCATGACGTGGCCAGAAGAACTGTCCTCTAATTTCTCATCATACAATGAAAAGTAATATGAATGTTGACAGCTATCATAATGTAAATCACTTTATTTAATTTAAAGTGTTTTTATGGCTTCAATGGCTTAAGATGAACAGCATTATTTTTCAATCTAAATTGATCTGAAAAAATAATTAATTAATAGCAATTATTAAATTGAAATCGATTTAAATGTAATAAATTAAATTAAATAATTTGTTGGCTACCTGTAGTGGCCACTAGAGGGAGCTTAGGAACTTTTGGCATAGGGTTAATTAATACAGTAAGCTCCTACGCTCCCTCTAGTGGAGGCTGTGGGTACCCAGCATATTATTTTTTTATGCCCTTGATTATTTCAGAAATCAATTTGTTTGCAGATGATTAAATTCCTATTTCCTAATATTTTAGGGTTTACATGATCTCAGATCTGACGGAATACTCACCTTACCGCCTTTCTGTCCAGGAATCCCATCATCACCAGGTCGGCCTTTCTTACCCTATGAAATAGAAAGATCTGCGTTATGTAACAATCAGAAGGAAAACTTCTATTCTCACGAAAAAACTTTTTTTTTGTTCCCTATTTTGCTACAATTAAATAATGAAATAAATTAAATAATTTTGAATCTTCTTTTTTCCATTTTTTTTTAGGTGGGAATTTGAGATGACAGAAAAACACAAATTCTGGGAGTTTCATTTTATTTTTTCTTTGGGGTGTTTACCATACAGGTTAATTCATTTCCTATATAGATCAAACTGGTACAAATACGGAAATAATAAATGTGCTTTTTTAACATTTCTTTATTTGTAGATTAGAAAAAAGGGAGTTGTTAACATTTTTATATTGTTATATTTCATTTTGTAATTTTAATACATTTTTTAAAACTCTTTTAAAACTATTTTTACACATAGTCCTGTTCGTAGTATATAATGCAATACTTCAGTAGGCCGGTGGTGTAAAAAGTGGAAAATTAGCTTAATACAAAAGAGTTAAATCTAAAGAGGTGGCAAAATAATGAAACATCTTCAAACACGTTGCTAAGTTTGGCACAAATAGAAGAAGTCCCAAGTAAAACTGACTTAAAAAAATTGCCCTCATGATAAATTCACCCCTTTGTTATCTGAGGGATTTCTAAAAGACTGATTCAGGATCAGGCAGGAAAAGGTGCGGAATACGGACTCATTCACACGTCAGTTTTTCACATACGAGTGCAATCCGTTTTTTTCACTGGTGCCTATGACAGTACCCATGGGGCTCTTAATATGCCTGAGTGATCCTTTCAAAATCGTGGAGACATGGTCGATATTGATCCGTACTCCTGAACGAGCCCACGCAAGAAATTCTGAGCCAGTGGGGCTCCCGTACGCCCCAAGGGCAGGTCTTCCGACAGTTGGTGCGGGGAGCGCGAGTCCGACAGGACTGCCGGGAGGACGAGGCGCTGGGGAAGGTGATTGCTCCGTCAGCCCCTCCGCTCGTTCTGCCACCAGGACAGACGGTAGTGGCCTTACCAATCCGGGCCCCTGTGTCCCTGGAAGGAGTGGAGATGCAGGTAGAGCCAAGCCTCTCGGAGTGCCTGCCCCCCGGAGTCCTGGTGGCCCACACCCTGGCCACCGTGTGGAAAGGGACCGTCCTGGTGCGGTGCATTAACCTAGAAGACCAAGACATTGTTCTGAAACCGCGGGCCGAAATGGCAAAACTAGTGAGACCCCTGGAGGAGGTGCTTCCGGCTCCGGTGTTCCAGCTAAAAGTGCAGACGGAGAACCCATGGACAGTATCCATCCGATCTCTTTAGACCCCCGAGTCCTCGGCCGACGAAAAGGGCCAAATTATCCTGGAGAAAATGCGAGCAGAACTCTCTGGCCTCACCCCGACCCTGATACTTCAGGTAAAAACACTTCTGGGCCAATATCAGGAGGTATTCGCCCAACATGAGGACAATTTCGGATGTACCACGGCTATCACGCACGGTATTCCCACTGCAGGAACGGCTCCAATTAGAGAACGATATCGGCAGATTCCCCCACAGCTCCATCAAGAGGTAAAGACTCTGTTGGGCCAAATGCTGCGAAAAGGAGTTATTCGAGAAAGCCAGAGCCCTTGGGCAGCCCCCATCGTCTTGGTCCGCAAGAAAGATGGCAGTTTGCGGTTCTGTGTGGATTATCGGAAGTTGAATGCCTGTACTATCAAAGACTCGAACCCGCTGCCCCGCACTGAAGAATCCCTATCCGCCTTGGGAAAAGCAACATATTTCTCAACCTTAGATCTGGCCAGCAGGTACTGGCAGGTGCCAATGTCAGGAGAAGATCGGGCCAAGACTGCATTTATTTTGCCCATGGGGCTGTTCAAATTCAATCGTATGCTGTTTGGGCTGGCCAACGCCCCCCGGAACTTTTCAACGGCCGATGGAGCGGTGTCTGGGAGATCTCAACTTCGAGGCCACACTGATATACCTGGATGACATCATCATCTATGCCGCCACGTTTGAGGACCACCTGCGGCGGTTGGGGCAGGTGCTCGGCCGGCTGCAGAAGTATGGGTTGAAGGTAAAGCCCCAGAAATGCCACCTATTCCAAACGCAGATCGAATATCTGGGGCATACCAGAAGGTCGAGAAGGTCGCCATGATCCAGGGGTGGCCTACTCCTGAGACGGTAAAAGATGTACGAGCCTTCCTGGGGTTGGCCGGATACTACCGTCATTTTGTAAAGAATTTTGAGCGTCGAGCCCGAGTCCTGCAAGACCTGCTAAAGGGGGCCCCTGCCGGAGTGAATGGATGGAAGATTCAGTGGCGAGAACCGCAGGAAGAGGCCTTCCAAGATCTTAAGGCCGCACTCTCGGATGCCCCAGTGTTAGCTTATGTGGATTTCTCGCAGCCGTTCATACTGCACACTGACGGGAGTCTCCACGGGCTAGGAGCTGTGTTGTCGCAAGTTCAAGACGGCGGGGAGAAAGTGACGGCTTATGGCAGCCGATCACTCCACGGCTCCGAACGTAATCCTGACAATTACAGCTTCTTTAAGCTCGAGCTCCTTGCGGTAGTGTGGGCCATGACGGAGCGGTTCGCAGAGTACCTGGCAGGCTCCAAGGTGGTAGTACGGACCGACAACAACCCGCTGGCCCACCTCGAAAATGCCAAACTAGGGGCCCTGGAGCAACGATGGGTGGCCCGGATGGCCAAATTCAAATACAAGATCATTTACAAAAGAGGAGCGGAGAATGTACATGCTGACGCGCTCTCCAGGATCCGACGTACAACTCTAGGGCAAAGTCGGGACGATGAACTGGAAGGAGAAGAGACGCCGTTCGCTCTGGCCCCTGCCGAACTCACCGCCCTCACCCAAGAACAATCTCACATAGGGCCCGCTAGGGGTATGCTGGAACAGTCCCAGGAAAAATGGATCCAGCAGCAGCAGGAAGATGAAGAAATTGGGCCCCTGCGTCAGTGGGTGTCTACAGGCCACCTACCTAATGACACTCAGCGGCAAACTTTAACCCAGGATACCTTATTAATGTTATGACAGTGGGAAAAATTGGTGATCAAAGGGGGATTATTGTACCGGAAAACAGTATCACAGACAACATCAGCAATCACTTGGCAGATCGTGGTACCGGGAGCCCAACTCAGCAGGCTTGCCCGCGAGGCCCATGAGAAGGGGGCACATTTTGGGGTGCAAAAGACACTTGCTTGCTTGCAGGCCGCCGTGGAAAAAGTTTGCCATGCCTGCTGCCTATGTGAACTAGCTAAATCACCTGCACTGCGGGCTTCAGTCCAGACAATTGTTACAGCAGCGCCCCTCGAACTCTTGATGGTAGACTATGTGACCATTGGCCCGGCATACCAAGGGTATGAACACTGTCTTGTCATGGTGGACCATTTCACCAAGTTCGCCGTAGTGACCCCTACCCGAGAACAAACCACAGAATCAGCCGCCTATGCGATTTGCAAAAACTTTATCCAAGATTACGGCTGCCCCCAGCGGATCCATTCAGATCAAGGCGCGTGCTTTCTGGGAAAAGTCATGGAAGAACTACATCGACTGTACGGCATCGACAAATCCCAAACCAGTCCGCATCACCCACAAGGGAATGGGGCCTGCGAGCGATTTAATCAGACATTGATTCAAATGTTGCACACCCTGGAGAGTGACCATAAGGCCCGCTGGCCCAAATACATCCCTGAACTGGTATGGGTTTATAACAACCGGGTGCACCGAGTCACCGGGTACACTCCCTACTCGCTGCTATTCGGCCGGGAAGGCAAAGGATTCACAGAGGTAGAGTTGAATCCGAAAGAGAAACAACCATGGACAGGGTCTCCTCCTGGGTCCGGAACCATCGTCATCGGTTGCAAACCTTGCACCGAATTGTACACACCAAACTTCAGGACCTGGAACACCCTGGGGGGACGCTACCTCAACTCATTGACTTCCGGCCCGGAGATCGAGTACTCGTGCGTGATCAGCGCCCTCAGCACAAGTTAGAGCCCCACTGGGAAGAGGAACCCTATTGGGTATTGCGCCGGATAAGCCCCGATGGGCCAGTGTACGAGATACAATCAGAAAAAGACAAGGACCTCCCTACTCGTACCGTACATCGCAATATGTTACGACCCTGTATGTCCGCAGACCCTGCGTGGCCTGAGGCCCCTCCTCAGGTCTCAGAACCACAACCAGCAGTCTGGGACGAAGATGACGAAGAAGAACCCCCGACAGTACAAAAGGACACTTCAGGAGGTGATACTCCAGCGGACCCAGTCGACGCACCAGGCCCGGTCGACCTGCCACTTTCCGCCACCCCAGAAGACTCCACCGCTGTTGGACCACGGTGCTCCGAGAGAACGACAGCTGGCAAACCCCCTAAACGCTACGAGCAAGACCAGTTCGTATGGCAAAAGAAACTTTCGCTGCAGAAAACTGGCCCAGGCCTCCCTAAGCTCTCGCCCAAGGACTGGCGAGCATACAGGATGGGGCAGTGTAGGAGGGGCCGTCCCCGCTGTGTGCCCGGGCCGGAACCAAGGGGGCTGTCACCAAGTTTCCTAGGGAAACTGTTTCCAGAGGACAGAGTTCAGGGACGGACCATTGAGACTGACAGGTGGGCTGGGGGAGGAGCCAATATAAAAGGGGTGGAGGACACTAGTCACAGTGAGTCAGCAGAACGGGAGAGAAGGAGCAGGAGACCGTGGGAGCGCCTGAAAGCCAGAGCGACGCGCAGGAGCCAGAGAGGAGGACAGAGGCAGGAGGGGCACTCACGCTGGACAGCAGAGGGATGGCGCCAAGTCGACCGTCAGAGAACCGCTGCTCCGCTCCAACCCGCGGCCGTTGCTGCCTCACTCCAGCCCGCGGTTGCGGCCTGTCCTCGGTCATCTGCGGCTGTCGCCGCCTCACTCCGGCCCGTGGCTGCGGCCTGTCTGCTGCTATCTGCGGCCGCTGCCGTCCCACTTCAGTCCGGGGTTGCGGCCTGCCCGCTTCCGCCTGCGGGTACCGCTGCTTCACTCCAGTCCAAGGCTGCAGCCTGTCTGTTGCTGCCTGCGGGCCCCGTTGCTCCACTCCAGCCCGCGGCCCGTCCCCAGCCTGTGGCTGGGGTCTACACCACCCAGTCCCCGGGCTACACCATATCGCCTCCAACGGGAGGTGCTACCCAGAGGAACTCCGCAGGGGCCTGTTGTGCCCCCACCTCGCCTGGGTGTAGGAACGCCCGAAGACTTTATCAGTTCCTCGCCGGTTGGGTGATTCTCGCTGGCTGGGCCCAGCAGCTGCAACACCAGAGCATCGCCGAACAGCACTCCGCCGGACGTCAGACAGATAAGTGACACATTGGAACTAAGGACCCGTAGTCGGCCATACCACGGCCCTATAGTGACTGGCCTTTGCCGGGTTAGTCGTGTTCGCATTATTAGTGTATTCTTGTGATTGGTCCCTGCGAGGACAATTATTGTTAACCTGTTTCTTGATTGCTCAAGACAGCCCCAAAGGCATCTATAGATATAAAAGTTACACCTTAAAGTTCAAACCGTCTCATGCCTCGTCACTGCATCCCCCGTACCTGCGAGTACTGCAGAGACATAACTTTTAATGACCCACAAGCCATCTGCAGCAGATAACATGGTACACGGTAACGTTCATACGTCCTGTACTTTTGGTGCAGTCAGTACTTACAGCAGCTCCTGGAATTCCCTTTTCTCCTTTTTCACAGGTACAAACAGGTGATTGCCGGCACTGTTAACGAAAAGAAGTCAGTAAACGTCACTTGGTAGATACAAAGGCAAATGGATCATTGAATTTAAAACAATTTTCACATTCTTTTTTTTATATTAGCCAGTAAGCCAGTAACATGGAGGTAGGTGGAAGTGAGCAAGACCAGGACACAGAGGTAGGTAGCTGGGTAAAAGTTAGAAGACAGGGTAGGGGAAAAAATGTCAGGGAGTCCAATCCTGAACTGGCACACCCCAGTAAACATGCTTGTAAAGCCTAAGTGAGGCACAGGCCAGACAGATGTTGGTGGCCGGGGACTCTATAGTTAGGCAGACAGAAAGGATCATCTGCCAATGAGATGACCGAATAGTTTTCTGTCTGCTGGTTGCTCATATTTGGCATATTGTAGATCAGAGAGACCGTTTGATGGGTGGAGGTTGGGAAAACTAGCGGTCATGGTACACATTGGTGCCAATGACAATGTTAAGAAGTTGAACGTTCCTTAGAAATGATAAAGTGAACTAAGCGGGAAGATGAAGTCCAGGACCTCCAAGGTGGTGTTTTTAGAAATACTGTCGGTTCCTCGAGCGTCACTAGACAGCAGGGGCTAAGAGAGATAAATAACTGGCTTACAAATTGGTGCAGGAGAGAAGGGTTTGGGTTCATGGAGAACTGGGCCGACTTCTCTGGTAATGTAACACAAGTAGAAGTATGGCTGCGACTGAGCGAATTAAATATTGACAAAGCCCCAGATGACATTCATCCACGGATATTAAGGGAGTTGAGGTCAGTAATTGACAGACTGCTGTATAGTCTCTTCTTAGACTGTCTTGTAACAGGGTCGATGCCACAAGATGGGTGATGGCTGATATGTAACCGATAATCAAGAAGGGTAAGAAGGTGGATCCAGGCAACTACTGCCTGGTTAGTTTGTCATCGGTGGTGTGCAAAATTTTGAGGACATTATAAGAGATGACCAGAAGTGATATGTTGTAGATAATAATATAATAACAGACAGCCAGCATGGATTCATGAAAGATAGGTCATGTCTAACTAACATGTTGGGTCTCTATGAGGAGGTAAGAGCAAGTCTGGATGTAGGTAATGCGGCTGATGTGACTTACCTGAACTTTGCAAAGGTATTTCATACTGAACCACATAAGAGCCTTATACTGAAGCTGCAGAAGCAAGGACTGGGAAAAACTATATGCAGATGGGAAAAACAAGCTGGTAGTGGTGGCATCCCCTGTGGCTTGAACTAAAAATATTGGGGACAGTGATGATGATGTCTGATCAATCGGTCGGTCGGTCTGATTGTCTAGCTGTCTGTCCTGTCATCTCTAGATTATCCATCTGAATCCATCTTACTATTGTATGTTTAGAGGTTTTGATACTGGACAGTAATATTCTTTTGTTTTTTTTAATTAAAAATTCTGCAATTGATTGAGTAGACATCTGAAAAACGTACCCCTTCCTCTGCCAATTCTTTCTGTAAGAGAAAAAAAAATATATCAGGGGACAAGAAAAGTTTTTTCAAAACGCAAACTTTTTATGACACATACTTTGGACATTTCAGGAATGTTTCTAAAGGAAACTTACAAATGAAATTATACAAAACAAACGCCATACAAATAAAATTAATACATTATCATGTATAATTACATTTAAAATGATCAATATATGGTAAGGTCTGAGCCATCATGTAGTGCCCGGTCTGAGTGTCATCACCCGCTCTCAGTTACACACTTTTATGATGCAATGGTGGAAGAAGAGAATCCATACAATATAGACCACATGCCAGCATTGATTTACTTCCTCTGCTTTCCATCACATCGTCATAGCATCCACCACTAGGGGGAGCTCTCTGCATACAGATTTATACAGCTCCCAATTATTAAATTATTTCTCCATAAAGTTGGCCATAGTCAGCCAAACTTTTATCATGCAACTATATGAAGCTCGGATATTAAAAATATATAATTAAACAATGTTTTCTGCCTCTGGGAACATTTTTTTTAATGTAAATATATGCATTTGGGTTTCATTACAAATTTTGCACTGTTTGTCTTTCAGAGACTCTTTACTTTATTGCTCATTCAACTTTGATGCGCTTTGAGGTCATAAATCAGCTGAAAAGAGAAAAAAACATGACAGGCAAAAGAGTTATTTATTCTCCCATCATTCCATCTAAATGAGCTCACTCGCGGATTCTCAGTTGAGTCATTCTGCAGCCAGCAAAAGACAGTGCAATGCATGTAAAATACAGAGGTGTTAGAAGACAACTGGAGCAAAATGTTTAAATGAAACCCAATTGCAAAAATTATTTTTAGTCCCAAATACATGCATTTATGAAAAGTTGTCCCCAAAGGTGGATAACGCCTTTAAATTGAGGTTGACATTACCAACAATATGAAAAATTACTAAGGGTTTCTGGTGGATTGCAGCACTGAAACCAGATACATTGTGAGTGCTGCCACAGTGGTGTACCAGATCATAAGGTACTGGTTTATACTGGCAATATGCCATCACTTTATAATGTGGGCGTACCCATTTAAGATTATTCTACATGTGCACCTTAGTCATGATTAATAATTCACACTTCAACTACGAATTACGCTACCAGCAGTATATTAGTGCTTAAGATGTCCATGCATTCCATTGACAGCCCATTCATTTGATAAGCGCCGTGTAATACCTCATTTACCCTGTGGAGGAGCTGTGGGGAGATTGAACACTTTTTGCCTTCTACTTCTGCACATTACAGATGGTCAGTGAGAGTGCCAGGTGCAGACTGGACATTAATCAGCTTATTTTCTGGGCACTCTTCTAACAAAAATACATTGTAAAAAGATGAGAATCCCTTTAACTTACCTAAAATCTGCCTAATCGTATGAGAACAATGCATAAGAAGAAAGAACAAAATCCGGTGCAATGTTATCTTCTGATATAGCACATGAGAACATTATATTGGTGAAGTCTGTGACTCTCGCTTATATTTTGAATGTCAACTGATTTAAAGGGACATTTTCTTAAAGCGTTACAAGTCATAAAATCTCTGAGCAGTGATAGAATGGTTCGAACCCTCTCTTTACGGAGTTCTTTAATTCCGGTAGTGGTTCAAGATCACAGATGATCTTTTTATTTGCATCAATTAGATATTGGGGGTGACGTATTAATGCAATTTTGCCAGTTAATAAATTGGAGAGGATTTATTTCGTAAAATTGTGTACACTGCTTCCTAAATGAGCAGACCGCTGAGCTTGTGCGGTATGTAAGTGTTTGTTTATGAATCTTCAAGGGTTTGTTCACTATTTTAGATGCTTATGATCTATCCTTAGAATTAGAGATGGCGCCAAACGATTTTCAGGACCCGGTCCAACAGGCACGTTGATAATCTGTAGCCCTATAACCCACCTCTTATCTGATCGTATCCCTGGCTCCTCTATCGATTAGCTGGCCTGGTGTATTATCATTGGCATGATGCACATGTGACTTCGCACCAGGTCGGCTAATCTATAGAGGAGCTGGAGATGCTAGCCGGTAGAAGGAGGCTTAGAGGGTTATCTTCTGGTGGCCACAGATTACTGATATGTCCACTGGACCATCTCTGCTTAGGATAAGTCATCAATATCAAAGTGGAATGGGTCCGACATCTAGCACATCCACTGATTAGCTGTTTGCAGCTCTGGTTTCAGCCATAGCCAAAACAGCACAGCTCCATTCACACTGTAGTAATCGTTCTCGGTGCTGTAGTAATCGTTCTCGGTGCTGTAGTAATCGTTCTCGGTGCTGTAGTAATCGTTCTCGGTGCTGTAGTAATCGTTCTCTGTGCTGTAGTAATCGTTCTCGGTGCTGTAGTAATCGTTCTCTGTGCTGTAGTAATCGTTCTCGGTGCTGTAGTAATCGTTCTCTGTGCTGTAGTAATCGTTCTCAGTGCTGTAGTAATCGTTCTCGGTGCTGTAGTAATCGTACTCGGTGCTGTAGTAATCGTTCTCGGTGCTGTAGTAATCGTTCTCGGTGCTGTAGTAATCGTTCTCGGTGCTGTAGTAATCGTTCTCGGTGCTGTAGTAATCGTTCTCGGTGCTGTAGTAATCGTTCTCCGTGCTGTAGTAATCGTTCTCCGTGCTGTAGTAATCGTTCTCGGTGCTGTAGTAATCGTTCTCGGTGCTGTAGTAATCGTTCTCGGTGCTGTAGTAATCGTTCTCGGTGCTGTAGTAATCGTTCTCGGTGCTGTAGTAATCGTTCTCGGTGCTGTAGTAATCGTTCTCGGTGCTGTAGTAATCGTTCTCTGTGCTGTAGTAATCGTTCTCGGTGCTGTAGTAATCGTTCTCTGTGCTGTAGTAATCGTTCTCGGTGCTGTAGTAATCGTTCTCTGTGCTGTAGTAATCGTTCTCGGTGCTGTAGTAATCGTTCTCTGTGCTGTAGTAATCGTTCTCGGTGCTGTAGTAATCGTTCTCTGTGCTGTAGTAATCGTTCTCGGTGCTGTAGTAATCGTTCTCGGTGCTGTAGTAATCGTTCTCGGTGCTGTAGTAATCGTTCTCGGTGCTGTAGTAATCGTTCTCGGTGCTGTAGTAATCGTTCTCGGTGCTGTAGTAATCGTTCTCTGTGCTGTAGTAATCGTTCTCGGTGCTGTAGTAATCGTTCTCGGTGCTGTAGTAATCGTTCTCGGTGCTGTAGTAATCGTTCTCGGTGCTGTAGTAATTGTTCTCGGTGCTGTAGTAATCGTTCTCTGTGCTGTAGTAATCGTTCTCGGTGCTGTAGTAATCGTTCTCTGTGCTGTAGTAATCGTTCTCGGTGCTGTAGTAATCGTTCTCGGTGCTGTAGTAATCGTTCTCGGTGCTGTAGTAATCGTTCTCTGTGCTGTAGTAATCGTTCTCGGTGCTGTAGCTCAGCTCCTGTTGCTCAGTTCTTGTAGCTCAGCTCCTGCAACTCAGTTCCTATTGACATGCATGGAGCTGTAGTGTTCTGGTTGTGTATACAGTCTATATCCGGCCCCGGCCTGGGATCTATACAGCTAATAAGTGGGGGTTCCAGGTGTCAGATTCCTACTGATCTGATAATTTGACTTAGGCCTGGATCACACATGCGAGAAACACAGCCGAGTCTCGCATGTTAATACCCGGCACTACCGCCGGCACTCAGATCGGAGCGTGCTGCCGCATAGAGATACATGGAGCAGCACACTCCGCTCTCGAGTGCCGGCAGCAGTGCCGGGTATTAACATGTGTGATCCCGGCCTTATCCTAAAGGCTATGCTATTAATATCTCAAAAGTGGACAACCCTTTTAAGGTGTCCAAAAATTCAATATCTGTCAACCGGATGCTTGCTTAACTATCATTTATGCATTTTAACCCCATGATTCATGTGCTTGAACATTTCTAATGGCGGCTTATGTCCCCTGAACCCAAAAGAATGGTGGTTAAGATTCAAATTGCTTCATTTTTTTCCCCCACCATCATTTCTCAGTGATATTATAGGGTCCTCCATATACATAAGACACTTAACCGAAACTGCCAAAATGACAGTCATATATGAGCCTTAGGGAAGGTGCAGACGAGCGTGCACATGTCCAATTTTTTTCTTCGGACAGTCTGTTTCAGGACAAAAATTGCTGCATTCCTGAGTTTGATCCCATATTCTGATCACCATAGAAGTCAATGAGTGCGTGGAAAATATCACACTAAACTCGAATGACATCTGAGTGCAGTCCAATTTCCGAGGCCTCATAGAATGGAGAAGATGGAGGAATTTTTTTTCTCCTTCTTTTCCTCATCCTAAAGAATCAGATCACACTCTGATCAAACTCTGATTATAGTTTATGCCATGGAGCAATAGACTAATGTAATATCCTATAAGTTACAGACTTGTGTGTGGTGGGGGCTTCCACTATATACTAGAATGAATTGCATTTTTGGGTCATTTATATCAATACATATTAGTGAGGTCGTTACTTACCACTTCCTTGAGGATTTTATCCACCATTTCAGTCTCTTGCAAATGGAAGACGAATCTGGTGGCAGGCACACTAGCCAGGAGACGGAGTTTTGCGGCATTTGCTGCCTCTTTGGCTACGGATGTCATTCCAACAGTGAAAAGCTTAATATCGTGGTTTTTGGCATTAGCAGTAGCAGCAAATATATCAGGATTCCTGGGATGGTCTACCCCATCAGTGAGAAGTATGGCCACCTTCTGACTTTTGTGTGTGCCTTCATTCATGTACAATTGGGTTAAGTTTGTGATGGCGTAGGAGGTGAATGTACCATGGCCGATATATGCAATGGGTGAGATGCGAGCTTTAAAATTGTCAGGTCCTTTCCAGTCTCTGAATGTTTGCTCTATGAGCACTGTGCTGCTGTACTGTAGTAATGCCATCCTCCAGCTGAAGGGCCTCTTGGATTCCAGCTGAACGCCCTTTAGCTTGTCCACCATTTGTAAAACAAATCTTTTCTCCTGGTTGTGATTATACTCCTTAGCGCTTTCTGAACTGTCCAGAAGGAAAGCCATTTCCAGAAGGCAGTCTTCATCTGAAATGAGATCACAGGGCATGTACTTAGATCATAATGGGGTAGCTACAGAATGATTCATCTTCAATCCTCAGAATTCCAATGGAAGTGGATGTTTACGTTTCCACTCCCTGCGGAATGATATGGGGTTCTGTTCTCAACATAGTTTAAAGTCCCCAGAGGTGGTTTTGCATCAATCAAACATTTATGACTATTATTCACCAGTCCCGGATCGAGCTCCGGGCCTTGCTCTCTTCTCCTAAGGTCAACTCCATCTGTACTACTCCATATTGGATTTCTGGGGTAACTCTGCAAGCATCTCACAGGGCCTTTAAAGACCAGCTTAGGCACCCATGTTTGCCTGTGTTCAGGAAGCATTGCTTTTAGCTACCACATTTATTACACAAGTCTGCCTCATCATCCACTTCTCTCAGCTCCAGCTAATTGTCTATCCATTTCTTCAGCAAATGACTGCACTCTTAAAATACTTTCTACCTCAGTCCTGTGAATCCCGGTGCTGTTGCATTTTCAACTGCTGCTACAAGCTTTCAGATAATGAACTCTCATCTGCTAATACAAGTGCTGTTCATATCTTGGTCTATGCAAGTAAGATATCTAGCTGCATCTCGGCAAGCAAGTTACCAGATTGCCTATACATCAATTACTCCTGTGTGTAACTGTATCTCTGCCAGCAAGTTACCATATTGCCTATCCATAAATTACTCCTGTGTGTAACTGTATCTCTGCAAGCAAGTTACCTAATTGCCTATACATCAATTTCTTCTGTGTGTAACTATATCTCTGCAAGCAAGTTACCTAATTGCTTATCCATCAATTTCACCTGTAACTGTATCTCTGCCAGCAAGTTACCATATTGCCTATACATCAATTACTCCTGTGTGTAACTGTATCTCTGCAAGCAAGTTACCTAATCCTCACACCTGGCTCTGCTTCATCTGGTGCTTCCTGATCTGCTTGTCTGTCTGAGGTCCTGCATACCCGCTGTCCTGGTTCTCGCTTATCCAATTGTTATCTGGCATGTTCAGGCTGCTGCATCAATTCCTCTGACCGTGCTGCTCCCCCTGACCTATGGCTTAGAGGATCCACCTCACGAGGTGAGCTCATAACAATGACATAAACTGTGGATTAGTTTAAAGTCTTAGATGTTATAGGATGGGTGATAACTTGCTGATCACTGGACTGAGATTCACGCCGATCCTGAGAATGAGACTCTTATATTGCCCCTTCTTAATAGAGAAGTAGCCGCACATGCAAGCCACTGCTCATTTCAATCTAATCCAAGTACACATTTTTTCCGTCCCATATAGAATAAATGGAGAGGTGGTATGCAGGCCGGCCACCGTTCCATTAACAGGGATTTGGAGAACGCCATTCTGGGTGTTGATGCTTGTCCATGCAGTCTGACACCTACCAATATTCAAGTTATCACCAATCCTAAGGATAGATGATAACTCCTAAAGATGGGAATCACCCTTTAAGCCTCACCACAGGTTAGATGCGTGACAAATTTCGAAGAGGGCTCTCATTTATAGGGGAAACCTGGGTGAGAATATAATGTACAAATAAGAGATGTTCAGGAGCATTCTATACAAAGCTGCATTTCCTACTCAATTTACAAATGTTTTACCGAAAATGTAGTTTTTAGAAACCGATATATAAACTTCATGCTAAAGTTACTTTTACGATTGTTTATTTCTTAGCTTATCTTCATCATTTTTACCTTGTTCACTAAGGTTGGGCATCTTATCCACAGGGCCGGATATTAATGCTTTAGGCTTTAATCTTCCAAGTCTCCTCTCTTCAAAATAATTCTGGGCCACAGACATCTGGGAAATGGCATGTAATAAGAACAAGAACCACCAAACTCGAGGAAACATGATTGTTCTGAGAAGAAAAAGGATCAATTAATTCAAGAAGAATCCAAAACCAATACCGCTCATCACGTCAAGAGCACCATCTCCACAGTGAAACATGGTGGAGGCAGCATCACGCTTTGGGCATGTTTTTCGGCAGCAAGGACAGGGAAAATGATGGAAGTCAAGGGGAAGATGGATGGTGCGAAATACAGGGATATTCTTGAGCAAAACCTTTGTCAGTCTGTCAGTTATCTGAGACTGAGACGGAAGTTCACCTTCCAACAAGACAATGACACAAAGCATACTTCTAGAAGCAACACTCAAGTGGTTTAAGGGGAAACATGTAAGTATTTCGGAGTGGCCTAGTCAAAGCCCAAACCTCAATCCATTTGGGAATCTGTGGTCAGACTTGAAGATTGCTGTTCACCAGAGGAAACCATCTAACTTGAAGGAGCTGGATCAGTTTTGCCTTGAGGAATGTGCAAAAATCCCAGTGGTAAGATGAAGAAAGCTCATAGAGACTTATCCATGGTGATTTGCAGCTGTAATTGCTGCAAAAGGAGGATCTAAAAAGTATTGACTTTAGGAGGGGGGTGAATAGTTATGCACGCAGAAGTTTTCTGTTATTTTGTCTTATTTGTTGTTTGCTTCACAATAAAAAGAAAACCAAATGTTCATAGTTGTAGTCATGTTCTTTACATGAATTAATGCATCCCTAAAAAAAACCTGTGAAATTCCAGGTTGTGAGGTAGCAAAACACGAAAAATGCCAGGGGGTGGGGTGGGATAATACTTTTGCAAGCTACTGTAGATGGTAGTAACTCTAAGTCGCTGCACACTCCACACTTGTGCCCAACTATTCCACAATTCTTCTTATATCCTTCAAAATTTCAAAATCAACTAACAGAAACTATCTTCCTATATAAAAATGCCCCAGTAACTCCTCCAACCATTTGGAGCCAATCCGACGCCTCCCTGATGGTGTTGTATGATTGATAAGTATTTTCCTATATTTATCAGCATTGAGAATGCCATTAATCTTGACCAAATTCTCAACTCCATTTGCTGAAATGCAGCCCCATACTTGCCAGGAGCCTCCACCATGCTTCACTGTTCCTGCAGACACTCGTTATTGTACCACTCTCCACTTCTTTGGGAACAAACTGTCTTCTGTTACAGCCAAATATATCACATTTTGACTCATTATTCCAGAGCATATACTGCCATTTTTCTACACCACAGTTCTTATGTTTTTGTGCATAGATGTGAAAGAAGTTGGAGATGTTGCCCACGTTCCCCCTTGAAGACATGTACATTGTTGCAATGCGTTATGACGTTTGACTGATTAATAATCTTTATTTATAGTGATAGGTTGCGTTCTGCCCAGCACTAGGTAGCCGACTAGGTTAATAGTCGAGATTAGCCCAGAGTGTGAGGGGCTAAAGTGAAGGGACAGCGAGGAGGTTCCTGTCAGGAGTCAAAGCCTAGCTTAAAACTAGAGCAGATCTTTGATCTGATTAGTCAGCAGTGCCGCATGAAGTGGGTGTCCCTGAAGTGAGTGGAGACCGATGCATTGGATAGCGTGATTTAATGTAGATACAATCAAAAATGTTAGAAGGAGTGAGTGATTCTCTGAATACAAGGCCTGGGGCAGGAAGCCTATGGGGATGCTACGTAGTTGTTGACAGTCAAGTGACAGAGCAGCACTGAGAAGAAAAGTGGGATGAAGAGAGAGTGCACTGTGTGGTACTTCCAAGGTGCTGGAAAGCAGAGAGGCTAAGTAATGGCCATAGTGGCATAATTAGCTCCGCTAAAGGGAAAGAGGTTGAGAAACAGCACTCTCGTTTAGCGGTCAGTGGTGCTGTTGTTGGGGACTAGGGAAGCTCCAGAAGTGCTGTGCTGGGTGGTGGTCAATCTAGAGAGAGAGGCTAATGGACAGAGAGTGGAGCGGTCTGAGAAAGGAATGGTAATGTGTATGAAGATATCATATATTCTAAGAGAAACGTCCACAAACATTTGTATCCACCATCTACTGTACATACCACCCATAACTTATTGTTTAGTAAAAGACAGTTTGGTGGTCTCTCTCATTAAACTCTACAACTTCTGGTTCTGGCCAGCCGAGGTCAACAGCATCATGAGGTCTGCAAGGTTGTAGCTCCCCCACAGATAAAGTCCACACACCCAGCCAGCCAGGACCTTCATTTTCCTTCAGTGTGCCGGGATATAGAAGATGAGTACATTGCCCACAGTTACTGTTGCGGCCATCACAAAGGTCTGTGGTTTTTGGTTGCAATTTATGCTTGAAGGCCACTTCGTACAAGACTTCTAGCAGTAGATTCGTGTAGCTAGGTCTTACTAATTGCTGTATTTTCTTCATCGATGAATACCATCCTCAACGCTGCCCATTTCCTGGAGCCGTAAGTACTGAGAGATACAGGCAGATGCTTATCCATCAAGCAATACCATCAGAGAGGTGTCTGACTCCAAATTTGTTCCGCAGCAGGGCAATGACCTCAAACACAGAGGTACTTAGAACTATGTTCGGCATAAAGAAGAACAAGGAGTCCTGGAAATGATGATATGGCTTTTCAGAGCCCTCATCTCGACATCTTCTAGAGTAGACTGTGTGGGATTACATGAAGAGACAGAAGAATTTGTACAAGTCTACAACCTTCAAAAACAAGTGAAAGTGTACCTAGAAGAACTGATGGAGGCAAAGGGCAGTCATAGCTAATATTGATGGGATTGTTGAATTGTTGATGTCATCCCATGTATTCAATCTTTGACCACAGAGAGGAACAACATGGGCTTGAGAGTGATCAGAGGGTTCCCAGCCACCATTAATGATCAGATGAGGAAACCACTCACTACACTCTGGAACCTACATCATTATTAGCAGCTTGAAAGTACATTCAGCTGGTTGTACAAATACATTTAAAGGCAGATTGATATTGCTTTTATTTGTTTAACTTTGTTTAATTGTATTCACCCTGTTAAAAGGTTTCCCCCCCCCCAAAAAAAAACATCTAGGAGTCTGATTGCTAGGGATCTGACAATTGG
Organism: Dendrobates tinctorius; assembly: GCF_039654945.1. NCBI lineage: Eukaryota > Metazoa > Chordata > Amphibia > Anura > Dendrobatidae > Dendrobates > Dendrobates tinctorius. Next base: position 41,294,166 of record NW_027361810.1, on the reverse strand, counting down.
GGCCCCATTTATTGGTCCCTATTCATTCTCAGTGGGACTGCCAGAAATAGCTGAGTACAGCACTCCGCATTCTATGGCATTCCCATATTCAATTAAAAGCAAGCACACCTCTGCTCCATTCAATATAGGTCCTTAGAGACATTCCTCGGTGATTCGGGAACCTCAATCTCAGGATCACTGGCGGTCTCGGTGTTCGGACCATAGTGAACAGCAAGTTATTCCCTATGCTTTTCATGAAAGATAACTTATTTTTTGGGGAATATGCAAATTGTCCCTTCAGAGAGGAAGAGGACTAGAACTCTAGTGCCACCTATAGGAAGTACTCTTAGGATTGCTACTTCCTATAGGTGGCACTAGAGTTCTACTCCTCTCTGAAGAGACAATTTGCATTTTTCCCAGAGGAACATTTCAGCTTAAAAGTCTCCTCTGTTATGATGAGTCACCAAAGGAGGAAAAAACAAAATACCAGCTAAGTCCAGAAAAACCAGAGAGGTTGGCAGCTATCGGATTGCAGACCCCTGAACCTATCCACAACAACTAGCAGTAGCCGTGGGGGGTTCCTACGGTGCCCTAGACCCCTCGATCACAGCCGGAGAACTACATAGCCTAAAGACAGAAAGGGGAAAAACTAAACTGCCCCAGAGCAGACCCCAAAGCAATAGGCAGCCCCCAACATATAATGACGGTGAAGCAAGATGAAAACACTAACACAGATAGAAAGATAGGTTGAGCAAATGATGGGGCCCAAGCTAACTACATAGGACAGGATAGGAAAGCTGCTGTCTGCCATCCGCAAAAACCCTATCAAAATGAGCCAACCGACTGATAGGAAAAGCAGGCCCTGAAGTCGCTAGGCTTCAAAAGACTATATCAGCACTCAGGTATATTCTGAAGACAGAGCAAAAGATCAACAGACCAGAGACAAAAATGGAATTCAGCTCACCCCCGGCCGGGGATGGCAGAACTCCCAAAAAACAAGGCAAAACAAAAACAAAACTGAAGAGTACAAAGCAGAGCAGAAAAACTTAGCTTTGAGATGCAGGAATCAGACCGGTCTCCAAGAATCCAGCAGGAAAATCACCAGCCAGGAAGAAGGGCGTCGGCAGCCTTATATCCAGTCCTCAATTCCAGCCACCCAGTCATCATCTAGCTGCCCAGGTGTTTGGTAATCAGCCTCACTACCTTCCTTCACCAGAGGAGGGAGTTCATCAGACCTCAATGGTGAAGGGAAAAATGAACTCACAACACTCCTCACCTCGGCATGTCAAGCTTGACGTGTCACTCTCTACAAGGAGAAGCGTTACCAGTTGGATTTTTGGGGAATAACACTCACTTATAAAACAACCTAACAGCTGATTGATGCTGACCAAACCATAAGGTGTGTGTTTTAGATACTGACTCCATTATTTCAGCTAGGTATGTTTTACGCATTACCTATACACACACAAAGGGAGAGACATGTCACCTAAGGGGAACAGGATGGGGAGAAGCATCCACGGATTGAGTTATTGAGCTTGTCTCCTGTACTGCATGGTACACAGCCGACTTTTAATTAATTGTTGCCTTTGAAACGCCAAACGGTAAAACATAATTATGTAAAATATTGGAGCCAGTGTCTGATTCATTGTGCCCTTAGTTTGGGCACCATGAAAACGTATTACTAATTTATTAAACTTTAAAACTTCTGGACTTCTATACAGGAATGCCTCTAGATATCAGGACATGCTTGTGTCTGGAATCTGCCACATAGCCGATTAGTAATGCAATGATACACATATTTTAGAATCCAGCATGCGATAAAAAGAAATGTATTCCCAGATTAAGCTTCATATATCAGCCCTAGAGCTAGAGCTTTAGTTAACATGTCTCAGGGGCAAGTCCGTGGTTTTGCTAAGAATTTCTCAAAGCTGGCGGTCATAAAAATTACAAAAATGTTCGAAACAGCTTCAATCGTCTTGTTTAAACCTGTGTCGCCTTCTATTTTATAGAACTATCAGATTTTATGATATCATGATTATATAGTGTCATATCAAGGTATGTCTAGTAATAAAATATAATGATTGATGTTTATATAAAATATGTAATGTAACAATGATCAAAAGGAAAAGTTATAAAAATAGATTAAATAAAATAAAAAAAAATTAAATAAAATAAATAAAAAAAAGTCTTTATTACCTTAAAATAAATGTATCCTTGTGCTGTCCACTATGAAATGTCTCTGGGAGAACTGGGTAATGACCAGAAGAACCACGATTACAGATTCCACAGGCTTTGTTACCCCATTCCATAAGATGTCGGAACTACACTTTCTTCCACCCGAGGGTAAAAATTTGTCTCTCTGTCCATTGTCCTGTATCTTAAAACGCTGACCTAGGAAAAGTGTCTTGTGACCAAGGATACATGCCCTGCCAGCTATCCCCTTGGCTATGCCTCTGCCAGGATGGGCATCTTATTGGTCACATTGGAATATACAGTATTAGCAAAGAAGATATCGATGCATAACTAGATAGATGTGCACTTGAGGAATCTTAGGGATTAGGGAGTTGTCACTCTGCCTTCTAAGAAAAACTCGTGTTCCCTTTACGCTCGGTTCCCTGGAAAGGAAAAAGTTAAACCAACATAATAATGAGAATAATTGGCCCAGTCACAGTTCTACCTTTTTGCAACATGTCCCATTTTTACAACTGAGGAGAAACAGTATCGGTAATCCACAGGTGCTGTCAAAAAGTCACAAGCTGGATGTGTGTCAAAAGGTTCTTTATTCATACAACTTGTTTAGGAATAGTGTTGACTCCTTCAGGTACATTATAACAAAAGACACCTCCTCCCAATTGTGTTGATGAGTGCTCTGTATTAGAGTATTGTCACGGGGATACAGTGACAGAGAGGGGGCATAAGATCGTGGCTTCTGGTTTCATTAATTCTTGCACTGGTTAGAAGTACTTCACCATCTTATTAAACAGTGCAATTTTTTTCCTTGCTGGCAGTGCAAGAGTTAATTTGGTCAGTTGAATCTTCCTACCTGAATTGTTCAGTGTTGTCCACTCCTCTCTGTTATGTATGTGCTCGACACCGGAACTTAGAAATTACCAGTGTTAGCTGTTGTGAATTCGCTTTCTGGCCTCCCTTTGGTTATTACTGAAGGTAGTGGAGCTGGTCTGATTGATAGAGGGGTTGCGAGTTCTCTTTCTGGGCTCCCTCTGGTGGTTACTGCAGGTAATGGAGCTGATCTGATTGACAGAGGCTTGCCACCTGATAATGAGGATGACGATTGGAGATCTGGGGTTTCAGATTTGGATTTAAGACAGCCGACTCCCTCTATCCCTGCTGGTGATTTTCTTCCTGTGCCTCCTGACGGCTGATGTCTCCAGCTCTGTCCCTGCATGTTCAGCTAAGTGGTTCATTTGCTATTCTGTTTGCATTTGATCTGGTTTTGTCTATCTCTGTTTTCTGCGGGTCAGCCAGCTCCGGCTGGGGCTGTGCTGAATCACCGCCCATATGTTACTGCTTGTGCCAGTTTGTTTTGTCCTCTGTTAGATTGGTCTCTTTTTGCTCTGCTTTCAGAATGTACCAGAGTGCTGATATAGTAGGGGGCGAAGTCGTGCGACTTCAGTGTTTTTGTGCATCAGTCGTGTTGGACTTTTTGCAGGTTTTTTTGTGTGATTGCAGACAGTGTCTTTACTTTCCTGTCCTGTCTAGTCAGTGTAGGCCCCATCATTTGCTCAGTCTATTTTCATGCCTGCGTTTGTGTTTTCATCTTGTCTCGCCGACAATATATGTTTAGGGGCTATCTATTCCTTTGGGGTCTGCTCTGGGGCAGTTTAGATTTCCCCTTTCTTGCTTTAGGCTTAGTTAGCTCTCCGGCTGTGCCGAGGCATCTAGGATCATTGTAGGTACGCTCCACGGCTACTGCTAGCTGTGTGGATAGGATCAGGGGTCTGCAATCCGCTTGGTTACCAACCTCTCTGGTTTTCTGTGGCTAAGCCTGGGCCTGCTCTCCTCCTCGGTGACCCATTCATAACAGTTAGCTCTTACTGCCTGGTTTGGAGTTGGAGTAGTAGTTTGTGGTTGGAGTTGGTGTTTGGAGAGTTGTTCAGGAGATTGTTACTTGCAGTTTTGTCTGTGTGTAGATCCTCATATTATCCTAATTGATTTCTCTTTCCTTTAACTCCCCTGTGTCCCACTTTGTTGAGTGTATTTTGTATGATTGTTATTTTCATTTATCCCTATCCATCTTCCCTTGTTTGTCTGGTTAGTGTGATCTTATACACTTCAGCTTTCCAGCACCCTGGGGTAGATATAGAAGTATAGCAAGACACATGAACCCGGCATCTCCACCTTCAGGAGTAATCCGGGGGACAGGGATAGACTAGGGCCCCCTCAGTTCTAGGGACTTGGTTAGCGCACACAGTCCTAAGGCACTGCGTGGCAAGTACTTTATAGAAGCTATTCCTTCATTGTTACTATCAAGTACTTGGCAGTGACTAAACGCTTGCTGTGGTGTCTATCATTTCTAAAGAGGGAATAGTAAGTCTTTTTCAAAGAGATTTTGTCACCAAGTAAACAGTTTTTGCTCTTAATTTATTTGCTCCTCTGAGTATTCTGTTTTTTTTTTTCCTTAAATCCGCCTCCTCATGTATTCCTACTCTTCCTGGCCTGTACTAAAGGGGTGGAGCTCACAGGGTAATTATGCAGAGTATCCTAAAGACATACCCCAATAGAATTCTGTAAACTATGTCCCCATAAGAATTAGCACTAAATAAAAGGGCCCATATTGCTTGAACCAATTGATGGAAAAAAAAGAAAAGAAAAAAGGGGCATAATCAGGGGTGCAGAGGGAATAAAAAAAGATAATTGGCCCATGTGAATATGGTACTGATCAACTAATGAATGAGCTCAATGGCTGATTGCAACTTTTATGGGATCTACAAAATATTATTTACCGGTAGCACATCCCTCCTAGTAAACACGGAGTACGCTGCAAACAAGGTGCAATGTACATGGGAACCAATACTTGCATCAGCAATTGTTTGCCCTCTAATATTTTGCAAAAGAGCCTTTAAGTGCGCACCGATGTGTATGTATAAGGGTATGTGCACTCGTAAAGTAATTCATTTCTGCACTATTTCTGCCTCTCTTGGCAGGAAAAGCGTAGCGTAAAATAGATGCGCTTATGTTGCGTCTTGAATGATGCATTTTTTACATGTGTTTTTTTAGTTGCATATGTTTCCCCATTCATTAGTATCGGTGAATTGCTGAAAGAATTGACAAGCTGTGGATTTATATCTGCACCAAATCTGCAAATCAAAAATAAGCAAAGTGTGCATGAGGCTTCAGGATTCTTGCTTCCTTTGCTGGCACTAGGAAACCTTTCAGTTTTTCTGACAAATCTGTGCAGAAAAAAAGCTACAAAAATGCAACAAATCTGCAACGTGTGCACAAGGCCATAATTGTTACCTGTCAGTCAATGGCTATAGAGAGTAGGAAGAATTTGGTTTCCAGACATACATGTTTTGCCTGACATAAATGTCTTTAGAATGAGGCAATGACTAGATTAATTAATACTTAGACCGCTCTCTCTAGGACTTTGAACTTGTAGTTTATAATTGGGAGAAGCTTATTTGGAGAGTAGATGAGATGAGAACCAATTATGGGAAATCAAAATACATATTCCAAGGTAATCATTGTCATTATTGCTTAACTTCGGTTGCATGAGATAAGAATCAAATGTATATATTTTTTTCTCAGAAACAGCACCCCTCATGTCCGTAGGCTGCATTTGGTATTGCAGCTCAACCAATTAAACACAGCTGATGGACTGCAGTGGCTCTGAACTAAGAGCGGACCCTTGTCTTTCCATCTCAGACTTCTGCTTCCCCTGTACTCATGTACCTCCACCAGAATTATCTCCCTATTGGATTATTATCTGAACAATACATAGAGTAGACATTGCAAGTGCAAAGTAATGGAACTGCTGGAATGTGCTGTTTGACGACGATGATGAGGATGGACGTTCCATTGTATATCTTATCTAATTATTGATTTATTTCGTAGAATCAGGCAAAATATAGCAAATTTTCTAATGGAATCATTATTGTTTTTGCTTATATATAGAAGCATTGTGATTATCTACTCATTATAGCGCCCCCTGGTGTTCTTTTGATTCCCTCTAAGAATGTCCACCTAACTTGTCTGGTCATAGATGGTCACATACTCAGTAGCTCAGTCAGACCACCCAGATCCTCTTGTACATGGCCAGTGGAGTGATTTTTGCTATTGTGTAGACCAGCCAAAAATAACCAGCACATTATAAGTGGCAGAGGGCGTCATAACAGGCATGTAACAGCAACATCTATTCTAGATGAAGGTACATTTGAAAAAAAATAAAATAAATAATAGTAATTATATATATATATATATATATATATATATATATAATTGTTATTATTATAGCTGTCAGTGCTGGCTAAATAGCTTGTCCAATGATTACATATTGATTAACTCTATTAGATGTTGCAAAAATATATATTTTTAATTGCTCTCTCTCTCTCGCTCTCTCTCTCTCTATATATATATAGAGATAGAGAGCAATTAAGAATGTATATATTTGCAAGATCTAACAGAGTCAAACAATATGTAATCATTGGACAAGCTATTTAGCCAGCACTGACAGCAATACTAATAACAATAATAATAATAATAATAATAACTCACATGAAAAAACATTACCTGCCTAACATAAAAAAATAAAAATAAATAAATAATAATAGCTTAATAATAATAATAATAATTATTATTATTATTAATATTATATGTTAGGCAGGATATATTTTTTTCCCCTGTGAGCTACTATTATTATTATTTCATGTTATGCAGGATATGTTTTCTTTTCTCCCTTTTTTTATAGATACATAATAAATTACATACTTATTCCCCAAACAGTCCAGTATGTATGCAAGTTAAAGAATATATTTTTTATTTTGATATTTATTTTGCTATATGAGGCCATTTGTAAAAAAAATGTAACTGCAAAAAAAGAGCCAAAATAAGCCTTAAATGCAATAGATTTGAGTACATGGATGTAGCCAAGGAACATCCACTTCCCACTAATAATGCAGAAATTGGTAAAACGCCGTGTTTACTAAATACAGGATGAAAGGCTTTACCTGTGAATGAAGCGATGTGTAGAGTGATGAGATCAGGGGTCGTAGGGAAGGAGCCGGGCTGCAGATGTTAATAGCCACAGGGTTTCTTCCCCATGTTATTGCTAATCCTCCTTTCTTAGGTCTGCACAGAAAACTTCTCTTAATTTCGTCTTATAGGTGTGGGCTGGACGACTCCTGTACTTGTCAGAAAAAGCTGAAATATTGTTAACATGGGGGGCAATGCAAATACACGGATGAGGAGGGTCTGTACATTTTAAGATGTGACACAACTTTTCTTCAAAAGTTTTGGAACCATGAAATGCCCAAAGCAGTCTTCAGGAATATTTCACAAATTACCTGTATGGAAAATCTTCAGAAATTTATTCATCAAAGATCGTTGGATTTTCCATTGAGCCATAAATTGTAAAATTGTCAAGTTTCATTTTTGTAAGTTCCTTTTTATTATATCTGTCAGTGGGTGTCACTGGTCTTAGGATATTTATTGCTGTTAGACAAGGTAGAGACGTATCTTACAGATCAATGAAGGAAACATTTAATAGGGCATCTATCATCAGTGCAGACCACAGAGACATAACGTGAAACTCCTAGGCCCATTCGTGCCGCCACGCTCTGATTCACGATGCCTGCGGTTTGGACTGCATGTATCAGGTCACAGATGGCCTTTAAGGGCTTTTTATGTGTTTTTACGTCTTCATGGGCAACATCCGTATTTTGTATTATGATATTCATGGTAATTAAAGGTGTTATCCACCCCTGAGGATATTTTCTGCTACTCCTGCAGCTTGCCAAATCTTAGCAGTGTGTAATGTACACACTGTTAGGATTCGGCTTTACTTGCCAGATCCAGTGGTCGTCACTTGAATATAATGTTTGCATTGTTGCGATCACGTGCAGATTATTTCAATAGAACATTTGCATAGTTGTAATCATGTGCTGACTAGAGTCTCCTCCATTTTGCTCACTAGAACATTGACAGAAGCGGCTGAGACTCTAAGGCTATGTGCACACGCTGCGGATTGGTCTGCGGATGTTTTATCTGCGGAACCGCAGGTAAAACCACAGGTAAAATGACCTAACTGTTCCTGGGGCTGTGGGAGAGGGACCTCTCCCTGTCAGATCAGTTGTCGATGGACCGCATCCCTCTTTGGATGCGGTACATCGACGACATATATTTGATCTGGCAGGGGTCCTCTGAGCAGCTGGATGACTTTATGGGACTATTAAATACCAATGATAAGAACATCCATTTAACCTATCAATGTGATGGGGAAAGAATCAATTTTCTGGATGTGACAGTATGGAGGGATAATGACTCTATGCTACAGACTACTATCTTTAGAAAGGAGACCTCCACAAACATGCTACTACATGCTTCCTCATCACATCTGAGACACATGACTAATTCCGTACCCATCGGACAGTTCCTCCGCTTGCGGAGAATCTGTTCCAATGATGATATTCAGGCTAAAGATCTCTTTGACAGATTTAGAGAAAGAGGTTATGGGAGACGTATTCTTAAGCGTGCATATCATAGAGCTAAATATTCTTCTCGCCATTCATTGCTCTATGAGCGCAAAAACTGTAGATCAATGAATCAGGTGAGATTCATTACCAACTATCATGCTCAATTCTCACACATGCGCGAATGTCTACAACATGCATGGCCCATCCTTCAGGTTGATCCTATACTTAAACAACTTATTCCAGAGAAACCGAGTATTACTATCAGAAGGTCTAAGAACCTGAGGGATCACCTTGTTCGGAGCCACTACCATTGTAGATCTAAGAATGCTTTCATTGATGGCACGGGTCCTGCGGGTGGGTGCAAACCCTGTGGTCGGTGTGTAGCTTGCCCCAATATTGATTCTATTAACCAATTTTTTAACTCTTCTGGTTCTAGAACGTATGATATTAGAAAACCAATCACCTGCACCACTAAAAATGTCATGTATTTTGCATTGTGTCCTTGCAACCTTATTTATGTAGGCCTGACTACGAGGCAATTTAAAATACGTGTCCATGAACATATTTTGGGGATTATATCTGCCGCCGGCCAGGATGATGTTTCCACACTAAGGACCCTCCCCTGTCATTTTAAACAACATCACAATTGTGATGCTTCACTCATTAGATTTTTGGGTATAGATGCCATTGATCCCGGCATTCGGGGTGGCAAAATTAATGTTAGGCTAGCCCAACGAGAGACTAGATGGATTTGGGTTTTAGATACAGTCCAGCCTAAGGGATTGAATGAGAATTTAAGCTTTGTCCCATTTTTGTGATCAACTCTGTTAGTTTAGTGCACTTGTTGTTTTTTTAATCATGTATTTTTACACTTTTTACTCTTTTATTCACCCTTTAGCCCTAGTCGCTTGGTCGTCATTTTTGAGCTCCGTGTGAAAGGTTTCTATATGACGTACACTACCCCATGAGAATGGAAACGACATTGAAAGTGTCATCAGCAGCAGCTCTCTACAATATGTACTATTACGCTTATGCGTTTTGTGTATTCTATATCTGTGTATTTATTGAAGCAATCCCACCATGCTGTTATATGATTATTCTAGTATTATTTTTTATCCTTGTATTATTATTATTCTTGCATATTGTGGAGGGCTGTCCTAATAAGTAGTTGAGTATAGTGGCTTTGCCTTACACCGGTAATGGTTATACATAGACCTGTCTGCCTTTTTTGTACCTAGTTACTTGGTCTGTTAAATCATGACCTTATAATTATATAATGGGGTCATAACCATAATACATCGGTGCGGTATTGTTGTTTTGAATTCAACTATCATGTTATGGCCAATATTCTTATTTTATTCGGCTCATTTTTGATTTGTGCTATATGTATATTATTATTCCAATCAGTGTGTCGGCATCTGACATCCTAGCTGGCGTGGCTATCTTTTCTGCTATTGTGCGTCATATGACGCTGCCACTTTTGTTTACCAGGCGCCGTTCTCTGGCGCCCTTGTTGGCATGGTATCCACTGTTGATGTCGCGCGTTATGACACCGTCAGTACCGCCCATTCTCAGACCCGGCACGCATGCGCGCCAGTGCCCTGACTTGCGCGCCGGCCCCCGGCATCTCCGTTGCCACAGCAGCGTCGGCTGACGCTGTGTGTCACATGATGCCGCCACCCAGCTCTTGGCTTGGTCAGCACATGCGTCATCTCACGGAGCCTGAGTGGGTGACTGTACATGTGATGTATGATCAAGTCTCCCGATTGGCCAAATAATTTCCATGATGACCCAGTGTTGCAGCCTCTTGATTGGCTGTTGGGCCTTTTTATACTCCTTCCTTCCCCCTTATGGTTACACCCCTTGAGAAAGGCTTTTCAGCCAAAACGCGCGTCGAGGTGACACTCTTGGACCAGGCTCCTGCCCTTCGTGACTATTCCAGGTATTTGACACCTTATATGATTATTGTGGGGTGGGTTGCCTCTTTGCATATGGTGTTAGGCTTTGTGGGTGGCACAACAATAGATATGATACCATCTGCCTATATGGTCCTTTGGTTTGGTGTTTAATGATTGCTATTTAGCTTATATATTATCCATTAGGTGACCTGCTTACAGGTATGATTTGATACCCCATTTGTGACTGCCTCATGTATTTTCTATTGTAGCAATATTGACATGGTTTATACTCCATACATTGCCTCTATTTCTATCATATATATCATGTATGCTTTGATCCATTGAGCGTCCTTAGCCAACTTGTGCCTTTTAGGGGTATCTTCCCTCCTCCCTGTATCTGTGTATCCCTAATAAACATTTTTCTATGTAGTGTATTTGGATTTTGGTCGTGTATTTTTCTTAATTTTGTCATTATGTGCGATTTTTCCCTATTATAGGTCCTGATTTATTTCTGAGCACAATACTCCCCTTTTGGGTGTATTTATGTGATGTACTTCACAAGATATTTATGCTAGGTAAAATGACCTGCGGTTTTATCTGCGGATTGCTCTGCGGTTTTCCCTGCGGTTTATCACCTCTACAATGGAGGAGAAAGTAAACTGCAGCAGAATCCGCAGAAAACAATTGACATGTCATTTCTTTCTGCGGATTCTAAACTGCAGCTTTTCCGCAGTTAAAAATCCGCAGCGTGTGCACAGAAAATTGTAAATCCAATAGGATAACATGCTACTGTACACTGTCTGCAGAACTGCTGCAGTTCTGCTGCGGCCAAAAGCGCAGCGGAACCGCAGCAAAAACCGCAGCGTGTGCACATAGCCTAAACGGCACAAGATCACAACTATGCAAATCACATACTTGTGGTCACGTGACGACCATTGGAACTGGCAAGCGGAGACAAATTGCTTAAAATTTCCGCAGGGGTGGACAACCCCTTTAATTTGTATATTCCCTGTATTAATACTTTATACTTTGGATAGTTTACAGGGGTGTGACTGTTACCTTCCCCCCTCCAAAGAAACAATCCTGTGAATGTGGGGATGCTTCAGAAAAGAGCACTGATAAAAGTGGAGCTCTTTTTGAAAGTAAGCAGCCATGTTTTGATTTATTACACACACATTAGGTTGTGGCATATCACTAAGGCTCTGTTCACACATCCATTCATATATTGTGTTTGTCTGCTCTGTTCTAGGAAGACTCAAATGGAGTAAGTGATCCATTGTTTAGCCAGTGATCCATTCCATACGTAAGTGATCCATTCCAGATATACAAATGGAAGCAGACGGGTCCTATTGATTATTATTAGGTCCATCTGAGTTCCTTTTCGGAAAATGGAAGAAAAAAGTTCTGCATGTAAGATTTTCCTCCATTTTGAAAAATGGACACTAAATAGACCCATTAATAATGAATGGGGACCCTCTGATTCATTTTGCATAACTGATGCAATGGATCACTTAGTCTGCTTGTCTGTTCCTAAAATGGAACAAATGGAATGCCTGAATGCACATGTGAACGGAGACTGAGATTTGCCACAACCTAAAGTTTGATCAGGACCTATTCTCTAGGATTCTAGCCAAAAAGGAGGAGGTAAATGCCCCCTCGGCTATATCCACCGCGCAAAAATTATTAACAGAGATATATTCAGGAGAATGGCGCTGTGCTGCAGTTCCCTACAGAATGGATGCCTTGAAATACGTCTGCACAGTGAAAAATTTTAATGGAGTCATTAAGCTAGCTTTGTAACTCTTTCTTAGGATCATGGGGGTCACACCAGTCGTATGGAATTTCCTTAGGTTCATGGGGGTCATGGGCGGACATACTTCTGGTTCAACCGATGTGGCTGCACCGGGGCCCAGAGGCTCCAGGGGGCCCCTGCAGGGCGACTAATAATGAGGGCAATCTGGCCAGTTTCTCTGGGCCCGAGGCTCTGGGGGGCCCTGGCCAGATTGCCCTCGTGTACGGCGGGCAGTGAGCAATCCCAGCAGTTCTGCTGCCTGCAAGAGAAAATAGCAGGAGCGATCCGTCCTGCTTCCTGCCCGGCGCCCGCGCTTCCTGTCTCTGACTCAGAGTGCAGCGCCGCTGGATGATGTCATCATTCAGCAGCCGGCTAGCCACTGTGCTAGAGCGAGGAAACACGGCGCCGGTGTTGATGCGACAGGTAAGAGGTGTGTGGCACCCCCAGGAGTATGGTCGCCACAGTGGCATTGCCTTCCTCCTAGGGAGTGTGATGTCATGCTTGGAAGCAATAAAGGATCTCACTGGCAGTTAACCACAACACCCAACAAAGTTCTCACTCCAGGCCAGCAGAGGGAGCTCTGAACCCAAAACTGGGGGAAGAGCTGCTCTCTGGGGGGCAAGGAAGGGGAAATGAGGAGTTCGTATGAGGAGGGCAACGTGTGTGGACGTGAGGAGAAGAGCTGGGAGATTGAGCAGAGAGTTCAGGCTCATTCCCAGCTATAGCACATGATCTGGAGCCCGGTATCCAAAGCTGTATGGACACTGATGGTCCTGCAACAGAAACCGGAGGAATAGGAAGCTGTAAATGCTCTGTTCCCACATAAGACTCGGAGGCACAACAGCGACGTGTGAGCCAAAGGAGATAGAAGGCTACAGTTGTCTGCCATACGAGGGAGTTCTAAAGAGGATAAGCAAGTGGAACTTCAGTGTAACACCGTACTGCAAATACCTAAAACTAAGCGCTAGGAAGGAGACTACACAACCCATCTGCCTAGAGAGATTCCTAAGTTGCTTACAGGCTAACCAGCTCCTGTGCCATCTGTAATCTGGACCCTGGACTGCATTTGCCAAGCAAAGTAAAGGTAAAGAAACTGCACCCTGTTGTGTCCTTGCCTTCTTCCTGCAAACTCTCCAGCACTGCTACATCTCTGTGCCAAACACTACACCCTCTTCCTCAACACCTATCCTCTTCATCTACTCTGCCCTGGGACTACAGCCCTCCCTGTGGAGGGCTACAGTATTAATTGCTGCACCCCAACATCTGTCCCAGAGGATCTGTCCGCAGCGTCGGCTTAACATCTTCATTGCCGAACACCACAGGTGGCGTCAAGAATCATTCACTCATAAACTTTATTCCATCACTTAATCCCTTTTACATGGGCGCCCAGGGCCACGGACCGGCTCACCGCTGCTGTGACATTCCATTCTGAGAGACCGGCCCGGTACCCCACAGCCCTGGGAGGGCGACAGAGGTGCTGTGTGTGTGTTTTGTATGTATGTGTGCTTTGTATGTATGTATGTGTGTGTGTTTTGTATGTGTGTGTTTTGTATGTAAGTATCATACATTTGTGTGTGTGTATTTTGTATGTGTGTGTGTGTGTTTTGTATGTGTGTATGTGTTTTGTATGAATGTGTGTGTGTGTTTTATATGTATGTATGTGTGTGTGTTTTGTATGTGTTTTGTATGTGTATGTGTGTTTTGTATGTGTGTGTGTGTTTTGTATGTGTGTGTGTAGAGATGAGTGGTGGTGTGTGTGCGTGCTTGCATGCGTAGCGCTGCGGGGGAATATGCAGAGAGGCCAAAGATGCTGTGTGTGTGTCTGTGTGTGTGTAGGTGGAGGAGAGGGGAATGATGGTGGTGATGTGGAGAAGGCAATGATGGGGTGATGGGCAGAATGTATTGATGGGGTGATGGGGAGAAGGCAGTGATGGGAGTGATGGGGAGAAGGCAATGATGGGGTGATGGAGAAGGCAATGATGGGAGTGATGGGGAGAAGGCAGTGATGGGGAGAAGGCAGTGATCGGGGTGATGGAGAAGGCAATGATGGGGTGATAGGGAAAAGGCAATGATGGGAGTGATGGGGAGAAGGCAATGATGGGGGTGATGGGTAAAAGGCAATGATGGGGATGATGAGGAAAAGGCAATGATGGGGTGATGGAGAAGGCAATGATGGGGTGGTAGGGGAGAAGGCAATGATGGTGGTGGAAAGGGCAATGATGAGGTGGTGGGGAGGAGGAAATGATGGAGGTGGTGGAAAGGGCATTAATGGGGGTGGTGGGGGAGGAGGAAATGATGGAGGTGGTGGAATGGGCAATGATGGGTGGGGTGGGGGAGAAAGCAAAGATAGTGGTGGGGGAGAAGGCAATGATGGAGGTGGTGAAAAGGGCAATGTTGGGGTGAGGGAGATGACAAATAATGGGATGCGGGGAGAGGAGGACAACGAGGGGTGTGGGGGATTGGGATGGGAGGAAGGGGGACTTATAATGGCCTTAGGAACGGGGATGTGGAGGAAGACATTATCACTTATGTCTAACACAGTCCCTTAGTATTTAGTGTAAGTACTTATTATGTATAACACAGTCCCTTAGCATATAGTGTACTCACTAATTCTGTAAAACACCATCCTTAGTTACATAGTTTCCTCTTTTATTATGTATAACATCGTCCCTTATTACGTACCATCCTCTCTAGATATATATGGTGCCGTCGCTTATTATATAGCTTCCTCTGCTGTTATGTACAGTGCTGTCTCTTACATAGTGTATTCTTGTTAATTTTGTTATTCACAGCGCCCTCTTTTATTACATAGTCCCCTCTCTTTTTAGATATAAAATGACTGCTGATCAAGGAGCAGGTGACCAGACTACCAGTCCATCAGCTTCTCCATTAGAAAGAAAGCTTTCCCATGCTCCATCAGACATCATTGCATTATACAGCTAACAAGACAAGACGGTATGTAATAAAAACCAGGGCTCTATATAATCCAATATGTAAGGGACGGTACTGTACATAACAATAGAGGGCACTGTAAAAGGGACAGCAATATACATAATAAAGGAGACTATGTAATATATATACATGTATGTGTGTGGCTATATATATACATGTAGCTTTGTCACCATAAAAGGAAGGGGGCCCGGACACATTTCTTGCACAGGGGCCCCAAGCTGTCAGTGTCCGCCCCTGATGGGGGTCACACCAGTCGTATGCAACATGTGATACATGAGAAATATACCAGAAATAGTCCAGAAATCGGTCAGACGGTAAGACTAACCACTGCTTTCTTACTTTACTTGCTTTTTTTTTTTTTACTCTGCTCTTTAACCATGATCACATTTGCCCTCATCGTTTTTGCTCCACTAATCTTCACTCTCCTTCGCTATCCCCAAACCCCTGCACCCTCGAACCAAATAACTATCTCCCCCTCTCTCTTAATCCCCACCTCGCTTTATCTGCAGACATACTCCTTAACCTCAGACCTCTCCTACTAAAATACAATACAAGATGATCGCTCTCCTTCACCCACCTGCTTTCCATTTCTCTGCTTCTTCTCACTGCTGGTGACATATCCCCCTATCCTGCCCCCCTGCCTCATACATCCCACTAATCCCCACCCCTATCTTTCACACACTAAGACAAACTACCGCAATCCCTCACACTTAAAACCTTCGCCACTGACCCCCTCCCTCCCACACCCTCTTTTGGAGCACTTTGGAATGCTCGCTCCATCAGCAACAAGCTCCACATTATCCACGACCTCTTTACCTCCCGCAACCTTTCCTTCCTGGCCCTCACTGAGAACTGGCTGACACCCCCTGACATGGTCTCCCCGGCCACACTGAGTTATGGCGGCCTTCACTTTACCCACACTCCTCGCCCTGGCAACAGACAAGGTAGAGGAGTGGGTTTCCTCCTTTCTAAAAACTGCTCCTTCAACCCTATCCAACCCCCACCCTCCCTTATCCTCCCTTCTTTCAAGGTTCACTCTGTCCGTATATACTCTCCCTCTAATCTCCAAATGGCTGTCATATACCGACCACCAGGCTCAGCCACTGCCTTCATCGACCAATTCTCCTCCTGGCTCCTCCACTTTCTCTCTGCTGACACCTCCACCATCATCATGGGGGACTTCAACATCCCCATTGACACCCCCCAGCCAGCAGCCTCCAAACTCCTGTCACTTACCTCATCCTTTGTGTGGTCCTCCACAGCCACCCACACAGATGGACATACATTAGACCTCATCTTCACCCACCTCTGTTCCCTATCTAATCTGACAACCTCTCCCTTCCCCCTATCTGACCACCATCTACTCACCTTCTCATCCTTGTCCTTCTCACCTGCTCCCCATGTCCAGCCACTAGCACATCCTCGCAGAAACCTTGCACACCTAAACATCCACAGACTCTCAGACTCTCTTCTACCTCTGTCCTCCATATCTTCACTCCACAACACGGACAATGCCACCGCTTTCTACAATGCCACCCTCACATCAGCCATAGACTCAGTCGCTCCTCTCATGTATGGCAAAGTGCGACAAACCAATAGGCATCCCTGGCACAACAACCTCACCAAAAAACGTCGACAAGCATCCAGGGTCGCGGAGCGACGTTGGAAGAAAACACGCCTGCCAGACGACTTCACTGCTTTCAAACAAGCTACTCTTGCCTTTAAATCAGCCCTCACCTCTGCTAAACAGACCTATTTCACAAACCTTGTCTCTTCATTATCCCACAACCCAAAACAATTGTTCAGCACATTCAACTCTCTCCTCTGCCCACCACTGCCACCTCCAACTACCCTCATCTCTGCTGAGGACTTTGCCACCTACTTCAAAAACAAGATTGACGAAACAAGGCAAACCTTCACAGTTCCACCACCCCAACCACTCCACATACCAGACCTCTGCCCTTCCCTAATAACCTCCCTCTCCAACATCACTGAAGGAGAGCTTACTCAACTCCTTTCCAAATCATGCCTCACCACCTGTGCACTTGACCCCATTCCTTCACACCTGCTCCCCAACCTCACTAACATGATCATTCCAGCCCTAACCCATCTCTTCAACCTATCCCTAACTTCTGGTACCTTCCCCTCTGCCTTCAAACATGCCACCATAACACCCATCCTCAAAATATCAAACCTTGACCCAACTGCTATGCCCAGCTATCGCCCCATATCACTGCTCCCGTTTGCTTCCAAAGCTCCTTGAACAGCATGTCCATGCTCAACTTTCCTCCCACCTCTCATCTAACTCCCTCCTTGACATCCTGCAATCTGGCTTCCGCCCCCACCACTCCACTGAAACTGCCCTGACCAAAATTACTAATGACTTACTCACAGCCAAAGCTAACAGACAGTTCTCCATTCTCCTCCTTCTTGACCTGTCCTCTGCCTTTGACACAGTTGACCACTGCCTACTGCTACAGATTCTTTCTTCCCTTGGCATCAAAGACCTTGCCCTGTCCTGGATTTCCTCATACCTTTCTGACCGCACATTCAGCGTTTCCCACTCCCACACTACCTCCTCATCCCGCCCCCTCTCTGTTGGAGTCCCCCAAGACTCTGTCCTGGGATCCCTACTTTTTTCCATCTATACTCTTGGCCTCGGACAACTCATGGCTTCCAGTACCACCTGTATGCAGATGACACTCAGATCTACCTCTCTGGCCCAGATGTCACCTCTCTGCTGTCCAGAATCCCGGAGTGTCTATCAGCCATATCCTCTTTTTTCATCTCTCGCTTCCTAAAACTCAACGTAGACAAAACTGAACTTATTATCTTTCCTCCATCTCACGTATCTTCCCTACCCGATCTATCTATTATAGTAAACGGCATCACGCTCTCTCCCGCACCTGAAATCCACTGCCTCGGAGTAACTCTCGACTCTGCCCTGTCCTTCAAACCACATGTCCAATCTCTTGCCACCTCCTGTCGCCTCCAGCTCAAAAATATTTCCAGAATCCGCCCCTTCCTCAGTCCTTAATCTACTAAAACTCTTGTACATGCCCTCATCATCTCCCGCCTTGACTACTGCAACACTCTCCTCTGTGGCCTCCCTGCTAACTCTCTTGCACCACTCCAGTCTGTCCTCAATTCTGCTGCCTGACTAATCCACCTCTCTCCTCGCTACTGTCTCCCCCTCTGCAAATCCCTCAATTGGCTCCCAATTCCCCAACAAATCCAGTTCAAACTACTAACACTGACCTACATAGCCATCCACAACCTTTCCCCTCCCTATATCTCTGAACTAATCTCCCAATATCTTCCCTCATGTAATCTTCGATCCTCCCAAGACCTCCTACTCTCCTCCACACTTATTCCTTCCTCACACAACCGCCTCCAAGATTTCTCCTGAATATCCCTTGTCCTCTGGAATGCCATTCCTCAACACATCCGATTATCCACCACCCTCGAATCCTTCAAACGGAACCTGAAAACCCATCTTTTCAGGAAAGCTTACAGCCTGTAATGACCATTCTGCTGCCTCACCACCGCTTGAGCTGCCGCCTCATCACCACCAGAGCTGCTGCACCCCCGACCTTCTGTCTCTTCCCCACTATCCCGTAGAATGTAAGTCCGCAAGGACAGGGTCCCCTCCTCTCTGTACCAGTCTGTTATTGCAAATTTGTTAACTATTAACGATATCTATAACTTTGTATGTAACCCCTTCTCATGTACAGCACCATGGAATTAATGGCGCTATATAAATAAATAATAATAATAATATGCCCTCATTGTAACTGTGGGAAAGCTACTTTAGGATGCATACCCATTTCCATAAAAAATAGTCCGATATCGGTCCAAAAAAGTGGAATGAGTGGCATTCAAGTGTCATTTGATTTTTATCACTTAGCATCCAAATGATATCCGATTTACATGCAAATGCGATCTGATTGCAATACGATTTTAACTTGAGCTTTTACATAGAGCAATTCTATGTAATTTACACAAAGCTCTGCTACATCTAGATGGCAGGCTGCATTCTTACATTATGTGATTATACAGCCTGCCATCCAGCAGAGACCCTGAGCTGCACGTGGTTGCTCGGCTCTGTGCCTTATGCTGACATGCTAAAGTTGAGTGCAGTTCATATCCATTGAACTCGTTTCACCTCACTGATGTCACCGCGAGCATGAGAAAGTTCTCACGCACGCGGTGTCATCAGAAAGATCATCAGAGTTTGGTGCTAGCGCTGGGGTCATTGAGTTGAACTGAGTTAATTGGCTCTGAACTCCGATGACCTTTCTTACAGCACCACGAGCATAAGAACTTTCTGAGAACTTTAGCATGTCACCGCGAGGAACTGAGCTGAGCAAGCACACGCTGCTCAGTTTCTCTGTTTTATGGCATGCTGTATAGTCGCATTATGCAACAATGCAGCCTGCCAACTAGATGTAGCAGAGCTAGACCAGTTGAGGGCCAACTGGATTATTATCTTCTCGGCGGACAGGTGAGGAATATGGTTGTTTATAATTTTCATTCTTCTACAGGAAACATTGACTTCAGTGGATTAGGCATTGCGGTGAGTATATGTGTTTTTAGTTAATTTAGAGTCAATAAAAGAGTCTTGTCATTTGTTCAAATAAAGGACTTTATGTTGAGTTTTTTTTTGACAATTTGACTATGGGGTTAGTAATGGGGCCATATTCTAGACAACTCTCCATTACTAACCCCAGGTCTTGATGTCACCTGACAATTAGAGTTGAGCGATACCGTCCGATACTTCAAAGTATCGGATCGGAATGGATCGGCCGATATTAAAAAAAAGTATCGGTATCGCTGATTCCGATACCGGAAGTCCCATTCAAGTCTATGGGACTTCCGGTATCGGAATAAGAAAAATCCTGTTTTTCCCTTGTACAGCCTCTCTGGGGTCTGTACGGGCCTTTCGGGGGGGCTGTGCCGGCCTGCCAGGGGGTCTGTGCAGGCTCCGGTGGTCTGTGCCGGCCTGCCGGGGGGCTGTGCCGGCCTGCCAGGGGGGCTGTGCAGGCTCCGGTGGGCTGTGCCGGCCTGCCGGGGGGCTGTGCCGGCCTGCCAGGGGGGCTGTGCAGGCTCCGGTGGGCTGTGCAGGCTTCGGGGGTCTGTGCAGGCATCGTCCGATGGGACTACAAGTCCCATCGGGCGATGCCTGCTACCATGACAGTGATTGACACATTAGCCAATGATGGGACAGTAGTAGTCCCATCATCCGGCTAATGTGTTGAATGTACAAAAAAAAAAAAATTACATGCTACATACATACAACATGCATACTACATACATGCTACATTCATACTACATACTACATACATGCTACATTCATACTACATATATACTACATGCAACATACATACTACATATATACTACATGCAACATACATACTACATATATACTACATGCATGCAACATGCATACTACATATATACTACATGCATGCAACATGCATACTACATATATACTACATGCTACATACATACTACATATATGCTACATACATACTACATATATACTACATGCATGCTACATACATACTGCATGCTACATACATACTACATATATACTACATGCATGCTACATACATACTACATGCTACATACATACTACATACATACTACATGCTACATACATACTACATATATGCTACATACATACTACATATATACTACATGCATGCTACATACATACTACATGCTACATACATACCACATATATACTACATACATACTACATGCATGCTACATGCTACATACATACCACATACATACTACATACATACTACATACATACTACATGCTACATACATACTACATATATACTACATGCATGCTACATACATACTGCATGCTACATGCATGCTACATACATACTACATACATACTACATGCTACATACATACCACATATATACTACATACATACTACATACAATACATTCATACAATACATACATAGACATACAGTACATATAACATAGAGTAACATACTTACCAATACTTGTCACATTGTTCCCCGAAGCCATTGTCTTTTACGGAATAAATATTAACATAACAAACCACAAAAATACTCACCCACGATCCAAAGCAGTCCACGAGTGTGTCCCACGACGATCTTGGGTAGAGAACTGCAGCATCAGCTGTTGCTGCCGTTCTCTACGGGCTGCAGGAATCCAATGACGGAAGGTAGGTATCCTTCCGCACTGTATTCCTCCGCCACTTAAAAAAAAAAAGTCCCTAGTCTCACTTTATGCCATTGCTGCGTGGGAATTTCCCACACAGCAATGGCATAAAGTGAGACTAGGGACTTTTTTTTTTTTAAGTGGCAGAGGAATACAGTGCGGAAGGATACCTACCTTCCGTCATTGGATTCCTGCAGCCCGTAGAGAACGGCAGCAACAGCTGATGCTGCAGTTCTCTACCCAAGATCGTCGTGGGACACACTCGTGGACTGCTTCGGATCGTGGGTGAGTATTTTTGTGGTTTGTTATGTTAATATTTATTCCGTAAAAGACAATGGCTTCGGGGAACAATGTGACAAGTATTGGTAAGTATGTTACTCTATGTTATATGTACTGTATGTCTATGTATGTATTGTATGAATGTATTGTATGTAGTATGTATGTAGTATATATGTGGTATGTATGTAGCATGTAGTATGTATGTAGTATGTATGTAGCATGCATGTAGCATGCAGTATGTATGTAGCATGCATGTAGTATATATGTAGTATGTATGTAGCATGTAGTATGTATGTAGCATGCATGTAGTATGTATGTAGTATGTATGTAGTATGTATGTAGTATATATGTGTTATGTATGTAGTATGTATGTAGTATGTATGTGGTATGTATGTAGTATGTATGTAGTATGTATGTAGTATGTATGTAGCATGTAGTATGTATGTAGCATGCATGTAGTATGTATGTAGTATGTATGTAGCATGCAGTATGTATGTAGCATGCATGTAGTATATGTAGTATGTATGTAGTATGTATGTAGTATGTATGTAGTATGTATGTAGCATGCAGTATGTATGTAGCATGCATGTAGTATATATGTAGTATATGTAGTATGTATGTAGCATGCATGTAGTATATATGTAGTATGTATGTAGCATGTAGTATGTATGTAGCATGCATGTAGTATGTATGTGTTATGTATGTAGTATGTATGTAGTATATATGTGGTATGTATGTAGTATGTATGTAGTATGTATGTAGTATGTATGTAGCATGTAGTATGTATGTAGCATGCATGTAGTATGTATGTAGTATGTATGTAGCATGCAGTATGTATGTAGCATGCATGTAGTATATATGTAGTATGTATGTAGTATGTATGTAGTATGTATGTAGCATGTAGTATGTATGTAGCATGCATGTAGTATGTATGTAGTATGTATGTAGTATGTATGTAGTATATATGTAGCATGTAGTATGTATGTAGTATGTATGTAGCATGCATGTAGTATATATGTAGTATGTATGTAGTATGTATGTAGTATATATGTGTTATGTATGTGGTATGTATGTAGTATGTATGTAGTATATATGTGGTATGTATGTAGTATGTATGTAGTATGTATGTATGTAGTATGTATGTAGCATGTAGTATGTATGTAGCATGCATGTAGTATGTATGTAGTATGTATGTAGCATGCAGTATGTATGTAGCATGCATGTAGTATATATGTAGCATGTATGTAGCATGTATGTAGTATGTATGTAGCATGTATGTAGTATGTATGTAGTATGTATGTAGCATGTAGTATGTATGTAGCATGCAGTATGTATGTAGCATGCATGTAGTATATATGTAGTATGTATGTAGTATGTATGTAGCATGCAGTATGTATGTAGCATGCATGTAGTATATATGTAGTATGTATGTAGCATGCATGTAGTATATATGTAGTATGTATGTAGTATGTATGTAGTATGTATGTAGCATGTAGTATGTATGTAGCATGCATGTAGTATGTATGTAGTATTTTTTTTTTTTTTTTTTAACATTTAACACATTAGCCGGATGATGGGACTACTACTGTCCCATCATTGGCTAATGTGTCAATCACTGTCATGGTAGCAGGCATCGCCAGATGGGACTTGTAGTCCCATCGGACGATGCTTGCACAGACCCCCAGACATCAGCACAGCCCCCCGGCAGGCCGGCACAGCCCCCCGGCAGGCCGGCACAGACCCCCACAGGGTGCACAGACCACCGGCAGGCCGGCACAGCCCCCCGGCAGGCCGGTACAGACCCCCACAGGGTGCACAGACCACCGGCAGGCCGGCACAGCCCCCCGGCAGGCCGGTACAGACCCCCACAGGGTGCACAGACCACCGGCAGGCCGGCACAGCCCCCCGGCAGGCCGGTACAGACCCCCACAGGGTGCACAGACCACCGGCAGGCCGGCACAGCCCCCCGGCAGGCCGGTACAGACCCCGGGCAGTCCACAAAGCCCCCCGGCAGGCCGGCAGAGACCCCCGGAAGGCCCGAAATGACGGCGCATCATGATGCGCACACACCGCGCATCATGATGACGTCAGGCTGTCAATCAACTTTGAACTTCCGATTCCGATGCCGACTTCCGATATTGAAAAAATATCGGAAGTCAGTATCGGAATTCCGATACAGCAAGTATCGGCCGATACCCGATACTTGCGGTATCGGAATGCTCAACACTACTGACAATACAATGTGACGTCAACTCCAATACTATCACCCCACTTGCTAGCATGCCAGGGCAAGTGGGAAGAGAGAGGCTGTGTCAGATTTGGCACATCTTATGGATATGCCATTTCTGATGTGCCTGAGAGCTGATATTTTTAGTCTGGGATGGGGCCAATAGCCATAGCCCCATCTTAGTCTATTAATATCAGCTTGCAGCTGTCTGCCTAGCCTTTGCTGGTTATTAATTAGGGGGACTCTGTGTGAATTTTTTTTGTGGGTCCCCCATTTTAATAACCGGTAAAGGCCAAGTATACAGCTGTGAGCTGATATTTATGGCCTGGGACGCTCCTTAGGTATTACTCCCTTCGCAGGTTATAAACATCAGCCTCCAGCTGTCTGCTTTCCCTCTGCTGGTTAATAAAATTTCACCAGTTTTTTCAGAAAATAATTTATTTAGTAATAAAATACATGTACAGTAAACTACACAAGCACTGTACTAATTATATACATGACTGATATCTTTATATCTATCTATTCTATGTGCATACATCTTTTCTATCTATTCTGACGGGTCACACTGGGATTTTACTGTATGCGGCAGATGAATTGTCAGGTTGTTCATTTTGCCACAGTGCAATTTTTTTTATCACACTTGTTCATTAACTTGCATTGGTGAGTCTCATCCAAGATACAAGGACAATCGCAGCATGCTGAAATTTCTCAGCCCAATCTGAACTGAGAAAAAAATTGTGTGGCGCCCCTGAGGCTCAGTCAAGGTACTGCACCTCCTCCTGAGGTGTGGTGCCCCACCATCCAGGTAAGTTGGAGGCTCCTGACCACGCTCCAACACTCGCATCCCACACAACACAGTAGTTCAGCAAAGCCACATTGCGGCTCCCTGCTTGGAGTGTAGCAGAGCACCTTTGGTGGCTCCCTGCTTGGAACACAAAACGTGCTGGGAGGTGGGTGGAGTTGAGAATGCATAAAAGAGTGGGAAGGTTTAGAATTTCAGTCAGTCAGTAGGTTAGTCTGAGAGAGGAAGCTACTCAGAGAGGAGTGAGGAAAGAAGATCCCTGAGAGAGGGATTGAGGAAGGAGGTGCTGCAGCAGGCCTAAGTGACCTGGGTCTGCTGGCACGGGAAAGGAAAGAATGAGAAAGACATTTAACTGAAACCTGATCTTCCATAAGAGAGAGAGATTAGTACGGAATGAAGGAGTAAAAGGGAACAGAGAGGACGGCGTGGGTTAGGAGAGAACCCTGCCTAGAAGTTCTAAACGCAAGGCCGGGGCCCGGTCCCCGAGGTTGTATGGATGCTAATGGTCCTGCAGCAGACACCGGTGGAGTAGTGGGCTGTAAATGCACTACTCCCATCTAAGACTTAGGGGCACAACAGGAAATTGGATAGAGAGCCAGGACTCAGGAGTAAGGAGTCCCCAAAGCAGGCTACAGCTGTCTGCCGTACAAGTAGAGTTCTTGGGAACATCTGTCAGGAGGCACTCCAGTGTAACTCAGTACTAGGAGTACTTCACACTTAAAGGCGCTATAGAGGAGACGTTCAGAAAGGCACATGTTGGCGGAGTGTTGGAAGGGAGCTTTCCATCTTGCCTGGAGGTTGACTGAGTCCCTGACCCGGAGGACATGACATGGAGGCAGGCACCTGTGTGTACTACAGACTGTGAGTAAAGCTTTGGAACTACAAGCCCTGGTGTCCTCCATTTATTCTCGTGCCAATGCACCCAGCACCGCTACATCTGGGTACCAGCTTCTACACTGCTTGTGCCTCTCCTCTAATTCCACATCTACACTGCCCTGGGACTACAGCTCCACCTGTGGGGAGCTTCACCATCTTGGCTGCAACACACCATCAGTCCCAGAGGATCTGCATGCAGCGTCGGCCTAACACCTCACTTGCCGAACACCACAGGTGGCGTCACAAACTATTCCATTAACTATAAACCACCATTACAATTCCCCCCCCATTAATTGGGTGTCCAGGGCAACGGTCCGGGTCACCGCTGCTGTGACAAATCCCGCTGACACCGGCCCGGTACCGAGTACCCCACGGCCCTGGGAGGGCGACCCAACTGCATATGAGCAGGGACTCACAGATTTAACATTGGTCAGCGTGCAATCCAACTTTTCATCGGATTGCACTCTTCCGTTTTTCTCGCAAATGAGTATGAGCCCTTAAAGTTAATATATGATTGCTTTATGTGTATTTTTGGGTATGCACTCTACAGGTATAGGGTTTAGTCTGGTGTCCAACGTCTTTCTTTCGTCTTCTCTTAGGACTTTTTCTTCTACTGTTTCAAACTGGCTCTCCTATGGGTCATGAAATGAGGCTAGCATTGCAACACCATGGAACATTGGGTGCCAGTAGAAGTAGCACAGCATTAATTGGCTTAGTGCAATATAATATGTTGGTTACTTGGGGGCGCACAATAAATCTTTTTGGGTCTGATTCATCAAAGCTTTTGCGCAAGTATCTTGCCATAAAAAGGTTTGAAAAGTTGCTTAATTCTGTCTCAACTTAAGGTGAATACTGCGACTTTTGACTTTCTCTGTCCTTTTTCACCTAGCTCAGACATAGTGGATGGAGCTGGGGCGGGACAAGGGAGCGGCGGCTTTTGATATGGTGCAAATATTACTCCTTCAGGGAATGAAGTAGGATTTGTGGCAAGGCACATACAGAGGTGCACGCCAGTAGCCTGACACTCCTGATTCATGAAGCGGCGTATACACTGCTCCTCATCAAGACCTGCGTGAGCAACGCCGGTCTTGATTAATCTAGCCCTTTGACTTAAGCATAATAATGTCACACTGTGATGATCTTCGGTAAGGAAGGGGGATCTCAAACTGTCCCTGGAACTGAGACCCTAACTATCCCTATCCTGGTAGTACTCTTGAAAGTAGAGAGGCCTGAGTCTCCGACCTTACTGTGCTCCTGTTAAACTCTGATCTGTTCCTTCCCCTACCCCATGAGACCTTGGACAGAAATGTAAGATAAACAAGACACAAAGACAAAATAGGGATAACAGAATTCAGCAAACATATAAACACTCACCAAAGGTAAAGATGTATATAGGGAAAGATAGGAATGTACCAACCAAACAGGAATGGGACGATGAGGAAAGCATACACCCCAAAACTGCACACAGCAATCTCCAGTAGCAACAACGATCTCCAATTCAGCACAGCGACTCCAAGGAGCTAGGAAGCAAAACTTTTGCGGGCAATACAGAGGTCTGGCTAGGTTTTATAGGAGGAGGTAATGACCAGATCAGAAGCAGCTGAAATGGAGCTGCAAGTTTCTGACCAGCATAGAAAGGGTTGTTAACCTCTCGAACACCAAAGGAAACCAAATCCATTTAATATGGGACCCAAACACACAGGCTAAAAGATAGATCTGCCATTCACAATAGATAGTGATTTTCTCACCCCAGATCTCCCAGGAGAACGTAACACTCGTGACAAATAGATTTCAAGAAGTTTATAAAACTCGTGGAAGACTAGTATAAAAATTAATGTATTGGATGCCAAATAAGTGCCACATTTAAGGTTACAGTGAAGTTAAGCAATGCCAATAAGCGCTGTCTGTTAGGAAACCCAACTGCAGTGCCTAGGAATACCATAGTTAGGACAACCAAAATTATATGAGCTGTGTAGCCATAGGCATATAGTTTTGAAATTTGACTTGGCTTCAGTTAATAATTTTCCCTGTCTATCATCTATCTTATCAAGTTTTTCTCAGCCTTGACCCTTCACATTGAAAAGCTGAAGGGTTTATCTAATTATGTACCTGACATATCTGGTTTGAGTTACAATACATTCCATCAGATTCCAAAATGTACCTTGTATTATAGCTATAAGTCTTTACTGTGAACCTCTCAGTGCTGTCCTATTAATCAGCCGGGTCCATTGGAACCAAATTATATCAATGCTTTTTCCAAGTTAATTTTTAATTGGTTTGAGTTGCATTTTTCCCATGGGTGGGGGGGGAGTGAGAGGGTAAATGTACCATGTAATGTAATCCTTCACATCAGTGTGAATATGAGAAGATAAAATGATCCATAGTTATTGGCAAGGCTTAATTTGCATTGAGTCCCATGCCTTGCAGTTATGCAGGTCTCACATTTGCATGATGAAAGAGACATTTTTGTACAATAGCAGAAACTACTCTATAACTGTATTAAAAGGAACCTGACACAGGATTCATGCTGTCGGATTCATGGGCAGCATGGATGAGATGGTAGCTGCACAATTCCAGCCATATATGTATAAGGTCACAGTCAGATGGACCGAGGTTGGAACGCAGTGAACGGGCTGGCTGGTGGCTCTCCCGTCCCAAGCATGACAAGTACATGGAAATACATGAAGCTGTCGGGTTGGGAGACCAACCGGCCAGTCCAATCATTGCGTTCCAGCCTTGGTCAGATTTATATGGCCGCTTGACTGTGCCCTTACTCTGAAAGTATGCGAAATTTCAGAGAAAACTATAGTTTCGTAGCCACCAGGGACCAAATCATGCTAGAGGCTAGTCGGACAGATGTGTTCCCGGTGGCTTCTCCCTGCCCACTGCCCTGTAGTGACAGGTCTCTCCCTATATATATACATGCAGGGAAAGACCTATCACTAAAGGGAAGTGGGTGAGGAGATGGGGAGAAGCCGCTAGGGACTTGTCTGTACGACTAGCCTCTAGCATGGTTTGGTCTCCGGCGGCTATTAAACTATGATTTTCTAAGCATTTTAGGGTTAAAGGGAACCTGTCATGAGAAAAACCATTATTAACCTGCAGATATGGGGTTAATCTGCAGGTTAATAGCGTTGTGAACCTGCCAAGTGCCCTCACGTAGCCGAACGCTGCGGATGGAAAATTAACTTTATTCTCCCCAGCAGAGTTCCGGTTTCAGTCATGGGGGCGGCACCAATAAAAAGAATGGCGGGGATGGGCAGTAACACGCATGTAACAGCAGTACCTAGACATAAGAACATGTTTACGCAGAAAATTATATATTTATTTCAAGAAAGAAAATAAACAGGATTATCGTGCACGTGATCAGTCGTGGCTTACTAAGTTGAATGAGGTATTCAAAGAGGATGCAGGTCCATTTTTAGATAACAGGGATTGTAAGGAACAGATTGCTCAATTAAAAGACCTTCTCCACAAACATACCAGGGTTTGATGGAACCGAGCATTCCTGGAGAGATACCTCTTCAAAGGTTTAATACCACGGCGGTTAAGAGTTCAAATCTTTAAATCTTATCATTATTGATGAGACATTAAAAACCAAATGGGAAAAGATTGCTGGGAAATGTTCCAAAGGATTTATGGAAATACTCATGCAACTGGAAGTAAAAACCTTCAAGGATATTCAAAAAGATTGAGGAAGTCCACCTCAGCCTCAAAAAAGAACTTTCTGTTACTATATTAGAGGAACTGAATAAGGATTTGGATCTTAGTTTCCAGAAATGGGTAAAAGATATTTGTAGTGTTAAATCTCAAAATTTTCAAAGACATTATTTAGACTCACAGAACAAAATGATGTACAGATGGAGAAGGGGAAATAGAAATGTTTTTTCTAATAGGTCCATTCTGGTTCAGTTTCATCATATACATCTATGGTTGAGCCAAGACAGAGTATGAGTGATTCCTGTGCAAGATGGCAATAACAGCCAATCGAGTACAAAAGACCACAAAAAGAATAAGAAGGTTTCTAAAAGAAAGATCACTCCCCCTATAAATACACCAAGAAAACCCGCAGTAATATTTTGGAGGTAATAAACCTGTCTACACATACCCTATCACATGCCCAATGTGACATTTTAAAATTTGGCTTATCACTCTCTCCTACTAACAGTTTTAATTATTTTACAGCTGTGAAGGACCTTCACCTGTTCTGTCACAAATTAATTCTGAAATAACTTCATCATCAATCAGGTAACAATGTGGACTTCGGGAGTGTAGCGGAACAAGAGACACTAAAGGTACTTGAGGCATTGCTGGTTGAACAGGACTCACAGGATATGGATAATTTTCCTAAATCTATCGCGCCCAGATCAATGACTTTTCCTCCCTTGTCAACCTGCCCACAAGTAGACATCCTTGCTAAACTAGTCACGGATGAGTTTAAAAAAATATCCCCTAAAATTATGAGAGATAACATTAGTTCTATACAGAGGCGGCTCTCAAAGAACTTAAATCCCTCAAGGATGTCGTCATTAAGGCGGCCGACAAGGGAGGCAACGTTGTTATCTGGCCTGTGGATAAATGTAAGAGAGAAGCATTTAAACAATTCAACAATAAAGAATTTTATACACGGTTATCTCATAGCCCGTTAGGTAGTTTTTCCCAGCAGCTCTATCAGGTGCTGAACCAGGCCTTTGATAAAGGGATTATCCCTAAATTTTTTTTAGATGGTCTAATTGTTACATATCCTAAAATCCCCACCTTTTATCTACTCCTGAAGATCCACAAGGACCCGGTCGATCCGCCGGGGCGTCCTATAGTCTCTGGCATGGGAGAGCTCTGTGACCCAATATGTAAATTTATTGATTATTATTTGAAACCTTTGGTGGAGACTTTGCCATCCTGTGATAGAGACTCTATGGACATCCTGGTGAGGGTTGATGGTATTCAACTGAAACCTGACATGCTCCTTGTCACTGTCGACATAGAGTCTCTTTGCACGTGCATTGGACATGATGATGCTTTACGAGCAGTCCGTTATTTTCTGGAGATGAGCAGTCTGGATGGACCCCTGTCCGATCTCATACTTGAGTTATTATATTTTGTTTTGAATCATAATTTTTTTTACTTTTAAGGATCGGTTCTATTTGCAGAGGCGCGGCACTGCCATGGACACGGCGTGT
Source organism: Dendrobates tinctorius (assembly GCF_039654945.1). Lineage (NCBI taxonomy): Eukaryota > Metazoa > Chordata > Amphibia > Anura > Dendrobatidae > Dendrobates > Dendrobates tinctorius. The sequence goes on along the minus strand of NW_027361810.1, from coordinate 41,263,322 downwards.
GTGCCCGCTTACGCAAACCTCTTTCTTGGGTTTTGGGAGAGGGAGGTTTTCCGTGATGAGGGGGCATGTACTGCTGACCATGTGCAGTGCTGGCTCCGGATCGGATGTTGAATTGGATCAATGCATGACCAATCTCAACCAGAACCCATATGGTATTAAGTTGGTTCATAAATGGCATAGAGATTGTATTTATTTTCTGGATATTGCATTTTCTGTGGAAGAGTGGGGGGGTCTGTTGAGACTGACTTTCATCGTAAGGAAACTTCTGTGAACTCAGTATTGCATTCATCATTGGAACATACGTACTCCACCATTAAGGCTATCCCTCTAGGGCACTTTTTGAGGGCGAAACGTACCTGTTCAACTGTGGATAAGTTTGAATGACAGGCAAAAGATCTTAGGGATCGGTTTGTAGATAGGGGTTATAGTCACAGAACCCTCAAGAACGGTTACCACAGGGCTAAACCCACCCCCCATGAGATATTGCTCAGACTTTCAAAAAGGAGTAAACAAGAAGATGGTAAAATAAGATTTATTTTCACCTTTAATTGTAAATGGGATGCTATGCACATGATCCTGAATAAGAATTGGTCAATTTTAAAAACTGATTCTCTTCTTGGTGTGGTAATCTCTGATACTCCACTGATGACAGCGAAGAGAGGCAAAAATCTCAAAGATCATTTGGTAAGGAGTCACTATGTGGTTACACCAAAAAACGTTTTTGGTAACAGCAAACAAAAATGGGGGTGTTTCCCCTGTGGTAACTGTTTGGCATATAATCAGAAGAACATTCATAGGGCCGTTTCATTTAGATCAGCTGATGGTGTCCGTTAGTATACCATCACTCATTACATTACGTGTGGTACATCTTTTGTAATTTATTATGCTCAATGTCCGTGTGGGAAAATCTATGTCGGCCTCACTTCGAGGGAGTTACGTATCAGGACAAGGGAGCATGTCCGGGATATTATTGCAGCGGGAGAGGGTGGATGATCCTTCACAGCTGAAAACTATCCCGAAACATTTCAGATTATATCATAATTCTGATCTTCGTCGTTTTCACGTTAGGGGTATCGATAGGGTATATGGTGGGATTAGAGGAGGTAATCTCAAGAAAATTCTTGCGCAAGTCGAAGCCAGGTGGATTGTGGATTTGGGCACCATGTCCCCCAAGGAACTCAATGAAAAACTGAGCTTCGCTTGCTTTTTATAGTTTTCGGTGCGAATCCCTACCTTTTTAATCTTATTTTGTGTGTGTCTTTGTAATTATTTTAACTCTTTCTTGTTTATTTATTTTAGTAGTTATTCCATACTCACCCTTCCTGATGTGATTCCATATCTGCTGCCTGGATGAGGCGTATTGACTTAATTATCAGAACTTGAATATTCCCCAATGATGTGATGAGATATACCATACAAGTTCAACATGAATGAAGAAATGGAATTCTTAGTTCTACTATGCGGATTTCCTTTTGACGACTTGCGGCATTTGTTTGTTATGTTACCTTGTACTTTTAATGATTTGCGGCATTTGTATGTTATGTGACTTTGCACCTTATTTTGATGCACTTTGACTGTATGTGGGTTGTTTAGTTCTGTATTACATACGAATCTCTACATTTTAGTTATAATTACTATCCATGGTTATGGAGACTTTTCCTTAAATCGATATACTATGTGGTATATATATATATATATATATATATATGCACTGAATATTTTTACCAATATATATTCAATCGATTGACTAATATGGAGATATTGCTGCTTTGACTACTCTTAACCAGATATATATGACATATATATGTTTTAGATACAGCATTCTGAGCATTTCTCATGTGACACCATCAAAATGGCCGCTTGCACTGAGCCCTATGGTGAACTTATTGTGTATGTGGACTGCACCTTTAGCCGTGTTATAGTGTGGTGGGTGTATGCAACTCCGGGAGGTAAATTATCAATGATTATGTTATCCTTGTATTGTAAGTTTATGACATATCCACACTTATAATTTGGAATTGTGGGCTGCTTGTATTTGACTTCCATAAAATGGCCACGTATATGGAACTTCTAAAAAATGGTGACTACACTGCACATGTGCACTGGGTTTTCCTGTAGGCGCATAGTACGATGGCTTCTCACAGTTTTTAGCAAGTGATTATGACGTTATGGGTGGTATTTTAGGTAGGTTGTGTGCGACTTTGCCAAAATGGCTCCATACATGGAAATTCTAAAAAATGGTGATTCTATTGCGCATGTACACTTGCACTTCCTGTCGGCGCATAGTATGACGACCTCTTACAAGTCCCGACAAGTGTTTATGACGTCATGAATGGTTTTCCTCCACACACTGGCTGGAATTGAGTGCCCTAACACAATGCAGCTGTGATGGATAGGCGATGTTGACATGCGCTACGATCTGATTTGCCTTTCACAAGCACTGAGTGGTATATATGGGTGCCATTTGGGATAGGCAGACACACGCCCCTTGAAAAAGCACATCCGCAAAACGCGCATCGGGGCGTTCTGTGGTATCACAGACAGAGGCCTACAGCAACATGGGTAAGATCAATTGATGAATTACTGTTCCATTTGGTTGGGGTTTTTTTTCTCTGACCTGGTGGAGCTTTACTCTGATCATTTAACTGTGTTGCGACCTGAATTTTGGTCTATTCCACTATATGTACTGTATGGACTTGATTTCATATACTGTATTTTCTATACCTCATACATGTCTTGTGGTAAACACGGTTCATGCTATCTTAATATTTGTTCGTTTATATCTCTAATAAAGATTGATTTTTTTTATTAATTATCCCTTTGTGAAGTGGTGTCTTTTGGATAAGTTTTGTCCCTTATTTGATGTCATAAATAAACAGAAATCAGTACCTGCCTATTATAACTATGTTAGCAGGTTATATACTGTAATTTAATGTTTAAAGCTCATTTCTTCATCAGAACGCTCCCTTAATTTGCCTTTAAGCAGGGTTAGTAAATAAATTTCTACCTGTGCATTATATCACTTGTACTTGACACACTTCCTCTAGGCAGCTCTAGGTATTAGATCCTTCCTATATTGCATAAAATATACATTTCCGAAATTCGCACAAAATTTATTAGGAAAAAAAAACATTAGGAGATTCAGGACTCTAAATAATGGCAAATGTAGTCACAAAGAATGAAGCATCTGATTGCGCCTATTTCTTTGCTGTATCCATTTGACAGCAGGCATCGGACAAGCCAGAATATAAAGCAGAGTCGTGCCCTGATTCATCTTGTATCCTACATGCTAAAACTCGCTGTCTCAGCGTGAAATCCATTTACAGAAGGCAATGTGTTTCTAACATTTAGCCCTTGTTCTATTGCCTCTGTCAAGCAGTATATAACTTGTTTGTGTAGGCCATTATACCTTTATGTTTGTTTACTTGCCTTTTTCTTATAGCCCCTTACGTACAAGGAATGTAAATCTTCAGATCTGAAGTGTTGTCTTTAGAACTTTTTTTTAATGGATGCGTCCAAAGAAAATTCCGTTTTACTTACAGACCCTTCTATTCCCAGTAAAACTGCTCGTAAAATGCAGCTGTTTTTAATGCTTGAAATATTTCACTATGTATTTAGCAGAATGGTGTTCTTTAATACCAGAGCCAGCTGTAGCCAGGATAGGTGCGTTATTCCAAATTACAACCTGGAGGCTAAAATAGTTTTGTAGAATGGAGCTGTCACTGAAGAATGCACCTCTGGAAGAGTTTGCGCTTCAGATTTGTTTGCCACTAGGCTTTTGGCTGTTGAGGTTTGAGATGGCCTCAGTCTTGTATGTTTCACTGATTATCGCTGTATCTAAAAAAAAAAAAGGGGCTAAAGCTGGGCACGTATAGACTCATATACAACTCATAGTCCAATGGGACGAACAGGTCATTTCTGGTTCCTTATTTGTTTATGCAAGTGATTCCAACCATGAACCATTAGACAATCTTGTTTTCCTGGTGCGGCGGTCAAGGATCAATGGGAAAAAATAAAATATATATTGAGCCATGAAGTCAAAGCAAGAGATGCCAAACAGATACTTATTTTTATTGATGTGCTTAGTTTGATTTGATGTTTCTTCATATTATAATAGATCCAATTCGACTTAATAAAAACCCAAATGTCAGTGGTGGCGTTAAGAGTTATAGGAAGTGCAGGGGTAGCTGTCCAACCTAAGCCTTGGCCTCTCTGCCACATAATAGGGCACCAGTATTTTAAATGGCACTTGGTATAGGTAAGGTCCTTGCTACAGATTATGCATCAAGACCTAGAAACATCAAGACAGATGATGGTGCTGCATCGAGATCTAGAAAATTCCAGCCAGATGATGGTGCGGCTTGAAGACCTACAAATGTCAAGACAGATGATGGTACTGCATCGAGATCTAGAAACGTCCAGCCAGATGATGGTGCTGCATCAAGACCTAGAAATGTCAAAACAGATGATGGTGCTGCATCGAGATCTAGAAACGTCCAGCCAGATGATGGTGCAATTATATATTTCTTTGAATGAATAAAATAATCAGTTACTTCTGCTGTGTTGGAATAAGTCACCATGGACAGTGATCGTGGTGATTGAACATCCTGTTTAGGCTATGTCACATCCGTTCAATCTGTGGTATGACAATGATGCCCGACTGCACCCACAGACCTATAGTTACCTCAGGCAGGATTCCATTGTGGTATATCTCGACCACAAAAATTGCTCTACTCTGGCCAATAAAGTCTGATGAAATTCTGGAAGAAGGGATTTGAGCTCAGCCTCTACAACAAAGCCTTAAGTTGCCTGTATACATTAGATGATCTTTGACAACAATGGCTTATTTAGATTGTACAGATGATAGTCAACTGGATTGATGAAATGAAGGAGTGTTTGCTTTAACAGATGAACGGCTTACAGATGTTCATAATCCTTCAAAACACCTGTCAGGAGTGTTGGATATTTTTGGCTGACGATTGGTGTTATGTTGTATTGGCCAATATAATCTCAAGTGAGTTATGGGATCATCACCGAATGAATGATCATTTGACTGATGATTGTCGACTTATTTTTATCTTAGGGTCCCGTTACACTAAACGACGCCCCAGCGATCCCGACAACTATACGACATGGTCAGGATCGCTGGTGCATTGCTACATGATCGCTGGTGGGCTGTCAAACAGGCAGACTCACCAGTGATGAGGACCAGCGAGGACGCTGGTATCCACGATAAATAGTGGGTAACTAAGCGCGCGCGGAGCTTAGTTACCCACTGTTTACCTTGGATACCAGCTCCTAGTGCCAGCACACTGGTATCCAGGATAAACAGCGGGCAACTAAGCGACGCGCGCGCTTAGTTACCCGCTATTTACCGTGGATACCATCTCCCAGCGTCTGCTTACAGCGCCGGGAGCTCGCTGATCATTGGTCTCCCGATGCCACATGCAGCGATGCGTGCTGGCCAGCGGGAGACCAACGATCATAAAATGGCCCAGGACATTCCTGCACGATCAGCGATACCCGGCGGGGGGGCGGTCGCTGATGCATGCCACACACAGCGAGATTGCTGATGCGTCACGAAATCGGTGACGCATCAGTGATCTCGCTTAGTGTGAAGCACCCCTTAGGTTCTTGGCCACCTTTACTTTCTTGGGCCAATGCCCTTTTTGTATTGCACAATAATGGGGAATAGGATTAGAAAAACGTGGCTGCTTTTTTTTTCCAAAAACATAGCAATGTCTGACTATTGGTTGTGTCTGATATTGACACTTGCACATAAATGTTGGATATGTGAACAGCCGCATAAGCTATAATGGGTGCATGTTGTTTATGTGAAAAAGACATGAGAGAGACAGACTTGTGAGTAAGGTCTTAGGGCTCATTCAGACAAACACATACAACGTCTGTGTGCTGTCTGCAAAACAGGCCAAGATATGGACGGCACAAGGATCAATGAAAGTAATGTGGTCATTCAAATGAACATTTTTACACATGGAGCGATGGTCTGTGAGTAAAGAAATCGCAGGCCTGTTCTCCTTTGATCGATAAGAGTTGCCCATTATAATTCAATGAATCCTTTAAAAATAGATCCATATGTTATGTGGAAACTAAATTCCATGCAGGCGCATAAAGAACCTTCTATGTCTTCAACTCTTATGATTCTATGCTCACTACCTTCTAAAGTTTAGATTACAGGAAATATTTGTCATCTGTTTGATTCCAGTCCTCAAATTTATGAAATCGGAATGAGATCCATCCTAATGCCCCTTTTACACGGGATATTCCAGGCAATTAAATATCTGCTAGTCAACGATATGTGCGCCAATCGGCTGTTGTATACTAGAATGTATAGACAAGCAGACGGACGTTCTTTGTGCTCAGAATGATCATTAAAGAGGATATTCAGGACTTTAGGAAAAAAAGGCATGTAGTTGCTAACAGAAGCATCTACCTGTCTGTTTTATCCGGGGCCGGTCATTGACCTCTCCTGCCAGAGATTCAGCTGCTCTCTGTCAACAGAGCAGCAGTATCTCTTCCTGTTGACAGGGCAGGACTACTGGTGCCATGCTGATTGATAGAAGGCTTTCACTGCCTAATTTGAGGAAGCTGGTTGTCTTTCAGTAATGGACTATTGTCACCTTCTGAACCAATTGTTCACTGCTGAACTTCTCGGCTCCCATTATCACAACTTGGACTTACTTGATCCCACTGGTATTTAGTATGTCACTCATCATTTATTGGTGAAAAAATAAAATAAAATGATGTGTATTCTCATACTGTGATCTATCTGGCATTGGTGTGTGTGAGGCTGGTTTCACATTAGCGCTTTTTAAGCGCATGCACGGCCGGGGGTAGCTCCGCCCCCGAGCCGGCTCTCTGCCCGGCGTGCCCGCCCCTTGCTTGTAGCGCCGCCTCCTAGCGCACAGCGGCGCCTGCGATCGGCGCACCCTATCTTTAGCATAGGGTGCGCAGATCGTGCGCAGGCCGTGCGCTAATTGCGCTTTGACCTGCGCTGCGCACTTTTGACGGTGCGCCGTGCTCGCCAAAATCCGAAAAGTTTGATTTTGGCGTGCACGGCGCACCGTCAAAAGTGCGCAGCGCAGGTCAAAGCGCAACTAGCGCACGGCCTGCGCACGATCTGCGCACCCTATGCTAAAGATAGGGTGCGCCGATCGCAGGCGCCGCTGTGCGCTAGGAGGCGGCGCTACAAGCAAGGGGCGGGCACGCCGGGCAGAGAGCCGGCTCGGGGGCGGAGCTACCCCCGGCCGTGCGTGCGCTTAAAAAGCGCTAATGTGAAACCAGCCTAAGAGAATGGTCAGCTATAATATGCTGAGCTGCCATGATGAATCAGGCAGCCATCTTGTGAAAAGATTAAACTTTTACAATAGAACTAATAAGATGTACCTTGGAAAAGTAGATGGAGGATGTAAAATGAGATCATGTCTCCTAGCAAACTTAGCAGACGTGTATAAAGGAAAATTGGATTAATAGGGGAATAGGGTTAACAAATATATGGTCAATATGTGTATACGTGATAGTGTTGGTAGAGAACAAACTCATTAAAATGTGAAATGCATGAATTTTTGGATTTAGGCTGGAAGCAGTGATAAGAATGAGGACAGTAGCTATAGATAACAATGACTTTTATGGGGTTTAGTGTTGTTTGGGGGAAACATTAATTAATGTTGTCATATTATGTCATTGTATTCTTTGTTCTAAAACACATGTTTCTGTAGATTATCATGTAAATGCCCTCTGCGGCAAGATGCAGCTTTCTTTGTTTGTATTATTATAAAAAGGCACCTATGACCTAGCATGGGGACTTTCCATCGCCAGACTTCTCAGCGACTCTACGCCCATCTGGATCCCTGTTTTGTGCCCGCATGCTTCAGCTCTACTGACTCTCTGTACCTGTTCGGCCGTGTATCTCTCAATAAACTTCAACCTCAGCTTGATAAGAGGATTGTCTACATCTTTTTCCCGGCTCTTCCAGCCCTCAGTAAGGACTTTTTCTTACAGACTGTTCATTGGCAACTGACCTTTGTGTGGTCTTTATATGATTTCACTCCAATCTGCGCCATGTACATGGCTGACCTTTTGTCTCCATTGACCTGGGACACATCCTACACCTGTGGAGCAGAAACAAATCACCAGTTGTCACCCAGGAATCTTCTACTAATTGACGTCAGACACACTTTTTATCTAATAATATATGTAGAGGGAAGGGGGCTGCAGAGCTGAAGGATGCCCAATAAAGACAGCCGAAACAATGAGATCCTTCCTTTGAAGGAAATGTGTTGTTCTTGGAAAAGAGGAACTTATTTCCTTATCTTACATAGAACAAAGCCTCCATTCATGCCAATTTATTTATAACTTTGTTCTGCTCCTCTTAATTGATCTAAAGTCAATCGCTGCTCCACAGCGGGCCTTGTAAGCCAAAACACCATCAGGCATGGTAGAGAACCACCATGCCGTGACAAATTCAGCATCCCTTAATCAACTTACCATCCTCTATAAACATCCTCGATAAACAAATATTATTTTATATATTTTTTTAATTCAACTTATATAAGCAAATAATAATAATAATAATTGGGGACAGTTGCCTCCATTGGCAAGATGGCCAAAGGTCAGTTAACACCCCTGTGATCCCTTTTTGAAAACCAAGCCATCCACAACCCCTAACCTCTTGGGCAGCGGCTTCACTTTCCCACATTTTTTATTAAACATTACCATACCTCGTTAGTAGTCCTAGACCTCATCCTTAGATACAAGGGTCTGCTATATCTCCCACCATTTTATAATAGTTATGACTCTTGACGAGAAATGAGATATGGGTGGGAGACATGGATTGCAGACAACAATTTGGGCACAAATAGTCTTCTAATTTACAAATGCTAAGGGTATCTTTCCGTTAGAACATGGATATAACATTTGAGCCTATTGTTAATCCACAAATAAGCAAAGGATTTGTAGAAAATATTCCGTATTATCATGCAGCCAACTAACTAGTGATGCACCATCCAGAGGGCAATGTGGTGAGAATTTTGCATCTGGCTAAACTCTTACCTGATGGTAGGTGGCATCATTTGGGCACACTATATATATGGTCTATTCCTGCTCTTTTCAATCACTAATTTGGTCAAGTGTCACCATTTCACTGTTTGCCTCAGTGAGCAAAATGACTGGATATACCCATTGTATCAATAACTTTGCTGCCATTTGTAACTTTTCTAAGCAGATTCCATTTTTTTTTCAGTGCCAGGAACTTTACACGCTGACTTTATTACAGACTCAGCATTTCGTAACACAGCACATTTTTTCCTGAAAATAGATTTTTCTTCATATGGCTCCTACCCTCCAGATACAATGTTTCCCAGGTGTAAATCTGTCCATAAAGCTTAGTTGAGCCTCGGTAATTTTACAGTTAGACAATTACAACATACAGACGTTTCCTTTACAGAATTCTAAGTATGTAAATGTCTGTGTGCATCTCAAGACTTGTAGTCAGCGGAAACAAAACCATGCTCATTGTACGAAAATCTCCTTATTACAACTATGGTGGATCACCCTAATGGTGAATGTAGGAGAACCTCAGAAGATGACTGCGCTATTAAAAATCGCTATACAAAGACCAACACTGATATTACCACCATATGGTGACCATATCATGGTAGATATCAGTCTTGCTGAACATGCAATAGATCACAGCACAGTTATAGATGGTGACTTACAGCTGACGTTCTTTCTGATGGAATTGTTCACTTTTCCACATTATTTCCATCTGGCCCAGACCAACATGACAACTTCTCCAGCCAGAACTCGACTGCAGAGATTACAAAAAAGAGAGATTTGACTTCTCACATTTCCTTCATCATCTCCATCTATCCCCAACTTGCACATCTATCCCTCTGTGGTGGGCCAGAGCCGAGTGCATTGCTTTCCTGGCGGCCATTGCCCTGAAGCCGTGGGGCGCCGAAGGCGGCGCTTGTGCAGATTGAGATCTCGGCAGGGCCGAGATGATGGTCTGCGCATGCTCCACCTCTAGGGGCCCACGACTTCAGGAAAATGGCCAGCGGGAATGCAATGCACTCCTCTCTGCCTCACCGTTGACCCTGGGCTCGCAACATCGCACCGCTAGGGCACTCACTTCTCCCACCCAGGGCTCACAGCATTGCTCCACTTTTGCCGCCGCTTGCATCCTGAGGAAGGGACCATGCCTCCTGTGACTCCGCTCCACCGCATCCCAGGTAAGATACCCTAAATTCGGACTCTAAGATGGACCTCCATCTTATAAAAATCTTTTTTTTCTATTTCCCTCCCCCAAATTTGAGGGACATCTTATGGTCTGAAAAATACGCTAATCATGCCCTCTGGGTGCCTATTTGACAGTCACAATAACCGGAGTGACCCTATACAATAAGTGCCCACATAATATTTATTAATGTTCCGAGTCTCCCCCACTACTATACTGTAGGTTTGGATTTCTTTTTCCCTTAATAATAAAAAACCTTGATTTGAAAACTGCATTTTGTGTTTACTTGTGTTATCTTCGTCTAATATTTAAATTTGGTGATCCAAAACATTTCAGTGTGAGAAACATGCAAAAGAAAAGGAAATCAGGAAGGGGGCAAACACTTTTTCACACCACTGTTTATTATGTGTTTATATCTAATCTGTTAGGTTATATTAGCTGATTACTATGAAAATATTGCTACAGCGAGTTTAGCGATCTGTAAAGGAATGCATCCTCACCTGCATCCTTCTGGGGTCAGCTGGCCTTTAGACCTTTCCCCGTCATGCAGCATGCTGACTATTTCACTTCTGCATTTCTTACATATGTCTGATGTAATGTCGCCTTCAGTTATCGCTGGTGCAATTGTCTGATTAGCAGCGACAAGCATTACTTTAATAACAAGAAGCAATGGTAAATTGTGACACGTGTCTGTGCACAGTATAAGTGTATAAGGTCCATCTCACACCACCCGTGGCTTAATATTATTTTTATCAGCGGCTGTAAAGAATAACGCACATGGAAGAAAGTTAGAAGCAGCTGAACATACATCACATTGTAAAATAGAAATACAAAGCATGAAAAGTTGACCATCACCTTAGATTACTGTGGGCCAACTCTATCTCGACATCATCTGTAAAGGAAGGATTTGAAGGTCCCATACACATTATTGGTTGGCTGATCTTGCCACAGTTAGTGGTTATGGACAATTATAATTTCATTTTTATAGGGTCCTTAAAGTGTATGGCTTCCATGCCTAATATATTCTGCGCATAACAATCCTCTAAAGGATCCGATCTCTCCACATGTGCAGGTATATCTATCTATCTACCAGGACACCTCCCCCACTTTTATAATCGGAATCTATTTATTTATGCACTATGGTCACTTTATTATACACAACCCCTTCATTTCTTCCCATAGCGCCATTTGTATTCTGTTTCCCATATATAAGCTTCATAGATACATATGAGGTGGTTGAGGTTGAGTTCGGAGAGCCCCAGCCAGTCCAGACATTGTGGTCTATATTGGGTCCATGAAATTCGGACTTGTGAAACCGGCCTTATAGTAACTATTAGTCCATGATTCCTCCTCTCATGCTAATTGAAAGCCCCCGGAAGAAGCACACGTGAAACGCGTGTTGGGGCTGCGCACACTTTGTCCCTGACTGGATACTATGGGTAAGGGCAAAATTTGGCATTTCGGCATCACTTACTGATTTTCTTAAAGTGACATACACCTTATTTTCTTATTTCATATTTACTGATTGCCTTTGGCTGGCTTGACTGCTTTTTATTGTTATTTCTTGGTACAAGTTAAACTGTTGAGAGTGTGATTTACTTATTGCACTGGCACTTTCCGTTTTTCTAAATCTATAGCCATAGTTTGCTCTCCCATCCTTTGAAATAAAGGTGGACCTAGTGTGACAAACCTGTGCTATTCACTTTTCAACTTTGTCTTCAAATTAATTACCATTTTTAATATTTTTTTTGTCTATTTTACATGTAATTTGAATAAATTATATCAATTTTTTATTCAGGATTCTTGTGCTCTCTTTATTCTCTGTTTGCTTTCATGTTAAATTGCTGCAGTGTGCCACCAATTATTACGGTATATTCACAGTGACAGCGGGAGACATGCTTGGGACAAACCGCTATCTGATTGCTAGGGAGACCATGGTACTGCTGGGAGCCTCATCTGTTATTTGCCTGTCCCAGCACAACGTTGCGTCGTCTCCTATGACCACATCCTTTTGCAGTAGTCATCTGACATCACCACCGTTAGGACTTTAGTCCTCTCAGGAGACTTGAAGCTACAATCATCTGATCGTTTGTGATGTATACAGAAAAAATATATAGCAAAAATCTCAGTCTCCTTTTATGCCCGGCCACAAGCAGGGTTTCAAATGAGCTCTGTAATGACAAGCATGGGGTCTTTCATAGCAACCCAATGGCGACTCGCAATCACGTCACGGGCGCGCCAATGGGGGCAGGAAATGACATGCACCTTTGCCGGTGTGTGTTAAATGTTGCTGTCACAGTTTGACTGCAGCATTTAACAGGTTAACAAACCCTTCATTATTTGTGTGGAAAATCGATTATCTGCACTAGCACATTGACTAACACTGGTCAGTCTGCTGTCAATGTGCACACGGAGAGCGAACTGACCAAAAACATGTGCACATGGAGAGCGAACTGACCAAAAACATGTGCACATGGAGAGCACACTGACCAAAAACATGCTCACATGGAGAGCACAATGACCAAAAACATGTGCACATGGAGAGCACACTGACCAAAAACATGTGCACATGAAGAGCACACTGACCAAAAACATGTGCACATGGAGAGCACACTGACCAAAAACATGTGCACATGGAGAGCGAACTGACCAAAAACATGTGCACATGGAGAGCGAACTGACAAAAACATGTGCACATGGAGAGCGAACTGACCAAAAACATGTGCACATGGAGAGCACACTGACCAAAAACAAGTGCACATGGAGAGCACACTGACCAAAAACATGTGCACATGGAGAACACACTGACCAAAAACATGTGCACATGGAGAGCACACTGACCAAAAACATGTGCACATGGAGAACACACTGACCAAAAACATGTGCACATGGAGAGCGAACTGACCAAAAACATGTGCACATGAAGAGCGCACTGACCAAAAACATGTGCACATGGAGAGCACACTGACCAAAAACATGTGCACATGGAGAGCACACTGACCAAAAACATGTGCACATGGAGAGTGAACTGACCAAAAGCATGTGCACATGGAGAGCGAACTGACCAAAAACATGTGCACATGGAGAGCAAACTGACCAAAAACATGTGCACAAGGAGAGCACACTGACCAAAAACATGTGCACATGGAGAACACACTGACCAAAAACATGTGCACATGGAGAGCACACTGACCAAAAACATGTGCACATGGAGAGCACACTGACCAAAAACATGTGCACATGGAGAGCACACTGACCAAAAACATGTGCACATGGAGAGCACACTGACCAAAAACATGTGCACATGGAGAGCGAACTGACCAAAAACATGTGCACATGGAGAGCGAACTGACCAAAAACATGTGCACATGGAGAGCAAACTGACCAAAAACATGTGCACATGGAGAGCACACTGACCAAAAACAAGTGCACATGGAGAGCACACTGACCAAAAACATGTGCACATGGAGAACACACTGACCAAAAACATGTGCACATGGAGAGCACAGTGACCAAAAACATGTGCACATGGAGAGCACACTGACCAAAAACATGTGCACATGGAAAGCAAACTGACCAAAAACATGCGCACATGGAGAGCACACTGGCCAAAAGCATGTGCACATGGAGAGCGAACTGACCAAAAACATGTGCACATGGAGAGCAAACTGACCAAAAACATGTGCACATGGAGAGCACACTGACCAGAAACATGTGCACATGGAGAGCACACTGACCAAAAACATGTGCACATGGAGAGCACACTGACCAAAAACATGTGCACATGGAAAGCAAACTGACCAAAAACATGCGCACATGGAGAGCACACTGGCCAAAAGCATGTGCACATGGAGAGCACAGTGACCAAAAACATGCACACATGGAGAGCGAACTGACCAAAAACATGTGCACATGGAGAGCAAACTGACCAAAAACATGTGCACATGGAGAGCACACTGACCAGAAACATGTGCACATGGAGAGCACACTGACCAAAAACATGTGCACATGGAGAGCACACTGACCAAAAACATGTGCACATGGAAAGCAAACTGACCAAAAACATGCGCACATGGAGAGCACACTGGCCAAAAGCATGTGCACATGGAGAGCACAGTGACCAAAAACATGCACACATGGAGAGCGAACTGACCAAAAACATGTGCACATGGAGAGCATACTGACCAAAAACATGTGCACATGGAGATTGAACTGACCAAAAACATGCGTACATGGACAGCGAACTGACCAAAACATGTGCACATGGAGAGCGAACTGACCAAAAACATGTGCACATGGAGAGTGAACTGACCAAAAACATGTGCACATGAAGAGCGAACTGACCAAATACATGTGCACATGGAGAGCGAACTGACCAAAAACATGTGCACATGTAGAGCACACTGACAAAAAACATGTGCACATGGAGAGCACACTGACCAAAAACATGTGCACATGGAGAGCACACTGACCAAAAACATGTGCATATGGAGAGCAAACTGAACAAAAGCATGTGCACATGGAGAGCACAGTGACCAAAAACATGTGCACATGGAGAGCAAACTGACCAAAAACATGTGCACATGGAGAGCGAACTGACCAAAAACATGTGCACATGGAGAGCACACTGACCAAAAACATGCGCACATGGAGAGTAAACTGACCAAAAGCATGTGCACATGGAGAGCACAGTGACCAAAACATGTGCACATGGAGAGCGAACTGACCAAAAACATGTGCACATGGAGAGCGAACTGACCAAAAACATGTGCACATGGAGAGCACACTGACCAAAAACATGTGCACATGGAGAGCACACTGACAAAAAACATGTGCACATGGAGAGCACACTGACCAAAAACATGTGCACATGGAGAGCGAACTGACCAAAAACATGTGCACATGGAGAGTGAACTGACCAAAAACATGTGCACATGGAGAGCACACTGACCAAAAACATGTGCACATGGAGAGCACACTGACCAAAAACATGTGCACATGGAGAGCACACTGACCAAAAACAAGTGCACATGGAGAGCACACTGACCAAAAACATGTGCACATGGAGAACACACTGACCAAAAACATGTGCACATGGAGAGCACACTGACCAAAAACATGTGCACATGGAGAGCACACTGACCAAAAACATGTGCACATGGAAAGCAAACTGACCAAAAACATGCGCACATGGAGAGCACACTGGCCAAAAGCATGTGCACATGGAGAGCGAACTGACCAAAAACATGTGCACATGGAGAGCAAACTGACCAAAAACATGTGCACATGGAGAGCACACTGACCAAAAACATGTGCACATGGAGAGCACACTGACCAAAAACATGTGCACATGGAGAGAGAACTGACCAAAAACATGTGCACATGGAGAGTGAACTGACCAAAAACATGTGCACATGGAGAGCACACTGACCAAAAACATGTGCACATGGAGAGCACACTGACCAAAAACATGTGCACATGGAGAGCACACTGACCAAAAACATGTGCACATGGAGAACACACTGACCAAAAACATGTGCACATGGAGAGCACACTGACCAAAAACATGTGCACATGGAGAGCACACTGACCAAAAACATGTGCACATGGAAAGCAAACTGACCAAAAACATGCGCACATGGAGAGCACACTGGCCAAAAGCATGTGCACATGGAGAGCGAACTGACCAAAAACATGTGCACATGGAGAGCAAACTGACCAAAAACATGTGCACATGGAGAGCACACTGACCAAAAACATGTGCACATGGAGAGCACACTGACCAAAAACATGTGCACATGGAGAGCACACTGACCAAAAACATGTGCACATGGAGAACACACTGACCAAAAACATGTGCACATGGAAAGCAAACTGACCAAAAACATGCGCACATGGAGAGCACAGTGACCAAAAACATGCACACATGGAGAGTGAACTGACCAAAAACATGTGCACATGGAGAGCATACTGACCAAAAACATGTGCACATGGAGAGTGAACTGACCAAAAACATGCGTACATGGACAGCGAACTGACCAAAAACATGTGCACATGGAGAGCGAACTGACCAAAAACATGTGCACATGGAGAGCGAACTGACCAAAAACATGTGCACGTGAAGAGCGAACTGACCAAATACATGTGCACATGGAGAGCGAACTGACCAAAAACATGTGCACATGGAGAGCACACTGACAAAAAACATGTGCACATGGAGAGCACACTGACCAAAAACATGTGCACATGGAGAGCACACTGACCAAAAACATGTGCATATGGAGAGCAAACTGAACAAAAACATGTGCACATGGAGAGCACAGTGACCAAAACATGTGCACATGGAGTGCGAACTGACCAAAAACATGTGCACATGGAGAGCGAACTGACCAAAAACATGTGCACATGGAGAGCACACTGACCAAAAACATGCGCACATGGAGAGTAAACTGACCAAAAGCATGTGCACATGGAGAGCACAGTGACCAAAACATGTGCACATGGAGAGCGAACTGACCAAAAACATGTGCACATGGAGAGCGAACTGACCAAAAACATGTGCACATGGAGAGCACACTGACCAAAAACATGTGCACATGGAGAGCACACTGACCAAAAACATGTGCACATGGAGAGCACACTGACCAAAAACATGTGCACATGGAGAGCGAACTGACCAAAAACATGTGCACATGGAGAGCGAACTGACCAAAAACATGTGCACATGGAGAGCACACTGACCAAAAACATGTGCACATGGAGAGCACACAGACCAAACCCCCCCCCCAATAGTCTGAATGTAGTTTTATGCATTTGCGGGGGAGGCATTTTATCATTTTTGAATGGGTGCCATGGGATAGTATATGCTGCTGCAGATTATGTGATCATTTGGGGGTAATCCCTTAATATTATTTTAGATATGGAAAAGATAAATTCAGCAAGTTTGTCTCTGTTTAAAAACCTCAAACAAAATCCATTCATGCACCTAATAAAGTACAGTATTGTTGAATAGGGAAACCTGGATTAACCCTTTGCCGTTCAAACAACTTGTGTCCCACGCGTTTCCTTTCTTATTCATTTTTTTTTGAAAAGCAATGAAAGCATTGAAAAAAAAATTCCATTTATTAAGCATCTGACAACAAAGAATGCTTTCATTTTCTTCTCGTTTGCAGACGGATCGCAAATGACCCTGAAGCAGTTAACACATTGTAAATGGAAGAAATGTAATTTCAGGAGCAGCAATGTGCAAAGTGCCCCAGTTATTACAAGTAGACTGAACTATTTACTGATACACATGTATTCTTTGATTTGGTTTGAAGTATAATTCATTTAGTTTATAGCAACTCTCTTTTTTGGCACTGAAAAATGTCTACATTTCCCACGTATAGTCACCCTAAGAATGAAAATGTATGTGAACAACAAACTAGAGTAAGATGCGAACAAACTGGAGTAAGATGCGCTGCCAGCAGGATCGTCCAGATAAACAAAAGAGCAGCAAATATTTATTCCAGGTCAAGGTATGTTTGCTTCATGCAATAGTGAATAACATAAAAGGGTTCATATTTATAAATACAGGATAAAAAGGACCCGTCGTGTCTTTATGACCTTTATTTATCATGTGATCTCCAGGAACCATTTGATTTAATCTGCTCTTATTGTTTTTTTCTTTGATGAACTGTCTAAGGCTTATGTTTAAATATTATACTCTTTACAAGGTTTTAAAGCATTATAATGTGTTAAAGGGAACATGTCATGTAAAAAAAATTTCTGTTAACCTGCACATATGGGGTTAATCTGCAGGTGAATAGCATTATGAAGCTGCCTGGGCGTTTGCACTGAAAGCCCTGCAGCCAGGAGGAAATTAAAGGCCCCTTTACATTTAGCGATGCACCAGCGATCCCGACAACGATACCACCCGGTCAGGATCGCTGGTGCATCGCTAAATGGTTGCTAGTGAGCTGTCACACAGGAAGATCTCACCAGCGACGCAGCAGCAGTCGTTATTTACCTTTCAGATGCGGCGATCCTGACGTCCTCCCACCCGCGTCCACGCGTCGCTCGTCGGCGCCAGCAGGAAGCCCAGCAGGAAGCGCCCGACGAGAAATGGAACTGGACGATCTCGCGCGATCAGCGACAGACAGCGGGGGGGCCGGTCGGAGGTAAGTATCACACATAGCGATATCGCTAGCAATATCGCTGCTGCGTCACAAAATCGGTGATGCTTTAGCAATATCGCTAGCGATATCGCTATGTGTAAAGGCCCCTTAACTTTATTCCTCCTGGCAGCCTCAGACTTTCAGTCCTAGGTGTGGGCCGACTCGACATTAGTCACCACTCAGTACATAGTGGTGGCTGTAACTGTACTCCAGGCACTGACTGACAGCCGGCACAACGGGGCTCTCAGTGACGGCGCAGGATAGTTTCAGAATACTATTAATCTGCAGATTAACCCAATATATGCAGGTTAATAGCATTTTTCTTACATGACAGGTTCCCTTTAAGTACTTTCCTGATGTTTGGCACACGTGACAGCTAAGGCCAATGGTTGGCTGCAGTAGTCAAGTGACTGATGGATGGGACGTTATCACTTACAGTCCTGAAGAAGATCACTGGATCGGTGAAGTTGGAGTGATGGTTTTGAGTGGTTAATTACACTTTTTTCTTTTTGTCTATCAATGACTACATCAATTTATGAAGGGCCCCAGAAAAACCCTTTAATAAAAGTCACATGAGACACTCTAATCCTTCGTGTTGTCACTCAGTTTCGATGTAACACAGGAGCTAATTTATAAAATAAGAGAATAAAGTCACTCGAAGGTGACAAAATAATGCAACAAAGCTAATTTTTCATTTTCACAACTGTAGACTGTAATTACGACCTGCACCTGGGCAATTCATGGGATCATCCATCTGGGTCAGGAAATTTCATAAATTGCTCACATATTTTCTTTTAACTGTCAAATGTCAATAATAGAGATTTCCTTCACTCGCGTCCTGAAAGATGTGCTCACCATTCATCATGAGCAGATGATGTCATCTGTAAGAGTATATTAAGCCATCTCGTCTGCCCGGGTCACGATCGGCAATATGGGACTTCACAGAGAGGATCGGCATTTCTTCACATCATTTCTATTCTGCCCATGGCAATTTACTTGTCAAAATATCACCTGTTAAAATGTAACAAAATACAGAACTTAAAACTGAATAATAAAAGCATATGGATATTAAGATGTAGGATATCAGTTTTAGCAATGGGGGTTATGAAGCCCAGTACCCCTGTGATAACAATTTGGTGACAGAACCCAGGAGCAGAATATTTTTTGGAGCAACATACCTGGTATACAAACAAGAGAGAGGACCCAACAGTAAAAACAAACTAGGACCCCCTATAATGGAGCTGGGTTTTGCCATTAAGGACAAAAAAGTCAGGAATTATTTTGTTCCATATCTTCTTTATGACCCTTTTTTAGTCACTATCCCGCCTCCGGCTTGCTAAAAATACTGTGTCAGGGCCCTATCTGTAAGTGACTGATGGCAGCTGCATGGTCTACATTTTTGGTATGCAGGACATATCTTTACATTTTAGATTTTCCTTTTATATGTTGTAACTTTTTTTTTGTCCTTGTTCAGCCATATTGACGGCTATATGGCAGCCAAAATGAGTGGAAGTCAATAGTGAAGGAAATATCCTAGATTATTATAGTCTCCATTAATGTCATGTCACCATTTCCATACTTACATCTTAACCATTTACTGGTTTGCAATGAAAATCTAGTGCCTTAGTGCATCCCCCTTCCAAAACCCCCCCACATAGATCATGTTTTTTTCATGAACTCACCACTCACTTACATTGCTTAATTGGCTGTATCCACAACATGTCAAGTGATAAGAAGTACCTGCCACTTACTAACAACATTTAACTGCACGTGACAACCCAATTATAGCCAGGTATAAGCAATGCATTCAGCAATAAAATGGGAATTTTGTTAAAGGGAATCTGTTACCAGGTTTTTACAACCCCATTTGAAATCAGCATGGTATAGGGGTAGAGACCCTGATTCCAGCGATGTATCACTTACTGCGCTGCTTATGGCAGTTCTGATAAAATCACTATTTTATCTGCTGCAGATGTAGCAGAGCTCTGAATACTGAGCTGTGTATAACCCCGCCCACACCACTGATTGGCTGGTTTCTGTATACAATGTGCATAATCAGAAAGCTGCCTATCAGTGATGGGGGCATGTGTTATGAATGGGTCACCGAGGAGGATGGCAGGAACAGGCTAAGCCACCTGGAAACCAGAGAGGTTGGTAACTGAGCGGATGGCAGACCCCTGATCCTATCAACATAACTGTAGCCGTGGAGCGTTCCTACGATGCCCAAGACGCTTCGTCACAGCCACAGAACTAACTAAGCCTAAAGCCAGAAAAGTGAAATCTAAACTGCCCCAGAGCAGATCCCCAAAGGAATAGACAGCCCCCAAACATATATTGTCGGTGAGACGAGATGAAGCACAGACACAGACAGAAAAATAGACTGAGCAAATGGTGGGGCCCAAGCTGTCTAGATAGGACAGGACAGAAAAGACACTGTCTGCAATCACGCAAAAACCCTGAAAAATCCATCACATCTGATATACCAAAAGCCTAAGGCCGCACGACCTCACCCCCACTATATCAGCACTCTGGTGTAAACTGGGAGCAAAGCAAAGAGATACCAATATAACAGGGGACTGAACAAACAGACACAAGCTGCAACATACGGAGTGGGGACCAGCGCTGCCCCCAGCAGGGAGTATGCTGAACCCTAGCAGCAAAGCAGAAATCAAACAAAAGTACAACCAAGCTAGATGCAAAGGATTAACAAAAGAATCACTTAACTGAACATGCAGATCAGGCAGGAGACAGAGGAACTCCAAAAGCACAAGGAGAAAAAAATCACCAGCAACCACCATGGGCAGTCTGCTCAATTATATGCTCCCAACCAGAAATCCCAGGTTCCCAATTATCATTGTCAGGTGGGGAACTTCCATCAATCTGGCCAGCTCCACTACTCCCAGTAACCACCAGAGGGAGCAGAGGAAGCGCCAACTCAAAAGTCTGAGCCAGGGAATTCACAACAGGCATGGCTGTATTACCTGTCAGCAAGTTTACTACTCTTCTAAAGAAAATCTCCTGCTGATAAAGTGATTTTATCAAAACTACAACAAACAGCCCAGTAAGTGACATATCGCTGGAATTAGAGAATCTATCTCTACATTATACTGCTCTCAGATTAGGTATGAAACATTTGGTGACAGCTTCCTTTAAGACTATTTTATATGTTGTGAACTCTCTTGATTTGATTTCTGAGTCAGGACTCCCTCTGGTGGTTACTGCGGGTAGTGGAGCTGGCCGGGTTGACAGAAGTCTGCCACCTGACGACGATGATTGGAAATCAGGGATTACTGACTGGGAGTATTTAAGTGAGCAGGCTTCCCTTAGTTGCTGCTGGTGATTTGTTTCTTCCTGTGCATTTTGAGGTCTGCTGTCTCTTGCCTGATCCTGCATTTTTCAGTTAAGTTGTTCATTTGCTAATCCTTTGCATCTGATCTGGTTTTGCCTTTTTCTGCTTTCTGCTTTGCTGTGAGGGTTCAGCATGCTCCTTGCTGGGGCGTGCTGGACCCCGCTCCATATGTTACAGCTTGTGTCAGTTTGTTCAGTCCCCTGTTATATTAATCTCTTTTGCTTTGCTGCCAGTCCACACCCGAATGCTGATATAGTGGGGGAGAGGTCGTGAGACCTCAGTGATTTTGTACATCAGATGTGTTGGATTTTTTAGGGTTTTTGCGTGATTGCAGACAGTAAAACTATGTTACTATGTTAGTGTCTTTACTGTCCTTTTCTGTCTAGACAGTTTGGGCCCCATCATTTGCTCAGTCTATTTTCTGCCTCACTGACAATATATGTTGGGGGCTATCTATTCCTTTGGGGTTCTACTCCAGGGCAGTTTAGATATCACCTTTCTTGTTTTAGGCTTAGCTAGCTCTCCGGCTGTGCCGAGGCGTCTAGGGCATCGCAAGTACGCCCCACGGCTACTGCTAATTGTGTTGTTAGGATTAGGGGTCTGCAATCCACTTACCAACCTTTCTGGTTTCATGGTGACCTAGCCTATTCCTGCCATCCTCCTCGGTGACCTATTGATAACAGTTATACCTTATTAAAACATTATACTATGTAATGATACCTTAAAGGGAGTATCTAGATATTTATAACCTATTTTTAAAATAGGTTCTCAATATCACATCGGTAGGGGTTTAACACTTTGCTCCCAAACCAATCAGCTGCTACTAGGTTCCGTGTTTGGAACACCAGTGGTCGCACTAAAGTACTACAGCTCATGTCCTGTTGAAGTGAAGGGGAGCTGAGCTGCAGTACTTGGAAATGGCTATTACACAGTACACAGCTGTAGTATTCTGGCTCCAAATACTGTGTACTGGTACGAAATGATTGGTGGGGAATGTTGGACCTCCATCCATCCGACATCGATGACAGATCCATAGAACAGATCATCAATATCTTAGCTCAGGACATCAATATAATAACACTTTACGATATCCTCTTTTCAAATTCCCTAGCAGGTCATCCAGACATATTAGATGGAGAACCCCGTGTAGATCGTATTGAAGTCATGTATAACCTGGAGGCATAAAATGAGATAGTGCATTATTCAGGGGTCAATAATGAGAATCAGCTCTAACATGAAGCCCGAGACTACACAACTTATTCCCTAAGCAAACACAAGGACAAGCAGAATATTAATAGCTTTTCGTAGATGGTGGAAGATTGATGTGTTTATGTATTACCTATCCTTTTCAGATTAACAGAACGTTCCTAAATCCTGCAGCCGGAGATCACAGACTGCCTTCTTCTGATATTTGCAATACTCATAATCATCTTTGGGAATTTATCATTTTAAAAAGTTAAAAATAAAGATCCCACCGTAGACATACCTTCACACCCGCTTCCTCCTAAACTGCTTGTCATTTCCTTTTTATCCGGCTTTAAACAAATCTGACGTGTGACAGATTAACAAATATTCTGGATTATGAGTAATTATAGAAAATTGTTAATAAAAATACTTTTAAGGATAGAAAAGCCCCGGAAAGAAGACTTAAAATTTAATGTAAATTAAAAGTATTATTTTATAATTTTATTATTTGGTTAAACACGGTAAATCTCATAGAATGTCATTTCTGCTCACTTGATCTTGTGAGCAATAAATATTAATGACAAAGTGTCAAATTCAATCAAATGCATTAATAAATGAATTCTATTGTGCATAAAGTCACAGTACAATAAGGATGAGCTTGTTTTCGGAATGTAATACCAGTAAAGCTGATCTGTCACCATATTTCACAATACAAACTACAGACATTCCTAGATCGATCTCTTAAACCCGATGCTGATGTTTATTTACTTAGGATACTTAGGAAATCCATGTCAGAATAGCTGTATAATCCTTTATGAAAGTTTAACTCAGTCTCTGCTCATCTAGTGGGATTGACAGCTCCTCAGTGTCCCTCCTCCCTGCTGTTGATGAGCTACCCCCCAGCTCTGTACAATCTGCAGCTGTCAGTCAGTCTGGGTGGGTAGAGACCAAATACACTTAGACTTATCAGTTCTCTCACTCTGTAGCTGGACTCATAAAATTGATGTCATTACTCAGGGAAAAAATAATAAATCATATAATATACCCTAAAAATAATACTTTATTAATAAAAAACCAACAAGGGTCACACCACAAGTGAACACAAAAAAACTAGACAATAAAAGTGTCCCAAAAATACAAAACACATAAAATTGTGGGGAATATCCTAGGAGTCCCTATTGATGTCTCCTGTTATCACCTTCCTAACCGCGGAGGTTGGCACCCTAGGGGGAACGTTGTGGCGCCCCCGCTCAACGGTGGCTGTCCCTGGGGGCCCTATTGTACCCTGGCACCACTGGTGGAGTCCCTTCCCCAATACTAAGGGGACCCCTATCAAATAACAGAGAAAATCCTACGATGAGGGGGACCCTAGAACCCACAAAAAATTGCACATATAATAGAACACATAAATAGGCATATAGGGATACAGTACTGAATAATAAAGGATTAATGTACTATACAAAGTCCCATCTAGACTCGTGGCTCAGACATATAAATATAACTGAGAGGATAAAATGCATCGTGACTCATCAGCAGCAGACAATGTATATCGATCCACCTAATTGTAGCAGCATGTATATTAATTCACAAATCTATATATATAGTCAAAGATGCCACATCCTCATATATATAAGTCACGATATGTAAAAATAGCCAAAGTCAAAAGAACACATTGAGCCTATATCTACAGCATTGATTCACAGATCTCATCATATTGTCAAACAACAGATAAAAAAATTTCCTCAGTGGAAAGCTCAAATGAAAGAGTTAGGATACTCATCGTATGATCCATCGACTGTCCCATAGCCTCAGACGCCTCAACGCGTTTCACCCCTTTGGGATCATCAGGAGGCTCGATAGCAACCTTACTAGTGTCCTGATGTGGTATAATGACACTAGTAAGGTTGCTATCGAGCCTCCTGATGATCCCAAAGGGGTGAAACGCGTTGAGGCGTCTGAGGCTATGGGACAGTCGATGGATCATACGATGAGTATCCTAACTCTTTCATTTGAGCTTTCCACTGAGGAAATTTTTTTATCTATTGTCTGACAATATGATGAGATCTGTGAATCAATGCTGTAGATATAGGCTCAATGTGTTCTTTTGACTTTGGCTATTTTTACATATCGTGACTTATATATATGAGGATGTGGCATCTTTGACTATATATATAGATTTGTGAATTAATATACATGCTGCTACAATTAGGTGGATCGATATACATTGTCTGCTGCTGATGAGTCACGATGCATTTTATCCTCTCAGTTATATTTATATGTCTGAGCCACGAGTCTAGATGGGACTTTGTATAGTACATTAATCCTTTATTATTCAGTACTGTATCCCTATATGCCTATTTATGTGTTCTATTATATGTGCAATTTTTTGTGGGTTCTAGGGTCCCCCTCATCGTAGGATTTTCTCTGTTATTTGATAGGGGTCCCCTTAGTATTGGGGAAGGGACTCCACCAGTGGTGCCAGGGTACAATAGGGCCCCCAGGGACAGCCACCGTTGAGCGGGGGCGCCACAACGTTCCCCCTAGGGTGCCAACCTCCGCGGTTAGGAAGGTGATAACAGGAGACATCAATAGGGACTCCTAGGATATTCCCCACAATTTTATGTGTTTTGTATTTTTGGGACACTTTTTTTGTCTAGTTTTTTTGTGTTCACTTGTGGTGTGACCCTTGTTGGTTTTTTACTAATAAAGTATTATTTTTAGGGTATGTTATATGATTTATTATTTTGAGACCCTTGAGTATTTAATTGATTTTTTGTCATTACTCAGGGAACTTTGAATGGGGCTCATGACACTTTAGAACGTCGCACCCTGGTCATTCCCCGAGCATCTGGGGGGATGGAGGCCGCGTCAGTGAGTGAGCCGGCTTCCCTGAAAGGAGAGGGGCAGCAAGCAGGGACGCCGGCGCTACACTTTGTATCCTTTTCTGTGGCTTCTGCCCCCTCGAACAAGCGTGACTAAACGGTGTCATCGGGGTAGTAGCTTTGAAACATGCAGACTCCATACTCCATGGCTTTAAGTAGAAATACATGGCACTAGAAATAGATTATGCTATCTACCTCAATGCGATTTACTGATTAAAATTAACTTTAGGTAGCGGAACTTCTTTGGGTACATAGGCACTTGCACTTTATTTATTACCATATACAGTACATAGTTCTGCATTGAGTATTTTACCCTCATCACCACTGATATATCCATGCTGTGATTTACATCTCTGTATTGTTTCATTCATTTACTCTGTATATACTCCAACGTAAATTTCTGCATGATATCTCTTTGACACAATTGGGCAATCCTGCTTATTTTTAATTTTTCAAATTTTTTATCTGAATTTACAATAAAGAGTTATTATATTAACAATATATTTAGCATATGTGTGTTCTTCAATATCTCAGGTAGTGTTCCTCTAACCTTAGTTTTGAAAGGTTGTGCCTAATTTCCTATCGTGTTGTGACGAATTGTGTTTAGTAACTGTGACATCATTGTATTTTTTATCCTGCACTTTGACATCACATTATTTTTTATCCTTTGCTACGACATTACTGTGTTTTGTATCCTGTACTGTGACATCACTGTATTTTTTTATACTGTACCATCACTCTTTTATTATCTCTGTATTATCTCATTAGGCCGAGACTACCGTATTTTTTTTTTTTTAGACACGGGTGCATGTTCCAGTGGGTGGACCAGCATCTACCAGACATTAGCGGTACGTCCTGCGGATAGGCCTTAAATGTCATTCTTGGGAATACCATTTTAAGTTAGGCATCGTTGTGAATTCCAGTCTTCCAGTGCCCATGTATGTCCGACCATCTTAAAAAGACTCCAAGTCTGTTTTTTTTAGAATTTATATTTCCATTCTAAATACTTGACACCAGGTCTTTCATTTAGAGTATTTAACATTCCTTGATCAGCTCCTGCCTCCGGCGGCACAGCTACAAGCACAGGCTCAGCTCTATCCTGGATTTGCCTTTACATTATTTACCTTTAGTCCTATTATCTTTCACCTTTACGGCTACAATAGATTACTTTATCGATAAATGGTTTTATTATTATTATTATTATTATTATTGTTAATAAACTATTTCCCCTCTGCACTAGGTGTTCTCCATCACACCCTGTAATTTCAGGAGTGGGGCATCTCTCCTACAGCTCGTGCTGCTGACATGACTTGACCTTTAAACCTTTAAACTTCCCCGTCTGCTGGAGCGCCTGCAGAAATGTAATTCGAGGTCAAGAAGAACTCTTGCCTGGTCACGCTTTATTGCTTCAATAGGTGGTATCCTTCACAGTGCAATCTGGAAAGTGACAAATACATATTGCAAATACAAGCTCCTTCTTGTTACCCTAGAATGACACCTGTAAAGAAACCAACAGATGGGTTATGACGGTCAAAAATAAATATTCACAAATATTATTGGATTATTTACCATCCCACAATTCACGGGACAGAGCTACCATGCGCTATAATGAGAGATTTGGCAGCTTCATACAAGTGGATGAAGAGGGACTGATGTAATATGGTATTTCACAATGTATTCCTTTTGCTAAGACCTCCATCCATCCCGGCTCCGTAGAACCTACTCCAAATGGAGTGGAGGTCATTCATTCATTTGTAAGGTGTCTGAGCGAGGTAGTCATGGACGAGCTGCTGCTTCTGCACCCTACAGGAAAATTATGTCCCGGTCCTGCTGCTCTGTGTGGGGTGCGTCACATTTACTTGTGGCCCATAGACCTCCACTGGCTCCAGGTTATCATCTTCCAGAGCCTTTGCAGCAAACAACCCAGAGGTCACTGAATACTTTATAACAATCGTTTACTTAGGCAATTAGCAGCCATTACAAGGAATCATGTAGGATAGGGCACAACAGATTGCAGTCTTTCCCACAGGTACCGTACATAACTTCAGCTCTACTTCTCAGTCTGAGTAGAGCATCCCTCTTGCTAACTCCTTAAAGTGAACCAGTCAGCAGTTGTGGCTGATATGAGTTACGGTCATCACCTTTCTGGGCTTGTATACAGCATTCTATAATGCTGTAGATAAGCCCCCAGCCTGACCTGGAAGAACTGAAAAATAAGTTTTATTATACTCACCTGGGGGCGATCCGGTCCGATGGGTGTCGCTCCATCTTCTTATGATCGCCACCCTCCTTCTTGCTTCTTGTGGATAACGCATTCCTACATCATCCACACAGGCTCCCTGGCATCGCGCTCCTGCGCAGGCGTACTTATCTGCCCTGTTGAGGGCAAAGCAAAGACCTGCAGAGCACAGGTGCCGGAAAAGGTCAGAGAGGCCCGGCGCCTGCGCACTGCAGGACTTTACTCTGCCTTCAGCAGGACAGAGAAGTACGTCTGTGCGGGAGCACGATGCCGGGGAGCCATGAAGCAAGCAGGAGGGCGGCATCGCAAGAAGATGGGAGGCACCGGAACAAGACCAGCAACACCCATTGGACCGGACCGCCCCGCAGGTGAGTATAATGAAACTTATTTTTCAGCTCTTCCAAGTCAGGTTGGGGGCTTATATACAGTGTTATATGTTGCAGTTTCACTTATTAAAGGCAAAGTTTTATGGCAAACACATTTAGAAAAAATATATGCTTGGTTAGATTCATTATTGCATTTATTCAGTGTTTTGTTTAGTTTTGCTGTTTTTCTTTATTCATTTTCATTTTTTTTGTTTTGTTTTGTTTTATATGTGTTTGCCTGTGGTTCTTTTTTTATGTTTGCCATTGTGGTCTGGGTTCAGGATTTCCAGATTTTTTTCCGCTAATTCACCATTTTCTACTTTTTAAAAAGTTGTTATATTTTTACTCCAATTTTTCTATTGTTCCCCCCAAAATGATTTTACGTAAGCCTGAAAGTTTTGTGCAAATTTTTCAACATTTTAGTAGGTGCAAAAAAAGGTAAAGACAAAAATGAAGATTATTTTCTGTTTTTGCGCAAAACTGATTAACCACAAGCAACATTTTGAAGAACTTCAATACTTTTCCCTGTGTCATTTCTCATTATTACACATAGGTTAATTTATGCACATTTATGGTTTGATTTCTTTGCCTGTGTGGATTGGATGACTTGTTACGGACATCTGATGAGAATTCCATGTCAATAGCACCTTTAGAAATATATTTATTTAGAATATCGGTGATGTGTTCACTACTTATTTCACTCGTTGTATACAGATAGGATGAATTAATAACAATTAGATGATGGTCACATCTCACCTCCTCCCCCTCCCTGCAGTGTCCTCTGCTTATGTCACAGAGCATGCCAACAGATGGCTTCCCTTGTAGTTATAAACAGAAATTAGAATTAAAAAAAAGACTGTAAAAAAGAAATATATCACTATATGGTTTTAATTTGTATAACAGGTATTGGTGATACATTCTCTTTAAAAGTTTTGTTTAGCATTAGAGAAACATCGTCTCACTATGGATACAGCACAGTGTTTTCTGTATACGGTCTTTAGTAGGGTCAGTTTTTAGAGAATTAATTGGTATACAGGTACAGCATAAAATGTAAAAAGTCACATAATGTTAAGCAACCACGAGTTGTGCAAAAATTTAGCAACATTTTAAGCAATTTTGCACCAAGAAAGTCACATAAACTACTTGATAACTCAGCCTCCGTGTGTTGCTCCAGGAGTCTGTGGATATGGCTCCTCCCTTACAAGTCTTTACGGTTCCATTCATCATGTAAAAGTGGCTGGGACCCTAGGAGGTAGCGACCATGCCATTTTAGAATTTTGGATAACTAGAGGAGGAAGACCTGTGAAGACTCAGATGTCAAGGTTAGATTTCAGAAAGGCAGATTTTAAGGGATTCAGAAAGAGAATTGGAGGGATCCAATGGATGGATATCCTTAAAGACAAAAATGTCCAGGAAGGATGGGAAATCTTGAAAAATGAAATTCTCAAAGCACAATTGTTAACAATTCTGAAAAGAGGGAAGAATAGGAAGCATTTAAGGAAACCTGGATGGATGAACACAGAACTTAAGCACATGCTAAAAAGGAAGAAAAAAATGTTTATAAAATGGAAAGAGGGAGGCATATCTAAAGAAGAATATAATGCTGTCTGCAGAACCTGCAGGGCACAAATCAGATTAGTAAAGCTGACAATGAATTGAGGCTTGCAAGAGATGTCAAAAGCAATAATAAAGGATTTTGGGGATATGTCAAAAGTAAAAGAAAAGTCAAAGATGCTATAGGATTTTTACAGGATGAAAATGATGAAATGGTAAGACAGGATGTTGAGAAGGCCGAACTTTTAAATTCCTATTTTGCATCTGTTTTCTCTCAGAAAGGAAATGTAACATCAACTGTTCTTCACTGTCCTATTAAGGGAATAGAAGAATCCAGGATATCTATAAACAGAAAGATAGTGAGAAAACACTTAGCTAACCTAAACAAATTCAAGTCTCCAGGTCCAGATGAATTACACCCCAGAGTACTGAAGGAGATAGCGGAAGAAATTTTTGAACCCCTCTCCATAATCTTTGAAAATTCTTGGAGAACAGGAGAAGTCCCAGAAGACTGGAGAAGAGCAAATGTTGTTCCTATCTTCAAAAAGGGGAAGAAGGTGGACCCAGGCAATTATAGGCCGGTGAGTCTGACTTCTATACCAGGAAAGATCTTTGAACAAATTATTAAACAACATGTATGTCAGTACCTGGATAAGAATGAAGTGATTAAACAGAGTCAGCATGGGTTTGTAACTAATAAGTCATGTCAGACTAACTTAATTTCCTTCTATGACGGAATCACTGATTGGGTGGATCAAGGAAATGCTGTAGATATAGTATATCTTGACTTCAGCAAATCATTTGACAAAGTATCTCATACAATGCTTATTGAAAAAATGACTAAGTATGGAATGGACAAGGCAACTGTTTGGTGGATTCATAACTGGCTTAGTGATCGGACGCAAAGAGTGGTCGTAAATGGCTCCACATCCAGTTGGAAGAATGTCTCAAGTGGGGTACCACAGGGCTCTGTCCTGGGCCCTGTATTGTTCAACATCTTTATCAACAATTTAGATGAAGAAATTGAGGGTAAACTGATTAAATTTGCTGATGACACAAAGCTGGGAGGGATAGCTAATACTAGAGAAGAGAGAGAGAGGATTCAAAAAGATATAAATAAACTGGAGAAGTGGGCAGCAACTAACAGAATGGTTTTTAACAGGGAAAAATGCAAAGTACTACATCTAGGCAATAAAAATGAAAAAAGCATATACAGAATGGGAGGAATAGGGCTAAGCAACAGCACATGTGAAAAAGACCTGGGTATACTAATAGATCACAGACTGAATATGAGTCAACAGTGTGATGCAGCAGCAAAAAAGGCAAATGCAATTCTAGGATGTATTAACAGAAGCATACAGTCTAGATCACGGGAAGTCATTATTTCCCTCTACTCCTCTTTGGTCAGACCTCATCTGGAATATTGTGTCCAGTTTTGGGCACCACATTTTAAAAAAGACATCAACAAACTGGAGCAAGTTCAGAAAAGAGCGACCAGAATGGTGACCAATCTGCAAACCCTGTCTTATGAGGAAAGGTTGCAGGATTTGGGAATGTTTAGTTTGCAAAAGAGAAGACTGAGAGGAGACTTAATAGCTGTCTACAAATATCTAAAGGGCTGTCACATTGTAGAAGGATCAACTTTATTCTCATTTGCACAAGGAAAGACTAGAAGCAATGGGATGAAACTGAATGGGAGGAGACACAGATTAGATATTAGAAAAAACTTTTTGACAGAGTGATCAATGAGTGGAACAGGCTGCCACAAGAAGTGGTGAGTTCTCCTTCAATGGAAGTTTTCAAACAGAGGCTAGACAGACATCTGACTGGGATGATTTAGCGAATCCTGCTTTGAGCAGGGGGTTGGACCAGATGGCCCAGGATGTCCATTCCAACTCTACGATTCTATGATTCTATGTACATTTTTTTAAGTCACTATTCTTTTTGACGCTTAGATTTTGCTGACTTTTTTTGCACCAAATTCATAAAAATGGTGCACTCGATTCATGAATTTTGTGCAAAGGCCAAAATTGCCCTTTTTCTGCTTTTAACTGGTTTTGCAACTTCCTTAAAGGAAAAGTCATATGTTGTGCAAAATGTCGCAAAAATAATTCTCTGACTATATGGCGTAGATAAAATTGCCCCAGAGGGATTGGGGAATGGAGTAAATTTACATCAAATTTAGCGACTTTTTCTAAAGTCGCATTTCATACATCTATCGGAACCATCTGGAAAAGCAATACTGACATAAAAGTCAGAAAACAGACTAGAAAAGTAAAATTGAAGGTGCAAATTGCTTGATGAATTTGTTGCAAAACAAAAAGTCACGAATTCAGACATAGTCGCCTAAAAACTGGCAGAAATGCAACAATTGTTACAGTACTTACAATATTTTAGTAATATCTGGCATAATAATATTTTGCCACAAGATGGCACTGTTGACTTAGGTTGTTACCTCCTGTACAAAGTTTTACCAGCACAATGTTATGTGTCTATATCTGTATATATAATTTTGAGAAATTAAAGGGGTTTTCCAGTTTCAGAACAACTCCTTCCACCAGCTGCAGTTTATTTTAAAACAAACAAACTGTGCTTTGCTCACCCTCCCCGGGTCTAGTGCTGAGTCTCCACCACTGCTACCGGTGTCTGTTATTTTCTACAGCACTGACTGATATCACGTTGACAGGACTGTAGCCGATCATTGAGCTCAGCGGCTCTGAGCAGCTTGTGACTTCAAATTGGGCCGAGTCTCTGAGCTCAATTATTGGCTGCAGCGCTGTCTACATGATGCCAAGGCTGCAGTCAAAAGGATCAGCGGCGGAGACTGAGTTCTGGACCCAGGGAGAGGAAGTAAAGAAAAAGGAGTTTTTTGATTATTTGTTTTTAAACAAAAAACAGCCAAAAACTGCAAACCCTTTTAAAGTTTTATTTATTACTTTGATAAAATTCTGCATTTTCATATATAGAAACAACACAACTTCCCACATAACGTTCGTTTTTCTCTGTAAAACAAATATTTCATTTCTACATTTGGTTGAATGAAAAAAGTAACCATTTCATTGAATCATCTCAAATAATAATAGCAAACCATACAATAATAAGTGCCTTGTTGTTATTCAAACATCTCATGATATGAAAGGGTTAAGACAGAGCACAATTATACAGTTCTTGTAAAGGAGAACCCTATATGTAAAGATGCATAAAAATGCTACATGTGAACATACCTTGACAAGTAGTATGGGTCATTATTTCCCAGCTGATGTTCTGCAGAATTCTCATATTTCTCTGGTGATGCGCTGAGAGGGAGACAAAAGTCTCAAGATCTGCCACTTTTGTAGTGGACACCACATACGGATTTTTGGCAATCTGAGTGAGGCTTTGTTCCATATTCAGTTGTCAGCCTTTTGTTATGGATCCGGTATTAAAAAGCAAAACAATTCCATTACACAATAAAAACAAAAGCAAAATGTAAGCCCAAAGTTTCTGTTTTTGAATAGATCCAGCTTAGAAAAAAAATGATCTGTTTATAAAATAGACCCTTTGGTTTCTGTTTTTTATTCCTTTTTGTCAGAGGATCATAACCTGAGATGAGATTAGTCCAGCGCTTCCCCCAGCCAGCTCTTCCCAGCTCCGCTAGAGGTGATTGACAGCTATCTTCCATAGTGAGAGACCTGTCAATCACCTAAAGAGGCGCTGGGAAGAGCTTGGGACAAGTTTAGTCTCTGGCTATTGTACCTAGCCGGATCATCTAACTATATTTTTTCTGAAATGACAGTGTTTCACAAATAAATAGACCTGGCTGCAATTGTGCAGCCACTGTGTGACGCTGTGTCACTTCTCACAGATGAACAGTGGGGCGGGGAAGTCAAGGTGCACGAGGTCAAATGTCAGGAGGGTATGTGAAAGATAAAGGAATAAGACAAAAGTATAGTTAGAGGCAAAGTCCGGGGTCAGGTAACTAAGGTCAGAATGCATCAAAGGCAAAAGGGGTAAAACAAATGAGTAGTCAAAAGGCAAATCCAAGGTCCGGGAACAAAGATCAGAGTATAAGAACATAGAGCACAGAGCTAACACACTACTGAGCAAGACTACAACAGGGAATGGTCTGACCATTGCCAGCCAGCTAAATAGCCAGTTAATCATTCTGATTGGGTGACCCCAGGAGGAAATCCTACACGCCTGGCCTGCCCAGATTGGACAGTGGTACTGTTATTCGCAATACTGACAGCCCAGCACACCCCTACCTCAGATTGCATGACTGAACTGTCACTCACACTACTAGACAACCTAGCACGCTCTTGAATCCATAGGGTTGCTGAGCTGTCACTCGCAATGACAATAAGGCACCGTGATTGGTGGAATCGTGACACACTGCCTGATTCATGCTGCCCATGGTTCGGACACCATGAATCAGTTGACAGGTTGCCTTTAAAGCATGTGACATAATAGTTTCTAACATGGGAAGTGTCAGAGTACACAAGAAGTATAGACAGAAACATTGTGAACTTCTGGAATTGTGACAAACCCCAATGTGTGTTGGATATCAAGCTCTTATATATATAAATACTGTATAAATATAGCCAATGATGTAGAAGAGCCGGGTTACTTCACTTGCAGAGCAAATGCCGCCGCACATTTAGAATAAGGCTTACAACTATGCACTGGATGTGTCCAGATGCTTTACAATTCATTTAGTTCCCATCAGCAGACAGCCCATCCTCTACATTTACTACACTGCACTTTTACTAAAATTACTAATATTGCCCTTCATTGTTGTAGGACGCACTAATATTGCACTGTGTGAGCTATGTTTTTTATGCTACTGACATAGTGCTATCAGATTTATTTTACAAACCTTTGTCATGCTCTGATCATGTGGATAATTACATTTTCTCCCTTCCGGTGATGCTGCATGTCCATTACACAACTCATTTTTAATAATTTGATTGATAAAATTTTGTATTTTTTTATTACAATTTTTTTTATCTGCCCTCCTATCCACAGAATAAAATATGGGCACAAGATCATTTACTGTCCAGAGCTCAGAGCAGCGAACACTACAGACAAGCCAGAGGTATAGTTAAAGGGAACCTGTTATGTAAAAAAAACAAAACGCTATCAACCTTCAGATATGTGGTCAATCTACAGATTAATAGCATTCTGAAGCCATGTGCCCATACTCAAAGCTGGTCCACTGGGAGGAAATGAACTTTACTCCTCCAGACAGTATCTTGCTTTCAGTTATAGAGGTATTGGCCGGTGAGGTTGTAACCACACCACGACACCAAGTGACTGCCAGTTGTGTACTGATGCACTGCTGAGCCAGCTGTCAGTCAGTGCCAGGGTGTGGTTACATCTGCTACTCACTATGCACTCAACGGTGACTGAAGCCGCGCCTCAATGACTGAAATCTGGAGGCTGCTGGGAGGAATAAAGTTTATGTTCTCCCAGAAGCCGGGCTTTCAGTGCAGTGGCTGCACAGCTTTAGAACCCTATTAACCTGGATATTAACCCTATACCTGTAGGTTATTAGCATTTTGGGACATGATAGGTTCCCTTTATGTACTACTTCACCTTTTTACGTTAGCCTCCAAATAGGTAGTAAGGACTTTTAGGCTGTGTTCACATGATGTTCTGACCATACTGATAAAAACACTGCAAAAAATATTCATACACTGTTATGCCTAGTGCAGGGTTGGTACAGGTCCCAATGATTTAATAAAGACCAAAAAATCAGGTGCCTCCTATCAGACCCTGTAGTATATTTAAAGGGGTTGTCCAGTACTAATAAATATTGTATAAATGGGCCTGGTACTCACCTACTGTACCACACTGGACCCACACTGCTTCTCCATACTGCTGCTGGCGGTGGAGCCTGGCAGCAATATGGAAGAACTATGGGGGCTTGGGATATACTGTATGTGCTGTTTTTTCTTAGTTTTAGCCCCTCCTGGCCCATTAATACAATATTTTCTTGTACCAGACAACCCCTTTACTACAAACTTGGGTCTCATGTACTGTATCAAAAAAAGGAAAACCTATATTTGTTGCCCATAGCAAGCAGCAGCTTAGAGGTAAAGCAGTTTCCAATAGTTATCATCTATCCATATGAAAGAGGATCATTTTGCCGATCTCTGGAGGTCCGGGCTGCTGGGACCCTAAAGATCCTGAGAACGGGGCTCTGTTTTGGTAAATCTGACGCACTAACGTGATCCTACAAAAAATATCTACATCAACTTGAAAATGATGAGGAAAAAAAACAAGTGAGCTCCAGTATATGATTAAAAGCCGTCTGTACTTTACCTCTGACCGATAAGTATTTCAGCTCTATCCTGTTAATTAGTAGCGCCTAACCAAGCAAAATGACTATGTCTTCTGAGACAGTGAATATAAGGACACCATTCTGCTAATTACATATTGTATCCCTAGATTACCTCAGGTTTGTAGCCCCAGCCTTAGGCCATGTTCACACGGTCAGTATTTTACATCAGTATCTGTAAGCCAAAATCAGGAGCGGGTGATAAATACAGAAGTGGTGACGGGTCTCTATTATAATTTTACTCTGATTGTTACACTTCTGATTTTGGCTTACAAATACTAATATAAAATACTGACAGTGTGCACAAGGCCTAATAATGTAAATGAATGATTGTATGTACAGTATATATATTACCTGCAGAGGTGGCAGCAGTAGGTTGGGGGACATGATGGATCCACTAAGGGGAGAGGATACAGCTGCACAGTGAAAGATGCAGTCGGGCTATTAAACAGGAGACTTACAATCAGTAAACCCATTAATATGATTTAATCAAATTGTTATTTAAGATTTTTTTTTTAAAGAACTTGTCACCAAGTAAAATATGGTTTTTTTTTTTGCTCTTATTTTTGTTTACATACTAATGTATGGAGCACTGTATAGGACCCATAATAATGTATGAAGGACCATATGTGGTCCATAATACTATATGGAGGACTACGTGGGACACATAATGTATGGAGGACAATATTGGGCCCATAATACTGGATGGAGTGCTATATGAGGCCCATAATACTGTATGGAGGACTACATGGGGCTCATAATACTGTAGGGAGGGCTATATGGGGCCCATAATACTGTAATGAGTGCTATAAGGGGTCCATAATACTGTAAGGAGGATTATATGGACACCATAATACTGTATGGAGAACTATTTGGGGTCCATAATACACTACAGAGGACCATATGAGGCTCATAATACTGTATGGAAAAATATATGACTATATGGGACCCATAATACTGTATGAAGAATTATCTGGGGCCCATAATACTGTATGTAGGACTATGTGGAGCCCATAATACTGTATGGAGCACTATGTGGGGACCCATAATACTGTATGGAGGACTAGGTGGGGCCCATTATACTGTAAGGAGGATTATGCAGGGGGGCCATTGTACTATTTGGAGGCCTATGTGTTGGACATTATATTATATGGAGGACTATTGTTCTATTTCTATGGCTATGTGAGGCCATTATACTATTTGGACGGCTATGTGTGCCATTAAACTATTTGGAGAGCTACTGTATGTTGGGGCCAATATACTATTTTGAGGGCTATGTGGGAGCCATTATACTGCATGAAGAACTATGTGCGGCCCATAATACTCTCTGTAGGACTATTTGGGGCCAATGGTTTTGTTAGGGGCATCTGTTGTGAACTCCCTTGCTCAGATTTCTGAGCCGAAGCTACCTCTGATGGTTACTGAGAGTAGTGGAGCTGGCCAGGTGGATGGAGGTTTTCCACCTGACAATGATAATTGGGAATCTGGGATTGCTGGCTGGGAGCATATAATGGAGCTGGCTGCTCTTGAAGGTTGCTGGTGATTTTTATCCTCAGTGTGCATTTGGAGCTCTTTTGTCCCCTGCCTGATCTGCATGTTCAGCTAAGTGATTCTTTAGCTAATCCTTTGCATCTAATCTGGTTGTGTCTTTTTTTTGCTTTCTGTTTTGCTGCTAGGGTTCAGTGTGCTCCCTGCTGGGGGCAGCGCTGGACCCTGCTTCATATGTTGCAGCTTGTTCAGTCCCCTGTTATATTAGTATCTTTTTGCTTGCTGCCAGTTTATACCAGAGTGCTGATCTAGCGGGGGTGAGATTGTGAGACCTCAGGTTTTTTGTATATCAGAAGTGTTGAACTTTTTCAGGGTTTTGTGTGTGATTGCAGACAGTATCTTTTCTGTCCTGTCCTGTCTAGACAGCTTGGGCCCCACCGTTTGCTAAGTCTGTTCTCTGCCTGTGTTTGTGCCTCATCTTGTCTCACCGACAATATATGTTTGGGGGCTGTCTATTCCTTTGGGGATCTGCTCCGAAGCAGTCTAGATTTCATCTTTCTGTCTTTAGGCTTAGTTAGTCCTCCGGCTGTGACGATGCGTCTAGGGCATCGTAGGAACGCTTCACGGCTACTGCTAGTTGTGTGGATAGGATCAGGGGTCTGCAATCCGCTTAGTTACCAACCTCTCTAGTCTTCTGGTGGCTTAGCCTGTTCCTGCCATCCTCCTCGGTGACCCATTCATAACAGGCATCATACTGAGTGGAAGAGTGTAGAGCCCATTATACTGTATGGTTGTGTGGCGATCACAGTTGGGGCATCATAGTGTGTTGAGGTCACCATACTTTGACGGGGATGTATTGAGGGGGAGGGTGGTAAATTAGGGTCATCATACCATGTGTGTGGAGGGTCCTGTGGAAGAATTCCCTCTGAATGTATCATACTCCGTTTCGGGGGTACACTATTATTGACATCATACTTTTTAGAGGAAATCTAGGGGCTTCATTAGGAGGAAAATTACTTTGTAAGGGCTGCAAAGTTGTGAGGTAATCTCTACCGTGATCCTGCCTAATATTAATATCATTATAATTTATTTTTTTTTGGGGGGGCAATCAGTCCTTCTGCTATGGGTTCCTGTGATTTCTATGTACGTCCCATGTATACGCATGTGTAGCATGAGCCAGGCTCCATTTCTCTCTTTACAGAACAGAGAAGTTGCTAATAGATGTCTTGCTGACAGGTAAATAGCACTGAAACAAAAAGACCTGTGTGTGGACCCAGGACAACAAGCCCAAATTGTCATCAAGCAACAATTATCATTTTGATGCCATCTGCAGAGTTAATAATCGGACTGGTTTGATTTTTATCTTTGCTAACCACATTCTTTTCCATAGAACAACAAACCTGGTATGTAGATTCAATCAACAACCTTCTCGCCTCTGCAATGTCATTTGTTACGTTTTTTGATGCATTGTTATTTTAGGCTATATAGCACATTGGGACGCCCGCCAGGGCCATGGGGTACTCGGTACCGGGCTGCTTCCTAAAGGGGCAGTGTCACAGCAGCGGTGACCCGGTCCGTGGCCCTGGGCGTCCAATAAAAGGGGAGTATTTACAGGGGAATGAAAAATAAAGAGTTTTTGTTGTAAGTGTTCGTGACGCCACCTGTGGTTTCTGGTCAGAAGTGACCAGCGCTGCAGTGCAGATCCTCTGGGACCACACTATACTTGATCATGCTATCATAATACCTTCTTATAAAATAACAATTCTTCATTCCTGTTAAACATTATAGTTTTCCCTCATTAGACATTCTTTCTTACAGTACCAACTACCTGATACCTTTACCTTCCGAAAATACTATTATTTTTTTTTCTTATACCATTATCCATCATTAGCTTTCAATACCTGTAAAACATTCACTATAAAAGTTCAGTAACATACAATATTCACTTATACATTTTAATAATAGAAACCTATATTCTAACTATTATCTAACCCTATCATATACTATCGTTATTCTAGAGAGCTACTCGTAGCAACTGTGCTGACTAAGTAGTTCACTACCAGATCCGGACACACTGTCCCTGCAACACTACTCTTTTTCACATTATGAATTCTCCATTTACTGCTTCTGATTTCCTACCAAGTGTTGCTACTTCTGCAATATTTTCTATAAAAAGGTGCTTTCCAGTTCTATATAACATTATCACTAACACATATTGAGTCATGCCTACCACTATACTATATCCTATATTCCTAAGTGCTGTACAGTAACACAAATTCTCTTCATACTATACATTTGTGCAAATGTCAAAACACTATTATTCTTTTCTACTTTCCTAATTAGTCAAGTCCCTATAAAACATTCCTAGTTTATAACATACAAATATACATTCTTTATTATGCACAATCTTTACTCTAAGTGCGATTAGTCAAGGTAGTGCAAGTATAGTAACACTTTTATTGAATACAATCAAGATTAGTTGAGGTAGTGTCCTTGATACTCTCCCAGCCGGGGTATCTTCTTGTGTCTTGTAAATGCAATGTAGAGGACCTGCTCCAAACCTCCAGCGTTGGTCTTGGGTGGGCTGTAAGACATAGTTGGTCTCCCCCCTTGGACCACCTATTCGGCCACACCTAATGGGTTTTTGTTCTGTGGTCATTATTTGGAAAGTAAAGTTTTGTTAGGTTTCTTGTAAAACCAAGAAGAAGCACCTTAAGAGATGCTGAACTATTTACAGTGCAGTTTTTGGATCATTCACCATCCATGATCACATAGTCTTTGTTCCTTATTCCTATAAAAGCCTAATTAGGTAAAACTTGTAGAAACATTTTGCCAAAGACCCTCCTGGGGTTAACTATTTACACGGCTTGCCGAAGTTTAATTCAGTTTACTCTAATGGGGCTGAATGACAGCCTCCAGGTGGGGTAGAAGCACTTGTTTTCCCTTGCTTCCAGGGAAGAATCTGCTGTTTGTTGCTTCCTGCAACAATGGTAGGATTGGTCACCGCTGGTGGTGCTGTAATACCTGTGGCAGCCTGGGTGGTTGCTGCTTGTAGAACCTCAGTTGGTGAGATCTCCTCTGGACCTGTGGTGGTTACTGCATCCGGGATAGACGCTGCCGGTTGCACTTCCAGAAAATTTGCAGCCCGAGGAACTGCACCTACTGGGGTGATTGCAGCCTGGGTTGCTGCTGGTGTGATTACAGCCTGGGGAACTGCTGAGATGGCTACAGCCTGAATCGCTGCTGGCGGTGGAGCAGTTGTTACTGCTGCGGCGATAGATGGTGTACTATGGCCGCTGCTGCCCTCTGGTGCTCTTTTGGGGCTATCAGCTCCGCGGGGATCCGGCGTACGTATAAGGCATACCAACTTCACTCCCCATAATGACGAGTGAACGAGACGCGTTCCCCAGGGAGGAGGTAATGTTCTGGATGTCCCCGGATAAGGTGGGCTTCCACATCCTGCCTGTTTACAAACAAGTCGGGAGCCTGTTTGGAATCTGACCGCTCCTTCAGTGTTTTGTTCGCTGGCTCCACGTCATCTCCTCTTCCTCTCTCTGTCGGGGTACCTCAGGGCTCAGTCCATGGCCCCCTTCTCTTCTCTCTCTACACGGCCCCAATTGGACAGACCATCAGCAGATTTGGCTTTCAGTACCATCTTTATGTTGATGATACACAACTATATACATCATCCCCTGACCTTACCCCCGCTGTACTACAGAACGCCAGTGACTGTCTGTCCGCAGTCTCCAACGTCATGTCCGCTCTCTGTCTGAAACTTAACCTCTCAAAAACTGAACTTCTTCTGCTCCCGCCATCTACTAACTTCCCTAAATCTGACATTTCCCTCTCCGTGGGTGGCACCATAATAACACCCCGGCAGCAGTCACGCTGTCTGGGTGTTATGTTTGACACCAACCTCTCCTTCACATCCCATATACAATGTCTTGCCCGCTCTTGCCACCTACACCTAAAGAACATCTCCAGAATTCGCCCTTTTCTCACCATGGAAACAACAAAAACCCTCACTGTAGCATTGATCCACTCCCGCCTGGATTACTGCAACGCTCTATTAATTGGCCTCCCCGCTACTCGACTTTCCCCTCTCCAGTTCATACTTAATGCAGCAGCCAGGGTCATCTACCTGGCCAATCGGTACTCGGACGCGTCCGCTTTTCGCCAGTCCTTACATTGGCTGCCCATTCATTATAGGGTCCAATACAAAGTACTTGTTCTCACCCAAAAAGCTCTCCACAGTGCAGCACCCCCTACATCCCCTCCCTCATTTCTGTCTATCGGCCTAGCCGACCGCTGCGCTCTGCAAAAGACTTTCGACTAACCTCTGCACTAGTCCGCACCTCCCACTCCCGACTCCAAGACTTTTCCCGCGCTGCACCAATCCTCTGGAATGCTCTACCACAAGAAATTAGGACTATCCACACTTTGCACAGTTTTAGGCGCTCTCTCAAAACTCATCTATTCAGAGCATCCTATCACGTTCACTAATCAGTCATTTTATGTGCAAGTGTGAGTATGTAGCCCATTCACTATCTCTGTCCCCCACCTTCTCAAGATGGCTGGACCATCATTGTAAATACATCATTGTAAATACACACCTGTACTTTGTATCTCCCCCACCTCATTGTAGATTGTAAGCTCTCATGAGCAGGGTCATCTTATTTTACTTTAATTACTATATTGTTAACGTTGTTACTTATGACTTGTGTTTTGAAACTGTTAAGCTGTAAAGCGCTGCGGAATATGTTGGCGCTATATAAAAAAAGATTATTATTATTATTATTAATCTTGTATGAAGCCGTACCCCCTTTCCAGGTCAAAACTCAGAACCGTGCCCCAACCCATCGGATTCCAGCTTCCCATTCTCTCCCCGCGGACCTGAGCTTTTGTGCACAGATCCCGCTCCGCCAGGGCCATCCGCTGGGCCTGCCGCTCCCTCTCCTACTGCTCCAGCTTCAGGACCTGCCAGCGGCAGAACTCCTCCCACGTGACAAGGAACCCCAGGAGAACAGTCCCCTTATCCTCCCATATGAGGACCTCCGGACGATGCGGCACTACGGGGATTGGTTGTTTCACAGTAACGGGCTCTAGCATCAATCCCCTTGGTTCCATTTGCAGGTCTCAAGCAACATCCATCACCACCTGGCCAGACTTGGGAGTCAGCAGTGATCAAATGGGGCCTATCAGGGC
The DNA here is from genome assembly GCF_039654945.1 of Dendrobates tinctorius. Taxonomy (NCBI): domain Eukaryota; kingdom Metazoa; phylum Chordata; class Amphibia; order Anura; family Dendrobatidae; genus Dendrobates; species Dendrobates tinctorius. The sequence continues at coordinate 41,220,322 of NW_027361810.1, read as the reverse complement.
ATCCCAAGTCCCAGGGGCGGCGCCTGTACCTGCTCCTCTGGTGCGGTTTTCACCTCCTGCTGTTACAGGCGCGGTGGGTACCGGTGGTGTAGGTACCGCTACTGGGGCTACCGGTGACGTTGGTACTGATGCTGGGGGTACCGGTGCTGTGTGTACCTGTGACCTGGCTGTTTCCTCTCATGCAGCCTGCTTCTTCCTGGCGAGAAGAGCTTGGCGCTGGTGCAGACATCGGGCCAGCTCTTCTACCTCCTGCTCAAGGCGGGCTAGATCGGTGTCTGGGGAGGGGCTGAAGCCTTGATCCGCAGGGCCGGGTGAACTCTCCATCTCCCTTCTGTACTCCACATGCCTCCCTCCACTCTCCATCATGGCTTCCTGGTCTTCTGTCTTCTCTTCCGCTCTGTTTCCCACCACGAGGCCTTTCTCCACCCCCGGGGGGTGGTGCCTCTTTCTTTTCCCGCCATACCAGGCTAGGATGCGGACTCCTCCGGCCATTGGCCATGATGCAGTAGCATAGAAATACAGGCAGGGGAGGTTCATGCTGCTTCGCGCTCTTTCTTGGGTACCGCCCACGATGGCACCCCTCACTGCACACCTCGTGGAAGCGCCATGGCAGCCATCCTTGTAATCCAAATCACAGTCCAATAAGTTTCCTCCTTTGCACATTCTGTTAAACAATCTCACAATTCAGTACAGTCTCTGGCACACAGGACACGGTGATCACTGTCTTTGATATCCGTGTAGCTTGGGGCTGCTTGGTGTGACCGGTTACACAGATATTTTCAGGTGAGACCTTTTATACTATTCCGATTGTTCAAATAGATTGTGTGTGGATACAAGTTTGGCATATGCTATATGTATATATATGTATATCTAAAGCGGCATAAATGACTCTATATGTCTGGTACCATTGGTATATGTGAAGATATTATAAGGTTGTCTCCCTGATCTGTAATTATAGTAACTGTGTCGGACCTTATGTCTTGTGTCCTTCACATTTTTAATTAAAAATGTTTTTTATATAAATAATAATGAATAAAAATCTTTTTTTTTATAACTTATGAATATATTCAATAAAATACTATTTGCATATGGTATTAGATGCTCCTTATTCTTTCTTATTTGCTTACAAGTTTTATTGGAGTATACCTTTTATTATTTTTATCACCTAGTTTTAACTCCTTTTTCTGGGATTTTTAAAAATTTTTTTTAACCCTTTCCTATCAAGCAGGGATGAGATCCTCCTCCCTTAGGGTCCATTCAGGGTGACCTGCTACTATAAGTGAGTGTTGGATGCAGGTGTAAGAGTGCGGTCAGGTGCTTCCACCTTACCTGGGTGGTGGGATACTACACCTCTGGATGAGGTGCAGTACCTCTGTGGTGACTGAACCCTCAGGGGCACCACATACATTATTTTAGGCTTTATTCACATAACATTTTGAGCGCTACATCTGAGGATGAAGTAGAAATATATATCTTAAAAAAACAGGATTCAAACCATTTAGTTTTTTCCTTTCCTAAGGGTCTCAATTGCAACTACGGTAATTTCAGTTTGTTTTATCGTTTTGTTTTTTACAGACAGACCCAAACATATATATAATGCAACCGTATAATTCTTTTTTTTAGATCCATCTTCCCATAGACATATAGTGTTAAAAAAGAGACATTTTAATGACGTTCAAAAAATTAGCAGTGTGCTCAAATCTGTACCTTAAATGGGTTGTCTCATGGCAATTAGTTTTTTTTTTAACAATTAAGCGGATTCTTGACATAATATAGGCATTCCTAGTTGTCTAGACATCTTCCGATAGAAGATTGAGTAGAGTTTCTGCTGGCAAGCAGATAAGAAGAACACAACACATTCTGGTTCTGCATTATGTCTCCAGGAAGAGAGAAGCCTTATGTTCTGTGCTTATAGCCAAAGCACCTTTGATGATTGTGGCCAAAGAGTTCTATTTTAACCTGATCGGTCTACAGGATTTGTTTCCAAAATGCATCAGGCTTGTTTAGGTGTTCTTTTGCATACTTATGACTTTGACTTTCATGATGAGGATTTAGAAGAGGTTTTCTTATGATGACTCTTCCATGAATGCCATATTTGTGCAGGTGTCTTTGAGCAGTAGACTAATATACTCCAGAGTCTGCTAAATCTTTCTGAAGATCTTTTGCAGTCAAGCAGGGGTTCCAATTTGCCTCTCTAGCAATCCTACCAGCACCTCTCACTGAAATTTTTGCTTGGTCTTAAAGACCTTATCTTGACCTCCACTGTTCCTGTTAACTGCCATTTCTTAATTACATTTTAAACTGAAGAAAGGGCACAGTGAAAAGGCTTTTCTATCTTCTTATAGCCTTCTCCTGCTTTGTGGGCCTCCACCATTTTCATTTTCAAAGTGCTAGGCAGCTGCTTAGAAGAACCTATGGCTGCTCTTTTGGCACATGGTAAGAGGAGGCTGGGTTTTTATAAAGCTGAGAAATTTGCATCACCTGGCCTTTCCTAACAATGATAGTGTACAAGACATAACCCTATCATGTTAATTAGCTCTCAAAACTTGGTCAAAGTTATCTGAGCACACAAATCTCCAAGGGTGACCAAACTTATGCATCGGCCCATTTTCCTTTTTGTAATTTCCTATCTTTCTATTGGAGTTATCAGCAGCCACACATTTTATAGCATGAAGGGACAGTCAAGGGGCTGTATACGGCTACTACTAGCAGCCTTGGCAACAATAGCAATAGCAAAGTATAGGTACAGGCAGGAAGATAGTATATTCTGATGTAATCAATGGCATCAAATGTAGGTGAATTAAAATGGGCACTAATACAAACCTGATTCATTTTGACAAATTTAAGGTTTTCCACTCTTGCAAAGGACAATCTGGTTCACTAGGGTAGGATAAAGCCACCTGCAGTGCTGAATACCCTTTGTGACAGTACACTGGAGGCTGGACAAGACAGTATACCCATGGAAAAAATAGTATAGTTCTTACCACTAGGTTAAGCTGCTGATTTTGAAGTCCATGACTTTGGGGCTCAGGGTATCAGCTGGAACATGGACACAGTTCAGGTAAAAATGAATCTGACTGTTCAGGCCGTACATTTCTGTTTGTTGATATGACCAGGTTGGCACAGACTCTGATAACACATCTGGTGCAACATGCTATGTATATTGTTGCTGCTTCATCTGCTTACTGTAGCCCTAGTGCTGGCATAAACATGTCACTCTCCATAAGGAGAAACATTACCCCTTAGACTCCAGTCAGGGGTCTCATACAGCCAAATCAGATGCCAAGCTTTGCACTGAGGAGGGTCAACATCCCAAAACGCATCTGCAAATTGAGATTTTGGTTTGACTTTTATCATAAGTCATGTGGCAAGGCTTGTTAAAAGGTTATTTTATTTTTAGTATTGCTACTTTCAATAAGACACACTAGATTTCAAGTTCTCTTTCTCTCTCATTTGCATACAGTTGAAACCAAAAGATTCCATACACTATATAAAAAGACACATCTGCATGTTTTTCTCAGTATCTGACATGAAATCAGAATAAAACTTTCCCGTTTTAGGTCAATTAGGATTACCATAATTATTACTATTTGCCAAATGCCAGAATAATGAGAGAGAGAGAATGTTTTAAGGCATTTTTATTACTTACTGCAAAGTCAAAGTTTACACTAAGATTACTATGCGTGTATTCAATTCTGTACTGCCCAAATGATAATGTCATGTGTTGTGAGTTCATTTTCCCCTTCGTCACTGAGGTCTGGTGAACTCCCTATTCTGGTAAAGGAAGGTAATGAGCCTGATTATCAGGCACCTGAGCCTGATGATGATGACTGGCTGAGTGGAGTCACGGACTGGATATAAGGCTGCCGATGCCCTTCTGCCCTGCGGGTGATTTCTCTGTGGACTTCTAGGAGACCAGTCTGATTCCTGCTCCTCTAAAGCTAAGTTTTCTGCTTTGCCTGTTAGCATTTGTGTTTTGTTTTTGTTTGCCTTGCTTTTATGGATTCTGCCATTCCTTGCTGGGGTGAGCTGAATCTCCATTTGCCGGTTGCTCTGTCTTCAGAATATTCCTGAGTACTGACATAGCTTTTTGAAGCCTAGCGTCTTCAGGGCCTTTTTCACTGTCAGTTTGTTAGCTCTTTTTTTCATAGGGTTTTTCACGGATTGCAGACAGCAGCCTTCCTGTCCTTTCCTATCTAGTTAGCTTGGGCCCCGTCTTTGCTCAGTCTATCTTTCTTTCTGTGTTAGTGTTCTTTCTTCTTGCTTCAACATCATTATATGTTGGGGGCTGCCTTTTGCTTTGGGGTCTGCTCTGGGGAAGTTTAGATTTCCCTTTCTGTCTTTAGGCTATATAGCCCTCCGGCTGTGATCGAGGGGTCTAGGGCATCGTAGGAACCCCCCACGGCTACTGCTAGTTGTGTTGATAGGTTCAGGGGTCTGCAATCCGATAGCTGCCAACTTCTCTGGTTTTCTGGACTTAGCTAGCATTTCTGTTTTTGCCTCCTACGGTGACTCATTCATAACAGAATCACCCGCCATACCGTAGATACTAGGGTACTCAATAGCAGGAAAGAATTGTGTTTTAAAAAAAAAAAAAAAAAAAAAAAAGAGTGTGTATATTCTTTCCTCTATATCTCTGAGGCCGTAGGGGGAATTTTTTTTTCTCTCAATGGAGATAAAGCAATTGTCTGATCATGTGGAGCAGCTCGCTGCGGAAGTGCGGGGAATTTCCGCCTACCTTGCTCGTTCGCATGCTGTTGAACCAAAGATCCCTACACCTGATGTATTTTTTGGGGATCGATCTAAATTTTTGAGTTTCAAAAATAATTGTAAATTATTTTTTGCCTTGAAGCCTAACTCGTCAGGGAGCTCCGCGCAGCAGGTTAAAATTGTCATCTCTTTGCTGCGTGGCGATCCCCAGGATTGGGCGTTTTCTTTGAAACCAGATCATCCTATTCTGACTAATGTGAACGCATTCTTTCAAGCCTTGGGGTTGTTGTATGACGAACCTAATGCTATTGATCAGGCTGAAAAGACCCTGTTGGCATTGAACCAGGTTCGAGATTCTGCAGAGTTGTACTGTCAAAGTTCCGAAAGTGGGCGGTCCTTACTACCTGGAATGATAATGCCTTGGCTGCTCTCTTTCGGAAGGGTTTGTCAGAAGCCGTAAAAGATACTATGGTGGGATTTCCTGCTCCCTCTTGTCTGGACGATTCTATGTCATTAGCCATTCAGGTTGATCGGCGTTTACGTGAACGCAGGATTGCACGAGAGGTGTTGCCACCGGTTGAACAGACGTCTGAACCTATGCAATGTGATAGAGTTTTGTCTAGGGCGTAACGTCAGGAGTTCAGAAGGCGTAATAAGCTGTGTTTTTCTGTGGAGATGCCTCGCATATTATTTCTGTTTGTCCTAAACGAGAGAAACGCTTTGCACACACGTTTTCTGTTGGTGGTGTTCAACCTAAGTTTCTTCTGGCAATTACTCTGATCTGCTCCCTGTCCACATTTTCCGCCAAGGCTTTTGTGGATTCAGGAGCAGCGCTAAACCTAATGGACTTGGATTTTGCTAAACGTTGTGGATTTCCGATGACACCTCTGCAGACGCCTATCCCTTTGAGGGGGATTGATGCTACTCCTTTGGCTAAAAATAAACCTCAGTTTTGGACCCAGGTGGTCATGTGGGTCGCCCCAGACCATCAAGAAAATTGCAGATTTTTGGTGTTGCATGGTCTGCATGATGCCGTTGTTCTGGGGTTTCCCTGGTTGCAAATTCATAATCCAGTCTTGGATTGGAAATCTATGTCTGTGGTGAGTTGGGGTTGTCGGTGTGCCTTTAGTGAGGCTCTGTTTTTTTCCACCTCTCCTCAGTCGCATGATGTTCCTGACTATTTGGCGGACTTTTATGATGTATTTAGTGAGAATGAGTCTGCATCGTTGCCTCCTCATAGGAGTTATGACTGTGCAATTGAACTGAGCCCGGGGTGTAAATTTCCCAAGGGTCGGCTCTTCAATTTATCTGTACCCGTGCACGAGGCTATGCGATCCTATCTTAAGGAGGCGTTGGAGAAGGGTCATATTAGACCATCCTCTTCACCCTTAGGTGCCGGGTTTTTTTTTGTGGCCAAAAAGGATGGTTCTTTAAGGCCTTGTATTGATTATCGTGCCCTCAACAAAATTACTATTAAATATCAGTATCCGTTACCCCTGATTTCGGATCTATTCTCTAGAGTTAGAGGTGCTTGCTGGTTTACCAAGCTTGACCTCAGGGGGGCGTATAATCTTATCCGCATTAAGCAGGGGGATGAATGGAAGACGGCGTTTAATACTCTGGAGGGACATTTTGAGTACCTGGTGATGCTTTTTGGGCTCACTAATGCCCCTTCTGTCTTCCAGTGCTTCATGAACGATATTTTCCGAGACTTTGTCGATAGATTTTTGATTATCTATCTGGATGATATTTTGATCTTCTCCAAGGATTGGGATTCTCATGTGGAACATGTTCGGACTGTGTTCCGGATCTTGAGGGAGAATTCCCTGTATGTCAAAGGATCAAAATGCCTTTTTGGAGTACAGAGGATTTCATTTTTGGGATTTATTTTGTCTCCGTCAACTATTGAAATGGACCCGGCCAAGGTACAGGCCATTTATGATTGGGTTCAGCCCACTTCTTTGAAGGCACTCCAGAAGTTTTTGGGTTTTGCTAATTTTTATCGGAAATTTATAGCAAAATTTTCTAGTATTGCCAAGCCATTGACTGATCTGACTAAGAAGGGTGCTGATGTGTTGAATTGGTCTCCGGAGGCTGTTGCTTCCTTTCAGGAGCTGAAGCGAAGATTTACCTCCGCTCCGATTTTGCGGCAACCTGATGTCTCACTCCCGTTCCAGGTAGAGGTGGATGCTTCTGAGATTGGTGCAGGAGCTGTTTTGTCCCAAAAGGATCCTGTAACATCTAAAATGAATCCCTGTGCTTTCTTTTCCCGAAAGTTCTCTCCATCTGAACGTAACTATGATGTGGGGAATCGGGAACTGATGGCCATGAAATGGGCATTTGAGGAGTGGAGACATTGGTTGGAGGGAGCTAAACATCAAGTTGTGGTCCTCACTGACCACAAGAATTTGATTTACCTAGAGTCGGCTAAACGCTTGAACCCTAGACAGGCTAGGTGGGCCTTGTTTTTTACACGTTTTGATTTTGTGGTCTCTTTTCTTCCTGGAACTAAGAATGTCAAGGCAGACGCCCTCTCTAGGAGCTTCTTTGCTGATTCTCCTGTGGTGACCAAGCCTGCTACCATCTTAGGCGAAGGGGTAGTTCTTTCTGCCATCTCGCCCGATTTGAGACTTGCTCTGCAAGAGTTCCAGGGGGACAAGCCTGAGCGTTGTCCCAGTGGAAAGTTGTATGTTCCTGACCAGTGGAAGAAGAGAGTGATGTCTGAAGTTCATTGCTCTGCATTGGCTGGTCATCCAGGTATTTTTGGTACTAGAGATCTGGTGAGTCGCTCTTTTTGGTGGCCCACCTTGTCTCATGATGTCCGGAATTTTTGTGCAGTCCTGTGGGACTCACTCCCGGTCTAAATCTTGTTCTCGCTCTAGTGGGTTGTTGATGCCTTTGCCGGTCCCCAGGAGGCCATGGACCCATATTTCTATGGATTTCATCTCTGATATGCCGGTCTCTCAAAGAATAACTGTTATTTGGGTGATTTGTGATAGGTTCTCTAAGATGGTTCATCTTGTACCACTCCCTAAGTTGCCGTCTTCCTCTGAGTTGGTGCCCCTGTTTTTGCAACAGGTGGTTCGCTTGCACAGTATTCCTGAGAACATTGTATCTGACAGAAGAGTTCAGTTTGTGTCTAGATTTTGGAGGACTTTCTGTTCCAAGCTGGGAATTCAGTTGTCCTTCTCCTCTGCTTTTCACCCTCAGACCAATGGGCAGACAGAGAGAACAAACCAGACCTTGGAGTCGTATTTGAGATGTTTTATTTCCGCTGATCAGGATGATTGGGTTTCATTTTTGCCCTTGGCCGAATTTGCTTTAAATAATAGAGCTACTTCTGCCACTTTGATGTCACCTTTTTTTTGTAACTTTGGGTTTCATCCTCGATTTTCCTCAGGGCAGGTGGAGCCTTCTGCCTGCCCAGGTGTTGACACTGTGGTGGAGAGAATGCACCAGATCTGGGACCAAGTGGTGGATAAGTTATCTCTCTCCCAGGAAAAGGCCCAGCGGTTTTCCAATCGACATAGGACCATTGGTCCCCAGTTTAAGATTGGTGATATGGTGTGGTTATCATCAAAAAATATTGCTATGAAGGTGGCTTCTCCTAAGTTTAAGCCTAGATTTATTGGACCTTACAAGATTTTGGAGATTATTAATCCAGTCTCTTTTCGTTTGGCTCTTCCTGTCACATTTAAGATCCATAATGTGTTCCATAAGTCCTTGTTGAAGAAGTTTGTTGAACCAGTTGTTCCTGGGGTGGCACCTCCGGACTCTGTATTGGTTGAAGGTAATATGGAATATGAGGTAGAGAAAATACTGGATTCCCGTCTGGCTAGACGGAGACTCCAGTATTTGGTTAAGTGGAAGGGTTATGGTCAGGAGGATAATTCCTGGGTCTCTGCCTCTGATATTCATGCCAAAAGATTGGTGCGTGCCTTTCATGGGGCTCACCCTGATCGCCCTGGTGGCGTGGTTGAGGGTTCGGTGACCCCTCCTCAAGGGGGAGGTACTGTTGTGAGTTAATTTTCCCCTTCGTCACTGAGGTCTGGTGAACTCCCTATTCTGGTAAAGGAAGGTAATGAGCCTGATTATCAGGCACCTGAGCCTGATGATGATGACTGGCTGAGTGGAGTCACGGACTGGATATAAGGCTGCCGACGCCCTTCTGCCCTGCGGGTGATTTCTCTGTGGACTTCTAGGAGACCAGTCTGATTCCTGCTCCTCTAAAGCTAACTTTTCTGCTTTGCCTGTTAGCATTTGTGTTTTGTTTTTGTTTGCCTTGCTTTTCTGGATTCTGCCATTCCCTGCAGGGGTGAGCTGAATCTCCTTTTGCCGGTTGCTCTGTCTTCAGAATATTCCTGAGTACTGACATAGCTTTTTGAAGCCTAGCGTCTTCAGGGCCTTTTTCACTGTTAGTTTGTTGGCTCTTTTTTTCATAGGGTTTTTCACGGATTGCAGACAGCAGCCTTCCTGTCCTTTCCTATCTAGTTAGCTTGGGCCCAGTCTTTGCTCAGTCTATCTTTCTTTCTGTGTTAGTGTTCTTTCTTCTTGCTTCACCGTCATTATATGTTGGGGGCTGCCTTTTGCTTTGGGGTCTGCTCTGGGGCAGTTTAGATTTCCCCTTCTGTCTTTAGGCTATATAGTCCTCCGGCTGTGATCGAGGGGTCTAGGGCATCGTAGGAACCCCCCACGGCTACTGCTAGTTGTGTTGATAGGTTCAGGGGTCTGCAATCCGATAGCTGCCAACTTCTCTGGTTTTCTGGACTTAGCTAGCATTTCTGTTTTTGCCTCCTACGGTGACTCATTCATAACAGTCATGTGTTTGGAAGCTTCTGATTTTCTGGCAACATCTGAGTTAATTAGAGACACACCTGTGGCTGTATTTTAATGCACACCTGAAACACACTGCTTCTTTGTGTAGCGTCATGGGAAAGTCTAAATAAATCAGTCAAAATATCAGAAAGATCTAAACCCGTCTGTTCCACCAGTAGTGCAAATTACCCAGAAACAGAAAACGCACTATACACATGAAAATTAAAACACATATTTTATTAAGACAATTTAAAATAACAAACTGATGAAAACCTCTGTTGTCAGACACAAAACGCTGAATTCATCCAAATTCATAGACAGTTTTAAAGAGTCAAGATAAGGCTTTGAGAATAATTAAATAAGTGATCATTTCATATATATTTAGCTCTGGCTGGGATAGCACGCGTGCGGGCTCACGCGTGCAACAGATATTAAGTGCAACAGGATCAAGTGTTTTGCAGTTAGACAATGCAGTTGGACAGGGCAGGAGACAGGTAAGGTGCATAAATTTTTCATGCACGCATGCTTCTTGGTCAGTCGTACTACATATGCATTGATCATATCAACCTGCTGCTTTTTTGTCTTCACCTCTGCTTTCTAAAAACTCGCCTGCCCTTTTACACATTCTGTGCACTCTCTGCATATCCACCCCTCCCTTTTCCCCTCTCCCATGTATAACTCTGAGGCTCTATTGACATTTCTTACCCACACCAAACCATCCCAAACCACCATGCAGCACTCCAAACGTTCATACAAATCATCCCACCACCTGCTTTTTCTGTTTTTTCTCCTTTTAATAGCTGCAGGTGACATCTCCCCCAACCCTGGGCCTCCCTCCACCAGCATACGTTACTCTCCTCCAGCTGCATATAGAAACCCTGCTAATCTTATTAACATTCAGTGCATGCCTTCTCCTCTCACTTTCCAATGTGCTCTCTGGAATGCACGGTCTGTGTGTAACAAACTGACTTACATTCACGATCTTTTTCTCTCTAATTCCCTTAACCTTCTGGCTATTACAGAAACCTGGATCCAGCATTCAGACACCACCGCTGCTGCCACTCTCTCGTTTGGTGGGCTGAAATTTTCACATACCCCCAGACCTGAGAACAGACAGGGTGGAGGTGTTGGTTTGCTGCTTTCATCACAATGTGCTTTCCAGGTCATCCCCCCGGTTCCCTCACTTACATTTCCTTCCTTTGAAGTACATGCCGTCAGACTCTTTAAGCCTTTCTCCTTACGAGTGGCGGTTGTTTATCGCCCTCCAGGCTCCTCCCGCCAGTTTCTAGACCACTTCACCACCTGGCTTACTCACTTTCTATCCTGTGACATCCCCACCCTCATCATGGGAGACTTTAACATCCCCATCAATGATCCGCTCTCCCAGTCTGCCTCTCATCTTCTTTCTCTAACTTCTTCATACGGCCTCTCACAGTTTACTAATTCTCCTACACATGAGGACGGGAATACTCTGGACCTGGTTTTCTCCCGTCCCGGCTCGCTGCACGACTTTACTAACTCGCCTCTCCCGCTCTCGGACCACAACCTTCTTTCCTTCTCTGTCAAGAATTGTCTCCTCACCCGGGACACCCCCACTTACCACACTTATCGGAATACACGTACCATTAATACCCAACAGCTTAGGCTAGTTTCACACTTGCTTTTTTTTGCAGCGCGTTTTTCCCGCAAAAAAACGCATTGAAAAAACGCATACATAAGCATACAACTGCTGCGTTTTTTTCAAGCATTTTTATGAGCATGCATGAAAAAAACGCAGCGTTTTTATGCGTTTGTATGCGTTTTTAGCGCGCTTTTACCGCGTTTGCGTTTTTTTCCAACATTTTTAGGTGGCCCCTCACACTACCCAAACCATGACTTTACTAACCCTAACCCTGACCCTAACCCTAACCCTAACCCTGACCCTAACCCTTAACCAAATCATACTTAACCCTAACCCAAACCCTAAACCCTAACTAACCCTAACCCTAACCCTAACCCTGACCCTAACCCTAACCCTAACCCTGACCCTAACCCTAACCCTGACCCTAACCCTAACCCTAACCCTGACCCTAACCCTTAACAAAACCATACTTAACCCTAACCCTGACCCTAACCCTAACCCTAACCCTAACCCTGACCCTAACCCTTAACCAAACCATACTTAACCCTAATCCTGACCCTAACCCTGACCCTAACCCTAACCCTAACCCTAACCCTGACCCTAACCCTTAACAAAATCATACTTAACCCTAATCCTGACCCTAACCCTGACCCTAATCCTTAACAAAACCATACTTAACCCTAATCCTGACCCTAACCCTGACCCTAACCCTAACCCTAACCCTAACCCTGACCCTAACCCTAACCCTAACCCTAACCCTGACCCTAACCCTTAACAAAACCATACTTAACCCTAATCCTGACCCTAACCCTGACCCTAATCCTTAACAAAACCATACTTAACCCTAATCCTGACCCTAACCCTGACCCTAACCCTAACCCTAACCCTAACCCTGACCCTAACCCTTAACAAAACCATACTTAACCCTAATCCTGACCCTAACCATGACACTAATCCTTAACAAAACCATACTTAACCCTAACCCTGACCCTAACCCTAACCCTAACCCTGACCCTGACCATAACCCTAACCCTAAACCCCCTTAACTAACCCTAACTCTAACCCAAACCCCTAAATTCCATGGTTTTAAAAAAAAAACGCATATGCAAAAAAACGCATACATGAGCATGCCAGTGCGCACATATGCGCATCCATAGGCTATAATGGCCATTTTTAGCGCAAAACGTGCGCATATGTGCGCATGCGCTTTTTTGCAGGGCCAAAAAATGCAACATGCTGCGTCTGGAAAATCCCAACGCACACCCCAAAAAAACGCAGCGCATGAAAATCGCATACATGCGCTGACCAGTGCGCAGGTATGCGCACCCATGTTAAATATAGGGGAAAAAACGCATGCGCAGGTGTGCGTTTTTTTCCAGCGCTAAAAAACGCAAATGTGAAACCAGCCTTAGGGACAATCTCCACACATCTTTAGCCCCCATCTCCACCCTCTCCTGTCCAGACATAGCATTGTCACACTTCAATAATACACTGAAGAATGCCCTAGATGAAGCAGCACCTTCTATACGCAGAAAGACCCGACACAGACAACGGCAGCCCTGGCACACAACGCAAACACGCTTTCTTCAGCGCTGCTCGAGGTGTGCAGAGCGGCAGTGGAGAAAATCTCTCTTAGCAGAAGACTTCATCCACTATAAGTTCATGCTCAAAACCTATAACTCTGCCCTTCATCTGGCCAAACAATCCTACTTCACCACCCTCATCACCTCACTATCCAACAACCCAAGGCGACTTTTTGAAACCTTAATCTCCCTCCTGAAACCTAAAGTACAGGCCCCCATCACCAACCTCAGCGGTGAGGATCTGGCCACTTATTTCCTAGAAAAAATCAACCACATACATCAGGATATCTCAGCCCTATCTCCTCAGTGCCTGGATCCCCTTCCCTGCCGCACCTCAAGCTCACTAGACATCTTTGAGCCTGTTTCAGAAGAAGAAGTTTCCAAGCTCCTCGCTTCTGCTCGGCCTACAACCTGCAACAGTGACCCTATTCCTTCACAGCTCCTGCAGTCTCTCTCACCAGTGGTCACCACTCACCTGACTAAAATATTTAACCTCTCTCTTTCTTCAGGTATATTTCCCTCCTCATTTAAACATGCCATCATAACCCCTTTACTTAAAAAGCCATCCCTGGACCAGAACTGCACTGCTAACTACAGACCTGTCTCTAACCTTCCCTTCATCTCTAAACTCCTGGAACGCCTGGTCCACTCCCGTCTAATCCGCTATCTCTCGGATAACTCTCTTCTCGACCCCTTACAATCTGGTTTCCGCTCTTTACACTCTACTGAAACTGCCCTCACTAAAGTCTCTAATGATTTAATAACAGCTAAATCGAAAGGTCATTGCTCCCTGCTGATTCTACTGGATCTCTCTGCCGCATTTGACACTGTGGATCACCAGCTCCTCCTCACTATGCTCCTCTCTATAGGCCTCAAGGACACAGCCCTCTCCTGGTTCTCCTCCTACCTCTCTGACCGCTCCTTCACTGTATCTTTTTCCGGCTCCTCTTCCTCTTCTCGTCCCCTTACTATCGGGGTCCCGCAGGGCTCAGTCCTAGGCCCCCTCCTCTTCTCTTTATACACTGCCCCTATTGGACAAACAATCAGCAGATTTGGGTTCCAGTATCATCTCTATGCTGATGACACCCAATTATACACTTCTTCCCCTGACATCACCCCTACCCTAATTCAAAATACCAAGGATTGTCTGTCTGCTGTCTCTAGCATCATGTCCTCCCTCTATCTGAAACTAAATCTCTCTAAAACTGAACTTCTTGTGTTTCTCCCCTCTACTAACCTCACTCTACCTAACATCGAAATAACCCTGGAGGGTTCAACCATAACTCCCAAGCAGCATGCCCGCTGTCTTGGGGTCATATTCGACACTGAACTTTCCTTTACTCCGTACATCCGATCACTCAGTCGCTCTTGTCACCTGCATCTTAAAAACATCTCCAGAATCCGACCTTTTCTCACCTTTGAAACTGCTAAGACTCTTACTGTTGCTCTTATTCATTCTCGTCTGGACTACTGCAACTCTCTTCTGATCGGTCTCCCTCTTACCAAACTTTCTCCACTCCAATCCATCTTGAATGCGGCAGCCAGGGTCATATTACTGTCCAGCCGCTTCACCGATGCCTCCATCTTGTGCCAGTCATTACACTGGCTACCTATTCGCTACAGGGTCCAGTATAAACTCATCTCTCTCACCCACAAAGCTCTCCACTGTTCTGCACCGCCTTATATCTCCTCTCTCGTCTCTGTCTATCGCCCTACACGTGCCCTCCGTTCTACAAATGACCTAAGACTAACATCCCCCGTAATCCGAACCTCGCACCTCCGTCTCCAAGACTTCTCTCGTGCTGCTCCAGCTCTCTGGAATGCACTTCCCCAGACGATCAGACTGATACCTAGCCCTGACCTATTCAAGCGCGCTTTGAAAACCCATCTCTTCAAACAAGCCTACCACATCAACTACTCAGCAAGCTAACTTTGCCCTGTTCCCTCCTTCCAAATATTATTCTGAATCTGCACCCTACTATTCATCTGTCTCCACACCCTTCATGCACATGATAACTGCATTTGATACTTGTCTATTGCACTTAAACACACGGGCTGATGACCGGATCATGCAGCTTTATATGAAAATCCCTATTATAATTGCCAGACCTGAATTAACAAGCATTTCTCACCTACTGTGTCCCCCCATTTCCTTGTAGATTGTAAGCTTGCGAGCAGGGACCTCACTCCTAATGTCACTGTTTGAATTGTCTTAACTTGTATTGAATTTATTGTCTGTACATGTCCCCGCTTAATTGTAAAGTGCTGCGGAATATGTTGGCACTATATAAATAAAAATTATTATTATTATTATTATTATTATATCAAGCATAAGGTAACCATCAAATAAGCCAAACTAACTATTTTATCCATATAGCCTGAAAGAATCATGGCAAAAAAAAAACAAAAAGAAGAAAGGCTTCTCTTGAAACTATTGCATGAATAGCTCTCACTTACTCACTCTGCAATTATCAGTGACCGCTGGGTAGTGATCATTGCAACCAAATTTGTGGTGAATGCCCTGACTAAATCCATAGTCTATAAGCACTGCTTAATTAAAGCATATATGTGCTATAAGTATGACAACCAGCAATCAAAAAACAAATCACCTTTATGACTCACATGGATGTGTACAGCTACGTGTCTCACTCCACGACGCGCGTTTTGTTCTCTTCCTCAGTGGGCGTGTATCAAGGACAGGAAAAAGCGGGTCTTTTAAACAAAACCACACCAATAGGTGTTGGGCAACACAGCCCATGTCAATCACCTCTGATTCTCCATTTAGCGGCGCACCGCGTCATAGAGCTGCCGCATATGAAAAAAGACTCTTCAACCCCGGTCTGTGGATCACAAACATACCCGGTAACCATAGTGATGGTCACCCGTATGTCACTACCCCTCCTTGCCGGAGAATTCACAGTCTTGCAACAGACAAAAGGACGGGCGCGCTCATTGGAAATCAATCAGTGCTGACAAAAACGTTCCCGTGCAAATAAGGAGACATCTAAAGTGAACGAGTGCTCATTCATGTGCAAAAAATATATAATAATAAACAAGTGAATTAAACAGACAATGTTTCATCATAAATTAATTAATAACAAACATTATAAAAATATTCAAAATAGTGCAAGTATTGCAAAATTCATTAGTGAATAATCAACCTACGTATGGTGCCAGAATAAATACCTAATATATAGTGACAATGCAAACGCCAAAATTCAATGGCACGATATATTATTAAACTATAAAAATTGTATACAAACTCCTATGAATCTAAATCCAATCTATTTCCCAATATTAACCTTATTTTACACAAGAACTTAAACATAAAAATATTATACAGAATTTCTTGTAGTTGATGGAAGTTTTCATCGCAGCATGTTGAAACCACCGGGATTTGTATTTTCGGAATATCCCATAATGGAAAGAATAATTCATGAGAATAAACTTCCAACTAAACAAAATAAAACACAATTAAAATTCATTAAAAACCCGAATCAAAACCCTATCCCATAAAAGAAAAAGAAAAAGAAAAAAAGAGAAAGGCTGAATAAGGCAAAATTTTTTTTAACCCATTATAGAAACGCACTGAAGCCAAAACTCTCATTCAGCCCATCTGGAACCAAGGAACCTAGCCTGCATATCCATTTGCATTCAAGTTTGGCAAGATTTTTTCCCAAATCACCACCTTTAGGACCAAGATGCAATACATCAATTCCTCTAGCCAAAAACAGGCTAGAGTCACTGTTGTGATATTGATGGAAATGTCGCGGTACAGTTTTTAAAAGGGACACATCTGTCACTGTGGGTCCCTTTTCAGTATCTCTGACATGCTCTCTAATACGCACGCGCAACTCCCGGGTTGTGAGGCCAATGTACAGTTTCCCACATGGACACTGGGCACTGTACACCACTCCTTTAGTGGAGCAAGTAATGAACTGGTTAATTGTAAATTTTCGACTTCCTGCTACATTAGAGAATTCTTTAGTTTTAATCATATTGTCACACCCCTTACAATGACCGCACGGATAAACTTTCATATCAAGCCATGTATTATTAACCACTGAAGGAGACTCATAATGGCTATGGACTAAAAGGTCCTTCAGATTTTTAGATCTCCGTGCGGTTATAAGGTGCGATTTAGGCAGACATTTCTTCAAAATAGGATACGACATCAAAATCGGCCAGTGATTCTCTATTATCTTTTTAAAATCCATCCACTGGCTACTATATGTTGAAATAAGGCGAACCTGATCATCAGCATCCTTTTTAACAGAATTTTTATATAACAATTAATTTCTTGAAGTGTGTTTAGCATGATGATAACCCTGTGTTATCATTTTTTTACTATATCCTCTCTCGTCAAATCTTTTTCTCAAAATACGAGACTGTTGTTCAAAGGAGTTATCATCAGAACATATTCGCCTTATTCTTAAAAATTGACCCGTCGGTATTCCCCTAAGCGTAGATAAAGGATGGGATGATGTTGCATGCAAAAGGCTATTGGTCGCAGTGGGCTTTCTATACACTTCAGTCATCAGACTCCCATTTTCTGCAGTTTTAATCTGTATGTCCAAAAAATCAAGTTCTAAATAAATCAGTCAAAATATCAGAAAGAGAATTGTGGACTTGCACAAGTCTGGCTCATCCTTGGGAACAAATTTTGTACAATTTCAAGATACCTGAAGGTGCCTCGTTCATCTGTACAAACAATTATAAGCAAGTACAAACAAGATGGAAATGTCCAGCCATCATACCGCTCAGGAAGGAGACAGGTTCTGTGTCCCAGAAATGAACGTGCTTTGGTCCGACATATGCATATCAACCCAAGGAAAAAAGCAATAGACCTTGTGAAGATGATGACGGAAGCTGATAAGATTGTGTCAATATCCACAGTAAAATGAGTACTGTATCAACATGGGCTGAAAGGCCACTCTGCCAGGATGAAGCTATTTCTCCAAAAGAAGCATAAAAAGCCAGATTAATGCTTGCAAATGCACACAGGAACAAAGACCTTAATTTTTGGAGACATGTCCTGTGGTCTAATGAAACTAAAATTGAACTTTTTGGGCATAATGACCATCGTTACCTTTGGGGGAAAAATGAAGAAGCTTGGAAGCCTAAGAACACAATCCCAACTGTGAAACACGGGGGTGACAGCGTCATGTTGTGGAGTTGTTTTGCTGCAGGCATAGACTAATGCACTTCACAAAATAGATGGCATCATGAGAAAAGAAGATTATGTGGCAATACTGAAGCAATATCTCAAGACATCAGCCAGGAAGTTAAAGCTTGGGCGGAAATGGGTCTTCCAAATGGACAATGACCCAAAGCATACTGCCAAAATGGTAACAAAGTAGCTTAAGGAAAACAACGTCAATCTTTTGGAGCGGCCATGACAAAGCCCTGATCTCAATCCTATTGAAAGTTTATGGGCAAAGCTGAAAAGGCCAGTGCAAGCAAGGCGACCTACAAACCTGGATCAGTTACACCAGTTATGACAGGAGGAATGGGGCCAAATTCCAACCAACTATTGTGAGAAGCTTGTGGAAGGATATCCCAAATGTTAAACCCAAGTCATACAGGTAAGGGCAATGGTACCAAAACTAATGAAATGTATGTAAACTTTTGACTTTGCAGCAAATAATAAAAATGCCTTAAAACATTCTTCCTCTCTCTTATTCTGACATTTGACAAATATTAATAATTATGGTAATCCTTATTGACCTAAAACGGGAAAGTTTTATTCTGATTTCATGTCAGATATTGAGAAAAACATGCAGATGTGTCTTTTTATATAGTGTATGGAATCTTCTGATTTCAACTGTATTTAATTTCCCAGAGGAGCGTTGCATGGCCTATAAGGCACCTAACGCTGGCATTTCACTTTCCACAAGGAGAGACATTACCCTTTAGGCCGTGCTTGCACTTAAAAAGCGCTAATGTGAAACCAGCCTTTCTCAGAAAATAGCTAAAAACGCTGACTTTTCTGCAAAATTAATGAGCATGCTGCGTTTTCGCGGAAAAAAATGCATCAATGTGCACAAAAAGTGCGGAATTCATTTAAAATGAATGGGATGCTTCTTGTATGCGTTTTTGAAGCGTTTTGCCCGGGACAAACACTTCAAAAACGCGAAAAAATGCGTAAGTGGGCACACAGCCTTAAACTATGGGTTTGAATGCCTAATCGGTGGGAAAGAACAAGGCTTCTTTGATCTCATTCTGCCAATAGCAAATCCTCGGATGCAGGGTCGTCGTTAGGAGCAGGCAGACCAGGCAGCTGCCTAGGGCCCCCGCTCCCCCAGGGGCCCCCAGCTAGCGGCACCTCACGCAGCCGCTATGGGGCCCCTGTTAAGCAGGGGGGCCCACTTGCCCACGGCGCCGACTCCCCCTGCCGCCGCATTGAACTTACACCGGCATCATAGATGCCAGTACAGTTCACAGCAATGATGGTGGAGAGAGTGTCAGCTGACGCTCCCTCTCCCATCATTCCTCGCTCTGCCTCTGACACAGCGGGTGCGTGATGACGTCATCGTGCTCTCACTGTGTGCCGGCAGAGCAGGAGACAGGAAACAGGAGCAGCGCGGGCACGAGGAGGTGAGGAGCGTTTTTTTTTTAAACTATTGTGTGTGCTGGACTGTGTGGCCATTCTCGGGGGGGGGTATGCTATGTGCGGCTGGGCTATATATACCATGTGCAGCTGGGCTGTATATATCATGTGTGGCTTGGCTATATACCATGTGTGGCTGCGCTGTATATACCATGTGGGGCTGGGCTGTGTATACCATGTGGGGCTGGGCTGTATATACCATGTGGTGCTGGGCTGTATATACCATGTGGGGCTGGGCTGTGTATACCATGTGGGGCTGGGCTGTGTATACCATGTGCGGCTGGGCTGTATATACCATGTGCGGCTGGGCTGTTTATACCATGTGCGGCTGGGCTGTTTATACCATGTGCGGCTGGGCTGTGTATACCATGTGCGGCTGGGCTGTGTATACCATGTGCGGCTGGGCTGTGTATACCATGTTCGGCTGGACTGTATATACTATGTTCGGCAGGGCTGTGTATACCATGTGGGGCTGGGCTATATATACCATGTGTGGCTGGACTGTATATACCTTGTGGTGCTGGGCTGTGTATACCATGTGGGGCTGGCCTGTATATACCATGTGGTGCTGGGCTTTATATACCATGTGGTGCTGGGCTGTATATACTATGTTCGGCAGGGCTGTGTATACCATGTGGTGCTGGGCTGTATATACCATGTGCGGCTGGGCTGTATATACCATGTGGGGCTGGGCTGTATATACCATGTGCGGCTAGGCTGTGAATACCATGTGGGGCTGGGCTGTATATACCATGTGCGGCTGGGCTGCATATACCATGTGCGGCTGGGCTGTATATATACCATGTGCGGCTGGGTTGTATATACCATGCGGTGCTGGGCTGTATATACCATGTGGGGCTGGGCTGTGTATACCATGTGCGACTGGGCTGTGTATACCATATGGGGCGGGCTGTGTATACCATGTGCGGCTGGGTTGCATATACCATATGCGACTGGGCTGTATATACCATGTGAGGCTGGGCTGTATTTACCATGTGAGTCTGGGCTATATACCAATGTGGGGCTGGGCTTTATACTATGCGGCTGTGTTATATACCATGGGGGGTACATTTTACATTATATTCTATGGGGGAGGCTGTGTTATATAATATGGGGGGCTGCATTATATTCTATGGGGAGGTGGGCTGTATTATATTCTATTTGGGGCTGCATTATATTCTATGGGGGGATTGCATCATACTCTGAGGGGGCTACATTATAATACTGTATATGAGGAGGCTCCATTGTATTCTATGGGGGCTAGATTATATTGTATGGGGGCTTCATTATACTTTATGAGGGGGCTACATTATATTCTATGAGGGCTGCATTATACTGTATGAGGATGGCTACATTGTATTCTATGGAGGGCTGCAATATACTCTATGAGGGGGCTGCATTATACTATATGAGGGGGGCTGCATTATATTCTATGGGGTGGTTACATTATATTGTATGGCGAGGCTGCATTATACTCTGTGGGGTGGCTGCATTATGCTCTATGGGGTGGCTGCATTATACTATATGAGTCCTGGCTGGGAGTAGACATAGCAGTGTGCGCTGGGTGGAGAACAAAACTAATTACATTTAAATTGGAGATGTCACCGTTGGATTCACAAGAACTGTATAAACATATACCATCTACAGAGCATGGTCAATCATGGTGTGGCGGAATTATTTGTTTCTTGTATAGTGGTATTATTGCTTGACCTTGGTACAGTTGACTTTGCTCAGCCACAATTTGGAGATTCTATTTGTTATTAGGTAATTGTATGGCTGTATTACTTACAAATTTAGATAAGAAAATGATCTTATTGGTTCGTTTTCTGTGAGATTCATATATTTTATCTGTATATTTATTTTCAAGGGGGCGACCACATTTTTTTTTATAGGCTATGGCAACGCCACTGGGGCTCATGCATCTGAGCAACATGCTGGCTTGTGTGTGCGCCCCACTTCCTAATTTTGCCCCAAACCCATAGCCAGAGGACTCTAGTTATGCCACTTGCAACAGCCCCTTTGTTCTAGCCACTGTGGGGGTCACAGTGCAAGGAATTCGTCTTTATGACATATCAGAAGTTAGTTATAACATTAATTACACTTTAACCTTGGGGAATGTAGCAGTATGCCAAAGTAAATGCTTAAGTAGAGAGATACAAATCCACTAAATATTAATCTCCCCTTTTGGTACATGTCTGTTCAAAGTTCTTTTTGTTTGTAAGGATTGCTTGTCTGTTGTCAGTCTTCATTGTTTTCTTTGTTTTTGAAGTTTTGCCATCTCCAAAGTTTAGATTAAACTAGGTAGCCTTGATAAAGGCTCTGCATGAGCCGAAACATCGCCAACCATATGGGTCTGAAATAAAACCACATTTTTTACTCTTTGAAAAGGAGTGCTGCCTTCAGTTTTTTCATATGTGAGTTTTGGCTTTTGGGATAATTGTTTGGGAGGCCTGTGCACCTGAAGATTTTGGATTATGCTGTTCCATTTTCTCTTGTTATATGTAACACATTAAGGAGCTGTAAAGGCCCTTTTACATTTAGCGATGCACCAGCGATCCAACCAGCGATCCGACCCGGTCAGGATCGCTGGTGCATCGCTAAATGATCGCTAGTGAGCTTTCATACAGAAAGATCTCACAGCGATGCAGCAGCGACGCAGCGCACGATACTTACCATTCACACACAGCGATCCTGCGTCCTCCCGCCCGCGTCCAGTGTCGCTCGTCGTCACAGCAGGAAGTCTCAGCAGGAAGCGCCCGACGAGAAATGGAGCCGGACATTCTAGCGCGATCAGCGATGGACAGCGGGGGAGCCGGTCGTTGGTAAGTATCACACATAGCGATATCGCTAGCCATATCGCTATAACGTCACAAAACCAGTGACGTTTTAGCGATATTGCTAGCGATATCGCTTAGTGTAAAACCCCCTTAATTCCTAAACCCTTACTCCAATTAGGATGTGAATACCCTCAAATTACAGCTGCGAGTCTGTACTTTAAAACCATATTGATTATATAACTGTATCTTGATTAAGTTTTGGTAAACAGCTAAAATGCCAAAACTTATATCCCTGTTCAAATATTTCTGGACTTAACTGTATATATAAAAACAAAAACACACAAATGCTGGAGTAGCCATAAACCAAGTATCATAAAAACGGTAATTTGACCTACCGGTAATTGTGTTTCCAGGAATCCATCCTGACAGCACATTAGAGGACGTCCTTCTCATCCGTAGTGGGACAGGAAACCACGAGAGTTTAAAAGGATCCTCCCTTTCCCATCCCTCAGTGATTTCACAAAGTAACACCTCTGGATGGATGCAAACATAGATTTTATTTAATCCAACATTCTTCATACACATGTTACATCACAGTTGTATGGAAAGTATTATCGGGAGGGATCTAACAGTGCTGTCAGGATGGATTCCTGGAAACACAATTACCGGTAGGTCTAATTACCGTTTTCCAGGTCACCACCTAACAGCACATTGGAGTAGTACCAAAGTAAATTGGTCCTAGGGCGGGACTACTCGCATGGAGCACTTTTCTCCGAAAAGCCAGCTGCGTGGATGCTATGTCTAGTTTATAGTGTTTGGAGAAAGTACTAAGACTAGTCCAAGATGCCGCCCTGCAGATCTGCTCTGCCGAGGCCCTCCCCCTTTCTGCCCATGATGCGGTCATGGCCCTGGTTGAGTGGGCTCTAAGATTCCCTGGGGGATTTTGACCCTGTGCTTTATAGGCTATGCTAATAGTGGATCTAATCCAACTTGCTATTGTCGATTTTGATGCCTTTTCCCCTTTATTAGGGCCTCTCAACTGGACAAAAAGATTACTGTCCTGTCTCCAGGGTCTGGTTGCATCCAGGTACCTGAGCACAGTTTCCCTTACGTCCAAGTTATGGTAGGTTTTTTCCGGATTTTTTTGGGAGACTGGAAAAAGGAAGGAAGTACTACTTCCTGATTCATGTTGGAGTTTGAGACGACTTTGGGTAGGGAGGCAGGGTCGAGTCTTAACACTAAACGGTCACTAAACACCTGTAAGTAGGGATCCTGGGTTGATAAGGCCTGCAGTTCTCCTAACCTCTTGGCTGAGGTGACTGCCACTAAGAAGGCTGTTTTGAGAGAGAGATTACGAATACTTATCTCTGCCCCTATCTGATATGGCTGCTTGCACAGCATATTGAGGACTAGGTTAAGGTCCCAAGGTGGTATGCTCTTCCTAGTTAGGGGTTTAAGCCTTTGCACCGCTCTCGAGAACCGGCGGGCTACCCATGGGTGTGATGATAGGGCTGTGTCATAGAACACGCTCAAGGCTGCTATCTGTACTCTGAGAGTACTGGGTCTAAGGCCTTTCCTGAATCCTTCCTGCAAGAAGTCAAGTATTTTCGGGATGTCGGACTGGTCAGTTCCGACTGTCTCCTCCCCACAAAAGCTGCAGAACTTTTTCCAGACTTTATTATATATTGCCGTGGTCACGGGTTTTCTACTTGCTTGTAGGGTAGAAATGACTTCGTCCGATAGACCCCTTGCTCTTAGGACCTGCCGCTCAGGATCCAGGCTGACAACTGGAAGGCTTCCGGTTTTTGATGTAAGACCGGACCCTGATGGAGGAGGTCTTTCCTTCTTGGTAGGGAAATGGGTTCCTCGCCCGCTAGCTTCCTGAGTAGGGGAAAACAACTTCTTCTTGGCCAGTAGGGAACTACCAATATAACGCTGGCTCTGTTCTCGCAGATCTTTCTGAGGACCCGTGGAATGAGGGCTAGGGGCGGGAAGGCGTACAACAGGCCCCCTACTCCAAGATTGTGATAGGGCATCTATTCCTGCCGGATTTCCCAGGGGGTTCAGGGAGTAGAAGGTCTTGAGTTTTGCATTCTCTTTGTCCGCGAACAGGTCTACCGTTGGTTGTCCCCAACGATCGCACAGGCTGCTGAACACTTCGTCGTTGAGCTCCCAGTCCGTTGCAGATACCCTTTTCCTGCTGAGGAAGTATGCGATCTAGTTCCGGGAGCCCTCCAGATGCACGGCCGAGATTGAGAGGACCTCCCTCTCTGCCCATCTGAAAATCTGATCTGCTAAGGCCTGAAGTGTGGGATGTCTTGGTGCGCCTTGATGATGGAGAAAGGCCACTGTTGTGGTGTTGTCTGACAAGATTTTGATGTGTTTGTTTTTCACGTGAGACCCGGCGACGAGCAGCACTTTCCAGACCGCATGTAATTCTCTGACGTTGGAGGATCTTTTGCTATCCTCCGGACTCCATCGCCCCTGGTAATACCTTCCTGCGACGTGTCCGCCTCAGCCGAATAGACTTGCGTCCGTCGTCACTACAACCTCCGGGGACTGAACCCATGAGACACCCCTTTTTAGGTTTCTCGGAATGGTCCACCATAGTAGCGATCTTCTGGCCCGGAGGGTTAACAGTATTTTGCTGTCCAGAGAAGTCTGCCTTCTGTCCCAGGACGCTAGGACTGTGTGTTGGAGGTCGCGGGAGTGAAACTGACTCCATCTGACACAGGAAATGCAAGAAGTCATCAGCCCCAGGATCCTCATTGCATCTCTGACCGATACCCGATTCTTTGAAAACTGACGGATCTTCTTCGGCATTGAAGTCTGCTTTTCGGCTGGTAGATAAGACATCCTTTTTTCTGAGTCTAACATGACCCCTAAGAATTTTACTCTGGGCTTGGGTATGAGATCTGATTTTGACCAATTTATTATCCATCCTAAACTCTGCAGCGTGGAGATTGAGGATTGACAGTTGACCCTGAGCTGGGTTGCCGAATCGGCTATAATTAGGAAGTCGTCTAAATATGGGACCACCGTAATATTTCGGGCCCTTAGGTAGGCCACTACCTCTATCATTACTTTTGTGAAGACCCTCATGGTTGATGCTAGGCCGAAGGGTAGGCAACGAAACTGATAGTGGTATATTGTGCCGTCTCTTTCGACTGCGAACCTGAGGTATCTTTGGTGATCCGGGTAGATAGGGACATGATAATTTGCCGATGATATGACACTGATTGGTCTCATCAGGGGAAATGCTGAAGACTTGTATCGGAGTGAGGTGAAAAGAATATGTGACTGGTGTAAAGCCAATAATCTTGTACTCAACACTAAAAAAACTGCTGAGATGGTTGTGGATTTTAGGAAAGATCAACATGAGATACTTCCAATCTACATCCATGACGAAGTGGTTCTTAGGGTCACAGAGACCAAATTCCTTGGTGTTATCATCACTCGTGATCTTAAATGGGGGACAAACGTGGATGCTGTTATAAGAAAAGCACAACAGAGGATGTTCTTCCTGCGTCAGCTGAAAAGATATGGTTTGTTTAAGAATCTGCTGATCTTATTCTTTAATGCTGTCATCAGATCTGTGATTTGTTCCTCTCTGATAGTCTGGTATGGGGGCGCCACTGCGCATGACAAACTCCGCTTACAAAGGACTTTCAGAACAGCAGAGAGAATTATAGGTCCCCCCCCTGCCTAAAATCCAGGATCTTTATGATAAGAGTATTCGATCCCACGCATTGAAAATTTCATCCGATCCCTCTCACCCGGGACACTCCTCATTCCAACTACTCCCTTCAGGACGTCGCTTCAGAGTCCCCAAATGCAGCTCCAACCGCCATATGAACAGCTTCTATCCACTCTCTGTTCAACAATTAAATCGTCATGTGTAGACTATATACTGTATCTGTTTTGTTAGATGTTACTTGTTGTATCTGTTGTTATATATTATGTTGCCTCTTTGCCACAAAGAATTCCTTGTATATATGTAATATGTACTTGGCGATAATAAATTTGATTTATTGATTGATTGATAATATGCATTTTTTAGATCCAACGTGCACATTACCACGCCCTTCCCCAGAAGAGGAATCGTGGATCTTATCGATTCCATTTTGGAGCGCCTGTAAGATACCCATTTGTTTAGGGGTTTGAGGTTTATTATGGTTCGGGTTTCCCCTGAGGGTTTTTTTATTGCAAAGAGGCTCGAGTAGTGTCCTCTGCCTTCCTCCTGGGCGGGAACCGGAGTAATTGCTTCCATGTCCAGGAGATCTTGAATGTCCAACCACATGGGGGAAGCTGAACTGAGACGTGAACTGGTCACTAAAAATCTGTTCGGGGGCAGGGAGTTGAATTCTATTTTGTACCCCTTCGAGATGACCTGTAATACCCAGGGGCTGGAGGTGACTTTCTCCCATTCTCCCGAGAATTTGAGCAGTCGCCCCCCTACTCTGGTGGCGTCACTTCTTTCGGGAGCTGGACGCTGGGCCAGAAAAGATGTTATCTCTGTTCCTATTTCTACCCTCGCCTCCTTTGGGGTAGCTCCATCGACCCGACTTCCCTTTCCCCCTGTAGTCCGTTCTCTGGTTGTAATGGGGTCTACAAAAGGGCTGGTATCTTTTACGTTTCTCCTCAGGGAAACCCTTTTTTCCATCTGATGCTTTCTCTAAAATGTAGTCGAGCACGGGCCCGAAGACCCTGCCCCCCGAGAAGGGAATTGAGCAAAGTTTATTCTTTGACTGCATGTCACCTGTCCAACTCTTAAGCCAGATAGCCCTTCTGGCTGTGTTGGACAGGGACTGGCTTCTGGCCGAGAACCTAACTGATTCTGCTGAGGCGTCGGCCAAAAACCCCGTAGCTATCTTAAGCAAAGAGAGGGACTTTAGGATGGTTTCCCTCGGGGTTCTATCTGTCAGATGCTCTTCTAGGTCATCTATCCACAGATGCATGGAGCGTGCTACAGATGTCGCGGCTATATTTGTCCTTATGACCGCTGCTGAGCTTTCCCAGGCCCTTTTTAAGAGCCCGTCTGGTTTCCGATCTAGGGGTTCCTTCAAACTTGAGGAATCCTCCTACGGAATTGCCGTCTTCCTAGATACTTTAGCTACGGGAATGTCAATTTTGGGGATCTCCTCACAGACTTTAACCTCTTCAGGGTTGAACGGCAGACGCGACCTTAAGTCCCTGGGAATAGTTAACCTTTTCTCTGCCTCCTCCCACTCCTCCAGTATCATCGCCCGTATGTGGGTGTTTCCTGGGAAGACCATCGAAGTCTGGGAGTGTAATCCCCCGAACATTTCGTCCTGTATTGAGAGGGAAGGAGGGGGTTCCTCAATCTGCATAGTCTGCCGCACTGCTCCCAATAGTTCGTCTGTATCCCCAGACGAAAACAGGTATTTTCTCCCCCTTTCTGGGTGTTCTCTAATCTCCTCCTCAGCGTCTGAGTCGGACAGAATGCCTTCAGATGACATATCCGACTCCCTCTGTCTTTTCCTGGATGACTGGGGGTTCGCCTGCGGGGTCTGGGAAGTGGCTAGGCCGGATACCGAGGCTTGCACTTCTTCCCTAATTATCGCTCTCATATTAGACATAAAAGTAGCCTGCTCTTCCCCCATTATACGCCTTGCACATGTGTCACAGAGGGTCTTCTGCCACGTGTCCTTTAGCTTCTTAGAGAAAACAGGACACTTCTTATCCTTCTGCTTAGGCTCCTTTTTCTCAGAGGTAGAGGTTCCCTCGTGACCCTGGCACTCTGCTCCTGCCTCCGTCTTAGCCTGGTCCTCCATCTTCCTGGTGGTGATGGAAACTGCTGATGTCCGCTGCCACTGTGGAGACACAGACCTGTAAGCGGTGACGGGTCCCTCCTGCCACCTCTATTGTGCTGCCGATCCAGCCTCCGGACGCCTGCCCTTCTCCCTGATGGGCCTATGCCGCCGCGGTGTGCCTGGTACCGGGCGGTCGCTGCCTGAGGCGCCCTAGCGGCGACGCGACTGAAAGTGATGCGTCCTACCGGAAGTGACGCGCCCATGACGTTCGCACCGGAAGTGACGAGCTCCCCGGTCTCTGACGCACGCTCTGCTCCCGCGCGTCCTCCTCCGGTGGGGCGGCCGGCCCCGGGCACCCCCGGCCTCTGACGCGCGCCTGCTATTGCGCGCTCCTGCCTCCGGGCATAGCGGCTCCTTCGGACACAACGGCTCCTCCCGGCGGTAATCTCCTGTCGGAGGACCGCTTGTGGCTGAAAAACCCCAGAGGCGGTCAAGCGGAGGTGGCGTCCAAGGTCGAGAGCCCCCGTCAGGAGGAAGCGAGCCGGCGTCCGGGAGCAGCGTTACACCAGAGTAGCTGAGGGACCCTCCATCAAGTGTCAGCTGCAGATCTCAGCAGGTAGGAAGGGTGAGGCTGGGCCCCCCGATCCTGACCATCTGCATGGAACGGCTGGATATTCTCTCGTCGTTCCTATCCGCAGTGGGACAGGAAAAACACTGAGGGATGGGAAAGGGAGGATCCTTTTAAACTCTCGTGGTTTCCTGTCCCACTACGGATGACAAGGACGTCCTCCAATGTGCTGTCAGGTGGTGACCTGGAAAACAATATTTATTAGAACATGTTAAAATATCACATAACATGTATATATATAAGGTTTAATAAGGGAGAAAAGAACATGAATGAGGGCTGTCAGTGAATATCATCACCCATTGGAACGATATCCATTTTATGTACAGTGACAATCAAAAGGGTAACAATGTTTTGAACTTTTGACTTTCAGGCTCCATATCTCACAATCCACTGCTGCTTCGAATAGGAAGCTACCATTATTTTATAGACAATCATCTTAGCTTTCTCATACAAAAATTTGACTTGCAGCTATTTAGCATATGATTAATTATGCTTTTTTTGTCATGTCACTGTACTGTTACTGTTTTGGTCCTACAAATCTAAATGTTAATTTGTATTATTTTGTTAGTATTTTGTAAATTCACCTTTTGCATTCAACACTGCCTGAATCCTTCTGGGCATGCTCTCTGTCAGATTCAAACATGTCTTGACGGAAATCTGATCCCAGGTCTATTCTACACGTTCCCAAAGTTGGTGCATACTGGTCAACTCACTTGGGTATGTATACAGTTTTTTCTTCAACTCTACACACAAGTGTTCGAGCACCTCTACTTCACTGTCATTGAACCATTTCTTTTCCAATCTCAACGTATGCTTCTGGTCATTGCCCTGCTGGAACACAATGTCGTCCTTTTCATACACATAGTACTCAAGCGTACGAAGTAACTCATGTTGTAGGATACTCACATGTAGCTCAGCATTGAGACCACCATCGATCCTGGTCAAGTATCCAACGCCTTTGGCTGTGCAACAACCTCATATCATCAGGGTTCCTCCACCGAACTTGACAGTTCCTTCAATTTCTAATTCCATTAGCCCCTTTTTCCCTTGTTTCTTCCAGACTCATTTGCACCCATCAGAACCTAGTCTATTGACTTTCATCTGATTGCTTCAAATCACCTGTTTTCAATCTTCTACTGTCCATGTTTCGTTCTTTTTTGCAAACTGTAGCCGACAATATTGGAGTTGAGGCTTGTCCACCTTTTTTTGAGCCACCATTCTAGATTTGTGTAACGTGCATCACACGGTACTTGCATGGATCTCTGTGATCTCACTTTTACAAAGCGTACGAGTCCCCTTCACTGCCGTGTTTGTTGCGCCAGAGGTGATAGAATTTGTGATGAGCCGAGTTGCCTGATAATTGATAATTTGCCTGGATGTCTACCTCTTGGCTTTTGAATGGATGGATGAAATTCATTTCATATTCTTCTGTCATGAGGCTCACATGATGCAGTTTGGTAATTTTCTTGGCCGAGAGACCTCTATCGATGAACTGGATGATGCTATTTATTTTTTCCTGGGAAATCTTCTTCATGGCTGCTCCTCGATTGGAACCAGTGACCTTTTGCTTGGGAATCAAGCTAATAACACACTAAGCTATTAGGGAATGTGAGAACAGATTCCATTTTGCAGTATAAAGGAAGAAAAAGATTTTTCCGCCACAAGGAGCAAAACAGTAACAATACAGTGACATGACAAGAATAGAGATGAGTGAATTTGTTCAGATTTTCGCTCCCAATCTGATTTTGACATGTTCGTGCCATATTCGAACACTATTTGGGCTGAATATATGAGTTATGATTGGTTCTGAACATATTCGATTCCGTATCGTATTCGGAGCCAAATCCGAACAAATTTGCTCATCTCTAGACAAGAATCTGCATAACTAATCATATGCTAAATAGCTGCAAGTCAAACTTATGTAGGAGATAGCCAAGATGATGGTCTATAAAATGATGGTAGTCTCACGTCAGAAGCAGTAGTGAATGGTGGGATATGGAGCCTGAAATTCAAAAGTTCAAGACATCGTAGTCGTTACCCATTTGCTTGTCACTGTCACTGTATTTTGAGTGAAGAACTACTAAAAAGTATAACATGCAGAATCTATGGGAATAGTTCAAATTGTACACTTCCAATGCAACAAAATGGTAATGAACATAAAAAAATAAGAATTAAACGCAGAATGCATTGCTTACCCATGGTATGTAAAATAGAGACCCTCGACACTGCCTTGACATGCTTTCTCTAGGGGAGATGCTAAGTTGTATTGTCCTGACACGGTATCTATATGCGCAGAAATTAGGCCAATTAAGCTGTGAGCAGCACAACCAGTGCCAAACTTGGATATCTTTCCGAAGTCATCATTGTGTCTTGCGCAATGGGTTAATCATGGGTTAATGGGTTAAACATGACCCTGTGACGTCAATGACATGCGTGCACCGGACCATAGCATGGAATACAATGGCATTCAGACATACCGTGCATGTGCCCATTGGTGGCCATTTTTATGAAGTCCAGATGGGCGCAGACATATTCCAGAGGTCAGGCTGATGATATGTTGGTTGAAAGAATGTGAAGGGAGGGGTTAGGAAAAGGATGAAGAAGGAAGGGGAGGGGGTCCAAAAAAATGAAAAAAATATTAAGTATTAAAAGAGGCCACTAATGTGACTCAGAACTACAGTGCAATAGTAGAATGAAAAAAATAAGTTAACTGAAGAAAAAAATGATTAGGTTTACAGTGAATAATAAATGGTGAAAGTAATAAAGTGAAAAAAAAACTTGTAAACATATAACCACCTTAAGTGAAAAGTGTAGAGTGTAGGTAATAAAAAGAGGGGAAAATATGTGTGTAATGAAATGAATGAGGGGACCATATGCAAAAAAAGACCATGACATATAATCAGTGCACACTTGAATATCCATAAACGAATAATTTTATTAACATCACAAAAAACACTCAAGGGTTAAAAACAATTAAAACCAACAATCAGTGCCCATGTCCACTAGGGGACAGCTGTGAACTATGCTCTATGTGCAAACTATACATGTATACACATGCACAATCTGATGAACACCTCTCCATTGAAGAATACCGTAAACTTGACTTCTATGTGCAAACTATACATGTGTACACATACATAATCTAATGAACACCTCTCAATTGCAAAAATACCATGTTGCTATACATGAATACAGACAGATGGCTGTGGAGGGCGTCCCCAGAGTCAGCAACACATCAATTAAAGAAGGAGTAATGTCTATAAGAGCACTAAATGGTCCCCTACATTAATTCTCACTAGCAGACATGAAACGGCTAAAATAGCCGGAAAGTATGTAGAAGGTATAGAATATAGCTGTATGCAGGAGAATCCCCCGAGAAAATGTCCCAAGTGGGACAAGAAGATAGCAGCACATGATTAACCCCGCGCAGTCCAGGCCAAAAATAATGCGGGGACCATTTAGTGCTCTTCTTCAAGTGTGCACGGATTATATGTCATGGTCTTTTTTTGCATATGTTCCCCAGGTTTGTTACCATGCATTTGGTGGCACCTTGTAAATTTTAGTGATCATATTGTAGTGCATCCAGCATCCTTGTTAGTTCCTAATGAAACAAATGAATGAAATTAAATGGAGATATGAAATAAATAAGGATGATAAAGCGATACAATGCCAACAAACTGTAACGTGAGGCAAACACACATATATACGGGGGGCACGAGGCATAACATCAAGTGTAAAAACTGATTTGTATCATAAAGAGACAGCAGAGAACTCTGATACACTCCTCGTGTGCACATATTTATCCAGTCATCAAGGCCATCCCGGTTGGACAGTTGCGGAGAACCTGATGAATTTGCTCCATGAGTGAGTGGTTCGAACAACAATCCAATATCCTCAAATATAGATTCAAACCAATAAGATATAGCAATAGGATAATCAGAAATGGCTACAGGAGAGCTAAAGCTACATCAAGGGATGATCTCTTGATGAAAAAAGAAGGTATCCAGCTCCGGAGATAAAATCCCAAATCTTTATTGAAACAAATTAAAAGGTAATAAGCTGCTTGATAACCAGTGTATACTGGAGGAAGGAATGTCCTAGATAACTGAACGCGTTTCGAACATGTGTAGTGCTCTTAGTCCTCAGTTTCTGAGGACTAAGAGCACTACACGTGTTCGAAATGCATCCAGTTATCTAGGACATTCCTTCCTCCAGTATACACTGGTTATCAAGCAGCTTATTACCTTTTAATTTGTTTCAATAAAGATTTTGGATTTTATCTCCGGAGCTGGATACCTTCTTTTTTCACAAGTACCTGACGTCAAGCAGAGACGCTTCCTTGCTCGGATAGAACTACTCATGTGCGGTGTGGACATCACTACAAGGGTGAGCTGAATCAACTTTTTTCTATTCCATGATCTCTTGATACATTCCAAGAAGGCGACACGTAATGGCCTTCAGACTTGCTTTGTATCCTGTCATTGGAGCAGGATACTTAAAATTTTGATGAAACATTGGCCAGTAGTACAAATCAATAATGTATTGGTGGCCCATCTGCCCCAGGTCACCAGAATGACATCAAGAAGAAGTAGGAATCTCAAAGATCTTTTGGTAAGACACCACTGTGTACATAAATAGAGTGCACCGTTCATGACTTTGGACCTCAAACACGGCTGCTATCCTTGTGGCACTTGTGTGGCGAGTCCATACATCTTCAGATTCATTTCTTTTTCGTCATCTTATAGATCTAGCTCTATTAGATAAATGATTATATGTCATGGAAGACTACAAATATTGTGGATTAAAGCACCTGTCCATGTTCAAAAATTTACATTGGCCTGACATCGCATGAATTAAAAATTTGGACTCATGACCATGTCAGGCATATTCTAGCGGCTAAAGAAGTATCTGATCTATCTATATTAAAAACTCTCCCAAAACATTTAATTTCTACCATGATCCATGACTATGATCCTCGAGGTCTTAAAGTAAGGGACACAGATTAGGTCCATTGTGATATTAAGGGTGGCAATGAAAAACTGATTCTTGCCCAACAAAAATACAAAAGGATTGCGACACTGAACACAATGTCACCAGTGGGCTTGAATGAAAAATTGAGTTTTGTTTATTTCTTATAATGGACTTCTCGGTACTCATTGTGTCTCCTATATTGTGTCGGCGCTCATTGTGTCTCGTTTTGTATTTGTTGCTTGCAATTTGATGTGTTTAATTATTTTTTTGTATGTTTGTCTTGCTAACAGTATACATCTACATACCCACCAACTGTATGATTGATCATAGACTTTTCTTCCTACTTCAGTTTGCTGGGTGGTTCCTCTTTCTGCATGGGTGCCATCGATTTCTCATCATATTTATGGCTGACACCTCTATTTTGGGCTGAGACTTCTGGACAGGATTTTGCATTACCAGGATTCTGTTAATTTATTATGGACTACTATTCCCTTGCTTAGGATGTTTGAGTGCCATGTCAGGGATTTTTTTTGTTGTGGGGAGGGGCTTCCCTGTGAGCAGGCTGTTTTTTGGGGTGTGCATAATTTGTGTGTGTGGGGTATGGGGAAGCGAGTTGCGGGGTAAACGGGATGAGTCACTCTTATGGAGCACATGATTTTTACACTTGATGTTATGCCTCATACCCCTGTATACATGTGTCACTATTAGTAGTTGGCTCAATGTACAGTTTGTTGTCATTGGATTGCTTTATTATTCTGATTTTCTTCATGTCCCCATTTACTTTCATTCATTTAATTACACATCTTTTCATTATATGCAGTCTGTCACGTCCGCCATGTCTGTTTGTCTCAAGAACTCCTGGAGCGATGTGCATGCGCATGTTTTGTCTGCTGTCCTGCATGTTCGCTAGAGCTGTGTGCAGACTCACCTCATGTCTGAGCTGCAGGATCCCTGCGTTTCTGCTCTGCCTTCTGTGATCTTCTCGTCATGTCTGGAGTCCTTGATCATGTGATGTTTCTTAAGATCCTGCACTGTCTGGTTCTGCAATCATCTCGTCATGTCTAGAATCCCGGATCATGTGTTCTTCCTAGGATCCTGCACTGGTTGGTTCGGTGATCATCTCGTCATGTCTGAAACCCTGATCATGTGACGTTTCCTAAGATCCTGCACTGTCTGGTTCTGCTATCATCTCGTCATGTCTAGAATCCCGGAAGTTCTCCCCTGGTCCTGACCTGGAGGAGGAGGTGCTATGCCCTATATCAGGCCGCCTCTTCCTATGCTCAGGGCCTGATTATTGTGTTGCTTCCCTGCAAGGCTCTGGGTCTGTGGGGTTGCACTTTGCTCTGTAGTGTGTCTCTGCACACGCTCCGTGCTCGTATTCCGCCTCTTGTCTTGTGCCATGTCTTGTGTTGTCTCTCGTGCCATGTTTGTCTTTGCCTTGCTTTGCCTTGTAGTCCTTCTGCTGTTCTTTGTCTTAGTCTGTTTTGCTATGTCTCGCCTTAGCTATGCTTTGACTTGTAGTCCTTCCTTTGTTCTCTGCCTCGCCTGTTTTGCCATGTCTTGCTTTTGCTATGCTTTGACTTGTAGTCCTCCCTGTGTTCTCTGCCTTGCTATTCCTTGCTTTGTGTTCCTCCCTATGGTCTCAGTCTTTGCTTGCTCTGCCTCGCTCTCTCCTATGGTGCTCTGTAGTGCTCCCTGGCACACGCACCATTTCCCCTCTCCTTAGTGCTCGTTCCTTTGTCTAGTCCCAAGGTCTTCCCTTGGCCCGGCTCTGGGCTTCTGCCTACGCTCCGCTGCTAGACTCTGTCCTCTCTCTGACCTGGCTCTGTTTCTGCCTGTATTCCTTGCCTTGTCCTTGCATTGAACCCCGGCGTGGGTTCCCCTTGGCCGTCTCCTGTGCCGTGGTAAGTGCCACGTGTTTGTGTACAGCCGTGTGTACTGGCCAGTGTGGCGTGCCCCCTGCGTGGCTCCTAGCACGCAGCCCTTCCTTGTGCCCTGGCGTGGCTCCTAGCACGCACCCTGCCTTGAACCCTGGCGTGGCTACTAGCACGCACCCTGCCCTGAGCCTGGCGTGGCTCCTAGCACGAAGGTTCCTTTGCCCCCTCCTGTGCCTTAGTCGTGCCTCGTGCTGGCGTTACAGCTGTGTGCATTGGCCAGTGAGGTGTGCGTCCCTGCGTAGCTCCTAGCACGCAGCCCTTCCTTGTGCCCTGGCGTGGCTCCTAGCACGCAGCCCTTCCTTGTGCCCTGGCGTGGCTCCTAGCACGCACCCTGCCTTGAACCCTGGCGTGGCTCCTAGCACGCACCCTGCCTTGAACCCTGGCGTGGCTCCTAGCACGCACCCTGCCCTGAACCTGGCGTGGCTCCTAGCACGAAGGTTCCTTTGCCCCCTCCTGTGCCTTAGTCGTGCCTCGTGCTGGCGTTACAGCCGTGTGCATTGGCCAGTGAGGTGTGCGTCCCTGCGTGGCTCCTAGCGCGCAGCCCTGCTCTGAACCCTGGCGTGTCTCTACACGCACTCTGTCTTGTACCTTGGCGTGTCTCTACACGCACTCTGTCTTGTACCTTGTGCCTTGGCGTGTCTCTACACGCACTCTGTCTTGTACCTTGGCGTGTCTCTACACGCACTCTGTCTTGTACCTTGTGCCTTGGCGTGTCTCTACACGCACTCTGTCTTATCCTATGCTTTGGCGTGGCTCTACACACGCACCCTGTCTCGTTTGTGAACCCTGGCGTGTCCCCTACACACGCACCTCGCTTTGAACCCTGGCGTGTCCCCTACACATGCACCTAGCCTTGGACCCTGGCGTGTCCCCTACACACGCACCTAGCCTTGGACCCTGGCGTGTCCCCTACACACGCACCTAGCCTTGGACCTTGGCGTGTTCCCTAAACACGCACCCTGCTTGGATATCTGTCGTGCCTCCTTGCCTGAACCCTGGTTTGCCTGCCGGATGCCCGGAACCTGCCGACCGTTGCCAGAGGTCCGGAACCAGACGACTACGGCCTGATGTCCGGAGCTGACGTCCGCAGCCTGATCCCTGGACCCTGTCGGTTTGCCAGCAGTCCGGAGTCCGATGCCATCATGCCATTACCTGTGCCTAGGCGTGCCATCTGGCACGTACCATGTTATGGACCTTGGCGTGCCCACGCGCGCACCTTGCACGTTTTGCTTGTTTTCTCTGTATGTGATCTTGTGTTATTCTAATGAAGATACCTTGCACCTACGTCTAGTCTCGTCTTGCTTCCTGCTCGTCCTTGTCGTCAGACACTCGTCTAGTGTCCCCTGAGCCGGCCGTCTGGTCCCAGCAGTCGTGGTGGCTCACCCCCTTGGTCTTGCCCCTGACACTCCCTGTATAGGGGGTGGATTCTCACAAGGTCAGCTCGCCCTCGGTGGGTGGGTGCCACGACCCAGAGGGTCCACTCAAAAAAATGGGCTCCGCAGGAGCTGAGTCCGTCACAGTTAATCAGGCCATGGACTCCGCTGGTACCTCGGCTACCCGTCTGATGACCCGTCTGTTATAGAATCTGGTCTGCTCTGTCTCCTGGACTCTCCTGAATATGGCGGTACCCCGGCCACTCTTCTGATGTAAATCAGACCTGGCCCTTGACCTCTGGACTCATTTGGAAATGATGGCAGCCAGAGTAAGAAGACTTGCTTGTCTAACCGCAGTCCTCCCCACTGGATCTTCATGTCTCGTTAGCGGCTCCTGTGTCTTGACCGGTGCAGGTGTCCGTTTCAGATGTCGGATCAACATTGTTGGAGTGGTTTGTACTAAACTCTGGTTTCTGCCGAAGAAAATTTTTTTTTTTTTCTTCTTTCCAGCCCCGGTGAGAGGGGGCTTAAAGAGGGGGGTACTGTCACGTCCGCCATGTCTGTTTGTCTCAAGAACTCCTGGAGCGATGTGCATGCGCATGTTTTGTCTGCTGTCCTGCATGTTCGCTAGAGCTGTGTGCAGACTCACCTCATGTCTGAGCTGCAGGATCCCTGCGTTTCTGCTCTGCCTTCTGTGATCTTCTCGTCATGTCTGGAGTCCTTGATCATGTGATGTTTCTTAAGATCCTGCACTGTCTGGTTCTGCAATCATCTCGTCATGTCTAGAATCCCGGATCATGTGTTCTTCCTAGGATCCTGCACTGGTTGGTTCGGTGATCATCTCGTCATGTCTGAAACCCTGATCATGTGACGTTTCCTAAGATCCTGCACTGTCTGGTTCTGCTATCATCTCGTCATGTCTAGAATCCCGGAAGTTCTCCCCTGGTCCTGACCTGGAGGAGGAGGTGCTATGCCCTATATCAGGCCGCCTCTTCCTATGCTCAGGGCCTGATTATTGTGTTGCTTCCCTGCAAGGCTCTGGGTCTGTGGGGTTGCTCCCTCTATTCTGTGCCCTTGCACTTTGCTCTGTAGTGCGTCTCTGCACACGCTCCGTGCTCGTATTCCGCCTCTTGTCTTGTGCCATGTCTTGTGTTGTCTCTCGTGCCATGTTTGTCTTTGCCTTGCTTTGCCTTGTAGTCCTTCTGCTGTTCTTTGTCTTAGTCTGTTTTGCTATGTCTCGCCTTAGCTATGCTTTGACTTGTAGTCCTTCCTTTGTTCTCTGCCTCGCCTGTTTTGCCATGTCTTGCTTTTGCAATGCTTTGACTTGTAGTCCTCCCTGTGTTCTCTGCCTTGCTATTCCTTGCTTTGTGTTCCTCCCTATGGTCTCAGTCTTTGCTTGCTCTGCCTCGCTCTCTCCTATGGTGCTCTGTAGTGCTCCCTGGCACACGCACCATTTCCCCTCTCCTTAGTGCTCGTTCCTTTGTCTAGTCCCAAGGTCTTCCCTTGGCCCGGCTCTGGGCTTCTGCCTACGCTCCGCTGCTAGACTCTGTCCTCTCTCTGACCTGGCTCTGTTTCTGCCTGTATTCCTTGCCTTGTCCTTGCATTGAACCCCGGCGTGGGTTCCCCTTGGCCGTCTCCTGTGCCGTGGTAAGTGCCACGTGTTTGCGTACAGCCGTGTGTACTGGCCAGTGTGGCGTGCCCCCTGCGTGGCTCCTAGCACGCAGCCCTTCCTTGTGCCCTGGCGTGGCTCCTAGCACGCACCCTGCCTTGAACCCTGGCGTGGCTACTAGCACGCACCCTGCCCTGAACCTGGCGTGGCTCCTAGCACGAAGGTTCCTTTGCCCCCTCCTGTGCCTTAGTCGTGCCTCGTGCTGGCGTTACAGCTGTGTGCATTGGCCAGTGAGGTGTGCGTCCCTGCGTAGCTCCTAGCACGCAGCCCTTCCTTGTGCCCTGGCGTGGCTCCTAGCACGCAGCCCTTCCTTGTGCCCTGGCGTGGCTCCTAGCACGCACCCTGCCTTGAACCCTGGCGTGGCTCCTAGCACGCACCCTGCCTTGAACCCTGGCGTGGCTCCTAGCACGCACCCTGCCCTGAACCTGGCGTGGCTCCTAGCACGAAGGTTCCTTTGCCCCCTCCTGTGCCTTAGTCGTGCCTCGTGCTGGCGTTACAGCCGTGTGCATTGGCCAGTGAGGTGTGCGTCCCTGCGTGGCTCCTAGCGCGCAGCCCTGCTCTGAACCCTGGCGTGTCTCTACACGCACTCTGTCTTGTACCTTGGCGTGTCTCTACACGCACTCTGTCTTGTACCTTGTGCCTTGGCGTGTCTCTACACGCACTCTGTCTTGTACCTTGGCGTGTCTCTACACGCACTCTGTCTTGTACCTTGTGCCTTGGCGTGTCTCTACACGCACTCTGTCTTATCCTATGCTTTGGCGTGGCTCTACACACGCACCCTGTCTCGTTTGTGAACCCTGGCGTGTCCCCTACACACGCACCTCGCTTTGAACCCTGGCGTGTCCCCTACACATGCACCTAGCCTTGGACCCTGGCGTGTCCCCTACACACGCACCTAGCCTTGGACCCTGGCGTGTCCCCTACACACGCACCTAGCCTTGGACCTTGGCGTGTCCCCTAAACACGCACCCTGCTTGGATATCTGTCGTGCCTCCTTGCCTGAACCCTGGTTTGCCTGCCGGATGCCCGGAACCTGCCGACCGTTGCCAGAGGTCCGGAACCAGACGACTACGGCCTGATGTCCGGAGCTGACGTCCGCAGCCTGATCCCTGGACCCTGTCGGTTTGCCAGCAGTCCGGAGTCCGATGCCATCATGCCATTACCTGTGCCTAGGCGTGCCATCTGGCACGTACCATGTTATGGACCTTGGCGTGCCCACGCGCGCACCTTGCACGTTTTGCTTGTTTTCTCTGTATGTGATCTTGTGTTATTCTAATGAAGATACCTTGCACCTACGTCTAGTCTCGTCTTGCTTCCTGCTCGTCCTTGTCGTCAGACACTCGTCTAGTGTCCCCTGAGCCGGCCGTCTGGTCCCAGCAGTCGTGGTGGCTCACCCCCTTGGTCTTGCCCCTGACACTCCCTGTATAGGGGGTGGATTCTCACAAGGTCAGCTCGCCCTCGGTGGGTGGGTGCCACGACCCAGAGGGTCCACTCAAAAAAATGGGCTCAGCAGGAGCTGAGTCCGTCACACAGTCCAAACTTTTCACTTACGGTGGCTGTCCGTTTGCACGTGTTTTCACTTTTTTACTTTCACCACTTATTATTCACTAATTTTTCACTGCAGTCCTATTATTTTTTTTTTACTTCAGTTCACTTATTTTCTCTTTTTTTCTACTGTTGTACTGTAGATCGGTGTCACATTGGCGACCTCATTTAATAGTTAATATTTTTTCATAATTTTGGACCCCTTCCCCTCTTCGACCTTTTCCTGTCCCCTCCCATCCCATTATCTCCACTTCTCCTGCTCTTCTGTTCCTGTTTCATGCTCTTTCAACCAACATATCACCAGTCTGACCTCTAGAATATGGCTGCGTCCATCTGGACGTCATAAAAATTGCCACCAATGTGCACATGGGACGGTTCATCTGAATGCCAAGGTATGCTGCACCAGTCATCTATGACGTGTCACGCATATGTCATTGATGTCACAGGGTCATGATTAAACCGACAAGCGTGCAACACAATTATGATGTCGGGTGGATATGCAAATTTGGCGCATGTTGCGCTGCTCATGCACTGCTTAATTGGCCTCATTTCTGTAGATATATACCATGGCAGGGCAATACAACTTACCACCTCCCCTTGAGAAATCAATGAGGTGAAACACGCGTCAGGGCAGTGTCGAGGGTGTGTATCTTACAAACCATGGGTAAGCAATGCATTGCACATTTAATTATTATTTTTCTTTTTTTGGTGTGCATTACTATGGTTACATTTTGATGTATTGGAAGCGTGCAATTTGAACTATTTCCATAGACTCTGCATATTGTACTTTTTAGTAGTTGTTCACTTGAAATATATATCATGGATAGACCTTATATATACATGATATGATATTTTAATATGTTCTAATAAATATTGTTTTTATGCTGCTTGATGGTTTATGGCTACTCCAGCAGTTGTGTGTTTTTGTTTTCATAGTTCTTAGGAGTACTCCACGCCTCTTTTCTATTTTTATTTCACATATTGGGGAAATTTCGCACTTCATTTTTGCTCTCAGTCTAATAATACATTATGTGCTATATGAATATTTTGTTTATAATAATTTATTCTGTGTCTCTCACAGCTTGTGAGTGTAAGCACACGGACTAACGAGCACGCGGCCAATCTTCGCTCACGCGACTTAATGAAGCTTTTAAGGAGAAATCCACTTTGATTTTAGATTTTAATTGCAAGGACACTAAGGAACATATTTCTAATTAAAAGAATTATTACATAAGAGACCGAGACTTTGGTGGAACAAGACCTTTTTGAACAAAAACCTTACTAAAGGCCTGATACCAACAGG
Source organism: Dendrobates tinctorius (assembly GCF_039654945.1). NCBI lineage: Eukaryota > Metazoa > Chordata > Amphibia > Anura > Dendrobatidae > Dendrobates > Dendrobates tinctorius. Next base: position 41,179,006 of record NW_027361810.1, on the reverse strand, counting down.
CTTGCGTATTCAGACTTTCCCATCTTTTGCCATTAATGATGAGACATTTAGGTCTAGTTGGGAGGAGATTGCTACTAAATGTTTCAGGGTCTTTATGGAATTACTCATTAAAGTTGATGATAAAAAGCTGGGAGAACTCGAGATTGAAATTGACCCCACACAAACAGGTTTAAAATGGGATCTAACCACAGAATCTATTGATAAACTCAATGGCGACTTGGAGAAGGATTTTTCCAAGTGGTAACAATATATTTGCACAACCAAATCAAGGAAATTCCAAAGAGATGTTACAGATTTCCAAAACAATAAAGTACATAAATGGAAATCTGCATGGAGCCGACATCGCTCCCCTTCGCACAACCATTCAGTATGCATTTCATCCTATGCTTCACTTGATGAATCACATCCCATGTAGTTAAAATGAATCCTATGGAGAGACCCGAGAATAAAAGAAATCCAAAAAACAATATAGGACGCAACATGAGCAAAAGAAAACTTAACTCACCCACTTTGTGTGAGAGAAAACCCAAGTAGAAAAATCTTGAAATAATCAGTTTGTCTTCACATTCTGTCATTCTATCTCTCAGGCACTACGTGACCTCTTACAACTTGGCTTGACTTGTGTACCAAGTAATGGTTTTTATTTCTTCACAGTCCTGAAAGATGTACAATTATTCTGATGAAAATTGGTTTTGAAAAAACTACATAACCAACATGGGTCCAATTTAGGAATGAATTGTATGGCCAAATGTCAGGCATTAACAACATTGGAGGATTTATTTAGGGAACAACAGCCTGAGTTGGTAACTACATTCCCCCAATCAGTCTTTGACATTTCCTTCCTTGTCTGTTTGCCCACAAGTTGACATCTTCAGTAAACTAGAAATTGAAGATCTTAAAAAGATCTCTAATGGAATCTTCAATGCTAATCTTACACCACCCCTGAGAAGGGCTCTTAAGGAGCTTCAACAGCTTGATGATGTTGTAATGAACACAGCACACAAGGGGGATAATGTTGTCAATTGGCCGGTTGATAAATATGAGAAGTAGGCTTTCTGCCAACTCAGGAATAAAGATACTTATCAACTACTTTCTCGAAACCCCAACTCTGACACTCTCCCATGCATTAGAACAAGTTGTGCACAGTGTATTTGACTAAGGCATTATCCCCCAAAAGTTCTGGTTGGCTTAACTGTAAAAATGTCCAAAAATTCCCACTTTTTATTTACTTCCAAAGGTTCACAAATATCCCACTAACCCACCGGCTTGTCCTATTGTCACTGGCATAGGAGGACTATGTGACATGACTTGTATTGGTAATTACTTGAAACCCATTGTGTAGACCTTGCCCTCCTACAGTTGTGGCCAAAAGTATTGACACCCCTGCCATTCTGTCAGATAATACTCAGTTTCTTCCTGAAAATGATTGCAAACACAAATTCTTTGTTATTATTATCTTCATTTAATTTGTCTTTAACGAAAAAACACAAAAAGAATTGTCCTAAAGCCAAATTGGATATAATTCCACACCAAACATAAAAAAGAGGGTGAACAAAAGTATTGGCACTGTTCGAAAAATCGTGTGATGCTTCTCTAATTTGTGTAATTAACAGCACCTGTAACTTACCTGTGGCACCTAACAGGTGTTGGCAATAATTAAATCACACTTGCAGCCAGTTGACATGGATTAAAGTTGACTCAGCCTCTGTCCTGTGTCCTTGTGTGTACCACATTGAGCATGGAGAAAAGAAATAAGACCAAAGAACTGTCTGAGGACTTGAGAAACCAAATTGTGAGGAAGCATGAGCAATCTCAAGGCTACAGGTCCATCTCCAAAGACCTGAATGTTCCTGTGTCTACCGTGCACAGTGTCATCAAGAAGTTTAAAGCCCATGGCACTGTGGCTAACCTCCCTAGATGTGGACAGAAAAGAAAAATTGACAAGAGATTTCAACGCAAGATTGTGCGGATGTTGGATAAAGAACCTCGACTAACATCCAAACAAGTTCAAGCTGCCCTGCAGTCCGAGGCTACAAAAGTGTCAACCCGTACTATCCATCGGTGTCTGAATGAAAAGGGACTGTATGGTAGGAGACCCAGGAAGACCCCACTTCTTACTCTGAGACATAAAAAAGCCAGGCTGGAGTTTGCCAAAACTTACCTGAAAAAGCCTAAAACGTTTTGGAAGAATGTTCTCTGGTCAGATGAGACAAAAGTACAGCTTTTTGGGCAAAGGCATCAACATAGAGTTTACAGGAGTAAAAAGAGGCATTCAAAGAAAAAAAACACGGTCCCTACAGTCAAACATGGCGGAGGTTCCCTGATGTTTTGGGGTTTATTTGCTGCCTCTGGCACTGGACTGCTTGACCGTGTGCATGGCATTATGAAGTCTGAAGACTACCAACAAATTTGGCAGCATAATGTAGGGCCCAGTGTGAGAAAGCTGGGTCTCCCTCAGAGGTCATGGTTCTTCCAGCAGGACAATGACCCAAAACACACTTCAAAAAGCACTAGAAAATGGTTTGAGAGAAAGCACTGGAGACTTCTAAGGTGGCCAGCAATGAGTCCAGACCTGAATCCCATAGAACACCTGTGGAGAGATCTAAAAATGGCAGTTTGGAGAAGGCACCCTTCAAATATCAGGGACCTGGAGCAGTTTGCCAAAGAAGAATGGTCTAAAATTCCAGCAGAGCATTGTAAGAAACTCATTGATGGTTACCGGAAGCGGTTGGTTGCAGTTATTTTGGCTAAAGGTTGTGCAACCAAGTATTAAGCTGAGGGTGCCAATACTTTTGTCTGGCCCATTTTTGGAGTTTTGTGTGAAATAATCAATGTTTTGCTTTTTGCTTCATTCTCTTTTGTGTTTTTTCATTTAAGACAAATTAAATGAAGATAATAACACCAAAGAATTTGTGTTTGTAATCATTTTCAGGAAGAAACTGAGTATTATCTGACACAATTGCAGGGGTGTCAATACTTTTGGCCACAACTGTATGTCAGAGACACCACTTATTTACTTACTGAAATCAATGGAATCTATTTGGAGAACAATATGATTCTTGTCACCATTGACATAGAGTCTTTGAATACATCTATACAACATGAGGATGGTTTCATGGTATTTAGCTTCTTCTTGGAGAATTGGGATGGCCATTGGTGTGAATTTATATTATAATTGTTGGAATTTGCATTAAAACACAACTAACGTATATACTTGTGTATAAGCCGACCCGTGTATAAGCCGACCCCCCTAATTTTGCCACAAAAAACTGGGAAAACTTATTGACTCGCGTATAAGCCTAGGGTTAAATGGTGGTCCAAGAAGATGCTCCATAAATAAAAACCCCCATATGCTGCTGCACAAGGGATAATGCTGGCCAAGAAGATGCTCCATAAATACCCCCCATATGCTGCTGCACAAGGGTTAATGCTGCTCCATAAGATGCTCCATAAATACCCCCCATAATATGCTGCTGCACAAGGGTTAATGCTGCCCCATAAATACCCCCATATGCTGCTCCACAAAGGGTAATTCTGCCCCATGAGATGCTCCATAAATACCCCTTATTTGCTGCTGGTGCTGCAATAAAAAAATGACATACTCACCTCTCCGTCGCTGGGGGCCAGGTGCCTGCGTCCTGAGCCCCTGGCAGTGGCGATATTCATCTGTCCCCATTCCAAGCCGTGCACCGCTGTGTCTCCCAGATCTGTGCATGGACAGCAGAGGGCATGCACTGACTACGTCATCGCACTCTCTGCCGTCACAGCAGGAGGACCCAGAGACACAGCGGTGCACAGCTTGGAACGGGGACAGGTGAATATCACTCTGCCCCGTCATACTCACTCCTCCTAGTGCAAGGTCTTCTCTGCAGCAGCAGCCCCTGCTTCTCCCTCTGCTGTCTGCTTCCTGCATTCAGCTGGTCACGTGGTACCGCTCATTAAACTCATAAATATGTGCATATTCATGAGTTTAATGAGCGGTACCACATGACCACTGAATGCAGGAAGCAGACAGCAGAGGGAGACGCAGGGGCTGCAGAGAAGTGCCAGGAGTGGTGAGTATGGTCTCTGACACCCCTGCTCCCCCTCCCCCACCCCCCCAGTATATGACTCCCGTATATTTCGAGGGGGGGGGGACTTTCAGCCCAAAAAAATGGGCTGAAAATCTTGGCTTATACATGAGTATATACGGTATTTTGATTTCAAGAATAGATTCAACTTACAGAAACAAGGCACCACCATGGACACAGCATGTACTCTGCCATATGCACATCTGTTTCTTGGATTTTGGGAGAGACAGACTTTCCATGGTGACAAAGTGCACGCCTTGGACCTGGTGCCATGTTGGCATCGCTATATTGATGATGTCTTTTTAATCATGCAGGGCACTGAAATAGAATTTATCCTATTTATGCAGGCCCTTAATTGCAATTCCTTCAACCTCAAAGTCACTTTAAGTGGCATAAATCTACAATTCACTTCTTGGATATACAATTGTGTGTCGAGGAGGATGGATTAATACAAATTAATTTTTATTGTAAAGAGACAGTAGTACAATCATAGAATCGTGGCGTTGGAAGGGACCTCCTGGGCCATCTGGTCCAACCCCCTGCTCAAAGCAGGATTCGCTAAATTATCCCAGTCAGATGTCTGTCCAGCCTCTGTTTGAAGACTTCCATTGAAGGAGAACTCACCACTTCTCATGGCAGCTTGTTCCAATCATTGATCACTCTAACTGTCAAAAAGTTTTTTCTAATATCTAATCTGTGTCTCCTCCCATTCAGTTTCATCCCATTGCTTCTAGTCTTTCCTTGTGCAAATGAGAATAAAGTTGATCCTTCTACAATGTGACAGCCCTTGAGATATTTGTAGACAGCTATTAAGTCTCCTCTCAGTCTTCTCTTTTGCAAACTAAACAATCCCAAATCCTGCAACCTTTCCTCATAATACAGGGTTTGCAGACCGGTCACCATTCTGGTCGCTCTTTTCTGAACTTGCTCCAGTTTGTTGATGTCTTTTTTTAAAATGTGGTGCCCAAAACTGGACACAGTATTCCAGATGAGGTCTGACCAAAGAGGAGTAGAGGGAAATAATGACTTCCCGTGATCTACACTGTAGGCTTCTGTTAATACATCCTAGAATTGCATTTGCCTTTTTTGCTGCTGCATCACACTGTTGACTCACACTCTCTGCTACTCACCTTGTCGGCACATATTTATCCAGTCATCAAGGTCATCCCGGTTGCACAGTTCCTTAGAACCCAACAAATTTGCTCCACGAATGAGAGGTTTGAACAACAATCCAATATAATCAAAGATAGAGTCAAACCAAGGGGATACAGCTATAGGAACATCAGATTTTGCATTCCCCATGTACAGTTTAGTTTATTTTCATGGACTACTTGTTAGGAATGGCGGTACGCACTAAATAAATAAATAATAAAGTGCGTTCGCTGCTCAGGGTCCACCGTGCAGAAGATGTTAACACTGCTGCTAATTAATGGCAGACGCGCTATATGGCGATATAATGCGCATGGGTTCAACGTCACCCGACGTGCGCAGAGCGGGCTCTGTTAACTCACAGAGGCGCTGTAACATAAACATAAACACCGGGTCCCGGCGAAATTGCACGCACGGTATCTGGTCACAGGACACGGGTCCAAGACAGGGAGCGGTGTCCGTCTAGACCTACCGTGCGTGCGGCGTCGCTACTGCGGACGCCGGTAAGTGCTGCTGAATGCAGCGCGGCAGCAGACACAGCTGCTATGCGATAGTGCCGTGAGAGACGTGACACCACCGGACGCTAGTGTAGATTTGCGGTGAGCACAGTGGCCTAAGGCTTGCCACTGACTGGCGCTGACTCTTTCTATAGTTCCCTATCCACATGCGTAGTATCAGAGGGAGGGGAATCTTAATAAGTCAGTCACCAGAATCATACATCCATCACCACTCACACATCTAGCAAAAAGAGTCTATACTAGCGCATGGCCGAGCGGCCATGCGGGCCTTTTATAGCCGTGCGCTGCTGGGACCTTCCAGATCTCTGAGATGGACCAATCAGATCTGGAGAAGGACCTGAGCACGTGACTCGCAACCTCCAATGGGAGATCGTCTCGTGAGCATGCTCAGTGGAGCGGCAGAGGAACTTAGGCTCAGGAATGGCTTGCTGCAGAGCAGCATGTGAGGCTCTGGATTCCTGTTGTGTCACTGTAGGAATCCGACGCCTAACACTACTATTCCCTTGCTTAGGATGTTTGAGGCCCATGTGGGTGATCGGTTTTTGGTATGGGGCTTCGCCATGGGCAGAGTTTTTCTTGGGGGGTGTGTTATTTTTTTGTGGGGGTGTGCGGGGGAGATGGGATGAGTCTTTCTTATGGAGCACATGAGTTTTACACTTGATGTTATGTTCATACCCACATATATATTTGTTGTTATTAGTATTTGTATCAATTTGCCCTTTTTTATCATTGTATTGCTTTATCATCCTTATTTTCTTCATATCTTTATTTACATTCATTTTATTTCTCTACACATTTTTCACCCTCATTTCATTACCTGCACTCCACACTTTTCCCTTACGGTGGATGTATGTTTAAATGGTTTTCAGCATCATGGAGGGTATTATACTGCAGTACAGAGCAGTGTGGATGTGAATCCAGCTCTGGTCAAATAAATTTGCCATAATCTACAATATGATCTGTCATTGTCTTCCAGTTCTCTCACCATGTTGAGTTCTCCTCCCTCTTCCCTCTCTACAAAGTATTATAGGCTGTGCAACCTGACGCTTCACTTTCCTGGCAGTCCACTTTGCCTTGACAAAGACAGATTTGAGCTCCATGAATGGTGCATTCAGAAGGCAGGGTGGATGGGAAGAAATAGTTCATAAGTGGAGAAAAAAAGCATATTTCATTGATAACATATATTACAAAGTTTGTTACATTTGCCTGTACTATTGACTTATGCAAAGTTTATTGACCATTTAATTCAGCCCATAGTAGAGGTTGCGTTCATTGGTTGTGTGAACAGTGTGGGCTTACACGATGTATCAAAATATATTTTGCTTAGGCAGCTACAGACCTGAGAATTGCTTTTGAGGTCCAAGTTCAGACTGGGATTAGATTGTCTACTAGCTGAAGAGCCCGGTGTTGCCCGGGCACAGTAACTAACTACGGTTAGTTATAACAAATTATAATGATTATATCTATATCTATCTATCTATCTATCTATCTATCTATCTATCTATCTATCTATCTATCTATCTATATATATATATATATAAAGCTGAGTGTAGAGCCCCACCCACTCCGCATAGCCACATTCACTATAATATCACACATCATCCCCTCAGCCAGAGCTACCGGACTACTACCTCTAATATCCCACATCATCCCGTCAGCTAGAGCTACCGGACTACTACCACTAATATCCCACATCATCCTGTCAGCCAGAGCCACCAGACTACTACCCCTAATATCCCTCATCCAGCCAGAGCCAACAGACTACTACCCCTAATATCCCTCATCCAGCCAGAGCCACCGGACTACTACCACTAATATCCCACATCATCCCGTCACAGCCGCCGGACTACTACAACTAATATCCCACATCATCCTGTCAGAGCCACCGGACTACTACCCCTAATATCCCACATCATCCCATCAGCCTGGGGTCAGAACCAGAGCGCTGAATGGAATGGTCCTAACTTCAATACCAGGGATCCCTTTAAGAGAGGCCTGGCATCAGAACCAAAGCACTGAGTGGATTTGCCCTGACTTCCATACCAATGATCCCTTTAATAGAAGCCTGGGGTGAGAATCAGAGCGCTGAGGGATTTACCCTAACTTTCATACAGGAGATCACTTTAAGGGAGGCCAGGGGTCAGTACCACAGTGCAGAGTGGATTTACCCTCACTTCCATACCGGGGATCCCTTTAAGAGAGACCTGGAGTCTTAATCAGAGTGCAGAGTGGATTTGCCATCATTTCCATACCAATTATTCCTTTAAGAGAGACTGGGGTCAGAACCAGAGTGCTGAGTGGAATTGCACTAACTTCTATACCGGGGATCCCTTTAAGAGAACCTGGGATCAGAACCAGAGCACTGAGTGGATTTGTCCTGACTTGCATACCAATGATCCCTTTAATAGAATCCTGGGGTCAAAATCAGAGCCCTGAGGGATTAGCCCTCACATCCGTACCGGGGATCCCTTTAAGAGGGGCATGGGGTCAGAACCAGAGCGCTTAGTGGAATTGCCCTAACTTCCACACCAATGATCCCTTTAAGAGACCCTGGGGTCAGAACCACAGCGTTGAGTGGAACGGTCCTAACTTCCATACCGGGGATCCCTTTTAAGAGATCCTGGGGTCAAAACCAAAGTGCTGGATGGATTTGCCCTGACTACCATACCGCAGATCCCTCTAATAGAAGCCTGGGGTCAGAATCAGAGTGCTGCTGGATTTGCCCTAACTTCCATACCGGAGATCACTTTAAGAGGGAAGATATGCCTATGGACTGGAGGATGTGTGATGGGGATATGGGCACGGGAGGGGGGATTCATTTCTGTCAAGTGATCTCTGCTCCTTTCTGGGGGGCAGACAATGGCTTGGAGCTTATGTTCCCGGGGATGCTAGATTTCTCCCACCCGGTCAGTGTCTGCTGAGGTGCTGTCGTGGTGTGGGAAAACTGTTGCTCATAGCAACCAATCACAGCTCAGCTTATTTTAAACAGCTCTGGTGAAATGAAAGATGCTTAGTGATTGGTTGCAAGGAAAACTGTTGCTCATAGCAACCAATCACAAATCAGCTTCTTTTAAACAGCTCTGGTGAAATGAAAGATGCTTCGTGATTGGTTGGTGAGACACACATACTGTACATTCAATTTTATATATAGATTTCTAAAAGCATGTTGATTGCCATTAATGCTGGCGATACACTAAACACGGGGACCTAGCTGTACTGGTTATGCAGGAGGGATTGCAGTCATTCAATTGCACTTTAATAAATTACACATTCACCAATCTCAATTAGTAACGCCAATAGACCTCACACAGAGCGCTAATAAAAGGCGAAACATGGAGACTGTCCGGGACTTTCTTTGGTTTGTACCATTTGAAAACAAAGCTGAGCTTTTCTCCCCCCTAATGATGATTTTTTATTTGTGCCATGGTAAGAAAACACGCGTCCTTCAATAAACCCAGAAATGCATTCATCATGGGCAAGCTGAAGTAACACGTCGGCCCGATCTAGGAACTTTGCCAACTTATCAGAATCAGTGGTCACATCAGAATATAAAAGGTTAAGTAAAAGCCTGGCAACAAAAAGTGCCAATCAATAGCCATGGCAACCAGACAAGCAAACTTAAAGAAGGCTCTATACAAACTACCCAGAAATGGAGCAGACGAGATGGGGGGCGAAGAGGGTATGGAGAGAAAACAAGACCACGGGATCAGCAAACTACAACCAAGGAATTTGATAAAAATTGCTAAAATCCTCATGTCTATCCTTAAAAATATTTCTTCTAACTAAAATAAGTACTAAAGTACTAAATTGTGTAACCAACATCGTTAGTTTATAGGGACAGGGCTTAGTTTCTTTCCACCTTACAAGTATAGGCTCAGCAGTTAAAGAAAACGGTCCGGCTACCAGACGGAGCCACCACAGTGGCTTATGACCTTACTGCGCACTGCTTTAATTATTCAGTTTGGTAGATAACAGTACAGACATAAACTTCCTCTCATGGCAGCTACAGGCAATGGCCAAATTTTAATATTTGCATTCAGAGATTAGGGAAATTGGATGGGAGAAAGCCTAGAATTTAACTTTATAAACTTGAAGGATCAGGTGTTTTCCCGAAAGCGTCTTGTTTTCTTTACTGTTGGGACAGTGGAGGCTTCCAAGTAGAATTTACCAAAAAAACATGGCAACGGCACTTCTTTTTTTCCGCTTCAGGATTCGAAAGCCTCAAGGTAGAAGAAACAAAGAAAATTTCACGTTTGTAAGAAGGCCAAACGCTCAAAAATGCTGCCTTAGACAGACTTAGCACAAGCCATTCCATCTGGCAGATTCCAGAGCTACAGCAACCTTCACACTTTAACCCCTGTACAGGGATCTGGTCTTACAACGGGGTCCAGTGGATTGCTTCCAAGGAAGGGCTGCCTTCTGACGGAGAGTACCAGAGGAAGAAAGGTCATCAAGCAGGGTTAAAGAAAAGAGGTCATGTTAGGAACACAATCGTTAGACATATGGATGGTCAAAATGTACCCCGAGGTCAGAAAACAGGAGGTATCGGGAAAACAGCATAAACAAGACAAAAGCACAAGTCCGGTAGCAAAAACTAATTGGCTGGCAGTGGAATTCAGAGACCCAGGGGTTTAAATAGCAGATGGCCCCACTCAGGGCACATTTCCTTGTTCTTACAATCATTCATGCTCGTTGCTACTGGCTCAAATATAGAAGGGAAGACTTTACGTTTTGTCCCTTGATGACATCGTTGGTGTGGACAGACAAACAACTTTATACCTACTGTATATGATGGATAGGACTTTGATGTTAACTTTTCACAATTATTACCAGACTAATTGTTAGGCGTCAGGTTTCTGCGTCTGCTCTGCAGGAATCCAGAGCCTCACATTCTGCGGTCTCCTGCTGTCTTTCTACTGCAGAGGAGATTACTTTGCAGCAGCCCGCTCCAGAAACTAAGTCCCTCTGTGCCCCTACTGGGCATGCTCACGAGACGATCTCCCATTGGAGATCGGGAGTCATGTGTCCAGGTCCTGTTCCAGATCTCATTGGTCCATCTCGGAGATCTGGAAGGTCCCTCACGGCTATAAAAAGTGTGCATGGCCGTTCCGCCATTCGCTGGTATAGACTATACTTGCTATGTGTGAATGGTGACGGATGTATGATTCTGGTGACTGACTCATTTGAAACCCCTTCCCTCTGATATTACGCAGGTGGTTAGGGATTTAGTTTAGTAGTCAGTGCCAGTCAGTGGCAAGCCTTAAGCCACTGTACTCTCCGCACCTCTAGCGTCCGACATTACGCTTGCCTTCCAGCCTTGTCGTTGAGCAGCAGTGTCCTACGCCGCGCTGCAGTTGCAGCCCCTCTTGGCGCTCACAGTAGAGACGCCGCACACACGGTAGGTCTAGAAGGACGTAGCTCCTCTGTCTTAGGGCCTGCTCCTCTGACCAGATACCGTGTGCGCATTTTGCTGAACTCTGTGACACTAACAGGTTCAGTGTTCTTTGTGTTTTTGTGTTGCGGCGTCTCTGTGTGTGAACAGAGCCCGCTCTGCGCACTACGGGTGAAGTTGAACCCGTGCGCATTATACCGTCATATTGCTCCTGCCGTCACTCAGCAACAGTTGTAACACCTACTGGACGGTGGACCAGAGCGGCGAACGCACTTTCGTATTATTTTTATTTAGTGCGTTCCGCCGTTCCTAACACTAATAGAGAATTGGTCAATAGGACCTCTCTGCCAGTAGTGTTTAATTGGCCCACAGACTTCCTTGAAATATATAATTGACCCAAAAAGGCAAACCAGTTGGGCATATGTTGCATATATTGTATGATGCATCTTTCCACCCTATTTACTATTTTTAGGGGCCATATATTGGGTGCGCATACATCTAGTGGGGCATAAGAGCTAAAAACCTTATTCAGGTGTCCATTTTTTCACTTACGTGTGGGTCGCCCTCCCAGGGCTGTGGGGTACTCGGTACCGGGCCGGTCTCTCAGAGGGGATTGTTACAGCAGCGGTGACCCGGTCCGTGGCCCTGGGTGCCCATGTAAAAGGGATTGAGTTGGGAATAAAGTTTATAAGTGATTTGTGACGCCACCTGTGGTGTTCGGCAAGGGAGGTGTTAAGCCGACGCTGCAGACAGATCCTCTGGGACAGATGGTGTAGTGCAGCAATGATGTTGTAGCCCTCCATAGGCAGGGCTGTTGGTCCCAGGGCTGTGTAGCGGAATGTTTAGGAAGAGGGCGCAGTGTTTGGCTCAGAGATGTAGCAGTGCTGAGGATGTTGCAGGAAGGAGGCAAGAACACAACAGGGTGCAGTTTCTTTACCTTTACTTGGCAAACGCAGTCCAGGGTCCTGGTTACAGATGGCACAGGAGCAGGCTAGCCTGGAAGCAACTCAGGGATCTCTGTTATGAATGAGTCACCGTAGGAGGCAAAAGCAGAAATACAAGCTAAGTCCAGAAAACCAGAGAAGTTGGCAACTATCAGATTGCAGACCCCTGAACCTATCAACACAACTAGCAGTAGCCGTGGGGGGTTCCTACGATGCCCTAGACCCCTCGATCACAGCCGGAGAATTACATAGGCCTAAAGAAAGAAAGGGGAAATCTAAACTGCCCCAGAGCAGACCCCAAAGCAATAGGCAGCCCCCAACATATAATGACGGTGAAGCAAGATGAAAACACTAACACAGACAGAAAGATAGACTGAGCAAAGACGGGGCCCAAAACTACCTAGATAGGAAAGGACAGGAAGGCTGCTGTCTGCAATCTGCCAAAACCCTATCAAAGACATAAGCCAACAAGCTGATATGAAAAAGGCCCTGAAGCAGCTAGGCTTCAAAAACTAAATCAGCACTCAGGTATTTTCAGAAGACAGAGCTAAAGGAATTCAGCACACCCCAGCAGGGAATGGCAGAAATCCAGAAAAACAAAGCAAAACAAAGTCAAAGCACCAATACAAAAGGCCGAGCAGCAAACTTAGCTTTAGAGGGGCAGGAATTCAGACTGGTCTCCAAGGATCCCACAGAGAAATCACCCGCAGGGCAGAAGGGCTTCGGCAGCCTTATATCCCGTCAGTAACTCCACTCAGCCAGTCATCATCATCAGCCTCAGGTGTTTGATAATCAGGCTCACTACCTTTCTTTACCAGAAGAGGGAGTTCCTCAGGCCTCAGTAATGAAGGGGAAAATGAACTCACAACAGTACCTCCCCCTTGAGGAGGGGTCACCGAACCCTCAACTATGCCACCAGGGCGATCAGGGTGAGCCCGATGAAAGGCATGCACCAATCTTTTGGCATGAATATCAGAGGCAGGGACCCGGGAATTATCCTCCTGACCATAACCCTTCCACTTAACCAAATACTGGAGTCTCCGTCTAGCCAGACGGGAATCCAGTACTTTCTCTACCTCATATTCCATGTTACCTTCAACCAATACAGGGTCTGGAGGTGCCACCCCCGGAACAACAGGTTCAACAAACCTCTTCAACAAAGATTTATGGAACACATTATGGATTTTAAATGTGACAGGAAGAGCCAAACGAAAAGAGACCGGATTAATAATCTCCACAATCTTGTAAGGTCCAATAAATCTAGGCTTAAACTTAGGAGAAGCCACCTTCATAGCAATATTTTTTGATGATAACCACACCATATCACCAACCTTAAACTGGGGACCAATGGTCCTATGCCGGATGGAAAACCGCTGGGCCTTTTCCTGGGAGAGAGATAACTTATCCACCACTTGGTCCCAGATCTGGTGCATTCTCTCCACCACAGTGTCAACACCTGGGCAGGCAGAGGGCTCCACCTGCCCTGAAGAAAATCGAGGATGAAACCCAAAGTTACAAAAAAAAGATGACATCAAAGTGGCAGAACTAGCTCTATTATTTAAAGCAAATTCGGCCAAGGGCAAAAATGAAACCCAATCATCCTGATCAGCAGAAATAAAACATCTCAAATATGACTCCAAGGTCTGGTTTGTTCTCTCTGTCTGCCCATTGGTCTGAGGGTGAAAAGCAGAGGAGAAGGACAACTGAATTCCCAGCCTGGAACAGAAAGTTCTCCAAAATCTAGACACAAACTGGACTCCTCTGTCAGACACAATGTTCTCAGGAATCCCGTGCAAACGAACCACCTGTTGTAAAAACAGGGGCACCAACTCAGAGGAAGACGGCAACTTAGGGAGTGGTACAAGATGAACCATCTTAGAGAACCTATCACAACTCACCCAAATAACAGTCATCCTTTGAGAGACAGGCATATCAGAGATGAAATCCATTGAAATATGGGTCCATGGCCTCTTGGGGACAGGCAAAGGCATCAGCAACCCACTAGAGCGAGAACACGATTTAGACCGGGAGCACGTCCCACAGGGCTGCACAAAATTCCTGACATCACGAGACAAGGAGGGCCACCAAAAAGAGTGACTCACCAGATCTCTAGTACCAAAAATACCTGGATGACCAGCCAAAGCAGAGCAATGAACTTCAGACATCACTCTCTTCTTCCACTGGTCAGGAACATACAACTTTCCACTGGGACAACGCTCAGGTTTGTCCTCCTGGAACTCTTCCAGAGCACGTCTCAAATCGGGCGAGATGGCAGAAAGAACTACCCCTTCGCCTAAGATGGTAGCAGGCTTGGTCACCACAGGAGAATCAGCAAAGAAGCTCCTAGAGAGGGCGTCTGCCTTGACATTCTTCGTTCCAGGAAGAAAAGAAACCACAAAATCAAAACGTGTAAAAAACAAGGCCCACCTAGCCTGTCTAGGGTTCAAGCGCTTAGCCGACTCTAGGTAAATCAAATTCTTGTGGTCAGTGAGGACCACGACTTGATGCTTAGCTCCCTCCAACCAATGTCTCCACTCCTCAAATGCCCATTTCATGGCCAACAGTTCCCTATTCCCCACATCATAGTTACTGTGACGTCTGCCTGCGGTCTGGACTGCAGCCAGACAGCACCCCGAGAAACACTGATACCCTTTACCCCTATACAGGGATCTGGATTTATAGCAGAGCCCAGGAGGCACTGTCTGAATAGGAGCAATGACCAGAGCAGGACGGTCGCCAGGAAGGTGTTCCAATACAGGACACAGAGGCAATGATATCCGAGACTAAACCAGTCAGGCAGAAATGGTATAAAAACAGTAGACAGTAGCAGAGTCAGATTCCAGGCCGAAGCCAGAGTCATAAACCAGGAGGGCAGCAGAGGTACAGAATCGTTAGGCAAAAGCAGAGTCAGAATCCAGGCCACAGTAAGAGTCATAAACCAGGAGGGCAGCAGAGGTACAAAGTCGTTAGGCAGAAGCAGAGTCAGAATCCAGGCCAAAGTAAGAGTCATAAACCAGGAGGGCAGCAGAGGTACAAAGTCGTTAGGCAGAAGCAGAGTCAGAAGTCCAGGCAAAAGTCAGAGTCAGTCAAACAGCAATTCACACAGTAACACGCAGGGGAACCAAGAATATATCCGGCGGCCTGCAAGAGCAGTCCAAAGGTATTTGAGGGATCAGGTCATCCCTTACAGGCCCGTGGCCTGATGATGTCATCCGGACCGCCCCCAGGACCAGGCTGGATGGTAATGCACCAGCCCCTTCATGACTGACCGAGGAGCGAAGCCTGCGTCCAGCGGACGCCTGTGCAGGAGCCTCATGACTATCGCCGCCATCACTCGGGGTTGAAGCACAACGCCTCCCAGAGACCAAGGCCGAGACTGCAGGCCACGGGTCAGATGGTGATAGGACAGTCCGGGGCCTCCTAGTGGTCGAGGCTGGGACAGCAGGCCCTGAGTCTGACGGTGATGTGATAGTCCGGCGCCTCCTACTGGCCGAGGCTGGGACAGCAGGCCCTGAGTCTGACGGTGATGTGATAGTCCGGCGCCTCCTACTGGCCGAGGCCGGGACAGCAGGCCCTGAGTCTGGCGGTGCCGTGACAGTTACGTTCAGATGGAGAGAACTTTCGGGAAAAGAAAGCACAGGGATTCATTTTAGATGTTACAGGATCCTTTTGGGACAAAACAGCTCCTGCACCAATCTCAGAAGCATCCACCTCTACCTGGAATGGAAGTGAGACATCAGGTTGCCGCAAAACCGGGGCGGAGGTGAATCTTCGCTTCAGCTCCTGAAAGGAAGAAACAGCCTCCGGAGACCAATTTAACACATCAGCACCCTTCTTAGTCAAATCAGTCAATGGCTTGGCAATACTAGAAAATTTTGCTATAAATTTCAGATAAAAATTAGCAAAACCCAAAAACTTCTGGAGGGCCTTCAAAGAAGTGGGCTGAACCCAATCATAAATGGCCTGTACCTTGGCCGGGTCCATTTCAATAGTTGACGGGGACAAAATAAATCCCAAAAAAGAAATCCTCTGTACTCCAAAAAGGCATTTAGATCCTTTGACATACAGGGAATTCTCCCTCAAGATCCGGAACACAGTCCGAATATGTTCCACATGAGAATCCCAATCCTTGGAGAAGATCAAAATATCATCCAGATAGATAATCAAAAATTTATCGACAAAATCTCGGAAAATATCGTTCATGAAGCACTGGAAGACAGAAGGGGCATTAGTGAGCCCAAAAGGCATCACCAGGTACTCAAAATGTCCCTCCGGAATATTAAACGCCGTCTTTGTGACGGACTCAGCTCCTGCTGAGCCCATTTTTTGAGTGGACCCTCTGGGTCGTGGCACCCACCCACCGAGGGCGAGCTGACCTTGTGAGAATCCACCCCCTATACAGGGAGTGTCAGGGGCAAGACCAAGGGGGTGAGCCACCACGACTGCTGGGACCAGACGGCCGGCTCAGGGGACACTAGACGAGTGTCTGACAACAAGGACGAGCAGGAAGCAAGACGAGACTAGACGTAGGTGCAAGGTATCTTCATTAGAATAACACAAGATCACATACAGAGAAAACAAGCAAAACGTGCAAGGTGCGCGCGTGGGCACGCCAAGGTCCATAACATGGTACGTGCCAGATGGCACGCCTAGGCACAGGTAATGGCATGATGGCATCGGACTCCGGACTGCTGGCAAACCGACAGGGTCCAGGGATCAGGCTGCGGACGTCAGCTCCGGACATCAGGCCATAGTCATCTGGTTCCGGACCTCTGGCAACGGTCGGCAGGTTCCGGGCATCCGGCAGGCAAACCAGGGTTCAGGCAAGGAGGCACGACAGATATCCAAGCAGGGTGCGTGTTTAGGGAACACGCCAAGGTCCAAGGCTAGGTGCGTGTGTAGGGGACACGCCAGGGTCCAAGGCTAGGTGCGTGTGTAGGGGACACACCAGGGTTCAAGACTAGGTGCAAGGCAAGGTGCGTGTGTAGGGGACACGCCAGGGTTCAAAGCGAGGTGCGTGTGTAGGGGACACGCCAAGGTTCGCAAACGAGACAGGGTGCGTGTGTAGCCACGCCAAAGCATAGAATAAGACAGTGCGTGTAGAGACACGCCAAGGTACAAGGTATAAGACAGAGTGCGTGTAGAGACACGCCAAGGTTCAAGGTACAAGACAGAGTGCGTGTAGAGACACGCCAAGGTACAAGACAGAGTGCGTGTAGAGACACGCCAAGGTACAAGACATAGTGCGTGTAGAGACACGCCAAGGTACAAGACAGAGTGCGTGTAGAGACACGCCAAGGTACAAGACAGAGTGCGTGTAGAGACACGCCAAGGTACAAGACAGAGTGCGTGTAGAGACACGCCAAGGTACAAGACAGAGTGCGTGTAGAGACACGACAAGGCACAAGACAGAGTGCGTGTAGAGACACGCCAAGGCACAAGACAGAGTGCGTGTAGAGACACGCCAAGGCACAAGACAGAGTGCGTGTAGAGACACGCCAGGGTTCAGAGCAGGGCTGCGTGCTAGGAGCTACGCAGGGACGCACACCTCACTGGCCAATGCACACGGCTGTAACGCCAGCACGAGGCACGACTAAGGCACAGGAGGGGGCAAAGGAACCTTCGTGCTAGGAGCCACGCCAGGTTCAGGGCAGGGTGCGTGCTAGGAGCCACGCCAGGGTTCAAGGCAGGGTGCGTGCTAGGAGCCACGCCAGGGTTCAAGGCAGGGTGCGTGCTAGGAGCCACGCCAGGGCAAGGAACACAAGCAGAAACAGAGCCAGGTCAGAGCGAGGACAGAGTCTAGCAGCGGAGCGTAGGCAGAAGCCCAGAGCCGGGCCAAGGGAAGACCTTGGGACTAGACAAAGAAACGAGCACTAAGGAGAGGAGAAATGGTCCGTGTGCCAGGGAGCACTACAGAGCACCATAGGAGAGAGCGAGGCAGAGCAAGCAAAGACTGAGACCATAGGGAGGAACACAAAGCAAGGAATAGCAAGGCAGAGAACACAGGGAGGACTACAAGTCAAAGCATAGCAAAAGCAAGACATGGCAAAACAGGCGAGGCAGAGAACAAAGGAAGGACTACAAGTCAAAGCATAGCTAAGGCGAGACATAGCAAAACAGACTAAGACAAAGAACAGCAGAAGGACTACAAGGCAAAGCAAGGCAAAGACAAACATGGCACGAGAGACAACACAAGACAAGAGGCGGAATACGAGCACGGAGCGTGTGCAGAGATGCACTACAGAGCAAAGTGCAAGGGCACAGAATAGAGGGAGCAACCCCACAGACCCAGAGCCTTGCAGGGAAGCAACACAATAATCAGGCCCTGAGCATAGGAAGGGGTGGTCTGATATAGGGCATAGCACCTCCTCCTCAGGTCAGGACCAGGGGAGCACTTCCGAGATTCTAGACATGGCGAGATGATAGCAGAACCAGACAGTGCAGGATCTTAGGAAACGTCACATGATCAGGGTTTCAGACATGACGAGATGATCACCGAACCAACCAGTGCAGGATCCTAGGAAGAACACATGATCCGGGATTCTAGACATGACGAGATGATTGCAGAACCAGACAGTGCAGGATCTTAAGAAATGTCACATGATCAAGGACTCCAGACATGACGAGAAGATCACAGAAGGCAGAGCAGAAACGCAGGCATCCTGTAGCTCAGACATGAGGTGAGTGTGCACACTGCTCTAAGGGACATGCAGGACAGCAGACAAAGCATGCGCATGCACATTGCTCCAAGAGTTCTTGAGGCAAACAGACATGGCAGACGTGACAGTCTTCCATTCATCCCCATACTTAATGCGAATAAGATTATACGCCCCCCTGAGGTCAAGCTTGGTAAACCAGCAAGCACCTTTAACTCTGGAGAATAGATCAGAAATCAGGGGTAACGGATACTGATATTTAACAGTAATTTTGTTGAGGGCACGATAATCAATACAAGGTCTTAATGATCCATCCTTTTTGGCTACAAAAAAAAAAAAGGCACCTAAGGGTGACGAGGATGGTCTAATATGACCCTTCTCCAACGCCTCCTTAAGATAGGATCGCATAGCCTCGTGCTCGGGTACAGATAAATTGAAGAGCCGACCCTTGGGAAATTTACACCCCGGGCTCAGTTCAATTGCACAGTCATAACTCCTATGAGGCAGAGACGCAGACTCATTCTCACTAAATACATCATAAAAGTCCGCCAAATAATCAGGAACATCATGCGACTGAGGAGAGGTGGAAAACACCGGAGCCTCACTAAAGGCACACCGACAACCCCAACTCACCACAGACACAGATTTCCCATCCAAAACTGGATTATGAATTTGTAACCAGGGAAACCCCAGAACAATAGTATCATGCAGATTATGCAACACCAAAAATCTGCAATTTTCTTGATGGTCTGGGGTGACCCGCATTACCACCTGGGTCCAAAACTGAGGTTTATTTTTAGCCAAAGGAGTAGCATCAATCCCCCTCAAAGGGATAGGCGTCTGCAGAGGTGTCATCGGAAATCCACAACGTTTAGCAAAATCCAAGTCCATTAGGTTTAGGGCTGCTCCCGAATCCACAAAAGCCTTGGCGGAAAATGTGGACAGGGAGCAGATCAGAGTAATAGCCAGAAGAAACTTAGGTTGAACACCCCCAACAGAAAACGTGTGTGCAAAGCGTTTCTCTCGTTTAGGACAGACAGAAATAATATGCGAGGCATCTCCACAGAAAAAACACAACTTATTACGCCTTCTGAACTCCTGATGCTGCTCTCTGGAAAAAAACTCTATCACATTGCATAGGTTCAGACATTTGTTCAACAGGTGGCAACACCTCTCGTGCAGCTTTGCGTTCGCGCGAACGCCGATCAACCTGAATGGCTAATGACAGAATCGTCAAGACCAGAGGGAACAGGAAATCCCACCATAGTATCTTTTACGGCTTCTGACAACCCCTTCCGAAAGAGAGCAGCCAAGGCATTATCATTCCAGGTAGTAAGTACTGCCCACTTTCGGAATTTTTGACAGTACAATTCTGCAGAATCACGACCCTGGTTCAATGCCAGCAAGGTCTTTTCAGCCTGATCAATGGCATTAGGTTCGTCATACAACAACCCCAAGGCCTGAAAAAATGCGTTCACATTAGTCAGAATAGGATCATCTGGTTTCAAAGAAAACGCCCAATCCTGGGGATCGCCACGCAGCAAAGAGATGACAATTTTAACCTGCTGCATGGAGCTCCCTGACGAGTTAGGCTTCAAGGCAAAAAAATAATTTACAATTATTTTTGAAATTCAAAAATTTAGACCGATCCCCAAAAAATACATCAGGTGTAGGAATCTCTGGTTCAGCAGCATGTGAATGAGCAAGGTAGGCGGAAATTCCCCGCACTTCCGCAGCGAGCTGCTCCACACGATCAGACAATTGCTTTATCTCCATTGAGAGAAAAAAAAATTCCCCCTACGGCCTCAGAGATATAGAGGAAAAAAAAATATACACCTTTTTTTTTTTTTTTTTTTTTTTACAATTCTTTCCTGCTATAGAGTACCCTAGGATCTGCGGTATGGCGGGTGATTCTGTTATGAATGAGTCACCGTAGGAGGCAAAAGCAGAAATACAAGCTAAGTCCAGAAAACCAGAGAAGTTGGCAACTATCAGATTGCAGACCCCTGAACCTATCAACACAACTAGCAGTAGCCGTGGGGGGTTCCTACGATGCCCTAGACCCCTCGATCACAGCCGGAGAATTACATAGGCCTAAAGAAAGAAAGGGGAAATCTAAACTGCCCCAGAGCCGACCCCAAAGCAATAGGCAGCCCCCAACATATAATGACGGTGAAGCAAGATGAAAACACTAACACAGACAAAAAGATAGACTGAGCAAAGACGGGGCCCAAAACTACCTAGATAGGAAAGGACAGGAAGGCTGCTGTCTGCAATCTGCCAAAACCCTATCAAAGACATAAGCCAACAAGCTGATATGAAAAAGGCCCTGAAGCAGCTAGGCTTCAAAAACTAAATCAGCACTCAGGTATTTTCAGAAGACAGAGCTAAAGGAATTCAGCACACCCCCGCAGGGAATGGCAGAAATCCAGAAAAACAAAGCAAAACAAAGTCAAAGCACCAATACAAAAGGCCGAGCAGCAAACTTAGCTTAAGAGGAGCAGGAATTCAGACTGGTCTCCAAGGATCCCACAGAGAAATCACCCGCAGGGCAGAAGGGCGTCGGCAGCCTTATATCCCGTCAGTAACTCCACTCAGCCAGTCATCATCATCAGCCTCAGGTGTTTGATAATCAGGCTCACTACCTTTCTTTACCAGAAGAGGGAGTTCCTCAGGCCTCAGTAATGAAGGGGAAAATGAACTCACAACAGATCTCTCTATCAGATGGGTTGTGTAATCTCCTTCCTAGCGCTGGCTTGAGGTACATGCAGTATAGTGTTACTCCCCCTTCTTATCTTCTCTTAGAACTACAGTACCTCATATGGCAGACAGCTGTAGCCCTCTATCTCTCTTGGCTCACCCGTCGCTGTTGTGCCTCCGAGTCTTAGTTGGGAATAGAGCATTTACAGCTTCCTATTCCTCTGGTGTCTGTTGCAGGACCTTCAGTATCCATACAACCGTGGAGACCAGGCTCCAGATCATGCGCTATCACTGGGAGGGAGCTCTCTATCCTCGGCTCAACCTCCAGCTTCTCTCCACGCGTCTACACTCGTTGCCCTCCTCACACTAACTAACTAATTTCCCTTCCTGGCCCTCAGAGAGCACTCCTCCCCCAATTCTGGTTCAGAGCTCCCTCTGCTGGCCTGGAGTGGGAACTGTGTTGTATGACATGGTAAACCCTTCAGAGAGACCCTTCCTTGCTTCCACGCCTGACATCACCCTCCCAGGAGGAAGGCAATGCCAGTGTGGCTACCATACTCCTAGGGGCGCCACACGTGGTTCTATCTGTGTTTTTCACAGAAGGAACAAGTACCCATTATAGTCTATGGGGTTTGTTTACTTCTCTGTGTTCTTTTAGACATCGCATTTTTGCAAAAAATCACATCATATTCTTTTTCTTTGTTCTTAGTAAAGCATCAAAATTGCCCATGAAAGTCTAAAAATCATGGACAGCATACGGATACATTATGTTTTAAAACTGTACAGGGTAAAAGTTTTGTAAAAATGTTTTGGGCTTCACTGATGGTAAAAAGAGCAGATTGTTCGATTGAAAACCTGATCCAACACACTGATAGAAGCGAGTCCATTTTTTCCACGTGCGAGAAAAAAAACCAAAAAAACGAACCTCTGAATGAGTCCTTAGCTGTCCTAACGTTTATATTGTATATCTAATTTATATATATATATATTTTCCCTTTTGCAGTATCACCTGTGATAACAATTAAATAGCTCTCACTCATTTCTCATTGATGAGCAGAATGACTGCAGAGAGGAGAGTCCATGCTCCCTGGATGGTGCATAACCTGTTGACTCCCAGCCACACTCTGCTGAGCATTCACTCTGTCATTGCAGCCAGTTTGCTCTTTTTAGGGTTCAGTGAACCCTAACTGTGGAGCCAGCTGACCTGAATTCATCAGCAATTGAGTGTAGCTAGGAAGAGAAGTGCCAGGGTTGGAAATCGTTAGTTTTTGTGAATGTAGACCAACTCCCCACATTTTGTATCATATAAATCACTGCACCCTACATACTGCATACTCTCATTTATTACCTTCTCCTATTTCAGAAGGTTTGTGTTACTTATTACAACTTTAGTCAGTGTCCTCGTCAGACATTTTTTTACACTGTCTGGTTTACATCCTTAAGCCTTTGCAGAAAAACAGATTTAATCTATTTCTTAAGAAGAGACTGTTGTAAGATGAGAGCAGTCCCAAGAATGCGACTCACTTACTCCTGAAATCCTATATAGGTATAATATTACTGATTTGGTCATTGGAATCACTTGGCCTTGGCACCAGGAGCAATGCAGTGGAGTACGCAGGTGATTTCCCCATGATTTCATTTGTTAAAGGGAATCTGTCACCCCATTTTTCGAGTATCAGCTGCAGTCACCGCCATCAGGGGCTTATCTACAGCATTCTGTAATGCTGTAGGTAAGCCCCCCGATGTAACCTGAAAGATAAGAAAAATGAGTTAGATTATACTCACCGGGGGGGGCGGTCCGGTCTTGGTCCGATAGGTGTTGCGGTCCGGTGCTTCCCATATGTTGAGGGCAGAGCAGAATACTGCAGTGCGCAGGTGCCGGACCTCTCCCGATGCCTGCGCACTGCATGACTCTGCTCTGAACAGGGCATTGCAGTGCGCCTGCGCAGGAGCCACGACAGGCAGCAAAGAAGAAGATGTCACCGTTAGAAGATGTGAGGCACCAGACCGCGACACCCATCGGACCAAAACCGGACCTGGACCGCCCCTGGGTAAGTATAATCTAACTCATTTTTCTTATCTTTCAGGTTACATCGGGGGCTTATCTACAGCATTACAGAATGTTGTAGATAAGCCCCTAATGGCGGTGTCGGCAGCTGATATTCGAAAAATGAGGTGACAGATTCCCTTTAACAAATGAAGTCATGGGGAAATCACCTGCGTACTCCACTGCATCCAAGTCGCATGGATGTTTATACAACAATTAAAAGGGTTGCACATAGTTAGGATAATATGGCTGCTTTCTTTTACACACAATTCCACACCATCTCCAAGGGTTGTTTCCGGTTTCCCAATTTAGCTCCATCGAGAGAGAGACATGCTGCTTTAGAGTAACATGTTGCTAGAGGAATAGATGTGATACCATAATCGGAGAAAGATATTAGTACTAAAGAAGAAGCAATATGTGTTGCCAGAAGGAGAAGATGTGCAGCTAAAAAAGATGTGTTGCCACGGAGAAAGAAATGTTTTGTCAAAGAGGGGAGGTGTGTGGCAAGGGAGAAAAAGATGCATTGCTAGAGGGGGAAGATTTGATACAAGCAAGGAAAACTTGCTTTGCCAGCAAGGAAAATTTGTGATGCCAGAGGGGGAAGATGTGTTACCAGAAAACGAAAAAATGTGTTACCAGATAGGAAAATATGTGATGCCAGAGGGGAAAGATGTGTTGCTAGTATGGAAAAGATATTGTTTCAGCTAGGAAGAATTGTGTTGTCAAAGGGGGAAGATATGTTACCAGTGAGAAAAAGATGTGATGCCAGAGAAGGAAGATGTGTTACTAGTAAGGAAAATATATGGATATGTTGCCAGTGAGGAAGAGATGCGCTGCCAGAGGGGGGAGATGTTTTACCAGCAAGGAAAAGATGTAATTCCAGAAAGGGGAGGATATACTACCAGAAAAGGAAAGGATGTGTTGTCAGAGAGAACATTTTTGACAGGGAGGAAAATATATGCTACCAGAGGTGGAATATGTATTATTAGAGGGAAATATGTGTTGCCACAGAGGGGCAAGATGTGTTGCAAAGGAAAAATGGATGTGTTACTAGAAGGAAAATATTTGTTGCCACAGAGGAAAATATGTGTTTCGGGAGGTAGAATATGTTTTGCAAGAGAGAATCGTAGAATCATAGAGTTGGAAGGGACCTCCTGAGTCATCTGGTCCAACCCCCTGCTTAAAGCAGGATTCATTAAATCATCCCAGACAGATGTCTGTCCAGCCTCTGTTTGAAGACTTCTATTGAAGGAGAACTCACCACCTCTCGTGGCAGCCTGTTCCACTCACTGATCCTCCTGTCAAAAAGTTTTTTCTAATATCTAATCTGTGTCTCCTCCCATTCAGTTTCACCCCGTTGCTTTTAGTCTTTCCTTGTGCATATGAGAATAAAGATGATCCTTCTACAATGTGACAGCCCTTCAGATATTTGTAGACAGCTATTAGGTCTCCTCTCAGTCTTCTTTTTTGCAAGTTAAACATTTCAAAATCCTGCAACTGTTCCTCATAGGACATGGTTTGCAGACCAGTCACCATTCTGGTCACTCTTCTCTTCTCCAGTTTGTTGATGTCTTTTTTAAAATGTGGTGCCCAAAACTGGACACAGTATTCCAGATGAGTTCTGACCAGAGAGGAGTAGGGGGCAATGACTTCATGTGATCTAGACTGTATGCTTCTGTTAATACATCCTAGAATTGCATTTGCCTTTTTTGCTGCTGTATCACATTGATGACTCATATTCAGTCTGTGATCCATTAGTATACCCTAGTCTTTTTCACATGTGCTGTTGCTTAGCCCTATTCCTCCCATTCTGTATATGTTTTTTTCCTTTTTTACTGCCCAGATGTAGTACTTTGCATTTTCCCCTGTTGAAAACCATTCTGTTAGTTGCTGCCCACTGCTCCAGTTTATTTATATCTTTTTGAATCCTCGCTCTCTTCTCTAGTATTGGCTATCCCGCCTATCTTTGTGTCATCAGCAAATCTAATCAGTTTACCCTTAATTCCTTCATCTAAATCATTGATAAAGATGTTGAACAATACAGGGCCTAGGACAGAGCCCTGTGGCACTCCACTTGAGACATTCTTCCAACTGGATGTGCAGCCATTTATGACCACTCTTTGGGTCCAATCACTAAGCCAGTTATGAATCCACCTAACAGTTGCCTTGTCCATTCCATGCTTAGTCATTTTTTCAATAAGGATTGTGTGAGATACTTTGTCAAATGCTTTGCTGAAGTCAAGATATACTATATCTACAGCATTTCCCTGATCCACCCAGTCAGTGATTCTATCGTAGAAGGAAATTAAGTTAGTCTAACATGACTTGTTAGTTACAAACCCATGCTGATTCTGGTTATTCACTTCATTCTTATTCAGGTACTTACATACATGTTGTTTAATAATTTGTTCAAAGATCTTTCCTGGTATAGAAGTCAGACTCACCGGCCTATAGTTCCCTGGGTCCACCGTCTTCCCCTTTTTGAAGATAGGAACAACATTTGCTCTTCTCCAGTCTTCTGAGACTTCTCCTGTTCTCCAAGAATTTTCAAAGATTATGGAGAGTGGTTCAAAAATTTCTTCTGCTATCTCCTTCAGTACTCTGGGGTGTAATTCATCTGGACCTGGAGACTTGAATTCATTTATGTTAGCTAAGTATTCCCTCACTATCTTTCTGTTATAGATAGCCTGGTTTCTTCTATTCCTTTAATAGGACGGTGAAGATCTGGTGATGTTACATTTCCTTTCTGAGAGAAAACAGATGCAAAATAGAAATTTAAAAGTTCAGCCTTCTCAACATCCTGTCTTACCATTTCATCATTTTCATGCTGTAAAAATCCTATAGACATATCCCCAAAATCATTTTGGGAAAATTGAGATGGAAAATTTGTTGCCAAAAAGGAAAAGATATGCTATCAGTGGAGGATATAGAGCTGCAAATGGGAAGATGCAGGCACACATGACAAAAACACACACCTGAGAGAAAGGATCTAGTGACTATATTGTGATAATGTCCTAGAGATGTAAAGCAACCTATGTGAGATATAACAGTTTCTAATTGTTCACTTACATAGCAGTGTATTGCATATATAGTAAAACCTAAAATATTTCTATTTTGAAAACGGCAGGTGTATTCTAATAATATTTTCAATGTTGGTAAAAAGAAGAATACAAGGCAAAATGCTGCATTTGTGACAAATGCATCAAGTGTAACAGAAAAGCTGAATAAATAATTAATTTGTTTTTAAAATGCAAATTTCCCGTCAGAGCATTGTTTAATTGTGAGATCCGTCAGTCATTACAAATAACTTTTGCATTATAAAGCAATTAAACACCATTAATAGAACTTGCTTTTTCCCTTCCCAATAAAGGATGATTTGGAGACGGGTCCATACATTGGTTCATTATGTAAACATCACGGTTCATTCATTCGAGAATGATGTCAGCTAAATGTAAAAAGAAGCATTAAAGGCCATTCAGCAGCAGTTAGACGGGATTGATATCCAGCAGCTTTTCCTTTTCCCCGGTCTTCCTTTAGTTTCGAGCTTGTTTTTCTGGATTAAAACAACTTCAGAGATTCAGCTCTACAGAGAGACTCAGCTGGTGACGTTTGGTCAGAATGAACCTTGCTGTGAAACCACGACAAGAATTCCAGTAAGTTGGAAACAGTGAAACAAAGCAGAGAACAATAAGAAGGCCCTTCAACCCAAGGAATTTATCAAGGACTCTGCTCCTCGGTGACAGCAGACATAGGGGAGAGGGACACAAGGCTTGATGTGCTGCTCTTGCTGGGGACCTCGGATGAGATGGTCCCCCCCCCCCCCCCCCGGCTTTGTTATTCGGAAAATGCCAAAACTCATTGAATATTCTGATCTGCTTCATGTGGTTTGACCCTGGTGCTATGTCGTACCAATTCTCTAAGAAGCACTGAACCAGCATAAATCATGTGCACATATTACCAGCAATATACAATCACTGTTACTTGCTGGGCATGTTATGGAGTGAATGAGGCGACGGATCACAGTGGGTGATGGCCAGACTGGGAATTGCACCACTGTTGCAACAAATCTAAATCTGAGAATGAATAAACTTCAGTTTTACCCTTTGAAATCAAACATAGGATTAGTGGGTGCCATGGATCAAAGGATATGGATATCTGCAGATTGAAATTCACAAATTCTGTTTTATTCACTTATATAATCTGGAAAAGCCACCAATCATAATGGTCTTTCAGTTAAAGGGGTTGTTTCATCTTGCTCTCAAATGTCTCCCGGCTTCCTGCTTTCTGGGGGACGGTGCACTCCTGCTTGATTGACAGTCCAGAGCAGCAGCATCATCGTACCGCCGGCGCTATAAAACTTTAAGTCTGTAGCATTGGAGTTGCACTGAATTAGGGGCTAACAGTGCTCTCCAGCTATCTGGCCAGCTTCAGAGCAGCATTTACAAGCTCTATTGAGATGATCTTGTAAGCACTGCACATGTTCTGCCAGTAGTGAAAGCAGTGACGGGTAACCTAGGCAACGAACAATAAAATAAAAACATTAAAAATTCATAAATTCTTCAGGATGAAGAGGATTTTTCAATACCAAGTGGACTATAAAGTTACCTATTTTTACAAGCACTGCGACATTTTACCTATTTAACATCATGTGAGAAACCCTTTAAATGGCTTTTAAGGTGAATAATTGGTATAGATTTTACATTTATGATCACTGATGGTCCAACATTGGGAATCAGGGTCCCCTGTGTATGGATTGATAGTGTCCATGTGTGAGCACCCCTTCATTGACTCTGCATAGGACTAGGCTATTTCCAACAGTGCCATGAAGAAATACGTTGAAATATGTTGAAATACGTCGAAACGCATTGTGGTTTAAACTCATCTCTTGTCTGAGTCTCCTTCCTGTGCTCTTAAGACCGTTTTCCATTTTCTCATAGAGAAATACATGAGCATTCACACAAGCGACTTAGGTACCCCATTCTCATGATCCCGGCAGTTGAACCCTTAATGATCAGACACCGATCACCAACCTGTGGATAACTGATAAATATATTTAGTGGATAAAACCCCCCCATTATTTATTGTCCACAAGCAGTACGGCTCCGAGTTCGCCAGATAGAGAGGTAACGGGACAGGATGGAACTGGAGACAAAGAGAATGCCCCGGGCGGGAGTTCCAAGGCGCCAACAAGCAAAGAAGATAAGTAACGGCTATAGAGGCAAACTAGTTCACCTAAGGAAAAGGACGACCTTGGGTTGAGGACAGGGCTCTCACTTACTGGACTGTAGTACTGAGCTGGGTGGTGGATAAGGCAAAGGAACTTGGGGCAGAAACAAGAAAGCCTGGAAGCAGAAGAGGAATCATGTGTGAAGCTGCTCCATGTTGTAAAGGTAACGTTCGTGGAACTATGCACCCGCTATCTATTGTACATAATCCCTACCAAGTTGATGTTCAGGAAAAGACTAATTATGTTTGGTTGGTGGTCTCTCTCATTGAACTTTACACCATCTGGCCCTGTCCAGCCATAGTCACCGGCATCAGTGGCCTGTAAGGGTGTAGCACCCACATAGCCAAAGCCCACACACCCAGCCAGGAACCTTGCCTACGACTACCGGGACGCTCCATGTTACAATGTGACATAATTCAAATGGATTATGCTGCAATGTAGCAATGGAATACAGCGATCTTTGGCCACGTGATCTGTGTTGCAGCCAAAGTCCCGTGTAGCCCCAGCCTTAGACCACGTTCACACGTTCAGTATTTGGTCAGTATATTACATCAGTATTTGTAAGCCGAAACCAGGAGTGGGTGATAAATACAGAAGTGGTGACGAGTCTCTATTATACTTTTCCTCTGATTGTTCCTCTCCTGGTTTTGGCTTCCAAATACTGATGAAAAGTACTGACCAAATACTGAACGTCTGAACGTGGCCTTAGAGGTATGGCCCGCTGAAGATAAGTTATCGCCTTTCCACATGATTGGTGATAATAACTTATAGATTGGTGATGTATCGACCATTGGGCACCAACTGGCAGAACGGGGCACGTGTGTGTTTGTTAGATTGGAGTGTCAGTGCACATGTCCTATCACCGATGTATTCATTCTCTAAGGGGCTGACAGAAAAAGGCGAGTGCAGCGCTCGGCAGCCCCGAAAGGAATGAATAGAGAAGCGCTTGGGCATAGTCAGGACTGCAAGAGACATTCAAAAAATGCTAACCATTTCTACAGATGTAGCTGACATTATAATTTGGCACATCATCTTGTGATGTATCAACTCACGTATTAGAAGTTTTACATACATGTATGAAGTTATACAAAAAAAAGCAAAATAATAAAACTTTTTTCTGCTTATAGAGCTAGCACATATTCTACTTTTTTTGTGTTTCTTCTCCCTTCCCCCTTCTTTATAACCCATCATTGTGACAGGCTAGTGGATTGTAATGGTTATCCAGCCATGCTGGTTCCCTGGCTACAAGTTCTAAAGAGCTTATGTGATGTGTGGAGGGTGGGAGTATATTGCCTCAGCTGAAGAACACGCCTTTCTTCCACAACTAGCTGGATAAGAAGGGAAAAAAAAAAAAGACATCCACTTGGCTACTTAAGGAGAAATTCACATTGGTGTCATTTGGGCCAGCTCTCTGCTTGCAGGCTGGTCCATTCTTTCCATGAGACAGCGATGGGGGTTTTCAACACAATGCAAAGACCTACTTCTTCTCTTCTCCTTATGGGTCTCCTCTTCACCTTCTGCATAGAAACCACAAATTCCCAGGGTAAGACTCCAGACTGTTTATGACCCTGTAGTTAGGACACTTGTAGCTTTGAGCTAATACTCGTCTATTATAAAATATGTTTGAATGCAGTGTTGCCATGTCTTGTAAACAATATTATTCTATTTTTTAATTATTTTTCATTTTCGTACTGCAGCAGAAGCTAGCATCATTTATTGCAATTCTTCAAAAGTCAAATTATAGTCCTTCAGTTAAAATTCTAGAATATATGCCAATAGTATAGTAAAGTATTTTAGTTTGCTTAATAACCTAGCTGTATGTATTGTCAAACTTTTATTTATAAAATGTTAAATATCCAATGTGTCTTCATTTATTACTCATCATTCAGACGGGGGGATGCTGAATTAATCATTGAACTATTATAATTTTGTAGCATTTACTTGCATTTTTATATAAAAAATGAAAATGTCAGCACTGCTATATCTCTATATTTAATTAGTTTATTTATTATGCTTTTCTTATATAGCGCTTACTTATTCCGCAGTGCTTTACATAGATTATCATTTTGTTTCTTTCATAGGAAGGAGTATTTTTTATTAAATTCTCTTTGCTCATAGTAATAGACGTAGAAGAACGAGCTTTATGTGCTTTTACGCTAGTGAATATTTTGGTCCATGCATTATTGGTAATGTTGCTGCAGAATATATTGACGCTATATAATAAGGTGAATGTTGATATTATTGCGGTTTGTTGCATGCACTTTGCAGTCGCTCTTGCGAGTTGCATGCACTTGCGGATGCTGCAGAATATTTTGCCTCGGGTCCGATGTTTGGACCACGGAGACTGATTTGCCCCCCAGTCAGAAAGCTGCCAGTCTAGCCCTGAACAGATGTTAGGAGCGCTCCAAGCACAAAGCTTCTCTCAGCCACAGATTGGAAGTTTAGAAAAAGAACTTTTTTCCCTGGGCTTTGTGGTTGCTTAGCAATCAGCGCTAGCATGTGACCAGGAGAGAATCTAAGGAGCGCAGTCCGGTGCCCCTAATCTATCTGTACCGGAGTCTTCCTACAAAAATCTTTTCTACCAGTTGCCCTTGTCTTGGAAACAACTTAATTGCCATACAATGAAAATGAAGGCTTATTGTGGCCGCTGCTTAGCTCTGATGTAGAAATTGATTTACTGGGTTGCATAGACATATTCACATTGTAATCAGCTTTCTTTTCTCAACTCTTTGTATAAGCTCCTTATGGAGAATCAAGTAAGTAATTATACATCAAGTGCTGGTGGAAGGAGCCAGTCACGGACCCTCGCTTTAGTAAATTCTGCTTGCATGCATTAAGCTTTGACAATATGTGAAAGCGATTTCCCTTCTTTGACGTTGAACAGGTGAATGTGTCCTCTTCCGTAGAATACGTAACGCACGCACACGACTTTACAGGACGAGCTTGTACTGATGTAGCAGAACTGATTAAGTCATCTGCTAGAATTCATCTTCTGATGTAATATAGTTTTTTTTTTATTTTATGATGTTCCACTAGTGATATCTTGTGATAGAAATCTTATAGAAAGAGATTGGGCAATCAACGCAGCACCACAGCCCCCTTTTTAGGTAGAATCTGTGCCACCTTAGCCAGAATCTGTGTCTGACCCTTCAAAAGAAAGCTAATATAATTCTCTAAAGCCAGACATACACATTAGATGGTCATCTGAAGAGATGAGAAAACCTGAACTTAAAAGTTTGGAGGTTAGTACTGGACAGTTAATGTTCGGTGCTAAACGCCGAATATGGACTTCTCCCGGAAATCCGTTGCAATGTTTGGAGTTGTGGCAGAAGTCCGTTGCAGAGAGAGACAGAGACTGAGAACATTTTCCAGATCAAAAGTTCAGGTCCCCATTGTTGTCAAGGTTGTTCAGGTTTTGGTTGAAGTTTGGATACAGTTCTGGTACCCAAACTGAACTTTGGATTAAAGTTCGGGTCAGATACCAGAACCCAAACTTCCACAGGTCCTCTCATCCATTGTTATTGACAATACAGAGCTTCGGCTGATAGTTTCGTCTATAGCTATCTCAACCGGTTCTCCCATACAAAGGACCACTCATTCCAAATTACTGCTCATGTGATCTGTACGAGAGAGTTGTCGCCATACATGTTTGGCATTGACATATTTCTGAAAGAAAAAGGCGATCAGAAGTCTGAAGTTGGACATGCCCAATCGAAATCTCCCCTGATGATCAGTTGTCCTGGGCCCCCAGGTCGGTCCCCCACTGTCGGTCGAACCCGTCGGCATTGGCTGCGTTCACATCATGTTTTGGAATATGAGCTATAAAAGCCAATGAGGCATATGTCAAGCATAGAAACAGGTACCCTTGACCCAACTGAGGCCAATGAGTGTTTTCTAGCCTCCTTTAGGGTGGTATGCTTCAGTAGACAAATATATAAAATGCATTTCTTTACGTTTTGTCACCACAAAAAAAACCCAGATACCATCAAGTATATATTTTCTTAATATTGTGTCAGAGGTACATATCAGAGGTATACTGATACATAGATTGAAAAGCCATAACATTAAAATGCTTGCCTAATAGTGTGTACGGCCCCTTGCTAAATCAAATTGAGATGCCTTGCCTAATTGCTAAATCTAATTGAGATGCAAGGAATTTGAAGGCCAACTCAACACCTTGAAATCTTTGCAATGTTCCTCCAACCATTTCTGAAGACTTTTTGCAGTGTGGTGGCAGGGGCATTGTTCTGCAGAAAGAGACCACTGCCATGAAGGTAGTTACTTGGTCTGTACAATGTTTAGGTAGTTGGCACCGATCAAATCCACTTGAATAGCAGGATTGGAGGCTTGTCAGCAAAACATTGCACAGAGCACCACACCCACCATCATTGTCAGACTGAAAAACATTGGGCCCACCAGAGGATTTTATTCTGAGGGCCCACCTTTCTCCCCCACTCAAAGTCCCCATAGGAGCTGCATTGTTTGCACTATGAACTCTCCTTAAGGAGAAGTCAGGGCCCACCGGAGGATTCTCCGGTTCTCTGGTGGACGAGTCCAACCCTGCCATACATTCTGGTGCCATCTCTTCTAAGGTAAGTCGTGCTTCCATGTGATGTAAAGAAAACATGATTCATTGAAGGCAGCAACCTTCTGCCATTGCCACAAGGTTGTGATACTTAGATGTAAATTGTAAGCCCTCTTGGTGATGGATAAGGGTTCAGCATGGGCACCTTAAATGGTTCGTCTCTATGCAGCTCTTTGAGCATATCCCACTAAGGGTATCACACAGAAAGGTAACGGTGCAGCAGACAGCCACAATATTAGAGATGTCATGAAAAACCACAACATAAAGCTTGTAATTCAAGTGTACCTAGTTATGTAGTGATACAGGATCTACTAACCGGGAGACATATTCTTCAGGATTAGTTTTATTTACTTTTTGAAACAGATACTCTTTTATATTCTGTCCTTTCTTGGTATAGCAGCTGTTAATGCACAGAATGCAGCTATACAAGAACATTATATAATAGCGACACTTTGTTAATGGCACAGTTTATTGAAAGTCCCAAACTTAATCACAATCTATAAAATCTGCAATCTGTGTGTCCTTTTTCCTTCTTGGCAATAATGCCCAGACACCAAGCAAACAAATATCACGCCAAGAAAAATATTAATTCTGCCATTCGGTGAGCCTCATAAATTAGCACCATGATTGGGATTATTGTAGACTGACACAGGATGGCAACAGATTTATGCCATAAAGACAGGTACTTTACTAAAGTATGTGGATCGAAGAGACAACTATGGAAATATTGACATCAGGAAATTCCCTTAATTGGAGTAATGTGATACATTGTACCCGCAGAGTAATGATGAATGTGAGTGGTGATGAATGTGATTAGACTTATGGCCAGCATGGTCCACTTGTATGTATTAGAGGATGAGCCCAGACTCTGCAACTGTATGGTCCCAAGGATTTAGCAGAAGACAACCCTACTTGAAGTTGACTTTGGAGCCAATTACTTGCCACTGGTATTGTCTTTTTTTACCATATTGTAGATAAATCCCGTGTGAACAATGATAACAACAAAGCTTATAACATTTGGACATGTACATGTAAAGATGAAGGCTAGAACCTCTGAATTATTTCTCTTGGTGGGCCTAATTGACCCCCAGTTCAAAATTGATGAAACTTTTAAGAATGAAAACCATGAAAACTGTTTATAGCGGGTGCAATATTTTTTCATGGTGCTTTTCAAACTCTGCCATTAGCTTATTCTCAATTCGACCTTTAGCTGAAGAAGACCCATGTAATCTGAGGAAGACTTTTTTTGTGGGTCGTCCTACCTGATAACCTTATAGGGCCCAGTCACACATATCGACTCACCAGCGATCCCGACAACGATATGACCTTGTCAGGATCGCTGGTGAGTCGCTATGTGATCGCTGGTGAGCTGCCAAACAGGCAGCTTCACCTGCGATCAGCACCAGCGGACACCCGGGTAACAAGCGACGCACGTCGCTTAGTTACCCACAGTGTATCTTGGTTACCAGCGCGCTGATGCAGGGAGCTGGTAACCAAGGAACACATCGGGTTTCTAAGGGGCGCACGGCACTTAGAAAACCGATGTGTGCCTTGGTTACCAGCTCCATGCATCAGCACGCTGGTAACTAAGGTACACATTGGGTTTCTAGGCACAGCGCGCCCCCTTAGAAACCCGATGTGTACCTTAGTTACCAGCTCCTGCTCGCTGGTCGCTGGTCTCCCGCCTGTCACACGCAGCCTTGTGTACTGACCAGCGAGAGACCAACGATCCCAAATATGTCCAGACATTTCAACAGCGATCAGTAAATAAATGATGAATTATGTCATCCCTAAACCATAAATAATAGTCATTCTGATTTCAGGACTGCATGAATTCAGAAGAGACCAGGACTGAACGCTTGGCTCTTTACAGGATACTGTGACTCCACTTACTAATACTTTTCCTCTTTATGATCTTTAAGGTCCATTTAAATGAAGGAGATCTATTACTATCCTGCATAAGTATGGCGGCAGTTCAAGCATGGCATATTGAAAGTCAGGTTCCCTTTATTAGTCTGTCTAATATTTGACTATTGTGATGTTTCATTTCAACAAATCATGAGTTTTAGGTTTGTTGTTAGTGGGGGGACACAAGTGATGTAAAATATGAAGGGGTCCTGGGGTTGTTTTTTTGATAATGTGTTGACCATATATAATATAAAATACAATTTTTCCATATTAAAGAATTGCAATGTATTCGTAAAAATCGCATGCTCTCCACTGGCTTCCTGTTATATCCGATTTTTTTTGTTGCGCACCTGTAGACTTGAATGGGCGATTCTCACCCAACACAACTAGTGCAAGCTGCGATTTTTTTTTACATGCCTATTCGGCTTGTGAAAAAGATATGAAATAACATTGGTCCTAATGCTGTTCTTGTGATATCAGTTTTTTAATGGACAGCGCTTGGGACCAAAAATCTGGTTGTGTCTACCTACCGTAAGGGTGGGGCTACATGGCATCATTGGCTGCAATACCGGACACGCGGCCAAGGATTGCTGAAGGCTTCTGCTACATTGCAGCATAATACAGGTGAATGGGGTCACATTGCAGTTTTAAATGTACTGAGACAAGCAAGTTGCAAAATGTAAAAACCAGTCGTATTAGTTGCCATTGTGATACTTACCCCATGTACAATGCTAAGATGTAGTAGCGCCATACAGTGATCATCGTGCTGCCAAAGCTGCAGCCTATCCACAGTCGTCAATGCTATATGGTATGTCATTTCCATTCTCTGCATCTCTGCATTCTCAAATGTAGACATTGCTTTCATGGAGGTGACTGAATACACCAGTGTGAATATAGAAACTTGGCACACACAGTATGTATGATTTCCAGTGAAAAAATGATTTTTACTATACAGTACATACAGTATAGACGTTTCGGTCTTGTATTGTACTGCTGTCATTTGCATAATGCTCAAAAGAGGGAGAGCCAAAAGGTAAGTGGTCCCCCCGGGAGTAGGGACAAAAGGCAAAGTGGTGGATGCCGTGTCATTGCCCTACATGCTGCATACTGACCGGACTGACTCTGTAAAGCTTTGCCTTTTGTCCCTACTCCGGGGGGGACCACTTACCTTTTGGCTCTCCCTCTTTTGAGCATTATGCAAATGACAGCAGTACAATACATAGTACTGTGATGAAGGTCAATGTGACTGAAACGTCTATACTGTATGTACTGTATATTAAAAATCATTTTTTCACTGGAAATCATACATACTGTGTGTGCCAAGTTTCTATATTCATATGATTACGGACTAGGATCCTACTTGTTGCACCACCACTTTATAGCTGTGCTAAACGGTTTTGTGTTATAATGAATACACCAGTGTGACTATTATTTTTGTCCATGATTAGAGTAACCATTCCTATTGCAATATATTTTAGCAAATGTTTGGTATCCCCATCGTTCTTAGTGGCCTTTGCCGTTAATGACTTCCTACTTCTCACATAATGCACAATTTTTCCATTGTACAGCTCTCACACAGACATGTTTTTTCGTCTTTTATCCGACTTAAGATGATTTAAAGTTCTTGGATACGGTAGTCACCGCACTAGATAATCAGACTAATTGAGTATTAGCAGTGTCTGTGACCTGGCAGGAGCATCCTGTTCCTGGCAGCATAAGGGTGAAGACATATGGTTAAAGCCCGTCTATGGAATAAACACGACAGTCAGGTCTCATATTATAGAGGAAAACCTATTAGTACAAGTTACACCTTGCTGAATGACGCCGCTTCGGTAGGTATGTGTTGGTTTGATTTTACAATGGAATCATCCAGGTAATAGAAAAAACCCTTTAATTTTAACATCTTGCAGCCCTGAAGCTGACACATCGTTCACTTGAGCACCATGACACTTTTTTCTCTGCTGACACTTTTATTTTTTTTTGCTGTCAGAGGTCAGACCTCCCAATGTTCAAACATCAATGGCTAAAACGAAACAAAAAATTCCTTTATCTTGTACCTACGTCGTTACTGTGAATTTTTTTTATAATGCCCCATGTCTTATAGTTGCTTCCAGTGAGTTCTTTGTAGGTGGAAAAGTCACCTGTTCCATTACCATTTAGGAAAGCTATGAAAAAGAATAACTGTCTTTGTTGCCCGTAGCAACCAATCGCTGCTTTGAATTTTCAAACAGATGTCGCAAAATGAGATCTGCACTGTTATTGGTTGCTATGGGCAACAACGACAGTTATTCATTTAAAAAATGTAATCTTCTCCATTGTGTCTATCAACTGGTGAGCGGACTGCAAACTATGTCCTGCAAGGAACGGTTAAAGGATCAGGGAATGTTTAGCTTGCAAAAAAGAAGTCTAAAGGCCCTTTTACATTTAGCGATGTACCAGCGATCCGACCAGCGATCCGACCCGGTCAGGATCGCTGGTGCATCGCTAAATGATCGCTAGTGAGCTTTCATACAGAAAGATCTCACAGCGATGCAGCAGCGACGCAGCGCACGATACTTACCTTTCACACACAGCGATGAAGACGTCCCCCCGCCCGCCTCCACGCGTAGCTCGTCGTCACAGCAGGAAGCCCAGCAGGAAGCAAACGACGAGAAATGGAGCCGGACATTCTCGCGCAATCAGCGATGGACAGCGGGGGAGCCGGTCGTTGGTAAGTATCACACATAGCGATATCGCTAGCAATATCGCTATAACGTCACAAAACCAGTGACGTTTTAGCGATATTGCTAGCGATATCGCTTAGTGTAAAACCCCCTTAAGAGGAGGCTTAATAGCTGTCTACCAATATCTGAAGGGCTGTCACAGAGTAGAGGGATCATCATTATTCTCATTAGCACATGGAAACAAGAGAAGCAATGGGATGAAACTGAATGGGAGAAGATACAGATTAGATATTAGAAAAAACTTTTTGGCAGTGAGGGTGATCAATGAGTGGACAGGCTGCCACGAGAGATGGTGAGTTCTCCTTCAATGGAACTCTTGAAACAGAGGCTGGAGAGATGTCTGAGATGGTTTAGTGAGTCCTGCATTCAGCAGGGGGTTGGATACGATGACCCAGTAGGTCCCTTCCAACTCTGACATTCTATGATTCCATGAACTGTTATAGGTCCAGGATTAGAAAAAAAAAGCCTGCGTTCGTCCAGAAACGGCCCACTCTTTTCCATGGGCTGTGTCTGATTTTGAAGTTATTTTTGTAATACAAGGCAAAGCCTTTTGGCAAGAGTGGCACTATTTCTAAAAAAAAATGGAAGCCGAGAGTGATAAGCCAATGATCGGGTGCTGCCAAGTGATATCTTCTTAAGGAATAAAATCTTTTACCGACATAGAATAAAAACAACACGTTTCGGTGCAGGGTC
This sequence comes from Dendrobates tinctorius, assembly GCF_039654945.1. Taxonomy (NCBI): domain Eukaryota; kingdom Metazoa; phylum Chordata; class Amphibia; order Anura; family Dendrobatidae; genus Dendrobates; species Dendrobates tinctorius. Next base: position 41,140,394 of record NW_027361810.1, on the reverse strand, counting down.
TGCACATTCCTCAGGTTCATAAGGTCCTTTCTGGAAACAAAGCAGACCCTTGTTTCTAACTTTATACAACCTCTTAAAAGGTTATTTGCTTCATTGTTGGGATACGCACTGGTGCAGAGAATGGAGCTCTGCAGAGCCCCATCTGAATGGAGCGATGGCCAGACAAGTACAACACCACTCCATTCACTCTCTATGGGACTACTGGGGAAAGCTGAGTGCTGTACTCAGCAATCTCTGGCAGTCCCATATGTAATGAATGGAGCAGAGGTGTGCTTGCTTGACCTCAACTCCATTCAGATAAGGCTCACCAGCGCCCCAGTCTCAGGATTGGTGGGAACATAGTGTTTGAACCCCCGAAGATCAATAAGCTGTCCCCAATCCTTTTGATAGAGGATGATTTATATACTTGTTACAGCTCCATTAAATAAATATATTTAGAGTGATATTGCTCTTTAAGTTGCTTGCAGTCCCAGTATCCGAAACTGTTCACTTTATATCCTTTTCTACGGAAGGTAAAGCAAATAACTGCATATAAACTGGATATATTTTTCATTTCCCAATGCCTTTCCCGGTTGCCTGTAATAATTTACTCTTGTGGGGTAGTGAACCACATAAGGAATTTGCAAGTTCATCACCTAATGTTACAAAAAAGACAAAACCTTTCGAAAACTGAGTTAAAATTTGAAAGTAGTAAATGAGAGGATGGCAGGTCAGATTACTGACTGCTGGAGTCACTAAAAACCAAGAGGCAAAGTCCAAATTAAAGAAAGTATCAGTGGCAAAGTAAAGTAAGATTGATGTACAACTGATGAAAAAAAAACTGCACTCTCTCAACAAGACGGCTTTAAGACTTCTTTCACGTGTTGAGCCGAAGGGAAATTTGAGCAAAGAAATCCTCCTTTAATCCAGATTTACTTTTTCATATGCGTTTTGCAGGAAATGAACAGATTTCAGTTGGTGGCATTGTATAAATGTATACGTCCATAATTTTTTTTTGTGTTAAACATATTTTTTTTAATTTTTGATTTTTTTTTTTTTTTACATATTGTGGGTGTATAAAAAATGAAAAATAGAATTCTTGCAATTTTTACACTGCACACTGGGTCTTTTTTAAAGTCATACTTCCTATTAATTCAGGAAACAACACATGCACATTAGCCACAATAGCCTGATCACAATGCTAGCTCTTGTACTGAAGCATCTAATGAAGGTGTACAAAGTCATTGTGAAGCTGTGACATCACCTATTGCGAATGGTAAATCCTTTCTTATCAGCTGTGTATAAGGGTACCGTTACACCTAGCGATGCACCAGCGATCCCGACCAGCGATATGACGCGGTCAGGATCGCTGGTGCATCGCTAAGTGGTCGCTAGTGAGCTGCCACACAGGCAGATCTCACCAGCGACATCGCAGGGGTCGGGGGTCGCTACTTACCTGTCAGACGCGGCAATCCTGCGTCCTCCCGCCCGGCTCCACGCGTCGCTCGTCGGCGCCACAGGAAGCCCAGCAGGAAGCGGCCGACGAGGAATGGTCCAGGAGCTTCTCGCGCGATCAGCGATAACCAGCGGGGGAGCCGGTCGGAGGTAAGTATCACATGCAGCGATATCGCTAGCAATATCGCTGCAACGTCACAAAATCGGTGACTTTACAGCGATATTGCTAACGATATTGCAGTGTGTAACGGGGGCTTAAGAGGTGTTACCTGTCATTGTAATCCTACCTCTGATGATAAGGAAACAGCTGAAAATGCTTCCTGAAAGGACACGAAATATGAGTCTCAGGAAGCCCAAGTGGCTAGTGTAAAAACTGCAGGATTACTTCTTTTTTTTCTTATTAATAAAGATGGTGATATAAAATAAAACTACAAACTGTAAAAAAGATATACAATTAATTCAAGAACTTGATTTAAACAATGGGTCAATTCTTGATTACAGCCTCCTCTTAAATTAAAATAAAACTAAACTAAATATAATATAAGTCCATGAATTGTCCTCCTTTGTCAGGTGGTACAGTGGCATGTAAAAGTTTGGGCACCCTTAGTTAAAATTACTATTATTGTGAACATTTAAGGAAGCTGAAGATGAAATTATCCCTAAAAGGGCTACATTTAAAGATGACACATTTCCTTTATATTTTAGGCAAAAAACAAATATTGTTATTTTTTATATTCTAAAAATTCCAAAAAAGAAAATGTGCTGATGCAAAAGTTTGGACACCTTGCATGGTTAGTACCTAGTAGCACCCCCTTTTGCAAGTATAACAGCTTTTAAATGCTTTTTGTAGCCAGTCAAGAGTCTTTCAGTTCTTGTTTGAGGGATTTTCATCCATTCTTCCTTGGAAAATTCTGTGAGATTCCTGGGTTATCTTGCATGCACTGATATCTTGAAGTCTAGCCACAGATTTTCAATAATGTTTAGATCAGTGGACTGTGAGGGCCATTGTAAAACCTTCAGCTTGAGACTTTTGAGGTCGTCTATTGTGGATTTTGACATATGTTTAGGATCATTATCCATGTGTAGAAGTCATCCTCTTTTCACCTTCAGTTTTTTTTAATAGATGGTGTTATGTTTGCATCAAGAATTTGTTGAACTTTCATTGAATCCATTCTTCCCGCTAGCCATGAAAAATGTTCCCCTTCCCATTGGCTGCTACACAACCCCAAAGCATTATTGATCCACCCCATGGTTGGCGAGATGTTCTTTTCCTGAAATTCTGTGACCTTTTTTATCCACACACATTTGATCACTGCCAAAGAGTTCTGTTATGACCTCATCAGTCCACAGGACTTGTTTCCAAAATGCATCAAGCTTGTTTAGATGTTCTTTTACTTCTGAAGTTGAATTTCATGGTGAGGATGCACAAGAAGTTTTCCTCTGATGATTCTTCTTTGAAAGTCATATTTGTGCAGGTGTCTCTGAACAGTAGAACAATGTGCCACAACTGCAGGGTCTGCTAAATCTTTCTGATGGTATTTTGCAGTCAAGCAGGGGGTTCCGATTTGTCTCTGAAGCAATCTTACGAGCAGCTCTCACTGAAATTTTGCTTGGTCTTCCAGACCTTATCTTGACCTCCACTGTTTCTGTTAACTGCCATTTCTTAATTATTTGTTGAACTGCGGAAAGGACAACTTGAAAACGCTTTGCTATCTTCTTATAGCCTTCTCCTGCTTTGTGAGCATCCACCATTTTTATTTTCAGAGTGCTAGTCATCTGCTTAGAAGAACCAATGGCTGCTGTTTTTGTGGCACAAAGTTATAGGAGGCTGGGTTTTTATAAAGTTGGGAAATTTGCATAATTTGACCTTTCCTAGCAATGGTAGTCCTAAATAGGATGGCTAATAAGGAAATGTGTCATCTTTAAAGGGAACCTGTCACCATGAAAATGCAGTCCAGTCAGGAGGCATCTTGTTATAGAACAGGAGGAGATGAGTGGATTCATATATTCATTTTGTGTGAAAATATTCAGCATAACCTGTGTTGCAATCATTTAATCTTCTGCTCTTTCTTGGCTTGGATTCAATGGTAGTTGGACATTGGTCTGGAGACCACACAGGCAATATCTTGAAAAGCCTTCACTAGAGTAATTCACAACAACGGCCCTACTCCCAGGATTACGGTGTGGATCGGCAGCTGGGTGGGCACTTTTAGTCTTCATTGTACGTACACTACCAGTTCAGCATCACATTGATTTACTCTTGGAACCAGTGGCATGCCCATTTCTCCCAAGTGTCCCAGGAGCTGTTTTTCAACATAGCAAAGCCAAGCTTCACTCTGCTCATGTTACTGTGAACAGCCTGTGTGACCTAGCAAAATTTGTAATCTGTCGCTGTTGGGTTGATTCTGCCTTCAAAAATTGTAAAATTGATTATTTATCCTTAGGATAGGAAACAATATGAAACTGATAGGGGTTTGACTCTTAGCACTCCTACTAGCTGTTTGAGGAGGTCATGGTGATTTCTCAAGCCCTGCAATCTCTGCCATGTCTACATCGGCTTGCAAGGCTTGTTCAAACTTCTACAGTAAAGGGGGTTTTGCATATAGCAATATCGCTAGCAATATCGCTAAAGCATCACCGATGTTGTGACGCAGCAGCGATATCGCTACCGATATAGCTATGTGTGATACTTACCTCTGACCGGCTCCCCCACTGTCTGTCGCTGATCGCGCGAGATCAGCCGGGTCCATTTCTCGTCGGGCGCTTCCTGCTGGGCTTCCTGCTGGCACCGACAAGCGACGTGTGGACGCGGCGGGAGGACGTCAGCATCGCTGCATGTGAAAGGTAAGTAACGACCGCTGCTGCGTCGCTACGTCGCTGTGAGATCTGCCTGTTTGGCAGCTCACTAGCGACCATTTAGCGATGCACCAGTGATCCTGACCGGGTCGTATCGTGGTCGGATTGCTGGTGCATCGCTAAATGTAAAGGGGCCTTAAGAAAAGACAAAGCCTGGTGAAGAGGCCTGAATAGTCTGGAAAGCTTGCTATTTGTTATCATCGCATCAATTAGTCATCAAAAGGTTCTAAACACTGACAGCTTTCAGTTTTTACTACTTTTCTGCACTTACAAAGACAGTTCAAGGAAACTGACAAATACTCTTTAACCCCTTCCTGACATCCGACGTACTATCCCGTCCACGGTACCCTGGCCCGTATGACCGTGGACGGGATAGTACGTCTACCGCGATCAGCGGCGCCCACGTGGTGAGCGCCGCTGATCGCGGCCGGGTGTCAGCTGATTATCACAGCTGACACCCGGCACTATGTGTCAGGGGCGGTCACGGACCGCCCCCGACACATTAACCCCTTGCACACCGCGATCAAACATGATCGCGGTGTACCGGGAGTTAAAGGGAAGCATCGGCAGGGAGGGGGCTCCCTCCGTGCTTCCCTGAGCCCCCCACGGCAGCGCAATGTGCAGCGCTGCTGCGGGGGGCTCCTATCCTCCAGGCCCCCGAATCCAAGATGGCGACGGGGGCCTTCGGGGGACCTGAGGAAGCTGGCTTCCTCAGTGCCTGCAAAGCGCAGGCAAGAGGAAGTCTGCTTCAATGCCTGTGACAGATTGCTAATCTGTCACAGTGATCTGTGATGTGACAGATCAGCGATCTGTCACAGGACAGTGATGTCCCACCTGGGACTATGTAATAAAGTAAAAAAAAAAATTAAAAAAAAATGTAAAAATAAATAAAAAAAATTGCCAAATAAAAGTAAAAAAAAAAAAATATTCCCCAAAAGTACACATATTAGGTATCGCCGCGTCCGTAATGACCCGCCCTATAAAACTGTCCCATTAGATAACCCTTTTAGCGAACCCCTTAAAAAATAAAAATAAAAAACGAAGCAAAAAATAATGATTTATTATCATACCGCCAAACAAAAAGTGTAATAACGCGCGATCAAAAAGACGCATATAAATATCCATGGTACCGCTGAAAACGTCATCTTGTCCCGCAAAAAACGAGCCACCACACAGCATCATCAGCGAAAAAATAAAAAAGTTATAGCTCACAGAATAAAGCGATGCAAAAATAATTATTTTTTATATAAAATAGTTTTCATTGCATAAAACCGACAAAAACATAAAAAAAACCTAAATGAGGTATCGCTGTAACCGTACTGACCCAAAGAATAAAACCGCTTTATCAATTTTACCGCACGCGGAACGGTGTAAACGCACCCCCCCAAAAGAAATTCATGAAACGCTGGTTTTTGTTCATTCTGTGTCCCAAAAATAGGAATAAAAAGCGATCAAAAAATGTCACGTGCCCGAAAATGGTACCAATAAAAACATCAACTCGTCCCGCAAAAAATAAGACCTCACATGACTCAGTGGGTCAAAATACGGAAAAATTATAGCTCTCAAAATGTGGTGATGCAAAAACTATTTTACAATAAAAAGCGTCTTTTAGCGTGTGACAGCTGCCAAAAATAAAAACCGCCATAAATAGTAAATCAACCCCCCGTTATCACCCCCTTAGTTAGGGAAAAATAATAAAACTAAAAAAAAGTATTTATCTCCATTTTCCCGTTAGGGTAAGGCTGTGTGCACACGCTGCGGATTAGGTGCGGATTCATCCGCGCAGATTTTGTAAAATCCGCAGGTGAAACCGCAGGTCAAAAGACCTGCGGTTTTACCTGCAGATTGCTCTGCGGTTTTGTCCTGCGGTTTTTCATCTCCTCAATAGAGGAGATGGCAAACCGCAGGAGAATCCGCAGAAAGAATTGACATGTCAATTCTTTCTGCGGATTGAAAACCGCAGATAATCCGCGCGGAAAATTCCGCACCGTCTGCACTGCGGTTTTTGATTCCCATAGGGAATCATGGTACTGGGGTCCGCAGCAGCCAAAACCGCTGCGGAACCGCAGCAAAATCCGCAGCGTGTGCACACAGCCTTAGGGTTAGGGCTAGGGTTAGGGCTAGGGTTAGGGTTAGGGTTAGGGCTAGGGTTAGGGTTAGGGCTAGGGCTAGGGTTAGGGCTCAGATTAGGGTTAGGGGTGTGTTGGGGTTAGGGTTGGAGTTATAATTGGGGGTTTCCACTGTTTGGGCACATCAGGGGCTCTCCAAATGCAACATGGCGTCTGATCTCAATTCCAGCCAATTCTGAGTTGAAAAAGTCAAATGGTGCTCCTTCCCTTCCAAGCTCTGCCATGCGCCCAAACAGTGTTTTACCCCCACATGTAGGGTATCAGCCTACTCAGGACAAATTACAAAACAACTTTTGGGGTCCAATTTCTCCTGTTACCCTTAGGAAAATAAAAAATTGGGGGCAAAAATATCATTTTTGTGGAAAAAAATGATTTTTTTATTTTCACGTCCGAGTGTTATAAACTTCTGTGAGGCACTTGGGGGTTCAAAGTGCTCACCACACATCTAGATAAGTTCCGTGGGGGGTCTAGTGTCCAAAATGGGGTCACTTGTGGGGAGTTTCAATAGTTTAGGTACATCAGGGGCTCTCCAAACGCACAAGACACCCGCAGACCATTCCATCAAAGTCTGCATTCCAAAACGTCACTGCTTCCCTTCCGAGCCCCGACGTGTGTCCATACAGTAGTTTTCTCCCACATATGGGGTGTCAGCGTACTCAGGCCAAATTGGACAACAACTTTTGGGGTCCAATTTCTCCTGTTACCCTTGGGAAAATGAAAAAATTGGGGACTAATTGATCATGTTTCTGGAAAAAATACGATTTTTTTATTTTCATGCCCTGGCATTATAAACTTCTGTGAAGCCCTTGGGGGTTCAAAGTGCTCACCTCACATCTAGATAAGTTCCTTAGTGGGTCTAGTTTTCAAAATGGGGTCATTTGTGGGGGGTTTCCACTGTTTAGGTACATTAGGGGCTCTCCAAAGGCAACATGACACCCGCAGACCATTCCATCAAAGTCTGCATACCAAAACGTCACTACTTCCCTTCCGAGCCCTGACGTGTGCCCATACAGTAGTTTTCACCCACATATGGGGTATCAGCATACTCAGGACAAATTGGACAACAACTTTTGGGGTCCAATTTCTCCTGGTACCCTTGGGAAAATAAAAAAATGGTGACTAAAAGATCATGTTTGTGGAAAAAATACGAATTTTTTATTTTCACGCCCGGGCGTTATAAACTTCTGTGAAGCACTGGGGGGTTCAAAGTGCTCACCACACATCTAGATAAGTTCCTTGGGGGGTCTAGTTTACAAAATGGTGTCATTTGTGGGGGGTTTCCACTGTTTAGGTACATTAGGGGCTCTCCAAAGGCAACATGACACCCGCAGACCATTCCATCAAAGTCTGCATTCCAAAACGTCACTACTTTCCTTCCGAGCCCCGACGTGTGCCCATACAGTAGTTTTCTCCCACATATTGGGTATCTGCATACTCAGGACAAATTGGACAACAACTTTTGGGGTCCAATTTCTCCTGGTACCCTTGGGAAAATAAAAAAATGGTGACTAAAAGATCATGTTTGTGGAAAAAATACGAATTATTTATTTTCACGCCCGGGCATTATAAACTTCTGTGAAGCACTGGGGGGGTCAAAGTGCTCACCACACATCTAGATAAGTTCCTTAGGGGGTCTAGTTTCCAAAATGGTGTCATTTGTGGGGGGTTTCCACTATTTTGGTACATCAGGAGTTTTCCAAACGCGACATGGTGTCCGATCTCAATTCCAGCCAAAAACGTCAAATGGCGCTGCTTCCCTTCCGAGCTCTGCCATGCGCCCAAATAGTGGTTTACCCCCACATGTGGGGTATCAGCATACTCAGAACAAATTGCACAATAACTTTTATGGTCCTGTTACCCTTGGAAAAATAAGAATTGAGGGTGAAAAGATCATTTTTGTGGAAAAAATATGATTTTTTAATTGTATGGCTTTATGTTATAAACTTCTGTGAAGCCCATGGGGGTTCAAAGTTCTCACCACACATCTAGATAAGTTCCTTAGGGGGTCTAGTTTCCAAAATGGTGTCATTTGTGGGGGATTTCCACTGTTTTGGTACATCAGGGGTTTTCCAAACACGACATGGTGTCCGATCTCAATTCCAGCCAAAAACGTCAAATGGCACTGCTTCCCTTCCGAGCTCTGCCATGCGCCCAAATAGTGGCTTACCCCCACATGTGGGGTATCAGCGTACTCAGGACAAATTGCACAATAACTTTTAGGGTCCTGTTACCCTTGGAAAAATAAGAATTGAGGGTGAAAAGATCATTTTTGTGGAAAAAATATGATTTTTTAATTGTATGGCTGTATGTTATAAACTTCTGTGAAGCCCATGGGGGTTCAAAGTTCTCACCACACATCTAGATAAGTTCCTTAGGGGGTCTAGTTTCCAAAATGGTGTCATTTTTGGGGGGTTTCCACTGTTTTGGTACATCAGGGGTTTTCCAAACGCGACATGGTGTCCGATCTCAATTCCAGCCAAAAACGTCAAATGGCATTGCTTCCCTTCCGAGCGCTGCCATGCGCCCAAATAGTGGTTTACCCCCACATGTGGGGTATCAGCGTACTCAGGACAAATTGCACAATAACTTTTAGGGTCCTGTTACCCTTGGGAAAATAAAAATTGGGGTGAAAAGATCATTTTTGTGGAAAAAATATGATTTTTTAATTGTACCGCTGTACATTATAAACTTCTGTAAAGCCCTTGTGGGTTCAAAGTTCTCACCACATATCTAGATAAGTTCCTTGGGGGGTCTAGTTTCCAAAATGGGGTCACTTGTAGGGGGTTTCCACTGTTTAGGTACATCAGGGACTCTCCAAACGTGACATGGCGTCCGATCTGAATTCCAGCCAATTTTGCATTGAAAAAGTCAAACGGCGCTCCTTCCATTCTGAGATCTGCCATGCGCCGAAACAGTCGTTCCCCCCCACAAATCAGGTATCAGCGTACTCAGGACAAATTGCACAATAACTTTTGCAGTCCAATTTCTCCTGTTACCCTTGGTAAAATAAAAAAAATTGAACCTGAAGTATTTTTTTTGTGAAAAAAAGTTAGATGTTCATTTCTTTTTAAATATTCAAAAAAATTCCTGTGACGCACCTAATGGGTTAATAAACTTCTTGAATGTGGTTTTGAGCACCTTAAGGGGTTCAGTTTTTAGAATGGTGTCACTTTTGGGTATTTTCTATCATATAGACCCCTCAAAGTGGCTTCAAATGTGATGTGGTCCTAAAAATAAAATGGTGTTGTAAAAATGAGAAATCGCTGGTCAACTTTTAACCCTTATAACTTCCTAACAAAAAAAAATTTTGGTTCCAAAATTGTGCTGATGTAAAGTAAACATGTGGGAAATGTTACTTATCAAGTTTTTTGTGTGCCGTATCTCTGTGATTTAAGGGCATAAAAATTCAAATTTGGAAAATTGCGAAATTTTCAAAATGTTTGCCAAATTTCCATTTTTTTCACAAATAAACGCAAGTTATTTGAATGAAATTTTACCACTAACATGAAGTACAATATGTCACGAGAAAACTTTGTCAGAATCACCGGGATCAATGGAAGCGTTCCAGAGTTATGACCTCATAAAGGTACAGTGGTCAGAATTGTAAAAATTGGCCCGGTCATGAACGTGCAAACCACCCTTGGGGGTGAAGGGGTTAAACTAAGGTTTATGTTATTTTAAAAAATACTATATATCTGAAGATATATGTTTAATTTGCAGGTAAATGCCGTTGAAATCCTGCCTGACTGCCTTTCTGGAATAGCGGCTAAGGGAAGAAAAATATATTCTTCCTGCAGCCACTCGCTTCTGAGCATTGGGCTGTTATCACTGCCTGGCACTTTCATTCACAACCTGCTCTCACACCTGCTGCACTCGCTCACTGCACACACACACGCTGCAGACACACGATGCACACACTCGATGCACACACTCGATGCCCACACACGCTGCACAACAGGCTGTCAGAGTCCTGAGGAGTGATTACACTTTCACTATGTAGTAAGCATTGACTGTAATTGCTCCCTGCACCACCTCAATAATGAGAAGAGAGCAGCTACAGGGAGGATCTAATTTAATTTTCTCCCTGTAGCCACACAAACACTACATTAACTAAGCAGGATTGTATCGATATTTACCTGCAGATTAACCCTATATCTGCAGGTAAATAGCAATTTTGGACATGGCAGGTTCTATTAAAGATTCATTTCAGCACTCGAACATATTTTTCGAGTACTTCGAAGACACTCGGTTAGCACATGAGTATGCTCCGATAACACTTTATCAGAGCACTTCGCAAATCACTAGTTAAGAACAAATACAGTAGTGAGAGGTTAAAAGTATCAGTCTGCCCTGCTGATGTAATTCAAAAAATCCAGAAGACCTAGTATAGGAATGACCGTGCGGTTTATTCTCCATGCGTTTTAAAGGTAGACTAACTTCTTCATCAGGAGAACCACAATATTAACATATTACAATACAATAATATTAATGTATTGTGGTTCTCCTGATGAAGGAGGCAGTCTAGCTTCAAAACGCATTGAGAATAAACGGCATAGTCATTCCTATACAAGGTCTTCTGGATTTTTTGAATTACATCAGCAGCGCAGACTAGCACTCCTATCCTTTCACTATTATCCCTATACGGTGGGATTTCGCTACCTGAGGGCACTGCAGCAACTGTCAATCATCCTTTATTCCTTAGGTATGGGTTAAACAACCCCAAAAGGTGAGTAGTTATTTACTCCTCACCTATACAACTTTGCTGTCCATGGGATAAAACCCTATTGCGCTCGGGGTTCACCTGTTTCTTATTGATTAAGAAGACTCATAGAAAAGCATTTTTCATTATTTGTTACCTTTGGTTTCTCTGCAAAACGTTGACTCCATTTGGAAGTTGCATTTACAAAATACCCCTCTTAAGCCCTTATTCAGACGTTAATGATTTTATCTAATCATTGTCTCGGACCAGATTTTCATCAGTATTTTTCATTGTTTCCTTGTTTACCATCAGTGCTTCATCAGGGATTTTCTCGTTGACAAACTTTTTTGTAAATCTTAACCTATCCATTATCATGTTAAACAGAGTCAGCACACTGATTGCACACGGATGGCAGCTGTGTGCTGTCTGTAGTTTTCAGGCACCCATACAGGTCAATTGGCGTGTTTGATTCATTACTCGGATCGAAAAAAGGCATGGCTCCGGTTTTTTTTTTGTGTAATAATAAACCACAGATAAGTCAACAGTAGAGATGAGTGAACCCAAAGTTCGGGCTTCGCACCGGACATCTAGTGTCTAGGACTGAACTCAGAACACGGACTTCTCCTGGAAGTCCATTTTACAGTCCGGAGAATTCGGAGAGAGCGTGGGAGAGAGAGCGCAGGATTGAGAGGGAGAGGGAAAGGGAGAGATTTTCCAGCTCTAAAGTTCGGACCCCATTGATTTCAACGGGATACGGGTTCAAGTTGAAAGTCGGGTACATTTCTGGTACCCGAACCGATCTTTGGACTATCAGAATCCAAACTTCCACAGGTTCGCTCATGCCTACACATGTTCTATCTGTTTAAAACACAAATAGAACACATACGTGAACAACAAACGCCAAAGACTATTTGAGGCCATGGAATAACTACCAATAGTCACCGAATGATATGTGTGATTGTGAAATATCATTATCCAAATTGTCCATTATCAATGATTTACAGATTCACACGTATAATACATTAGGTGATGAGTTTCCACATACACTAAAGGGTAATTGGCTCAGTCACAAAACAAGACAGTCAGCTACTCATAGGTTAATGAATACTGCTAGTAAAGAGCTTCCAAGTAATCTATCAGTTAATTCATGATCTGTATCTAAAGAGGTCACTTTCATTATTTTTTGTTGATAATTCTTTTAGTCCAAAGTTTTAAATAACAAATTTGTCTGTTTTAAAAACCATAAGTGAAAAAAACTATCTATATTTGCATTGATTTTATAAATTTTTCCCTACTTTTATCCTTAGCTTGATATATCCCTAGATAAAAGCTGGTGTGAGATTGCCAGCTTTGAAAAAAATCGGAAGTTGTACAGCCCCTGGCAAAAATTCTGGAATCACCGACCTTGGAGGATGTTCATTCAGTTGTTTAATTTTGTAGAAAAAAAGCAGGTCACAGACATGGCACAAAACTAAAGTCAATTCAAATGGCAACTTTTAGGCTTTAAGAAACACTAAAAGAAATCAAGAACAAAAAATGTGGTAGTCAGTAATGGTTACTTTTTTAAACCAAGCATAGGGAAAAAATTATGGAATCACTCAATTCTGTGGGAAAAAATTATGGAATCATGAAAAACAAACAAACAAAAACACTCTAACACATCACTAGTATTTTGTTGCACCACCTCTGGCTTTTATAACAGCTTGCAGTCTCTGAGGCATGGACTTAATGAGTGTCACACAGTACTCCTCATCAATCTGGCTCCAGGTTTCTCTGATTGCTGTTGCCAGATCAGCTTTGCAGGTTGGAGCCTTGTCATGAACCATTTTCTTCAACTTCCACCAAAGATTTTCAATTGGATTGAGATCCGGACTATTTGCTGGCTATAACATTGACCTTATGTGTCTTTTTTCAAGGAATGTTTTCACAGTTTTTGCTCTATGGCAGGATGCATTATCATCTTGAAAAATGATTTCATCATTCCCAAACATCCTTTCAATTGATGGGATAAGAAAAGTGTCCAAAATATCAACATAAACTTGTGCGGTTATTCAAGATGTAATGACAGCCATCTCCCCAGTGCCTTTACCTGACATGCAGCCCCATATCATCAATGACTGAGGAAATTTGTATGTTCTCTTCAGGCAGTCATCTTTATAAATCTCATTGGAACGGCACCAAACAAAAGTCCCAGCATCATCACCTTGCCCAATGCAGATTCACGATTCATCACTGAATATGACTTTCATCCAGTCATCCACAGTCCACAATTGCTTTTCCTTAGCCCATTGTAACCTTGTTTTTTTTCTGTTTAGGTGTTAATGATGGCTTTCATTTAGCTTCTCTGTATGTAAATCCCATTTCCTTTAGGTGGTTTCTTACAGTTCGGTCACAGACTTTGACTCCAGTTTCCTTCAATTCGTTCCTCATTTGTTTTGTTGTGCACTTCCTGTTTTGGAGACATATTGCGTTAAATTTCCGGTCTTGATGCTTTGATGTCTTCCTTGGTCTACCAGTATGTTTGCCTTTAACAACCTACCCATGTTGTTTGTATTTAGTCCAGATTTTAGACACAGCTGACTGTGAACAACCAACATCTTTTGCAACATTGCATGATGATTTACCCTCTTTTAAGAGTTTGATAATCCTCTCCTTTGTTTCAATTGACATCTCTCGTGTTGGAGCCATGATTCATGTCAGTCCACTTGGTGCAACAGCTCTCCAAGGTGTGATCACTCCTTTTTACATGCAGACTAACGAGCAGATCTAATTTGATGCAGGTGTTAGTTTTGGGAATGAAAATTTACAGGTTGATTCCATAATTTTTTCCCTCAGAATTGAGTGATTCCATAATTTTTCCGCCAATGTTTGGTTTAAAAAAGTAACCATTACTGACTACCACATTTTTTGTTCTTGATTTCTTTTAGTGTTTCTTAAAGCCTGAAAGTTGCCATTTGAATTGACTTTAGTTTTGTGCCATGTCTGTGATCTGCTTTTTTTCTACAAAATTAAACAACTGAATAAACATCCTCCAAGGCCGGTGATTCCATAATTTTTTGCCTGGGGTTGTATGTGCTATATGTGTCTATTAGTTGTGATCAGAGGTAGGTATTCAGCTCAAGGGGGACTAAACTCCTGAGTGTGCCCCTTACCAGGAAACCATGCTTACAAATACGGTTGCGCAGCCTTTTGGTGGGTTTTAGGGAAACCTAAGCAGATCACCGCACTGTTACTGAAAATAAATCTCTATAGAAAGACCAACACTGAATTACTGCCATACAGTGACATACTGTAGGGGGGTAGTAGATACCAATATTGCAGAATATAGAGGCTATAGTGCAGGTATATTAGGCGACTTACAGCTCATACTCTTTTTTCTTGTTTAAATAGTTTTTATTAAGGGAATTTTACATACAACAAGGAAGGGAAAAATAATATAAATATACATTTAAATATTACAAAGATCAAAATAGCAAACAAATTTCAACACATACTGTATATACTCATGTATAAGCCGAGATTTTCAACCCTTTTTTTTATGCTGAAAGTCCCCTTCTCGGCTTATACACGGGTCATATACCTGGGGGTCGGCGGGGGATGGGGAGTGGGGGTGTCAGAGATCATACTTACCCTGTCCTGGCGTGGTCTCTGCAGCCCCCCTGCTTCTCCATGATCTCCCTTCCTGCCTTCAGCAGTCACGTGGAACCGCTCATTAAACTTTTGAATATGCGCATATTCATGAGTGTAATGAGCGGTACCACGTGACCGCTGAAGGCAGGAAGGGAGACCGTGGGAGAATGGGGCTGCAGAGACCGCGCCAGAACAGGGTAAGTATAGCGATATTCACATGTCCCAGGGTCAATCGCTGCTCACCGCTGTCTGCTGCATCCTGTGTCAGTGATGTTTAGGCAGCAAAGGGCGTGGTGATGTGGTTAGTGCATGCTGCGCCCTCTGGTGGCTGAACAGTCACTGACACAAGAAGCGGCAGACAGCGGCGATGGACCCAGGAGAGGTGAGTATGGCATTTTTTTTGCAGCAGCATATGGGGGCTTAATATATGGAGCATCTTATGGGGGCAGCATATGGGGGCATATTCTATGGAGCAACATATAGGGGCATATTCTATGGAGCAGCATATGAGGGCATAATCTATAGAGCAGCATATGGGGCAGCATATGGGGGCATAATCTATGGAGCATTTTATGGGGGCATAATCTATGGAGCATCTTATTGGGGCATAATCTATGGAGCATCTTATGGGGGAATAATCTATGGAGCATCTTATGGGGGCATAATCTATGGAGCATCGTATGGGGCATAATCTATGGAGCATCTTACGGGGACTGATCTCTGGAGCATCTTATGGGGCATAATCTATGGAGCACCTAATGGGGGAATAATCTATGGAGCAGCATATGGGGGCATATTCTATGGAGCTGCATATGAGGGCATAATCTATAGAGCAGCATATGGGGCATATTCTATGGGGCAGCATATGGGGGCATAATCTATGGAGCATTTTATGAGGGCATAATCTATGGAGCATCTTATTGGGGCATAATCTATGGAGCATCTTATGGGGGCATAATCTATGGAGCATCTTATTGGGGAATAATCTATTTAGCATCTTATGGGGGCATAATCTATGGAGCATTTTATGGGGCCATAACCTTTATAGAGCAGCATATGGGGCATATTATTCTATGGAGCATCTTATGGGGGCATTATTAACCTTTGTGCAGCATTATATGGGGTTTATTTTGTATGGAGCATCTTATGGGGCCCATCATGAACTGTATGAAGCATTATATGGGGCTCCTGATTCAATATGGATATTCAAAAACATTTAACCTACTGATGTCTCAATTAATTTTACTTTTATTGGTATCTATTTTTATTTTTGAAATTTAACAGTAGCTGCTGCATTTTCCACCCTAGGCTTATACACAAAAGTTTTCCCAGTTTTTTGTGGCAAAATTAGGGGGGTCAGCTTATACACGGGTCGGCTAGTACACAGAATCATAGAATCGTAGAGTTGGAAGGGACCTCCTGGGCCATCTGGTCCAACCCCCTGCTCAAAGCAGGATTCGCTAAATCATCCCAGACAGATGTCTGTCCAGCCTCTGTTTGAAGACTTCCATAGAAGGAGAACTCACCACTTCTCATGGCAGCCTGTTCCACTCATTGATCACTCTAGCTGTCAAAAAGATTTTTCTAATATCTAATCTGTGTCTCCTCCCATTCAGTTTCATCCCATTGCTTCTAGTCTTTCCTTGTGCAAATGAGAATTATTATTATTATTATTATTATTATGCATTTATATAGCGCCATTTATTCCATGGCGCTTTACATGTGAAAAGGGGAAATATAGACAAGTATAATAAACATGTGGAAGACAAGGGACACACGAGTACATAAGGAGAGGGGACCTTGCCCGCGAGGGCTCACAGTCTACAGGGATGGGTGAGGATACAGTAGGAGAGGGTAGAGCAGGTCTTGCTGTGGTTCAGTAGACCGAGGATCATTGCAGGCTGTAGGCTTGGGGGAACAGGTGGGTCTTCAGGTTCTTCTTGAAGGTTTCCGTTGATGGTGAGAGTCTGATGTGTTGCGGCAGGGAGTTCCAGAGTATGGGGGAAGCACGGGAGAAGTCTTGCATGCAGTGGTGGGAAGAAGAGATAAGGGGGGAGTAGAGAAGGAGATCTTGAGAAGATCGAAGTTTGCGTGCGGGTAGGTACCTAGAGACCATGTCACAGATGTATGGAGGAGACAGGTTGTGGATGGCTTTGTATGTCATGGTTAGGGTTTTGAATTGTAGCCTCTGGGCAATATGAAGCCAGTGAAGGGCCTGGCATAGGGGGGAGACTGGGGAATAGCGGGGAGACAAGTGGATTAGTCGGGCAGAAGAGTGTAGGATGGACTGGAGCGGAGCCAGAGTGCTAGAGGGGAGGCCAGAGAGTAGGAGGTTGCAGTAGTCGAGGCGGGAGATGACAAGAGCATGCACTAGTGTTTTTGTGGTTGAGGAATGAGCGGATCCGGGAAATATTTTTGAGTTTGAGGCGGCAGGAGGAGGTGAGGGCTTGGATATGTGGCTTGAAAGAGAGCGCAGAGTCGAGGATCACCCCAAGGCACCGAGCATGTGGGACTGGGGAAAGAGAGCAGCCGTTGACACTGATGGATAGGTTTGGTGGAGGGGTAGTGTGAGATGGGGGAAAGATGATAAATTCTGTTTTGTCCATGTTCAGTTTGAGAAAGCGAGCAGAGAAGGCTGAGATAGCAGACAGACATTGTGGGATTTCAGTCAGTAAGGAGGCGAGGTCGGGTCCAGATAGGTAGATCTGCGTGTCATTGGCATAGAGGTGATACTGTAAACCCTGGGATTCTATGAGCTGTCCCAAGCCGAAGGTATAGATGGAAATAGATGGAAAGGAGAGAGCCTTGGGAAACACCGACAGACAGGGGGCGAGGTGAGGAGGTGGTGTGTGAGAGAGAGACACTAAATGTTCGGTCTGTTAGGTATGATGAGATCCAGGATAGGGCCAGGTCTGTGATGCCAAGAGATGAGAGAGTCTGTAGCAGGAGGGAATGGTCTACGGTGTCGAAGGCAGAGGACAGGTCCAGGAGAAGGAGGACAGAGTAGTGTCGCTTGCTCTTGGCGGTTAGTAAGTCGTTAGTGACTTTAGTTAGGGCAGTTTCAGTTGAGTGATGCGGTCGGAAGCCAGATTGTAACCGGTCAAAGAGGGAACAGGAGGAGAGGTGGGAGGACAGTTCAAGATATACATGCTGTTCCAGTAGTTTTGAGGCGTAAGGGAGAAGAGATATTGGGAGATAGTTAGACACAGAGGATTGGTCAAGGGAGGGCTTTTTGAGGATGGGTGTGATTGAGGCATGTTTGAAGGATGAGGGAAATACACCATTTGTAAGTGAAAGGTTGAAAAGGTGTGTTAGAGATGGGATGAGGACTGTGGCCAAGGTAGGGATGAGGTGAGACGGGAGTGGGTTGAGGGCACAAGTGGTGAGGTGTGATCTTGACAGAAGGGTGGAGAGCTGATCTTCTGTCATGGTGGAGAAGCTGGCTTTTGCAGAACAGGGCTTAGCGGCTAAGAGGGGCATTGGGGGCTGCGGGCCAAAGTTTTGTCTGATCGTGTCGATCTTCAGCTTAAAGAAGGAGGCAAAGTCTTCAGCAGAAATGAGAGGAGGGGGAGGAGGTGTTGTGGGACAGAGTAGAGAATTGAAGAGCTGTTTAGGGTTGTGAGACAGGGAAGATATGAGAGATGCGAAGTAAGTTTGTTTTGCGGCAGAAAGCGTGGACTTAAAGCTGACAAGGGACTGCTTGTATGCGTTGAAGTGCTCAGTAGAATGGGTTCTCTTCCATCTCCGCTCAGCGGCCCTGGAAACCCATCTCAGTTCTTTGGTCAGGCTGGTCAGCAAGGGCTGCCTGTTGGTTGCTCGAGTTTTGCTCTGCGTGAGGGGGCAGCCAAATCGAGTGTTGCTGTTATTGTGGTGCTATAAAAAGTGGCAGCAGCATCTGTGTCATGAAGGGAAGCTATGTCTGTAAGAGGGAGAAGGGACTCAGAGAGTGATTGTAAATTGAGGTGTTTGAGATTCCTGCGAGGGTGAGCGAGTTTATGGAGCGGGGGTTGCGCAGTAGGAGAGGCGAGGGAAGAGAATTTCAGTAGGTTGTGGGAATAAAGATGATCCTTCTACAATGTGACAGCCCTTGATATATTTGTAGACAGCTATTAAGTCTCCTCTCAGTCTTCTCTTTTGCAAGCTAAACATTCCCAAATCATGCAACCTTTCCTCATAAGACAGGGTTTGCAGACCGGTCACCATTCTGGTCGCTCTTTTCTGAACTTGCTCCAGTTTGTTGATGTCTTTTTTAAAATGTGGCGCCCAAAACTGGACACAGCATTCAAAAAGAGGTCTGACCAAAGAGGAGTAGAGGGCAATAATGACTTCACGTGATCTAGACTGTATGCTTTTGTTAATACATCCTAGAATTGCATTTGCCTTTTTTTGCTGCTGCATCACACTGTTGACTCATATTCAGTCTGTGATCTATTAGTATACCCAAGTCTTTTTCACATGTGCTGTTGCTTAGCCCTATTCCTCCCATTCTGAATATGCTTTTTTCATTTTTATTGCCCAGATGTAGTACTTTGCATTTTTCCCTGTTAAAAACCATTCTGCTAGTTGCTGCCCACTGCTCCAGTTTATTTATGTCTTTTTGAATCCTCTCTCTCTCTTCTCTAGTATTAGCTATCCCTCCTAGCTTTGTGTCATCAGCAAATTTAATCAGTTTACCCTCAATTCCTTCATCTAAATCGTTGATAAAGATGTTGAACAATACAGGGCCCAGGACAGAGCCCTGTGGTACCCCACATGAGACATTCTCCCAACTGGATGTGCAGCCATTTACGAACACTCTTTGGGTCCGATCACTAAGCCAGTTATGAATACACCTAACAGTTGCCTTATCCATTCCATACCTAGTCATTTTTTCAATAAGGATTGTGTGAGATACTTTGTCAAATGCTTTGCTGAAGTCAAGATATACTATATCTACAGCTTTTCCCTGATCCACCCAATCCGTGATTCCGTCATAGAAAGAAATTAAGTTAGTCTGACATGACTTATTAGTTACAAACCCATGCTGACTCTGTTTAATCACTTCATTCTTATCCAGGTACTGACATACATGTTGTTTAATAATTTGTTCAAAGATCTTTCCTGGTATAGAAGTCAGACTCACCGGCCTATAGTTGCCCGGGTCCACCTTCTTCCCCTTTTTGAAGATAGGAACAACATTTGCTCTTCTCCAGTCTTCTGGGACTTCTCCTGTTCTCCAAGAATTTTCAAAGATTATGGAGAGGGGTTCAAAAATTTCTTCTGCTATCTTCTTCAGTACTCTGGGGTGTAATTCATCTGGACCTGGAGACTTGAATTCATTCAGGTTAGCTAAGTGTTTCCTCACTATCTATCTGTTTATAGATATCCTGGATTCTTCTATTCCCTTAATAGGACAGTGAAGAACAGTTGATGTTACATTTCCTTTCTGAGAGAAAGCAGATGCAAAATAGGAATTTAAAAGTTCGGCCCTCTCAACATCCTGTCTTACCATTTCATAATTTTCATCCTGTAAAAATCCTATAGCATCTTTGACTTTTCCTTTACTTTTGACATATCCCCAAAATCCTTTATTATTGCTTTTGACGTCTCTTGCAAGACTCAATTCATTGTCAGCTTTAGTAATCTGATTTGTGCCCTGCAGGTTCTGCAGACAGCATTATATTCTTCTTTAGATATGCCTCCCTCTTTCCATTTTATAAGCATTTCTTTCTTCCTTTCTCGCATGTGCTTAAGTTCTGTGTTCATCCATCCTGGTTTCCTTAAATGCTTCCTATTCTTACCTCTTTTGGGAATTGTTAACAACTGTGCTTTGAGAATTTCATTTTTCAAGATTTCCCATCCTTCCTGGACATTTTTGTCGATAAGGATATCCAGCCATTGGATCCCTCCAATTCTCTTTCTGAATCCCTTAAAATCTGCCTTTCTGAAATCTAATCTTGATGCTTGAGTCTTCACAGGTCTTCCTCCTCTAGTTATCTAAAATTCTAAAATAGCATGGTCGCTACCTCCTAGGGTCCCAGCCACTTTTACCTTCTCAACCATTTCCTCCCTGTTTATAAGGATTAGATCCAATGTAGCAGATCCCCTTGTTTTCTCCCCTACCTTTTGGAAGATAAAGTTGTCAGCAAGAGAGGATAAGAATTTCCTTGACCTGTTAGTCTTGCCTGAGAGAGATTCCCAACAAATGTCTGGATAGTTGAAATCTCCCATGACAACTATGTCATATTTTTTGGAGAACTTGGCCATTTGATGCATAAAGAGTTCATCCATATCTTCAACTTGCACAGGCGGCCTGTAGTAAATGCCTACAATGGTGTCCTTTCCATTGTTCTGCCCTTGTATTCTTACCCAAACAGTTTCCACAGAACACCCAGTCTCTGAAACTTCAATCTCTGTGCAAGATATATGCATTTCTAACATGCAATGCGACACCTCCTCCTCGTTTATCAAGTCTGTTTCGAGCAAATAAGTTGTATCCTTCTAGCCTTGTATTCCAATCATGTGTATCATCCCACCAAGTTTCAGTGATTCCAATGACATCATATTTCTTTTCCTATGCTGGTAGTTCCAGTTCTCATTGTTTGTTGCCCATGCTTTGTGCATTGGTATAGAAATGTGGCGCCCCTGAGGCTTCAGTCGTCACAGAGGTACTGCACCTTCTCCTAAGGTGTAGTGCCCCACCATCCAGGTAAGGTGGGAACTCCTGACCACATTCCACACCTGCATTCCACACACAGGATAGTTCAGTGGGGCCTCCTAGCAGCTTCAGGCTGGGGGTTAGCAGAGCACCCCTCGTGGAACCCTGCTTCGTAACACGAGATGTGCTGGGAGGCGGGTGGCGTTAGATGATACAAAAGAGTGGGAAGCGTGAAAGTTAGTAGTTAGTTGGTTAGAGGAGAGAGAAGAGAGAAGATGGATGTCTGAGGGACGTGCTGCAGCAGGTCCCAGTGATCTTGGCTGCTGGCACAAAAAAAACAGAGAAAGAGACTGATAAGATTGATAACCTAACCTTCCATAAGAGAGATAGAACAGATCGGAATGAAGGAGAATAGAAGGACGGTGGGAAGCTGGTTGAAGAAAGATAGAGAACCCTTCCAGTCCAGAGAGCGCAAAGGCCGGGGCCCGGTCCCCGAGGTTGATTGGATCTTTATGTCCGGCAACAGACACCGGAGGAGTAGTGAGCAGCTAACGCCTTGCTCCCATCATAGACTTGGGACACAACAGCAACTGAATAGAGAGCCGGGACGCAGTGAGGAGTCCCCGAAACAGGCTACAGCTGTCTGTCATACAAGTAAAGACTAGGAACACCTAGAGAGAGGCATTCCAGGGTAACTAAGTACTGGAGTGTTTCACACCTAAAGGTGTATTGGAGGAGTCGTTCAGTAGAAGTACATGTTGGCGGAGTGTGGAAGGGAGAACCCTATCTGGCCTGGAGGTTGGCTGGAGCCCTGACCTGGAGAACACAGTACGGAGACGGGCGTGTGTGTGAACTGCAAACAGTGAGTAAAGCCTTGGAACCGCACACCCTGGTGTCCTCCAGTTATTCCCGCACCGTTACACCTGAGTACTAGCATCCATACCATTCTGCGCCTCTCCTCATCCATTGCACCTACACTGCCCTGGGACTACAGCTCCACCTGTGGGGAGCTATACCATCTCTGCTGCACCACACCATCAGTCCCAGCGGATCTGTATGCAGCGTTGGCTCACCCTTGCCAAACACCACGGGTGGCGTCACAAACTAGTCATATAAACTTTAACACCATTAACATCACCGCCATTGATATTGGGCGCCCAGGGCCACGGACCGGGTCACCGCTGCTGTGACACATTCCCACCTTGACACCAGCCCGGTACCGAGTACCCCGCTGCCTTGGGCGAGCGAGGGCGACCCAGAAACATTTTAGTTTGTGATTGGTTTCTCTTTCTCCAATATGTTTATTATTTAAATTCTTTTGTCTTTGTTCTTCCTTTCCATTTCTAATAGCAGAATCCTCAATAGTGTTTGTCAGGTGTAGGGCTTTTTCTGGCCTTTTGCTTCCCTTCCCACATTGTTCTAGTTTAAATCTCTCCTGATGAATGTAGCAAGGCGACTTCTAAATACATGTTTTCCAGTCTTCGTAAGGTGAACCCCATCTCTAGCAAGTAGTCCATCGTATAGGTAATTCACTTCGTGATCCAGAAATCCAAATCCTTGCTGACGGCACCATCGACGTAGCCAGTTGTTCACCTGCAGAATCTTATTCCACTTCCTTGTTCCATGGACATCCACTGGGAGGATGGAAGAGAAGACCACCTGCGCTCCCAGTTCTTTCACTTTCTTGCCTAAGTTTTCAAAGTCTCTGCAGATGGTTTCCAGGTCGTTTCTTGCTGTGTCATTTGTTCCCACATGTATTAGCAGGAGTGGGTAGTCATCTGTAGGTCTGAAGAGTCCTGATATCCTGTCAGACACATCCTTAATTTTTGCACCTGGAAGACAGCACTTTTCTCTTGAAGTTATATCCGGTCTGCAGATAGCGGCCTCTGTTCCTCTCAACAGGGAATCCCCCATGACCACCACTCTCCGTTTCTTCTTCCCAACATTTTTCTTTCTCCATACAGGAGGATTCTGAAGGCGTACAAGGTTGCTGTTTGTGGGCCAAGTCTTATCTTGATGTATTTCGTCATCGTTCTCCTGCGTGAGAGCCTGGTACTGGTTCCTGAGCAGTATGGGCGCTGACTGCCTCCCGATCCTCCTGCTTCTCTGGGTCACATGTTTCCATTCCTCTGTTTCTTCAGGTGCCCTTCGAATTTCTTCTCTTTCTGTAACATGAAGAGATAATTCTGCTCTGTCTAAGAACTCTTAACCTTCCTTAATGATCTTCAGCGTAGCTAACCTCTCTTCGAGATTTTGCAACTTTTCCTCCAACAGGGACACAAGCTTGTATTTGTGGCATGTGAAGTTTGGCTTTTCCACTGGTAAGTCTGTGAACATGTAGCAAGAAATGCAGCTCACCAAATGGCTCCTGGCCTCTTCCATATTGTTATAGTTATAGAGATTTTGAAACGATGAAAATTGAGCCAAATTTACCGATTTCCTCTTTTCAGCTGCAACGGCCAAAATCCAGTGATCACTGAGCTCGTGGAGACTCTTCACTTAAGGCACTGGGAATATGCAAATGATCTCCTCAGGACTCTTCCCCTATATATACGGTAGTTTAAGACAACATCTTGCAATTTTCCCTACTAACCTATCACAGGAAGGGATATGGAAAATCTAAAGGAAAGAAACTGGGAAAAACGGGAATGGGAAAGAAAAAGGGAAAAGTATGGGAGGGGAGAGGGCTCTTTTTGATGGAGTAATTCACTTTTCCAGTCTTTTTCATCTGGCCCAGACTTCCATTAAAGCTTCTCCCAGCAACAACTTGTCTGCAGAGTTTACAACAAAGAGACACTGACTTCTTACATTTACAGCACTGTCTCCATCTATTCCCAACCTGCACAAACTCTTCATCTTATTGAACACCCAAAGTAACTGTATGAATGCCTCCTCATTGCATCATGGCCCCATAGTAGAACTCACTCTGTGCTACGACCCAAACAGTAGCTGTGGAGAAATGGGGTCAGTGGGTGCTCTCATCCTCTGGCCCGGCTGTCTTTAGCAAGACTGCATGAACCAGGGCTCATACCACTGAACGCCCGCTCTATCTCCCCGTGGGCAACATACTACACAGACAACACAGGGTTAGGGTAAAACAGTGTGGCAATACTTTATTGAACCACAACACCCAATAGCAAACAGAACAATCCCAGCAATAACCCCCAACATGGTGCACATTACAGGGCCTAACCCTTCCGCTCCCTTGCCTGGATAATGGTAGATGTTACGTCAGAGCTCCCAGGGTCGATATTCCACCTGTGATATACACACAGAGAAGAGATATTGACAAGCGCAGGGAGATGACCGAGAACAGTCCATAGAGTCCGTACAAGGTCCAAAGCCAATTGACACAACGTCAGAGCTCCCAGGGTCGCTATTCCACCTGTGATTTACACACAGAGAAGATATAACAACAAGCGTAGGGTGGTGACAGTAAATACTGTCCATACAAGGTCCAAAGCCAGTTGACACGAGAGTCACCACCTGGCTTATCCGACCATCTCCATGGAACCAGGTGACCAGCGGGTCCCAAAACCTGGCTATCTCCAAACATATCCATGGTTCAGAGATGGTCACTGGATCAGATCTGTGTCCTTCCAACTGGAGCCGATCACTCCTAGGTTGTTTCCCTTAGAATCATAGATCCGTGTCCCTTGTGATGGTGCCATGATGAATTGGCTGCAGTCCTCTCTCTCGTCCATTGAGTGTTGTGCAGACTGGTAGCTCTCTGTGTGATGAAATGAGATGAGATCTGGTCTCTCCGTCTTAGGGTCTTTTTATACCCCAGGCAAGTAAGCTATTTTTAGAATTACCCAGTGTCCTTCAGTACACCCTCACAGCCTTTACCCATCTACCTTCGAAGTCAACAAACTGGTTATAGAATACATTACACAATTAGCATATTAGCTCACAATAAACACAGATAAGTACACACTATGTACAGGACACTATTACAGACTAAAAGGCCCGTTACACATAGCGATATCGCTAGCAATATCGCTGTAACGTCACTGGTTTTGTGACGTAGCAGCGATATTGCTAGCGATATCGCCATATGTGATACTTACCTCCGACCGGCTCCCCCGCTGGCTATCGCTGATCCCGCGAGAACATCCTGGACCATTTCTCGTCGGGCGCTTCCTGCTGGGCTTCCTGTGGTGCCGACGAGGGACGCGTGGACGCGGATGGGAGGACGTCAGGATCGCCTCGTCTGACAGGTAAATAGCGACCCCCGACCACTGCTATGTCACTGGTGAGATCTGCCTGTGTGGCAGCTCACTAGCGACCACTTAGCGATGCACCAGCGATCCATATCGTTGTCGGGATCTCTGGTGCATCGCTAAGTGTAACGGCACCCTTACACAGTATGTTAAATGGTATGAAAGTCTGTCTTATTGACCCACCAGACATAAACACTTAAATCCACAAGCCAATATACAGATAAAAAGTCAATTCTAGTGGGTTTACAAAAACATGGTTTTCTGGGAAATTAAGATACAATCTGGTTTCTTCACAGTAGCCCCCACACGTGTGATGGCCCCGTGCTGTATTATGGGCCCTACAGTAGCCCCAACACTGCATGATGGCCCAAAATCTGTTTGATGGCACTCACATTGTATGATAGCTTCATACTGTAGTCCTCACACCATGTGATGGCCTCCACAGTAGTCCCCACACCATCGTTTTTCCCTCACAGTGATTGATGGCCCTGAAAAAGGAAAAAATTGGGATAGCTATATGATTGGATCAGAACATTTTGAAATCGGAAGTGTTTCTGATATGCTGTGGTCAGTACCTACCAAACGTGATCAATGTAAGGACAACAGAAGAATATAATTTCCGAAAAGAAAGCTAACCATACAGTAATACAGTATAATGAGTTCCATATATTTCTCCATACAGTATTATGGGCCCCATATAATACTCCATACAGAATAATGGACTCCATATATGCTCCGTACAGTATTATGGGCACCACAGAGTGCTCCATACAGAAAAATGGACTCCATATATTGTTCCATACAGTATTTTGGGCACCACATAGTGCTTCATACAGAATAAAAAGCCCCATATATTGCTCCATACAGTACAATGGGCCCCATATAATGGTCCTTACAGAATAATGAGCCCTATATGTTGCTCCATACAGTATAATGGACCCCATATAATGCGCCATACAGAATAATGAGCCCCATACATTGCTCCATACAGTATTATAGGCACCGCATAGTGCTCCATACAGAATAATAAGCCCCATATATTGCTTCATACAGTATTATGGGCACCACATAGTGCTCCATACAGAATAATGAGCCCCATATATTGCTCCATGCAGTATTATGGGCACCACATAGTGCTCCATACAGAATAATGAGCCCCATATATTGCTCCATACAGAATAATGGACCCCATATATTGCTCCATAAAGTATAATGAGCCACATATATTGCTCCATACAGTATAAAGAGCCACATATATTGCTTCATACAGAATAATGACCCCCTTATATTGCTCCACACAGTATATAATAGGCGCCATATATTGCTTCATGTGGAATAATAGACCCCATATAATGCTCCATACAGTATATGATGGACCCATGTATTGCTCCACACAGAATAATGAGCCCCATATATTGCTTCATACAGAATAATGACCCCCTTATATTGCTCCATACAGTATATAATAGGCGCCATATATTGCTTCATGTGGAATAATGGACCCCATATAATGCTCCATGCAGTATAATGAGCCACATATATTGCTCCATACAGAATAATGAGCCCCATATTTTGCTCCATACATAATGGGTCGCATATAATGATCCATACAGTATATTATGGGCTCCATATAATGCTCCAGTATATGATGGGCCCAATATATTGTTCCATATATAATGGGCCCCATATAATGCTTCATACAGTATAGGTGTAACGCTCACGCCCTGACTGGTTGGCGTGAGCGTGGGGGTATGGCCCCACTGTGCCACAAGCCAGACTACCCTGGGAGGGTCATGACTAAACAGCTACCTTGGTGTTCACTGGAGTCCCTGATGATGAGGTCAGGCTTGTGCGGCAGGTAGCTTCCAGGTACCACTCCAGGGTGGTGTCTGGCTGTGGCTGCTCATCCCACTGGGGAGCAAAACACCATTTGTAGTGCAGATAAGTACAGACAGGCGCGACTGATACAATGGTAGGCATGGCTGTACTCTTGGCAGACAGGTGGGCACGGATGAGACACTTGCAGGAAGGCGGGCATGGCTGGCACTCTGGCAGGACAGGCGGGCACGGCTGGTACTCTGGCAGGACAGGTGAGCATGGCTAGTGGGACTGGAACTGGTATGGGTAGTACAGGAACATAGGCAGGTAAGAGTGGGATACAGGATGGGGAAGAGCTGGGACTGAATAGGGCAGGACAGAGACATGGACTGGAATGAGTGGTTTATGGGAACGGGTAGGAACCTGTTCAGACTGGAGAAGCAGGGACGGACTCGGGAAGGACAGAAACACGGACAGGTAAGAGTAGTGTGTGGGAACAGGTAGGGACCTGTTCAGACTGGAGGAGCGGCGAGCAGAACAGAGTTGCTGGTTGCAGTGCAGCGAGCTGAATCACAAGGAGCGCAGAGCAAAGGCAGAGCCGCAGAAGTGTGGAGCAAAAGGCAGAACCGCAGGTATGCGGAGCAGAACGGAACCGCAGTGATCCTGATTTCATGAAGCTGCTGAGCTCCTGGGCAAAATCACTCTTCTGCTTGTTATATAAAGACTGAGAAAACTCACAGTTTAGCACAGACTCTGAAAGTCTTTGTGCTCCAGGGACTGGTACCCTGCCTTATGCAGCTGTCCTTGCAGAGAGCACACTGCTTTTCTCTACATGCAGGGCCTCCATCATGCTACTCCTTCCTCAAAACCATCACTTCTCAAACACCTCCCCCCTATGTGGGATCGGGCACACTTCCTAGTTCAGGCAAAAGTGCACATCTTCTAGTAAAGGATCAGGTAAAATGTGTGGGTGCAATTTTTCCCAGCAGAGAAACCAGCCCTCACCATAACTGGCAATACATATATCAGTATATCACATATGCAGGCATTTTGTGGCGCTACAGGCACGAGCGCCACACTTCCATCAGATTAAAATCACTCATAGATTCTTAGTGAACTCATTCCAGTGGCAGCAATAAACAGAGATAGAAAGCAAATTGTGCAAATTTTTTTAAGGAAACCCAATTGCAAAAATGTTTCTTTTGGCCCCAACTACTTGCATTTCAGTAAAAAAAAAAGTCACTAATGGTGGACAGTCCCTTAAAATTGCCAACTTGAATACTATGCAACCGTCAGCAGAATACAGGGTGTTGCAATTCACCACTATCTTAAAAAACATCTGTTGTCCTGATTTTATTGCGTTTCCAGGGAAAGTGATAATCATTCCACAGAATTCCATTCACCCTTAGGCTGTGTGCCCACATTGCGCTTTTTAAGCGTTTCCGCTTAAAAAATGCTAGTTAAAACTCATACCATGCAATCCTATGGGATTCCGCAGTTACTGTGCCCATGCTGTGGATTTTTCCGCTGCTGAATCGCAAATCGCGGATATTCCGCTGCTATAGGATTGCATTGAAACGCTCACTTTACGCATGTGACTATGCCCATCATGCGTAAAGTGAGCGCTTCATGTGCGGATGGTACCCAGGGTCTGGAGGAGAGGAGACTCTCCTCCAGGCCCTGGGTACCATATTCCTGTTAAAAATAGAATAATAAAAAAAAGGATATAATTACCCTCTGTTGGCCCCCGGAGTCCTCCCGGTCCTCAGCGGCGCACACGGCGGCTTTGTTCCCAGGCATGCTTCACGCCAAAATGACCTTTGTGATGTCAAGGTCACGTGACTGCTACATCATCAAAGGTCATTCCCGCAATGAATCACTGGGAACGGAACTTGCCGGCAGCGCCACTGAGGACCGGGAGCGCCGCTGAGGAGATCGGGGGCCGACAGGAGGTGAGTATATCCATATTTTTTATTTTTTTATTATTTTTAACATTCTATCTTTTACTATTGATGCTGCATAGGCAGCATCAATAGTAAAAAGTTGGTCACACTTGTCAAGCACTATGCTTGATAAGTGTGACCAACCTGTCAATCACTTTTCCAAGCGATGCCTCAAATCTCTTGAATTCCGCAAGCTAAAAACGCTTGTATAACGCTTGTGTTTTGCTAGAAAATGCATGCAAATTCCGCATGCATTTTACCCGTGGTGGGGAGTTGTGGAAATGCTGCGGACAATTCCGCAGCATTTCTGCAACGTGGGCACATAGCCTCAGTGTGGAAAGGGTTAACCGCTGCGTGGCTGCTGTAGAGGGCAGAAGTATTTAATCCCATTCATTTGAATGGAGCTGTGTGGTTCTCTAGCACGGAGTAGAGGCAGCTTAGCAGCATATTGAATAGAGGCCTCAGTGTGTATTCTGGCAGCCGTCTCAAGGCTGCAAACTAACTTCATTTGGTGACGTAATCCATCCCTTGTTTTCATATTCCAGTGCAATTTGTTTCGCATTGTAAGGAAATAATACAAGAGATTTTTAAGGACAAGCCACTAGACTGCAGCCTTGTCACCAAAGAAAGGAGGAAAGATTGGCACTATGACCCTTTTTTGTCTGAGGGTCTGTACAATGGAAATTTCTCACTACGGATAAAGTGCCAAGCACAAGCTCACGTCTAGAATGGTTTTAGGTTAGAGGAAATTTGGAGGAGCTTTAAATAAGTGATTGATAAATTGCATTATCAGCACTGTTACTGATGGATCTGACAGCTGAGAGAATTAGACGGAGGATTGGAAAGATTATAGTTTTGAAAAGATTCAAAAGTGTTATATCTTCATCAGTTTCATAGAAGTGAAGGGAGTAGTGATCCAGCATGTACATTACTGCTCTTTCCAAGTGGATCTATGGGATCCCCATTCTTGGTGTGGAGGAGGGGCCAATGGTCAGATCCCTAGTGATCCCCAGTGATCATAGGTTTCTCCTCTAACCTTTGGATAGGTGATATATGTTTTTTTTGTGGGGAAACCTTTCTACAAGAGTTTTTCCAAAAGATATTTATCACCTATCCATAGGAGAAGTAAATGTATGATTGTTAGTGGCAAAGTAATCAATGGTGGCCCGTAGATCTTAGTAAGTAGTTCAAAGGGAACTGGTCATCAAATTCATGCTGCGCAAAACCACGATCAGCATGAATCAGACACTGGCTGTGTGATTGCAATCGTGTATGTTTCACTCTGAAATGTTGCGGTGATTCAGAGTAAACAATTCCGAAAAGCCGGCCAGAGGCGGAGGATCTCGGCTGTTTGGTCCGAGGTGGGTCCTTGGCAGGAGCATTCACTTTGACCACCAGGAGAGATGTGACGTTCAGGAGCAGACAACGTCCAAGAGTGGACCCTCTGGGTCGCGGATCTGGAGCCCCTGGGCCGAGCACACCAGGTGATAACCGACCCCTATACAGGGATCGTTAGGGGCAGGACCGCAGAGGTCAGAACCGCGACAGCCGGTACCAAGAGGGACGGCTCACAGGAGGTACAGATGAGTGAAAGGTACAGGACTGAGGATAGAATGCAGAACGGGGTAGGAAGTGCAGGTCAAGGTATAGAACGGAGACACGGAGTACAGGACTGGGTGCTGGAGTACTGGACAGAGATACGGAGTACAGGACTGGGCACTGGAGTACCGAGTGAAGACACTGAGTACAGGACAGAGCACTGGAGTACAGGACAGGGATACGGAGCACAGAACTGGGCACTTGGGTTCAGGACGGAGAAACAGTACAGGACAGGACACCGAGTACAGGACGGGGCACTGGAGTACAGGATGGGGATATGAAACACAGAACTGGGCACTGAGGTACAGGACGGAGATACAGAGTACCAGACGGGAACAAGGCAGGAATAGGAGGAAGGTTACAGGAAGGCTCCTGCAACCCGGCCAGAGCACCGCAGGCAAGGCACACGATAATCAGGCGTCTCCACCATCTTGGAGATGCCTGATATAGCCTGTGCACAGCTCTCATTGGTGGCCCCACAGCTCTGGGCGGGCGCTGCAGGGTTAAGGAACCCTCAGGGCGCGCGCCCGCGCCCTAGAGTGCACATGGCCCGTCGGCGCCAGGAGGACGGGAGAGAGGAGGAGGCGGAACCAGCGCGAGGGGAGGACGGGTGAGTGCTGGCAGCGGCGGGCCCCGCCGCTGCTGGAGCGGCGGCGGCTACCGGCGCAGCCGTGACAGTACCCCCCCTTTACGTCTCCCCCTCCTGAGGTTGGACAAAAACTTCTTTAAAAGAAGAGGAGCATTAACATTCTCTTTGGGTTCCCAAGACCTCTCCTCAGTACCAAAACCCTTCCAATCGACAAGGAAGAAGGTTCGCCCCCGAACTCTTTTCATGGCCAAAATATCTTTTACTTCAAAGATATCATCGGCCCCTACAGGTTGAGGAACAGGAGGTGGAAGCGGGCGATACCGATTAAGAACAACAGGTTTAAGGAGCGAGACATGGAAGGCGTTAGGAACTCGGAGTGAAGCCGGCAACCTCAATTTGTAAGACACGTTGTTAATGCGTCCAAGAACCTCGAATGGACCAATGTACCGGGGACCCAGTTTGTAAGAAGGCATCCTTAGGTGGATATGCTTAGTTGACAACCAGACTTTGTCACCAGGTTGATATGGCGGAAGGTCCCTGCGTCTCTTGTCTGCATGTTTTTTAATCCGGATGCTGGATTTTTCCAGTGCTTCTCTGGTCTCCCTCCAGACTTGAGAAAACTCAGAAAAAAGAGCATCCGCAGCGGGAACACCAGAAGGCGAGGAGAGCGGTAGCGGAACACCAGGGTTCTGGCCAGAAACTACGAAGAACGGTGTTTTGGTGGTAGACTCGTTGGGGTGGTTGTTATGGGCGAACTCTGCCCATGGCAGAAGGGACACCCAGTTGTCCTTAAGGGCATTGGAAAAATGGCGCAGGTAAGCTGCTAGTACCTGATTGATCCGCTCCACTTGCCTGTTGGACTGAGGATGATAGGCAGAAGAGAAGTCCAGAGATATCCCCATGAGCTTGCTGAGTGCCCTCCAGAACCGGGAGGTAAATTGGACCCCTCGATCGGAGACAATACGTCGAGGGAGTCCATGCAGCCTGAAGATTTGGTGGATAAAGACCTTGGCTAACTCGGATGCCGTGGGTAAACCAGCCAACAGGATAAAATGGGCCATCTTGGAGAAGCGGTCGCCCACCACCAAGATAGTGGTATATCCAGAAGAGCGAGGTAAATCGGTAATGAAGTCCATACCAATCTGTTGCCAGGGGGCGTCAGGAGGAGGCAGAGGATGAAGCAGGCCGGATGGCAGACCTCTTGGTACTTTGTTCTGGGCACAAGTCGTGCAGGAGGCTACGAAATCTGTCACATCCTGATGAAGAGAAGGCCACCAGTAGTAGCAAGAGAGAAGGCAGAGAGTTTTCTTGACCCCAACGTGGCCCGCAATCTTGGAGGAGTGCCCCCAGTCTAGGATTTCCGACCTCTTACTCAATGGAACGAAGGTCTTGCCTGGTGGAGCGTGGGAGAGCGTCACGGGTGCCACGGTGATCACTTTGGCAGGCTCAATGATATATGAAGGAGCCTCCTCAGATTCTGGTGATTGTAAGGACCTGGATAGGGCGTCCGCCTTGGTATTCCTATCCCCAGACCGAAAACGGAGTTCGAAGTCAAAGCGGGAAAAATACAGCGACCACCTGGCTTGCCTGGAGTTGAGTCTTTGTGCGGACTGAAGGTACGCCAAATTCTTGTGGTCCGTGAAGATTGTGAATGGATGGACTGCCCCTTCCAGAAGATATCGCCACTCTTCCAATGCCATCTTAATGGCCAGTAATTCCCGATCTCCGATAGAATAGTTGCATTCTGCGGGGGAAAAGGATTTAGAAAAGAAACCGCAAGGCACCAAGTGTCCAGAAGACGACCGCTGAGAGAGGACCGCCCCGGCTCCAACGGAGGATGCATCCACCTCCAAGGTGAAGGGCCTATTAGCTGTCGGCCGATGTAAAATCGGGGCGGAGGCAAAGGATCGCTTCAAGGCAAGGAAGGCCTCTTCGGCCTCTGGTGGCCAGGCATTTGCTTTGGACCCTTTTCGGGTCATGGCAGAGATGAGCTTGGTCACAGAAGAAAAGTGGGGAATGAACTGCCTGTAATAATTTGCAAAACCCAAGAACCGTTGGATAGCTTTTACTCCGACCGGACGTGGCCATTTGAGTACAGCCGATAGTTTCTCAGGGTCCATCTTCACCCCGGAGTCCGAAATAATGTCCCCTAAGAAGGGTAATGAGGTTTGCTCGAACCGGCACTTCTCCAATTTAGCATAGAGTTGGTTCTCCCGTAGGCGTTGCAGAACCAGTCGAACACTCCTCCGGTGGGTGGATAAATCAGGTGAGAAAATGAGGATGTCATCCAGATACACGACGACACAGGAGTATAGTAGGTCTCGGAAGATTTAGTTAACGAACTCCTGGAAAACCGCCGGGGCATTGCAGAGACCGAAAGGCATAACCAAATACTCGTAATGGCCGTCCCGAGTATTGAACGCTGTCTTCCACTCGTCCCCGGCACGGATTCGGATCAAGTTATAGGCTCCTCGCAGATCCAACTTGGTGAAGACCCGGGCTCCTCTCAGACGGTCAAAGAGCTCAGGGATCAGTGGAAGAGGATACCTATTTTTGACCGTAATGCTGTTAAGACCTCGGTAATCAATACATGGTCGAAGGGATCCGTCTTTCTTCCGGACAAAAAAGAACCCTGCTCCGGCAGGGGATGATGACTTCCGAATGAATCCTCTAGCCAAGTTCTCCCGAATGTAGTCTGACATGGCCTGGTCTCTGCTGGAGATAATGGATAAGTTCTCCCCCTGGGGGGATTAGCTCCTGAAATCAGCTCAATTGGGCAATCAAAGGATCGGTGCGGCGGTAGGGTCTCTGCCTCCTTCTTACTGAAGACATCGGCGTAAGAGTGGTAAGCCGAGGGAAGCCCCGGGAGGTCGAGAGGAGCATGCCGAGGTCCAGGACGAGGTACCGATAGTAAACAATTCTCCTGACAGGAGTGTCCCCAGCGTAGAATCTCCCCGGAACGCCAGTCCAGAACAGACTCATGAGAACGTAACCATGGTAGGCCGAGAAGCACGGCATGGGACAGATTAGGCAGGACATAAAAAGCGATCTTTTCCCGGTGAAGAGCTCCAACTTGTAGTTCCACTTCGACAGTGGCCATGGTGACGGGTTCTGGTAGCGGTTTGCCATCCACGGAGGCGATAGTGCGAGGATTTTCCAGAGTCACCACCGGAATTCGGAACTGGTCCACTTCCCTAAGCCGGATAAAATTACCTGCCGCACCCGAGTCCACATACGCCTCCACAGATCTACGCTCCCGACCTGCAACAATTAGAACAGAAATGGTAAGGGGCAGAGAGGAATCGGTATCACCTAGGGAGGCCTCTCCTACCTGGCCTAGGTGGAAGCGTTTCCCGGCTTCACTGGGCAAGTACGCACAAAATGATTGGCTCCGCCACAGTAAAGGCACAACCCTTGCGTCCTTCTCTCCCGGCGTTGCTGTTCGGTCAACTTTACACGGTCCACCTGCATGGGCTCCGGGACGGAGCTACTAGGAGAGGCCGGAGAGCGGGGAATAGGCGCTTGGTATAGCCTAAAGGGTCTCCTCTCTCTAACTGACTCCCGAGAGCGTTCTTGAAACCGTAAGTCAATACGGGTGGCTAGAGATATGAGATCCTCCAGGGTGGTAGGAGTATCTCGCCCGGCAAGCTCATCTTTTATTTTGCCTGAGAGTCCCCTCCAAAAGGCCCCAACCAAAGCCTCATTATTCCACCCCAGCTCCGAGGACAGCGTGCGGAAGCGAATGGCATACTGTCCTACGGTGAGAGGACCCTGACGGAGATTGAAAAGAGCCTCGGTGGTGGAGGCCACGTGTCCAGGCTCATCAAATACCTTGCGGAAGGTGTCGAGAAAGTTATGTATGTTAGACACCACGGGGTCATCTCTCTCCCATAAGAGATTGACCCAAGCCAAGGCCTCCCCTTCAAGATGGGACACAATAAATGCCACTTTGGCTCGATCAGAGGGGTATTGCTGAGGCAGGAGCTCAAAGTGCAACCGACACTGATTCAAGAACCCCCGACACAACTTGGGGTCTCCGCTGAATCTGGGAGGTTTTCCCAAGCGGGGTGGCGGGTGAGATACTGGATCCCGTGGTTGAGCTGAAGCGGCTGCAGCAGACTGCAGGGACAGAAGGCGATCATCCACGGATGCCATATAGCTCAGAATATGGGACTGGGCGTCACGCTGCTGCGCGAGCTCCTGCTGGAGCCCAACTGGCAACGGGGCGTTCCCTGGGTCAGCAGTCTGTAAGGCGGAGAGACGAGTATCCATGGATTTCATGAAGGACATTATTCTAGTCTGGTTCTCACGTAAAAAGAGCAACTCTTTTTGTGTGGCCGCCGAGGCACTAGCGGGGTCAATGGCCTGATTATACTGTGACGATCAGGAGCGGACAACGTCCAAGAGTGGACCCTCTGGGTCGCGGATCTGGAGCCCCTGGGCCGAGCACGCCAGGTGATAACCGACCCCTATACAGGGATCGTTAGGGGCTGGACCGCAGAGGTCAGAACCGCGACAGCCGGTACCAAGAGGGACGGCTCACAGGAGGTACGGATGAGTGAAAGGTACAGGACTGAGGATAGAATGCAGAACGGGGTAGGAAGTGCAGGTCAAGGTATAGAACGGAGACACGAAGTAGAGGACTGGGTGCTGGAGTACTGGACAGAGATACAGAGTACAGGACTGGGCACTGGAGTACCGAGTGAAGACACTGAGTACAGGACAGAGCACTGGAGTACAGGACGGGGATACGGAGCACAGAACTGGGCACTGGGGTTCAGGACGGAGAAACAGAGTACAGGACAGGACACCGAGTACAGGACGAGGCACTGGAGTACAGGACGGGGATATGAAACACAGAACTGGGCACTGAGGTACAGGACGGAGATACAGAGTACCAGACGGGAACAAGGCAGGAATAGGAGGAAGGTTACAGGAAGGATCCTGCAACCCGGCCAGAGCACCGCAGGCAAGGCACACGATAATCAGGCGTCTCCACCATCTTGGAGATGCCTGATATAGCCTGTGCACAGCTCTCATTGGTGGCCTCACAGCTCTGGGCGGGCGCTGCAGGGTTAAGGAACCCTCAGGGCGCGCGCCCGCGCCCTAGAGCGAGTGCACATGGCCCGTCGGCGCCAGGAGGACGGGAGAGAGGAGGAGGCGGAACCAGCGCGAGGGGAGGACGGGTGAGTGCTGGCAGCGGCGGGCCCCGCCACTGCTGGAGCGGTGGCGGCTACCGCCGCAGCCATGACAAGAGACCTGTCAATTAACTGGAGCAAGGCAGGGAAAAGCCACCAGGGACCTGCCCTGTACTAGTTGTCCCAGTTGGTTCTCAGATGGTTTTTCCATGTATGTTTACTCTGAAACATTGCAGCATTTCAAAGAAAAACATACATGGATGCAATCACACATCCGGCTCTGATCTGCAGACAAGTTACAAGCAGCATCAGGAGCCGGCGGCTGTGGCACAGTGACAGCTGCAGCCACCGGCTAACAGAAGACATCAGACTCACCCTCCTCGCACCGTCGGTGCATCTCCGTCCCGGCAGCTCTTCCTGTGCTCAGTGGTCACGTGGTACCACTCATTAAGGTAATGAATATGCACTCATCTCCACCCCAATAGGCGTGGAGCGCATATTCATTACCTTAATGAGCGGTACCACATGACTGCTCAGCACAGGGGAAGAGCTGGGACAGAGATGCAGGGATGGAGATGCAGCGACGGCGCGAGTAAGGTGAGTAGGACGGGGTATGAGCCATGCGGGATCGGGGGAGCCGAGCTATGCGAGACTGGGGGTGCCATGCGGGATCGGGGAGCCATGCGGAACCGGAAAGCCATGCATACAACAGGGGGAGCCACACATAGCAGGACAGGACGGGGTGAATCACACAAAGCAGTACAGGATGGGGGGAGACACATATAGCAGGACAGGATGGGGGGGAACCACACATAGCAGGACAGGATGGGGGAGCCACACATAGCAGGACAGGATGGGGGAATCACACATAGCAGGACAGAACGGGGAGCTACACATAGCAGGACAGGACGGAGGAGCCACGCATAGTAGGACAGGGATGAGAGGACAATGTATACCCAGCTTATACTTAAGTCAATAAACTTACCCAGTTTTCCGTGGCAAAATTAGGTGCCTCGGCTTATACTCGGGTCGGCTTACACTTGAGTATATATGGTAATATATTGCAATCATCATATTATATAGCACTGTGTACTTACATTTGCTCATTTTGCCTTTCTACCCATCTAATTCTTCTCTTTTCTCTGCTCTATGTAGAAACAGTAAGTGTCCTCCCCTTTTTCCACTCCTGTCCCAGCTGATTCCTCCTCCCTCTGCCAGGCACTTTTGCAGTAACTTATGACTCATGCAGGGAAAATAGACTTCTTGCTTCTATATAGAGCTTACAAGGTTTTTAATCAGGTGATGTCATACAGCTAATGGAAAAGAGAAGAAATAGCTGGGTAGAAAGGCAAAATGAGCAAATGTAAGTACACAGTGCTATATAATATGATGATTGTAATATATTATGGGGATACAAATTTTTATGGCAGTGCTTTTTAAATGTCTCTCAGTGCCCATCAGTGGCTCTAAACTATTTAATCTAATATATAAAGCTCAATGTGTGTATGTATGTATGTATGTACAGTGGGGCAAAAAAGTATTTAGTCAGTCAGCAATAGTGCAAGTTCCACCACTTAAAAAGATGAGAGGCGTCTGTAATTTACATCATAGGTAGACCTCAACTACGGGAGACAAACTGAGAAAAAAAAATCCAGAAAATCACATTGTCTGTTTTTTTTCCTTTTATTTGCATATTATGGTGGAAAATAAGTATTTGGTCAGAAACAAAATTTCATCTCAATACTTTGTGATATATCCTTTGTTGGCAATGACAGAGGTCAAACGTTTTCTGTAAGTCTTCACAAGGTTGCCACACACTGTTGTTGGTATGTTGGCCCATTCCTACATGCAGATCTCCTCTAAAGCAGTGATGTTTTTGGCTTTTCGCTTGGCAACATGGACTTTCAACTCCCTCCAAAGGTTTTCTATAGGGTTGAGATGTATGTGTCTGTGTGTGTATGTCTGGGATTGGCATCCGCACCGTCGCAGCTACAGCCACAAAATTTGGTACAGTCACACGTCTGGACCCCGAGAGTGTCCTAAGCTATGTTGTGAGGTGAAATTTTAACCCCGCGCATTCCAATTCACCAAACAATTTTGCCCCTATCTACATAATGGGGAAAAAATGTGTGTGTATCAAGACCCACCCCTCATTATGATGTCATAATGGTTGCCATGGCGACGCTGATGTCATCATAGGTTGCAAGCCCCGCCGCTCATTATGATGTCATAATGGTTGACTATGGGATGGAGGATGTGTGATGGGTATATGGGCACTGGACTATGGGATGGAGGATATGTATGACGGGTATATGGGCATGGGACTATGGGATGGCGGATATGTATATGGGCACTGGACTATGGGATGGAGGATATGTATGACGGGTATATGGGCATTGGACTATGGGATGGAGGATATGTATGACGGGTATATGGGCACGGGACTATGGGATGGCAGATATGTATGATGGGTATATGGGCACGGGACTATGGGATGGAGGATATGTATGATGGGTATATGGGCATGGGACTATGAGATGAAGGATGTGTGATGGGTATATGGGCACTAGACTATGGGATGGAGGATATGTATGACGGGTATATGGGCACGGGACTATGGGATGGAGGATATGTATGATGGGTATATGGGAACGGGACTATGGGATGGAGGATGTGTGATGGGTATATGGGTATTGGACTATGGGATGGAGGATATGTATGATGGGTATATGGGCACGGGACTATGAGATGGCAAATATGTATGATGGGTATATGGGCACGGGCCTATGGGATGGAGGATAATTATAATTTGTTATAACTAACCACAGTTAGTTACTATGCCCGGGCAGCACCGGGCTCTTCAGCTAGTTACACTTCTAAATAGGAAACTAATTTTTTGATGGTGTATTGTTAAAAGAGATAAACTTTAATCTCCGTGTTTGCTGATATTAGAGGGTCACTGTACATTCCATACCTTTAGGTATTAGAGCAGTTGATGGTTCAGCTACAATTTATATTAAGGTTTGTTTTCTTGTTTGTAGTTTTTCTTGTCAAATATCTTCCCTATAGCTTGTTATTGTCATGGCACATGAGGTTTGTGAAGCCTCCTACGGCAAACAGTGTTGTAACAATGTCTCTTTTATTACTCACAGGAAATGTTTGCATAAATGCATTTTAGAACATGTGACGCCAGTGTCCTGTAAACCTTTTATTAATGAGTGATATATTAAGTTAAAATGTGCCTCCTAAAAGAAACAAAATATAAGGATTTTGAAGGAAATTCTATGTAAATTCTCCCAAAATGTAAAAGAAAATAGCTGGGGGATTTATTATAGACATTATTTACAGGGGTAAAAAAAATGTTGCTACTTTGGTATATATAAAAAGAAAGTCCAGCTCACCCACATAAATGATTGCAGCAATTGGAGCAAGAAAACCGTCTGTGCCAGCACATAGAAAAAGGAAAAGGAGAAAATGGTCAGCTCCATTGTAATGCAAGTGATCGGATGCAACGTACAGAACGCACGAGGCAGGAACAGTCAATGAACCGTTTAATCCTTTTCAGAT
Organism: Dendrobates tinctorius; assembly: GCF_039654945.1. NCBI lineage: Eukaryota > Metazoa > Chordata > Amphibia > Anura > Dendrobatidae > Dendrobates > Dendrobates tinctorius. Next base: position 41,100,132 of record NW_027361810.1, on the reverse strand, counting down.
ACAGAGAGAATTTAGAGAGGATAAAGGACAATTAATAGTAACAAATAATGCAAATAAGCAGTGAACCGTACAATATAATTATATTCCTTGAAATATTATGTTAATGTTCACAAGGGTGGTATGCCTGTTCATTTGAGCTACCACGTTAGTTCTTCCTGGAATACTGTCCCAGCGGGGGTCATTGGGTTTTCCCGCTTGGCCGAAAGTCCTTTTGACAAAGTTTACCAAGATGCGTTGAGCAACTGGTCCCCTCCCCACCTGTTGTCCTAACTCAGGCCAACCCAAGTACCGTATGTCACAGCTGGAAGTGATGGCCCTGCTCACTCGTGCTGTCCCTATGTGACCACAGGCGTGCTCCTCTGGTTGTTATCTCCTTGCGGATCCTTGCGGATCTTCGGTGCTTGACTGTTGGCGAATGTCTAAGGCCTGGGGTGGAAACGACTGGTGTTGTCTGAACTCTAGGGCTTGACAGGCATAGGCAAAAGTTCTGGTCTTGATCAGCATAGTCAGGCTTCTGTATCTCAGTGGGCATCATCTGGACCTTGTCTGGCGATGACCAGCACCTTGGTAGTGTCCGCTTCTGCCTGAGGCCTGTCACGTTGGCCTCAGTGCCGTCCCTGGTCTGCATCCGTTCTGCTCTTCTCCTTGGGGCCAAATCCTCCTGCCATTTGGTAGTGTGCAGGGCTTTTATACCCAAGAACTCTGTCATGCAAGATACCTGACCAGATCCTGCACAAGAACCCATTGCAATCCTTCTGGTGCTGCTTGGTACTGCTTGATTTTGTCTCGCCAGCATATAGCAGATAGCAGCCTTTCCTCTCTATTGTCATGTCATGCAGGTGCTCTTCAAGGGTGCCATCACTTCCGCTTACATCCGATGGTGCAAAAAAATTGATTAAGGCCACGTGCACAAGTTGAGAATTTGGTGAGTTTTTAACTCAGTATTTGTAAGCCAAAACCAGGAGTGGAACAATCAGAGGAAAATTATAATAGAAACACGTCACCACTTCTGCATTTTTCACCCATTCCTGGCGTATTGGCTTATAAATACTGATGTCAAATACTCAACAAATACTCAATGTGTGCACGTTGTCACTAATCTCTAGTCGTGTGTATTGGGACCAGGGGCTTTTTCCCTGTCCCTAATGATAGGGGCAGCCTAACTCGCCTTGTTTCCTGGATTACTTCTGATGGTGAAGATGCCGGGGCCACGTACCATACCTTAGCTCCTGAATCCGCTCTCAGTCAGTACCCTTTCCGCACCCAGGGGATAGGGGCGTAGTAGTGTACTGTAATACACCAACCAGACTAACAAGGTAATACAAACAGTCATATAGGAAAATACCAATCATACAAATATACTCGCACAAACAACAGATGTAAACATTGGGGAGTGGAGGATGAGGTAAAACCAAAGTAGGAAAAGGAGGGGAATTAGCACACACCTAAATCCTAGCAACAGTCTCAGATAAATCCACCAAATGCCTTCTCAACCAGCAACCACAAACTACCATCTCCTACCCGTGCAGCATAAGCTATCTCTGGCAATGAGTGGTAGCCAGGACCCAGATTATATATGAGGTGGGAGTGGCTATCAGTGAGCAGCTGAGAGCCTTAATGCAGGAAAGCTTCCAGGAACTCTAAACTGAGCAGATCAACCCCTGCACTGCTAAAAGAAACCTTGCAATTTGGTGCTGTCGCTGCATCGTCAAAATGAAGCATGTGGACACATCCGCATTCATCCGCACGGCCTGCGTACCCAATGTTAGATAGGTTTGCAGGCCACATGCAGATGTAGGCGGAGCTGAACGGAGGAGGTGCGGCAGTGGGCGTAGCTTCACGGAGGAAGTCCGCAGCTCTTCTGTCCGCAAATCTGAACCTAGCCTTTGTGACACAGCATTTCATCTTATATGTACAATATAAAGGCTTAGTACCTGCTTTAGCTTGAGCATGTACATTGGCCATTCACACTAGAGTAATTTTAGACAGACATGTCTGCTTTAAAGGGATTATCCAGCCATTTTTTGGGGGCCTCACAACTCGCATCTCACAGTGGATATCGTGGGAGAGTTAAATATCGTGGTCAAATATCAACATTGCAGAACATTTTGTTTCCAGGAAGATAAGCTGTTGACAGAGGTATCTGGTAGCAGCTAACTCCACTCTGCCCTATTAGAACAAAGGCACACTCAGCCAAACTGAGCATGCATGTTCATGAAGATTGGTCAGGGAACCTACCAGGTAATTCATCATGCTGCTCAAAACTTGGGATTGCAGCCAGGTATATTTTCTCTGAAAAAAATCCAAAATTTCATAGAGAATATACTTTGAAAAAGACCTGTCTCTCACTGGCAGTGCTGCTGGGAAGAACCGGCCTGGGATAATGCCGGACTCGTCTGGTCTCCAGTTATGGTCCCTGGCCGGCTCTACCCAACACCGGTGCCAGTGAGAGACAGGTCTCTACCCTGCAAGTATATAAGGAGAGACCTATTAATCACAGAATCCGTCGCTGGATTCCGTCTTTTGACAGACATCGATGGATCGTGCGCCCATAGGCTTCCATTATAGCCAATGACGGACGTCGCTGGATCCGTCGCTGACGTACACAAAAAACATTACTTTGTCCGTTGCCTCCGGCCAACAGACAAAGAATTTATGACGGATCCGCTTTTTGAAAAAAAAGACGGATTGTGACTGATGGCAAAAAACTGATGTGTGAAAGAGGCCTCAGGATGAATCCGTAGCAGACACTACCAGCTTGATAAAATAAATAACTTAAATCATCAGTGATATGGGCAAGGAAAACGAGAGCGACACTCGTGTCTCATTTCCTAGGATTAAACCAACATATTGCTATTAATTATCCCCCCTCATGAGTGTAACATTGTCCGTGCACCAGTCATTATGGACTGGGAACTTTTGACCTGATAATCTTGTGCTATAAAAGATTTTGTAACTTATTTCTGGTCTACTGCCCAATCAGCATTCTCATTTCCAGGCTAGTACTGAAGCGCTATTGTTTTCTATAACTGTTGTCTAGCAGTCTATTCCAAGTGATTTAGAGTGAAAATTGATGTGTTATTCTAAGACACATTCCTTCGCAAGAAAACTGCCCACAGATGGCATCTAGGATGCCCTTGGTAGCCAATACCAGTATCACGTGAACTGGACCAATTAAAGTGTTTAAGCTTCCATATCAATGAAACAGAGTTATTCTTAATATGGTATTGTATGATCATTTAAGAAAATACATGGAGTTTCAATTACTATTTCCAAAGAAGTGTAACATGCCCATAAATTCTTCATCAGAAATCTGCCGTTTTGGCATGATCTGCAAATAATCTAATAGCTGCCAGGTCTAGATGTCTGATGCTAGAGTCAAATACATTGGAGGGGTTGGAAATTTCCTGTCCAACTCTATTGCTTAAAGGGGTTGTGCAGCGCCACTTATTTCCGCACTGTGGAGAGGAGCTGAAACATGCTACGTGGTAGAGTTTAGATGGAAACTGTCCGATATCCATCAGGTATATGAACGTTTACAATTAACCAGACTACAACAAAGGCATGATACCTGCCAAGCTTTGGATGGTCACCTGCTCAACTGTCCGTGGCACACAGCAATGCCTCTCTGTGCTTAGTGCGGGTGTACATACCTCTTTAGTTAATTTTAAACAATCCTGGCCTTCTGAAAAAAATGTTCTGAAAATTAGGCAGACCTTTTGCGCGGTGCGTAGAGGGTGACTTGCAGAGATCTAAGATTGCTAGATAGGAGGCCACAGAAAAAAGATGTTGCCGAAGTCTAGGTAGGAAATAATGGGGCATGCCATAGTATTTTCATTGACTCAAAGCTGAGGAAGTAGCGTAGTCATTGATTGTGTGCGCGGGCAGGGGAGAAAGCATCTCAAGGAGATCAAGGAAAATAGTCTATAGAAAAGGAGAAAACACATGGAAAAGGAATTGAAATATAATAGAAGCGGTCTCAATGGAGCGCTAACTTCAGCCACACCGATTAAGGGAAAGATGAGTACCAAGTCCAAGGCAGCACCAGCCGCAAACCCTCGTAGAGGGATGAAGTCTGTGAGAAAATAAACTGCGGTCAGAAGGGCGCCAAGGACGAGGAAGAAGATTATTTGATATCTTTATTCCACAACGCGTATCGACAGCAACACGTGGTCTTCATCAGGTGAATACATAAATAGGGAGGAGGGGATTTTTATATATCTAAATAGGGTGCCAATCAAATTCAAGAATCAATAAAACCATTAAAATCAGTGCACAAACACCATAAAAACAACATAAAACAATTTATTGACAATACAGATCATTATAAAGTATATATACATATTATATTATATAATCGTCAAAATTTGCAATAATTACAATAAATCTTCTACCTTACTTCATTTTCAATAGTAAGATTCAGACCATCAGGAGCTAGTGTGCCTAGTTTAAATATCCAGTAGCTCTCACGATTAATCAAACTCCCATAACGTTTAGGAGCAGTATCAGGTATTTGATCGATAATAATCAATCAATTGAGGTATTTTGGGTCTTTCCGATGCACTAGAGAAAAATGTTTGGATAAACTATGTAAAAGATAGCCGTTTCTGATATTTTGGCGATGTTTGTTTAATCTCATGTGCATGGTCTGGATGGTCCGACCAATATATAATTTGAGAAAGACCCGAAATACCTCAAATTGATTATTATCAGTCTCATACCTGATACTGCTCCTAACCGTTATAGGAGTTTGATTAATCGTGAGAGCTACTGGATATTTAAATTAGGCACACTAGCTCCTGATGGTCTGAATCTTACCATTGAAAATGCAGTAAGGTAGAAGTTTTATTGTAATTATTGCAAATTTTGACAATTATATAATATAATATGTATATATATACTTTATAATGATCTGTATTGTCACTAAATTGCTTTATGTTGTTTATATGGTGTGTTTGCACTGATTTTAATGGTTTTATTGATTCTTGAATTTGATTGGCACCCTATTTATATATATATATACTGTATACATATATATATATATATATCTATATCCCCTCCTCCCTATTTAATTATGTATTCACCTGATGAAGACAGCGTGTTGCTGTCGAAACGCGTTGTGGAATAAAGATATCAAATAATCATCTTCCTCGGCGCTCTTCTGACCGCGGTTTATTTTCTCACATGGAAAAGGAATTGTCATGGCGTGACTGTTTAATAGCAAGGGATAGTGGGCTCCTATTCTGTTCCTCAGGGTTCCTAGGATATTCCTGTCTCCAGGATTGCCCCTGATAGTGGGGATGCATGGGTCTCAATCATTGATATGTTCCTAAATAACACTAATCTGTTTCCCCCCCCCCCCCTTCCCAGGGAGGTTGGGCAGAAGTGTATGGGAAAACATACATAAGATAGACAGGGAAAAACAGAAGCACAGTCACACAGCATTCTCACAGGAATAAACACTAAGGAACAAAAAGTGTAAATCCAGTAAGGCAAAAAAGCAACACAAAGACATTAAAGGGAAAGGCTCCATCAAAAAACACTCGTAACAAACTTAGAAATAACTCCCAGTAAACCTGGATATGTCCACCTCTCCAGACCAGAATAGACAAACTATAGCTAGCATTACTGAAATAGTCAAGCCAGCACATATGGTAGAAGATTAACAACCTAGCCTAGCAGAGATTTAACACTTGCTAACCTGCCTAGGAGCTAGTCTTTGAGTCTCATGGGCTGATCATAGCCGTCAATGAAGTTAAAAGGAAGAATGCAAAAATATGCGGATTCCACAGACCCTTGACAGTCGGTGATACTTGCAAAAACTCTTTGTTACAATTGTAGGATAGACGCTGTGATGATATATTATCGACTGAAAACCTCATCGCCCCTGATACACAGACCATCTAGCCTATATTATAGGGAGAGACACTCCAACGAGAGCCAACTTGGATGAGACCTATCAAGGGGTCTGAAAATGAATTAAAGAATAAACATGGCAGGCTGAAACTTAGTGCAATTTTATTAACTAAAGGTAATCACTAATATATATATATATATATATATGCAATTTTTGTTGTGCATAGATTTTAATTCAGTTGCCTGATCTAGATAAACTTCTTGATAGAGTGATGACCCTTTCAAAAATACTATGGTGGGTGGTTGGAGTGTCCTAGCTTTTTGTTCCTTGAGTCATATGGTAGCAATAGGAAAACTGCACGCTCATACTACCTAAAGCTCAGCTACATGGAAAAGAAAAAATATATAGTGCTAAGCAGATCTGCAGTCAATAGACAAAATTTATACCAAACTAGCTGAAGAGCCCGGCATTGCCTGGGCATAGTAACCAACTGTGGTTAGTTATAACAAATTATAATGATTATATTGCACATAAAAACCGTGCATCTAATCCTATCCTGTGTGATACTGACTGCTGAGCAGTGTATCTAATCCTATTCTGTGTCATACTGTGTGCTGACCTGCGTATCTAATCCTATCCTGTGTGATACTGACTGCTGAGCTGTGTATCTAATCCTATTCTGTGTGATACTGTGTGCTGACCTGCGTATCTAATCCTATCCTGTGTGATACTGACTGCTGAGCTGTGTATCTAATCCTATCCTGTGTGATACTGGGCTCTCCCTGCAGTCTGTGTCAGAGGGTGGTCTGTGTTGGCACGGTAATAAATTGTGTTATTTCCTGCTTTACAGAAGGATGATAACACAAAGAAAACTGTTGCTGATAGCAACCAATCACAGCTCATTTTTCATCTTTTAAACAGCTCTGGGACAGCGTGGCGCGTTTTGAGTGGCGACTTTTGTGTTTCGACTTTTATGTGGCGAGGTTGGTGTATGTGTGGTGAAATGTGTGCTGAGGGTGGTATATGTGTTGAAGCACGTGGTAGTGTGTGACGCATTTTGTGTGTGTGTTCATAACTCCGTGTGTGGTGAGTATCCCATGTCAGGGCCCCACCTTAGCAACTGTACTGTATATACTCTTTGGCGCCATTGCTCTCAATCTTTAAGTCCCCCTTGTTCACATCTGGCAGCTGTCAATTTGCCTCCAACACTTTTCCTTTCACTTTTTCCCCATTATGCAGATAGGGGCAAAATTGTTTGGTGAATTGGAAGGCGCGGGGTTAAAATTTCGCCTCACAACATAGCCTATGACACTATCAGGGTCCAGACGTGTGACTGCGCAAAATTTTGTGGCTGTAGCTGCGACGGTGCGGATGCAAATCCCGGACATACATACATACACACCCACATTGAGCTTTATATATTAGATGAACGATTTCCATCAAATCGATGGCTCACTGTATGGTTTGTAGGTGGTGACTATTGTGCGACAAACGATTGTAGTTGTCCAAAAGATCAATTGGCCGTGTCTGATTTTTTTGTACGTCTATCGTGCATGGTACATAATATGTACATACTTTTTGCTTGTTTACTATTCATTGAAAATGTATGGCTTAGTCTAAAACATATTTGTATAATGTAATTGGACATGTGTATGATGCTGTCGTGCAAAACCAAAATTTGTACGAACGACAAATGTCTCCTGTTTTATTGGCATCTCATGTGAATGGCTCACACTTTACTGTATGTGGCTTTCACAAACAATTCACACAATTTTCATACTCAGCATGGGACTTGCCGCTAGTATAATGTAATTGGAGGATATGGCATATAGTTGTCTGTGTCTGTGATAATAATGAAGCATTTTATACCCCTTCATACATAGTGCGATTTTTCTGACGAGAAGCTTTTTTTCTGATAAATTAATATAACACTAACCAAAGTGGAAAAAGATTATCTATGATGTTTCCATTCCTTAAAAGCAAGTAAATATCTTGAATTTAGATATTCCCATGTATAACACCCTGGAATTAAAGGTGCTTTAAGGAAAAATGATAAAAATGATAAATAATATTATTATTTATATTATACCAATACATAAATTACATTTAGGAAGTGGAAGAACTTTAATAGTACAGTGAATAAGATCCATTCACACAAAACATGAAAAAAAGTCTTCAGATCCATGGTGCAGTTAGCCAAAAATATAGCTGTCGATATAATCATTGAGATTAAGATTTGTATCAATTATCGTTCATCACATCATGTTGCAATTTATGACATTGTAGCCAGAGATTACATATTCTACTAGAATGTACAGTCCTGGTGCTGTCCTAGGTGCTGCACTGAATAGATCTTATCTCTTTCCTCATCAGTTTTTTTAGGCTAATTTTCTTATCTTGGACATATTAGTATGTAAGGATTTCATACATAGCAGCACTGTGACTTTTCACCTTCCCTCATTTTTATTTCAATATTATAAACTATCTCTGTAGATCAGAAGAGTGTGCTATTCAAAACTGTTATATTATATTATGATGCAATGCATATCACTTAGTCTATATGCTAATAATAGGTAAAGCATTCCCATAAAAAAAAAATCACGTAATAGTCAATGGTGAGCTGACCTCTAGGATCGTGTAATAGTCACTGGTGATCTGACCTCCAGGATCACGTGATAGTCACTGGTGATCTGACCTCTAGGATCGTGTAATAGTCGCTGGTGATATGACCTCTAGGATCGTGTAATAGTCAATGGTGAGCTGACCTCTAGGATCACGCAATAGTCACTGGTGGTCTGACCTCTAGGATCACGTAATAGTCACTGGTGATCTGACCTCTAGGATCACGTAATAGTCACTGGTGATCTGACCTCTAGGATCGTGTAATAGTCAATGGTGAGCTGACCTCTAGGATCACGCAATAGTCACTGGTGGTCTGACCTCTAGGATCACGTAATAGTCACTGGTGATCTGACCTCTAGGATCACGTAATAGTCACTGGTGATCTGACCTCTAGGATCATGTAATAGTCAATGGTGATCTGACCTCTAGGATCACGTAATAGTCACTGGTGATCTGACCTCTACGATCACGTGACTTCTAGATCACGTAATAGTCACTGGTGATCTGACCTCTAGGATCACGTAATAGTCACTGGTGATCTGACCTCTATGATCACGTGACTTCTAGATCACGTAATAGTCACTGGTGATCTGACCTCCAGCGTCACATAATAGTCACTGGTGATCTGACCACTAGGATCATGTAATAGTCACTGATTATCTGACCTCTAGCATCATGTAATAGTCACTGGTGATCTGACCTGTAGCGTCACGCAGTAGTCACCCGTGATCTGACTTCTAGCATCACGTAATAGTCACTGGCACTGCCTGTTGATCTGACCTCTAGGATTACGTAATAGTCACTGGTGATCTGACCTCTAGGATCCCCTACAATCCTTAAAATAAAGAGGCACAGCAAGGATTCAGCTCTTCTACCCCCTTAGCAGTGTTCCGGTGCCTGCTTCCTCAATGCACCGTGGCTTCAGTTAAGTCAAGTGAAATGCCTCTGCAGAAAACCTATGCAGAATAAGAAAAATTTGGAGAGGAAGAGAAACTGTGTGTGAAGATGCTCCATATTGTGGAAAAAAAACATTTGTGAGTTATGCACCCGCTATCAATTGTACATAGTTCCTAATCAGTTACTGTTAAGTAAAAGTCTGCTTATTTTTGAGTGGTGGTCTCCCTTATTGAACTATTGAACATCCGGTCCTGGCCAGCCAAAGTCACCGGCATCATACGACCTTGCAAGGGCGTAGTGACCCTTTAGATGAAGTCCACACACCTAGCCAGGACCTCCATCTTCATGTATCATGCTGGGGTGTAAGATACGAGTACCTGTTATATAATAATAATAAATTTTATTTTTATAGCGCCGACATATTCCGCAGCACTTTACATTTCAGAGGGGATTTGTACAGACAATAGACATTACAGCATAACAATAATCACATACAGTAGATTATAACAAATACCAAGAGGAGTGAGGGCCCTGCTCGCAAGCTTACAGTCTATGAGGAAAGAGGTAGACACGAAAGGTGGGTGGTAACAGTTGCCCTGATTGTATGGACCAGCCATAATGTTAAGTGTGTAACAGTACAGACACAGAGGGCTAATGGATGCATAAAGCATGTGGGAACATGATGCTGGGAACCTGGTTATGGTAAAATTTTTGGCTCTGCCACACAGGGATAGGTTAGGTTAATGTGTTGAGGCGATAGGCCAGTCTGAATAAATGCGTTTTCAGGACACGCTTAAAATTGTGGGGACTGGGGACTAATCGTATTGACCTGGGAAGTGCATTCCAAAGAATTGGCGCGGCACGTGTAAAGTCTTGGAGACGGGAGTGGGAGGTTCTGACTATTGAGGATACTAACCTCAGGTCATCAGCAGAACGGAGGGCGCGGGTAGGGTGGTATACTGAAACAAGGGAGGAGATGTAGGGTGGTGCTGAGCCATGGAGGGCTTTGTGGGTGAGGGTAATAAGTTTATACTGAATTCTGGAGTGGATGGGTAGCCAGTGTAATGACTGGCACAAGGTAGAGGCATCGGTGTAACGATTGGTGAGGAATATGATCCTGGCTGCAGCATTCAAGACAGATTGGAGAGGGGAGAGTTTTGTAAGAGGGAGACCGATTAGAAGAGAGTTACAATAGTCGAGACGAGAATGAATAAGAGAAACAGTAAGAGTTTTTGCAGCGTCAAAAGTAAGAAAAGGTCGAATTCTAGAAATGTTTTTGAGGTGCAGATGACAAGAGCGAGCCAGTGATCGAATGTGGGGGGCAAAGGAAAGCTCGGAATCAAGTATGACCCCAAGACAGCGGGCATGTTGCTGGGGAGTAATAGTGGAACCACAGACGGAAATGGCAATGTCGGGTGTAGGTACATTAGTAGCGGGAGGAAACACAAGGAGTTCAGTCTTTGATAGGTTCAGTTTCAGATATAGTGAGGACATGATATTAGACACAGCGTTTAGACAATCGCCAGTGTTTTCTAGAAAGGCTGGCGTGATGTCAGGAGAAGAAGCGTATAATTGGGTGTCATCAGCATAGAGATGGTACTGGAAACCAAATCTACTGAATTGTTTGACCAATAGGGGCAGTGTACAAGGAGAAGAGGAGGGGGCCTAGAACCGATCCTTGAGGAACCCCAACAGTAAGAGGAAGGTGAGAGGAGGAGGAACCGGCAAAAGAAACAGTAAAGGAGCGGTCGGAGAGATAGGAGGAGAACCAGGAGAGAACGGTGTCCTTGAGGCCAATGGAACGGAGCATAGTGAGGAGGAGCTGATGATCCACAGTGTCGAATGCTGCAGAGAGATCCAAGAGAATTAGCATGGAGTAATGACCATTTGATTTAGCTGTTAGCAGATCATTAGAGACTTTAGTGAGGGCAGTTTCAGTGGAGTGTAAAGAGCGGAAACCGGATTGGAGAGGGTCGAGAACAGAGTTTTCTGAGAGATAGCGGATAAGACGGGAGTGGACCAGGCGTTCCAGGAGTTTAGAGATGAAGGGAAGATTAGAGACAGGTCTATAGTTAGCGGCACAATTTTGGTCGAGGGATGGTTTTTTAAGTAGTGGATGTATGATGGCATGCTTAAATGAGGAGGGAAAAATACCAGAAGAGAGAGAGAGGTTAAATATTTTAGTTAGGTGAGGGGTGACAGCAGGGGAAAGGGACTGGAGGAGATGTGACGGAAATGGGTCACTGGTGCAAGTAGTTGGGCGAGAAGATGCAAGGAGCCTGCTTACCTGTTAGCGTGGGTGGTCAGGAGAAGGAATCTCCAGGAATGGACCTTCTGGACCGTGGCACCGAGGGACCCCTGGCGAGCTGCCAGGTGAAACTGACCCCTATACAGGGACCGTTAGGCGCAGGCCCAGGGGTTCAAGTACCACGGTAGCCGGTACCGAGAGGGGCGGCTCAGGATGGACTTGAGTAGGACTGTGGGACTGAAGTGTAGATGACAGAACAGAGCTGGAACACAGGCGACAGGAGTGGAGTAAGACTGTAGACTGGAATGTGGAGGAACTGAAGTGTAGATGACAGGACAGAGCTGGAACACAGGAGACAGCAATTGAGTAAGACAGTAGACTGGAATGTGGAGGGATGGCTGGAGTAGGAACACAGGAGGCAGGATTAGAGGAGGACGGAAGGACTGGAGCAGGATGGAACAGGAACACAGGAGGCAGGACTTGAGTAGGACGGCAAGACTGGAGCAGGATGGAACAGGAACACCGGAGGCAGGACTGGAGTAGGACAGCAAGACTGGAGCAGGATGGAACAGGAACACCGGAGGCAGGACTGGAGTAGGACCACAGGACGGGAGCAGGATGGAACAGGAACACCGGAGGCAGGACTGGAGTAGGACGGCAGGACTGGAGCAGGATGAAACAGGAACACCGGAGGCTGGATGGGAGTAGGCTGGAACAGGAACACAGGAACAGGGCAGGAGACGGAGGAAACAGGAACACTGGAGCAGGACTGAGAATACTGCAGGGAACACGGAAGACAGGCTGCGAGGCTGCTGCAGGAAACTCCGAGGACGGCACCAAAAGGCTGCAGAGAGCACAGGAGGAAGCAGGGCCCAGTGTGCAAGGTAACACAACGATCAGACACCTTTCTCAGGGGGAAGCGGTCTGATATGGCCCCGTCTGGTCTGCCATTGGTCCGAAGGTGCTTCCGGGTCAGGGCACAGCCGGAACACAAGAAGCAGAAGGGAGGCGCGGCCGCGGCCTATGGCTCATGTGCATTGCATGCAGAGATGGCATGGGAAGCGAGCCTGTCAGAGGTGACCGCTGTGGCCGTCGGGTGGCGAGAGGCTGCGGCGTGGGAGCGGAGACCGGGTGTGTATGTCAGAGCAGTGTAACAGTACCCCCTTCCCTAAGCCGCCCTCCCCGGAGATTAGCAACAAATCTCTTGAGGATACTGGGAGCATTGATATTCTCCCGAGGTTCCCAGGATCTCTCCTCAGGACCAAAGCCCTTCCAATCAACAAGAAAGAATGTCCTACCTTTAACCCTCTTCATAGCGAGAATGTCCTGCACTTCAAAGACATCATCGGCACCCACCGGCTGAGGACCAGGATCAGGCAAGGAATGGAAGCGATTCAGCACCACAGCTTCAGGAGAGAGACGTGGAAGGTGTTCGGGACCCGGAGCGAAGCAGGCAACCTCAATTTGTAGGCGACCTCGTTGATACGTCCAAGAATTTCAAATGGACTGATGTAGCGTGGTCCCAACTTGTAGGAGGGCAGTTTCAACCGGATGAATTTGCAGGAGAGCCAGACTTTGTCCTCGACACAATACGGTGGAGGATCCAATCTCCTTTTGTCGGCATAATTCTTCATCTGATCAGCGGTCCTCTTGAGTGACGTATTGGTCTTGGCCCAAATTTTGGAGAATTCAAAGGACAAGGCGTTGGCCGCGGGTACCTCGGAGGCAGGGGTTATCAGAAGGGGAACACCAGGATGTCTGCCAAAGACAAAGAAGAACGGAGACTTGGCCGAGGACTCGCCAGCAAGGCTGTTATAAGCGAACTCTGCCCAGGAGAGTAAGTCGACCCAATCGTTCTGGTGGGCATTGGAGAAATGACGTAGGTACCCATTCAACGTCTGGTTGGTACGCTCTACCTGTCCGTTGGACTGTGGATGGTAGGCCGAGGAGGAGTCGAGGGAAGCGTTCATGAGCTTACAAAGTGATCGCCAGAACTTGGAGGTAAACTGAACCCCTCGGTCAGACACGATGCGTTGAGGTAGTCCATGGAGTCTGAAGATTTGGTGAATGAAAACTTTGGCCAGCTCCGGCGCCGAGGAAAGACCGGGCAGAGGGATGAAGTGAGCCATCTTGGAAAAACGATCCACTACCACCAAAATGACTGTGCAGCCCGAAGAGCAGGGTAGGTCGGTGATGAAATCCATGGCGATATTTTCCCAAGGGACCGCAGGGACGGGCAACAGAAGCAACAAGCTGGACGGATGTCTTCGTGGCACTTTGTTTTTAGCACAGGATGGACAAGAAGTCACAAAGTCGAGTACATCTTGGCGAAGCGTGGGCCACCAGTAGTGACGCGTGATAAGGTCAAGGGTCTTCTTAGTTCCAGCATGGCCGGCCAGTTTGGAGGAGTGCCCCCATAGGAGGACTTTTCGCTTGAGGTTCTCAGGCACAAGCGTCTTGCCTGGAGGAGGAGCAAGCCAGTTCACTGGAGCCACTGTGATGATCCTAGTGTGATCCATGATATGCAAAGGTTTCTCCGTGGTTTCGTGTGGCTGGAAGACCCTGGATAGGGCGTCGGCTTTGGTATTCTTGTTGCCAGGACGGAAGCGGAGCTTGAAGTCAAATCGGGCGAAAAATAAGGACCATCTGGCCTGGCGAGGGTTGAGTCTCTGGGCATACTGGAGATAGGCTAGATTTTTGTGAGAAGATGAAAAAGGAATGGACAGCTCCCTCCAGGAGGTGACGCCATTTCTCCAGGGCCAACTTGATGGCCAGGAGTTCCCGGTCGCCGATCGAGTAGTTACACTCGGATGGAGAAAAGGCCTTCGAGAAGAAGCCACAAGGGTGCAGGTGACCGGAGGCGGATCTCTGGGTCAATACTGCCCCGGCACCTGTCGAGGAAGCGTTCACCTCGAGTACAAAAGGTCGATTGTTCTCAGGTCGATGCAGGACCGGAGCCGTGGAGAAAGCCTGTTTTAGGGTCAGAAAGGCCTCTTCCGCCTCAGGAGTCCAATCTTGTGATCGCGGAGAAGTGGGAGACAAATTGCCGGTAATAATTTGGAAATCCGAAAAAGCGTTGTATTGCCCTTACTCTGACGGGGCGAGGCCATTTGAGAATGGCAGGCAACTTCTCGGGATCCATCCTTAGTCCAGCGTCGGAGATAATGTACCCCAGAAATGGCAGAGAGGTCTGTTTGAAGAGACATTTCTCTATCTTTGCATACAGGCGGTTCTCCCGAAGACGCTGTAGCACCAGGGGGACACTTTCTGTGAGACGAGAAGTCCGGTGAGAAGACGAGGATGTCGTATAAGTACACGACCACACAGGAGTACAAGAGATCCCGGAAGACCTCGTTGATGAACTCTTGAAACACCGCAGAAGCATTGCAGAGACCAAAGGGCATGACCAGGTACTCGTAATGGCCGTCTAGAGTGTTGAAAGCGGTCTTCCACTCGTCACCTGCACGGATATGGACCAGATTATAGGCTCCTCTGAGGTCCAGCTTGGAGAAGACCTGAGCCCCTCTGAGACGGTCAAACAGCTCCAGAATGAGTGGAAGAGGGTACCTGTTCTTGATGGTAATCTCATTCAAGCCTCTATAGTTAATGCACGGACGTAGAGTTCCATCCTTCTTTTTGACGAAGAAGAACCCGGCTCCCACGGGTGAAGAGCATTTCCGCATAAATCCTTTGGCGAGGTTCTCTCAGACGAACTTGGACATGGCGGTAGTCTCTGTGGGAGACAAGGGGTAGATTCTGCCCCTTGGAGGGGTTGAACCGGGAACAAGTTCAATTGGGCAGTCAAACGGCCGGTGTGGAGGAAGGACCTCCGCTTCCTTCTTATCAAAAACATCGGCGTAGGAGCTGTAGGCTGGAGGAAGACCCGGAAGGTCTGGAGGCGACCGAGGAGCGGCCGCCAGGTGGACAGGAGTCAGACAGCGAGCTGGGCACGGGTGCCCCCAGTGGAGTATCTCCCCAGAAGACCAGTCGAGAACAGACTGATGAGTCCTTGACCATGGAAGACCGAGTAGAATGGCGTGAGAGAGCTTAGGCAAAACGTAAAAGGCTATCTATTCTCGGTGTAAGGCTCCGACTTGCAACTCCACTTCTTCAGTGACCAAGGTGACTGTCACCTGTAGCGGTTTGCCATCCACTGCGGCAATCTGGATAGGGTTAGATAGAGTTACCACAGGAATTTGGTATTTGTCCACCTCTTCAGGTCGAATGAAGTTACCTGCCGAGCCCGAATCCACGTAGGCCACCTCAGAACCACGTCTCTCCCCTGAAACCAAAAGCACAGAAATCGTAAGAGGTTGAGAGGGATCATCATCACCTAGGGAGGCCTCTCTTACCTGACCTAGGTGGAGAAGTTTCCCTGTCTCTTAGGACAGGTGCGGACATAGTGTGATGAATCACCGCAATAGAGGCACAGACCTTGTGCCCGCCTCTCTCTCTGATGCAACTCGGCTAACTTTAGGCGATATATCTGCATGGATTCGACCGAGGAGGGAGAAGAGGACCCGGCCGAACAGAGACTGGCAGAATGGGTGAAAAGGGGAACTGGCCTGGTGGACCTCCTGTCTCTCGCTGACTCCCGAGCGTGCTCCTGGAAGCGTAGGTCAATGCGGGTAGCCAGCGAGATAAGGTCCTCTAAGGTGGACAGGGTATCTTGATGTCATGGTCCATGCGGGATCAGGCCAGATAAAAGCACAGGTAACCTTTTTTTTTCTCAAGCTGTGCCTAGAGATGTTTTTGCCCCCTCGGTGGTGGTGAGCGTCATTGCACTCTATTTCTTTAGTTTAGTGCACAAGATTATGTTGCAGGTGTGATTGCTGGCTCTGCTATAAAAGAGTCACAGGAGTTGCAATCAGCATTGGTGATAGTATTCATTTCAACCATCCTTGGTGGAGGAAGGAGCTGGAGAACGTTCCTTGCAGCACTGTCTTAGCCCTGGTGTAGAAGGAGTCATAGGGGATTTCCTTATAGCTCTGACAGAGCTTGGTGGCAGCATTTCAGGAGGAGAGCTGCATTCTGGTGGTGGACTCTGTTGCCAGGAGCAAGTGCACAGAGTAAAGCTAAGTGGTGTTCCCCTGTTTGTGTTTTCCCTTCGTGTGTATTAGTACAGCGGTGGGGCCAGTGCCTGCACCACCCAGCTCCCTAGCAAGGGATAGGTGTAAGGTGTGCTAGGGCGACAGGTATCCTGAGCGGCGCCCGGTGCGGAACCGGCATAGGGAACGTTAGGAGCGTTAGGGACACTGACTCAGGGGAGTGCAGAAGGTCTCCACGTCCCCTTTCCCTATCGCAGGGCCCACCGTTGTAACTGTTGTCCCTCCCCCTTGTCTTGTTGTTTACAGTTACCGGCCTGCAGGCCGTGTCACACAGGACAGCTTCACGTGCCGTGTCGTGTTGTTTCAGTTACCGGACTGCGGGTTGCGCCACACAGGATGGGTCCACGTTACACTCGACCTGCGAGTTCATCTTTTATTCTGCCTGAAAGACTGCACCAGAATGCCCCTACCAAAGCCGTGTTATTCCAGCCGAGCTCGGAGGAGAAAAGCGAATAGCGTACTGTCCGACCGTGAGAGAACCCTGATGTAAGTTAAAGAGTGACTCAGTGAGAGAGGCTAACCGACCCGGCTCATAGAAGACTCTGCGAAAAGTATCCAGGAAAACCGGGAGACTCGAGACTAAAGGGTCGTCACGTTCCCAGAGGGGATTCAACCAAGACAGGGCCTCCCCCTCCAGATGGGACATGATGAAGGCCACCTTGGCCCGGTCAGAGGGATATTGCTGCGGCAACCATTCAAAGTGGAGGCTACACTGATTTAAGAAACACCTACAGAGCTTGGGATCCCCAATGAAGCGAGGCAGTTTGGCGAGGAGGGGCGTCGGAAGAACTGTAGACGTGGAGGGAGGTGTCGGGGCTGCTGTGGCAGCCTGGAGGGCCGACAAGCCACTGTCAAAGGAGGCCATGTAAGACAAAATGTGGGCTTGAGTATCTTGTTGCTGACCCAGCTCCTGTTGGAGACTGGCCAGTTGAGTGGCATTTTCAGGATCGGCCAGCTGCAGGGCCGACAAACGGGTGTCCATAGACTTCATGACCGACATAATGCGTCCCTGATTCTCCCGCAGGAAGAGCATCTCTTTCTGAGTAGCAGCAGTAGTACCGGAAGAGTCCATGGTCTGATCGTACTGTTAGCGTGGATGGTCAGGAGCCGGAATCTCCAGGAGTGGACCCTCTGGACCGTGGCACCGAGGGGCCCCGGGCGAGCTGCCAGGTGGAACCGACCCCTATACAGGGACCGTTAGGAGCAGGCCCAGGGGTTCAAGTACCACGGTAGCCGGTACCGAGAGGGGCGGCTCAGGATAGACCGGAGTAGGACTGTGGGACTAAAGTGTAGATGACAGAACAGAGCTGGAACACAGGTGACAAGAGTGGAGTAAGACTGTAGACTGGAACGTGGAGGGACTGAAGTGTAGATGACAGGACAGAGCTGGAACACAGAAGACAGGAATTGAGTAAGACAGTAGACTGGAACGTGGAGGGATGGCTGGAGCAGGAACACAGGAGGCAAGATTAGAGGAGGACGGAAGGACTGGAGCAGGATGGAACAGAAACACCGGAGGCAGGACTTGAGTAGGACGGCAGCACTGGAGCAGGATGGAACAGGAACACCGGAGGCAGGACTGGAGTAGGATGGCAGGACTGGAGCAGGATGGAACAGGAACACCGGAGGCAGGAATGGAGTAGGACGGCAGGACTGGAGCAGGATGGAACAGGAACACCGGAGGCAGGACTGGAGTAGGACGGAAGGACAGAAGCAGGATGAAACAGGAACACCAGAGGCAGGAATGGAGTAGGACGGCAGGACTGGAGCAGGATGGAACAGGAACACCGGAGGCAGGACTTGAGTAGGATGGCAGGACTGGAGCAGGATGGAACAGGAACACCGGAGGCAGGACTGGAGTAGGATGGCAGCACTGGAGCAGGATGGAACAGGAACACCGGAGGCAGGAATGGAGTAGGACGGCAGGACTGGAGCAGGATGGAACAGGAACACCGGAGGCAGGACTGGAGTAGGACGAAAGGACAGAAGCAGGATGAAACAGGAACACCAGAGGCAGAATGGGAGTAGGCTGGAACAGGAACAGGGCAGGAGACGGAGGAAACAGGAACACTGGAGCAGGACTGAGAATACTGCAGGGAACACGGAAGGCAGGCTGCGAGGCTGCTGCAGGAAACACCGAGGACGGCACCGAGAGGCTGCAGAGAGCACAGGAGGAAGCAGGGCCCAGTGTGCAAGGTAACACAACGATCAGGTGCCTCCCTCAGGGGGAAGCGGCCTGATATGGCCCCGTCTGGTCTGCCATTGGTCCGAAGGTGCTTCCGGGCCAGGGCACAGCCGGAGGACAAGAAGCAGAAGGGAGGCGCGGCCTATGGCGCAAGCGCATTGCATGCAGAGATGGCGTCGGCCGCGAGCCTGTCAGATGTGACCGCCATGGCCGTCGGGTGGCGAGAGGCTGCGGCGTGGGACCGGAGGCCGGGTGAGTATGTCGGAGCGGTGTAACAGTACCTCGCCCATTTCTCCCGCCCTACACCACGTTACATGTGACAGCCTGGGATATGTTCACTAATGGAATTGATGCTGCAGTAAATGGCAGCAAATATTCTAATTATCTGCCTGTAAAGAAATTATGTCAAAAGAAGTTTTTAATTTTCCAGTAAAAATCTCAGAACACACATTTTTATAGATAAATGAGAAAACAAATAACTTATTATAAAGATTTGGAATAACCTTAGCAACTACTTCACATGATTCAATGGTTGTCCTTCTAATATGCAGTAGCTACATGGAAAAATAGAACCCTTAAACTTTTTAACTTAAAAGTCTGGCCAGAACTAACTTACCAATTTTAGGTGATTCAAATTTCATGGAGATCACATTTTATTTTCCAGGAATCGGATCCTTCTATGCCTTTATAGATGGTTAAAAACACTATATTAGTGTGTGAACTAATTTTGCAATTCTTCAATGAACCCAGTGTGCTGGGGATCCACTACCACTTATAAACTGTGATTTTGCACAAGATCTCATTGGAAAATAACATGAAATTGGAACATTATGATTTTTCACGCTATCACATTGCAGGAAATTATTTTAAATGCAATTTTCTGTAATAATGCAACCTCATGCAATCCCATTGAGATACAACATTAGCTGTCATATGGCGCTGTGATTTAATGCAATTAGGCTATTTTCACATTTGCAGTAATTATTTCTATTTTTCGTTCCACTTTGGAATCCGCTCAGTGTTGCCTGCACAAGTTTTCTGTCTGGCCCCCCAAAAAACGAATAGCAACTGGATTATTTTTTTTTCTCTAAATATTCAAGACTATGGTAAATGGATCATGACAGATGTCATCTGTTATATCATCAATTAAGGGATCTGTTTTTTAAGTACGGCGCATGCCTAGAACAGTAGACGTGCTCAGAGAATTCGTTTGTAGAAATGGATTGTGGCAGTTCAACTCACTCAGCGGCACACGGAGGTAGGAAACAGGTTTATTATATGGAGGCATAAACCAATAAGAAGGGGAAAGTAAAACACAGCCCTTCAGGCAAAAACAGGAAAACAAAAGTTTTGTACACAGTCCATACATTTGCAGGGAGCTGCCTACTGTGCAGCACCATATGTTCAGTCTTTCATCCTCAGGGCACAAATCACTCGAGATCCTCTCTCCAGTCCTGCTGAATCAAGACTACCTCTGGAGTCCAACTATTTAAGCCTCAGACCATACTCTAGGGTGGAGATAAGTTAGACATCCTCCTACCCGCTCCATGGATGTCCACATAAAAGCCAGCCTATTATACAAAATTAGCTTAACCCCTCACGGCATTTAATGTGCTGGAGGATAAAACTCTGGGTTTTATATCACTGACGCCATTAAGCTTAGTGACACATATCTCCCCTCCAGCACTTTACCAGTGACTTTGCCGCAGGATCTATTACAAAAGGTACAAAAAAGAATATAAAATGGAAACCAAATTGGGCATATGTTTTTGTTCCCTTACACATATATCCCATACACACAGGGGTGTAACGATTGCGGTGCGACCGCAAATGGACCCGTGCGAGAGAGGGGCTCGCAGATGCCAGTGCCTATTTCCGTTGGCTATACATCAGAGGATGCACATTCTGCTGAAATGTATTGCTGTGCAGAGATTCGCTGGTTCCCTTCACTTATATACATGTCTGATGGCTGATTAGAGCACAGCAACTGACGTCAACATGCTTGTCACAGATGGGGCATGGTAGAGATGTAATACGTCACATGTGGCTGGCACGGCGAAGTCAGCTGCAGGCCTCTGTACTGGCTATAGAAGAGAATAGCTTACTTTAAAAAAAAATGTGTTGAAAAAGAGCGACAGAAAAGGATGGGGGATATTGTTACAGGAAGGGGCCCGGGATTAGGGACAATAATACAGGAAGGGCCCAGGATGGGGACATTATTTCAGGTTAGCGCCAAGTTGGAGGAAATTATTACATGGAAGTGCGAACATGTATGACTTTGTAGGATGTGGACAACATTATAACAGGAATGGGCACAGGATGGGGGACATTATACGAGGGAGGGGCCCAGGTAGGGGTCATTATACCAGGAAGGGGCTCAGGGGGACAATATTATAGGATGGGCCCATCCATGAGGACATTATTCCATGGAGGTGCGAACATGTATGTCTTTGTAGTGTCAGGGTCCTGACAGCGCCGGCGTACAGCCTCCGCTCAGCAGGGACTCACCCGCACCGTAGGGACCCCTGGGGACAAGAACAGCCGGACAATAAAGCTGCACGGGACCTGAATGTAGAAGTTTAGAAAGCCGGCACTGGACCTACGGTCATGTGAACAGTCATGTGACTGCAAGGGGGCGGGGCTTAGCGTCCTGCTTTCAGAGCAGGAAGATAACTCAGAGTTGGGCAAAGCAGAGGTCAGGCACAATACATGCAAGCGAGGTACAGGAGGTATAGACAGACGGAAGGTCAGACAAAGCCAAAGGTCATACATAAGATATCAATACAGTACGAGGGATGAGACAGAACGGACAGTCAGGGCCAAGCAGAGATCAAAACTCAAACGGACATAGAAGGTACCAAGCAGAATCCAAAGCGATATCCAGAGAACTGACCGAGTCATACACAGGGAATCAAGCAACCAGAACACAGCACTAACACACTCAGGGGTCACCACACAATGCCAAGGGCGAAAGTATAACTGACGGGGGATGGAAGCTTCCTGAGGCTATAAGAAGCCTCCCCAGAGTAAATGAGAAGCCACCCTAATAGGTCCCAGGTGTGCAGGTGAGAGTCTGCACTGCGATCAGAACATTAACCCCAGAAGTGCCGGTCACCCAGCACTGGTATCATGACAGTACCCCCCTCTCAACGGGGGGCCTCTGGACCCCCAGGCTTGCCCGGGTACCTAGCATGGAAAGCCCGAACCAGACGATCCGCATGCATCAACCGGGTCGGCACCCAGGACTTGTCCTCCGGCCCATACCCCTTCCAATGAACTAGGTATTGTACTCACCGCCGTACCAACCTAGAATCTACGATGTGACCAGTCTCATATTCCACATGTCCCTCAACCGAAACTGGAGGAGCAGCGGACTCGGATTCTCCCCGGACTGCTTCAAACTGCTTCAGTAGAGATCTATGGAAGACGTTAGGGATCTTGAAAGAGGGTGGAAGGCACAGCCTGTACGCTACTGGGTTGATTTTTTCCACAATCTTGTACGGGCCAATGAATTTGGGGCCCAACTTGGCTGACGGAACCTTTAACTTAATGTTTCGCGTGGAGAGCCAAACTTTCTCTCCCACCTGAAACATGGGACCAGGTGTTCGTTTCCTGTCCGCGAAAAACGTATACCTGCCTTGAGACCTAGATATACACAGCTGGACTTCTGCCCATGTATCTTTTAACCGCTGAACAGAGTCCTCAGCCCCGGGGCACCCCGAATCCAGACGAGAAAACTCACCAAAATGAGGACTGAACCCATAGTTGATGAAGAAAGGGGACATACCAGTGGATTGACTCTCCCGACTATTGAAGGCAAATTCAGCCAACGGCAGTATATCACACCAGTCATTCTGTCTAGCAAAAGTCAGAAATCTGAGGATCTGTTCCAGAGACTGATTAGTGCGTTCCGTCTGACCATTACTCTCAGGATGGTATGCAGATCAAAAGGACAGAGATATCCCTAATTTTTTACAGAAAGCACGCCAAAACTTAGCCACAAACTGCACACCACGGTCAGACACCACATTCAGGTGTACCCCATGCAAGCGGACCACATGCTGCACAAACAATCTGGATAAGATCTCAGCAGAAGGTAATGCGGACAGGGGTACAAAATGAGCCTGCTTAGAAAATCTGTCCACCACTACCCATACCACTGTATTACCCCTGGAAGAGGGAAGATTGGTAATAAAATCCATGGACAGATGGGTCCACGGTCTTTCGGGAACTTCCAAGGGCATCGGCTCCCCCGCCGGCCGGCTATGGGAGCTTTTAGAACAAGCGCAGACCCCACAGCCAGAAATGAATTTCTTTATATCAGAACCCAGAGAAGGCCACCAGAAGATCCTAGCCACCGCCAGTCGCGTGGCTGATATACCAGGGTGAGCACACAACTTGGATTCGTGGAACTCTTGCAAGAGTTTAAGGCGAAGTTGTTCTGGGACAAACAACTTGCCCCCTGGCTTGGCCGCAGGAGCCAGCGACTGGGCCCCCTCAATTTCCCGTTCCAATTCAGACGAGATCCCTGCTAACACCACCCCAGGGTGCAGAATGGAGGACGGTGGCTCAGGGACAGACACAGGGTGAAAACTACGAGATAAGGCGTCAGCCTTGACATTCTTTGACCCTGGACGGAATGTAATAGTAAACTGGAAACGAGAAAAAAAAAGTGACCAACGGGTCTGTCTGGGCGTTAATCTTTTAGCAGACTCGATGTAAGACAAATTTTTGTGATCAGTGATCACAGTAACCGGGTGACTGGCCCCCTCCAAAAAGTGCCTCCATTCCTCAAATGCCAACTTGACCGCAAGAAGCTCTCTATTGCCTACATCATAATTTCTTTCAGCAGCACACGTTGCAGATTCTGCTGCGGCTCGCAGCGGAAGTGATGTACAGTACCATTAAAGTGAAGCCAAAGTGAAAAATGCTGTGCATATGCTGCAGATTTTTCCGTGCAGATTTGCTGCGGATTCAAATCTGCAGCATGTCACTTCTTTTGTGCAGATCCACAGCATTTTGACACCTGCTCCATTATAGGAATCCGCAGGTGTCAAAATGCAGGGATTAAAACTGCAGAAAATCCACAGTAAATCTGCACTAAACCCGCAGGTAAAATGCTGGTCACCGCAACGTGTGCATGTAGGGGAAGTGGACTGACCTATGGACCTGTCTGCAGCAGGAAGGTAAATGTGCAATGTGCTTGACATGGACTGCTGTATATGAATGTGGGAGACAGCTGGAGACAGTAGAGGATGGTGAAGTACTGGTTTGGCCACTAGGGGGAGACCAAAAGCAGCAGGAAAAGAAGACGGAGTAGTACTGTAGTTTGGCCACAAGATGAAAGCAGGGAGCAGTGAGGAAAGGTCATAACAACAGCTTAAGGCTACGAAACCGCAGTCATGGGGGGCGGAGTTACAGGAGCTCCAGAGGGGGATTCCCGGGGAGGGGAATATAAGAATGGGTAGAGAGTTCCAGAAGGAAGCCAGTCCAGGGAGAGGAGCTCAGGAGAAGAGAAGACAGAAGAGAGAGACGGACAGAAGAGGAAGCTCCGGAAGGGACTGAGGAGAGAGACGGTCAGGGGGTTGGCCCTGACAGGAGAGCCGCAGGACGGAGAAAGCCTGGGGGTACCAGACGGACGGACTCGGACGGGTGAAGCGCTGTGGTGGTAAACCTAGGGCAGCAACAGTGAAAGAGCCGCGAGGGACGTCAATTAGGAAAAGGAAGAAAGTGAAGGGTACTCGGGGCTGTGTGCGGAAGTTGTCATGCAGCTGCTGTGTGGTGCTGCGATTGTAGAGAGGACGGCCAATAAAGAGGGCCTGTTGAACGCACATCAGTCTCTGTCTCAAGTCTGTTCGGCGGCGGAAAAAAGGACCACTCCCCAGTCGACTCACGTACGTACATGCACATACCCTTAGGCTCTGTCCAAGATCCCAGATACTGTAAATCTGTCACAAAATTCATAATAAACTTTGACAACGTCATAACAAAATTAGACAACACTTGTCATACTGTAAGAAACATGATTTTAAGACTTTTCCAATGCTTGATGTTTATCAGATTTCTTGTTAGACACTTTCCCTTAAGTCACTGACTTTGTTTCACTGTGCTTTCAGGAGCAAGGCTGCTACAACTCACCCTTCCCCCAGATATTTGCTTTGATGAGTTCATTCATTTGTTAATCTTGAGTGTGAAGCAGTTTTCTCTTCAATGATTTTCAGCCTAACTAAATATTACCATCACTTGGGTTTAGGCTAATGCTCACTCAGGTAGACATTTAGTAGCTGGGTCAGTTTTGTCAGTAAGTTTGTATACCTACATTTTTAAAGGTTGAGGCAAAAATAAGAAGTCAACTAAGGTTACGCTCACATGATGAGTCTTTGGTGAGTTACCCTGCGTATTTTCGAAAAAATGCAAGTAACGTATATTACTTAACAGGTGCAGAAATGGTGCTGAAAATCTGCAAAATCATAAACTCACCAAAAGCTCATCGTGAAAACATAGCCTAAGCCTGTAGGTCATTGCCAATATCTAGAGTTAAGCCAAAAGTTTTGCAGGACCTTTGTCTAGAGTCTATGCCGGTAGTTTGTAGCCGCTGGACCAGAGCCCTGCGATCCTTCTCCTACCAATCGGCTACCCAGGCGCTTATTGTTAGTAAAACCATTAATGCACATGTGTATGACTTATTTAACACAACCGTATATAGAAAACCAAGTAATAAGGCCATATACAGTAGGGAAAATAAGTGTTTGATACACTGCCAATTTTGCAAGTTTTCCCACCTACAAAGAATAGAGAGATCTGTAATTTTTATCCTAGATAAACGTCAACTGTGAGAGACAGAATCTAAAAATGAAAACCAGAAAATCACATTGTATGTTTTTTACCTAATTAATTTGCATTTTATTACGTGAAATAATTATTTGATACAATAGAAAAACAGAACTTAATATTTGGTACAGAAACTTTTGTTTGCAGTTACAGAGGTGAGACGTTCCCTGTAGTTTTTGACTATGTTTGCACACACTGCAGCAGGGTTTTAGGCCCCTCCTCCATACAGATCTTCTCCAGATATTTCAGGTTTCAAGGCTGTCGCTGGACAACTTTGAGTTTCAGCTCCCTCCAAAGATTTTCTATTGGGCTCCGGTCTGGAGACTGGCTAGGCCACTCCAGGACCTTGAAATACTTCTTACGGAGCCAATCCTTAGTTGCCCTGGACATTTGTTCGAGTCATTGTGGTCCCAACTCTCTTCAGGTCATTGTATATAAATCTACCATGATGCCCCCATGACCACCATGAGACCACTACCTCCAACATTGGTTCCAGCCACAAACAACAGGATGTGTACTTGGAGGTTCTCTCCATATTAATCACTCTGAAGACTAAACCTGGACTAGTTTCTAATCAGTATCTAGTCCACTGTTTCTGTGTCATGACTCTATGTCCTGTGACCAGACTACTTTGGCATCAGTCAGTGAGATGTGTTGGGGGCCTTGAATCATACAACCCCTTCCTATGTATTTTTCACAGTGTACTTGGTGTCTGTCGCCTCTGTGGCTGCTGATAGAGAGCGTGACACTGTTACCCTTGTGATACTATGCAGAATGTCCAACTGCAGGGACCCTACCATTCTCTTGGTGTGGTCAGCCTTGTGTAGCTCGGTGAACTAACCGTTCATGAAATTATCAAAATCTTGTTTTAGGGCATATTCTTACAGTTGCAACCATTCTTTTTCAAATTGGGGGAACCTACTAAAAAGTACAGAAATGGCCCAGATTCCGGTAGAGAAAATGTTTGCAAATACAACAGCTGCAGGCTTATGCCAAAAGGGATTATTAGGCAGATGTCAGGTGGAGCTGTGTTAATTGTTACAGTATGTTGATATCTGTGTAGTTCCTCTCTATCCTGTACATTGTGATCTCTTTGTATGGTTTGTGTCAGTTCTTTCCTGTTTTCCTCCATGTTGTGGTATTAAACATAATGGTTGTCATATGTCCAAAGGGAAACAATTGGATTATGCTGATGCATTCCTAAGACACCAATCATGTTATATGAGTAATGTGCATTTTTTTTATACATATGTTGTGTCATGTGAAGTGTGAGCTATGTCCTGCAGTGCTTAGTGTGTATTGTGATATGGACTGTGATATGATAATATATATAAGTATAGAGTAAGACATAGGTTAGGTTTTAGGATATAAGGTAGTGACCATAGGGTAAGATAGACGTTGGTAAGCATTCTAGGTGTAATATGTTTAATGTATGAAAATGTAATGCATAAGAAGATCTGTCAGTTGCAGACGTGGGGACAAACAGTGAAAGTTAGGGACTAGCCCATAGTGGGAAGGGAAGCTCTAACAAAATGGATTCCTTCCTGATAGTCAGATAGGGAAGTTCATTAACCAAGGTCAAGTTCAAGTTGCACGGATTGAAAAGGAAACCAATAATCTATCATTTGGGGCAGTGTGAAGCCTTACTGGAATCTCTTGCAGACATTTCTGCAATGTCATGAGCTCAAGGCTTGAAACAGGTATTATGAAACGTGCCTTATCCTCTGGTGTACACAGGAAGATGGATGTAGAACCGTGTGAAGAAAATGTAATGGATCCTGGGTCGGTGTATGGCGGAACTGGACGGGAAATCCCTGGGGTTGACAGAACCAGTAAACGTAGGGATAGTCCAGGAGGAAGGGGGAGTAATGCTGAAAATGTGCTGTAAGGAAATAAGACGTGTTGTGTTACAATCTGATGGACTCAAACTGTCGAATGAACTTCTGTGTGTTGAAACGAACTGGGTGTCCCCTAAGTTACATGCGGCGTCTCCAGGAGAGGGAGGCCTTGAGATAGTAGACCTGCGGCTTACAAGTGAATGTGATACACCCCACACTTGACAGCATATTGATGCGGGAAATGATTTCACTGTAAAGTTCCAGGGCGTTCTAGAGCAGCAGCTTGCCCACGGCTACTTACCCAAGGGTTAGGTATTTAATAATGCATGTAGCTGAACAGTATGCGCCCACAGTATCAGTGTTAATGTTGGGCCCTTTGACACACAAATTGCTGTCCAAGGTCAGCGTAGGTTACTAGATATAATTAACAATTTGCGAAAAGGCAACAAATTTGGCAAATTGTTAATCATAAGGCTGTGTTCACACGTAGCGTTTTTTGTGTTTTCGCTGCGTTTTTTTACTCGCGGAATCGCTGTGAAAACGCAAAAAAAAAACCTGCATCCCATGCAATCCTATGGGATTCCGCAATGCTGTGCTAATGCTGCGGATTTTTCATCTGCGGAATCGCATAGCGGAAAAATCCGCAGCATGCTCATTCTTTTTGCAGAACCGCATGGATTCCGCACCCATAGGATTGCATTGAAACGCTCATTTTTCGCATGTGGCTGTGCCCCCCATACGTGAAGTGAGTGCTTCATGTGCGGATGGTACCCAGGGTCTGGAGGAGGGGAGACAACTGTCCTCCAGGCCCTGGGTACCATAATTCTGTAAAAAATAGAATAAAAATAAAAAATATTGTTATTCTCACCTTCTGACGGCCCCCGGAGTCCTTCCCGCCTCTCACCACGCTCCAGGCATCTTCTGGTCCCAGTAATGCTTTGCGCGAATGACCACGATGATGTCGCGCTCTCGTGAGCGTGACGCCATCGCGGGTCCTTTGCGCAAAGCATTGCTGGGACCGGAAGATGCCGGGAGCGCCGCAGAGCAGATCGGGAGCCGTCGGAAGGTGAGAATAACAATATTTTTTATTTTTTTAATTATTTTTTACATCCTATCTTTTACTACTGATGCTGCCTAGGCAGCCTCAATAGTAAAACGTTGTTCACACTTGTCAAACACTATGTGACCAACCTGTCAATCAGTTTTCCAAGCGATGCTACAGATCGCTTGGAAAACGCTAGCATTCTGCAAGCTAATTACGCTTGTTTTTCGTGGGAATTCATAATTTGCCTTCATTTTTGAGCATCAGTGCAACATAGATCCAAAATAATTGTGTTAAACCGAGATTGAATAATGCTGCTTATACAGCACCCAACAAATACTGCTATATAGTACCCAAATGTTACATATGCACATATACCGGCTAAAGCTTACACATTTACTCAGATGTGTATAGTTGAGGGACTGTTTATGTGGTCCTTAGGGTATCCCTAAATTCACAAATAAGGCTTGGTTCACATTTATATGTCTGAAGACCAGTGACTGACACACAAAGAAGAGGGCCCCTGTGCAAGAACAGTATATGAGCCCCTCTTTGTGCCTTTGATTTAATGGTGGTAGTGGCCCCTGTGCAGCTGCACACGTTGCACCAATGATATGTCCACCCATGCTGCAGACATATGATGTATGCGTCAAAAAACATATTAAGGGTGTATGCACACGCTGCGGATTCTGCTGCGGATCCACAGCGGTTTTGGTCCTGCGGATCCACAGCAGTTTCTGCTGCGGTGTACGGTACCATAATATCCTATGGAAAAAAAAAAATCCGCAGTGCAGACGGTGCGGAATTTTTCACGCGGATTTGCTGCGGTTTCAAATCCGCAGAAAGAAATGACATGTCAATTCTTTCTGCGGATTCCACTGCGGTTTACCATCTCCTCCATTATAGAGATGATAAACCGCAGGGCAAACCCGCAGGCCAATCCGCAGATAAACCGCAGGTCCTCTGACCTGCGGATTTACCTGTGGATTTTACAAAATCCGCGCGGACAAATCCACAGCGTGTGCACACACCCTACATGTGTGCCATACATCGAACAACCTCTGTCTGAGTTTTGACATATACCGTACATTGAACATATGTACAATGTAATACATCGCTCTCTATTTTTTTTAAAGGACTTTTTTTAATTATCTTCTCAAACGGTTTTCACTGGTACAGACAGGAAAACATACGGTTTAGATGTACTGAAATGCACCGCCATATGTTTCAATACATCTCCCAATAAAATGTGGTGAACAACATTTTTGGTGCATAGAAAACAGTAAAAAAAAAAAACCCTTCTTTTTGGCTATGTCTTGCCACTTTTAGTTTATGGGTATGCTGCTATATACTGTATACAGTATTTTTTGCAATTAAGGCATCTACGTCCAGCAGAAAGCACTGTATAAATGTGAACCTGGCCTAAGAAATGTCACAATTCTGTCATAATCAATTGGATTTTACTGATTTTTTTCCTTTTTACCGACATGTCTCATTATAACAGTCTTTCACCATCTGACAGACTCTCTGACGCTCTCACAGCCCACTTTACCCAGCTTTGACTCTCAAATTCCCCCATCCTACAGAACTTTGGCACACTTATGTAGTTACTTAATTAGCAAAACTGTGTGAATGAAATTTTGCTTTGTTGCCCATAGCAACCAATCAGAGCTCAGTTTTCATTTCTTAAACTGCTCTGGAAAAATTAAAGCTGCACGGTGATTGGTTGCTATCATGCTATGGGCAATTAATGCCATTTTTTTTTAGATTTCACAGCCCTCAAAACTTTAAAAAAAACAGTCGGTAGGGCTTAGTGGTAAGGCCTGTGGTGGCTCACCTCCTGACAGATTCACTAGAATTTTTTACCAGAAATTGTCAAAAATTATAGTGGAAATCTGTACCAGCTCATAGCTGGCATAGATTTCAATGTGGGACCCTCGGTCTATATATCTATCTACAAAAATCTGAGCAGCACAGTGGACCAGAATAAAGCAAGTGTGAACAGGTACAAGCTACTATGATTGCATTAAATACAAACAAAAGAATACAGCAGCTTCTGTAAGCTGATAGATATGTGCAAACATTGAATACATGAAACGTAAAGGGCATTATTGATATATGAATTATACTTACAAAGTGAAGGTTCTTAGCACACAAATCGGTCAATTCATGTGAGCCCACCAGCCACGACAATTTTTAGTGTCGGATCCTTCCTGCTCCTAGCTTCCTAGTTGTCACCAGGTTTTCCCAATGTAAACTTGAGCCACCAACTTTAATGCCTCTTTTACAGTATTCTAGTAAACTGTTTATGAGTCCTCAACCCCCTCTACATAGCAGAAGAAATACATTGTATAATCTCCGTTTACGGCATGGTCCGGTCTGATGGGCATCGCTGGTCTTGCTTTGAAGACTCGTCAGAATCACCATGCTTTTGCTTGCTTCATGTGCATGATGCAACCTATGTCATCCACACAGCGACCCCCAATCGCGCTGCTGCACGGGCAGACTTCGCTCTGCCCAGCCGAGAGCAGAGCACAATACTGTAATGTGCATGTGCCGGCTTTCCTTGCGGGTCATTGGCGCTCTTTCGCCTCTCCCGGCACTTGGGCATTACCATACTTTGCACTGACGTCAACAAGGCCGAGAGAAGTGCGCCTGCACAGGAACACGATTAGGGACGCTGCGTGGATGACATAGGACTCGTCATCCACATGAGTCAAGCAGGAAGATTGCGATTGTGACAAGAAATGTAGCGCTGAAGCAAGACCAGCAATGCCCATCGGTCCTGAAAAAGTTGTATGGGGGGAATATCAAATATATTTTTTGGGCTATGCAGAGGGCGTTGGGGACTTATATACATTTTTCTAGAATACTGTAAAAGAGGCCCCATCAAAGAAAGGTACGCCTTGTCATGTCTGATGGTCTCTCATAAATTGACCCATTTGTGCACTAAGTACCTTCATTTTATAAGTATATTATATAGCTGTAATGCAGTTCAAATTTCATATATTCAATGTCTGCAGACATTGTAGCACTTACAGAGCTTACAGAGCCTGCTATAGCCTTTTGTTTATATCTATAGTAAATATCTATCTACTGTATCTATCTATTGTCTGTCTATTTCTCTGTTGTATTTTTACCTTACATGAATGTAAATAATATTTTTTATTTTTTTATCTAAAAATAATTCACCTTGTTGATAAGATATTACATCACTTTTTTTATATTTTATTGCTCTTTTCCATTTTTCTATTACATTTGTTTGATTCCTGTATTAGATATATTTTCATCTCTTTAAATGTGTTAAGTTCACTTTAATTAAACACTTATCAGTTTATATGTATTTTTTTATCGACAGGCTTAAGAAAGCCTCTAATCTTGTCCGGCTTGACTCGCTGATAGAGCTCAGGGATTCCAGGCTGCATTTGTACATTCCTTGAAAGTGTTTTCTGCTAGGGAGGCTGTTGTGTTGTAAAGGTGGTTTGATAAGAACCCTGCACCACCAACCCCAGACCTGCACCACCAATCTCCACCATACATTATTCCATAGAAGGTATTTGGGTGTACACATATTCCTGTACCACCCTGTACCACCATTAGCCCAAAGGAAATTTCTGACCACTTGCAGCATACATTATAAATCAGGATGTCACAGCTAGGCAATCAGATACTTGAATTACATGGAGAAATGAGCTTTTAGCGCCTACATACAGAATCATTATCTGGCATTAACATGCTTCAGCTTCCTATTCAGTCACTTCTAATTAATGCACAAATTAAGTTGAAGCATATACTATATGTATATACTGTATACATGCTATATAAATATATATACACATGACATAGTGATGATTTGTATGTTAAAATAAATTTCCTAGATTCTTAACCATGTCAGATTAAATATACTTGTAGCGATAATAAGTACTATAAAATCTACACTTTCTTAAGTTCGAGAAGATAATTTTATTAATTTATTTCATCTGATTATGTATCATTAACATGTATATATACAGTTGTGGCCAAAAGTATTGACACCCCTGCAATTCTGTCAGAGAATACTCAGTTTCTTCCTGGAAATGATTGCAAACACAAATTCTTTGGTATTATTATCTTCATTTAATTTGTCTTAAATGAAAAAAATACAAAAGAGAATGAAGCAAAAAGCAAACCATTGATCATTTCACACAAAACTCCAAAAATGGGCCAGACAAAAGTATTGGCACCCTCAGCCTAATACTCGGTTGCACAACCTTTAGCCAAAATAACTGCGACCAACCACTTCCCGTAACCATCAATGAGTTTCTAAGGCTGGTTTCACATTAGCGCATTTTCAGCGCGCGCACGGCCGGGGGTAGCTTTTGACGGTGCGCCGTGCGCGCCAAAATCCGAAAAGTTTGATTTTGGCGCGCACGGCGCACCGTCAAAAGTGCGCAGCGCAGGTCAAAGCGCAACTAGCGCACGGCCTGCGCACGATCGGCGCACCCTATGCTAAAGATAGGGTGCGCCGATCGCAGGCGCCGCTGTCCGCTAGGAGGCGGCGCTACAAGGAAGGGGCGGGCATGCCGGGCAGAGAGCCGGCTCGGGGGCGGAGCTACCCCCGGCCGTGCGCGCGCTGAAAATGCGCTAATGTGAAACCAGCCTTACAATGCTCTGCTGTAATTTTAGACCATTCTTCTTTGGCAAACTGCTCCAGGTCCCTGATATTTGAAGGGTGCCTTCTCCAAACTGCCATTTTTAGAGCTCTCCACAGATGTTCTATGGGATTCAGGTCTGGACTCATTGCTGGCCACCTTAGAAGTCTCCAGTGCTTTCTCTCAAACCATTTTCTAGTGCTTTTTGAAGTGTGTTTTGGGTCATTGTCCTGCTGGAAGACCCATGACCTCTGAGGGAGACCCAGCTTTCTCACACTGGGCCCTACATTATGCTGCAAAATTTGTTGGTAGTCTTCAGACTTCATAATGCCATGCACATGGTCAAGCAGTCCAGTGCCAGAGGCAGCAAAGCAACCCCAAAACATCAGGGAACCTCCGCCATGTTTGACTGTAGGGACCGTGTTCTTTTCTTTGAATGCCTCTTTTTTTCTCCTGTAAACTCTATATTGATGCCTTTGCCCTAAAAGCTCTACTTTTGTCTCATCTGACCAGAGAACATTCTTCCAAAACGTTTTAGGCTTTTTCAGGTAAGTTTTGCCAAACTCCAGCCTGGCTTTTTTATGTCTCGGGGTAAGAAGTGGGGTCTTCCTGGGTCTCCTACCATACAGTCCCTTTTCATTCAGATGCTGATGGATAGTACGGGTTGACACTGTTGTACCCTCAGACTGCAGGGCAGCTTGAACTTGTTTGGATGTTAGTCGAGGTTCTTTATCCAACATCCGCACAATCTTGCGTTGAAATCTCTTGTCAATTTTTCTTTTCCGTCCACATCTAGGGAGGTTAGCCACAGTGCCATGGGCTTTAAACTTCTTGATGACACTGCGCACGGTAGACACAGGAACATTCAGGTCTTTGGAGATGGACTTGTAGCCTTGAGATTGCTCATGCTTCCTCACAATTTGGTTTCTCAAGTCCTCAGACAGTTCTTTGGTCTTATTTCTTTTCTCCATGCTCAATGTGGTACACACAAGGACACAGGACAGAGGTTGAGTCAACTTTAATCCATGTCAACTGGCTGCAAGTGTGATTTAGTTATTGCCAACACCTGTTAGGTGCCACAGGTAAGTTACAGGTGCTGTTAATTACACAAATTAGAGAAGCATCACCCGATTTTTCGAACAGTGCCAATACTTTTGTCCACCCTCTTTTTTATGTTTGGTGTGGAATTATATCCAATTTGGCTTTAGGACAATTCTTTTTGTATTTTTTCATTTAAGACAAATTAAATGAAGATAATAATACCAAAGAATTTGTGTTTGCAATCATTTTCAGGAAGAAACTGAGTATTATCTGAAAGAATTGCAGGGGTGTCAATACTTTTGGCCACAACTCTACAGACATCACTCTCTGCCCCAATTCCCTATCTCACCTGCATACCCTCCGTATCACACCATACGTCTCAATATAGTTACAGAGTGCAGTATAGTCAGAGGATTTGCTTGAAAACATGGGGAGAACATACAAATAAATGTCTGGTACAGATCCTGGTCCTGCAAGATGACAGTGTTAAACGCTGATACCTAAGAGGTAAAGATTGGTGGAAATCACATTGCTGGGACTTCCACTGATCACTAGGGTCCATAGCCATCCAATCAGACATTGTAATGAAGCAGTGATAACATATCCATGCTCCTGATTTATTTAATGTGAATAGGACTGATGGAGATATCACAGGTCCTCAGCAGCGTAATTCTTCTGAAATTTGCTTTGGTTAGTTTTGCTCAAAATGTGCTTTCACATTCCATTGATCCCAAAGTAAACATCTTGTGTGGGGGGTGACAACTGTCATTAATGTCCATGTGCCTATGTAAGATTGCCTTCAGGTGGTGTGCTGCCATATGGGGTAGGCCTAAGAACTGTAAGAACCAAAAACCCGGGCAGAAAACCAAGAAGCCGCAGCAGAGGCACATAATGAACCAGTTGGGCGCCTAGACAGTCGAATAAAAAGTATAGTTTTGTAACCATTCCTGGTCCTCATTTAATCAAGCAAAATGGTGAATGAATCTCTATAATCTTAAATTCTTGAAACATACATTTTCAAGAAATTCATAAAAAATTTGATTTATCATGAATCGATGTTAGTGATGAGCGAGTTTACTCATTGCTCGGGTTTTCCCGAGCATGCTCGGGTGTCCTCAGAGTATTTGGGCGTGCACGGAGATTTAGTTTGTGTCAATGCAGCTGCATGATTTGTGACTGCTGGGCAGGCTGAATACATGTGAGGATTGCCTGTTTGTTAGGGAATCCCCACATGTATTCAGGCTGTCTATCAGCTGCAAATCATGCAGCTGCTTCAACACAAACTAAATCTCAGAGCACACCAAAATACTCGGAGGACACCCGAGCATGCTCGGGAAAACCCGAGCAATGAGTTTACTCGCTCATCACTAAGATATGCTCAACTCTATGTCCCAGTTTTAGTGATCATGCAGCCCAAACTCCAGAGCTCCAAGATCATAGATGTATCCCCTTTCCTATTTTCGTTTGGGATTATCCCTTAAAGGGACAATGTAAGAAAGCTTTACAAACCCAAAACATTGTGTAGCTCTTTAAAAGATAAGCCAGTGGATCAATTTATGACTCCAAAGTTCTCATTCAGGAGCGAGAAGCTGTATTTTGAAATGTTTTGGGGCATGACGATGCACTTACAGCTCCTTAGCCTTCGCTGTATTCCTTAACAAGAAACACCCTCCCCTGGCTGATTGACAGGTCATTTGCTCTGATACACAGGCCGCTGGTTATTAGGCTGCCTGATAGCTGCATTGCTGTGTTCACACTGCTGTGCAGACTGCTTTTTACACAGCACTCATACTTTTAGTCTTTTTTTCTGCAGTTACTGAGCGTTCATTTTTTCCTACACCGTATAGAGCTGTACGCTCCTCACACACTACCGTGTACCGGCTGGTATCACGGACAAATACATGCTGACTATCTGTGTGTGACTCCAGAAATAAATACGGAGATTTAAATTTTCCCCTACACCTTATACAGCTGTACGCTCCTCATACAGTATCGTACTGTATATCTGCTGTTTGGATTATGGTCAAATACATACTGGGAGAGCGTCTGTGTGTGACTAAGGAAATATATACGGAGATTTACATTTTCCCCTACAACATATACGGCTGTTCGCTTCTCACACACTACCGTGTACCAGCTGGTATCACGGACAAATACATGCTGACTATCTGTGTGTGACTCCGGAAATAAATACGGAGATTTAAATTTTCCCCGACACCGTATAGAGCTGTCCGCTTCAGATACAGTACCGTATATCTGCTGGTTGGATTACGGTCAAATACATACTGGGAGAGCGTCTGTGTGTGACTAAGGAAATATATACAGAGATTTACATTTTCCCCTACAAAGTATACTGCTGTCCGCTTCTGATACAGTACCGTATATCTGCTGGTTGGATTATGGTCAAATGCATACTGGGAGAGCGTGTGTGTGACTAAGGAAATATATACGGAAATTTACACTTTCCCCTACATCGTATACTGCTGTCCGCTTCTGATACAGTACCATATATCTGCTGGTTGGATTACGGTCAAATACATACTGGGAGAACGTCTGTGTGTCACTAAGGAAATATATATGGAGATTTACATTTTCCCCTACAACGTATACAGCTGTCCGCTTCTGATACCGTACCGTATATCTGCTGGTTGGATTATGGTCAAATACAAACTGGGAGAGCATCTGTGTGTGACTAAGGAAATATATACGGAGATTTACATTTTCCCCTACAACGTATACAGCTGTCCACTTCTGATACAGTACCGTATATCTGCTGGTTTGATTACGGTCAAATACAGTACATACTGGGAGAGCATGTGTGTGACTCCAGAAATAAATATACGGAGATTTAAATTTTTCCCTACACCTTATACATCTGTACGGTCCTCATACAGTACCATATATCTGCTGGTATTTTTGGTACATTTTCCCAAATATGAGAAAGTATGGTGGAAGAGGCCGCGGACGTGGGCGGGGGAGGCAGCTGGTACTGATGGTGGTGGCGGTGCATCTGCTGGTTATGCCAAAAGCACAATAGCAGCTAAGGCAGAAAGTGTTGAGCCTGCGTCATCGTCTGGCTCAAGAAGGCCTGTAAGGTTCCCTTTTCTGGGAGTAGGTAAACCGCTTTTAAAGCCAGAGCATCAGGAGCAGGTTTTGGCTTACATTGCCGAAACAGCCTCCAGCTCTCTTGCCTCCTCTTCTGAAGTTTCAAAAACTGCAAGCACTGAGTCATCAGTGCAGGCTTCTGGTCAGGAACAACACCTTTCCTTGTGTCCTTCACCCCCACCAAAAGTGAAGGATGCGGCAGGCCACAATTCAGATTACTCCATGGAGCTCTTTTCACATACCATGCCTGGGTTATCAAGTCAAATCCTGAATTCTCCAGTCTAAGATGAATCTGACATGGAGTGCACTGATGCACAGCCACTGCTAGATGATTCTGCTTGTACATTGACCCAGAGCACTACATTGCCCTCTACATAGCCAGAAAGACTCAGGTTCCCCTTCCTGCATACTATACCACCTTACAGGGTGACACAGAGGAAGGTGCAGATGAAATTTAAGAGGAGGTATTGGATGACCCAGTTGTTGACCCGGATTGGCATCTATTGGGGGAAGAGGGTGCCGCTGGCAATAGCTCAGAAGAGAAGGATCCGCAGCAGGCATCGACATCGCAGCAGCGGTTATCTGGCAGGCCCGTAGCTGTACCAAAACGTGGTAAAAAAACAAAAAGCGTTGCAGGACAGCTTGGTCAGACGGTCAAATTAGCACAGCGTGCAAGCCCTGAAAATTTATACCATAGTAGGAAGAGTGCAGTGTTGCTCTATTTTGACCAAAATACTATTGATGAGGCAAAGGTTATCTGTAAGAAGT
Source organism: Dendrobates tinctorius (assembly GCF_039654945.1). NCBI lineage: Eukaryota > Metazoa > Chordata > Amphibia > Anura > Dendrobatidae > Dendrobates > Dendrobates tinctorius. The sequence goes on along the minus strand of NW_027361810.1, from coordinate 41,061,959 downwards.
GCGGAAGGACCTTTAGCCGAGGGAAAAATCTCCGAAATTTGAATACCAGTTGCATGCTTAGACATTTAACCACCATGCACCTTGCAAGCGTGGACGGACTACAAAACCTCAGGTAGCACATGTGCACCTGCTCCGACTGAAGGTAACCAGCAACGCTCCATCGCTTCCCCCACTGTAAGCCCACCGGTAAGCACACCACCAGCAAGAAATGTTGAGGTGTCGTCGCAAGGCCAAAGCAGTCACGGAATCACAATGTTTTTGCAACGAAAGACTGAATCTAGGCCATCACCACCACCACCATCACCAACACCAACCCCCTCTTAGTCCGTCAGATCCACCGCTAGTTCCCCCATATGCAGCTCTCAAGTCCAGCTCACCCTACCAGACACTCTCAGTAGGACAAGAAAGTACTCATCCTCTCATCCGCATACACTGGCTTTGAACGCCTACATTGCCAAACTGATCTAATTAGAGACAATGCCCTTCCATTTGGTTGAAAGGGAAGCATTCCGAGAGCTCATAGTCTACGCTGTCCCACGCTATGACCTATCCAGTCGGCACTTCTTTTCTAGAAAAGCCATCCCTGCCCTCCACCTGCATGTGAAAGACTGTATTGTCCAAGCACTCAAACAATCAGTGAGTGGAAAGGTGCACCTCACAACAGCTGCATGGACCAGTAGGCATGGCTAGAGCCATTACGTGTCCATCACTGCACACTGGGTTAATGTGGTGGATGCAGGCTCCACAGGGGACAGAGGCGGTGGAACAGTGCTGCCTAGCCCACGGTATAGGAAACAGTTGACTGTAGGCGTTCGACCCTCCTCCTCCTCCTTTAGAAGCGAAAGCGCGTCGACAGAGCGCAGTCGCACGAGCACTCCATCCGCAGCTGCCAGTGTTGCACACGAGGTGTCCCACTATCGAACAGCTAGTGGTAAGCGTCAGCAGGCTGTTTTACATATGATGTCTTTGGGCGACAACAGACACACCACGGAGGTACTAGCCAACTACTTGCAGCGAGAAACTGAGTCATGGCTGGGCAGTCTACATTTTGAGCCAGGCAATGTAGTCAGTGATAGCGGCCGTAATTTTGTGGTGGCCATAGCCCTTGCAAAACTCAGACACATACCTTGCCTGGCTCACACCTTGAACCTGGTGGTGCAGTGCTTCCTAAATAATTATCTGGAGTTAACAGCCCTGCTCCATAAGGTGCGGAGATTGTGCTCGCACATCCGTCGCACGCCCATAGACTCCAGTCGTATGCAGAGGCTGCAGCGATCGCTCCACCTCCCCAAGCACCGCCTAATCATAGACGTTGCAACAAGGTGGAACTCCACCATGCACATGGTTGAGAGGCTGTGCGAACAGAGTCAGGCTGTAATGCATTTGTGGAAGGATACACGGGCAGGCAATTTGAGGGCAGACATGGAGTTGTCGGGTGTGCAGTGGTTAAAGCTGAAAGACCTCTGTAAAGTTCTTCAGTGTTTTGAGGAATGCACACGGCTGGTAAGTGCAGACAACGCCATTATAAGAATGACACTTATGCATCTGCTCATGCAAACTTTGACGCACATTAAGGATCAGGAATCTGCAGTGGAGGAGGAGGAGGGAAGCCTTGATGACAGTCAGCCATTGTCTGCCCAGGGAACTGTCTTGGATGAAGTGGAGGAAGAAGATGAAGAGGAGGAGGATGAGGGGATGATTATTTTGGGGAGGAGGATGCTTCTCGGGGGGCAAGAGAAAATGTTGACTTGCCAAGGTCAGGTACAGGGTTTGTGCGTGACTGTAGGGATGTGGATTTGGCAGAAAGTGCTCCTCCACCCACCACTGTCAGTGCATCATTGACACCTGGAACATTGGCCCACATGTGTGATTATCTCTTGCAGATCCTAAAAAGGGACCCCCGCATTGTCAAATTTATGAAGGCTGACGACTACTGGTTGGCCAGCATCCTCGATCCACACTATAAAGGCAAATTACAGAACATCATACCACAGCAGGACCTAGAACTAATATTGGCTAATAAACAAGCAACTCTGGTAATCCGTTTGTTAGAGGGATTCCCAGCACACAGCAGCGGTGCAGGTTCTACCACGAGCCGTACTGGGCCAAATGTAAGAGGTGTTCGTGGTGCACACAGCCGAACTGGCGTTGGAGACAGGGGTTTCATGACCATGTTGTGGACTGATTTCTTGAGGACCGCTCACACGACTGTTATTACTGAATCAATTGCAGCAGACAGCAGTTGTCAACTATGGTTTAAAATTACCTCTCCTCCTCTATCAATGTTCTCCCTCACAGTTCATTCCCCTTTGACTACTGGGCCTCTAAACTGGACACCTGGCCTGAATTGGCACAATATGCCTTACAGGATGTTAGGTGTCGGGTTCCTGTAGCTGCACAGCGGGAATCCCGAGCCTTACTTTCAGCGGTCTCCCATTCCTCTCCAGCCGCAGAGGAGGTTGCTCAGCAAACTCGTCGGTCCCGGCGCTCTGCCCAGACCAGCTCCGTGGGTTTGCTTGCTGCTGCCACCTCTGGCACAGCTTTGGCAATGCAGGTTGCTCAGCAGCGAGATTCTCCAGGGACTAAGTCCTCATATCGGGCCACTGAGCATGCCCGTGGAGTGATCTCCCATTGGAGATCGAAGGTCACGTGCTCAGGTCCTGCTCCTGTTCGGATTGGCCCATCCGAGAAGCCAGGAAGGTCCCGGACGCTCGCGGCTATAAAAGGTTCGCATGGCCGCTTGGCCATGCGCTAGGATAGACTGTATTTTCAGACTATGAGGAGTGAGTGGTGTATGCACGTATGAATGTCTCTGGTGACTGACTCATTATGAAACCCCTACCCTTGGTACGCATGTGTTGTGCAGCCTAGCCTGCCAGCGCCCAGGCTTAGGCGTAGGTAGGTCAGAGTTTGAGTCAGGCATTAACCATCATCAGTGACTCGGCACGCCTCCGTGCCCTGTGCTCCACACTCCATAGCCAGCGTCTATAGCGGCGCTCGTGGCAGCGACGCCGCACGCTCAGTGGGCCTAGAAGGACTCTAACCCTGTGTCTTTGGGGAAGAGTTCTGTGGCCGCTTGCTGTGCGCTCTTTGGCCGGGCTCTGAGTTAAACAGGCTCCGGCATCCACGTTCAGCGGATGTGCGGCTCTGTGAATTAACATAGTCCGCTCCTGTTCACATTGGGTGACGTAACCCACGTGTGACTGTTTTTACGCTGCTCTATTATTCCACCATTACCTAGCAGCAGTGTGCCACCTCTGCACGGTGGACCCTGGGCTGCAAACGCACCTACTATTATTTTATAATTTGGTGCGTTCCGCCTGCCCTAACACAGGAGTTCGCTTGCCCTGCTGGTAGTGTGCTATCAGAAAGAGTCTTCAGTGCTGTTGGATCAATCCTGACAGAAAGAAGGACCCGGCTGTCCACCCAAAATGTTGGTGATCTTACCTTCATTCAAATGAACCATGCCTGGGTTTCAAAGGATTTTGTACCACCTTCCCCTGATGACACATAGGTTGCCAGCAAAATGGCTCGCTTTGTCCTCCTCTTCCTCAGACTTCTGCAAATCCTCCATTTACACCTGCTGAACGTCCAGCCTACATCTCAACATATGCCAGTTTTTCCACCTCCCTAAGGCCGGTTTCACATTAGCGCTTTTTAAGCGCACGCACGGCCGGGGGTAGCTCCGCCCCCGAGCCGGCTCTCTGCCCGGCGTGCCCGCCCCTTGCTTGTAGCGCCGCCTACTAGCGGACAGCGGAGCCTGCGATCGGCGCACCCTATCTTTAGCATAGGGTGCGCAGATCGTGCGCAGGCCGTGCGCTAGTTGCGCTTTGACCTGCGCTGCGCACTTTTGACGGTGCGCTGTGCGCGCCAAAATCCGAAAAGTTTGATTTTGGCGCGCACGGCGCACCGTCAAAAGTGCGCAGCGCAGGTCAAAGCGCAACTAGCGCACGGCCTGCGCACGATCTGCGCACCCTATGCTAAAGATAGGGTGCGCCGATCGCAGGCGCCGCTGTCCGCTAGTAGGCGGCGCTACAAGCAAGGGGCGGGCACGCCGGGCAGAGAGCCGGCTCGGGGGCGGAGCTACCCCCGGCCGTGCGTGCGCTTAAAAAGCGCTAATGTGAAACCGGCCTAACTGGGTTGTACCCCCCCAGGGCCCACGTCAGCACCTGGCGCACCCGGGCAAGTGCCGGGACCCTGAGCAGGTTGGGGGCCCACTCGTGGGTGACGGCACTGGCACGGGGCCCCTCACAGTACGCCGTGTCTCTGACAGTGGGGGGCCCACTCGCTGTCACAGACACCATCGTACTATGAGGGGCCCTGTGCCACTGCTGTCGCCCACGAGTGGGCCCCCCCTGCTTGCTCAGAAAACCAGTACTTGCAATATTTACCTCTCCCTGCTCCACCGCTGTGACCTCTTCCGCGTTTCATGACAGTGACATTCAGGTCAGAAAGCGTGCTGATGTCACGTCTGTACGCCCTCTGCCTGAACAGTCCAAGAGCAGAGAGCTTTAATATGGTGACACTGAGGAGTCTAGAGTGGAGCAGTGCCCAGCGAGGAGAGGTATTTCATTTTTTATAATGTTTGGAGCAATATATGGGGAGCATTATACACTGGAGAATTATATATGGGGCCCATCATACACTTGAGCATCATAGATAGGACCCATTATACACTGGAGCATCATATGGGGCCCATTATAAATGAAGCATTATATGGTCCCATCATACACTGGAGCATTATAAATGGGGCACATCATACACTGGAGCATCATCCATGGGGCCCATCATACACCTGCACATTATAAATGGGGCCCTTCAGACACTGGAGCATTATAAATGTGGCCCATCATTGTGACGAGCATCAGCTTAAGCTGAGTCGTTTTTCTTTGAATGAGTGGACCCTTTGGGCCGTGGCACCCACCCACCTAGGGCGAGCTGACCTAGTGTGTAACCACCCCCTATACAGGGAGTGTCAGGGGCAAGACCAAGGGGGTGAGCCACCACGGCTGCTGGACCAGACAGCCGGCTCAGGAAGCAAGACAAGATGAGACAAGGCATTAGTTCAAGTAAACTTCATTCAGGAACACTTCAGGGTACAACAGGTGCAAAGGTGAACACACAAAGAACACAAAGCAAGATGCGTGCCAGGGCACGCAAAAGTCCAAGACAGGGTGCGAGGAATCGGACTCCGGAAGGCTGGCAAGGGCTGACAGGGTCCAGGCATCAGAGTGTAGACATCTGGCTCCAGATGTCCGGCAGTAGTCAGCTCAGCTGGCTTCAGGAATCCGGCAGACACACTAGGAGACAAAATAGGGTGTGTGCTAAGAGACACGCCAAAATCAGATTCACAGAACGGAGACCTGCGCATGCCGAGGGGCATGCCAGGGACAGGTACAAGAACGGAGACCTGCGCATGCCGAGGGGCATGCCAGGGACGGATACAAGGACGGAGACCTGCGCGGGCGAGGGCACGCCAGGGAGGAGTACAGGGACGGTGGCCTGCGCGTGCGAGGGCACGCCAGCGATGGGTTCAATGGCATCGGAATCTGGGGTGCTGGCATCGACCGACAGGGTCCAGGAATCAGGCTATGGACATCAGGCCGCAGTCATCTAGGTCCGGACCTCTGGCAGCGGTCGGCAGGTTACGGACTCCGGCAGGCAAACTAGGGTTCAGAGCAGAGCAAAAGAGTCAAAAGGCTTTGTGCAAGAGTAGCACGAAAAGGCACAGTGCGAGAACCAGTGTGCGTGCAAGGGAGCACGGAGACCACAGCTGGGGGCACCGGCAGGTGGTACCAACGATGGCATATGCAGGCGGGCATGACTAGAGGCGGCACCGCTGCGGCCACGCAGCCGGGAACCACTATAGCACTGGACGGCCGGCACGGCAGAGGCACACAGGCGAGCACGGCTAGAGGCGGCACGGCTGAGGCACACCAGGCAGGCTCAGGCGACCAGGCATGTGCACGGAGGCACGGAGCCACAAGGCAGGGCTAGGCAAAGATACAGGACAGAGACGCGTGCAGACAGCATGGCAAAGCCTAGTACGAAAAGTGCAAGAGCGCACGAAGAAACAGAGACAAGGCATAGAGTTGTAGACAGGACCCTGCGCATGCAAAGGACATGCCAGGGGCAAAGTACAAGGCGAGGCCTGCGCATACCGAGGGGCATGCCAAGGACAGAGCACAAAACGGAGGCCCGCACGTGTAGACAGACACATCAGGGACAGGGACAGAGTCTAGCAGCGGAGCGTAGGCCGAAGCCCAGAGCCGGGCCAAGGGAGAACCTTGGGACTAGACAGGGTACAGAGCGAGGCCTGCACGTGCAGAGAGGCACGCCAGGGACAGGGTACAGAACGGAGGCCTGCACGTGTAGGGAGTCACGTCAGGGACAAGAACAGAATACACGAAGCGGCAAAGCAAGGCAAGACAGGAAGCCAGGCATGGAAACATAGACAGAAACACAGAACAGGATGAGAACAAAGAAGGACTACAAGACAAAGCAGAGCAGAGACAAAATATGGCACGAAGGACAAACACCAGACAAGACACGGAATACGAGCAAGGAGCGTGTGCAGAGATGCATGACAGAGCAGAGTGCAAGGGCACAGAATAGAGGGAGCGACCCAGCAGACCAAGCAGCCATGCAGGGAAGCAACACAATACTCAGGCCCTGAGCATAGGAAGGGGCGGTCTAATATAGGGCATAGCACCACCACTTCCGGGTCAGGCTCATGGAAGAACTTCCAGTTCAGTCCTCTAGGATCACAGAGCGCGGTCACATGATCAGGGTTTCAGACATGCAGAGACGATTGCAGAACCGGACAGTGCAGGATCCTAGGAAAGGTCACATGATCAGGGTTTCAGACATGCAGAGACGATTGCAGAACCGGACAGTGCAGGATCCTAGGAAAGGTCACATGATCAGGGTTTCAGACATGCAGAGACGATTGCAGAACCAGACAGTACAGGATCCTAGGAAAGGTCACATGATCAGGAATTCTAGACATGACGAGATTATCACAGAAGGAAGAGCAGAAACGCAGGCATCTTGCAGCCCAACAGTCACAAGGTAAGTGTGCACACTGCTCCAGGGATCACACATGATAGCAGACATGATATGCGCGTGCACACCGCTCCAGGGGTTCTTGAGGCAAAACAGACATGGCGGACATGACAATCATACACTGGAGCATCATATACGGGGCCCATTATACACTGGAGCATTATAAATGGGCCCCATTATATATGGAGCATTATACACTGTTTGCATAATTATTATTAGGCAAGTTGTATTTGAGAGGATTCTTATTATTATTGAACAACAAATATGTTCTCAATCAACTGAAAAGACTCATAAATATCAAAGCTTAATATTTTTGGAAGTTGGAGTGGGGTTTGTTTTGATTTGGCTCTCTTGGGAGGATATCTGTTTGTGGAGATAACTATTACTCTGCAGAATTTTTAGGCAACTTAATGAAAACCAAAACTAAACAGAAAGTGGCCGCGCTTAAAGCACTGTATACTGAAAATACAACCAACTGAAAATGGTAATAGATCTCTAAAAAATATATAATGCAAATACAAATACAAACAGCCAAAGAGGATAGATGACGTTACTCACTGTTGTGAAGATCGGCTGTGAATGGAAATGATGCTCTTAGAGTCACAAACAAATGAAAGGAGGGCCACTGAGCAAACAAAACTGAAGCAAATCTAGGGAGCATCCTCCCGTTTGCAAAAGAAACAGCTCCCCGCAAGAACACGCTTCCCGCAGGACGGCAGGCTGCCACGGCGAATGACGCCGCCAGACAGTAGCGTGGTGAACGAGGGACGTGACCATCGGGGGGCGTGTAGTGTGAGCGGTGACGGTTACCTTTGAGGAAGGGGGACGGTTCCCCCGAAACGCGTCAGGATTGGCCCTTGCACATCTCCGTCTTGCACGGACAGGTGACGTCACCGCCCACACTACACGCCCCCGCTGGTCACGCCCCTTGTTCACCACGCTACTGTTTGGCGGCGCCATTGGCCGTGGCAGCCTGCCGTCCGGCGGGACGCGTGTTCTTGCGGGGAGCTGTTTCTTTTGCAAACGGGAGGACGCTCCCTAGATTTGCTTCAGTTTTGTTTGCTCAGTGGCCCTCCTTTCATTTGTTTGTGACTCTAAGAGCATAATTTCCATTCACAGCCGATCTTCACAACAGTGAGTAACGTCATCTATCCTCTTTGGCTGTTTGTACACTGCATTCCAAATTATTATGCAAATTGGATTTAAGTGTCATAAAGATGTAATTTTTTGTTTTTCAAATAAACTCATAGATGGTATTGTGTATTCAGGGCTCTTTGGATCACTGAAATCAATCTCAAATTCCTGTGATAATTAGTTTACCAGGTGAGCCCAATTAAAGGAAAACTACTTAAGAATGATGTTCCACATTATTAAGCAGGGCACAGGTTTCAAGGAATTTAGGAAAGAAAAAGGACCTCTCTGCTGCTGAAAAGCATCAAATAGTGCAATGCCTTGGTCAAGAGATGAAAACATTAGATATTTCCCAAAAATTTAAACGTGACCATCGTACTGTTAAGAGATTTGTGGTTGATTCTGAGCACAGACATGTTTGTGCTGATAAAGGCAGAATGAGGAAGGTTTCTGCCAGGCAAGTTCATCGGATTAAGAGAGCAGCTGCTAAAAAGCCATTACAAACCAGCAAACAGATATTTAAAGCTGCTGGTGCCTCTGGAGTCCCTCGAACCTCAAGGTGTAGGATCCTTCAAAGCCTTTCTGTGGTGCATAAACCTACTATTCGGCCACCCCTAAAAAGTGTTCACAAGCAGAAATTGTAGCAGTGGGTCCAGACATACATGAAGACTAATTTTCATACAGTCTTGTTTACTGATGAGTGTCGATCAACCCTGGATGGTCCAGACGGATGGTTGGAGGATGGCCACTATGTCCCAACAAGGCTGCGACTTCAGCAAGGAGGAGGAGGAGTCATGTTTTGGGCCGGAATCATGGGGAAACAGCTGGTAGGGCTCTTTAAGGTTCCTGAAGGTGTGAAAATGACCTCTGCAAAGTACTGCATATAGAGTTTCTGACTGACAGCTGTCTTCCATGGTATAAAAAGCAGAAATGTGCCTTCAGGAGCAAAATCCTCTTCATGCACGACAATGCACCATCTCATGCTGCAAAGATTACCTCTGAGTCATTGGCTGCTATAGGCATAAAAGGAGATAAACTCATGGTGTGGCCACCATCTTCCCCTGACCTCAACCCTGTAGAGAACCTTTAGAGTATCATCAAGCAAAAGATCTATGAGGGAGACAGTTCACATCAAAACAGCAACTCTGGGAGGCTATTCCAACTTCATGCAAAGAAATCCAAGCAGAAACTCTCCAAAAACTCCCAAGTTCAATGGATGCAAGAATTGTGAAGGTGATGTCACAGAAGGGTTCCTATGATAGCATATAACTTGGCCTGTTAGGATGTTTTGGAGTTAAATAGCTTTCTTGTTCAGTGAATGTGACCTCCTAATGCTGAAAATTCCACAAATGAACATTTTCAGTTCTTTAAAACAGATCAAATGTTTAGTAATTCTACTGTGCCTAATTTGGAACAGTGCAATTTGAGTTTTTATTCATTTTGGAGATTATACTGTTATCATTGGGAGGTTTCTTCAATAAAATTTGATGTATACTCTAACGGGTGATGACTTTTATTAGACTGACTGTCATTTGTACTGACTATTTAGGAAAATCATAGAAAAATATCATTTGCATAATAATTTGGAACACAGTGTATTTGCATTTGCATTATATATTTTTTAGAGATCTATTACCATTTTCAGTTGATTGTATTTTCAGTACACAGTGCTTTAAGCGCGGCCACTTTCTGTTTAGTTTCAGTTTGGCTCTTTAGTGGCGGAGAGCACAGTCACTCTGCCAGGTGTGCAAGCAGCTTTTTTTGACTGTGCATTTGATAGCGCCGGCGTGTATTTGGTTATTTTAATAAAAACCAAATATATACCCATCTCACTTGTTTATTTTCACCAGGTAAACCAATATAACAACACAAAATGTAGAGATAAACATTTCTGACATTCCAAACCAAAAAAAAAGGGACCAACATAGCCAGCTTTCTTTACGATAACACTCAAAAGCCTTCCATCCATAGACCCCCGAAACGCGTAGAATAAACCACTGTGAATCTTTGACATTGATCTCCTGGAATACTTTCTTGCGGCAGCGTGGAATATAACTACAAATTCCCCTGAATACGTGATTTCTTCTGGTCGTTGAGGACCTGTGGATCTGCAGCAGCCGCCAGACTATATGCTTTCTCTTACCCTAATCAGGTGAGCAAATTTCTTAGTGTAATCTCTCTCTGTAACACAGATAAGACCCTATTGCGCTTTTGTGTCTCCTTTTCTCTGCAATATCCATAGATTCTGTCAGTTGCTTGATCTGTTTACGATCAACATTGCATGCAGCAGCCACCACAGCCTCCCAGACTCTGTTCCGAGAGGTGTAATGTTTCCACTCCCTTTAGCTCTCACATTTTATGAGGGACCACAGGTTCTCTATGGGGTTCAGATCAGGTGACCAAGGGGGCCATGTCATTATTTTTTCTTCTTTTAGACCTTTACTGGGCAGCCACACTGTGGAGTATTTGGATGCATGTGATGGAGCATTGTCCTGCATGAAAATCATGTTTTTCTTGCACGATACCTACTTCTTCCTGTACCACTGCTTGAAGAAGGTGTCTTCCAGAAACTTCTGAAAAGGTCCCACAAGTTTGTCTTTGATGATACCAGCCCATACCAATACCCCACCTCCACCTTGCTGGCGTCTGAGACAGAGTGGAGCTCTCTGCCCTTTACTGATCCAGCCTCGGGCCCATCCATCTGGCCCATCAAGAATCACTCTCATTTCATCAGTCCATAAAACCTTACAAAAATCTGTCTTAACATATTTCTTGGCCCAGTCTTGACGTTTTATCTTATGCTTCTTGTTCAAAGATGGTCGTTTTCCAGCCTTCCTTACCTTGGCCATGTCCCTGAGTATGGCACACCTTGTGCTTTTTGATACTCCAGTAACGTTGCAGCTCTGAAAAATGGCAAAACTGGTGGCAAATGGCATCTTGGCAGCTTCACGCTTGATTTTCCTCAATTCATGGGCATTTTGAGCCTTTTTTTTTTATCAACACGCTTCTTGCGACCTTGTTGGCTATTTGCCATGAAACGCTTGATTGTTCAGTGATCACGCTTCAAAAGTTTGGCAATTTCAAGACTGCTGCATTCCTCTGCAAGACATCTTACAATTTTTGACTTTTCAGAGTCCGTCAAATCTCTCTTCTGACCCATTTTGCCAAAGGAAAGGAAGTTACCTAATAATTAAGCACACCTTATATAGGGTGCTGATGTCATTAGACCACACCCCTCCTCATTACAGAGATGCAAATCACCTGATTTACATAATTGGCAGTTGGCTTTCAAGCCTATACAGCTTGCAGTAGAACAACATGTATAAAAAGGATGATGTGATCAAAATACTCATTTGCCTTATAATTCTGCACACAGTGTATAGGCCCATTATACACTGGAGCATCATCCATGGGGCCCATCATTTACTGCAGCATCATATGGGGCCCATCATATACTAGAGCATCATATGGGGCCCAATATAGTATATATGGAGCATTATATAGGCCCATCATACAATGGAGCATCATCCATGGGGCCCATCATATACTGGAGCATCATATGGGGTTCATTATTTATGGACCATCATATAGGATATGGAGCATTATATGGAGCACATATGGGGCCTATTCTGTATGGAGCATTATATGGAGCCCATTCTGTATGGAGCAATATATGGGGCCCATCATATACTGTATGGAGCTTTATATGCGACTCATTTTACTGTATGGAGCAATATGTGGGGCTCATTCTACTCTATGGGGACCGTCCTATACTGTATGGCACATTATATGGGGACCATCATATACTGTATCATTATGTAGAGCTCATCATATACTGTATGGAACATTATATGGGACCAATTATTCTGTATGGAGCAATATATGGGGCTGATTATTCTGTATGGTGCACTATGTGGTGGCCATAATACTGTATGGAGTAATATACTGTCCGGTTTTTGAGCTATTGTACAATTTAAAATAGATATCAGTCATGTAATGTAAGAAGTGAAGTATTTTTCATTGCACTATACCAGTATTTCTCTGCCACATCGGAGCATCATGAATTGTGGTATGTATTAAAGGGGCCCACTGACACTCTTTCGCCCGGGGTACACGAAAACCTGGAGCCAGCCCAACCCCCCTCCACAACTTTAGCCAAATAACCCCCAGTTTTCAATGCGTAACGATTTATTATAAAGTAAGTTAAGGTTGACAAGCTTAAGTTGTAATAAGAATTGATGTCGTTGGCATTGAAATGGGCACTGTAGGTGTGTTTACTGTCCTCCACTCCCTGACGACTTTGCTTCCCCATTGACTTGTATTGGGTTTCGTGTTTCAGTCGGACCCCTACTTTTCCCTATAGTCGGTCGATTTCGTTCGACTGGACTTTTGAGAAAGTTGAGTTTCACGAAACCCGACTCGACCCGAAAAAAGGCAAAGTCACTCATCTCTATACAGGAGTGTTAAAACAAACCCCTTCAGAACCGCGGGGATTTTTAAGCTGTACTTTTTCCCTATAATACAAGCTGCTGTCAGTGGATTGCAGACACAGGCAGTCATAAAACAGCATGTGTATACTGATAGGTCTGCATGGTGATTTTAGGGAATCTGAATTTTCTGGCAGCCATACATGTACAGAATACTGCCATGATGAAAGGATCAATTACAATTCCAGCATCCTATTTTGGGAATTGCTATTTATACAGTTTCTTGAAATTTTCCACAAAGTGACTCCAAAGATTAGGGCTTCATGTCATTTAATGTCATTAATTAATGTCATTAATATTCAGGATAAGTTTATATTTGCAATAGAAATATAGTTTCTCTGTCGGTCATAGGGGCAGAAAATGCATTTGTCACATAATAAACTCTAATTAGGCTGTGTGCACACCTTGCAGATTTGGTGCGTTTTTGTCTCGTTTTTTTCCTGCATGTATTTGTGACAAACCAAATGCCAATAAAGTGAATAAGAAACATGTCATGCACATTCCGAAAATAATCTGCAGCTTGCCAGTTCTCTGTGTGTTTTTGCCGTGCATTTTTTTTTTTTACCATTGGCTTAAATGAAAAACGCAGACAAAAAACGTAGCACAAAATGAGGCAAAACCGTGCATTTTTTAGCTGCGTTTTTCCTGCCAACAGCTGCAGAAATGGTGCCGAAATTTTACTCAACACGTGCGCATAGCTTTACGGAGCCGTATGAATCCCATTGACTTATAATTCTGTCCGAGGCAATCCTTTATGGTGTCTGCTGTTTTTCTTAAAAAAATAAGGAAAAGGAGGAGTAAACAGATCTAAGTAAGTAATTGGGTTATTGTGCAATCAAAAAAGAAACAAAGAAAGCAAAAATAAACTGCTAAACAGTATAATTACAGTATATGCTATAAGTATATCAACTACATAAATACAGGGATCCTAGTAATATGGGATAAGGGAAGCAACATGTTGTATGCTATCAGGTGGCTGAATGAATAGAAGATGTGTAAGAAAACAAATTTTTGCATAGTTTTATACGCTCCTTATCTTTTGCTGGGTTAATTTGCTTTATTCCACTCTCCTCTCTTTGCAGTGCACCATCACCATAATATAACACTACCCCGGGCACATCCAGCCTTGTCCTCACTGACATAATCAAAGGATCAGACAAGGCAGGCCAGTCCTAAGTAACATAATCACAAGAGCAGACAGGTCACTGCCTCCCACGGACACACGTGGGCCAAAGCTACATTGCGCCACGCACTGATGTGACTGCTTTTTGCTTGCTGACCATATAAATTACTATATACAGTGGGTACGGAAAGTATTCAGACCCCTTTACATTTTTCACTCTTTGATTCATTGCAGCTATTTGGTATATTCAAAAAAGTTCATTTCTTTCTCATTAATGTACACTCTGCACCCCATCTTGACTGGAAAAAAAAACAGAAATTTAAACAATTTTGCAAATTTATTAAAGAAAAAGTGAAACATCACATGGTCATAAGTATTCAGACTCTTTGCTCAATATTGAGTAGAAGCACCTTTTGAGCTGGTAAAGCCATGAGTCTTCTTGGGAATGATGCAACAAGTTTTTCACACCTGGATTTGGGGATCCTCTGCCATTCTTCCTTGCAGATCCTCTCCAGTTCTGTCAGGTTGGATGGTGAATGTTGGTGGACAGCCATTTTCAGGTCTCTCCAGAGGTGCTCAATTGGGTGTAGGTCAGGGCTCTGGCTGGGCCAGTCAAGAATGGTCACAGAGTTGTTCTGAAGCCACTCCTTTGTTATTTTAGCTGTGTGCTTAGGGTCATTGTCTTGTTGGAAGGTGAACCTTCAGCCAAGTCTGATGTCCAGAGCCCTCTGGAAGAGGTTTTCATCCAGGATATCTTTGTACTTGACTGAATTCATGATTCCTTCAATTACAACTAGTCGTCCTGTCCCTGCAGCTGAAAAACACCCCCATAGCATGATGCTGCCACCACCATGTTTCACTGTTGGGATTGTATTGGGCAGGTGATGAGCAATGACTGGTTTTCTCCACACATACCGCTTAGAATTATCATCAAAAAGTTCTATCTTCGTCTCATCGGACCAGAGAATCGTATTTCTCATAGTCTGGGAGTTCTTCATGTGTTTTTTAGCAAACTCTGTGCGGGCTTTCATATGTCTTGCACTGAGGAGAGGCTTCCGTCAGGTCACTCTGCCATAACGGCCCGACTGGTGGAGGGATGTAGTAATAGTTGACTTTGTGGAACTTTCTCCCATCTCCCTCCTGCATCTGTGGAGCTCAGCCACAGTGATCTTGGGGCTCTTCTTAACCTCTCTCACCAAGGCTCTTCTCCCATGATTGCTCTGTTTGGCTGGACGGCGAGGTCTAGGAAGACTTCTGGTGGTCCCAAACTTCTTCCATTTAAGGATTATGGAGGCCACTGTGTTCTTGGGAACCTTGAGTACAGCAGAAACTCTTTTGTAACATTGGCCAGATCTGTGCCTTGCCACAATTCTGTCTCTGAGCTCCTTGGGCAGTTCCTTTGACCTCATGATTCTCATTTGGTCTGACATGCACTGTGAGCTTTGAGGTCTTATATAGACAGGTGTGTGCCTTTACAAATCCAATGTAGGAGTAGAACCATCTCAAGGAGGATCACAAGTAAATGGGCAGCATGTGACTTAAATATGAGTGTCTTAGCAAAGGGTCTGAATACTTATGACCATGTGATATTTCAGTTTTTCTTTTTTAATAAATCTGCAAAAATTTCTACATTTCTGTTTTTTTTTCAGTCAAGATGGGTTGCAGTGTACATTAATGAGAAAAAAATGAACTTTTTTGAATTTACCAAATGGCTGCAATGAAACAAAGAGTGAGAAATTTAAAGGGGTCTGAATACTTTCCGTACCCACAGTATATATGCCCAAAAGAGGCAGCTCATTTGTTTCTGACACTTTATCTGAAATTTATTGTGTATGGCAAACAATAGTTCACTTTTTGCTTATTGCTTTCTCCTTAGAATTGCGTGAAAAGGGGGCACCTGATAGACCAGTTCAATTACACCCTTTAATGGTGACATAAACAATGCAATATATGGGAAATTGGCAGTGAAAACTATAAAAGAGATCGGGCCTAATAACAAATACTAAAATGAACTGCTGGGCTTTTTCCTAACTAAGGACAGAAAAATGTAGGCCCCAATTCATCAAGACTTGTGTTCTGCATACCGTGTCTTATAGGGGTTGTCCGAGACTATTATATATTTTTTTTCACTATGAATCCAAAATCTAAACTGCAGCTTGTTACTAACAAAGGCAACTGCTTGCTTGTTCTACTCCTCTTTGGCTTGGAATGGTCACTGAACGCTCCTGCTGGCGATTCAGCTGCTCCACGTCAACAGAGAAGCTGTTTCTTTCGGACTGCTCTGGTGAGAGGGGTGTGACTGCCAGCGTCATGCTGAATGACTTAAACCTATAAGCAAAAGGAAGTCTTATGCCAAGTATATAAAATTATATTGTAAAATCTTTATTAGGACATATACACACATATATTAAAAAAATAATATTCTGGGAGTGGATACAAATACAAAATATTACTGCACTCACAAAATGTACTACAAGTTCATCAAAAATAACTACATACACTCACTGGCCACTTTATTAGGTACACCATGCTAGTAAGGGGTTGGACCCCCTTTTGCCTTCAGAACTGCCTCAATTCTTCGTGGCAGAGATTCAACAAGGTGCTGGAAGCATTCCTCAGAGATTTTGGACCATATTGACATGATGGCATCACACAGTTGGCGCAGATTTGTCGGCTGCACATCCCTGATGCGAATCTCCCGTTCCACCACATCCCAAAGATGCTCTATTGGATTGAGATCTGGTGACTGAGGAGGCCATTTGAGTACAGTGAACTCATTGTCATGTTCAAGAAACCAATCTGAGATGATTCGAGCTTTATGACATGGCGCATTATCCTGCTGAAAGTAGCCATCAGATGTTGGGTACATTGTGGTCATAAAGGGATGGACATGGTCAGCAACAATACTCAGGTAGGCTGTGGCGTTGCAACGATGCTCAATTGGTACCAAGGGGCCCAAAGAGTGCCAAGAAAAAATTCCCCACACCATGACACCACCACCACCAGCCTGAACCGTTGATACAAGGCTGGATGGATCCATGCTTTCATGTTGTTTACGCCAAATTCTGACCCTACCATCCGAATGTCGCAGCAGAAATCGAGACTCATCAGACCAGGCAACGTTTTTCCAATCTTCTACTGTCCAATTTCGATGAGCTTGTGCAAATTGTAGCCTCAGTTTCCTGTTCTTAGCTGAGAGGAGTGGTACCCAGTGTGGTCTTCTGCTGCTGTAGCCCATCTGCCTCAAAGTTCGACGCACTGTGCGTTCAGAGATGCTCTTCTGCCTACCTTGGTTGTAACGGGTGGCAATTTGAGTCACTGTTGCCTTTCTATCAGCTCGAACCAGTATGCCCATTCTCCTCTGACCTCTGGCATCAACAAGGCATTTCCGGCCACAGAACTGCCGCTCACTGGATTTTTTTTCTTTTTCGGACCATTCTCTATAAACCCTAGAGATGGTTGTGCGTGAAAATCCCAGTAGATCAGCAGTTTCTGAAATTCTCAGACCAGCCCTTCTGGCACCAACAATCATGCCACGTTCAAAGGCACTCAAATCACCTTTCTTCCCCATACTGATGCTCGGTTTGAACTGCAGGAGATTGTCTTGACCATGTCTACATGCCTAAATGCACTGAGTTGCCGCCATGTGATTGGCTGATTAGAAATTAAGTCTTAACACACAGTTGGACAGGTGTACCTAATAAAGTGGCCAGTGAGTGTATGTTTACATAATTGACCAATTAATCTTGAGGAATATTTTAAGGATAGTGTGTAATCTATGTAAATATATTAGAAAAAGGAATGGTATCACAAAGTGCTTTCAGTGCATATAATGCAAATAGATATACTGTACTTGCTGCAAATAAATTACGGTAAATTAAATATAGGTAAGAAAAATTATAAGGGTAGTTAACAGCGTGTTATATGTATTAACAACACAATATCACTAAATGTGAGCACATACAATAAAAATAAAAACCTAAAACAAGCCAAAAGAAAAAAAAGGGGTCTCAAGGTGCTAGCAGTGCATAAAGTGCAAAAAATATATACTTGCTGTAGTTAGACTGATTATAGGTAAAAAATACCTTGTAATAATGTATCATAGTGAAAGTGATTCACAGCATATCACATAAATTATAGCAGCACCATATCACTGAAGGTAAACACACATAGTGGGGGTAGTGGCCTAATGCAAAAAGAGTAAATAAGTACACCACCTGAGGATGCAGCAGTGGTCCCCGACGCGCGTTTCACATTGGCTTCTTCCTAGGGGGTTCCTTGTGTTCTCCACCCCTCCTGGACCCCATCCAGGAGCCAGAGATCTGCATTATCATTGTGAGTGATTTACAACCTTGGATTAATTATTTACACTTTCGCATGATCTTCTGCTCTTTCTACCACACATTTTACTTTGTGTTACTATTTGCTGTTCTGACCACTATACGTAATATATACCCACACCTTTTGATCTTACTATGGTAACACTTTTGTTACACACATTCATTTTGTGCTGCTAATTCGTGCTTTGACCGTTATATGGTATACACTTACACCCATTGTTTTTGCTGCTGTTGTAACACTTTTAGTTACACTGCACTAGCACTTTTATTCATTTACTTATTTTTTATATAATCAATATTTTACAAGATTGAGCTCATTGATTTATGTGAGTGTATATGATAATTTTACCTGAATTTTATACCACATACACTTTTGTGTCATTTTTAACCCAGCTCTATTTGTACTATCATATCCCTGGGTGTGCGTCCCTTCTGTATAATTGTATACTCTATTCATTATTATTATTATTTATTGTTATAGCGCCATTTATTCCATGACGCTTTACATGTAAGGAGGAGTATACATAAAAACAAGTACAATAATCTTAAACAATACAAGTCATAACTGGTACAGGAGGAGAGAGGACCCTGCCCGCGAAGGCTCACAATCTTCAAGGGATGGGTGATAATACAGTAGGCGAGGGTAGAGCTGGTCGTGCAGCGGTTTGGTCGATCGGTGGTTACTGCAGGTTGTAGGCTTGTCATGTGACATGTCATGTCATGTTATTCATTGAGGTTTGTCCGGTTATTCTTTACCTGAATTTGTTTTTACCAGAATTATGTAATAAATTGATTGTTATTTTGGACTGCATGGTTGGTTTCATGCTCTCTTCTCTTTTTTGTTTCGTGTTTTTCCGGCTGTCCACGCATTATCGCTCAGGTCTGGCTCCTTGGTAACAGGGATTTTTACTTTTATATGACTTTGCATTGTAAATTCACTAAGTATCACGTATACCCTCACTACCACGTAGCATTCCTTTGTTGCCTTTATTAGGGAGTGAATACAGCATTGGTTATTTTTTTTATTTTTATACGAAAAATAGAAATGTAAAGCTGGAAAAAAAAACATTTTGAAGAGCATTAGTCAGTAGGATGAACCCTCCTAAGCCATCTATTTGGGCATCAGACATAGAATTATTATGCCAGAGAAATCCACATTTTTCTTAATACATAAATGAACTGTTTAGATCTATGGGCCAGCCGGACATAGATGTCCATGAGAATCTGCCTCCAGAGCTTATTTTATATGAAAGAAGACGTTACCAGTGTGAGACACATAGATTAGGAGAGCACACTGTCAGTCATTGCTTGTCTCACACTGGTAACGCCTCCTTTCATTTAAAATAAGCTCTGGAGGCAGATTCTCAGGGAGATCTATGTCTGGCCCATAGATCTTAATGGCTCATTTGCATATAAGAAAAAGGTGTCTTTGTATGGAACAAATCAACAGATCGCACTTATAAAGAAATCATTTACTTAATCTTCCTGTGCTCTGCATGTTCATATAGATGGCTTAGGAGGGATGATCCTAATGAAAGATTCCGTTTAAGGAACACCACACTCAGCTTCTCTCTGACCTGACATGACTGATAGCAGGGAGTAATAGATTACATCAGCTATACAGCAAATAGAGTGCAAAATAACTGGGGTTTTAGTGTCTCTACAATATGAATACATTTTGCTACAGAAATAGAGATATTATTGAAGGGGACTATTTTGTGCTTCTGTCTTCTAGGATGTACGTCCAGTGATTTTCGCTGTTCCAGTGGACGCTGTATTCCATTAGGCTGGAGGTGTGATGGATCTGCAGATTGCCCTGATAACTCCGATGAATTTGGCTGCCGTAAGTGTCATCTGCTGGTTGGAAAGATTATTTCCACCCTACTTTCTAATACCCCCCAAAATATAAATCTGCTTAGTTATGTCCCTTGCATCTGCAAATTTGCCATGCAGGGGCTGGGGAAAGTCTGTTGACAGCATCTGCCGATGAGGGAGCTAAAAAGAAATGACAGAAGAGTAGAAATTCTGTAGATTTATTTCTACCAGTGGCTGTTTGATTTCAGGGCGGATTTTAAGTAAAGTTGCATTTGTCAAAGAATTGCCGGTACTCTGTATATACTTATGCAAGTCAAAAAGAAACTTTGTAAAGTGGAAATATATAATGGGGCAAGGTCAGGGAACAGATTCCGGATGTCAGAGCTGATTTCTAATACCTTCAAAGGCATGCTTTCACAGTTGCTTAATACTTTACAATGAACAGATTTTTGTAATGAACAAACAAGGGACAGTGTCGGGCCAAGTTCACACTTCCTTGGCAGTAGTGGTGCTGCAGAAAGCCTCAAAAACATACATGCAGTTTTTACTCTGATTGTATACTAACCAAGAGGGTATAATTATTTTGCTTAAAGCAGCACTTTGCATTTTTGCATAAACAGATAAAGGGATTGTTCAGGACTTACTATTTATGACGTATCCGTAAGAGTGCTTTCCCCACTGTGCGCTGTTTTCAGCTCTCTCTGCGTTCACAGTGCATAGTCGGGAAAGCACAGCTCCATACATCATGGGCCCGATTCATTATTGCATTTTTTTCTGTCTGTTTTTGGTGTTTTTTTTTGCTTTTCTTTCATTTGCACCTTATTCTTTAAATTCACGCCGTCTTTAAATTCTAGCTAATATGTGTTTGCCTGATTTTTTTTGAATGGTCAGCCATGTGAGGGGTGTTTTGGGTTTTGAATATTTTCAGCTGACCCATCAATTATGACTTTTTAAAAAGTTGCAATATTTTTTGCAAAGTTGCTCAAGTTTTCCCCTGGAGTGATTTTTATGTACCAGAAGAAAAGAGTTGTGTTTTTCCGAACATGGTCATTTACTTTCAGCCACATCAGGACCTGCAAACAGCTGATCGGTGGCAGTGCCAGGTGTCAGACCTCTCCTGACTGTTATTGATGATCTAACCTAAGGATAAGTCCAATTTTGCTAGGAGAGTCCCTGGTTCTGCAACATAAAGGGGCAGAAAGGCTTAGACAATCGCCACCCAAAAGTGGGTGATACTAGCTATTTTGGGAGCAGTACCAGTCATTGAGACAAGTTAGGGCAGGTGTAGACGAGCGTAGATGCTCTCAATCGGTTTGATTATGCAACTCACATTCTGATCAAACGCTAATCAAAGTAGGATCCGATTCTTTCTGATTAGGAGAAAAACATCTGAGTGCTGTTCGATGATTTCCTCCGACTTGCATGGCTCAGTACGATCCGAATATTGGATCAAACTCAGACATGCTGTGATTTTTTTTTCTCCAACAAACTCTGTCCGAGGAAAAAATTGGACATGTTCCCGGCCACATAGACTAACATTTCGGTCTGAAGGCGTTCCGATATTTTGTTGGATCATACCCAGACCAAAAATACGCTTGTCTGCACCTGCCCTTAGAATAAGTTAGGGTAATACTGAGTGTCTGGGTATTGGAGCAGAGGCCATGACCTATTAATCAGGAAAGACAGACCATAGCCTTCATGCAGATAGTTGTATTCTGGCTCTGTACAATGTCAGAGTGGCACAAAGCTGAAATACTCTTATGCAGGTGTGGACATACCATTGGTGCAACCTGTGCTGCATCACTGTGGCCCAAGAGCATAGGCGACCCACTTCCACCTTCAAAATCAGCAGGCAGCTTCTGTCCCAGACACAAAGAAGGGCCCGTATATTGTTCTTGCACAGGGGTCCTCTTCCATCTGTGTCCATATGCTGATATAATTGAGAAGTGTTGGAGGAAATTGGGAGGTGAATATCTCTTGGTATTGGGGGTCTCTGGGCATTTTCCCATTTTGCCTTGCCTACAAGTGATGCTATTGTCACAACTCTGTTGTTGTGTGTCCTGGGACCAGGGGTTCCTTCCTTGTTCCTATCACTAACGGGGTGTCTTAGCTTGCCTTGCTCCCTAAGTTACTTCTGATGGTGAATATGCCAGGGCCATATACCATTCCTTAGCTCCTGAATTCGCCCTCAGTCTGTACCCTTCCCCCACCTAGGGAAGATGGGAGTAGTAGTGTACTGTAGTACACCAACCAGACTAACGAGGTAGTACAAACAGGGGTAATGAAAAAATACCAAACATACAAATATACTCACACATATAACAGGGGAATGCACCGGGAAGTGGAGGATGGAGTTAAATCAAAGTAGGAGAAGAAAGAGAATTATTACACACTCAAAGCCTAGCAACAGTCACAGAAAAATCCAGCAAACACCTTCTCCTATAATAACCAACAACCTGCAGCTATGCAGCATAAGCTAACTCTTACAATGAGTGCTGGCCAGGGCCCAGATTATATAGCAGATGGGAGTGGCTAACAGAGCACAGCTGAGAGCCTTAGCTCCAGGAGCTCTCAGTTGAGCAGATTAACCATTGCCCTGCCCAAAGAAATTTGCACCATTTAATAAGAAGGTAAAGTGCTTCTAATCAGTGCAGGAGTAGGAAAAATCAGATGTTGCGATCTTCTGGCTCCTATCTGTCGCGGTAAACCTGTGACAGCTATATATCATGAATGAAGAAAAACAACTGTCTTTTATGCTTTTAGAGGTTAAAATCACCTATTCCTATGGAGCGTATATGACACATTTAGGTCATAAAGTAACCGTTACCATTGTATGTTGAATATTTAGAAACACTGACTCACTAAAGAGATGAATTACAGGGGGCAGTGGTGATCACGAATGCGTAAAATTTAAAGCAGCCTGGCACTGTAGGGATATAATATACTTTTAAGGGGGCAAGCTAATTATTAATAAAATTCTCCCCTATGATATCAGCTGCACGATCATGCACAGCGAGCCAGTTTCGGTGTGGGGATGGTGAATGCATTGTTCGATCCTGGGTCTGTGATGATGAAGAAGACTGTATTGACGGCTCTGATGAACAGCACTGCCGTAAGTTTCTCAAATAGTTTCTGACTATTTAATTTTCTGCAGCTTTTTTTTTTTTTTTACTATATATCTTGTTCGGAGGTCAGTTTTATGCATTTATAATAAGATATTTAGCACTTATCCTTGCGGAGGGGTGGGGGGCTGTTTACTCTACAAACGTCACCACCATTTTAATGCAGAACATACAGTATATACATGAGTGTGCATGGATCCCTATGGACAAATCCAATTCTATGTAAGAGATACATCACAGAGCTCATCCTCTATCGTTTGATGACTATTTATAATGACGTTTGCGAACTAATTAACTAAATGCTGCATATATTAGCATTGTACTTACATGATCATTTTCTCAATTTTCATTGCATGGTAAAGAATTTCTACTTTGAGGATGATAAATGCCTCATACAGATCAGCGTGCAATTAATTGGTTTATTTTTCAGCCGGAAGAACTTGCTCTGCTCAGCAGTTCACATGCGGTGGCGGTCAGTGTATACCAGGGGCTTATAAATGTGATCGAATGAAGGACTGCACCGATGGATCCGATGAACGCAACTGCCGTAAGTGGGATTTTGACACTAGATAATCAAATCGTTTGCATATAATGTATCCCTTATCAACCATGAGATCTCATAGCAAAAAGTGAAAATACTTTGCACCCTTTTGTGCTACCTAATGCGCCACCAGCTCTGTGACTTCACAAGAAAGGGAAGAAAAGGGCAATATGACCTCCAGGTGATCCCCACTCCCCCTGTACACATTGAGTTTTTTGGTAAAGTGGTTCTTAAAGAGTGGAAAAACATGCAAATGGAATACTCCATACCAGAGTAACGACAATGTCTATGGAAATGTCTATGTCGTGGGCATGCTTGGAGAAGTGAGAGGCATAAACTGAGCCGATCCTCCTGTATCCAAACTAAGTCAGCATAGTAGAATCATAGAATCATAGAATCGTAGAGTTGGAAGGGACCTCCTGGGCCATCTGGTCCAACCCCCTGCTCAAAGCAGGATTCGCTAAATCATTCCAGTCAGATGTCTGTCCAGCCTCTGTTTGAAGACTTCCATTGAAGCAGAACTCACCACTTCTCGTGGCAGCCTGTTCCACTCATTGATCACTCTAACTGTCAAAAAGTTTTTTCTAATATCTAATCTGTGTCTCCTCCCATTCAGTTTCATCCCATTGCTTCTAGTCTTTCCTTGTGCAAATGAGAATAAAGTTGATCCTTCTACAATGTGACAGCCCTTTAGATATTTGTAGACAGCTATTAAGTCTCCTCTCAGTCTTCTCTTTTGCAAACTAAACATTCCCAACCTTTCCTCATAAGACAGGGTTTGCAGACCGGTCACCATTCTGGTCGCTCTTTTCTGAACTTGCTCCAGTTTGTTGATGTCTTTTTTAAAATGTGGTGCCCAAAACTGGACACAATATTCCAGATAAGGTCTGACCAAAGAGGAGTAGAGGGAAATAATGACTTCACGTGATCTAGACTGTATGCTTCTGTTAATACATCCTAGAATTGCATTTGCCTTTTTTGCTGCTGCATCACACTGTTGACTCATATTCAGTCTGTGATCTATTAGTATACCCAAGTCTTTTTCACATGTGCTGTCACTTAGCCCTATTCCTCCCATTCTATATATGCTTTTTCCATTTTTATTGCCCAGATGTAGTACTTTGCATTTCTCCCTGTTAAAAACCATTCTGTTAGTTGCTGACCACTTCTCCAGTTTATTTAAATCTTTTTGAATCCTCTCTCTCTCTTCTCTAGTATTAGCTATCCCTCCTAGCTTTGTGTCATCAGCAAATTTAATCAGTTTACCCTCAATTCCTTCATCTAAATTGTTGATAAAGATGTTGAACAATACAGGGCCCAGGACAGAGCCCTGTGGTACCCCACTTGAGACATTCTTCCAACTGGATGTGCAGCCATTTACGACCACTCTTTGGGTCCGATCACTAAGCCAGTTATGAATCCACCTAACAGTTGCCTTGTCCATTCCATACTTAATCATTTTTTCAATAAGGATTGTATGAGAGACTTTGTCAAATGCTTTGCTGAAGTCAAGATATACTATATCTACAGCATTTCCTTGATCCACCCAATCAGTGATACCGTCATAGAAGGAAATTAAGTTAGTCTGACATGACTTATTAGTTACAAACCCATGCTGACTCTGTTTAATCACTTCATTCTTATCCAGGTATTGACATACATGTTGTTTAATAATTTGTTCAAAGATCTTTCCTGGTATAGAAGTCAGACTCACCGGCCTATAGTTACCTGGGTCCACCTTCTTCCCCTTTTTGAAGATAGGAACAACATTTGCTCTTCTCCAGTCTTCTGGCACTTCTCCTGTTCTCCAAGAATTTTCAAAGATTATAGAGAGGGGTTCAAAAATTTCTTCTGCTATCTCCTTCAGTACTCTGGGGTGTAATTCATCTGGACCTGGAGACTTGAATTCATTTAGGCTAGCTAAGTGTTTCCTCACTATCTTTCTGTTTATAGATATCCTGGATTCTTCTATTCCCTTAATAGGACAGTGAATAACAGTTGATGTTACATTTCCTTTCTGAGAGAAAACAGATGCAAAATAGGAATTTAAAAGTTCAGCCTTCTCAACATCCTGTCTTACCATTTCATCATTTTCATCCTGTAAAAATCCTATAGCATCTTTGACTTTTCTATTACTTTTGACATATCCCCAAAATCCTTTATTATTGCTTTTGACATCTCTTACAAGCCTCAATTCATTTTCAGCTTTAGATAATCTGATTTGTGCCCTGCAGGTTCTGCAGACAGCATTATATTCTTCTTTAGATATGCCTCCCTCTTTCCATTTTATAAACATTTTTTTCTTCCTTTTTAGCATGTGCTTAAGTTCTGTGTTCATCCATCCTGGTTTCCTTAACTGCTTCCTATTCTTCCCTCTTTTCGGAATTGCTAACAACTGTGCTTTGAGAATTTCATTTTTCAAGATTTCCCATCCTTCCTGGACATTTTTGTCTTTAAGGATATCCAGCCATTGGATCCCTCCAATTCTCTTTCTGAATCCCTTAAAATCTGCCTTTCTGAAATCTAACCTTGACGTCTGAGTCTTCACAGGTCTTCCGCCTCTAGTTATCCAAAATTCTAAAATAGCATGGTCGCTACCTCCTAGGGTCCCAGCCACTTTTACCTCCTCAACCATTTCCTCCCTGTTTATAAGGATTAGATCCAAGGTAGCAGTTCCCCTTGTTTTCTCCCTTACCTTTTGGAAGATAAAGTTGTCAGCAAGAGAGGATAAGAATTTCCTTGACCTGTTAGTTTTGCCTGAGAGAGATTCCCAACAAATGTCTGGATAGTTGAAATCTCCCATGACAACTATGTCATATTTTTTGGAGAACTTGGCCATTTGATGCATAAAGAGTTCATCCATAGCTTCAGCTTGCACAGGCGGCCTGTAGTAAATGCCTACAATGGTGTCCTTTCCATTGTTCTGTCCTTGTATTCTTACCCAAACAGTTTCCACAGAACTCCCAGTCTCTGAAGCTTCAATCTCTGTGCAGATATACGCGTTTCTAACATACAATGCGACACCCCCTCCTCGTTTATCAAGTCTGTTTCTTGTAAATAAGTTGTATCCTTCTAGTCTTGTATTCCAATCATGTGTATTGTCCCACCAAATTTCAGTGATTCCAATGACATCATATTTCTTTTCCTGTGTTAGTAGTTCCAATTCTCCTTGTTTGTTGCCCATGCTTTGTGCATTAGTATAGAAACATTTTAGTTTGTGATTGGTTTCTCTTTCTCCAATATTTTTATTAATTAGATTCTTTCGTCTTTGTTCTTCCTTTCCACTTCTAATAGCAGAGTTCTCAATAGCATTTGTCAGGTGTATGGCTTTTTCTGGTCTTTTGCTTCCCTTCCCATGTTGTTCTAGTTTAAAGCTCTCCTTACAAGTGTAGCAAGGCGACTTCCAAATACATGCTTACCAGTCTTCGTAAGGTGCACCCCATCTCTAGCAAGTAGTCCATCGTATAAGTAGTTCACTCCGTGATCCAGAAATCCAAATCGTTGCTGACGGCACCATCGACGTAGCCAGTTGTTCACCTGCAGAATCTTATTCCACCTCCTTGTTCCATGGCCATCCACTGGGAGGATGGAAGAGAAGACCACCTGCGCTCCCAGTTCTTTCACTTTCTTGCCTAAGTCTTCAAAGTCTCTGCAGATGGTTTCCAGGTCGTTTCTTGCGGTGTCATTTGTCCCCACATGTAGTAGCAGGAATGGGTAGTCATCTGTAGGTCTGAAGAGTCCTGATATCCTGTCAGACACATCTTTAATTTTTGCACCTGGAAGACAGCACATTTCTCTTGAAGTTATATCTGGTCTGCAGATAGCGGCCTCAGTTCCTCTCAACAGGAAATCCCCCATGACCACCACTCTCCGTTTCTTCTTCACAACATTTTTCTTTCTCCATCCAGGAGGACTCTGAAGGCGTACAAGGTTGCTGCTTGTTGGCAAAGTCTTATCCTGATGTATTTCTTCATTGTTTTCCTGCGTGAGAGCCTGGTACTGGTTACTGAGCAGTATGGGTGCTGACTGCCTCCTGGTCCTCCTGCTTCTCTGGGTCACATGTCTCCATTCCTCTGTTTCTTCAGGTGTACTTCGAATTTCTTCTCTTTCTGTAACATGAAGAGATAATTCTGCTCTGTCCAAGAACTCTTCACCTTCCTTAATGATCTTCAACGTAGCTAACCTCTCTTCGAGATTTTGCAACTTTTCCTCCAACAGGGACACAAGCTTGCATTTGTGGCATGTGAAGTTTGGCTTTTCCACTGGTAAGTCTGTGAACATGTAGCAAGAAATGCAGCTCACCAAATGGCTCCTGGCCTCTTCCATCTTGAGATTTCTTAAAAACGATGAAAGATGAGCCAAAATTCGCGCGCCTATCGGCGCGCGGTTTTTCCGATTTCCTCTTTTCAGCTGCAACGGCCAAAACCCAGTGATCGTTGAGCTTGCGGAGACTCTTCACTTATCCCAGAAGGCACTGGGAATATGCAAATGATCTCCTCAAGACTCTTCCCCTGGGTTAGTAGCATAAGGCTGTGTGCACACGTTGCGGATTCTGCTGCGTTTCCGCAGCGGTTTTGGCCCTGCGGAAACGCAGCAGTTCCGCTGACCATGTACAGTACAATGAAACCCTATGGGGTTTCAAAAATGCTGTGCTGACGGTGCGGATTTTTCCGCGCGGTTTTGCTGCGGTTTACAAAGCGCAGCATGTCAATTGTTTGTGCAGATTCCGCAGCGGTTTCATACCTTTACCATAGTAGAGGTGTGAAACCGCAGGGCAAAACCGCAGACCAAACCGCAGGAAAACTGCAGGTCACTTTACCTGCGGTTTTACCTGCGTTTCCGTGCGGAAAAATCCGCAGCGGAATCCGCAACGTGTGCACATAGCCTAAGGCCAACTTTTTAGCCAAATCTATGAGTGAATTTTAAAGAACTCATGCACTGGTACTACATTATATCTTGTAAGGACTGAGAGAAACAATTTAGTGGGCACACCCAGTGTCAAACTTGGTTGACAAAGACCCACTGGTAACCTTGATTCTTGGGGCCCACTCTTCAGCTACATGCAAAAATGACTTGACCCTAGTACGCAAATTTACTTTTGCTTCTATGTAATATTAATTTAGCAAGCTTGTTTAATGAGTGATTACATGATGTCTTTTTCTGCAAAAAGTGAATCAAGTTCAATAGCACTGCTCATCAGATCTATTTCACAGGGGCCTACCGGAGGATTCTCTTGTTCTCCGGTGGGCCAGTCCAAGCCTGGGCATGCTCCTCTGTTTCTGTATAACTTATTCAACTCAAAAACCCTACATAGGCTTTAATCTAGTTCCCATATGCGCTCTCACCACCACACTCTTCTAGTACCCTCCTTTTCTTATCTGTCAGATCCAACCAACAAGTACCAGGCCCCCATGATGGGTCTATCCGAGTTGGTCACAGCACGCCGAGTTGGATCCGATTATCGGATTGCATTTGGCCTTGCAACTCAATGACTCCATAGAAAACATCAGACTGCACTTGGATGACATTCGAGTGCAGTCTGACTTTCACGGAATAGAGAAGATGGAGTATTTTTTTTCCCATCGTCTCCTCACCCGAGTGGATCAATTCACACTTTGATGAAACTCTGATCAAACTCTCATCAGAGTATGATTAGCATAATCATCCCGATTCTCTTGGATGAGAGTATACGGTTGTGTGACCCCGGCCTTACGTGAGTCTTTTATAAAGCGGACCTGTCACTTGTCATAAATGTGACTTTCTTTTAACCTAATGTAAATGCTGTTACCTTGCATATATCTAATCTTGTTAGTAAAGTGGGTGTGAGTCTCATAAATATGAATTGATGGCTATGCCCACTTGGCTAACTAGTCTAGATTTACATACAGAAAAGAGGCAGTCCATATTACACCGTCTGCAAGAAAACAGCAGCATTTGTACCAGGTAATAAAAAAACAAAATTAGAAATTCATGGCAATTAACAAGTCCTATTTAATAGGTTTCCTTTATTCCAAAAAATATAAAGTAATTCAATATATTAAATGTTGTAAATGAGAAAAAAAATGTGTTCTTCTCCTTTCATTAAAACGTGTATATACAAAACATTGCCTTAGCAACGTCCTTCTGAAAGAAGATATGTATCAGGTTCAAGCGGAGGATCTTGTACAGACTCCTATTACCGACTTCAGCACTTCTCCCTCTAAATCACTTTGTAGAAAACAGAAGAGAAAATAAAAAAAAAACTATCTGTTGGATTAACTTCAAAGCATTTCAATTAAGTAGAGGAAACCATCCCCAAGTAAGTCAAGGAGATTTTTTTTTTTTTAGCTCCAAATGTCCTACTGGTGCTTTAAAGTAAAGAGATCCCCAAGGAGCGGGACACACTATTCTTGGCCGAGTCATGATCATGTCTTGGATAGTTTAGCAAACAGATCCAAGTTGCACAGGAGATAAGAACTCCAGTTTGCCTCTCACTGTGGTACATTAGAGGCCAGTCAACTGAAAAATTCCCCAATATTAAGTAACTCGGCTCCTGGACATGTCATAAAATGGGACAAAGTTTTTTTTAAAGCTCAGTCCACTTTGCAGCTAATGGGATTAGTGGGAAGGAAAAACTACCCATGCAGATGTAGATAAACATCTGAGCAATGTTGTAGCCATTACCCATTTAATTAGAGCAGATGAAGTGTCTTATTCATCAGACAGTGTGCTGCTGTTTTATGGGAAATGACCATTGGAGGCTCCGAGTGCTAATAACATTCCTTACATTTCACTGTTCGCAATGACAGAGGAGGAATGCAAAATGTATAGAAACTGATCTACAGGGGGTAAGAATGTCTGGTCTGGTATAGGTGGCATTATTATTATTTTGCAAATTGCAAATTCCCAAAACTAGAGTATTGTAATAATAGTATTTTCCAAATTATCACTATTATTAGTTTTTATGCACCCGGTATCTATTCTATTATTTCTAAACACTGTTTTTCGGTGATTCCTTTGTATCCCCGTTCATACTGCACCCACACACATAAATGATACACCATTTGAAAGGTAAACTTGCCCCCTTCAGCAAGAAAATTGCCAAACAAACCACACATCCACGATTTGATCACAAAATACTGTTTGAACATTAATACCCCAAAGCACACTACCAACACATTTGTAAACATGCACTGCTTTTTTCGCTGATCACTTCGCCCCACACACACATGATACACCATTTGAAAGGTAAACTTGCTCCCTTCAGCAAGAAAACAGCCAAACAAACCCCACATTCACAATTTTATCACTAAATACAGTTTAAACATTCATTTTCATAAACCTGCAGAAAGAAACAATGACCTGCAGGTGGCACCTCAACTGGAAGACATTTTTTTGGGGTCTACTTATAAAACCAATATATTGTATTACCAATCTACATATATAAATACCTGTCTGTGTTCATCATCTCATGAAATACATTTACATTTGACCAGCTTGCTTTTTCTGAAATTGCCTGCGCCCCCAACAGCCAATGTGTGAAAATTTTGCACGGGCCAAGCTAGTTATTATTATTTTGCAAATGCTCAAAACTAGAGTATTGTAATAATGATATTTTCCAAATGATCACTATTATTAGTTTTTAATCACCCGGCATTATTATTATTTTGCAAATTTCAAATTCCTAAAATTAGAATATTGTAATAATGGTGTTTTCCGAATTATCATTATTAGTTTTTATGCATCCGGATTTCTAATAATGAAAAGTAATAATAGTGATAATTTGGAAAATGCCATTATTACAATACTCTAGTTTGGGGAATTTGCAATTTTGAAAATAATAATAATTATAATAATTTTCATGCATCAGACTCCGATGTCTGAACCGACTACAAGTTTCTAAACCCGAACTCAACAGTTCTATAGGCATAAAGGAGGCTGTACTTGTACTGTTAATAACAGATATGTGAAATCAGACTAATAAAAAAAAGTTTAGATCAGTTGGGCTGCCTTCAGTATTAGTGTTAATAGCCATGGACCATTACTGCATCTCACAGGTATGATTTCATATGCACCTAAGGAGTCCATTGCATGCTGTAATAAAGGTGTTGTCCAGCCTTAGGCTACACGTCTGCAGTCACTCTATGTGACTTCAGACTTGTGAATCCTCACATCGCGTGCACTACATGCTATGAGGATTTTCCAATGCTGGCGCTGGGAGCGGGCGGTCATGTGACCGCAAATATGCAATTTGCACACTTCCGACCACATACCAACTAGACTGTGTCTGAATTTTACTCAATACACTTGCATTGAGTGAGGCCATGTACAACAAGCTGGCACGTGACTTCATATATGCAAATCACATACTTGTGGTCACTCGCTCACGGCTCCCGACACTGGAGTCAAAAAGAATGACTGTACACTTGTAGCCCAAGGCCGGACAACCCATTCAAGGCACCTATACACATTAGATTAAAGTTGGTCAAACCCTGCCGGATCATCCAACAGTCTAATATGTATGGGGGGGCCTCCCAATTCTCCTCCAAAAGATGATATCGGGGGAAAGAAGGGTCCGTATTGTTGGATTTCCAAGACCCGATCCTTTTGTTCTTCAGGAGATAAGTCTCTACCAGTGGAGTTGGACAACGGTGCTCTCATACAGAACAAAGGGAGCGCTCGGCCGTGCGTTCCCTGGAATGAATGACAGCTGACAGCTATCTAATGTACAGTCATGGCCAAAAGTTTTGAGAATGACACAAATATTATATTTTCACATGATCTGCTGGCCTCTGGTTTTTATGTGTGTTTGTCAGATGTTGTTATCACATACAGGAATCTAATTGCAATCATATTATGAGTAGCAAAAGGTTATATTGACAGAATGAGTTAATGCAGCAAGTCAATATTTGCAGTGTAGACCCTTCTTCTTCAGGACCTCAGCAATTCTCCCTGGCATGCTCTCAATCAACTTCTGGATCAAATCCTGACTTATAGCAGTCCATTCTTGCAAAATCAATGCTTTTATTTTGTCTGAATTTGAAGGTTTTTGTTTGTCCACCCGTCTCTTGATGATTGACCACAAGTTCTCAATGGGATTAAGATCTGGGGAGTTTCCAGGCCATGGTCCCAAAATCTCTATGTTTTGTTCCCTGAGCCATTTAGTTATCACCTTTGCTTTATGGCAAGGTGCTCCATCATGTTGAAAAAGACATTGTTGATCGCCAAACTGCTCTTGGACGGTTGAGAGAAGTTGCTCTTGGAGGACATTCTGGTACCATTCTTTATTCATGGCTGTGTTTTTAGGCAAGACTGAGAGAGAGCCCCTTCCCTTGGCTGAGAAGCAACCCCGCACATGAATGGTTTCAGGATGCTTGACAGTTGGCATGAGACAAGACTGGTGGTAGCGCTCACCTGGTCTTCTCCGAATAAGCCGTTTTTCAGATGTCCCAAACAATCGAAAAGGGGATTCATGAGAGAAAATGACTTTACCCCAGTCCTCAGCAGTCCACTCCCTGTACCTCTTGCAGAATTTCAGTCTGTCCATGATGTTTTTCCTGGAGAGAAGTGGCTTCTTTGCTGCCCTCCTTGAGACCAGGCCTTGCTGCAAGAGTCTCCGCCTCACAGTGCGTGCAGATGCACTCACACCTGCCTGCTGCCATTCCTGAGCAAGCTCTGCACTGCTGGTAGCCCGATCCCGCAGCTGAAACACTTTTAAGAGATGGTCCTGGCGCTTGCTGGTCTTTCTTGGGCGCCCTGGAGCCTTTTTGGCAACAAGGGAACCTCTCTCCTTGAAGTTCTTGATGATGCGATAGATTGTTGACTGAGGTGCAATCTTTCCAGCTGCGATACTCTTCCCTGTTAGGCCATTTTTGTGCAGTGCAATGATGACTGCACGTGTTTCTTTAGAGATAACCATGGTTAACAGAAGAGAAACAATGATGCCAAGCACCAGCCTCCTTTTAAAGTGTCCAGTGGTGTCATTCTTACTTAATCATGACAGATTGATCTCCAGCCCTGTCCTCATCAACACCCACACCTGTGTTAATGGAGCAATCACTGAAACGATGTTAGCTGGTCCTTTTAAGGCAGGGCTGCAATGATGTTGAAATGTGTTTTGGGGGATAAAGTTCATTTTCTAGGCAAATATTGACTTTGCAAGTAACTGCTGTTAAGCTGATCACTCTTTATAACATTCTGGAGTATATGCAAATTGCCATTAGAAAAAATGAAGCAGTAGACTTTGTAAAAATTAATATTTGTGTCATTCTCAAAACTTTTGGCCATGACTGTACATGGGACAGTTACATAGGACTTCATCCCTAGGAAATATAGAATATAATGCTCCGCAGCGCAACACTCAGTAATATGGAGCTTTGGGCACCACGTGTGATGTCATGGGAACTTTCTGATGCAAATTCATTTCATGAAAGCTAGATAGACTCTATCCAGAAATGTTACTTACACGATTCAATGCAACCTGTGGTGGCTTAGTTGCTGAATATCATGTTTTCACCCTTGACCCTTAAATCGTGGATCATTTTACCTAATCTTCCATTCGTGCCTCTGAAAATCCATGGTGTAAATTAAGGGCTTGTCTGCTATTACTTAATCCTTTTTCTGAAAAGCTTTTCTAAAAAAAAAAGATGATTGCATATGTCCTGATGGGACCTCCATCATCAGCAGTAATCTCTGGGGGAATCTGTCAGTAAGTAATTAATTTACCTGCAGGACCATCAAGGAAGCATCACATGGTATCTATTGGGATCAATGAATTGTGTGTGCAATGCACGGACTTGTAAAGATTCCCTGCACTGGCTAATGGATGGCGGTCCTGACTGAGAGATTGTCACATTTAATGGGGTACCAGTACCTGGAATGAGCAATCGTTTAATGTTGTCTTGGGATCCGACCTCATGGACCCCCTCCGATCGTGAGAATGAAGGGGTGGCAATGCTGCCACCATTTCACAGGTTTGCCACGGGCATCGGTTCTACAAGTCGGCTGGCTATGCGGGTAATTGCATCCGTACTGATTCACGAATGGAGCTGTTCTGCACATGGCGGCTGGAAACACAAAAAAAAATTGTGGAGGGGAAGCAGCTTCGATTCACCACTGCTGCCACTTCATTTTCAGGATTGGTAGGGATCTCAAAGGTTGCCATCATTTACCAAGATGGGAATAGCCCTTTAATACAGACAGAGGTTTAAAAAAAAAGTGTTTTATTGCTCATTTTAACTCATGAGAACCGCAAATAAAATAAATCTGTCACCAGATTTCAGAATATAAACTTCATCCATTATTAAATAGATCTGTCAGACCTGCTGAGGCTGGTGTACATACTTTGAAAATCCACATCAAGATGGCTGTATAATCCTTTTTCAAAGTTTTCCTGGCCAATGCTTTGCATTAACATGCTCATCTTAATTATCAATTTATACCATTGCATAATCATTTTGACCTGTATTTTCAAGTAATTACTCCAGCCTCATCAGGTCTAAGAGATTTTTTTTTTAATAATTGTAAAATCTATTGATAGATCTTCTCTAAAGATGACCCTAAATGAAATTTATTTTATGTCATTCTTTATTTAACTGCTCTGTATGTTACCAGTTTTATTATTAGATTGCAAGAAATTCCCAATAAGCTCCTCAACTAGAAGATATTTATTCATTTATTTATTTAATGGCCTTTGGCTCAATCTCGAGCCATGTCGATTTGATGGATTGTAGGAAGATTGATCTTGTGCAATCCTAGATAGGTCACCAGGGTCTTGTCCGCCATTATATTGATTGTATTAAGCCATCAGGTTGCTGGTCTTCCAGATCGCCTTGTTCCTTCTATTCTTCCCACCATGATGTCCTTCTCCAGTTATTGCTCTCTTCATATGATGTATCCAAAGTAGGAAATTCATAGTTTCGTGATCCTTGCTTCGCATAACATGTCTGGCTTGATTTGCTCCAAGATTGATGTGTTTGTTCTTCTTGCCATCCATGATACTGATAACATCCTTCTCCAGTACTAGATTTAAAGGGAACCTGTCACCAGGTTTAGCCGATATATGATATGGCCACCGCCTTTCAGGGTTGTAGATAAACCTCCGATCCAACCTTCAAGATAAGAAAAATAAGTTTTATTATACTCACCTGGGGGGCGGTCCGGTCCGATGGGTGTCACAGGTCCGGCTCCTCCCATCTTCTTATGATCGGCGCCCTCCTCCTTGCTTCATGGCTCTGTGGCATCGCGCTGCAGCACAAGCATGCTTATCTGCCCTGTTGAGGGCAGGGCAAAGTACTGCAGTGCGCAGGCTCTGGGCCTCTCTGACCTTTCCCGGCACCTGCTCACTGCAGTACTTTCCTCTGCCCTCAACAGCGCAGATAAGTACACCTGTGCAGGAGCGCGATTCCGGGGAGCCTGTGTGAATGATGCAGAGTCACGTCATCCACAAGAAGCAAGCAGGAGGGCGGCGATCATAAGAAGATGGAAGGCGCCAGACCCGGACCTGTGACACCCATCGGACTGGACCGCACCGGACCGCCCCCCCCGGGTGAGTATAATAAAAGTTATTTTTCAGTTCTTAAGGGGGCTTTACACATAGCATTATCGCTAGCGATATTCCTAAAGTGTCACCGATTTTGTGACGCAGCAGCGATATCGCTAGCGATATCGCTACATGTGATACTTACCTCCACCCGGCTCCCCCACTGGCTATCGCTGATCGTGCGAGATCGTCCACATCCATTTCTCGTCATTGGCTTCCTGCTGGCGCCGACGAACGAGCTATGGACGTGGGCGGAAGACGGCGGTCATCGCTTCGTCTGAAAGGTAAGTACGACCGCCGAGCATCGCTACATCGCTGGTGAGATCCGCCTGTGTGACAGCTCACTAGCGACCATTTAGCGATGCACCAGCGATCCTGACCGGGCCGTATCGTGGTCGGGATCGCTGGTGCATCGCTAAATGTAAAGGGGCCTTTACAGGTCAGATAGAATTATAGAATGCTGTGGATAAGCCCTGAAAGGTGGCGGCTGAATCTTATATCGGCCAAACCTGGTGACAGGTTCACTTTAAACTAGTGAAAGTGCAGAAATAAAAATAATGACGCGCTGACTTCTTAACTGTGCTAATTGGAAACGCCTGTCACTTTATACTTACAGAATACCCTGTGTGCAGTCAGCTTTCCTGTGCCAGTGGAGCCTGCTTCAATACAAGTCAGAGATGTGATGGGCTTGTCAACTGCCGCGACGCTTCCGATGAGGCCAACTGCAGTAAGTGATCAGATTGTATGGTATCACATATCATTACTGGCCAGACTATCCCTATCTGTTTTGGACAAAAGAATTGGGACACCTACTCATTACCTTTACAAGAACTTTTATGGCTTCCATAGACATTAATGTAGTGCTGATCTCTTGGTAGCCATACAATCTTCCACTCTTCTACAAAGTTTTTTTTTCTTACAAGATTTTAGAATGTATCTGGGATTGTTTGCCCATTAATTCAGAAAAACATTTGTGAGGTGAGACGCTGATGTTGGAGGAGAGACTGGGATCACAATTTCAGTTCTAGTTTATGCCAAAACATGTTCAATGGGGCGGAAGTCTAGGCTATGTGCGGCAGGTCATGTTGTTTCACCAAAACTCCCCCAACCATGTTTTTATGGCCATTGCTTAGTGCACTGGGCACAGTCATGGGGAACAGAAAAGGACCTTCCCGCAACTGTTCCCACAAGGTTGAAAGCTACAATTGTCCAAATGTTTTGATGCTGAAGGATTAAAATGCATCTTCATTTGAACAGAGGGGAAGGTGTTAACCTCAGAAAAACAAGTCCACAACATTATCCCTATTCCACCAAACATTATAGTCAGCACAAGGCAGTCAGGCATCAAACCCAGACTCATCCATCAGATGCCAAAAAGAGAAGGGCGCAGAACACTCTTCCACTGCTCCAGAGTCCAGTGGTAGCTTTACACCACTCCATCTGACACTTGGCAATGTGCTTGGTGATGTAAGGCTTGTATGTAGCTGCTCGGCCATGAAGCCCCCAGCGGTGGCACGGATTTGTGCTGATATTAATACCAGAGGTGGTTTAGACTCTGCTGTTATGGAGTCAGCAAAGCTTTCATGCACCCTGCTGCTCAGCACTTGGTGGTCTACTATTTTGTGACTGACTTGCTTAGGTTCCTAAACACTTCCATGTTTTATTAATACCAATCACAGTTGATCATGGAATATTCAGGAGGGAAGACATGTTGCAAACTGACTGTTTAGTCTATCTATTGATCTATTATCTATCTATCTATATATTTATCTATCAACTAAGATATAACTTGTAAAACCTACGAACAGTTGTGTTGTATGCGGCATTTGCTGTGACCAGTCTAGTATAAGTGAATCTCCCGATCCTCTGTTTGCCATGGTTTTTGCACAATTGGACAATATCAGAGAAGATCCAAATTCATAATCTACAGATGAAGGAAAATAAGGAATATTTATTTCCTTTAATCAAGTTCTCTCTGTAGCTCTGCTCAGGTTTCGTCTTATGAATGCTGGAGGCGATTCAGTGGAGAACTGTAAAAGTCTTCTACAAGAAGATCTATATTAAAGCCTTTAAAAATGTGATCTTTAATTTTGAGTTATCAGATAGTAAAGACCTCCCACGAGAAGAACTTTCCTGCTTCTGTCCTCTATATATTGTCCTGTGCTCATACAGATCCGTGCTGTCATAGAGTCTCGGGAAGTATTTGTCCCTTTCCATAATAACAGCTTGATTCTGAATGGAAAATATTCTGTTTCTCTAGTAGCAGAGATAATAAGATATTTAAATCAGATATAGGATGACATGTATGACCAGTTTTGTCATCTATCTGATTCAATGCAAATGTGGGAAGCAATATGTAGGTAGGACATCTCAACCTTTACATAAGAGGATTCATTCCCATAGGTTTAACATTCGGAAGGGATATATGAAACATGGTTTGTCCCGTGACTGCGCAGTGTTCCATCAGGGTTCTGTGTCTCTGATGGTGCTTCCCATAGATCATGTATCCGAACATACCCCGAATAGAGTACAAAATTTAAAAAGAAAGGAAACTTATTGGATATGTAAATTAACTACACTCCAACCAATGGGTTTAAATGAAATTAATGACCTTTCTTAGACATATTTTGATTACATGAGTGGGGTATGTGTTACATATGAGGATCTGAAGGGGGTTTGTGGATTTGGTGTGGTCCAGTGGGCTAAGACACGTAAACTACATTTTTGAGTTGTTCTGAAGTGGTGGGTTCGAGTTCATTTTTTTTGCATTTTATTTTATCATATATATTTT
Source organism: Dendrobates tinctorius (assembly GCF_039654945.1). NCBI lineage: Eukaryota > Metazoa > Chordata > Amphibia > Anura > Dendrobatidae > Dendrobates > Dendrobates tinctorius. Next base: position 41,023,024 of record NW_027361810.1, on the reverse strand, counting down.
TTGTTATTTTGGTGTATAAAATTTCCATGATATTGATAGATATGTTATTAGATTTTAATCACAATATTTAAGCATTTTTTATTTATATACATGGTTTTATATGATATATGGGTGTTTCCACAGGAAATGATGTCAAAGAAAGGTGTATTGAAACAGTTTGTGATTGTATTTATATCCTGAATTTGTGATTGTTTTTTATGCCCTGATGAAGTGGCTGGTTTTGCAATTAAACGCGTAGGCTTATTAAAGAAGTTTTTTATTATATGGACTGCCGAAGGTGCGTTTTTTTCTGGTCAGCGCGGTTTATTCAGCCCGGCTCTTTTTTCCACTTTGGATTTGTTTCAAGATATTTAAATAAAATATTACATTTTCAATATTAGCGGTGAGTTCTAGTTTAACCATGATGTGGGTTATTATAGTTTTATTTTGCAAACCAATGATTGCCTCCAAATGCTCCAAATGTCCAGAAAAAAGCCATTTTGCCTATTAGTGTGAACCCTACCCTTTTCGCAGTCAGGTTGGCGGGAAAGTTTGGCAGAAACTGGAATGTGTTTGTAATTTTGACATGAATTCCTTAGGATTTATATACATGATTTTATTAGGATACATCAAGATATAGAATTCCGGCGTGATTCTACAACCAAATCTATGTAATTAATGTGGATTTTTATGTAAATTATGCTGCGGATTGCAAGTCCTTAGCAATTCTGCCTAGTCTAGACTTAACATGGAAGAGATGTTCCACCACTATCCTAGGAGAGGTCCACAATATCAAATTGGTGGGGGTACGAAGTCAAGCACCACCACCGATCAACTGTTCTAAGTGCCCATATCGGACAGATAGAAGCTGCTGGGTACAGCAGATCCAGTTGGTTAAAGAGCTGTGCTATTGTGGAGCGGTGCTGTTCAGCTCCACGACTGCTTACATCTGACCAGTTGGGGTGCTTGGTCTCAGACTCCTACAGGCCTGATATTGGGTATTAATGACCCATCTTTAAGACTTGTGCTCATGACCGTATTTTTAGTCCAAATATGATCCAACAAAACATCAGATCACACTTGGATCAATGTTATTCTGTGGGGCAATGACCATGTCCGATTTCTTCCTCGGACAGAGCCGGTCTCGGGGGGAAAAAATCTCAGTATGCCCGAGTTTGATCCGATATTCAGATCGTTCTCGGCCATGCAAGTCAATGAGTGCATGGAAAACATCGAACTGCACTCAGGTGACATCTAAGTGCAGTTCAATTTCCCAGAACTGAGAGAATGGAGAAGATGGAGACTTTTTTTCCCTATCTTCTCATCCAAGAGAGTCAGATCACACTATGATCACACTCTGATTAAACTCTGATCAGAGTGTGATTTGCATTATCGACCCCATTCCCTCAGATGAGACCCTAGCCTCAGAATAAGTCATTGTTATCAAAGCAGTGGACTACCCTTTAAGAAATCATTTAATGCACATCCGTAATACACAACTATGTGATCGAATGAGTATAAATAAAATATTCTCTATAGCCTGCTTTATATTGACAACTCTCTCTTAGGCTGGGATCACACATGCAAGAAATATGACCGAATCTCGCATGTTAATACCAGGCACTGCCGTCGGCACTCTGGAGCGGAGTGTGCGGCTCTATGTATTGCTATACGGCCGCACACTCCGCTCCTGAGTGCCGGCGGCAGTGCCGGGTATTAACATGCGAGACTCGGCCGTGTTTCTCGCATGTGTGATCCCGGCCTTAGATGCGTTATTTCTATGGTAAGATATGGAAGCCTGAGTTGGTAATAAGACATCGGGCAATGCACTGCACATGCACCTTATACTGTAGTAATGGTCCATTCATATAGTTACATTGTCAGTTTCTTGTCTTTTCTTTGCAGCCCAAAGTTGCTTAACCAACCAATTTCAATGTGCAAACAGTGACTGTATCCCTCGGGATTTCATCTGTGACCACGATGATGACTGCGGAGATGGAAGCGATGAAAAGAATTGCAGTAATGTTAATCTTTAGCTATAATCTATATCTCTCCTACCAACCTAAAAAAAGACTATATAGATGATACATATATGTAACTGTGCTAGATCTGCATCAATTGTTAAAATTTGGTTTCCAGCACACTGATCTTCTGTGGGGACGGAGGGCATCTTTCCTTCCCCCAAGATCTGTGTGTGCCAATGGAAGTTTGCCAGCGAGTACAGTGGATTAGAGAGTTAGAGCACGTCCACTTCTCAGGATATTCCTTCTTCGTTTCCATATAACTGAGCCCAACCAGAATCATTTATTTGCTTTGCGAGGTAAGCTTGCATTGCAGACTCTTTGTACCTTGTCTTTAAAAATTCTGTCTTATTATCTGGAGACGTTGCTTGGTGTCTGCTTTTTTCAGATACACCAAACCCTTGCACTCATTAATCACTCCCAGTGTGTCTGGGGCTGGCAGACGTGTGCTATTGTTCCTTTCTGAAGCCCTGGTACTGCACAGTCAGACATGACAGCACTCACAGAGCCACTGACTCTACTTGTCTGGGACCCAGTAGGAATGTCGCACCTCTGTAGAGATATTACTCTGATCGGACGCTTTGGGCACCAAAAATCAGAGCTCTGTGCATTTAGCAGCAATATGCCACAAATAAAAGTGGGGGGTTAAGCACATCCCACCACTGTTACTGTTACCACTGTGTCACAGATGACAGCGGAGAGATCACACAAATCTCACCTCTGCCACCAGTTTGTCAAGGGACGCAACTCCACTACTTCCAATCGTGAGGACAATTACGCAGTTGACTGACGAGTGACGGATGAGGCCACAGCTGCTTCCACTACTTTGTCGGTTATTGGAGAACTCACAGTGAGTGTGTGGTATATACACCTCCAATTCCAACGCATGGAACATATATATACCCTGCTATGGTCACAGCCAGATCCACAGTAACAAAAAGAGCTACTAGCTGCCACCACCAATCGTTTATACAGGCCGATTGGACACCTGTTACAGGTAGAGTATGGCTTTAGGGGCGCGGTTTACAGAGCAAGAGGAACAGAGCTATTAAATGTTATATATTTAATCCACAAAGATAGGCAGTGTTTATAAAAAAATATACATGAAGATACAAAAAGGGAACAAAACAATACAATATATACAATTACATAAAATAAAAAGGAATAACGAAAGAAAATTACTAGACCTGATTTCACGGAAAAGGCTCAGAGCTTTGTGGAGGGAGGTACTCCATAGGAAAACAGACAGAACTACAGCAAGCTGTACTGACAAAGGACAATATCCAACTTCTGCTCTTTATTAGATCAAAGTTACTTACACCCACATATCTCCCCTTGATGAGCTCATGTGGGGGCTGATTGTGGGATGTGCTTAGTCCTTCAGAATTTTAAAAGATCTCCAACTTAAAGGATATTTTGGCCCCTGGAGGTCCCAGGCAGCAAATATCGTTATCATGTTTTCTAACACTTTTACCGAAAATCTATAAGACGTCTATAAGATGCCTCTCCATTACTAACCCTACAGTAAGTTTTTAAATAAATACACAGCCAGAATAAAGTCCTTTATTGGAAATAAAAATACACACCGTTTTACTTTTTTTATTTAAAAATTAAAAATTAAGTCATACTCACCTTACGTCCATTCTGTTGAAGTCCTCGTCCCCTGTAAAAAAACAGAAAATAATAAACAACAATAATACTCACCTAATACCCATTCCATTGAAGCCCTGGTCTCCTGCAAGAAAAACAAAAATAAAAATGATCTTACTACTGCCGATAAGAACTGCCGGTGTTTCTCGCTCTGTTATGACACTCAGATGACAGAGTGGTAAACACCCGATGTTTGAGGTGCTGAACAGTAACACAGACTTAAAAGTCCGTGTTCGGGGTCCATGCCCGATCGGTAGGTGTTTGGTATGGACCCCGATCTTTACTGTTCGGGTTCACCCATCTCTACAAAAGATTATTTCACCAGATGAACAAGCTTTTTGGTTGTTCATTCAGTGATCAGCATCCTGAAAAGGATAACAGAGCATTTCCAGGTACACGCGTGCAAAATAATCTTGCTCTGTCTTGTCTGTAAATGAATCCTTAGTTATTTCAATCCACACAAAGTATTCTTAATAGATTAAAATTGCAAATTGATTTTTTACATGTTCAACATTTTTTGTGGGATAAACTCTTTAACTTAAACTATTTTGTACACACCAACGTTGTAGTCAAGTTAGTAGGCTATCAGGAATTGTTTGGAGATTATAGAGGATCTCCGGTGAAATCGAGTTACTATGTTTTCATGAGATAGGTAACTGATAACTTATTGATCAGTGGGGTACGACCTCTGGGCCCTGCACCGATCCACAGATTGGGCCAATTTTACCCCTGTTAGAATGTGACATTGCACATGCTTGACCTCTACTTCATTAAATGGGTTTTCCACTACTCAGACAACACCTTCTCAATCTGATTGTTTGCTTCAGTTAAAATAAAACCACCTATACTCACCTCCGGTGCCGGTGCTGCTCCAGCGGTGACAACATTCGTATTTCTGGGGCTCACGTGAGGATGTTATATTACATGGGAACATGCCCAATTATTGCTGGTGTCATTGTCCCCTCCATCGGAAATACAAGTAATCAACAAGAAGTCAGGGCTGCAGCTGGTCTCACTCCATCTTCATTACTTATACGGCCAAAGGTGGAGGCCATGACTCCAGCGCTGATTGGGTGCAGGGCTCACTTGACATAACAACCTGACAAGAGCAACAGGAATATGAGTGTCTACACCGGAAGTGAGTATAAGTGTTTTTTTATTAATGAGAGCCAAACATTCAGATTTAGAAGTTTCTGACCTAGTAGTACACAATGCCTTTAATTCCCGATGGGGCTGCCAAGCGCTCCTCTTTTACTGGCAGTCCAATATAGAATGATATTCTATATATCATTCAATATATATTCTATATATATTCTATATTCTATGTCTATACATGAAGTCGGGTTTGCACACTGCTGCAGCATTCTAAGGATAATGTGCCCCATTGAGGATAACAATTCCCTACTCAGCTGATCGGTTAAGGTTCTAGCTGATGGACCCTCAACATTCAATTAGTTATCCCGTGGATAGGTGATAACTAGAGTTGAGCGATACCGTCCGATACTTCAAAATATCGGATCGGAATGGATCGGCCGATCTTTAAAAAAAGTATCGGTATCGCCGATGCTGATACCGGAAGTCCCATTCAAGTCTATGAGACTTCCGGTATCGGAATTGGAAAAACCCTTTCCTGCCCTTGTACAGCCTCTCGGGGGTCTGTACGGGCCTTCCGGGGGTCTCTGCCAGCCTGCCGGGGGGCTGTGCCGGCCTGCCGGTGGGCTGTGCGGACTGCCCGGGGTCTGTACCGGCCTGCCGGGGGGCTGTGCCGGCCTGCCGGTGGTCTGTGCACCCTGTGGGGGTCTGTACCGGCCTGCCGGGGGGCTGTGCCGGCCTGCCGGTGGTCTGTGCAGGCTCCGGTGGTCTAAGCCGGCCTGCCGGGGGGCTGTGCCGGCCTGCCGGGGGGCTGTGCAGGCTCCGGGGGGCTGTGCAGGCATCGTCCGATGGGACTACAAGTCCCATCGGGCGATGCCTGCTACCATGACAGTGATTGACACATTAGCCAATGATGGGACAGTAGTAGTCCCATCATCCGGCTAATGTGTTACTTAAATGTAAAAAAAAAAAAAAAAATACTACATACATACATACATACTACATGCATGCTACATACATACTACATGCTACATACATAGTACATATATACTACATGCATGCTACATACATACTACATGCTACATACATACTACATGCTACATACATACTACATACATACTACATATATACTACATGCATGCTACATGCTACATATATACTACATACATACTACATATATACTACATGCATGCTACATACATACTACATGCTACATACATACTACATACATACTACATGCATGCTACATACATACTACATACATACTACATGCATGCTACATACATACTACATGCTACATACATACTACATGCATGCTACATGCATGCTACATGCATACTACATGCATGCTACATACATACTACATGCTACATACATACTACATACATACTACATGCATGCTACATACATACTACATGCTACATACATACTACATACATACTACATGCATGCTACATACATACTACATGCTACATACATACTACATGCTACATACATACTACATACATACTACATGCATGCTACATGCTACATATATACTACATACATACTACATATATACTACATGCATGCAACATACATACTACATGCTACATACATACTACATACATACTACATGCATGCTACATGCATGCTACATACATACTACATGCTACATACATACTACATACATACTACATGCATGCTACATACATACTACATGCTACATACATACTACATACATGCTACATACATACTAAATACATACTACATGCATGCTACATACAATACATTCATACAATACATACATAGACATACAGTACATATAACATAAAGTAACATACTTACCAATACTTCCCACACAGCTTTTACCATAAAGTGAGACTAGGGACTTTTTTTTTCAAGTGGCGGAGGAATACAGTGCGGAAGGATACCTACCTTCCGTCATTGGATTCCTGCAGCCCGTAGAGAGCGGCAGCATCAGCTGATGCTGCAGTTCTCTACCCAAGATCGTCGTGGGACACACTCGTGGACTGCTTCGGATCATGGGTGAGTATTTTTGTGGTTTGTTATGTTAATATTTATTCCGTAAAAGACAATGGCTTCGGGGAACAATGTGACAAGTATTGGTAAGTATGTTACTCTATGTTATATGTACTGTATGTCTATGTATGTATTGTATGAATGTATTGTATGTAGCATGCATGTAGCATGTATGTAGTATGTATGTAGCATGTAGTATGTATGTAGCATGCATGTAGTATGTATGTAGCATGTAGTATGTATGTAGCATGTAGTATGTATGTAGTATGTATGTAGTATGTATGTAGCATGTAGTATGTATGTAGCATGCATGTAGTATGTATGTAGCATGTAGTATGTATGTAGCATGCATGTAGTATATATGTAGTATGTATGTAGTATGTATGTAGCATGTAGTATGTATGTAGCATGCATGTAGTATATATGTAGTATGTATGTAGTATGTATGTAGCATGTAGTATGTATGTAGCATGCATGTAGTATATATGTAGTATGTATGTAGTATGTATGTAGCATGTAGTATGTATGTAGCATGCATGTAGTATATATGTAGTATGTATGTAGTATGTATATAGCATGCATGTAGTATATATGTAGTATGTATGTAGTATGTATGTAGCATGTAGTATGTATGTAGCATGCATGTAGTATATATGTAGTATGTATGTAGTATGTATGTAGCATGTAGTATGTATGTAGCATGTAGTATGTATGTAGCATGCATGTAGTATGTATGTAGCATGCATGTAGTATGTATGTAGTATGTATGTAGCATGCATGTAGTATGTATGTAGCATGTAGTATGTATGTAGCATGCATGTAGTATATATGTAGTATGTATGTAGTATGTATGTATCATGCATGTAGTATATATGTAGTATGTATGTAGTATGTATGTAGCATGTAGTATGTATGTAGCATGTAGTATGTATGTAGCATGCATGTAGTATATATGTAGTATGTATGTAGTATGTATGTAGCATGTAGTATGTATGTAGCATGCATGTAGTATGTATGTAGCATGTAGTATGTATGTAGCATGTAGTATGTATGTAGCATGCATGTAGTATATATGTAGTATGTATGTAGTATGTATGTAGCATGCATGTAGTATATATGTAGTATGTATGTAGTATGTATGTAGCATGTAGTATGTATGTAGCATGCATGTAGTATATATGTAGTATGTATGTAGTATGTATGTAGCATGTAGTATGTATGTAGCATGTAGCATGTATGTAGCATGCATGTAGTATGTATGTAGCATGCATGTAGTATGTATGTAGTATGTATGTAGCATGCATGTAGTATGTATGTAGCATGTAGTATGTATGTAGCATGCATGTAGTATATATGTAGTATGTATGTAGTATGTATGTATCATGCATGTAGTATATATGTAGTATGTATGTAGTATGTATGTAGCATGTAGTATGTATGTAGCATGTAGTATGTATGTAGCATGCATGTAGTATATATGTAGTATGTATGTAGTATGTATGTAGCATGTAGTATGTATGTAGCATGCATGTAGTATGTATGTAGCATGTAGTATGTATGTAGCATGTAGTATGTATGTAGCATGCATGTAGTATATATGTAGTATGTATGTAGTATATATGTAGCATGTAGCATGCATGTAGTATGTATGTAGTATGTATGTAGCATGTAGTATGTATGTAGCATGCATGTAGTATATATGTACTATGTATGTAGCATGTAGTATGTATGTAGCATGCATGTAGTATTTATGTATGTAGTATTTTTTTTTTTTTTTTTACATTTAACACATTAGCCGGATGATGGGACTACTACTGTCCCATCATTGGCTAATGTGTCAATCACTGTCATGGTAGCAGGCATCGCCCGATGGGACTTGTAGTCCCATCGGACGATGCCTGCACAGCCCCCCGGAGCCTGCACAGACCACCGGAGCCTGCACAGCCCCCCGGCAGGCCAGCACAGCCCCCCGGCAGGCCGGTACAGACCCCCACAGGGTGCACAGACCACCGGCAGGCCGGCACAGCCCCCTGGCAGGCCGGTACAGACCCCGGGCAGTCCACACAGCCCCCCGGCAGGCCGGCACAGCCCCCCGGCAGGCCGGCAGAGACCCCCGGAAGGCCTGAAATGACGGCGCATCATGATGCGCACACACCGCGCATCATGATGACGTCATTTCGGCTGTCAATCAACTTTGAACTTCCGATTCCGATGCCCGATATTGAAAAAATATCGGATGTCGGTATCGGAATTCCGATACAGCAAGTATCGGCCGATACCCGATACTTGCGGTATCGGAATGCTCAACACTAGTGATAACTTGTTTTCACTGTACAACCCTACAGTCCCAACAGTTGAACCCCTACTGACATTTTTGCCTCATAACAACAATATGCTTTTATTTTTTACGTAGGCTACCCAACCTGTAAAGGAGATTATTTCACTTGCCCAAGTGGTCGCTGTATACACCAGAGTTGGCTTTGTGATGGAGATGATGACTGTGATGACAATGCTGATGAAACTGGATGTGGTAAGGTTATGCCACATGTAGAGTCAAAAAGAGATATCATAAAATGAAACATGTTTTTACAGAATGAATGGGCTACATACACTACGTACAGTTATGGCCAAAAGTGTTGGTACTCAAGAAATTGTTCCAGAAAAAGAAATGCCATATTTTGCGGATTATAAGATGCACCGGATTATAAAACGCACCCTATATTTTGAGGAGAAAAATAGGAAAAAACTTTTTTTTAATAAAATGGTGGTGCTTCTTATAATCCATGCATCTTATTGCTTACCGGGGGTGGTGGCTGTGGTGAAGTGGGGTCCCAGGGTCGCTGTTGGAGAAGGCAAGAGTAGAGTGTTGCTGCAGGCCGTAGGCTAGGATGAGGGGGTGTTCCAGTGTGCGCCGATGCAGATATTTAGTGGTGCGGGGGCTCTGCCGACATTCTGAGAAAGCACAGAGCCCCCACACTTACATAGTTTACTGTGTGGTCGACTCTGGGAAAATGGCTGCCTGGGGTAGCGCATGCACAGATGGAGATCTCAGTGCTGCTGTTAGGCAGTTTGAATGGTTAAAAGCTGACCAGCAATTTCACATTTTTCCAACAAAATTTACAAAACCATTTTTAGTGACAACTGGGGGCCAATTTAACAGAAAATACCCCAAAATGACATCATTCTAAAAACTGCACCCCTCAAAACCACATTCAAGAAGTTTATTAACCCTTTAGGTGCTTCACAGGAACTGAAGCAATGTGGAAGGAAAAAATTGACATTTTACTTTTTCCACAAAAATGTAAATTTATCCCCATTTTTTTTATTTTCATAAAGTGATTAGGAGAAAATTTCCCCCAAGATTTGCTGTACAATTTCTCCTGAGTGTGTCGATACCCCATATGTGGGGGGGAAACTGCTGCTTGGACGCTCGGCAGGACATAGAAGGGAAGGAGCACCGTTTGAATTTTTGAATGCAAAAATGGCTGAAATTGAGAGCGGATGCTCTGTGCGGATGATGTGCCTAAACAGTAGAAACCCCCAACAACTGATCCGATTTTGGGAACCAGACCAATCAAGGAATGTATCTAGATTTGTGGTGAGCAGCACCTTGAACCTCCTGGTGCTTCACAGACATTTAGAACGTAGAGCCGAGAAAATAAAAAAATTTCCCGCAAAAATATACTTTTGACTTCAAAATTTTTATTTTCACTAGTCTAACAGGAGAAAATGGATTGCAAAATTTGCTGTGTGATTTCTACTGAGTATGCAGGTACCCCATATGTGGGGAAAAACTACTGTTTGGGTGCATGGCAGGGCTCGGAATGGAAGGTGTGACAATTTGGAAAGCAGACTTTGATGGAATGGTCTGTGGTTGTCATGTCGTGTTTGGAGAGCCCCTAATGTGCCTAAAAAGTGGAAAACCCCCAAGTGACTCCATTTTGGAAACTACACCTCTCAAGAATTTTATCCAGGGATATAGTGACCATTTTGATCCCAAAGGTACTACACAGAATATGATAACATTAGGTCATCATATTGAACATGTCCTTTTTTTTCACTAAAAGGTTGTTTTAGCCCCAAATTTGTAATTTTTGCACTGGATAATAGGTGAAAACGGACCACCATATTATGTTACGCAATTTTTCCTGAATACAACCTACATGTAGTCAAAACCTTCTATAGCTAGGGGTAATGGGAGAAATTGGACCACACAATTAGTTATGCAATTTCTTCCAAATGTGAAAGTTTTCCATATGTGGTTGTACACTATTGTCTGAGCACACACATAGGATGGGAAGGAGCGCTACTTGGCTTTTATAACAGATTTCGTTAGAATAGATTGTGGGCTCCATTAGCTGAGCCCCTAAGGTGCCACAACAGCAGAACTTCAATCCCCCCAAGTGACCTCATATTGAAAATTTCACTACCTAAGGAATTCATCTAGGGGTGTATTGAATGTTTTGAACCCATAGGTGCCTCACAGAATTTTACAACATTGAAAAGTGGAAATAAGTCATTTTGTTGGTAAAAATTGAATTTTTGTACTTCCTGCAAATTTGTCAGGTACACAAGTGTTAATATGTGAAACTGTAACCCTTTCATTTATTGTGCAATTTCTGCTGCCCCATATGTCATTAAAAATTACTGTTATGTCAGGGCTGAGAAGGAAGTCGTGCTATTTGGATTTTGGAGCACAGATTTGGCTTGAATAGTTTGCGGGTGACATTTGCGGAGTCCTGAAGATGCCAGAATAGGAGAAAACCCTCAAATTGACCCCACTGTAGAAATTGTGGGTCGCCCTCCCAGGGCTGTGGGGTACTCGGTACCGGACCGGTCTCTCAGAGGGGAAAGTCACAGCAGCGGTGACCCGGTCCGTGGCCCTGGGCGCCCATGTAAAAGGGGAATTGAGTGGTGGAATAAAGTTTATAGATGATTCGTGACGCCACTTGTGGTGTTCGGCAAGGAAGATGTTAAGCCGACGCTGCAGACAGTTCCTCTGGGACAGATGGTGTGGTGCAGCAATGATGGTGTAGCCCTCCACAGGCAGGGTTGTTGTCTCAGGGCAGTGTAGATAGGTGTTGGTAAGGAAGGTGCAGTGTCAGGCACAGAGATGTAGCAGTGCCGGGGAGGTTGCAGTAAGGAGGCAAGGACACAATGGGTTGCAGTTTCTTTACCTTTACTTGATAAATGCAGTCCAGGGTCCTGGTTACAGATGGCACAGGAGCAGGTTAGCATGCAAGCAACTCAGGAATCTCTCTATCAGATGGGTTGTGTAGTCTCCTTCCTAGCGCTGGCTTGAGGTACATGCAGTACAGTGTTACACTGAAGTTCCTCCTTCTTATCTTCTCTTAGAACTGCCTCATATGGCAGACAGCTGTAGCCCTCTATCTCTCTTGGCTCACCCGTCGCTGTTGTGCCTCCGAGTCTTAATTGGGAATAGAGCATTTACAGCTTCCTACTCCTCTGGTTTCTGGTGCAGGACCGTCAGTATCCATACACCCGTGGAGACCAGGCTCCAGTTCATGCGCTCTCACTGTGAGGGAGCTCTCTTTCCTCAGCTCAACCTCCAGCTTCTCTCCACACGTGTACACATGTGGCCTTCCTCACACTAACTGCCTATTTCCCTTCCTAGCCCTCAGAGAGCACTCCTCCCCCAATTCTGGTTCAGAGCTCCCTCTGCTGGCCTGGAGTGGGAACTGTGTTGCATGTTATGCATGTTATGGTTAACTATTAGAGAGACCCTTCATTGCCTCCAGGCGTGACATCACTATTCCCTAGGAGGAAGGTAATGCCACTGTGGCGACCATACTCCTGGGGGCGCCACACTTGCACCTTTCAATGAATTCATCTACGGCTGCAGTGACTATGTTGTAACAGCCATGCCAGGCTTTTTTTTTCTGGAGAATTGCAAATATGCCAGTTTAGTGCCCATACATTGTGTCCCCATACTGCGTAGAGCCCCCATATGTTGTAACCTCATAAAGTGCAGAGCCCCCATATATTGTAGCGCCCCCATACATTGTGCCCAGCTTGTGCTTCTGGCGACCTGCACTCCATAAATTGTTAAATGCTCTCTCCCCACTACAATAATGCCAAACATGTCACCGCTTACTGTGGTTTACACAGTGGGGCTCAGAAGGAGGGGGGCATTTGGATTTGGGAGCACAGAATTCGTTGGATTTTATTTGAGGAGGTGGGAGCCATGTCGCTTTTTCATAGTCTTTGTTCTACCAGTGATGTGGGAACCCCCTATAGCTGCAGTGACAGATGACGGACCTGAGTGGGGGCTGGTTTTGTGTTGGATAAATTAGGGTTTTTATTGGTAACATTTTGGGGTACATAATATTATTCGATCGCTTCCATAATACGGCGGGGATCACAATCTTGTGTTCTACGCTAAGCACTTACGCTGTAAATCTCAGAAAAATGAAATTCAGAAGAAACCCCCAACTGGACCACCTACCATAATGAGGCAGATGGAGACACTTTGAAGTCCGTTTGGCGCCTGCTCCAGTGGTATTTATCTTTATAGGCGTTCACAGATCTGTGGTCGCTCACACTTGTGCACTAAAAAGACACCTAAAATGATCGGACACCGCCAGAACAGAGACCAGTCCAAACTGACTCCATCTGCCTCTTAAGTGAATGGTTTTGTCCGGGGATTTTGGGGAATTGACTTGGAAACCCCAACGTAAGCGGTCGATAAACGGGGGCTGAGCCTTATCCCGATTTTTGGGAGGTAGAATGAACAAATAGACAGCAGTGGTTCACTGTGCGGTATAAGTGATAAGGCGGATTTATTCTTCGGGTCGGTGCGATTACAGTGATGCCAGATTTATGTTGGTTTTTTTTTAGGTTTTGCTGCTTTATAAAAAAGTATTTTTTTTTGTCACCATATTCTGAACTGTAACTTGTTTATTTTTTGGCAAACAGAGATGTATGAGGACTTATTTTTTGCGGGACGAGATGCAGATTTTTTGTTACTACTTTGGAGGGCATAATATTTTTTGATCACTTTTTATTCAGGTTTATTAGACACAGAATGAACGAAAAGCAACAATTCAGTTATTGTTTTTATTTTTTTGCGCCGTTCATGGTTCGGTAAAAGTGATAAGACTGATTTGCTCGTCCGGTTGGTACGATTACAGTGATACCTAATTTTTTTTAATTTTTTTTTTTTTTTTATGCTTTGCTATTTTTACACACTAAAAACAATATTTTACAAAAATGAATTTGTTTTTGCACCATCATATTCTGAGAGCTGTAACTTTTTTTTATTTTTTTGCCACATGAGACATATTTGGGCTTGTTTTTTGCAGGACGGTTTGGCGTTATTTATACCATTTTTGATGCATATGAATTTTTGATTGCTTTTTATTCACTTTTTTGTGAGTCAATATGATGAAAAAAATGACATTTTTGGCATTTTTTTAATTATTTTTTTACGTCGTTCGCCAACCGGAATAAATAATGTGCCAGCTTTATAGAGCGTGCCGTTCCAGACTAGGCGATGCCCATTATGTGCACTTTTTTTGCTTAATTTTGCTTTATCACAAATGTTTTGAGTGTTGCAATGGCTTTTTGTGATTTGAGTGCTTTTTTGTGTTTTCTTTACTTTTTTTTATATATTTTCTTTTACTTTTTCCACTTTTTTACTTAGTCCCACTCTGGGACGTGTATAATTTTTATTTTGATTACTGGTCAGTGTCTCACTGTGCGAGTGAGAAACATCTCATACCGGCGATGAGGGAATACAGCCCCTTAACAACCACCATTTTAATGCGTTTTGGTGTTCATTAACGTGTTAAATGCATTTTTTTCTATTTCTTACATAGTTTTTTTCCCCCGTATTACAAGCTGCATTACAGAAATCTTGCAGGTTTCACACTGACCACTGGGGCTTTTTTAGACTCTAACTTCCTGTTATTTCAGGAAATTGACATGTACATTAGCAGCAACAGACTGACTCTGACCCTATATTTTGTATTGAAGCATCTAATAAGCGTGTGCAAAGGACACTTGTGAAGTGAGGGGGAGCAGCTGTGACATCACCTGCTGTGATTGGTGGATCGTGTGTTCTCAGTAGTGCATAAGAGGAGTGACCTGTCACTGTAATCCTGCCTCTGATGATAAGAAGCCTGCTGAAAACTCTTCCTACGAGCACAGGGAGTTAGAGTCTAAAAAGCCACCATAGACCACTGAAAATTGCAAGATTGCTAATGCTCGTTTTAAAATAAAGATTGTGATATGAACAAAATCATTGCCATTGTTTTTTCTTTAAAAATACACGTAACATAATAATGACCTGATTTAAGCAACGGGTCATTTTCTGATGATAACTTCCCTTTAAATTGTATTAAGGAATTCTTATTAGTAACCAAAGGGTCTGATCATCTCAAAGATTAAAATCCACCAATAAAAGTACAATATTATTAGTTGTATCGAGAGCTTTTATCCAATATGGAAAATGTAATCCTTCCCTATTTGAAAGCAACAGTTGCACTTCAATGACAAGTCTTAATAATGAATCGACCATTTACAAAATTACAGTCGCATCCAATGAAAACCTGAAAAATATATTCTTGTTGTCTCATAGAAAGTGGTTTGAGAGAATGCGGTCCTGGAGAATGGCCATGTCCATCAACTGGTCAGTGCCTTCCTATAGATAAAGTCTGTGATGGAACAGCTCACTGTCGATTTGGAGAAGATGAAACCAATACAACGGCCGGAAGGAACTGCAGTAAGTCATATAAGGCCTAATGCAACATGCAAAATAATTACCATAATTATTAATATTTGCCAAATGCCAGAATAACAAGAGAGAGAATGTTTTAAGGCATTTTTATTACTTACTTCAAAGTCAAAAGTTGACATACATTTAATTAGTATTTGGTACCATTGTCCTTAAACTGAATGACTTGGGTGAGACGTTTGGGATATTTTTTTCCTGAAACAACAGGAAGACAGACCCGGTCCTGGGAAAAAAAGCGTGGCATGGCCGGGCTTGATACGATAATCGGATCACACTCGGCCTTGCAAGTCAATGAGTGCATGGAGACGATCAGCCTGCACTTGGATGACATCTGAGTGCAGTCTGATTTCTGCGGACTGACTGAATAGAGAATTGGATCACGCTATCATCACACTTTGATTAAAGTCTAATCAGAGTGTGATTTGTCTAATCGACCTGATTCTCTTGGGTGAGTGAAAACACTCTGGTGTGACCCAATTCATGCATTCTTTCTGACAGAGCACTCTAACCTTCAGTCGTTGGCTGCTGTGCATGCATGAATTGGCCAAATTATGCGCTGAGTATCTCCATTTTTTCTCATTATCAAGAGCAGTAATGCTATTCATATTTCATATCTTTCGTATTTGCATGCTTTAGCACAGAGAGCAACTTTGTTTATCTAATGCAGATTGTGATATGGAAAAAAAAACCCCATTGCTAAATATTTTTTTCAAAAAATACATATAACACAAAAACCTGATATAACCAGTAGGTAATTTTTTGATGATGGCTGCACTGTAAGGTGCCATTTATTTTATTATATTTAGTGCACGAGATGTGAGTAATTACACAAAGGTCTATCATTTGGGTAATGCCATTGTATGTATACACTTACTGCATGTATACAGGGTAGGCCATGTATATGTATGCACCTAAATAAAATGGGAATGGTTGGTGATATAAACTTCCCGTTTGTGGCACATTAGTATATGGGAGGGGGGAAACTTTTCAAGATGGGTGGTGACCATGGCGGCCATTTTGAAGTCGGCCATTTTGAATCCAACTTTGTAAATGGCCCACCTAGGTATATCCATATAAATGCCACCTTATACGGGAACGACGGCAGAAATGAGTTTTATAAATGAGTCATAATGTGATGTGCATTCTCACCATTTTACCCCAGGTACCAGTAACTGTGCCACGCTGAGCTGTTCATATCAGTGTCATTCTTCTCCATCTGGCGGGGTCTGCTTTTGTCCAGCAGGATACATCATCAGTGCTAACGACAGCCGGACCTGCATCGGTCAGTAGAAAAGTATACATCATTCCCCAATGCATGAATGCCAAATCTACCAACATGATGCCAGATGTTAGTAGCATGGAATATTCTTCATGGAGTCATTCCCCAGAAAAGACTGACCATCTGATAGGACCAGGAGTATTATTTCGGGCCTTCCTTATTCACGAGCAGACAATTTGACTGTAATGAGCGCCAATACAGATGATTGGTGCTCATTTATTAAACATTTCGGTGCTATAGTTCACATAATACATTTTTTGTTCAGGTTCTTTACTCTGGTCAATAATTGGGAACGATCATTCGGGCAATCATCAGCCTTCATATTAGGCCCCTAGTTTATCTTAAATATCAATGTAAAATAATGCATTTTCTTGATGTTGTGTCTACTCCTCAGCACAGATCTCATCCTCCACCTCCTTAATCACATGTCAGTATTTGCTCAGTATTTATAAGCCAAAATCAAGAATGAATCCAAAAGAGAGGAACATTAGATTTTAAAAAGGATATCCAGGACTTTGTAAAAAAAAAAGCACTAACAGGCCTGTTGTGGCAGGTGCCATTCTTTGCCAGCACAAAACAGTTACAGACCGCTCCTGCCAGGAATTCAGCTGACTCTGCTGACATCACGTCGACAGAGCGACAGCTTCTTTTCTGCTCTCTTCTGGCGACTGCCAACGTCTTGCTGATTGACAGCTCGCTTCCCACTGCCTAAGTGGTGTAGCCGTCTGTCAATCAGCATGACATCAGTAGTCACGCCCCATCGACGGGGCAGGGTGGAAAAGAAGCCGCCACTCAGTCTATGTAATGTCAGCAGAGGCAGCTGAATCGCCTGCAGGAGCGGTCTGTGATCGTTCCGTGCCAGCAAAAAAAAAAAGGCACGACAGGCAGGTAAGTAGTGTTTAGGCACATTTTTTTTTACAAAGTACCCAGATATCCCCTTTAAAAATTCACTCCTGCCCTATATATTGGAGCAGTCTCTGGTTTTGGCTTGGGCCATTTTCACGCTCCATGAAAGACAGACTGTTCTTACATGAGAAGAACTGGCCAGATCACCGGTTCTCCTGACCTGGGTGAACTGCTTCATATATGCCTATGAAGCAATTAGCGATTAAGCCAAGTCTTCCGATGTGAGAACGGTCTGTGTCTGATGGAAGCGTTACACCGGCCATAGAAATACTGACATAATGCTGCTCAAAATGCTAACATGTGCATAAGACATTACTGTACTTTGACTATCAGATATTAGTAAGTCCAAGGAGAATGCTGAGAATCCTTTCACAGAATCAGAAAATCTGGTTAAAAGCAAAGATCAGCAATGAAGCGAGTCGATCAGCGCTTGTTTTGTAAATATATTTGGATGCGGCAATTAACAATGGAGAATTGAGCAAATGATCGTCTGTGTGATCTGGGTAAAAGCCGATCAGTCAATAATGGCCTTATCTCAGCTGCAACACCCCGATGTTTGCATTTGGTCATACAGTATATGAACACTGTGAAGTTCCATAAGTATGGTCACTTAAGCGATGATAATATCCGTCAAATCCTTGTTTGTTTGTTAGTTTAGTAATGCTCTACAGTAGATCAAGCCGTCAAATTAAAAGTGGTTCTATTGGATTTTTTTTTTAAAGAAATTAAAAAATATAGTGGGAAAAAAAAACGTAAAGTATCGTCTCAGTATATATTTCCTACTAGTTGTGAGGACTGCAGGTGTAGAAACACAGGATATCATCAGTGATAGAGAATAGAGGCCAAAATGCCGCGTTCATTGCTCACTGTGTCCTCCACATTATCGTGCTGGACCGCTACACACAGAAGCTTTCTATGGTAAGAAGATATTGACATCTGTCCCTGCTTCAAAGCACTAAGAAAAAGTATGGATATCGTCTATAACAGGACGCTATTATCTGATTGTATAAAAATAGAGATGGAGTTTAAAGTAACGACGAGCGATAAGTATCTCAGGGTCAGGGGGGCTATTACTGCCGTCTGGTAACTGCAAAACCTGACTGTGCTGACTGAGATCAAGATGGAAGGATAGATACCGTAGATAGATAGATAGATAGATAGATAGATAGATAGATAGATAGATAAAGTAGATAGATAGATAGATAGATAGATAAAGTAGATAGATAGATAGATAGATAGATAGCTAAATAGATAATAGATAAATAGACAGATAATAGATAGATGTTAGATAAATAGATAGATATTAGATAGATAGCTAGATAGATAGATGATATATAAATGATAGATAGATAGATAGATGATAGATAGATAGATAGATAGATATTAGATAGATAGATAAATGATAGATATTAGATAGATAGATAGATGATAGATAAATAGATAGATGATAGATATTAGATAGATAGCTAGATAGATAGATAGATGATATATAAATGATAGATAGATAGACAGATGATAGATAGATAGATAGATATTAGATAGATAGATAGATAAATGATAGATATTAGATAGATAGATAGATGATAGATAAATAGATAGATGATAGATATTAGATAGACAGATAATATATAAATGATAGATAATAGATAGATGATAGATATTAGATAGATAGATGATAGATAGATATAGATAGATAGATAGATAGATAGATAGCTAAATAGATAATAGATAAATAGATAGATAATAGATAGATGTTAGATAAATAGATAGATATTAGATAGATGATATTAGATAGATAGCTAGATAGATAGATAGATGATATATAAATGATAGATAGATAGATGATAGATAGATAGATAGATATTAGATAGATAGATAAATGATAGATATTAGATAGATAGATGATAGATAAATAGATAGATGATAGATATTAGATA
Source organism: Dendrobates tinctorius (assembly GCF_039654945.1). Classification (NCBI taxonomy): domain Eukaryota; kingdom Metazoa; phylum Chordata; class Amphibia; order Anura; family Dendrobatidae; genus Dendrobates; species Dendrobates tinctorius. The sequence continues at coordinate 41,003,383 of NW_027361810.1, read as the reverse complement.
GATAGATAGATAATATATAAATGATAGATAATAGATAGATGATAGATATTAGATAGATAGATAGATGATAGATAGATATAGATAGATAGATAGATAGATAGATAGATGAGGGACAGATAGATAGGTAGATAGATAGATGATAGATATTAGATAGATAGATAGATGATAGATAGAAAGATAGAAAGATAGATTGATAGACAGATAGATAATAGATAGATAGATAGATAGATAATAGATAGATTGGATGACAGATTGACATTTTTATGCTATGTAATCTGAGAGCAGCATTATAAAGGGCATAAGGGCCTGATTCCAGCCATGTATCACTTACTGGGCTACTTGGTGTAACTTTTAGGGTGTGTGCACACGCTGCGGATTCTGCTGCAGATTTGTCCACGTGGATTTTGTAAAATCCGCAGGTAAATCCGCAGGTCAGAAGACCTGCGGTTTATCAGCGGATTGGCCTGTGGGTTTGCCCTGCGGTTTATCATCTCTATAATGGAAGAGATGGCAAACCGCAGCAAATCCGTGTGAAAAATTCCTCACCGTCTGCACTGCGGATTTTTTTTTCCATAGGATATTATAGTATCGTACACCGCAGCAGAAACTGCTGTGGATCCACAGGACCAAAACCGCTGTGGATCCGCAGCAGAATCCGCAGCGTGTGCCCAGACCCTTATAGAATTACTGTTTTCTCTACTATAGAAGTAGCAGTGGTCATAATGCTGATCCTTGTATAACCCCGCCCACACTCCTGATTGGCAGCTGTGTGTGTACACTTTGCATAGGCAGAAAGCTGCCAATCAGTGGTAGGGGCGGGGTTACACAGATTAGCTAGACTGCTGTGCATCTGAGGCAGAGATATTCTCCAGCTGATAAAGCACTGACTGTATTGAAACTACAACACACCGTGTAATAAGTGACACATCACTGTAATCAGGCTCTCTTGCTCTATATTATCTCTTGCTCTCAGAATAAATAGCGAACACCTGCTGACAGCTTAAGAGACATACGTACAGATGCAATTTCTATTCATACAAACTGATAAAACCAGTAATCTTTATTATTTTCTGTAATATTGTTATACTTTTTTTTGTTTATTCCACCTACTTTAGATTTTAACGATTGCCAGATATGGGGCATATGTGACCAGCTGTGTGAAGACCGTATGGGCAGTCATCGCTGCAGTTGTGTCGATGGATACGTCTTGGAACACAACAAGCACTGTAGAGCCAACACCACCAGTATGTAGACAGCAACAACGGTCAACACTTATGGGGAGATTTACTAAACACAGAGTACCAGAATTTTTTGACAAATCGCCCCCACCAATGGAGTATGTGACACCAATTTTTTGTGTCATAGGCTTGTTTCACGAGTCAGTTTTTTTTTCATACATGAAAAATGGTCCATTTTTTTATAGTGTGCTGGTCTATGTGTTAAGTGATCGCGACCTATTTTTTCTCTCATCGGGGCCCACTGTGCATTTCCCCGCTACCCCGCCAGGCCAGACCGACCCTGGGTCTTCTTGTATGTACAAGAAAAAAAGTCTTCTCTTCTCCTACCCATTGAGTAGTAAAATACGGACAGCACACTGGTAACATTTTGCACTATTTGCACCATTTTGCTGACTCCTGCTTTAGACGCCTTTGACAACAACTGAATATTGGGCGGGCTCAGCAAGGTGTCTTTGAATTTCACAGTTTTACCACTGAATTAAGCTACTTAACCCTACCCTACCCTTGTTTTTCTCCTTCTCCAGCTGGTCTCCCATGGTTAATTTTTTCCAATGGACGAGACCTACTTATTGGTGACATTCATGGAAACAGCTATCGCACATTAGTGCGTTCACAGAATCGGGGAATCGCTGTGGGTGTGGATTTCCATTTTCCTCTTCGACGAGTCTTTTGGACAGACACTGTCCAGAACAAGGTATTTTACATTGCGTAAAAGGTCCACAAATATATGGCAAAAGAATGTTCTGATTTTATGGAAATATATTGTAAACTGGAACCTGTCGCAATCTGTGGGCAGTGTGTTATAAGGTAGGAGAAGCTGAGCAGATTTTGTAGTTTTGTAAGAAAAGATTCAGCATAAGTTGTATTGTATTTATTAAAGTTCATTCTGGACTTGAGAGTCCAGTGGGCGGTCCTAATCAGCGACTGACAACCATCTCTGTATGCACACTTATGGCTATCAGTCGCAAAGCAAAAGATCTGCTTGTTTAAAGTGCACCAGAATCAGAAATTTACACCAACTTTGAACCAGACTTTTGATATAATTTACCTTACTTTTTTGGTGTAAATTATAAAGAATCTGGCAGGTTGTGCTTGGCGTCGCCACTCTCAGTAAGCCCAATCACTCTTAAGAAAATGGCAGGGCCAGCCCAGCAATGCCAGAAGATGCTCATTTTTTCTTTGTTTGATAAACCATTAGCTGCTATCTTAGTCCAATTTTCAGGAATACATATAGTGGCATGTACAAGTTTGGCCATTCCTAGTGAAAATGACTGTTATTGTGAACAGTTAAGCAAGTTGATGATGAAAAGATCTCTAAAAGGCCTAAAGGTAAAGATGACACATTTCCTTTGTATTTTAGGCAAAAAAAAATATATAAATATATATATATATATATATATATAGTCGTTTTTTGCATTTTAAAAATTACAAAAAAGAAAATGGGCCAATGCAAAATTTTGGGCATCCTTGGAGTTTTGTGTATTTAGATAACTTTGACCAAGGTTTCAGACTTTAATTAGCCTGATAGGATTATGGATTGTTCATCACTATCATCGGCCAGGCAATGCAAATTCCTCAGCTTTATCAAAACACAGCCTCCACTAACCTTGTGCCAAAAACCAGCAGCCATGGGTTCTTCTAATCAGCTGCCTAGCACTCTGAAAATGAAAATGGTGGAGACCCACACAATAGGAGAAGGCTATAAGAAGATAGCAAAGCATTTTCAAGTTGCCCTTTCCTCAGTTCAAAATGTTTTTAAGAAATAGCAGTTACCAGGAACAGTGGAGGTCAAGATAAGGCCTGGAAGACCAAGCAAAATTTTAGTGAAAGTTGCTCCTATTATTACTAGAGAGGCAAATGATAACTTCAAGAAAATAACATCTCGCCTACCACTAAGCATGGGGGTGGATCAATCATGCTTTGGGGTTGTATTGCAGCCAATGGCATGGGAAACATTTCACGGGTAGAGGGAAGAATGGATTCAATTAAATTTCAACAAATTTTTAATGCACAGATAACACCATCTGGATGGCTCATACAAATGGATAATGATCCTAAAAACACCTCAAAGTCCACAATAGACTATGTGAAAAGATGCAATCTGAAGGTTTTACAATGGCCCTCGCAGTCTTCTGATCTGAGCATCATTGACAATCTGTGGCTAGACCTCACAATAGCAGAAGATGCCAGACGGCCCAGGAATCTCACAGAACTGGAAGAATTTTCCTTTTAGTAATTTTTAGAATGTACAAGATGGGAAAAAGTTATATATATTATACTGTATATATTCATTTTTTACATATACAGCATATATATTTTTTCCTAAAACACAAAGGATATCTGTCATCTTTAACTTTAGCCCTTTTAGAAGTCATTTCATATTTAACTTGTTTACCTGTTCACAATAACAGTAATTTTGAACAGTGAACAGTAATTTTTGAACAGTGATGCTCAAACTTTTACATGCCACTGTACCTTAAAGGGGTTGTCCACTAGTTGGACCACCCCTTCTCAACTGCTATATTCCCCAATATAAAATAAAAACAACCCGTACTCACCTCCATTCCAGTGACATCAACACCAGGTCTCCCGGGGCTCATGTGACATTTTATGTCACGTGAGCCCTGAAGCCAATCTTTTAGCCTGAAACTGACATCCTGGTAGACATTGCTGGAACAACGTCGACAACGGATTTGAGTACAGGCTATTTTTATTTTACATTGGGTAATATTGTAATTGAGAAAGGGTGTTCAAGTAGTGGGCAACCCCTTTTACTGAATTTCCCCCAAAATATATTAAATATATTAAGGGCAACCCCTTTTACTGAATTTCCCCCAAAATATATTAAAAAGATTTACAGCTTTTTCCTATATAGGAAATTAATATTTGCTGAAAGAAAACTGGAAAACCTCTTTAATATATATGAATAATATGTTTAAAAGAAGGACACAATGAAATATAACAGTCTTAACAAATATTTTAATTAAGGCTTCATACTTGTATTACACGATATGGATGAAACAAAGCTTTCTATTATATGGCCCTCTTGTGCAATTTCCCATTTATTTTAATGGAGTCAAAATGCCTAAATAGAGGACATTCTTTCAAAATGAGTCAATCTTTTATTAGTCATTTTTGGAAACCTGATGCGGTAAATGTAAAAGTGCCTTTTTTTTCTTGAATGATAAAAATCAAATTTTTCCTGCATATTTGTGTTTGTGCTGTAATGGATCTCCTCATAAGAAAAGGCAGTGAGGCAGGTCATTGTTTTCAGACTCGTTAAGCTTAAAGGTTGGGCGCAACAAGACATGAAGTAGATGCCGTATAACGAACTTGGAAACCCTAAGTTATTATTCTCCTGTAAAGTGCCATATAGTGCAAATTATAAACCTGGAGTTAAAGAAGACCCCTTACTTGCCATATATATGTTATTTTTTTACCTGGTGTAAATTCCGCTGTTCTCCTGAATCCGGCGTTGTTTTTCTTTTGTCTCTGCACATCTTCATTCCTGAGATATGGCTCCTTCTTCAGGTTTTTAGCTAAGTGGGTGTGGTCCTCAACTCCTCTTATGGGCGCTTTTTTTGAGGACTGCACCCAATTGACTAAAAATAGTAGATTTATATACAGGGAACAGGGGGCCATATCTCCAGAATGGAGAAGTGCTGAAACAAAGAAAAACAACAACAGGATTCAGGAGAACAATGGCATTTACACCAGATAAAAATATATACATATTGTATTGTATATTGTTCAGATACATTCATAAAACAGAATAAAACCATAAGGGAAGAAGTATAGACAAAACTGAAGCTCTGCCTATTCAGCTTGTGTGCTATAAAGATGCACAAACCCACCATAAACTTACTTGCAATACATAATACAGAGGCTTGATTGGCCAAGAGCTGACCACATGATCGCATCCCAAAGTCTTTTCATAATGCTTATTTTCTTGTTAATTGAAGGGAATCAGTCAGCAGGTTTTTGCTATTTAATCTGAGAGCAGTATAATATGGGGAAGAGATCCTGATTCTAGCAATGTATCACTTACTCAGTTGCTTGTTGTAGTTTCAATAAAATCAGGGTTTTATAAGCAGGAGATTATCACTAGAGGACTAGGTGTCTCGTGCCATTTAGTTCTCCAGCTCTGTTTAACCCCGCCCCCACCACTGATTGGCAGCTTTTTGCCTAAGCACAGTGTACACATAAGCCGCCAATCAGTGGTGTGGGCGGGGTTATACGGAGCTCTGCATTCAGAGAACTGCTAGATTTGCAGCACAGAAAACAGTGATTTTATGAAAACTGAGCAAGTGACACATCTCTGGAATCAGGGTCTCAGTTTTTACATCATGCTGCTCTCAGATTACATAGCAAAAACCTTCTGACAGATTCTCTTTAACTGTTTCTCAGTTTTTTTTTATTGATTTATCAAATATTTGTTAAATCAGGTTTTTTCTGTGGATATTGACGGCTCGAATGTTCGGCAAGTCCTTAACGTATCTGTTGACTCACCTGAAAACTTGGCGGTCGACTGGATCAGCAATAAACTTTATGTGGTGGAAACTAGTATCAACAGGATTGATATGGTGGATCTTGATGGGCAGAATCGGATCACATTGATAGCTGAAGATTTGGGAAACCCGAGAGGAATAGCAGTTGATCCAACCGTTGGGTGAGTATCATGTTTGAAAGACTTTAGGGGGCAGGGAAAACAAATAAGGAGAGCCAAGCCCCTCTCCCTGCCTTCCAGTGGTCCATCATATGTAATAAGTATGCACTTAAAAATGTGGGAAGTACAGCTCTGGAGAATAAAATTCTGCTATATTAATAAACCAGCCCTGATGACAAAGAGAACATTTACTTTGTTTTATCTGCAGGTACTTATTCTTTTCTGATTGGGATAATGTGTCCGGAGATCCTAAATTGGAAAGGGCATTTATGGATGGCACAAATCGTCATGATTTAATTAAAACCAAACTTGGCTGGCCGGCTGGGATCACCCTGGACATTGTTGCCAAGAGGTTGTACTGGGTTGATAGCCGCTACGACTATATTGAAACTGTGACCTATGATGGTCTCCAAAGGTACTTAGGGCAAAACTTCATTTTGATAATTAATAATTGATAATGACTAAGATCTCATATTAGTCCCATTTCTTTGTGGGCCTGTCCTGCAACGAGTGCTACAGCGAGACGTGGCTTGGTCACTGGTGGTGGAGCCGAGAGTGGTCTGGGCCCCAAGAAACTTCTTCTTGGTACCAACTAGGACAGCCATGATATCACTTGGATTAGGTTACCATTCTAGAAGCCCTTATTACTATCAAATTTTTTGCAATTTGTTACAGGAAAACAATAATACACGGAGGAGATATTATTCCACATCCGTATGGAATTAGTATCTTTGAACATTTTGTATATTTTACCGACTGGACAAAACTTGCTGTGCTGAAGGTGAACAAATTTTCAGACTCCACAACCCAAACTGTGTTCAGTTCTTCATTAAGACCCTATGGAGTCACCATTTATCACTCGTCCCGCCAGCCGTACGGTAAGGCTGCCTTCACTTTTTCTCTAAAATCTGTCTCGATCTTGAATACCTAGCTATTAACAATCTGTAAATCTATGTAATTACCGTATCTATCTATCTATCTATCTATCTATCTATCTATCTATCTATTATCTATCTATCTATCTATCTATCTATCTATCTATTATCTATCTATCTATCTATCTATCTATCTATCTATCTATCCCATATCACGATCAACCTAAATTGTATTATATATGAAAGTCATCCATGGTATGTCACCCATCTTTGGCTACTTTCACATTAGCGTTTTTTAGCACTGCGCTTCGTGCGCAATAGAAACGCATGCAAAGAACACATCATGCGTTTTGCATGCATTTGCTTTTTTGGGCACATGCGTTTTAAGCCATGTTAACTCTTAAAACGCATGTGCTTTTAAACGCAGGCATGCGCACGCCTGCGTTCCCATAGACTGTAATGTGATTTTTTTTGGCGCATTCCCTGCACAAGCGTGCACATGCGGTTTTTTTTACACAGGTTCGACGGACCAAAAATGCAACAGGTTGCGTCCGGCGCGCCTAGGCGCACACTACAAAAAAACCGCATGCGCACGAAAACGCATACAAACGCGTGCAAACGCTAGACCATGCGCCCCCATGTTAAACATAGGGGCGCATGGCGTATGTGCATGGACGAGCACGATGCGCTGCACTAAAAAAACGCTAATGTGAAACCAGCCTTTCCTAGTTATCTAGCAATATTGGATCAGTGAATAATTTTTAGACATAAAGATTTTTGTCTGTTCTAAAGATGTGCTTTACAAATTGAATTCTTGTTGAATTTTTATAAATTCACTGAAACCGAAGAATTTGAACATTCTGCAATATTTTTTTTTTTTTTGCCTGAAATGCCAGCTGCCATTTTACACATTGCAGCAAATAGCATTAGGCAAGAGAAGGATCACATGACCACTGGCGGGCTTTCCTATAATTCTTTGCAGCAATCGCATCGCATGTTGTACAAACAGGAGGAACTATCATTGCCTGTATAAAAGCTGAAGCAGGGAATGCAGCAGCCGTTTAGTGCTGAATCTGGATAGTAAGAGGACATCATAGCTCCCAGCTTATATGTATAGAAATAGGGAGAAAAGTTCATGAAACACTGAATTAACCGTGCAGGTAGTATGTGACGGCACAGCAGTGTAGAAGATTAATATGTGAGGCAATAAGGATAGTGTCACACATGTTTTTAGAAGTACTGCCGATTCACTGCAAATCAAATTTGTTTAAAAAGATTCTCTGATCTCTAGTCTGATCCTCTTGGATTGTAAAAAGTGTCATATTTGAAGTAAATCAAGGGGTGTTTTGGGTTCCATTTAGGGTGGAAGGGAGAGGCATAGAATGTTAAGATCAAGTGCATTTGTTTGTATCTTATCAGTTTAGTTCACTTTTCCCAAGCCATTTTGTGCAATGTGTTATCATAAGAAAGCAAAGAGTAAATTTATGAAATTCATGTACAATCCATAATAATGTGGTTTATCTAGTGCGGAACCCTTGTGGAATCAATAATGGAGGTTGCGAGCAGATTTGTGTCCTCAGTCACAGGACGGACAACGATGGCCTCGGTTATCGATGCCGCTGTCGACTTGGGTTTGATTTACATCAAGATGGACGCCGTTGTGTTGGTAAGAAAACAATCTCTTTATAACACCCTGCAGAAAATATTTTAAAAAATGTGATTTTTTTAAAAAAAATTGTTTGATTTCTAACCTTGTGAAATTGGCGCTGAACTTTGTGGTCAGAAATCAGCTGAGAAAAAGACAGATACAAGAATCACGGACTTGTGTTGAGACTGAGCTCACTGATGAATTCTCAGTTAATCCATTCTGCAGCCAACATTAGATAGGAAAGTAGAAAAATCCAGTGCGAAATTGTTCACAAGAAAAAAAAATTTGATAAAATAAATGCAGTTAAATAAATAAAAAAATTTAAAAAAAGGCCCCAAAGGTGCACGTATCCTTTCAAAAAATTTTGAAGTGAAAACGCTGATATTTATCACTGAAATAATGTAAAATTGGATTTAAACAAAACCACTCTAAATATTGTTATAGCAGATTCATCAGTGTGAATCGAAGAGATTTATAGGTTCTAGGCTGCTAGGCTATGTTCACATGCAGCTTTTTTGCAGAGTTTTTTTATGAAAATTAAAAGCTGCTTTTTACAGTACCGGTAAAAGCTATGAGATTTCAGAAATCTCATCTACTCACTTTTTTTTCTTGACTGAATTTCAGAACTGCAGTGTTTTTTTAAATCTACAACGTATCAATCATATCAACTTTTTTGCACCCATAGAAAGCAATGAGAAAAGAGAAAAGAGAAAGTGGAAAAATCTTTTTTGGGTGTCGTTTTTTGAAACATACAAAGCAAACATGTAATCGGCACTCAAAAACTCTGCAAAAATGCTATAAAAAGGATGCAAAAACATCACAAAATGGACATTTTTTGAGCGCAGTGTTTTTACTGCCAAGAGACCAGGTTTTGGCTGCAAAAAAAAAAAGAAGCAAAAACGCTGCATGGGAAAATAGCCTTAGCATTTGTATAACTGTACATGTGACCAGACACTATGCAGATGGTTGAGGGCTGCCCAGAATGCTAGACTTTATCGTCTCCACACTGCAGCTCAATGTATCATTGTATTTTTTTGTCACTCTGGTGTTTTTCTCACAAGGTCAGACACTTGTACAATGAAAGACGCCGTTCAGATTTCTTTATTTTACACGCACGTGCATTTCAAAGCGCAGATACTGATTTTCTGGTCTTTTATAAAGGCTGAGACTTTTCCAGAAAACCTCGTACTTACAGAATAATACTTCTTTTCTCTTTGTATCTGTAGAATTGAAAAAAGAGACCCCAGCAGGGGTGTAACTACAGGAAGTGGAGTAAATTGATGCTCTAGGACCTCAGTGCAAAATCTCCACCCTGGTTCCCAACTATCCCTGGTCTTTACGGTTCGTGCACACGACCGTAAAAATCGGACGAGTGCTGTCCATCATTTTGCTGGATAGCATTTGTCCCCGTGGGGTCATGCACAGGTACCATTTTTTACTTAGACCAAGTTGATCCGAGGAAAATTCATAGCGTGCATGAGTTGTCTCTGATTATCAGATCGTAGTCGGCCATTCATGTTTTTGGAGAAAACTGGACCTCACTCGGATGACATCGATCGATTTTCACGGACCAACAGAATGGAGAAGACGGAGAAATCTTGTTTTTCTTCTGACTTTCCGAGAAAATCAGATCACACTATGATCAAACTTTTTGGACCGTATTACTCGGATGACGCTAGCTCTAATAGTATTGATCTTTTCATATGGGCCAAGGGAACTATTTGGGCTCCTCCAAGGTTTCAGGGCCCAGGTGCAACTCCAACCCCTGCACCCACTAGAGTGGCCCTTTTAGAGATTTCACATTGAGGCCCACGAAGCTTCAAATTCGTCTTCTGATTCCCATCATATTTTTAGCAACTAAAAATTGCATTTCTGCCTTTTACGATACTGGCAAATTTGGCACCACCCCTGACTAGAAAAATAGACAGGGTTTGTGAAAACACTTCTCAAACGTAGGCTGGTCTGGGTGGTTAGGGAAGTTCCGGGGTGAGACTGGGGGTTGGGAAGAGAACCTTCCTAAACTACTAGCACTAAATGTAAAGTATAAAATTGTCTATTGTGAGTTGATATGATAACTTTAATATTAAAATACTTGGAACTTTACAATAATAAGAACTCCCCTGATTGTATAATGAAAATTCTGACATTTATTTGCAGGTGTCCAGAAGTTTCTACTTTTCTCCTCACAACTTGCAGTCCGTGGAATTCCCTTCAATCTCTCCACCCAGGAAGACGTCATCATTCCTATCACTGGGGTCCCCTCCTATTTTGTTGGAATAGATTTTGACGCTCAAGATAACAGCATATTTTATTCTGATACTGTAAAAGACATGATCTACAAGCAAAAAGTAGATGGGACAGGTAAAATTAAAATGTATAGAGAAATTTGTGGCGGAACATGACAACATTATGCCTTCATGTGGCTTGTTGAGATTGATAGCAGGGAAGGGAAGTTCTTCAATGGAGCCGTGGTATCTAAGAATATCTCATCCCTAGGAACACCATTTGTTGGAGAACTGAAAACTCAAAAAGTTGAGAGGGCTAAGACATTATTTGAAAATTGGGGAAATCAGAAGAGGAATGATAGGGTTGTCACTAGGGTCTTAAAAGGTTAGGGGCCCAAGCCTCAAAGTATATGACTGCTATCATTACCAATACATAGAAAATATATAATATTACCATACCTATACACAAAAACACTCTGTACAGATACCAATATTACCAATAATAGCAACATACACCTACCACTAAATAATGACTAAATACCACTAAATGTCACTAAAATTAAAAAAAAAAACACTAAAGAGGTAATCTGAAGTTTGGAAATTATGCCCCATCCATAGGATGGGGATAACTTCCCGACCGTAGGGTCTCCCACTGATCTCAAAAAGTAAAGTGGGGCTCTGAAGTGCCCTGAATGTATGGTACTGTGGTCAAACGTGCTACATTCATTCTTATGGGAGTGCTGAAGACCGGTCGAGCACAGCACTCCGCTACATCTGCCGGTCCCTTTAGTAATGAATGGAGCGGTAGTGTGTATGATTGACCACCGTTCCATTCACACGAGGCACTTTTATAGCCTCTGATTTTGGAATCAGTGGAGGTCCCAGTGGTTGGACTCCCAGCTATCAGAAAGTTATCCCTTTTCCTATGGATAGGGAATGAGTTCCACACTTGAGAATACTCCTTTAAAAAGACCAATATCCCCCCATACAGTCACCATATAGTGGTGGATACCAGTCCTGCCATCCATATAAGTGATCAGAGTAAATTTATACACAGTATGGTGATTTATAGGTGGCATTCTTTCTGGTTGGTGTCGGTCACTTTACTTGGATAGGTGATGATTTGTTTTCCCCCGGACAATCCTTTTAAGCCATACAACCTATTTTATAGCCTTAGGCCTCTTTCACACATCAGGTTTTCGCCGTCAGGCGCGATCCGGCGCTTTTGACAGAAACCGGATCCGGCGAAATGCAATGTCGGATCCGGTTTCACCCCCATTGACTTGCATTTGCGCCGGATCGCGCCGGATGGCCATGCGTTTCATCCGGTTTTCGCCGGATCCGGCAATGTGTCGCAATGTGTCGCGATCCGGCGTCTGGAAAAAACGTCTACTGTAACGTTTTTTGTCTCCGGCGAAAAAGCCGGACACGCCGGATCCGGCGCGTCCGGCTTTTTCACACAATGAAAGCCTATGAGCGCCGCAATGCGCCGGATCCGGTTTTTTGGTCTGAGCATGCTCAGTAGCTCTGCCCACAAGACATATATAAAAGCAAGACAGTGGGACCCACAGCCACACCCAACATGCCACCCAAGAAAGCAACCAAGCGAAGCAGGAGAAGGCAGGAGACCACTGCAGCACCATCAGCACCACCACCACCCCAAATGGAGCAGCAAATAGAACATGCTGAGGAGGGGAGGCCAGCAGCAGATGAGAGACGGTAATTATCAAATCCCCCATTCCTCCAAACTAGGGCCATGGAATATCAAGATATTCATTGGCCCTTTGTTTCTCTTTATTCAACAGCCGCCAAAGAGATGCAGCAGCAGCACCATCAGCACCACCCCAAATGGAGCAGCATGCTGAACGGGAGGGGAGTCCAGAAGCAGATGAGAGACGGTAATTATCAAATCCCCCATTCCTCCAAACTAGGGCCATGGAATATCAAGATATTCATTGGCCCTTTGTTTCTCTTTATTCAACAGCCGCCAAAGAGATGCAGCAGCAGCAGCAGCAGCAGCAGAAATGGCATCACTGGCAGCAGCAATACCCACAGCCATGGAGTCTGGCCATCAACAGGACAGCACATCTTCTTCTGGGAGCCCTCCCTCGCATCGTCAGCGTTTGACGGTAAGTTTTTATTTCCAAAATCCATCATCTCTGTAATATATGTCTATTCATTGCCTTTTATTTCAAAACAGGAATCACAAGATGAAGAGGAGCTCCCAGAAGAAGAAGGAAGGGGTGGACAGACGCTTGGAGTGGGCTCACAATTCGTAAGTTTTTTGCATCAAACGCAGAAACACAACATCACACTACACACAACACATAGAAAACAATGTTCTGCAGACCACACACAGCAAACAAATGCCTACATCCAAACTCATAACATTTTTTGTTTTCTTCTCTAGTCTTCCCAATCTGGTGCTCGGCCAAGAGGTCCTCGCAGTGCCTCCCAGGGTCGTCGGCGACAGCAACGCGGCGGTCACCAGCGTGTAAGTATAAATATTTTTGCTTTGTTTTTTTGCACTTTTTATTTCATTTCTTTTGTGGAGGCTAATTATGTTATTTTTGTCTTTTTCTTTAACAGCCTTCACAGCGTGCTCCCGACTCTGACGGTGAGGATGGAGGGATTGATGTGGACCGCCTCATCGATCTCGTCAGAGAAAGGGAGCCGCTCTGGAATATGGCTGACCGCCGCCACGCTGACCTGATCATTACCCGACGACTCTGGGAGGAAATCTGTTCTCTCCTTGTGGGCCGCTGGGAGGACCTCGAAGCTCGGGACCAGATTAAAGAGCGTAAGTATATACAGTACCGGTTGCTTGATGTAAACCAGTGTTTCCCGAACTCCAGTCCTCGTGGTCCCCACGGATCATGTGTTCAGGATTTCTATTTACTATTGAAATCCTGAAAACATGACCCCTGGGGACCATGAGGACTGGAGTTTGTGAAACACTGATGTTGTATACTAACCACTCCTTTCTCGTTTCAGGGAACAGAATTGTGAATCGGTGGCGGTCTGTGAGGGATCGTTTCAAGAAGGAGTTCAATAAAGAGATGCGGGCCCCGAGTGGATCTGGAGGACGCAGGAGCAAGTACAAGTACGCACAAGCCCTGTCGTTCCTCCGGGAAACAATGCTCACCAGAAGGTAAATATTACACACCACATGTGAAAAAAATGTTAGATGTAACTTTTTTTTTTCAGCCAGGGCCATACCATGTCAGTATTTTAATTGTTTTTTTTTCTCTTTATTCCACAGCACGGTGAGCAGCACTCGGGAGCCTGCACGATTGGACCCTTCTGAGGCGATCCCTGAGGAGACCGGCACCGAGGGACACTTCGACCGCCCCGGTACATCTGCACCTTCCCAGCCTTCCCACACATTCGACCCATCTGTCCCATCCACCAGCACAGGAGCATCGTGGCCGCCTACATTACATGAAGCTGCTGGTGAGGAGATCGCTTTCCCTTTACCCCACCCTTCTGCCCCTGCCGCCTCTAGTACACCTGCGGGTACTGGGCGACAGCGGCAGAGGGGTCAGGAAAAGAGTTATGTGCAAGAGTTATTGCATCTGAATGCATCTTTCCAGAACTGTCTCAAAGTCTTGTCAGAGCAAATCTCCGCAGGCTTTCAGCAGATCAACTCCAGCATTCTGGAGGTGAAGACACTTCTGCAAACCATGCATTCAGACCACACCTTTTTCAGGTCTGTTGTGGAGCGCATGGAAACGCTCTCTCCTGCCCAGCAGATGCATGTAATGCATTCGTGCCACGGTGCTCTACAGCAGGTTACCTCCCAACCTCCACCTCCCACCACTGTAGTTCCTCCACCTGCACCCCCTCCAGCCACTTTCCATCCTCCCCCTCCTATTACATCTGCACCCCCTCCAGCCACTTTTCATCCTCCCCCTCCTACTACATACCAGCAACCTGCCCAGTACCAGCAACCTCCCCAGTACCAGCAACCTCCCCAGTACCAGTCATCTCCCCACTTCCAGCAACCTGCCCCGTACCAAACTCCTTCCCCGTACCAAACTCCTTCCCCGTACCAAACTCCTTCCCCATACAACTTTCCATCAACATCATCTGCTCCTACAGTCCCTGCCCAACCCTCCACTCCACCACCCACCACCTCTTCTGCTTCCCACATGTCCACCCATTCTGTAGTTTTTTCCACACCTTCACCTCTAACTGTTCCTTCCCCACCAAGATCCCAGTCCTGTCTCCACACACCCAGTGTCGAAGTGTCCCGCAGCCCCTCCAGCAGTATTTCCACCCCACAGTACACAGAATTGTAATGTGTGTTTTTTGTAATAAAAATGCCCATTGGGTTTAAAACCTTTCTAAAAAAGTTTTTTTGCACTTTAAAAACATTCTACAAAAAAAAAAAAAAATGTAAATAAAAGTTAAATTATCGTTTCACAATGGTTGTCTGTCATTTCTTTCTGCGGCGAACTATGTTTTAAAAAAAGGTTAAATACAGGGTATTTCAAAGGTAAAAAGGTATTCAAAACCAGGTATAACTGTGGGTAAATTTTAGCTTTTTGCCACAGTTGTGTTCCTGGTTGTGTTTGAAGCAAAGTATTTCACTTAAAAAGTTGTGTTTATTGTTGGTGATTTCCTACCAATGTACACAACTTTTGTTAAAAGGTGAAATACTTTGCATAAAACACAACCAGGTACACACCTGTGGCCTAAAGGTAAAAATAGTAAGACCATGACAAGATAGCCAACTTTGGTTGGCAAAGGTATATACTGTTGGTCCAGAAGGTACACAAGTTTAGGGCAAAAATCTCTCACACTCTGTCATCCCAGTGTACTCTGCCTTGAGGTGACATAAAGTATAGTGGAAAATTGTCCCTGAAACCGTCACAGAACTTCTAGTGGTAATATTTCCAATGACAACATCCATCTTCGCCAGTAACTTGCTCTTCTCTCCTACCTGCACTTTCTTCTCTACAACCTGTCAAAGAAGGGCTGTAGGAACATGCTATATCTAGTTTTCCAGTAGCCAATCCCGTTCGGAAGGCCACAAGGGTCAATTTTAAAAACCGGATCCGACGTAATCCGTCGAAAAACGGATAGAAAAACGGATGAACCGGATGGGACGGATCCGGTTTTGTCTGTCAAGAAAAAGACGGATCCGGCAGAAAACCGGATCCGTCACATCCGGTTTTACTAAACATTTGCCGGATCCGGCGTTCCGGCACGACGCCGGATTGCGCCTGACGCCGAAAACATGATGTGTGAAAGTAGCCTATACTCTATTAAGGTATGAGGGGTTGATGCGATATAGTGTCTTCAGTCCTGCAGCTGATATCTGGCTGCTATTTGTAATTTCTTATAGGAATTAGGAAGCTCTGGTCAAATGATCCTTTTTGCCCGATAAACATATCAATGTCAAGCAAGACATTTAAGATAAAGCTGACTGTGAGGCCTGAGGAATGTCTGCGGGAGGCGCCCTCAGTGCAGGCCCGTGCCAGTTCATGAGGGGTATGTTCCTTTGCACAATATGCCTGTCTGTGAGGAGGCATGCTCCTTCAGCTCGGTTGTCTTATTAGTCCATACCAACGACTCTGATTAGGAAAAGTTGAAAAAGCAAAATATGTTTACAAAGAATTTGGCAAAAAAGTTTTAACACCAAGTCGATAGAAATTTCACTGCTAAAATTCACGATTATATATCTGATGCATCTTATCTGCACTGATACATTGGAGCAAACTGTCAGCCCAGAGGAGAGATTTGTGTTGTTGATCCATGTAGATCAGAGGATTTCATCATTGTTTTAAAGTCTTACCCGTGAGAAGTATTAAAACTGTGCAAGCTTTCGTCCTCTGGATATAAACTTTGTGGTTTTCATTGATTGACAACAGAGATCTTAAAGAGGTTGTCCAGAGAAACAAGTTATCACCTGTCGATAAGTGATAACTTATTGATTGGTGAGGTCCGACCGCTGGGATATGGACAGATAGGCAGAATAGGGGAACTTTTATCTCCGTTAGACCACCACTCTCTACTCATCCCCCATGGGCCTGCTGAGCTCTACACACAGCTTTTTTCGGAAGCCCCACAGAGAATGAATGGAGCAGCGGTCTAGCGTCCGACCGGCTGTTCCCTATGTAGCAAATATTCCATCAGGGATAAAAATTCCTGCGGTCGGACCCCAACTGATAAGTAAGTTATCACCTATCTTGGGGATAGGTGATTTATTTTTACTGAACAACGTTTTTAAATACGATGTGATTGGGAAACTTTAATGGAATTTTCAAAACTTTTGGAAAACCCCAGTAGGAGTTACATATGGATAAAAAAATAAAAGTATACAGTCGTCTTTCATAAATCCCAACAATTCTGCCCTAACAATTCTAGGGGCTCTTGCCACTCTTCATTTACTTAGAGACGGCGATTCTAGGGACCGCAACAGTCAATCACTGACCGCAGCAGTGCGGTAACACCGCCAATTACTATAGAGTAAACAAAGGTCTGTAAAAGAATGTAACGGTGTTAAAGTTATTAAAGGACTACCGCTGTTTACCAATAGGGCAATTAAAATCCCCGTTCTTGGGATTAGTAAAGGTCCCAGTGGTGAGGCTCTCATTAATTTGCAAGTGTCCTGTTTTGAGGTGATATCTGTGTTGGAAATAGCCATTTATAAATTATACTATAAGCAAGTCAGTACCTGTAGGGAATGATTACCTACTATTTATTTTTAAGGTTTGCTGCTTGTGTCCTTTTTAGCACATCTCCAATTATGGAGAGCTGTGATATGTGACTACAGCTTAACCACACTGCCTACAGGTAGACTGAGGTAGTCTGAGACACACCTCCTGCCTCATCATTGGTTCAGGCAGCTGCTTTCTCCCTCCCTCTATAGCTCTTCCTCCTTTTATTGGCTGCTCTCTAAAACACAAGTCCGTCACCAGAACATTGGTGAATGGTAAGCTGATTTCTACTGTTCAATGAAAGAAGATTGGTTATAAGGCACAGATGACGAAATTACCAGTGAGAAATAGGTATTCAGGATACTAGTGCACATGTACTGAGGCAGGCAATCCTCTCACGGATCCAGTGTTATTTTATGTGTTAGTTCATACAAACCTCAGGCCCAAGGGAGAAAAAAAAAATCACAGTTTGTGCTAGTCTAGTCCTACTTATGGACTATATTAGTGCGTGTAAATGGTAGGCAGCCCCTACACTCTTCGTTGCTGCTTTAATATTTTTTTTATTTTTGCAAGATGTCAAAAAATGACACATGTATGACATATAGACCACCATACTAATGAAAAATGTCGCTTTTTTCCTGGATGTAGAAAGGCCAATTTTGCATTATCTTAGTCTCAAAGGGCGTCAGCATGATCATATTAAAAAAAAAATCCATAATTAATGTTTTCATCTTCAAAGTTTCTTCCTAGTAACGTCCAGGGATAGAGTAATAGATGTTCGAATATTGCATGGGCACTTACTGGGCCCAGCAGTACTGTATATACTGTAAAACGGGAACATGTGCAGTGGTAAATCAGAAGTTTGTGCTGCCCCAGTTCAGAGTCTTCAACAGCACTTGAAATTTTCACTGGTCTTTAATGGGGTTTTCTCATCATTATAAATGGGTAAATTTGCAAAATTGCCTTTAAAGACAAGCAACTTTACATCTAGTTTCCGAGGCAAGATGACTGTATCCGGCCATGTACTGCACAATGAACTGGAGAGGCAAAACTCCTTCTTCTAGCAGCATTGGCACGCACTCAGTTCAGACCAGCGGCTTAACCATGCTACTGGTCAGAACTGTCAATCTTCAGGAGCGCCTGCCCCCCAGCAAGCAGGAAGGGAAAAGGCAGGGGAGAGGTGTACTCCTGGAGATAGAAGATGAGAACAACCAAAAGGGACCTTTAAGGTATGCTAAAGCTTCAAGGCCTGGGTGTGATTGCCATCCCTGCACCCACTATACTTATACCCCTGACATATGGCACAATTGGAGAGCACACGGGTCACACCAGCAGCTTAAACATGCTACTGGTCAGAACTGTCAATCTTCAGGAGTGCAAACAGGAAGGGAAAAGGCAGGGGAGCGGCGTACTCCTGAATAGAGATGATGAGAACAACCAAAAGGGACCTTAAGGTATGCCAAAGCTTCAAGGTCTGGGTGAAATTGAAATCCTGCACCTACTATAATCCCCCCCCACCGACATAATAGGGTGCAATAACATATACTACTGGCAGCACAATTTTGTACAATACAAGAAAGAGCAGCAAGAAAGCCAATAGGCTAAAGCCGAACTAAGTTGAATATGCAAAGACTTTATATGGTTTTCCTCTGCTTGCTTGGAATTTCTATAGATGCTTTCCTAGGAAAGCATGAAAGGGTAAATGTGAGGAGTAAACTTAAGACAATTTGATGGTGAATGTGAGCACTTTCTTAGCACGGGAATACTAAGATGTGAGCTCCCATGAAATAATAGGCCATAAATAATAAAGTCTCCTCGTTTCTATCAGGTAAAGAAATTCTCACAGCCAATAGAGTAGAAGGTGTGGAAGACTTGGCTTATGATTGGATTTCCAAGAACCTCTACTGGACCGACCCAAGATATAGAAGCATCAGCGTCATGAGACTTGCAGACAAGTCGAGAAGGGCGATCATTCAGAATTTAAATCAGCCTCGCTCCATTGTAGTGCACCCCGTGATGGGGTGAGTATCTGCTTCCTTTGTTTATGTCCTGTTCTTCACTTGCTGCTTGTGCTTTTTTAACCCGATCAAGAAGAGAATTAATAGAGGATGTTGCGTTTTATTTCTCATGATCCTGCATCTTTCGCTTCCAACTATTTATTTCTTCTCCGCCGCTGGCAAGTGACCATTCTCCGAGAAGACTGTAAGCTGATACGTTGCTCTGCATGAAAGGAATATGCTGACAAGTTATCGTTAGAACTTCTGCCTTTTCCCCACTTTTTTTTTGTATGTTGACATGAAGCCAGAGGAGTCAGCCTTGTCCGGCTCTGTTATATTCACTTTAAAGTGCTTCTGTCTCCAGCCTGGAGATAATGTTCCACATTTTACTGGAGATATCAGACGGTGTCTTCCTGCTGAAATGGGATCTCCTATATTGATCTTGCATTTCTTCACTTACAAATAGAATCAGGCAATAGTTTTATTTTAATGTATTGCATTAATATTGCATTCATGAAGCACCGTACACACGCGCAATTTGGTTGATCCCTTTTGCTTGATCATAAGCATGTCAGAGAATATCCCATTGCTAAGATCTTGTGCAATCAGCTGAAATCTGTGCCGAAACCCAACAATTTTCCAATTCTCCTGCAAGGAAATTGCTAAGAATTATATGATTATAATGACACCAACGGGCAGCCCTTGTGATGTCTCCTGACCTAATAGATTAAGAAATCACCCCTTTTGTAATTTTGAACTTCCTTGGAGGGTACCTAAAAATGAGTTTCCTTAGCCCCTTCATGACATGGCTATATTCCATTTTTTCATTTTCGTTTTTTCCTTCCCTTCTTCCAACAGCCATAGTTTTTTTTTACTTTCCCGTCTACCTAACCATACGAGAGCTTATTTTTTTGGACTTGAGATCATTCATTTTATTATGTGATGCACTGGAAAGTAAGCAAAAAATTCCAAGTATGTTAGGCTGGTTTCACATTTGCGTCTGTGCGCGCAGCGTTTGATCCGCATAGATCCGCATGCGTCATGTGTACATATCTTTAACATGGTGTACGCAGGGGCTTGCATTTGCATGCGTTCGCTTGCGGATGTGAACGCATGCGTTGTTTAGCGGTGTGCAGTGAGATCCGGCGAAAGCAACATGTTGCATTTTTTGAGGCGTCAAAAATCCGTCAAATATGCACAGGCATGCGCATGCAGATGAGTGCGTCAAAAAACGCATTACTGTCTATGGGAACGCATGCGAACGCAAGGACATGCGTACGCATGCGTTCTTCAAATTGTAAATAGAAATCCCATGAGACACGCCATTCTTGTCTGATGTCATATTGAACGCATGCGCATAAATAACGCAAACGCATGCAAAAACGCATACAAACGCATGCACACGCAGCGTTTTTCCCGTCATGCATAAGATGATGCGCATAAAAAACGTTGCGTAAACATGCGTTTTGGCATGCGTTTACAGATGCGAATGATACGCTGTAAACTCAAACGCTAATGTGGGCCTAGCCTTAAAATTGCAAAAGAAAGTGCAATTCCACAATTGTTTTCTTTTTATTTATGATAAAGCTAACCTGGCAGTATAATTCTCCAGGTCAGTATTAAAGGGAATCTGTCACCCCATTTTCGGCCTATGAGCTGCGGCCACCGCCATCAGGGTCTTATCTATAGCATTCTGTAATACTGTAGATAAGCCCCCGATGTAACCTGAAAGAGAAGAAAAAAGAATTAGATTATACTCACCGGGGGGTGCGGTCGGGTGCGGTGGGTGTCGCGGTCCAGTCCGGCACCTCCCATCTTCATACTGCGATGACGTCCTCCTCCTTGCCTCATGCTGAGGCTCCTGCGCCGGCATACTTTATCTGCCCTGTTGAGGGTAGAGTAAAGTACTGCAGTGTGCAGGTGCCAGGAAAGGTCAGAGAGGTCCGGCGCCTGCGCACTGCAGTACTTTACTCTGCCCTCAACAGGGCAGATAAAGTACACCTGCGCAGGAGCGCAGCAGAAGTAAGAAGGAGGACATCATCTCTAGAAGATGGGAGGCCCCGGACCGCGACACCCATCAGACCGGATTGGACCCCCGGGTGAGTATAATCTAACTAGTCTTTCTTCTCTTTCAGGTTATATCGGGGGCTTATCTACAGCATTACAGAAAGCTGTAGATAAGCCGCTGATGGCGGTGGCCGCAGCTTATAGGCCAAAAATGGGGTGTCAGATTCCAGATACCAATCATGTATAGATTTTTTTTATTGAAGTGGTGGGGAAAAAAACGGAAATTTGTAAGAAAAAATAATTAATTTTTTCTTGCCATTTTCTGAGACCTGTAACGCTTTCAAGTTTCAGGGTATGGGGCTGGGTGATTGCTTATTTTTTGTACTGTGAGCTGATGTCTGTACTGGTACTATTTTGGGGTAGATGCCATGCCTGGATCACCTCTTATTACATTGCATTGCAAGTGTTGAGGCAGCCAAAAAAACCGCCCGTAATTCTGGTGTTTTGATTTTTTCCTCATTACACCTTTCCCGATCTGATTAATTTATTTTATATTTTGATATATTTAATTGCTTTAGTTTTGTGGGTACTAATTAAAGAGGTAGTCCAGTACTTTAGTACTGATGACCTATCCTTAGGATAAGTCATCAATGCCTGATTCCGACACCCGGCTACCCCGCCGATCAGACGTTATCGGTATCGGGGGCAACTGGCCAGAAGTACTCACTTGCGGAGCTGGCCATCTTCTGACAGTGGCCGCCGCAGGGTACTGGACATCTGCCTCCATCAGACATTGATATTTTATCCTAGGAATAGGTTATCAATGTTAAAGTAGTGGACAAACTCTTTAAATGCCGCTGTTAGAAATCAACAGCGACATTTAACAGGTTAACACCATCTATGTCTGTTAGAGGCACATGATGGCTGATTAAATCAGCCATCATCTGATGGGAGAGATGGAAGATCGTCGTGCGACCCCGCTTCAAAGGCAGGGGCACAACATGTATTTAAGTCATATGTCATGAAGGGGTTAATCAGATAAAGTTGATAGTATGGAAATTCATGGAGCAAATTGTGTATATTCTCAGTGCAACAGATTTTCACCTGGTTCTACTTTGGGAAAATCTATTATTCCACATTTCTGAATCAAGTGAATGTTTTCTCTTCTTTTAGGTTCCTTTACTGGACTGACTGGTACCGTCCTGCTAAAATCATGAGGTCTTGGTGCGATGGATCACATGCATCCGCAATAGTAAATGCAACACTTGGGTGGCCAAATGGTTTAGCAATGGACTGGAGGTAAATGATTTATGCCCACAAACTCTACAATTAAATCAATAAGTGATAAAGCCAAGGCTTGAGTCTGTTTTCTCTAGTACAAGCTTTTTTTTTTTTCATAAAGTATTCATACACCTTTAATAGCCAATAGCTTTTAATCCCGAACTTCCCTTAGCTCAGTTTGGCCAAAATTGCATTTTTTTTAATGTGAAGAGAGGAGTACGCAGGGGAGACAACTTTTGTTGTTATCAAAACCTACAAAAGGGGGTAAGAACATAGACTATAGACCAATAAAAATGTCAGCTGGAAATATTAAGAACCATAGTAACACCTACAAGAGTCCAGAACAGGACCAATAATAAAATATTAGAACCTTTATTGAAAACAAAGTGGACAAAGACACATACCAGGATGGGGCCCAGGATAAGGGACATATACACCAGGATGGGATATATATATATATATATATATATATATACCAGGATGGGGGACATATATACCAGGATGGGGGATACATACCAGGATGGGCCCAGGATAAGGGACATATATACCCGGATGGGGGACATATATACCAGGATGGGGGATATATATATACCAGGATGGGGGACATATATACCAGGATGGAGGATATATATATATATACTGTATATATACCAGGATGGGGGACATATATACCAGGATGGGGGATATATATACCAGGATGGGGGAAATATATACCAGGATGGGGTCCAGGATAAGGAACATATACCAAGATGGGAGATATATATACCAGGATGGGGAACATATATACCAGGATGGGGGAAATATATACCAGGATGGGGGACATATACACCAGGATGGGGGACATATATACCAGGATGGGGGACATATATACCAGGATGAGGGACACATATACCAGGATGGGGGACATATATACCAGGATGGGGGAAAAATATACCAGGATGGGGGACATATATACCAGGATGGAGGATATATATACCAGGATGGGGGACATATATACCAGGATGGGGGATATATACCAGGATGGGGGACATATATACCAGGATGGGGGATATATATACCAGGATGGGGGACATATATACCAGGATGGGCAATATATATACCAGGATGGGGGACATATATACCAGGATGGGGGATATATACCAGGATGGGGGACATATATACCAGGATGGGGGATATATATACCAGGATGGGGGACATATATACCAGGATGGGCAATATATATACCAGGATGGGGGCCATATATACCAGGATGGGGGCCATATATACCAGGATGGGGCCCAGGATAGGGGATTTATATACCAGGATGGGAGATATATATACACCAGGATGTGAGGAGCGGTCCAAATCTTGCATTGGGCCCATCTGACTCTATTTGTGCCACTAACTGTAAGTAACAATTTTGAGCTCTGTATGGGGTCATAAGAACCTACAAAGGACAGTCAAGGACTAAGCTACACATTTCTCCTGCAGCCATACTTTTAAGCTCTCTTTCTACCCATATAAAATAGGTGTTGGCGCCATTTACAATATTTCCAATGTGTTTTTCAAGAATGTATTTTCAAGTGTGTTTTTGTTTTTCGTATATATGTTCCCCATCCTGGTATATATATCTCCCATCTTGGTATATGTTCCTTTACATTTTACAAATAGCTCCCTGCGGATATATTGGGTGGATGCATTTTTCGATAAAGTGGAGCACAGCAACTTTGATGGCTCTGACAGACAGACTCTTAGCAGGATAACACAGATGACCCATCCATTTGGCCTCACCATATATGGAGGTAAGATTTCTTAAAGCCTTGACTAATATCTCTAAGGGATACTAATTTCAAATTGGATCTTTGTCTCACTCTTGGCAAAGAAAACTAGCCCAGGGGTTCCTATCTTCTTTGGCACTGCAATGATAAATTAGCTTTACTCCTAACATGGACTCCCCTACAAATATGCCTATTGGATCAACTTTGTGCTCATACTTTTTTCATAGTGATAGAGTGATGAGTGCAACTTTTCTTTACAGAAATGAAGGCAAATCGCCTAATATAGTGATTTGTAATAATGTTTCATAATTTTCCATGCTGGACAAAATTCTAAAAAAAAAATATATACGGTATAAATGTTTAGTGACTTTTAAATTCAGGAGGTATGACCAAAGGGAATTATTCAATTTTATGTGTTATTTTTTATTCTATCCTATTTTTGCAATATCTTATATTGTATGAATTACACACAATTCTTATTCCTTATCCAGCCTATGCATACATAACTGACTGGAGGCTGCAGGCCATAGTCCGAATCCGGAAATATGATGGTGGAGAGATGACAATCATTCGTAGAGGAATCAATAATATTGCCCACGTGAAATCATTTGATGCCGGCATTCAGATAGGTATGTCAAATATGCTACGTATGTGAGCGAGACTTGTTACCGTATTCTTAGATAAAACATGTTTTTTTGCGATAGCATAGGCTTGCAGTATATATAATAATTTTATCCTTGAGTGACTTTCGACTACTTTAGCCCGAACTTGATCTTTTATCATTTCCATAGATATATCATTTGATATTTGCATTGCAATATTGATTTCCAGGGTCAAATCAGTGCAACCGTCCAACAAATCCAAACGGAGATTGCAGTCACTTTTGTTTCCCAGTGCCCAATTACCAAAGGGTTTGTGGCTGCCCCTATGGGTTGAGGCTCCGACATGATCAAGTCACTTGTGTGGAAGATCCATCTAATGAACCCCCGACAATGCAATGTGGTCTTTACTCATTTGCCTGTGGAAATGGCAGATGTGTACCGGGTCATTACCGCTGCGATGGTGTCGATGACTGTCACGACAATAGCGATGAACAGGGTTGCGGGTCCCCAAGTAAGTATTGCTTATGCTATTACATTTGCAAAGTAATTTAAGTTATCACTTGTATTAGCAGAACCTCATTAAAGGGAATGTGTTTATATGAGGTTTTGGTGTTAAATATATGTTTGAAATATTTTTGATATTTTTTTTCAATATCATCATCTTTAGATTTAAAAATTTTGCAATTTCCATCCCTAAAGCCTGCCATACACACTAGATGGCTGCCGGCCGAACGATGCTTCAGCTGTTCGGTCAACTGCCATTTTAGGTGACGCTCTCATTTCTCTTTGAGAAAGCCGTCGGCCGTCGGCTTATCTCTGGGAGAACAATGTGATCGTCAGTCCGAAATCGGACATGTTCTATCGACATCTCTCCCGATGATCAGTCGGTCGGCGCTCCCATAAACATTAGACAATCAACCTGTCGATATTGGAAGGTTCAGCCGAATTTAGCCTAAAGTGTATAGGGGCTCCGACCGACTGATCCTCAGAAGAGACGTCGATTGCACATGTCTGATTTTGGCCTGCCGATCGCATCGTTCTCCCGGAGATTGCAAATTTCATGATTAAGTACAGTCATTTCTATCATTATACGTGAATGTTATGATATTGAGCTTATGTTTTCTTGCAGACACTACATGTTCCTTCAGAGCATTCACATGCCACAATGGCCAATGCATCCCCCAGAACTGGCGCTGTGATAAGCACAATGACTGTCTTGATGGGAGCGATGAACAAAATTGTCCAACTCAAGGTCCTCAGTCATGTCCTGCCACCTCATACACCTGCAATAACAACCATTGCATTCCTAGGATATGGCTCTGTGACACAGATAATGATTGTGAAGACGGATCAGATGAATTAAACTGCAGTAAGTAGGAGATTTTATTTTATTAGTTGTTTTATTTGCAAACACTTGGGGAAGTTCCATTATTATATTTAAGGGTTAATCCCATAATAGACATTTATGGCCATGAATGTCCAATAGGTGCTGGTCCCACCAACAAGAGAGCTTGGTGAGAATCCATCCATTCTACATCTGTAAGAGAGGGAAACTGTTTTCAAGAGAGTTTAGTAATATTAGAGGGTCAGTATATGTGGATCAGTCTCACGAAGGATGGCGGGAGTTGCACACTCACAAACACTGAAGAGCTCAAGCCAATAGTAAGGAGCTCTATGTCCTGTGATGTTTAATGCATCATTTTTCTAATTTGTTTTTGTTTGAAGATTTCACAAATACCTGCGAGCCAGGTCAGTTTCATTGCCCGGATCATCGCTGCATTGACCCGTATTATGTGTGTGACGGTGACAAAGATTGCGTTGACGGTTCCGATGAAAAAGACTGCAGTAAGCGCCAGCAATATTCAGCGCTCTGTGCCGTGCATAACAGATATTCTTCGGACTAACTATATTTTCTTTTTGACTAGTTTTCAACTGTACAGCCTCACAGTTTGCTTGTGCATCGGGTAAGCAGTGTATCAGCAGCTACTACCAGTGCGATGGAGTGTTTGACTGCACCGACCGTTCTGATGAAACAAATTGTCGTAAGTAAACGTAAACATTCCAGATGAAACCTGTATAACATTACCTGTTGTTTAAATCAAGTTTTTATATTAAATGTATTTATTCATTTCATCATTTTATTTTTTGTGGTATTTAATGAATTTAGTTTTTTAATTTCCGAGAATGTTTTTTAAATCCAATTTTTCAATCACTATCTATATTATAAAAAAGAAATTAGAAGTCTTTCAATTTTTACCCAGGCCACTAAGCCTTAGACTAGAATCATACTTCCTGTTCTGTAAAGGTCACTTTTCAGGAGTCTCATTTAGTTCCTGTACAGGCCACTTTTCAGCAGTATCATTATCATCACAGGCAGGAAGACAATGTCAGATAACATTTCTATATACAGTGGATAATACAGGATCCACCATTTGTAATAGGTGATAGTTACAGCTCATCTCCTCTCCCTCCCTTCATATAACTTTGCCCTGTTGAGAGCATGCTTATGATGTGCATCAATGCTAATCAATAGGGTGTGAGATAGGCTGCTGCTGCTTAATGTACATGTACCCAACAGGAGGAGTCTGGAGGCCAGTGTTAAAATTGCAAGATGTTTAATTTTTTTATATAGATAGTTATATGAAAAATGAATATGTATTAAAAAAACAATTAAAACCTGAATTAAACAATTGATCATTTTCTGTGACATATTCACTTTAAAACAACAAACCAAAAGGCTAATGAAAATTGTATTTTAGAGAAGTTTTTTTAGAGGTGCATCATCCATGAGGAAACACTTTAGGGAGCCCTGTTATGATTGAGTCACCGTAGGAGGCAAAAACAGAACTGCTAGCTAAGTCCAGAAAACCAGAGAAGTTGGCGGCTATCGGATTGCAGACCCCTGAACCTATCAACACAACTAGCAGTAGCCGTGGGGGGTTCCTACGATGCCCTAGACCCCTCGATCACAGCCGGAGAAATAACTAGGCCTAAAGAAAGAAAGGGGAAAACTAAACTGCCCCAGAGCAGACCCCAAAGCAATAGGCAGCCCCCAACATATAATGACGGTGAAGCAAGATGAAAACACTAACACAGACAGAAAGATAGACTAAGCAAAGACGAGGCCCAAACTACCTACATAGGAAAGGACAGGAAGGCTGCTGTCTGCAATCCATGAAAAACCCTATTGTCATGATCCAGGACGGGATTTCGCTTTGACCCGTCCTGGTTAGACTATGGGTTAATTGTGCTGCCTCTCTCTGGCAGCAGGAAGCTATTGAGTGCTCACTGGACCTGGGTCCGGTGTCAGTTATACTCCTGCCCTCGGCTGAGTTAAGTGACCTCTTGTATACGTGTGCCTTGTGCCTGATATCTTGCTTGCTTGTTCGGTTGTGATCTGGTTCTGTCCCTGTTACGAGTTCTGCCTGACCCTCTTGTACTGCGCTACCTCTCGTGTATGACTCTCTGCTTGTGACCCGACTCCTCTCTGCTCGTCCCCTTGGTACCACGTCGCCCTCTTGTGTATGACCTTTGGCTCTGTCTGACTACCCGTCTGTTTGTCCCTCTGTACCTCGTTTGCCCGTACTGCTGTGACCTCTGTTTTGCCTGACTCTGAGTTGTTTGTATGGTGTCCTGTTCTATCTGAATACAGGACGCTAAGCCCCGCCCCCTTGCAGTCACATGACCATAGGTCCCGTGCAGACTATTCAGTTTCAGTGTCCGCAGGTCCTATGCATCTTTACTTTCCAGCACTGACTGGATCCTGACACTATTAGCCTGAAGCACGCCTGGTCACCTCTGCTGCCCTGCTCCCCAGGTAACTCTTAGCACTGCTTCTGTACTCAGGACACGTGCACTGGCTCTATGAGCCAGTGCAGTGCGGTGTCTCTGACACCTATGAAAATAAGAGCCAACAGACTGACAGTGAAAAAGGCCCTGAAGACGCTAGGCTTCAAAAAGGCTATGTCAGTACTCAGGAATATTCTGAAGACAGAGCTACAGGCAAAAGGAGATTCAGCTCACCCCAGCAGGGAATGGCAGAATCCAGAAAAGCAAGGAAAACAAAAACTAAACACTAATTCAAACAGGCAAAGCAGAAAAACTTAGCTTAGAGGAGCAGGAATCAGACTGGTGTCCTAGAAGTCCACAGAGAAATCACCCGCAGGGCAGAAGGGCGTCGGCAGCCTTATATCCAGTCCGTGACTCCACTCAGCCAGTCATCCTCATCAGGCTCAGGTGCCTGATAATCAGGCTCATTACCTTCCTTCACCAGAATAGGGAGTTCACCAGACCTCAGTGACGAAGGGGAAAATGAACTCACAACAGTACCTCCCCCTTGAGGAGGGGTCACCGAACCTCAACCACACC
Source organism: Dendrobates tinctorius (assembly GCF_039654945.1). Lineage (NCBI taxonomy): Eukaryota > Metazoa > Chordata > Amphibia > Anura > Dendrobatidae > Dendrobates > Dendrobates tinctorius. The sequence continues at coordinate 40,974,054 of NW_027361810.1, read as the reverse complement.
ACCAGGGCGATCAGGGTGAGCCCGATGAAAGGCACGCACCAATCTTTTGGCATGAATATCAGAGGCAGAGACCCAGGAATTATCCTCCTGACCATAACCCTTCCACTTAACCAAATACTGGAGTCTCTGTCTAGCCAGACGGGAATCCAGTATTTTCTCTACCTCATATTCCATGTTACCTTCAACCAATACAGGGTCTGGAGGTGCCACCCCAGGAACAACTGGTTCAACAAACCTCTTCAACAAGGACTTATGGAGCACATTATGGATTTTAAATGTGACAGGAAGAGCCAAACGGAAAGAGACCGGATTAATAATCTCCAAAATCTTGTAAGGTCCAATAAATCTAGGCTTAAACTTAGGAGAAGCCACCTTCATAGCAATATTTTTTGATGATAACCCCACCATATCACCAATCTTAAACTGGGGACCAATGGTCCTATGTCGATTGGAAAACCGCTGGGCCTTTTCCTGGGAGAGAGATAACTTATCCACCACTTGGTCCCAGATCTGGTGCATTCTCTCCACCACAGTGTCAACACCTGGGCAGGCAGAAGGCTCCACCTGCCCTGAAGAAAATCAAGGATGAAACCCAAAGTTACAAAAAAAAGGTGACATCAAAGTGGCAGAACTAGCTCTATTATTTAAAGCAAATTCGGCCAAGGGCAAAAATAAAACCCAATCATCCTGATCAGCGGAAATAAAACATCTCAAATACGACTCCAAGGTCTGGTTTGTTCTCTCTGTCTGCCCATTGGTCTGAGGGTGAAAAGCAGAGGAGAAGGACAACTGAATTCCCAGCTTGGAACAGAAAGTCCTCCAAAATCTAGACACAAACTGAACTCCTCTGTCTGATACAATGTTCTCAGGAATCCCGTGTAAGCGAACCACCTGTTGCAAAAACAGGGGCACCAACTCAGAGGAAGATGGCAATTTAGGGAGTGGTACAAGATGAACCATCTTAGAGAACCTATCACAAATCACCCAAATAACAATCATTCTTTGAGAGACCGGCATATCAGAGATGAAATCCATTGAAATATGGGTCCATGGCCTCTTGGGGACAGGCAAAGGCATCAACAACCCACTAGAGCGAGAACAAGATTTAGACCGGGAGCAAGTCCCACAGGACTGCACAAAATTCCTGACATCATGAGACAAGGTGGGCCACCAAAAAGAGCGACTCACCAGATCTCTAGTACCAAAAATACCTGGATGAACAGCCAATGCAGAGCAATGAACTTCAGACATCACTCTCTTCTTCCACTGGTCAGGAACATACAACTTTCCATTGGGACAACGCTCAGGTTTGTCCTCCTGGAACTCTTGCAGAGCAAGTCTCAAATCGGGCGAGATGGCAGAAAGAACTACCCCTTCGCCTAAGATGGTAGCAGGCTTGGTCACCACAGGAGAATCAGCAAAGAAACTCCTAGAGAGGGCGTCTGCCTTGACATTCTTAGTTCCAGGAAGAAAAGAGACCACAAAATCAAAACGTGTAAAAAACAAGGCCCACCTAGCCTGTCTAGGGTTCAAGCGTTTAGCCGACTCTAGGTAAATCAAATTCTTGTGGTCAGTGAGGACCACAACTTGATGTTTAGCTCCCTCCAACCAATGTCTCCTCTCCTCAAAGGCCCATTTCATGGCCAACAGTTCCCGATTCCCCACATCATAGTTACGTTCAGAAGGAGAGAACTTTCGGGAAAAGAAAGCACAGGGATTCATTTTAGCTGTTACAGGATCCTTTTGGGACAAAACAGCTCCTGCACCAATCTCAGAAGCATCCACTTCTACCTGGAACGGGAGTGAGACATCAGGTTGCCGCAAAACCGGGGCGGAGGTAAATCTTCGCTTCAGCTCCTGAAAGGAAGCAACAGCCTCCGGAGACCAATTCAACACATCAGCACCCTTCTTAGTCAGATCAGTCAATGGCTTGGCAATACTAGAAAATTTTGCTATAAATTTCCGATAAAAATTAGCAAAACCCAAAAACTTCTGGAGGGCCTTCAAAGAAGTGGGCTGAACCCAATCATAAATGGCTTGTACCTTGGCAGGGTCCATTTCAATAGCTGACGGAGACAAAATAAATCCCAAAAATGAAATCCTCTGTACTCCAAAAAGGCATTTCGATCCTTTGACATACAGGGAATTCTCCCTCAAGATCCGGAACACAGTCCGACTATGTTCCACATGAGAATCCCAATCCTTGGAGAAGATCAAAATATCATCCAGATAGATAATCAAAAATTTATCGACAAAGTCTCGAAAAATATCATTCATGAAGCACTGGAAGACAGAAGGGGCATTAGTGAGCCCAAAAGGCATCACCAGGTACTCAAAATGTCCCTCCGGAGTATTAAACGCCGTCTTCCATTCATCCCCCTGCTTAATGCGGATAAGATTATACGCCCCCCTGAGGTCAAGCTTGGTAAACCAGCAAGCACCTCTAACTCTAGAGAATAGATCCGAAATCAGGGGTAACGGATACTGATATTTAATAGTAATTTTATTGAGGGCACGATAATCAATACAAGGCCTAAAAGAACCATCCTTTTTGGCCACAAAAAAAAACGGCACCTAAGGGTGAAGAGGATGGTCTAATATGACCCTTCTCCAACGCCTCCTTAATATAGGACCGCATAGCCTCGTGCTCGGGTACAGATAAATTGAAGAGCCGACCCTTGGGAAATTTACACCCCGGGCTTAGTTCAATTGCACAGTCATAACTCCTATGAGGAGGCAAGGACGCAGACTCATTCTCACTAAATACATCATAAAAGTCCGCCAAATAGTCAGGAACATCATGCGACTGAGGAGAGGTGGAAAAAAACGGAGCCTCACTAAAGGTACACTGACAACCCCAACTCACCACAGACACAGATTTCCAATCCAAAACTGGATTATGAATTTGCAACCAGGGAAACCCCAGAACAACGGCATCATGCAGACCATGCAACACCAAAAATCTGCAATCTTCTTGATGGTCTGGGGCGACCCGCATGACCACCTGGGTCCAAAACTGAGGTTTATTTTTAGCCAAAGGAGTAGCATCAATCCCCCTCAAAGGGATAGGCGTCTGCAGAGGTGTCATCGGAAATCCACAGCGTTTAGCAAAATCCAAGTCCATTAGGTTTAGCGCTGCTCCCGAATCCACAAAAGCCTTGGCGGAAAATGTGGACAGGGAGCAGATCAGAGTAATTGCCAGAAGAAACTTAGGTTGAACACCACCAACAGAAAACGTGTGTGCAAAGCGTTTCTCTCGTTTAGGACAAACAGAAATAATATGCGAGGCATCTCCACAGAAAAAACACAGCTTATTACGCCTTCTGAACTCCTGACGTTGCGCCTTAGACAAAACTCTATCACATTGCATAGGTTCAGACGTCTGTTCAACCAGGGCAACACCTCTCGTGCAATCCTGCGTTCACGTAAACGCCGATCAACATGAATGGCTAATGACATAGAATCGTCCAGACCAGAGGGAACAGGAAATCCCACCATAGTATCTTTTACGGCTTCTGACAAACCCTTCCGAAAGAGAGCAGCCAAGGCATTATCATTCCAGGTAGTAAGGACCGCCCACTTTCGGAACTTTTGACAGTACAACTCTGCAAAATCTCGACCCTGGTTCAATGCCAACAGGGTCTTTTCAGCCTGATTAATAGCATTAGGTTCGTCATACAACAACCCCAAAGCTTGAAAGAATGCGTTCACATTAGTCAGAATAGGATCATCTGGTTTCAAAGAAAACGCCCAATCCTGGGGATCGCCACGCAGCAAAGAGATGACAATTTTAACCTGCTGCGCGGAGCTCCCTGACGAGTTAGGCTTCAAGGCAAAAAATAATTTACAATTATTTTTGAAACTCAAAAATTTAGATCGATCCCCAAAAAATACATCAGGTGTAGGGATCTTTGGTTCAACAGCATGCGAACGAGCAAGGTAGGCGGAAATTCCCCGCACTTCCGCTGCGAGCTGCTCCACACGATCAGACAATTGCTTTATCTCCATTGGGAGAAAAAAAAAATTCCCCCTATGGCCTCAGAGATATAGAGGAAAGAATATACAAACACCTTTTTTTTTTTTTTTTAAACACAATTCTTTCCTGCTATAGAGTACCCTAGGATCTGTGGTATGGTGGGTGATTCTGTTATGATTGAGTCACCGTAGGAGGCAAAAACGGAACTGCTAGCTAAGTCCAGAAAACCAGAGAAGTTGGCGGCTTTCTGATTGCAGACCCCTGAACCTATCAACACAACTAGCAGTAGCCGTGGGGGGTTCCTACGATGCCCTATACCCCTCGATCACAGCCGGAGAAATAACTAGGCCTAAAGAAAGAAAGGGGAAAACTAAACTGCCCCAGAGCAGACCCCAAAGCAATAGGCAGCCCCCAACATATAATGACGGTGAAGCAAGATGAAAACACTAACACAGACAGAAAGATAGACTGAGCAAAGACAGGGCCCAAACTACCTACATAGGAAAGGACAGGAAGGCTGCTGTCTGCAATCCGTGAAAAACCCTATGAAAATAAGAGCCAACAGACTGACAGTGAAAAAGGCCCTGAAGACGCTAGGCTTCAAAAAGGCTATGTCAGTACTCAGGAATATTCTGAAGACAGAGCTACAGGCAAAAGGAGATTCAGCTCACCCCAGCAGGGAATGGCAGAATCCAGAAAAGCAAGGAAAACAAAAACTAAACACTAATGCAAACAGGCAAAGCAGAAAAACTTAGCTTAGAGGAGCAGGAATCAGACTGGTGTCCTAGAAGTCCACAGAGAAATCACCTGCAGGGCAGAAGGGCGTCGGCAGCCTTATATCCAGTCCGTGACTCCACTCAGCCAGTCATCCTCATCAGGCTCAGGTGCCTGATAATCAGGCTCATTACCTTCCTTCACCAGAATAGGGAGTTCACCAGACCTCAGTGACGAAGGGGAAAATGAACTCACAACAGAGCCCCCTTTCAGGCTGCATGGGGCAGCATTTTGGAAGATAGACCTGCTAGCCTTGAACTTTCCTAAAAGCAGTTTATGATAGGGGGCGGCCTTTGACTTTTTTGTAAGTAGAACTCGGCACTCAAACAGAATATGCAACAAGACTGAAATTTTATTTACGATCCAAACAGTCCAAGATAACAAACTTGACGTTTCGGTCCAATCTGGACCTTTATCAGAACTATGCAGATTGTCTCGGGTGGAGAATTTATAAATGAAGGAAGCTCTGAAGGAAGTGTGACTGCTTCAATGTGGGCAATGAGCAAGGGCAAATGGCAAAGTCGGACTGAAACATCAAATTTGTTATCTTCGACTGTTTGGATTGTAGATAAAACTTCACTCTTATTGCATATTTTGTTTGAGTGCCGAGTTCTACTAACATAATGTCAGGACCCCGTGACTGATACACCGGTCAGTGCACGGGTTCTGATTCAGGTCGGACACGATGAGGGTGCGCAGAGCTCAGAGGGAGCTGTAGGGTAGACGCGACCGCCGGCCAGCAGGACCTGTGGCACGTGACTGCCGGAGGCGGACCCGGGGCGGGGCCAGCCACTACACTCCTGGAGGAAGTCACTGAGTGCGGAGGGGACCTGCTGGAAGGCAAGGTGGGTAGGGCCGCCGATGAGCGCTAAACAGGAGGGAAGTCAAAGTCAGACCAAGAGTCAAAACCGTGAGGGCAATCACAGTACAAGGGGTGTAGACAGGAGATTAGTCAGGGACGTAGCTGAAGTTGGAAACCAGGAGAACACATACACAGTAACAAATTAGAAGACAAGAGCATAAAGGCAAACAGACCGGGTCAAAAGCAGGGGATCAGACAACAAAGCAGGCACAAGGCACAGGCACTCAGGGGTCAACTGACTCAGCCAAGGGCAGAAGTATAACTGACAAGGAGTGGAGCCGGACAGCAGTCATATAAAGCCCTCCCAGAGCCAAGGAGAGGCTCCAAGTATTAACCCCTGGAGCACCGGCAGATTCCAAACAGACCATGACACATTCTATATCACGCATGACAACCCTACTCAGACACCTCTATTTTCCAGAGTGCTGTATACTACTAATACTAAAGACACCCTTTGACTTTTTTCATGAAGCTCAAAAAGGTTTTCCAATTTTAAAAAAAAATCAGCAAATATTAGAAAGCAAAAAAAACAATCTATACTCTCCTTTTTTCTTCTCTCACAGATCTAGCTCTGATGTCTTGGCAAATGGTCACACTTGGTAAATGGTTGCAGCAGTCAAGTGCCTTACTACTGCCATGATGGCTCTTATTTGTGAGTGGTGATGCCAGAAGTAATGCACGTGACTGTGGCAGCTATTGATTAGCTGCAGAGGTCACATGCCAGACACTTGTAAACAAAGGACCAGAGGTGCAGGTTGAAGTCGCAGTGCTGGATTTGCGGGAAACAGAATATACTTTTTTTTTCTAACTTTTCCTGTTTTTTAACTTTTTTATAATGTTTGAAGGCTAGATATACTGTATAAATGTATGGATCTCTCAAAGGAGAAGGTTAATGTCTAGAGTATGTAAACTGAATGCAAAGTATGTTTCAAAAATTTGGTGTAGATCAGGAGTGGTCTTCTTAAAAAGAATGTATTGTGGAGTGGTCCGAGTTAGAGTTGGTGCGAATCGATTCACAGTAACCAGTCCAGAGGCCATGTCAGTAATCTATGGCTGTCAGACATGAGCTCTGAGAATTTCTCACTACCTCCTGGTATTTGTCGCTCATATTTTGATTATCCGGTCCATGTGATGTCATTGTTGCTGCGTGACGCACATGTGACGTCACACCAAGCCGGCTAATAAAAGAAAAGAGTTGAGTATGTTGGGAGGTAGGAGGCCATTTTTAGGGCTTCTGCTTGATGACCACTGATTACTTACCCGGCTGATGGACCTTCCTGTGTCTCAGTGTATGATTATATTTACATGACAATATCCCCATACTCACCCCATGTCTACCTATATGGTAAGTCATCTGTGTGACATATACAGAGTGAGGTCATTTTTTTGCATTAACTAAACTGGTGAATCTTCCATTGGTCTGATTTACATATTATATGCACTCCAGTGTAATTACATTTTATTTCTATCATTTCAGCCACACGGCCAGCAGGGATGTGTCACGAGAATGAATTCCAGTGCCAGTCAGATGGGTCATGTATCCCTTCAAACTGGGAATGTGATAGACATCCAGACTGTATTGATGGTTCTGATGAACACCACAATTGTCCGGTTAGGACATGCGCTCCTTCCCAATTCCAATGTGAAAATGGAAACTGTGTCTACCGTTCCTGGATTTGTGATGGCGACAATGACTGTGGAGATATGAGTGATGAAAAAGACTGTCCAACGCCACCGTTCCGCTGTCCCAGCTGGCAGTGGCAGTGTCCGGGCCTAAGCGTATGTGTGAACATCAGCAAAGTATGTGATAACGTTCAAGACTGTCCCAATGGGGCAGATGAGTCTCCTCTCTGCAGTAAGTCTACCCTTGATGTCTCGAATCTTGTGTTGTATGTGCTTTCATTTTTCTGAAGGTTCTTCTTTACGTGCCACCACAATCCTCAATCACTAAGAAAATATTTCACTGGTTTGATTATAATTTATCTAACAAGAGAGATGATAATGCATTCTGCACCTCCACATGATCTATAATCTTGCTTGGATTATTTATTATCCATGGCCGGCTGTACGGAGTGATGTTGTTATCTAAGGCATCTTTTCAACATTTCTTCTAAATATTTTAATAATAATCTTCTTGTAATCAGAATAAATTAATCAAATGTTAATGAATCAAATGTGCATGATTCACCCATGATTTTTAATTTTTTTCTTGCTTTTTTCTTTCTTTCTTTGAAATCGCAAATTTTCAGATGAGCCGCAACCAGGTACCGTGAATTTCTACAGATTATTACTCTGTGATTTATGTGATTCATGTGATTTTTTTTTAAGCTAAGTACATATTGTGTCTGTCTCTTTTGCCATAAAAATATAGGGGAAAATTCTCTTGGTGTCTAAATAAATGTTTTCACCAGATCAAGGCCACAAAAAGTGTTTTTTGTCCTCTGCCTGGCCAGTATGTATTTGTATACTGCTTAATTGAATAGGAAAATAAAGCGTACTGCATCTTTCTATACAAAGAGCCCCTTAAAAATAGTATATCTTTTTGACAGTGGGGGACATGATGGACAGATATAGCATCAGTCTAGAGCTAGACTATGACCACTGCGCATGTATGTCAAAAAGTACACAAAATCTTTGTGCACTTAGCCCTAATGTCTTGTATCTTTGATTAAAGGGCTTTTACTTATCTTAAAAGTTATCCACTATCTATGGGATGAGGGATAACTTATTGATCTCTGGGGGTCCGACCACAGGGACCCGCACTAATCCACAGAATTGCAACGTTCCATTTGAATGGAACGGAGGTCAATCATGCCCACCAATTTTGGAAAAAACCCTATCCTCTGACTGCAGTTTGTTTAAAAAAATCATCTGAGCTTTACTAATTCTCCCCGGGTCCATCGCTGAACTCCGCTGCTTCTCCCGGTGTCTGTTATTGTCTGCAGCAGTGAGTTTACGTCACCAGCACTGCAGCCAATCAGTGACTCTAAGAACCTTGTGCCATCAATTCAAGCAGGACTGATGAGCTCACTGATCGTCTGCAGCGCTATTGACATGACTTCATCACAGTAAACAACAACGGATGCCGGGTGCAGCAACGGATACTCAGCACTGGACCCTGGGTGGGTGAGTAAAGCTCAGTTTTGTTTTGCTTTTGTGCTGTATGTGGCTTTCTAAGGCTTTTTGTGTCCTATGAAATAGTTACAGAACGAGACTTCCCTATCAGAGACCCTATTTCTTTTTTTTTTTTTTTTTAGATGTGGTGGACATTTTTGGAAAAGGGTCAACAGGAGTGGTTGTCTCCATTTGCATTAGCTTCTTGGTAAAATATCTCTTACGTGTTACTTTGCCGTGACATTGTTTTACTATTTATTGGTCATTAGTTTCTGAGAAGTTAATTCCCTTCTTGTTATCACTTTTTCCACAAATAGCCACCACTAAATGTAAAAAAACGGCAATACCTCTACTAGTAAAAGGTGAACTTTTCTCCAAGTTCTAACTTCCTATGTACTCTTATGACCAGCATTACCGCTGAAATAAGAATGGCTTCAAATAAGTGTCTGAAATTATTTTTTTCGAGGGTATGCGTATCTAAAATTCATTTTTTAGAGGGTATAAGAATATAAAATTCATTTTAGAGGGTATATATCCATTTGCAGCCATGTTTTATTGATTCAAATAAGAAAGCGGTAATGTTGTAAGGAGTGAAATACAACATTTTTTACCATTTTGCTTCTAAGGATTTCATATTTTTGTCTTGTATTTCCAGATCAGGAGAGCTGTACGGACAGTAATGGTGGATGCACTCACGGGTGCATTCAAGGACCTTTTGGAGCCCAGTGCACCTGCCCGCTTGGATATGAGCTGTTAAATGACTCTAAAACTTGTGACGATATTAATGAGTGCCTTATTCCTGGAGCGTGCAGCCAAAGCTGTAATAATGAGAGGGGATCCTTCAGATGTGACTGTGACGAGGGCTATATATTAGAACCCAATGGAAGAACTTGTAAAGCCTCTGGTACGTTTCTTCTTAGACACACCACCACTAATTTCCATTTTTATGTTATTTTTTCCAAAATTGGTTTTCTGTTGTGGGCACAATTTTGTGTATTGTCCTTATCTTGACTTTCAGAGTTTGGGAATCTGCTGTTGTTGGTGGCAAGTCGTAACCAGATCGTGGCCGACAATATCACCACGCAAGCTCACAACATTTACTCCATTGTCAGGGATGGACACAACATAGTGGCTGTGGATTTTGACTCTGTGACAAATCGGATTTACTGGTCTGACACGACGCAGGACAAAATTTGGAGTGCCTATGTCAATGGGACAGACAGGAAAGTTGTAAGTTTCATCCTCTGAGAGAAGCTTTGAAAGTTGTAAAGAAAATCTGTAAATATCAATGAGAACTAAAAAATCAATAACATTTCAGTCTTGCAAACGACTTGCCTGAGTCCATGAGACTTCTATACTTCTCTGTAATAGTTTAGTATAGTTTGTATTGTATGTAATTAGTCTTAGGCCGTGCAAGCTTTGAAGTTGGACTACTTTTCCAATAATGAGCGTAAACAGGTTGGACTGACTCAAATTAACAAATCACACTAATTTTAGTACAATAAAATGTCCGGCGTCTTGTTACACTTAGAGAAACCTGACCTAGAGAATTAAGGCTATGTGCACTAGATGCTGGCACAGCTGACGAGTTTTCCCAGGTGAATCCATTTCAGGAAAATATAAGCAGTCGCTTTCTTGAGGCGGCAAGTCCTGGCAGTTCTGCCATTGTTCTCTGCCACCGTTGGATTTCACTCTATACTGTTAAGTATAGAGCGTAGACGGCTTCGGAGCGGAAGCCTCCCGAAGAATGAGCATGTCACGTCTTTTAACCGCTCAATGTTCTCTGTATTCTGAATTTGTTAAAAAACATGAGTCCATGACAAAAGCTGGAACATCTGCATAACAATTTTGTTTTGATATTACTATGCACTATGTCCATTTTATGAGGTGTTTCTGTGGTGCTTTTTTAGGCAGATTCCTGGTAGAATCCACCTGAAAAAGATACTGTGTGCAAAAAGACAACTATTAGGACAGGTGACTGTGGGCAAGTGCTGTAGGAAGCTCCCGTTCACTTCATGTGTAGGAAGATGTTTTAATAGTGCATATCCTGATCTAAAACTTGAAATACCAGGGGTGATGAGGTAATAAGAGGCTGCTCATACTGCTATTCAGCCTGTCTGATCTAACACTGGAGACACCAAGGGTGCTGAGGTAAGAAGAGGCTGCTCACACTGTTGTACACCCTGGCTTATCTAAAACTGCAGATGCTAAGGAGTACTAAGGTAAGAAGAGGCTGCTCACACTGCTGTCCATATACTCTGCCTGATCTAATATGGAAGACATCAAGGAGTTACCGTATAAGGTAAGAAGAGGCTATTCACATTGCTGTCTATATGCTCTGTCTGATCTAATACTGAAGATACCAAGGAGTCCTAAGGTAAGAAGAGGTTGCTCATACTGCTGTCTATACATTTTGTCTGATCTAATACGGAAACTGCAAGAAGTCCTAAAGTAGGAAGAGGCTGCTCACACTGCTGTGCATACAGTCTTTATTTGATTTAATACTGGAGATATCAAAGAGTCCTAAGGTAAGAAGAGGCTGCTCACACTGCCGTCCATACTGTTAGGCGTCGGATTCCTGCAGCTGCACAGCAGGAATCCAGAGCCATACATCGGGGGTCACATGCTCAGGTGCTTGTCCGGATCTGATTGGCCCATCTCAGAGGTCTGGAAGGTCCCGGAAGCGCATGGCTATAAAAGGCCCGCATGGCCGCTCGGCCATGCGCTAGTATAGACTATACTTGCTATGTGTGAATGGTGACGGATGTATGATTCTGGTGACTGACTCATTATAAAACCCCTTCCCTCTGATATTACGCATGTGGATAGGGAGTTAGAGTTATAGTCAGCGCCAGTCAGTGGCAAGCCATACGCCACAGTGCATACCGCACCGCTACACTAGCGTCCGATAGTGTGCTGCCTCATGGCACTGTCGTACAGCTGCAGTAATTACCGCCACGCTACAGTTAGCAGCACTTACTGGTGTCCGCGGTAGCGACGCCGCGCGCACGGTAGGTCAAGACAGACACCGACCTCTGCCTTGGGCCGTGTCCTGTGACCATATACCGTGTGTGCATGCCAGCTGAGACCTGTGAAGCTAACAGGCTCGGCGTTTATGCTTTATTTGTATTAAAGCGCCTCTGTGAGTTTAACCGAGTCCGCTCTGCGCACCTCTGGTGACATTTATCCCGAGCGCAGTATACCGCCATATAGCGAGTCTGCCATTACTCAGCAGCGGTTGTTACACCTACTGCACGGTGGACCCCGGGCGGCGAACGCACTTCCTATTATTTATATTTAGTGCGTTCCGCCATCCCTAACACATACACTCTGTCTGATCTAATGCTGGAGATACTAAGGAGTCCGAAGGTAAGAAGAGGCTGCTCACACTGCTGTCTATACACTCTGTCTGATCTAATGCTGGAGATACCAAGGAGTCCTAAGGTAAGAAGAGGCTGCTCATACTGCTGTCCATACACTCTGTCTTTCTGACAGCTGCGTAGCTGTTGTGAACTAAAAATAGCTTGACAGTATGTTGTATAGGTATCTTCAGGTCACAGCAGTCCAGCTTCCTACTGCACATGCTCACAGACTCCTGTGCTATTAACTTTTTAGGAGCGGTTTCTATCAGTGTAACAAGACGGCGGCCATTTAAATATGCTATATTGATTACAATCCTAGACAAAACAAGTGTGATTTACTAATTAAATAAATGTAATAATTTATTTCTAATGACTTTTTCTTTCTTTAATTTTTTTCTATCTCTGGAGAATTTCTTTAAAGGGCCCTTTAGAATTAAATAGCAATATGTCATAAACTATTGGACACCCATGTTCAGTTTTTAGCATAGTTACATTCAACTTAATTGCGTGATTGGAGGTCCTGTGACCCCCATTGTCCCATCAACCATAGAATAGAACTTTGAAAGCAGAGCACATTGCTGTATGTCACTTTCCATCTATTCCTTTCTTTATGGGCCTTTGCCGGTTATTTTGCTGGGCACAGAACTCCTGTTCTCCTAAAATATATATCAGGGTAAAGGAACAGAATACCCTTTAATTACCATCTTAGGACCCTTTTACATGGGCCAATGCTCATAGGAACATTTGCTCCCAATCATTGCGCCGTGTAAACATTTCAACAATCAGGCAACCACCGATCGCACTTTAATGTGGGTCTAGAACATTGTTGATCAGGAGCACATCCCCTCGGGTTATCAGCCTATTATAAGACCCTTCCATAAGGTGATTATAGAAAAAAATATATAATTTTACCCTTTTTACATTTTTTTCCCTTATTTGTAAAATATCTTTTCAGATTACTGCAGTTATCAGACATGTATTCTCATAAAACTCAGATTACCATATTTGTCTGTGCAAAATCTTTATATCTTTTTCTATGACGTGACTATATCGTATCAGATTCGATGATGCTCCAGGAAGCTGAAAATGCAATGTTTATTGACTTAATTACTTTTATTACAGATTTTTGACAGCGGTGTCACTGTGACGGAAAGCATTGCCGTAGACTGGGTAGGGAGAAACCTTTACTGGACAGATTATGTTCTGGAGACAATCGAAGTCTCCAAACTTGATGGGACTCACCGGGCTGTCCTCATCAGCGAGAATGTGACAAATCCTCGAGCACTTGTCTTGGATCCCAGAACAGAGTAAGAATATTTACATGGTTAAAAAATACACAATTTTTTGTCATGGGTCTTTTACAAATTTTGATACAAATTTTATGATTTTTTTTTTAAAAAACCTTATTTAATAACTTGTTTTCGATGCTCAATTTCTGTTAGAAGGGCTTTGTGTGTTTAACTTTTTACTGTCAAAATTCAGTGCTGGTCCCATTTTCTGTCCAGGAGAAAGTGGGACAAATTAGTGGTGTTGACTTTTTGCCCTTAATGATTTAATTTGCCCATGTTGTCCATTGGACATTATGTCCTTATGCATAAAAATGACTTCAGTGAACATCAACAAGCCCAGCACCCAAATTTAGACAGCACAGTTATATGATATGTCCATACCCAACTAACTGGGTACTTGAACTTTTTTTCAAATTTTCGTTTTATGCAATTTTGAACCCCAAACGGCTACTAAATGCATATTTTAATAATCAAAGCCACTTTTTTGTTATCAGATATCATTTCTTATTTTAGGCATAATTATACAAATTTAAAACCTGGATTTTCTTTTTAGTGTCCGGCTAATGTTTTGGACAGACTGGGGAAGGAATCCTAGAATAGAAAGGTCGAGTATGGATGGAACCTTAAGAACGGCTATCATTTCAGAGAAGATCTATTGGCCCAATGGACTAACTATTGATTATCCTACTAAGCGCCTCTACTTTGCTGATGCTTATCTAGACTACATTGACTACTGTGATTATAATGGAAATAACAGGAGGCAGACCTTGGCTAGTCATTTGGTGAGTGTCGCTCGCCATTGATGTGATTTATTTTTATTTATATAGCACCATCATTTCCACAGCACTTTACAGGCTATCTCAATTCTCTATTTGTATGTCTTTGGAGTGTGGGAGGAAACTGAAGAACCCAGAGGAAACCCACAAAAACATGGGGAGAACATACAAACTTTTTGCAGATGTTGTCCTTGGTGGGATTTGAACCCAGGACCCCAGCGTTGTAAGGCCTCTTTCACACATCAGTTTTTTGGCATCAGTCACAATCCGTCTTTTTTTTAAAAAACGGATCCAATCAAAGATGCCACTGGATCCAGTTTTTTCTCATAGACTTGTATTATTAACGGATTGCGACGGATGGCCGTCCGTTTCATCCGCTGTTCGCCGGATCCGTCATAAATTCTTTGTCCGTTGGCCGGAGACAACGGACAAAGTAATGTTTTTTGTATACGTCGAAAAGTCGGACAGTGATGGATCCAGCGCCATCCGTCGTTGGCTATAATGGAAGCCTATGGGTGCAGGATCCGTCGCTGTCCGTCAAAAGATGGAATACAGCGATGGATTCCGTTTTTTCAAACTGAGCATGCCTGGAATCATTTCTATTCCTTTCATTTAACCCCTACAGCTGCTTTTTCCATATAAAAAATCTCCCTCTCTCTCTCGCCAGAATTCTGTTCCTTTAAAATTCCTCTAGCTCGTTCTTCATCTGTCAAAAAAAACGGATCCGGTGCATCAGTTTTTTACAGCCTGCACAGGATCCGTTTTTCCCACACTTTGACGGATTGTGAGTGACTGATTCTAAAAAACTGATGTGTGAAAAAGGTCTAAGGCTGCAGTGCTAACCACTGCGCCACAATTTATAGAAATGTATGATTCAATAGTTTTTTTCATAAATTGGTCGCATTCACAGTAGCTGCCTATTGATTTGATCCATTGTGTTTCCTTTATTAACTGGTAGTTGTGAACCAACTAGAATTGAGCAAAAAGATTTACGCAGCCCTGCTTCGGCGTTCAGTCTGGCCCTAACTTTTGAGTTTGCATTAAACTTTTTGGTCTCCATCAAGAAATAGTTGTATAAAATCTTCTATATTTTACACTCTTTTCTTAAATACACTGGAAATAATAAATGTTTTAATATCAATATTCTTTATTACAGTTAAGCAATGCTAGGGGTCGAGGCGCAAAACGAAAATAAGTATCCATCATTCTGTTACACAT
Organism: Dendrobates tinctorius; assembly: GCF_039654945.1. Lineage (NCBI taxonomy): Eukaryota > Metazoa > Chordata > Amphibia > Anura > Dendrobatidae > Dendrobates > Dendrobates tinctorius. Next base: position 40,958,683 of record NW_027361810.1, on the reverse strand, counting down.
ATTGTTTATATAGAAATCTGCATTCTTCTAGGTGCTACAACATCCACATGCCATTGCCATATTTGAAGACTACATTTATTGGAGTGACCGATACACCAATCGGATCATACGGGCCAATAAGTTTCATGGCGGCAACCACACGGTCATGATTTATAATATTCACCAACCGATGGGGCTCTCTGCAGTTCACCCTGTAAAACAGCCTGGAGGTAAAAACGCTAACATTCATGATTTGTAACTACCATACTTATTCATCTTTCCAACCAGTTTTTTTTATCATATTTTGTTTGATATTTTTATGATATATTTTGACATATTATTTTTCATTTTTTTTTAATTATATATATTTTGGTATTTAAAGCAAAATCTCAAAAGATTAAATGTGGTTTTTAAGAAAAATGATAAATTATTATTGGCACAATTTCCTAATACTAGGGCCATTTTTGAAATGATGAATAATAAATAAAGAATAGTCTTCAAGAAAGGAGACTTTTTTTAATTCATTGTCATTTTCTGTCTGCAGGTTGAACACGTGCCTTTTCAAAATGTTATTTTAAAATTTATTTTCACAGGGCAAAATCCATGTGTATCAAACCCCTGCAGCCATCTTTGCTTGTTGTCCTCAAGTTCTCCAAAATTTTACTCTTGTGTCTGTCCTTCCGGATGGTCATTAATGGACGACTCTGTAAACTGCCAGAAAGGTAATTACGGTAGATGCTTTCATGCAGTAAATTGGTATCCCCACCCAGTGGGGAAAATAAGTATTTGATACACTGCTGATTTTGCAAGTTTCCCACCTACAAAGAATAGAGAGGTCTGTGATTGTTATTGTAGGTACACTTCAACTGTGAGAGACGGGATCTACAAAATAAAATCCGGAAAATCACATTGTATGAGTTTTACATAATTAATTTGCATTTTATTGCATGACATAAGTGTTTGATGCAATCTGAAAAACAGAGCTTAATATTTGGTACAGAAACCTTTGTTGTCAGTTACAGAGGTCAGACGTTTTCTGTAGTTCTTGACCAGGTTTGCACACACTGCAGCAGGGATTGTGGCCCACTCCTCCATACAGATCTTCTCCAGATCTTTCAGTTTCGGGGCTATTCCTGTGCAACATTGAGTTTCAGCTTCAGCTCCCTCCAAAGATTTTCTATTAGGTTCAGGTCTGGAGATTGGCTCGACCTCTCCAGGACCTTGAAATGCTTCTTACGAAGCCACTCCTTATTTTCCTTGGCTGTTTGTTTCAGGACATTGTAATGCTGGAAGACCCAGCCACAACCCATCTTCAACGCTCTGACTGAGGGAAGGAGGTTGTTGGCCAAAATCTTGCGATACAAGACCCCATCCATCCTCCCTTCAATGCAGTGCAGTCATCTTGTCCTCTTTGCAGAAAAGCACCCCCAAAGTGTGATGTTTCCCCCACCATACTCATGGTTAGGATTGTGTTCTAAGCGTTGTACTCATCCTTCTTCTACCTCCAAACACGGCACGTGGACTTGATAGCAAATAGTTCTATTTTGGTCTCGTCTGACCGTATGATCTTCTCCTATGCCTCCTCTGCATCATCTAGATGGTCATCAGTGAACTTCAAATGGGCTGGACATGTGCTGGCATGAGCAGGGGAACCTTGCATGCACTGCAGGATTTTAATCCATGATGGCATACTGTGTTACTAATGGTAATGTTTGAGACTGCGGTCCCAGCTCTTTTCAGGTCATTACATGGGAGGACTTGGTCGGTTTTGGGCTGATCCCTGAATCATCGTTACCCCACGAGGCGAGATATTGCACTGAGCCCAAGACCAAGGAATACTGACAGTCATCTTGTGTTTCTTCCATTTACTAATAATTGTGCCAACAGTTTTTGCCTTCTCACCAAGCTGCTTGCCTATTGCCCTGTAGCCCATCCCTGCCTTGTGCAGGTCTACAATTTTGTCCCTGGTGTCCTTAGACAGCTCTTTGGTCTTGGCCATGGTGGAGAGGTTGGAGCATGATTGATTGTGTGGAGAGGTATCTTTTATACAGGTAACGAGTTCAAACAGGTACAATTAATACAGGTAATGAGTGCAGAATAGGAGGCTTCTTAAAGAAAAACTAACAAGTCTGTGAGAGCCAGAATTCTTGCCAGTTGGTAGGTGATCAAATACTTATTTCATGCAATGAAATGCAATTTAATTATTTAAAAATCATACAATGTGATTTTATGGTTTTTATTTTTAGTTTCTGTCTCTCACAATTGAAGTGTACCTACGATAAAAAATACAGACCTCTCCACTCTTTGTAGGTTAGTAAACTTGCAAAATCGGCGGCAGTGTATGAAATGCATATTTTCATAGATAAAAAGGAAAAAAATATAAAAAAGCATCAATATAGAAAATTATAAAAAATACTAATCTAATACAGAAGCTGTTGTAGTTATGTTTCTTTCTGTTATACATTATTATTATTATTTTACAGATCCATTGAGGTGAAATGTTATGTTTTTATTAATCGGTAGTATATGGGCACAAGAGATTGTCCCCATGTATGTCATTCACTCTATGTACTAACATCTTGGCTTGTTCTCAAGACTTCAAAAGTTCTTATAAATTTAAGGTTTGAGCTTCTGAGAACAAGAATGTTTTGTTCTGCAGTCGATAAAATCTGTCAGGCTGTCAACAATCAGCATGTACGTCCTTTGTAGAAGGAAAATGTAGGGGCAGGGATTAGGTTTTTAATCTTTTTCCTCAATGTAATTCAAGTGAAGACCATAGGAAAATGTTACTTTAAGCTTTTCTAAACTTACGATTGGGGTTGATATTATATTTTGATATAAATATTCAATGCTCATCATATATATATTATTATGTTTGTGTTTCCACAATACACTGATTTTCTCTTTGGAAACTATTAGACCAGCTTTCTGTTCAGTGAATTAGTTAAAGAGGATCTGTCATTTGCCAGGAACATGTTTTTTGTTTTTTTTTGCTTGATGTAAATGCCGCTGTTCTCATCATTCTGGCATTGTTTTTGTTCTGTTCCTGCTCCTTTCCGTTCTTGAGATATGGCCTGATCTTCCTTGTATATAAACCTACCAGGGCCGGACTGGCCATCTGGCAATTCTGGCAAATGCCAGAAGGGCCTCTCTGGTCGTGGACTGCCTTGTCTGCTACATTGCTTACAGAATCGGTGTTCTCAAGACACCCATACTGTTAAGAGTTGTGACGGAGCACCAAGTCGCTTACCCCAGCATGCCACGGGTATCATTAAAAATATGGGTTTCGTAGTAAATCTTTCTTTCCTCCATCCAGGGTAATATTAGTAATATATCCTATCTGGTGCTTGGAGAAGGGGACAGCAAGGGCCTGTGTGATTTCAAATGCCAGGGCTGAATTTCCACCCAAGTCCGTACCTGAAACCTACTCTTCTTAGTCAACTGGGTGTAGACCTCATAGAGAAGAGTTGAGGGCCACGCCCACTTGGATAACAAGACTATAAATGACATAAGGAGAAGAGAGGGCTGTATTCCAGGAATGGAGAGGCGAAATACAACATCAGATTCAGGATAACTTACTTATTCTAAGTAACAGGTCCTCCATGAAAGTAGTTTTTCCATTAAAGTGTTTTTTGGCGTGTCGGTAGATGAACTTCCACGAGGATATTTCCATAAGTTTATTTATATAAAAAAAAATAATTTTCATGACCTGCTCTCTATCGACAGCTAGGACTATGGATAGTTTCAGATATGGATGCAATTTAACGGCCATGAAACCGCCTAGTGGTTCTATATAACTGAACTTAAAGGTGGCTTCTCTGTCCACATGCGCAGCTTGTTTTAACTGTGCTTTACTCACCCTCACCTTCAGGGTATGTTTCCACGCTGCGTACTTGCAGCGCTTTGGACGCAGTGGAAACCCCGCTCTGCCCAAAGTGCTGCCCCCTGTTGTACGCGTGGTGATCCCGCATGTGCTGATTGAACACATGCGGAATCACCGCATCCTATTCATAGACTGGGTTATTTATCTTCTGGAAACGGAGCGTCTCCGCAAGATAAACAGATATGCTGTGGTCTGGAAAGACGTGCCACATGACCGTAATTTCGGGTGTGTCACCCGCGTCCCTGCATGCATAGTGGAGACGGGATTTCATAAAATCCTCTCCACTATGCTGTAACATTTCGGCGCTGCGGATTGAACAACGCGGCTGTATGCAGCGTCCAATCCGCAGCCAATCCTGAAAACATGCGCTACGTGGAAGCATACCCTCAGTTTTCCACTAATATATTGATATCCTTAAAAAGAAAAAGTGCAAAATCATCATTTTTACCATCTATGAAAGATCAAAGTCTACACTGAGTGAATGACAGACCCGATGCTCCAGCCCCGTTACCATAGAGATTGTATCACCTGTTAATTTAATTGTGAAAGATTTTAATTATTGCTAATGACTGAAAAAAAAAAGAAGAAAAAAAAAGACGGACGAACCTTTGCTCATTCTTCTGAGACTTATTATGATCCTAATCCTCGATGACAGTGTTATTTTTGTCTGCCAGCACAAACTTTCAGCACAAAGATTAAATTTTGATATGTTCAGTCTGATCTATTGTCTTCATTTCAACATAGCAATATAGTTCACCCTGAGATCCGAAACTGCATCTACTGTAAATGAAGAAAAAAAAAAAAGAAAACAATTAAAAAGATATTGAAAAGTTTCCCATAGTTTAAAGCTTGAGTTGTCTGTTTAAAGACATAATAATATGTAGGCGCTCCTCCAAAAAAATATATTAAATATCATATTATATTATATAATTAAATGTCAAGGGCCATAAAAGTAGAAAAAATAAAAAAGGAAAAAATAAATAGGTTAATGTAAAGTATAAAAATGTGCACTTTATCGTTATAAAATCATAATAAAATAATTGATAATAAACAATATAACTATGTTAAGTCGCTCAGAACCGCTAATAATGAGATTTATAAATGTGGCATTATTTCTTAGCTCTTTCTTTTGCGTTCTATGCATATAGCACAGCACATATAAGATCAGTCTACGCCTGTGGTCAGATAGCATATGCTTCGCTGAACAGGAGACTATTCATTTCACTGTTTACTCAGTATGAGATACTTAAATGGAATGATAATTGCAAGTGCAATGAGATGTGCCCCTAATTTGGACTTAATTAAAAAGTAATTGCAATTAGTGACTTCACTTAACCTGTTATTTCTGGGCTTCTGGCGGAATAGCAATAGTTCTAATGTTTATATAGAGCCGTCATTTATTGGCCATGAATGATACAAGATACCTTGGGAACAGAAATGCAGAAGAATCAATTTATAAGATTTACACAGTAAAAAAAAGTATTTAAAGGGAACCTGACAATGGATACATGCTGCCCGGAATGCATGCAGCATGTATCAGACACTGGCTTGTATGATTTCAGCCTTGTATGTTCGACTCTAAGGCTGTGTGCCCACGTTGCATTTTATAAGTGTTTCCGCCTCGTTTTCGCTGCAGCAGATACGATTAAAAAACGATTAAAATAAACCCGCATTTCCGTGCAATCCTATGGGATTCCGCAATTGCTGTGTCCATGCTGTGGATTTTACCACGCGGAATCGCATCGCGGTAAAATCCGCAGCATGTCCATTAATTCTGTGGAATCATGGTGATTCCGCCACCATAGGATTGCGTTGAAACGCTCACTTTACGCATGTGGCTATGCCCACCATACGTAAAGTGAGCGCTTCATGTGCGGATGGTACCCAGGGTCTGGAGGAGGGGAAACTTTCCTCCAGGCCCTGGGTACCATATTCCTCTAAAAATAGAACTAAAATAAAAACTATGGTTATTCTCACCTTCTGACGGCCCCCAATCTCCTCAGCGGCGCTCCCGGTACGTTTCATTCCCAGGGATGCATTGCGCGAATCACCTGAGATGACATCGCGGTCGCGTGACCGTGGCGTCACAAAGGGACATCAGACGGTGAGAATAACCATATTTTTTATTTTTTTTATTATTTTTAACAATCTATCTTTTACTATTGATGCTGCATAGGCAGCATCAATAGTAAAAAGTTGGTCACACTTGTCAAGCACTATGCTTGGTGCGACCAACCTGTCAATCACTTTTCCAAGCGATGCTTCAAATCGCTTGCAAAAGCGCTAGTGTTCTGCAAACTAAAAACGCTTGCAAAACGATAGATGTTTTGCGGGAAAACGCATGCGAATTCCGCATGTGTTTTACCCACGGCAGGGAGTTGCGGAAATGCTGCGGAACATTCCGCAGCCTTTCTGCAACGTGGGCACTTAGCCTAAAACATACTTTAAAAGTCACCACATAGGAGACTCGTTGTAAAGGCCGGTCCTCGGTGACTTCTACCACTGGTTCCCTTTGAGTGACAGGTCTCTTTCTGCGTGCTGGTTTAAGGAGACACCTGTCAGTCATTGGGAAGAATCCGCCTAGGACCGGCCTTTTCAATTAGTCATCTGTGTGACTTGATCCTGGACTGCTTTAATCTGTTTTTTTCAGACTTGACGCAGTGTTAAACATGCATGGCTGAAATCATACAGCCATTGCCTGATATATGCTGCACGTAATTTGGACTGCATGTCTCACCTGTAGGGTTCTCTTTAAAGAGTACTTAAATTTTATTTTTTTAATACCGTACTTTTGTCCAGCATAAAAAGTTATGAAACTCTGAAAATTACTTTATTAGGGAATTTGTCTTCATTCTTTAAAAAAAAATTGCATGCAAGTGACTTTCGTACCTCTGCATTTCCCTAGTATATTTTATTGTTTTTAGCTTTTTTTTATATACCAAAACCTATTTATTTGGAGTACAGATGCTGGCAGTGAAAGTGTCTGCACTTGTGTCTTCCCCTGCTGCAAAGCTCTGTTGCAGAAGATTGTTCCAATAGGCACAGCACTCAGAAGAAGAAACAAGTGCTGATGCTTTCACTGCCATCATCTGTACTCCAAATAAGTATGTTCTGATATCAGTAGAGTAGAAGGCAGGCACATACACTGGGGAAAAGCAGGGGCTTGGAAGTCACTTACATGCAATTTTGATAGGGGAATGGAGGCAAATCCTCTAATATAGTGATTTGCATGGTTTCATCAATTTTTATACTGGACAAAATTATTATTATTGTAAAAAAAAATTACATTTAGTTACTCTTTAAAGGGGTCGTACAGAAATTTCAATCAATTGCCTATCTGTAGGATAAGTCATAAATGTACAATATCATCAGTGGCGTCTGATGCCTGCAACCTCACCAGCACGATAGATATATAGAACTTGATAGTTTTGGTTGCACAAGGTAATGCAGCTCAGCCCCACTCACTTGAGAAGAATCCATATATGCAAAACGTATCCCAAGCGAACACTCTTTCAGTGTAGCCTAATAATAATAATCTTTATTTTTTTTTTTATTTTTTTTTTATATAGCGCTAACATATTCCGCAGCGCTTTACAGTTTGCACACATTGTCATCGCTGTCCCTGATGGGGCTCACAATCGAAATTCCCTATCAGTATGTCTTTGGAATGTGGGAGGAAACCGGAGAACCCGGAGGAAACCCACGCAAACTCGGGGAGAACATACAAACTCCTTGCAGATCTATTGTAACAAAGCTATACTTTTTTTCCACAGATGATAAGCCATTCCTCATTGTTATAAGAGATAACATCATTTATGGGATGTCTCTTGACCCCTTGGAGAAGACCAATGATGCTATGGTACCAATAGCAGGCATCAGGAACGGATACGATGTGGAATTTGACGACTCTGAGGAAATGATCTATTGGATTGAAAATCCTGTACGTACTGTAATTTGAGCAAAGCTGAATTTCTCATTCAGTTCAGTTCTACAAGGACAAGGTCATCTCTGCTACATCTGTAATGTGGCACGGGGCGGTAGCCGTGGGTGTAGCACTTGTCTGTGGCGCCCCAGCATGTTACATGAAGGTGGGGGAACCGGCTGAGTGTGTGGACTTGTGCTGTGAGGGCGCTGGGCTTCTGCCGGCCGCATGTAACCAATGTTGCTGGTTTGTCAGAACGAGATATTTCACAGTTCAATGAGGGAGACCACCATTCAAATATAAACTTTTTACTGAACGGAGAAATATAAGGAATATATTCCTTTCCAACCCAAAGCGTTCTCCAAACCGTTTCTTTCCATTGTTTCTTTATGGATCTCTATGTTCACTGTTTCTCACTACTTCACCACAACGCAGCTTTAACACTACAGTCCTGTTTAGCAAGAGTTGTTCACTTGTCCTGCAGTTCCACATCCTTTTTTTCCTCTAGGGTGCTAGTCTGGCCTGAAATGCTGACGCTCTGGAACTCCCGCCAGGAACACTTTACTTGTCTCACGTACTCAGTCAAGTTTAGGTTCGTTACCTTCAAACGTTATAATAAACTCTAGGCTTTGTAGCTAGGCATTCTCCCCCAGGACCCGTCTCCAGACGGTCACTCTGTTTCTTAGTCACTTCTGCTCCAGATCTCATTATCCCTTTTCTTTTGGTCTCCTCTCACTTAGGGTCACCCCAGAATGCGGCTCTGCTCACCTTGGACCTCTTGGTACCTTTACTATGCACTCCAGGCCCTATCTAACTTCACTTCCAGGAAGTCCTTTCTAATCTTGCTACATGACCCCTCCCTCTCTGGGCTAGTCCCTACTCTTAACTCTCACTGTACTGTCAACTTCCTGTTGCTGGGCAGAATATTGCTTCATCACTAACAATGCAAAACATTAAACAGGCAAACATTATAATGCATCACATCTCGTCATAACAGCACACATATTAATTCCATTTACTCATAATACAATTCACATTACACATTACAGCTCACATTACATCACAATAAACTTGTTTCTTCAAGGGCAACGTGGGTGACACATCCATCTCCTTGCATACCGGTAGATAAGAAATTTACCATCTAGAAAAAGCATTTTTTCTTCTTTCTTTCCAGGGTGAAATACACCGAGTTAAGGCAGATGGAACTAACAGGACGGCGTTTGCGCCATCTGTTATCATGGGCACACCTGTTGGTCTGGCTCTAGACTGGATTTCAGGGAACCTTTATTACACAAATCCAGCAACGCAATCAATAGAGGTAATCTATATCTGTAACAAAGGCAGGTTGCTGTCAAGACGTATTAAGTCAGCACAATGGCCATTCATTCTCAGGAGAATTTAAATGAATTCATGTACACTTTACTTACTTTATTATCAAAGCTTTAGACTTTTTTCTGTGCCCCTTAATCTGTACCTCTATGTTCTATTGAAGTCAAAGATCAGAGGTCATAGACTATATTCTCTATGGTATCTCACTAGTGCATCTTCTTCTTTATCATTTAAGGTTCTGAAACTTTATGGAGACGTTAAGTATAGGAAAACTATTATTACAAATGACGGGACACCTACAGGAGCAGGAAGACCACTTGGAATAGCTGTTGACCCTGCCAGAGGGTATGATTCACAGTTATGCCATATACTTTGCATAAAATTGTAGCAGATAAAGCCAATCATGGCCATTAAAGGGGTTATCCAGGACTATATATTTCTTTTACTGTGGCCTGAGAACTAACAGGTAGGTAGTTGCCATCTACCTGCCTGTTGTGTCTGGCACAGCTCTCTGCCTGCACAGATAGGTTACTGATCGCTCCTACAGGAGATTCCATGGTTGCAGCTGACGTCACGTTGATAGAGCACCCGCTTCTCCTCCACTCTGTTCTGTTAATTGGGCATGACTGCCGATGTCATGCTGATTGCTGAAAGCCGGCAGTCAATTAACATGACATTGCCAGTCATAAGAAAAAGAGCTGCTCTTTTGATGTGGAGCAGCTGAATCGCCGGCAGGAGCGGTCAGTGACTGCTCTGAGCCAGCACCGGATAGAACAGGCAGCTAGTTGCTAACTAGCTAACCAGTTAACAACCACATACCTGTTAATTTTTTGCCTCATGATAAAAAATGTATTTAGTCCTAAACAACCCGTTTAAAGTATACGGTAAATGTATTGTCATTGAAAATTTGCTTCAAGTCATTTAAAGTGTCATGATCAACTCATGTAAGTAGATTTCATTCATGAAATCTTTGATTTTAGACTGTTACTGATTTCCAGAATATGGGCCTCTATAGCATGCTTAAAGGGATATTCCTATCTCAAAGTTCCTTCAATATGTAATAGGCGTATATTATTATTATTATTATTACTACACCTACTACATATTGGGATAGGATCTTGGAGATGGGAATACCGCTTTAAAGAAGATCTACCGGACACTTTTTCTTTGTGACAGGTCCTCTTTAAAGAGTAAGTGAACTTTTTTTTCATTTAATTTTTGGTCAGATTTTGCAAAATGATCAATCTTTTTAATGTGCTCCATTATCTTATTTTGCTTCCCTTTCTCCCCAAATCCCAAAATCCATGTAGAATGGGCTGTTTGAACTGTCTTGTTCATGCATTTTAGAGTAGCTGTTTTGGACTACAGATCTAGCAATTATCCGTACGACAGCGTTTGCTTCATTGCTCCACTCCAGAGTGCGCAGACAGGAATAGAGTTTGTGAATAACATCTGAGCATGGGGAAGGGGAACAGTGAAGCTGACACTGGCGTACAGATGTTTGCTAGACCTTCAGCTCGAAACAGCCACTCCGAGTGCTTGAACAAGGCAGATAAAACAGCCCTTTCAACATGGAGTTTGGGAGAAAAGGAAGCAAAATAAGGTAATACAATACACTAAAACGATTCATCATTTTGCAAAGACTGACCACTAATTAAATGCAAAACATTTTTTTTTAGTTACTCTTTAACCATATACGGATTGAACGCAGATCTACAATAAGATGATTTCCACACGTCTGACTTTAGAAGGGTGGTCAACTGGGCAAAGCTCCGACCGGCTGCATATTTCATGCACTGTACATTTTATGAGTGGATTTATGCCTGACATTTTTCACTTACCTAAAACCAATTATTATTAAATTAACCATTTAATTTTGGAAATATTTTTTTGCTTCTTAAACTAAAATTTTTCTTTCTAGAAAGATGTATTGGACGGACCAGGGCACTGAAAGTGGAGTTCCTCCAAAGATTGCCAGTGCACATATGGATGGGTCCAACCCGACTGTTTTGTACACCAACAATCTTGATCACGTTGAGTTTATCACAATTGACATCGCTGAGCAGAAACTGTACTGGGCCGTTACTGGCAGTGGAGTGGTAATAATCACATTCTGTATCATTCACAGTAATAGGCTTATGCTTTTTTAAGTTTTTAATGCAACAAATACTGAAAAAATTTACTAGTAACTCTTCAGAAAGTATTTGTTAATACAGGCCCCCATCATGGCAGTGTTCCAGACTTTTCCAAGAAACAAGCCCCCCTTCAAATATTTAACTCTCCAGCCATTGTGTATTTGTTTCGGTTGCGGCAGCTGTGGCTGCTTGTTACAGACTAAGGTCATACTTTCCAACATAGGGATCCTTGAGTCCTGCCGCATATCATCCACAATCCCTTCAGGGAACATTCCCTGAACAAGATGGGCCACCTACTTTTGGAAAAGATTTACACCGTCTCCGTTGCATCTTTCCATCCCGGACTTTGCTTGGATTTCTTTCATAAAATTGAGACAGTCTTGGCAAATTCAAAACTTATGGAAAATATCCAAAACCACGTATACACATAGCTTCAGTCCGGTCATTTCTGCGTAGAATATTAGGTTAATTTGTTCAATGATGGTATTTATTTTTCGGTGCCATTTTCAGCATTCTTAAAAATTATTTCCATATCCAAAGTTTACTTCTTTATTATAGATCATTCACATCCATAAATATTTGTTCGCCCTTACTTCCATTATGCATTAATGATGCTGATCTCATATAACAGAGCTTTTATACGGCTATGGTTTCTGGCACATGGATTCCCTATATGTAACCATTTAATAGATCCATAATTGTCTTTGTAGATTGAAAGAGGAAATGTGGATGGAACGAATAGAATTACTATAGTGCAGCATCTCTCACATCCCTGGGGTATAGCGGTCCACGAGAACTTCCTCTACTATACTGACCGGGACTATGAAGCCATTGAGCGAGTGGATAAATCTACAGGATCTAACAAAGTGGTAATGCGAGACAATGTCTCAGGACTTAAGTGTCTACGTGTCCACTACAGAGACAGTGAGTACTTTTTTACAATAGTAGGTCAATTTGATTTTTCATTTTTAAGAGGTTTTTAACTACAGAAACTCATAATGCCTTTTCTTGCTTCGCCCAAGACTCTACCAGTCTACATTGCTCTGCAGATCTCCTCTCTGTACATCTCATCCTGCCTGAACAGACGTGTGCCCACTGCAGCTAGTCTCCTCTTTTAGGGAGTTTTTCAATTAAATTTTCAGGGGTTCCTTTAAATTATCATTAGTGCCTGCTATTTGTAATACCAGATACAGGATTTGAACATCTTCAGGCTTTTTACTTAAGTGCATGTTTTATTGGCTAAAAATACTTTTTGCAATAAAGGTTTCAATAAACATTTTGGACTGACTTTATGATGCTCTCCCGTAGGCCTCAGGCAGTGTTCACACAGGCAATGCGGTTTAGTCCAAACATGTGCGGTTTTATTGCTTTCATAGAACTTCAAGGGATTTAAAACCAAAAACAGCCTCTTCTGGGCACAAAGTTATCACAGTAAATAAAGAGTTCATTAAGCAGGCACATGTATATCAGTGCAGACTCATCTGAAAAGATTACAGTCCTTTCTCAAAGATCAAAATTTACACAAAGAAGTGGTACAGTCCTTCAAATTTCAGTATCTCCTTCAGTCCAAGCTCGAGCGCATCCAGCACCAAACAGAAGTGTTGAACACAGTTTACACTGAACAGGCTACAGCTTTCACACGGTGCTCTGCAGTTCCAACACACAGACTGCTCAGCTTTCCTAGCTGACGCGTGCAGTCTCCATTCAGAGAGAGAAAGTCTGGCATGTCTCTCTCCCAGCTATAGCTCACATTTTGGCTGGTCACTCACCAGCAGCACACTCGACTATGCTCCATCCAGCAGACTGACACCTCTAGTGAATTCAGGTCCTGGTTCTTTGTTAAAGCTAGCCAGGTGCATTTAATTAAGGCCTGCAGTGCTAAAATTTAACCATGTTCTACCTGGTTCTGCTACACATTATATAGCATAGCTGCAGAATGAATTAACAGTCAGGTCAATCAGTGAGCTCTTCTGATACTAGAGTCTGTAAACCGTATCAGCTCTGAACTTTAATTACCGCAGGTCATAAAACGGCTTAGAAGATCATTCAGTAGAAGAAAGAGAATAGTCTGAACAAGTTCGGTAGTGGATTTTTAACTTTATTGCAAACATACATGCATTTTAAAATGTAAACCCAAAGGTGTTCATATCCTTTAATTAAAATAATGTTTTATGATTGCATTACATCATTTAATGGATAAATTCTGTCTGGCTCCAAAATTTCTCATTGTATTTTTTTTTCATAGTTTTCAATTACTACATATTTTTAGCCAATAATAGTAACATAAAAGCTTGTTATTTAGCCATTTTTCTCATAGCCTGTGATCTGTTCCCATTTAAAAACTTTATGCAAGAGATTTGGCAATTAATTTCCTAAAAATGTAAAAAATTGCTCACAGATATTATAGGGTTTATTCTTTATCGGGTGTAGTCACACATTGTAGAAATTTATAAGACTAAAAAATCCCTTCCATACATGTGAATGGATTGTTCCTGCAGCATATGTGTCACGCTGTGATGATCTTAGGTAGGGGAGGGGAGCCTCAAACTGTCCCGAGAACTAGGACCCTAACTATCTCTGTAATGGGGGTACTCTTGATGGTAGAGATGCCTGAGTCTCTGACCTCACTAAGCTCCTGTTAATCCCTGGTCTGTCCCCTCCCCCACCCCATTGAGCCTGGGACAGAAATGTAATGTGAACAAGACACACAAAGAAAAAACAGGGATAACAGAAACCCTTGATCATACAAAAGCAATAACCAGCAATAGGGAGGAGGATAGGGACAGGCAGGAGTAAACTAAACAGGAAACAGGGACCAGAAGATAAACCCACGCGTAGAACAGAACACCTCTACAACAACTTCCCTCCAAGACACTTTGCTTAAGCACATAGCATAGGATGACGAATCTCCAATTGCAACAACGAACTGCTATTCAGCGCTTTTCATGCTATTCAGCATCTCCTAAGAGCAAGGAAGCAGAGCTTTCACTGGCAAGACAGAGAGGGTCTGGCCAGCTTTTATAGGAAGAATTTGCAACCAGATCAGAAGCCATTGAAATGGAGCTGCATGTTCCTGACCAGCATAGAAAGGGTCAATGACCTCTTCAGCATGAAAAGAAACCAAATTCATTTAATATGGGATCCAAGCACACAGGCTAAATCGAAGATCTGCGATTCACAATATGCAGTGATCTTCTACTCCCAGATCTCCTAGGTTGGTGTGACACACTCTTGACAATATGTTCATGGACTTTTGCAATGAAAGTACATTTTTTTTGTCTACACAGAAGTGTCTGGTTCTTCTAATGGATGCAGCAATAACCCTGATACGTGCCAGCAGTTGTGTTTGCCCAAACCCAGTGGCCGGTTCTCTTGCGCATGTGCTACAGGATTCAGGCTGAGCGTTGATAACAGAACCTGCACGCCATACAACTCCTTTATTGTGGTGTCTATGCTCACAGCAATCAAAGGATTCAGCTTAGAATCTGCGGATCATTCTGAAGCTATGGTACCCATGGCTGGACGAGGTAGGTGCTGTCGGCTTTTTGGAGTTCAATTTCCGAATAGACAACATTTAAGCCACCGTCACACACAGTGATCTTGCTAGCGAGATCGCTGCTGAGTCACAAGTTTTGTGACGCAACAGCGATCTCACCAGCGTGAGTGTGACACTTACCAGCGACCGGCCCCCCTGCCGGGTATCGCTGATCGTCATGGAATGGCCAGGACATTTTTTTGATCGCTGGTCTCCCGCTGGCCAGCACGCATCGCTGATGTGGCAGGCGGGAGACCAGCGATCAGCGAGCTGACGCTGGTAACTAAGGTACACATCGGGTTTCTAAGCAGCGCGCAGCGCTTAGAAACCCGATGTGTACCTTGGTTACCAGCTCCCTGCACCAGCGCACTGTTAACTAAGGTACACAGTGGGTAACTAAGCGACGTGCGTCGCTTGTTACCCGAGTGTCGCTGGTGCTGATCGCTGGTGAAGCTGCCTGTTTGGCAGCTCACCAACGATCATGTAGCGACACACCAGCGATCCTGACAAGGTCGATATGTATATTTAATTATATTTATAGTTATATTTATTTGACAATTGTAAGGTAGACTAAGGTCATATTGTTGTCGGGATCGCTGGTGCGTCGCTATGTGTGACGGGGCCCTTATTCTGCATGCCATTAAATAAGACCAACCTTATCTTTGCTGATCTTGAGTTAATGCTATTGTAGTGGAGATTACTTTGTTAGACACATCTTTGGGGGTTGAGGTTAATTTGATATCACAACAAACTCAACTCTGACAAATTTAGTTTTGAGCACCAATAACCAGGCGCAGAACTGTCCCACTACATGCTCCATTTTGTTTCCTTGGCTAAAAGCATGTGATTGTACTATTTATGGACAATCCCAACACATATAACTACCATATACTAGAACGATTCCCTTTATTTGCCCTCCACCCACCCATATTGAATTGAATATTAATGGATGAGGATACTGATTTTTGCACATTTTTTTTGCAGGCCGTAATGCACTTCACGTGGATGTTCACATGCAGTCCGGTTTTATCTATTGGTGTGACTTCAGCAGCACTGTATCTGGATACAATGCAATCCGTCGTGTTAAACCCAATGGCTCCTACTTTAGAAATGTTGTCACTGGTGGTATTGGGAGGAATGGAATTCGAGGGATAGCTGTTGACTGGGTTGCAGGTAGGTTAAACCAAATGCATTTGTTTCCTACGGAGTGCATATGTTTAAGGGGTTTTCTTTTTAATTGGCCCAGAAGTATGTAAAGTTATTAATGGAAAAAAAAAAAGAATTTAACCCTTAAATGTCCCAGTGACATCAAGCATATGTCTCCTTAGACCAATCACTGGCCAATGATTGTTAGCAGAGGTCAAGCTACTGATGGATATCACCTCCGATACTGATGAGAACCACCAAAGTGGCAGTGGAGAAATTCATTTAAAACCTTTGTGTGAAATATTTGGACTCTGATAAGCAGCTATGATATATCACTTATAGTAAAGCTTCGTTGAAGCATCTAGACGAGTGGTTCCCAAACTCCAGTCCTCACGGACCCCAACAGGTCATTTTTTCAGGATTTCCATAGTGTTACACATGTGAGAGAATTCCTGATGCCATGATTATACTTCCATCACCTGTGAAATACTAAGGAAATCCTGAAAACATGACCTGTTGGGGTCTGCGAGGACTGGAGTTTTGGGAACCGCTGATCTAGACCAATGTTATTTAATAAGACTGTTCAGATGACAGCTTTTTTTCACACTGACCGAACATTTACATGAAAATAAAAAAAATCTCAGCATGCACTAGTACAGTGTTCCCCAACTCCAGTCCTCAAGAGCTACCATTGTACTGAGGGGGGGGGGGGTTGCGGGGGTCCTCATCCTTTGTGGGAACCCTCATTCTGTGTTGGTTGTGAGGACCCTCATACAGTGTAGGGGACTATGGGGGCTCTCAAACTGAGTATGGGTCTGTGGAGGCCATGATACTGTGTGTGCATGCAATGGGAACTATGGGGATATTATACTATAGTATGAACTTTAGGGGTAACATGCTCCTGGGGTATTATACTGTGTTGGTGGCACTATGAGGACATGATAGTTTGCTGTAGGCACCATGGAGTCATCACATTCTATACTGTATATATGGGGTGAAACTGGGGCAGATTTACTGTGGGGATACCATACTCAGTGTGTGCGTGGGTGGGGGGAATTTTTGGAAGCATCATACTCAATTATGGCCACAAAAGGGTAAATCTTGGGAGAACACTAAGGAGCTTCAATAGGGACATAAGTACTATGTACATGACAGAATGCATGCCCTTCTGGTTTATAAAAGTTGGGAGATATGACTCCGCCAAATATTATTATAGAGCTTTTTTGTGGGGGGTGGGTCAGGGGGCATTTAGAACTTTTGCTATGGGGCCTAGTGATTTCTATGTATGCCATTGTACCAGGACTGGAGTTGAGGAACACTGTAGTAGTATCTTTCATATTTCTGATGAGTCTCACCCATTTAAGTCCATGGTTGTGCAAAAAAAAAAAAGTTGGATCATCTGTTATATCATCCGATTTTTGCAATTCTTAAGAAAGGAAACTGAATTTGGTCTTGTACATATTTTTAACTGCTGATGTGCAAAAACGAATGCTGTATAGATGACAATGCCAATGAAAAATCATCTATTTTTTCTGGATGAAAACTGGACTATTTTTTATACATTGACTTACCGTATATACTTTTATATACACATAAAAGTAATATAAGTAACCTTGCTTCATAAAGATGAAATAATTACATATAAATACAGAGAATTATCTCATCTCTAAAAACAGCCCAAAATAATAAACTCCAGTGTGTGAATTTCAAATTTTTGGTTTTACTTATTCCCTATTGTACATTTTTTTTTCTAGGAAATCTCTACTTCACCAACGCTTTCCTGACCGAAACCTTCATCGAAATAGTTCGCCTGAACACCACATATCGTCGTGTGCTGATGAAAACTTCAGTGGATATGCCCAGGCATATTGTAGTAGACCCAAAAGACAGATACCTCTTTTGGGCAGATTATGGGCAAAATCCTAAAATTGAACGGGCCTTTTTGGATTGCACCAATAGAACAGTTCTGGTATCTGAGGGAATTGTGACACCGAGAGGATTAGCTGTGGATCGTAACACCGGTTATGTGTACTGGGTAGACGACTCTTTGGATATGATTGCAAGAGTTGGACCGGAAGGTGGTGAAGTCCAAATAGTGAGATATGGAAACCGTTACCCAACTCCTTATGGGATTACTGTATTTGAGAACACAATTATTTGGGTGGATCGAAACTTGAAAAAGGTCTTCCAAGCCAGCAAGGAGCCTGGAAACACTGAAACACCAACTGTCCTCAGGGATAATATTAATCTACTTAGAGACGTTACAGTATACGACAAACGTTTTCAGCCAGTTTTACCCCAGGAGATCAACAATAATCCATGTCTGGTGAATAATGGGGGTTGTTCTCACTTTTGCTTTGCCTTACCTGGCACACAGACACAAAAATGTGGTTGTGCCTTTGGGGCAGTTGGGAGCGATGGAACAAGATGTATCATCTCCACAGATGACTACTTGATATTTGCCCTTGAAGGATCCATTAATAGTTTGCCCCTAGACCCTGAGAATCACAGTCCTCCTTTCCCCAGGGTAAATGTTCCTAGGACAGCAGTGGCTCTGGATTATGACAGCTTGGATAATAGAATATACTACACCCGAAGTGCCGGAGCTGGACGGAGTGAAATTCGCTACTTTGGTCTTTCAGCGTTAAATCAACATACCACGGTGGCATCAGGTATGAAATGAAGCTGACCCAATGATCAACTCATGGATATGGGTGCAATATCTATAACATCAGGCAAACTTGTGGCTGACATTGACATTCAAATGATTGGCAAACTACGTAATGCCTGAACTGACCAAGTCCTTCTGAGTGAGAAGTGCTCGGCTATGGCAGGTAGCAGAGGTCCTGAGCTGGGAATCTCCGCTCTGGGATGCCCATTTGCCCTTATGGAACTTGTAGACTGAAGTTATCTTAGTGAGAAAACCCCTTCAAACCCAATATTAACTAGAATTAATCACTACTGATCTTGAATTACAGTCTCTGTTGTGACACTAAAACCTCAAAAAGAGGAAAAAATCCTCCAAAAAATTCAGATACAAACCAGACAGGCCTAAATGCATCTGCGCTAATACAGGGTGCAGCAGACACAAGTAAGATGGCAGCTGTTGTGACACTAAGCTGCATTCTTATGTCCGACTTGGAAAAGATTTTAACTTATGACAATAGTTACTGTTAGTTATTAAAATTGCAGTAACTTACAGTCTGTAATTTGCATTCCCTAATTCATTTTCAAACCCCCTAATATGCACTTGCAGCAAGATCCACTTTTCATATGTTTACCTTTGGGAGTGTCTTTCCCTGAAATACAGGTTGGATGTGAGCTCTGTGTTTATAATAATAATAATAATACTTTTATTAATGTAGCCCCAACATATTCCGTAGCACTTTACAATTAAGCGGGGACACGTGTGAATAAAAAAGGCAACACAAAGTAACACATAGTTCATCAGTTACAGTAGGAGTGAAGGCCCTGCTCACAAGTTTTCAATCTATAAGATTGTTTTGCCGTTGTCTTCATTAGCTGATATATCAGCACAGCTTCTATCCTGACACTTATTTCCTCTTTATGTGCTTTCCTTCTTTTCTATAGCCTGTTTTCTTCCCTCCCTCAGACTGTACATGCTTTCTTCCTTCTGCACTCCTGAGATCTGTGTATAAACAATCCCCCTCTCCCTCCCTAATGCTATCTCAACACAGAGAGAAGGCAAGGGAACAGTAAAGAGGGTCTTCAAAACTGAGCAGGCGCTTTGAACGAAGTGTATCAATTTTTCACAAGCACTCGGCTAGATAAAGGACTTATGAACATCTGCAGCAGCAAGTCGGTAGAACATTTTTAATGAAGAATATTTAGAAAATTGCTTAATTTTGCATTTAGAAGGCAGATGAACAATAAAAAATAAATCTCTGCAAAGATGTACATACCATTTAACGTCTACACCATTTACGTTGTGGCTATTTCTATTCTTGGAAGAATAGTCATTATACCCAGCACTGTGCAGTAGTGCAGGAGTAGTACTCCTGTATAATGGAAACATACAGTAAGGGGTATGGCTGTCAATAAGCTTGATGACTGTTTCCAACCTGCAACATTGTTAATATGGCTAGAAGTAATGAAACAAAGCAACTCAAGATCAGTACTGCAAGTGCAATGTATTACAAGTACTGCAAGTGCCAGGTTATATAATGATGTATTAGTCACTCTGATGCTAACTTAACGGCCAGCGCGCCATCTAAACAGCCTAGCTCACTACGATGATCCACAATGCGCTATTTAATGCATATTTTTGGAAGTATTTCAGTGTGTACAGTTCCCATGATGAATGAGTACCAAAATCATCTCATGCTTTGTGAATTGTCTTTCAGATTTGGGAGCTCCGGATGGAATCGCTTTTGATTGGATCCATAAACGGGTTTATTACAGTGACTATCTGAACCAAACCATTACCTCCATGGCCCTGAATGGCTCCGATCGTACTGTGATCGCTCGGGTATCCCGGCCCAGAGCTATCATGTTGGATCCATGCAGAGGGTAGGACCTATTCTTTATTGATACATTTAAGAAATCAATTCTCCCTAGAGTCCATTGTATTCATTAAACATATGCAGTACCTGTCTTTTATTTCAAGTGTTAAACATTCTTCCCATGTCCTTAGGTACATGTACTGGACCGATTGGGGCTCCAATGCCAAGATAGAAAGGGCTACACTAGGAGGCAACTTCCGTACAGTTATTGTGAACAGCAGCTTGGTATGGCCAAACGGACTTACCCTCGACTACGAAGAAGAGCGACTCTATTGGGCTGATGCAAGTTTGTATGTACTATTACCTATAGGATTGTCAATAATGTAACGACATATAGCATGTAACATGACTTACTGAGGATTCTTTTCCTTCTTGTGTCCTGGCTTTGACAATAGATCACAAAATTATATTTTATTTACTCTATAGAATCTAATTGAACTCCCTACCTTACACGTTCTATGGCAAAGACTGGCACTGTTTCAAGAGGAAACATGCTTACCCTTTTTTTCTAATCTCATACCATTTCATAAGACATTACTGAGTGATTCTTTGCTTGGTGGGAAAAAAGTTAAACCTAGGTGTATACTGCATTCCAACATTTAGCTGAATATACATTGACCAGAAAATGGGTAACAATATTTTGAACTTGACTTTCAGACTCCATATCCCATCATCCACTTCTGCTTTGAACATGAGACTGCCATCATTTTATAGATAATCATCTTGGCTATCTCATACATAAATTTGACTTGCAGCTATTTAGCACATGATTAGCTATGCAGATTCTTATCATGTCACTGCATTGCTACGCTTTTGCTCCTGGTAGTGGAAAAATATTTTTCTTCTTCCTGTATACTATAAATTACAACCTGTTCTCACATTCCCTAATAGCTCAGTGTGTTATTAGATTGATTCCCAAGCGAAAGGTCACTGGTTTGTAGAAAGGAGCAGCCATAAATAAGATTTCCAAAAAAAAAAAGAGAAACAGCTTCATCCCGCTCATTGGTCATGTGAGTGCAATGACAGAAGAATATGAAATGAACTCCGTCCATCCATTTAAAAGCCAATTGGTGGACATCCAAGAAAATATCGGAGTCAACAAGTCAGTTCATCACAAGGTCTACCAGTTCTGGTGCGACAAACACGTCAGTGGAGGTGGCTCGTATGCTTCATAATGAGATCACAGACGTCCATGCAAGCACCATGCGACGCACATCACACAAGTCTTGGAATGGTGGCCTGAAAAGAGGTGAAGAGTATACTCGCTCATCACTAGTGAAGACGCCTCAACTGCAGTATCGTCCTAAGAAGCGTCAGCTCGAATTTGCAAACAAGTATGAAAGTGGACGGTAGAAGATTGGAAATGGGTGATTTGGAGAAGTTAGATGAAAGTCAGTAGACTTGATATTTTGCCTGGACGTCCATCTCTTGGATGGACTTAATTTCCTGTTCTTCAGGCTGTCATGGCACTCACATGATGCAGTTTAGCAATTTTCTTGGTCAAGAGACTGCTATCGATGAGCTGGAGGATGCTGTTTCTCTTTTTTGGAAATCTTCTTCATGGCTGCTCCTTGATTCGAACCAGAGACCTTTTGCTTGGAAATCAACCTAATAACACACTGAGATATCAGGGAATGTGAGAACAGGTTGTAATTGGTAGCATATAGGAATAAAAAGATTTTTCCATCACTAGGAGCAAAACAGTAACAATGCAGTGACATGATAAGAATCTGTATAACTAATCATATGCTAAATAGCTGCAAGTCAAATTTATATATGAGATATCCAAGATAATTGTCTATAAAATGGTGGTAGTGTCGCGTGAGAAGCTGTAGTGGATAATGAGATCTGGAACCTGAAAGCCAAAAGGTCAAACATTGTTACCCTTTTGCTCGTCAGTGTATATGCCAGCAAAAACAAGCTCCTGGCATTTAGAAAAGTGGATCCCAAAAGTTGACTGTCATATAAAATAACAAATCCAGATAGTACTCACCCTCCCAAGCTCCAGGACCAGCTCTCTGCTGTTTACACTGGTGAATTCATGTTGATGGCTCACATCGCCACTGCAGACAATGACTGAGCTCAGCCGATCATGCCATCTACAACAGTTGGCTGTAGTGGTGATGTGAGCCTTATATATGACGTCACCACTTCAGTCAAAACACTTGGGTCAAAGCACCCAGGGAGGGTGAGTGCTGTCTGAGTTTGTCATTTTACATAACAAAAGTTTGGGGTCCACTTTTCCAAAAGAGGAAAACACTTTAACATCTCCATAGGTCATCAATCATGGGTTGGGCTGGTGTGCACCTGCTTAGCTTTGTTTAACCGAATAAGAAAGCACAGCAGAGGGGACTAGCCAGACTGTGCCAATGTCAGACTCAGACACTATGTGCACTTAGCCATAGAATCTCTTATCAAACAGGCCATAAATGTGAAATTACTTTTGATCATTTGGCTGACATCTATTTCACCTTACTCCACCATAAACCTACACCCTCCTGGTAGTGCTTTGTCTCCTGCAGGAGCAAAGATCAGGCATCTTGAAATCCAACATGCCCAATCCTTATGATGATGTCCACCATTGGAAGATAACGGTGGGAAGCCCATAACCATTATGCTAATCCCACCAATATCCTTTTTCCAAGGAGTTATTCTCATACTATTACTATTTAAAATATAGTCTGGTCTTATAAAGTAACAATAGGAGATTTTTCGGGGCCTCCAGGGGTTGCATGACATAGGTTGTTTTTTTTTGGAGCCTATTTAGCCCCTGGATCATGCTTGACCCCCTTAAGTCTTGCACTGGTGTATAACACAGTTTTATCTGGAGTCTTCCTTACATTTCTTTCAGTCTTTGTAAATATCTAGTGAAGCTTTTCTCATGTATATTAGATATGAAATGTGTGTGTTTTCTTTCTCTGACAGACAGAAGATTGAACGCTGTTCGTTAACTGGTGCCAATCGGGAGGTAGTAGTTAGCACTGCCATATATCCATTTGCTATGACCCTGTACGACCAACACATTTATTGGACAGACTGGAACACAAGGAGTATATACCGGGCCAATAAATACGACGGGTCAGACCAAATCATTATGGTCCAGAACCTACCGCAGCGCCCAATGGATATCCATGTCTTGTCTAAAAGCAAACAACAGCAGTGTGCCAGCCCCTGCGACCAGTTCAATGGCGGCTGCAGTCACATCTGTGCACCAGGTACAATTTATCTACTATGTCAATGTTAAAGGTTTCTGTTCCCTTTTACGATTGGCAATACATGATATCAATGTCTGAATCTAAAGGTCCCAATGGAGCAGAATGCCAATGTCCTTCAACCGGAAGCTGGTATCTGGCGAACAACAACAAGGACTGTATTGTAGATAATGCCACCCGGTGCCAGAGCGGGCAGTTTACATGTCTCACTGGCCGTTGCATACCAGAAAGATGGAAATGTGACAACGACAACGATTGCCGGGACGGTAGCGATGAGCTGGAACGTGTATGTGGTGAGTAAATTCATATTATACTATTAACTGCAATTTTACCTTACATGTATCATCCCACTGCGGTGAAAGCCTTGACTGATTGTTATATTAGCTTTGTTCCATTATTTCACCCATACATCTCATTTATCTTAGCGGTCGTGCTGCAGTTTTAGCCATGTCCCGCCACTGTCCTTACAATATTACTTAATCTCGCAGGGAAACAACTGTTATCTGGAAATTTACGAGACCCTCGTGATCTGCCAAGTGGTCTTGCAAGTGGAACAGGTGCTTCCCTGAAAGATTAAAGAATTTTGCAGGAAAACAATGTAAAGGGCAGCTACAGTTAAAAGTTGCTGTATATTCATAGAAGAAAAAGATAGCATTCACCGGTCTAAAATCCAATATTCATTGCGGTATTTACAAAATTTTCAGCAGGATGAGAGGAGTGGAGTGTGAGGATGATGGCCGTTTCGCGCTATTGCGCTTCTACGGACCGTATGGGCCACCCTTTACTCCTCCTCGTCCTGCTGAACATGTTGAAAGTACCGTAATAAATATTGGATTTTAGACCGGTGATTGCTATCTTTTTTTTTTTCTTTTATGGATATACAGCACGACTTTTTTCTGGATGAACACCCGAGGTCTGGGGTATGTGTTCTCATAGCGTTCACTATCGTTTCAATGGTGTTGTGCGATATAAGGTGCAGCGGTGGCGCTCGTCATTGTTTTGCCTTTGTGGACTGTTAAAAATTGCAGCATGACCACTATCGCCACATGTGAACACAGCCTTACAAGAACAGTACAGGACTAATAAGGACTACACAACCTTTTCTCGTCCAAGAGCCACCCTGACGAGATGAACCCATCAACAGGGCCGCAATAAAACTTAAAGTGGCACATGCATGGCGCTATCTATCCACCTCCTCCTGAGATCTCAAAGATGGTCACAGATTGCAACATTAGTACTTACCAGTCCTGTGTGACTGCGCTTATCTCTCACATGGACTAGACATAGATAGGTATGTCTGCGACAGATAGGTAGTGGCCACAAATAGGGTATTGAAGGCAGCACGAGACCACTGGACCACAGGTTGTCCACTCTTGCTCCACAGCATTGGTAGGTTACCTACTAGAATATGGGAGACGTGGCCCTTGGCTACATTACAGACAGTATTTTTAGTGTACATGCCATCCATTAAGGACTCAGCCATATGGTCCACATACCCTTCAGAAAAGGTGTAGCCACATGACCCCCAGAAAAAGCTGAGCTACAAATCCATCTACCTTGACGTTATAGCACCCATTGCATGTCTATCTGTCAAGCGCCAGGTCTTGCAGGCAGTAGCTTCCCTGTGTAGTGATGCCTTCAATAAAATCTGCTAGGGTGAGCGAACCTGACAAAATTCGATTACCAGATTCTCTCGAATTTGACCGGGAAATTGAATTGAAGTTGAATTTATTTGACTCGAGTCAAATTTCTATTAAATATAATTTATTGTGCTCTGAGGTTTCTCCAGACCCCAGAACATAATAAATGAAAGGACTAAAAAAATACTATACTACCTCGCCCCTCACCTGTCGTGGCGCTGCAGCTCCCCAACCCATCCTCCACTACGCTGGCTCACTTCCTCCCTCCAGCTCCAGTCTTCTCTTCTGTCTTCTTCACTCTTTAGAGCCTCAGGAGCTCAGTAGGCCTTGTGCGATGTGTCATGATGTGGACCTCCCCACGACATCATGAAGTCAGTTGAGGCCTTTCGAGTTCTGGAGGTGTGAAAGAGTGAAGAAGACAGTAATTAGAAGAGAATCTGGATGAAGGAAATGAGGCAGCAGAGGATCTCGTGGAGAGCATCTGTGGCGCCCCTGAGGGTTCAGTCGCCACAGAGGTACTGCACCTCCTCCTGAGGTGTGGTACCCCACCATTCAGGTAAGGTGGAGACCCCTGACCACGCTCCAACACCTGCATCCCACACAACACAATAGTGTAGCAAAGCACCCTTTGGTGGTTCCCTGCTTGGAACACGAAGCGTGCTGGGAGGCAGGTGGAATTTAGTTTGCACTAAAGAGCAGGAAGAGGATAGGATATAGAGAGTTAGTCACAGGAGTCTGACGAGGTCGGACCTGTGTAAGGAGATCCCCTGAGAGGGATGAAGAGGGAAAGTGCTGCAGCCGACCTCAGTGATCTGGGTCCGCTGGCACAGGAAAGGAACACTGAAAGAAAGCCTGACTCTCCATAAGAAGGAAAGGATTAGTACGGAACGTGAGGAGAGGAAGAAAACAGAGGATTGAGGGTTAGAGGAGAACCCCACTCAAGTTCTAGGCTCAAGGCCGGGGTCCGGTCCCCGAGGTTGTTTGGATACTTATGGTCCCGCAACAGACACCAGAGGAATAGAAGTTTGTCATCACTTTATTCCCACACAAGACTTGGGGGCACAACAGCAACGAGATAGAGAGCCGGGACTTAGAAGCAGAGAGTCCCCAAAGCAGGCTACAGCTGTCTGCCGAACGAGTAGAGTTCATAGGAACATCGGACAGGAGGAACTCCAGTGTAACTCAGTACTAGGAGTACTTCACTTAAAGGTGCTAAGAGGGAGACATTCAGAAAAGTCACATAAGTTGGAGGAGTGTTGGAAAGTTGTGCTTCATCTTGCCTGAAGGTTAGCTGAGCTCCTGACCCAGAGGACACAGCACCAATGCGGGCTCTTGAGCCACCACAGACTGTGAGTAAAGCTTTGGAACTACATGCCCTAGTGTCCTCCACTTATTCCTGCGTCAATCTGCCCAGTACTGCTACATCCCTTGCGCCCGACATTTACTATGGGCACCCAGGGCCACGGACCGGGTCACCGCTACTCTGACACTTCCCTGTGAGATACCGGCCCGGTACCGAGTACCCCACAGCCCTGGGTGTGAGGGCGACCCACATCTGTGTCAGAGGAGGTGAGTATAATTTTTTTTCTTTTTTTAAACTCTTGGCCCTAAAAAACAATTAGGCAATATGGTGGTCAGCAGGTCACGATTTTGCTTGATTCGAGCAAATCGAATCATAAAAAATTCAGGTTCTGTTTTGATGATTTGTAGTTTAGGCGCTCTTCTTCTCAATTGAGCTCCTACTACTTACTCGTGCCCCGTACATCTTCATTACTAACGCCCATGATTATTTTATCCAACATGCAGTCCGTTTTGCAGCGGTCTTTGCTGTAGCAGGTACAGTATATTTAGGACCAAGTAGCCGGTTAGCACAATCCTCTATATCGGTTCACGCACTTACATCTGTGTTTTTTTGGCAGCTTTTCACACCTGCTCACCTACAGCGTTCACCTGTGGTAACGGGAAATGTGTGCTCTATCACTACCGCTGCGACCACTATAATGACTGTGGGGATAATAGTGATGAAGTCGGGTGTCTGTTCAGAACCTGTGACCCGAACACTGAATTTGCCTGTAATAACGGAAGGTGTATTTCCCGCTTGTATGTTTGCAATGGAGTCAATAACTGCTATGATAACGGCACTTCTGATGAGAGGAATTGCCGTAAGTTATCCATGGTCTTGATGAAAGTATATGCAATGTCGATTTACTTTTCTATTATATGCTATTAAAAGTTTCCAAATTTGTATTTATACCGTTTTGTCTAGTTTTTGGACTAGAAAAGATCATGAGGCTAAAGCTAGGTACTTTTTAAAAAGTTTGCAGAGCTGGCTGGGACTGTGGCGTTAAAAACGCCAAAAGTCACTACATTTTTTAACCCAAATTTTGCAGCATTTCAAACAGTTTTAAATAATATTGTTTGATGTATCAGGGTTTTAGATGGATTGTACCACAATTAAATATATGTTACATTATTGCATATAAAGTTTTCAACTGGACCCACTTTAGAAATTCTCCGGTGTCCAGCTATTGTTGTTATATCGATATGTATAGCGCCCCCTGGAGTTATTTTGAAACTTTCTGAGAACTTCCACCTAATGTGTCCAGTGTTGGAGAGAAGCCACTTCTTAAGGACTGGCCTGTAGAATAGTAGGAATCATCCCAGGAATCTACTCATGTCCTCAGATGGTCCAGGGTTACCGACCTTCCAGAAATTCCAGGAAGGAGTACGTAAAAATAGGACACTTTTTTTTGCCCCGTCCGTAACTTTTTTTTAAAACGTCTGTGACTTTTTTTTTTTTTAAGCTAAAGAAATTTATACAGATTATTATGACTGTAATTATTATCATTTTACTGTTTACAATGAATATAGCTCGTGCCATCCAATCAGAATTATGTAGACATGTTATCACTTATAATCATAATGATTTATTATCTTTTTCGGATATGTCCATAAAATAAAAAAATATTGTCTACCCATGATATTTTGATACGCTGTCCAGAAAAAAAAAGTCATGTTCGCAACCCTGGGCGGAGGGTCTGAGCTACTGAGCATGTGTGACCACTAGTTCTGGTACATTTGGGGGACGCTGAAAGAGAAAATGAAAAGAACACCAGAGGGCGCCACAGATCTTTAATTGCAATATCTGTGCGCATTTATAATTTTTATTTTAAGTTATTCCAATTAAAATCTAGCAATATCACTTAGTATTCATGGAACAATCCCTTTAAACATATGGAGGGCAATTTATGAATTATTACTAAATAATCTTTACAAATGTATGCCTTATAGCTATGATCACATGGTCGCATGCCCCCTTTTTGTCCAGCGGTTGTTGCTTGTCATCACTTTTCAGTGTGCTAAACAACCTCAAAAATATGTTTAGGATAAGGAAGGGATAAAACTTTTCCGACTACTAACAAGGAGTGGGGGAGGAGGATTTATTTAAACATTTTTCATCACTTTTCTCCTTCTCTGCTATAGCTGATCGTTTTTTATTTTTTTATTTTTTTTTATTTTTTTATTTTTTTATAGCTGATCGCACATGTCAACCGGGGTACACCAAATGTCAGAGCACCAACATTTGCATTCCTCGTACTTATCTGTGTGATGGAGATAATGACTGCGGAGATATGAGCGATGAAAGCCCCACTCATTGCGGTAAGACTTTGTAGCGTTTAATCAGATTACTAATGACTGCCCGAACAACGGAGCTTTGGAGAACTTTAGAATAGTAATGTAGATGGAAGGGTGGAAAAGTTAGTAATTGCTGCCACCGACTTGTGCAGAATTCCGAAACCTTATCGACATTGCTCTTTAAGGCTTTTATAATTCCATTTATGCCTTTGTTCTTCACAAACAAATAACTAATATTGCTTGGCTGTAGGGAGGGTAGAACCTAAGTTCTTCTAGGGATGGGGTTAATTTATAGAAATTGATATGAATGGTCTATTACAAATTAAAGACCATAAAAAAAGTCTGCCAGGAGGAAATGTGATAAAATGAAAAAAAAAAACCCTGCCTTTTCAGGAGTACTTGCAGCATAACAGCTGTGTCTGCCTCTAGCTCCTCCCTCTTCTCCATAGGATTTTATAAGCACCAACTGACATTTCCTATCTCAGGAATGGGAAAATCTGCATTCACTGAAAACAGATTTTACCCATGAATTTAGAATTTTGACAATGATTGAACAGTCCTGGAGTAGAAAGAAGCAGATTTCTCTGATACTAAATATTACAAAGTTTCTTATTTTCATGTGTACTATTGATTTATGATAAAAAAAAGCTTAAAATAGCAATTACTCTTTTATTGAATTGTAATATTCAATACTACATTTCCTCTGTAGTCGCCACTGTGTTAAGTTAGATTTTTAAAGAAGCATTAAAGTCTATATCCTCTTAATGAATTGCAGTCATCATATTTTATAGTTACTTACTGTGTACTTACAATTGCTCATTTTGCCTTTCTACCCAGCTAATTCTTCTCTTTTCTCTGTTGTATGTACGAACAGGAAGTCTCTTTTCCCTACATGAATCATCCCCCTCTTCACCTCCTGACTCGGCAGCTCCCTACTCCCTCCTGCCAGGGACTTTTTTAGTGACTTCCTTCAGTGCAGATTAATCTTGGCACATGCTCATTAGACGCTTCAATATGAGGATTTGCTTACAATAGCAATTTTTTTTCTTGCACTATACCAATTTCAGAGGGAAATCTCATGCCATATGCAGCTGAGAAAAAAAATAATCAGTTCTGCGCTGCCTCATTGAATAACCTTGTTCCGAGTGCAATCCAATTTTTTATCGCATTGAACTCATCTTGGTTATATGCCAGTGTGAGCAAACCCTAAAAAAAGGATCTGAGTCATCCTATTGCTGCTTATGTACATGTGCATTTCCTGAAACCACAGGAAATAGGAGTCTGGACTAGCCCCTGTGGCCAGTGTTCAAATTGCAAGATGTCTAATTTTTTTTACTACATCTCGTGATATGAAAAATAAAAAAAAATACCAAATATTATTGCAAAATCAATTTAAAATCTTGATTTAACCAGTAGGTGATTTTCTGGTGACAGATTTAACATCAATCAATGACAGTGCTTAGCCCACAGTAAATGGGATTTTATATATTGCTCCTGGCAGATCTCTTTAAAGAAATTCTCATCTAACTTGTATTCCTGACTGTATTGCTTCCATGAATAGTCATTTGTGGAGCACATTACACTGTAGAGTTCTTCTGACATTTAACATTCCAATTAATGCTGTAATTTGCTGTAAATAGATAAGTATAAGGAGCTGAACATTGCAGCAACCGAGGCATGTAAACCTATTAATTGGCCTTATGGATTACTTTTCAGCTACCCTGACATGTACGGACAGTGAGTTCCGCTGCGCCTCCGGACGTTGTATTCCTGGTCACTGGTACTGCGATCAGGGCGTAGACTGTGCCGACGGCTCTGATGAACCTGCATCGTGTGGTAAGAATTTGGTCAGGTTTTACAGCCAAATATCATGATCAGTTACTTTCATGAACAGCAGAAACTAAACATATTATATCTAGACATATAGATATAAATTGTTTTTACATGATAATCGAAGCAAGATATAAAATAGTAACCATAACCATATATATATATATATATATGTGTGGGTGAAGATTTAGTAAAAAATAGTCATAAATTCATTTCAACTAATGATTATTATGGGCTTAGGAGTCCAGTGGGCGGTCAGTCACTGAGTAGTACCACCCACTGGACTCCTAAACCATGAATAAGCAGATACGTAAATTAATAAATTCCTTTTTTCCCCCACAAACTATTTATCAATCTGCTCAGCTTCTCCGGCTCTGTAACTTGCCACCCGCAAGTTGGACTGAATTTTCATACTGGCGGGTTCCCTTTCGTTGATCAATTAACATGGATTAAAGGTGTATTGTTGCTTCACATTATGTGCTTATAAAGGAGCAGAATGTAGAAATAATGATCACAAAACTCAAGATAAAAAGCGGACGGCACCGCTGTTACTGTGTAACTTCAAATGATGTGCGGCATGCAGAAGCCCAACAGCTGGGAATCTCGGGTGCCAGACCTGGAAACAGTCAATCCTGGGAATCCATGCAAAGAAAAAAGGTCGCACTCGTCGAGATGGAAATTTCACTGATTTATTGACATATCATGAACATGTCAAGTCGGGGGAGTGACATAAGGAGTGCAAAGAAGGCTGACAACGGCCGTTTCGCTCTGCTCGACCCGTTGAAGTGCTCGAGCAGCGCGAAACGGCCGTTGTCAGCCTTCTTTGCACTCCTTATGTCACTCCCCCGATTTGACATGTTCATGATATGTCAATAAATCAGTGAAATTTCCATCTCGACGAGTGCGACCTTTTCTCTTTGCGTAGAAATAATGATGATTCCTCTTGTCTTATCTGCAGAAGCTCAAAGGTTACATTGCTCCTTTCTATTAACAGAAAATCAGACATTTTCTGACATCTTTTTCTGTTTCTGATCACATCCATTCATTGCAGTTGCCCATGTGAGGACTTGCTCAAGCAGCCAGTTCAGGTGTGATGACGCTCGCTGCATCCCCGCTACGTGGGTGTGTGATGGTGATAATGACTGCGGCGACATGAGTGATGAGGACCAGAGACACAACTGTGGTAAGGGTTCTGGTGCAGAATAAAGCAATATACAACTATATGAATCAATGCGTGTCCTTGATTTTGGGTAACAAGAATGTGGTCGGTGTGCCCACCTTAATATTATGGTTATATATCCCAATATCATTGATGTTAAACTAAGGGGTTACAAATGAAAAGATATAGCATGGCTCGAGTTATGCTTCAAAGGGGTTAATATGGCCAAACACATTAAATAGCTGTAGACCGAACAATCCATCAGTTAACAACTCCCCCATATACAAGGAACGACCGGTACCACTGAGACAGTCAGGAGGCCCCCATACAATTGCAGTCGTTTTGTGGAAAAAGTCAAAATATAAAGAAAAATTCTAGAGAAAACTTTTATGCGCAAGGGATGACTAAGGAATTCAAAGAATACCAAAAAATTAAAGTCATTCATGGCCCCCCTCGGGCCTCATACTAGGCATTGTGCATCAGTTTTTTTTATAGACTTCCTATAAAGGGAACCTGTCAGTAAGATCAACCCTCTCAAACCAGATATATGGGCATGCAGATATTTGAGATGTAAATCCATCCACTTCTTTACATCTTCTATCTGTTGCTGCATTCCTGAAAGATTAGCATTCTCTTTCACATGAACATGATGTGCTAAGTGCTATTGGCATGACATAGCACTTACCAAGGTTATTTCTCTGCTCAGCACCAGCATCTTTAGCTTGATTGATAGCTCACTGTTTGATTTCCTTGACTGGTGCTTGACATCGCACAGACATCGAGCTATCAATCAAGCTAAAGAGGCTGGTGCTAGAGGTGGAAAGAATCTTGGAGGCAGTGGTTCAGGAAGGGCTCTGTCACACCTAGAGCACATTATGCTTCATTTTCACATTAATTAAAACTCATGGGAATGCAGCAAAAGATAGAAGATATAAAGGTGGCCATGGATTTAGTTTTCCAAGACCTGCATGCAAAACCAGTTGATCTTTCTTACAGATTCTCTTTAATTATGATGGAAGGAGTATTTGTCCGACATCAGTCAATTGGTTTTGTTATCCAGTTTTGACTCTCTTGGAAAAATAAATTTGACCCATAAAATGATGACATTCATAGTGCATAGATAAAGGGATGACTTTAAAAATACCCTAGAATGGAAATTCAGTATGTATGTACTAATCTTGGTAATATATTTTTTTCTTCTTCTCTGTTAGCCAGTCGTAGCTGCGCCCCTACAGAGTTCACCTGTATAAACAACAGACCCCCCGATAGAAGGTGTATTCCACGAAACTGGGTTTGTGATGGAGATTCGGATTGTTCCGACGCTTATGATGAACACCAGAATTGTACACGACGCTCCTGCAGCAGCACCGAGTTCACTTGTAGTAACGGCCTCTGTATCCGGAATAGTTTCAGGTATTGTAAAGCATCGACTGTGATTGGAACACAAAATGTAAGGCTTTTCGACAATACGGAAAAATTTAAGAAATTCCATATCTCACATATCTTTTTATGCCTTGGTATCCAAGAGTCATTGTTATGTTGAGTTCTACTGAAACGAGATGATAAAATCTTTTGAAAAATTTTTTTAAAATAAATTCCCTGTAAAAAAATTTGCTGCTAATCGCAGCTACACCAATTGCCCCCAAAAGACGTTTATAATATTCTGTGATTTCCTCGGAGTTTGTATCCAACCCCATTTAAGTTCTTTTTAGCACAAACACAGTCTGTGGCATCCCATCAGATTCACTCCAATATGTCTGCTGTATTCCCTGCCTCGGCTTTTATATGGGCTGTGATAATCTGTGCTATACTATGTGAAGTCCTAAACCATTGTGATGGCTGTGCTATACCCTACATTATTGCGAAGCCCGCCCTTTGCGCCCAAGGTCATGGGAGTCTTCTCTGTGTGACACAGTCTTCGGCATTGTGTAAAAGCTGTGGACATTTTTGGTGATTTGCACTTAACAAGTCACAAGTTCTGGTTCAGCAAATTTCCTAAAATTTGACACAAATTCGATTTGCATCAAATGGATTCACTTATTTCTAATTGAAAGCCACACACTGCAGAATCACCTGCGGGTTTTTTCCCGCGGAACCGCAGGTAAAGTGACCTGCGGTTTTGCCCTGCAGTTTGACACCTGGACAATGGAATAGGTGGCAAACCGCAGCAGAATCCGCAGAAAGAATTGACATGCTGCGGAAAAAAACCCGCAGCTTTTCCACAGGTAAAAAACCACAGCGTGAGCACAGCGGTTTTGAAAACCCATAGGCTAACATGGTAAAGTACCATGTCTGCGGAACTGCTGCAGTTCTGCAGGGCCAAAACCGCAGCAAAACCGCACCGTGTGCACATACCCTTAGAGGAGAAGATATTTACTAGTTCCTACTTATTTGCTTATTATTTTTAGACCTTTCTTACTATGACAAGGCTTCTCTTTCTATATGTGTATGCCAGGGAGACATGAATGAGGCAGAGGGAGGGTGACGCTGTGTGACTAGGTGACAGAATTGGAGCTAATGAGGGATAATATGGCCAGCGACGGTACTTTTTAAAGATCTATTCCAGGTTCCTAAAGTTAAAAGCCTGAGTATTCTAGAGCATCAGTAGCCGCCTAATGGTTCTGCAGATATTGAGAACAGTCAATATTTTTTATTTTTGGCTCTAGCTAATCGATAATGTGCGTAACGGAGAAGGAGACCACGTGATGGGGATCCGACACTGAGTAGATCCTGCTGCATGCTTTCATACATCTTCTGATTATTTGTTTCCTCCATAAAGTGCAGTGCATTGCATACAGATTTATGCCGCTGCAGCATCCCAGCTTTCACATTTTGTCCGAGCCAAGCCGGGCTTTGACAAAACGCGACCGCTGCAGCCCATCAGAGGGAGTGGCTCTGGTGATACGTTAGCCAGATGTTGATCCCAGCAGACAAATTATGGAGCAGTAGCGCTGGAGTTTGTTTTTTGCTTTCACATCCCCAGTCTCATAAATGTAAATACGCACTTTCTGGTTTCTTTTTTTCCTAACGTCTCACTTCTTAAACAAACGTTGTGTGCCAATAAGGCTCGCCACAAAATTTGCAACTTATGCATGTCTGAAATGTGGCATAATGTCCAAAATAAATTCCCCCCATGCATTATCTCCTTTTTTAAATATATTATTAAATCTTTATTTACCATTAGTAAAAACTATATTAAAGAGGACCTTACATATGCAGTTTCTCTCACTTGTTGTAAATGCCGCTTTTCTCCTAAATCCAGCGACGTTTTTCTTTTGTTCCTGCGCCTTTCCGTTCCTGAGATATGACCCCTTCTTTCTTGCACATAAATCTAGTCTTGTTAGCCAAGGGGGCGTGGTCACCAACTCTCCTCTATGGGAGTCTTCTTGAAGATCACGCCCAGTTGCTAAAACCATAGAGGAGACAATATCTCAGTAATGGAGAGGCACAGGAATAAAAGGAAAATATCTCCAGATTCTGGAAAACAGCGACATTTACACCTGGTAAAAATGACTTATTTTTGGCAGGTCCTTTTTAATTGTTTATATGGCGCCTGATTTATACATAGAAATCCATATTTTCCATGGGATAACCTTATGTTTGAGTATGGCAGCATTTTTCGTATTTTTTAGAGATGACATTATTATAGAGGAGGGTTTTCTATAGTGAAGCAGGTTATATAAAGCTTTGATATTCTTCTCCTTTGCTGCACACACACAAGTCGTCCTCTGTACGGATCCATTTGCTTGGAAATTCCATCGGGGAATCTTTCGGTGAGATAGTTTGGATGACATGAGAGGATTACTATCTACATTTTGTATTTTCACCACATTGCCTTAATTGCCAGCGCCATAACCCGTGACAGCCAGACGCCCCGTTCTATGAATGGATGCCATTTTTCTTTCCTGTCTCTAATCCGCCGCTTGATCTTCTAGGTGTGACAGACGCAACGACTGTGGAGATAACAGCGATGAAAGAGGCTGCAGCTACCCTCCGTGCCAGCAGCAGCAGTTCACCTGTCAGAACGGACGCTGCATCACCAGGGCCTACGTGTGCGATGGAGACAATGACTGCGGGGATGAGTCCGATGAACTGGACCATCTCTGCAGCACTCCGGAGGCAACCTGCGCTCCCAACTTCTTCAAATGTGACAATGGCCACTGTATTGAAGCCGTCAAAGTCTGCAACCGGATAGATGACTGCTCTGATAACAGCGATGAGAAAGGATGTGGTGCGTGGAATGAAGTTTTCACCCCAATAATGGGGGGCTGGTACACCCCAGTGATGGGGGGCTGGGTACACCCCAACGATGGGGGGCTGGGTACACCCCAATAATGGGGGGCTGGTACACCCCAATGATGTGGGGCTGGTACACCCCAATGATGTGGGGCTGGGTACACCCCAGCGATGGGGGGCTGGGTGCCCTGTCTTAACCTCAAAGGGGTTTTGTGGTTTTCAAAAAGCCCTGTCTGTTTTTTTTTAAACTAGTGCTCTACATACCCTTCCTGGGTCCAGCAATAAGTCCCCCCTCTTCTCCCGGGGTCTGTTATTGTCTACAGCACTGGCATCCAATAACTCAGCGGCTCTGATCGGCATATGCTGTCATATCAGGGAGTACCGCTGCTGCGCTCAGTGACTGGCTGCAGAGGTGTCGACATAACATCAGCACTGCAGACAATTACCGACACTGGGAGCAGAGGTGGAGACTTAGCACTAGACCTGGGGAGAGTGAGTGAAGCTCAGTTTTTTTATTTATTTATTTTTTAACAAGCTGGAGGACAAGAATTTTTTGCGAAACTGGAATACCCCTTTAATCCAATGAACTCTAATCAATATTTGAAATCTCTCCTCAAAACGTATCAAATCATATCAATCAACAAGAATGACACATTGAACTAACCGGCTGAAGATATTTTTAGAGGAATATCAATCATCTTGTAATAAACAATAGTATTTGGGTCTGTATTTTGATTATATTTAAAGGGGTTTTCCACTACTGGACAACCCCTGCTTTAAGAATCAACACCCACCTCGCACAGAGGGCAATCTTGGCGCCGCTATTCACTGTGGACATGTTGTGTCTTGTGTTCACTCCAGACCAACTGCAGTGGTCACAGGTCTGTCTGATGGAAGTAGGCAGGCTGCTCATTAGTTTTAGCGGTCACGTGATATAACATTGTCACATCACCTGCCGGGAATAGCGGCTCCAACATTGCAGAAATGGCGCCTTTCCAGGAACCATGAATAAAAAGAAAATTCATATCAGTTCACAAATCCAAGTAATTAGATAATCTTGCGGTGCGCAGACAGAAGCCGTGTGCCGATTCCCAGGTGAGAGCAGAAACATACAGAACAACAGGCTCCAGCAACCTCTATGAAAAAATATTAAAACTTACTAATATTAATCATTTTGATCCCTTAGGACTCGAAACGCGTAGGGCGAGTGTTTCTATTTTAGCCCTTCTTTGTTTTCTATTTTAAGACCAAGTCAATAAATGAGGTTTTAATATATTTTCATCGCGGTTGTTCTACACATTTCCAGGAAATAGGGTTTGTCCGATAGTGGACAACTCCTTTAAGTTAGATGATTAAGAATATATAGCTCCCCCTACTGGTGACTGCAGACTGACAAAATATTATCATTTGTCTCTGTGCCTTTGTAGGGAATTTGGAGCTCTATTAGAAAAGTGGAGCTCTGAATGAATGCTCTGAAGATATATATTATTTAGCCCAAAAAAATTATACTTTGCAAATAAATACTATAATATTACTAATTTAATAATATTATTACATTTAATACTATTAATATGATAATAATAATATGTATAGATAATATACAGTATTAACTAGAAAAATAATGGCTTGTGACCAATATATTACATATAATTTTAATTTGTAGAATCAACGTGGATTTTGGATTTGCTATTTTATGAATTCTTTTCCATTTTGCACACATTTTTCCCTTTTGAAGTGACTATGAATGACAATACTTTATTTAATGCTCATCACATTAACCATTTGTTTTCTCCCGCGCAGGCGTTAACGAGTGCAGCGATCCTTCCATCAGTGGCTGCGATCACAACTGCACCGATACACAGACGAGCTTCCTCTGCAGCTGTCGCGCCGGTTACAGGCTCATGTCCGATAAACGAAGCTGTGATGATATTGACGAGTGCGCGGAGTCCCCGTGGTTATGCAGCCAAATCTGTGAGAACACCGCAGGCTCCTACATCTGCAAGTGTGCGCCGGGCTACATCAGGGAACCGGACGGGAAAAGCTGCCGCCAGAATAGCAATATCGCCCCATATCTTATATTCAGTAACCGCTACTATCTGAGGAACCTGACAGTGGACAGTCTGTCTTATTCTCTAATATTACAAGGTCTGAGCAATGTGGTGGCCCTGGACTTTGATCGAGTGGAAGAAAGGCTGTATTGGATCGATGTGGGAAGGAGAGTTATGGAGAGAATGTTCCTCAATGGAACCAATAAAGAGACAATTATTAACACCGATATTCTGAGCGGAGAAGGTTTAGCAGTTGATTGGGTTGGCAGGTAAGGGAGAAATAACTAAGTTTACAACAGTTTTTCACTACTTGGCCAACCCCATCTTATATACTCGAGTCCCCCCAATAAAATATGAAAAGATGATACTCACCTCCTGCACCGGCGGTGTACCACCGATGTGTTCGTTGGATTACCCGGTGCTAGGTTATAGCACATGAACACTGAAGCCAATCTGTGGTCAGCAATGAGCTGATTTGCTCGCACTTTCCCTGGATGAAACTTGGATATCCAAGAGAAGTATGAGAACTGCAGTCCATTATTAGACGCTGATTGGCTGCAGCACTCACAGGACACAATAATGTTACCCAAACAAAGGGAGACCCAAGGGGTGACTATAAGCTTTTCATATTTTACTTGGGAGACTTTGGCATTTAAAAAGGGGTTGTCTAAGTAGTGGTAGTGGACAAACCCCTTTAAGGTGGGTCCAAATATACCTATCTGAAAAGTCAATATATTAATATAATAAACCACTGCTGTGAAGAAAATTAGAGATCTGCTGGAAACCATACTATAAGGGTACATTCAGACAAACGTACCGTATTTCTTGTCCGTATGTTGTCGATGTGGAAATTGAATAGCAGACGGACCTGATGTTAGCCTGTGAGCTAGTTCACATGAGCTGTTTTACATAGTCCTCGAAACCATGTGCAAAGAATTGCAGCTCACGCTAGTCTGACCTTATTTACGGATCAGACATATAAAGTGGGGCAGTACGGTGGCTCAGTGGTTATCACAGTGGCTCAATGGTTAGCACTGCAGTCTTGCAGCGCTGGCGTCCTGGGTTCAAATCCCACCAAGGACATCTGCAAGGACTTTGTATGTTCTCCCCGTGTTTGCGTTGGTTTCCTCTGGGTTCTCCGGTTTCCTCAAACCTTCCAAAGACATACTGATAGGGATTCTAGATTGTGAGCCCCATCGGGGACAATGATGATATAAATGAGTAAAATAAATAAAAAAGAGCAGGCACCATCTGTACATGGAGCTGTATACCGAGAGCCAGATGGCAATTTGTAGGCAAGACTGACCCCAAATTACACAATGGCCATCTGAGCGTAGCCTAAAGATTAAATCACTATTGTTCCAAAGTGAAAAAAGACAACTAATAGAAGGGAAAAATCTAATTTTTATTTGTTCACAGTAGTGGCGGAAAAGAGGTCCATTTACTCATCAGGTAGAGTAAGGGGCTGATGACAGGTGCCTGGCACTGACCGGTATTGTGCACCTATACACTGCATAAACAGGTGACTACCAGGACAAGTGCATGGCCGGCAGATAACGTGCACCTGCCCAGTTCATTATAATAGGACACTTGATTTTTCAGTGTCAGACTGGGGTGACAAGGGCCCACCAGTAACCAACTCCAGGGCCCCACTTTCCAGCTACATGTAAATGTGACATTATCCTCAATCACAAATCTATATAACAATGAACTGGGAAGATTGTTAAATTAATAAGATGCAGCCTTTGTCTGTACATAGTGATTCAAGTATATAGTACTGCTCATATAAGACGGTGGTGGCCCACCAGAGAATTCTCCTGTTATCCCGTGGGCCAGTCCAAGCCTGGTACCTGCTGAGTGTGCAGGCATCTGATGCATGGTCATCAGCACCTCTCATCCCTGATATGGAAGTAAGAGGTGATGATAGTCTCTTTATGCTCAAAGTCTAATGTTGTCAAAAAGGGTCTGTTTTTTTTCTGTAGAGGTGCATTACTGTACATATTAATTTTACTGCAATTCTAGGAAGCTATACTGGGTGGACGGCTACAAGACGTGCATCAGCGTTGCGGAGCTAGATGGGAGGTTCAGGAAGAAGCTGGTAGACCGCTGTGCAGATGTCAATAACACTTTCTGCTTTCAGCATCCTAGAGCTATCGTGGTTCATCCAAAGAAAGGGTATGACATTTCCCACAGAGAATTACCTCTTATTACTTGTGTTATAATTGACGCAGTTTTCATTATATTCTACTTTACTGTATCTCTTATTTCTTGAAAGACACCACGCTGCTGACATGAAACTAAATCCGTCTTTTATTAATATCTCCTTATCATTTCCCTTGTCTTGGCATGCAGGAATCCTTCAGGAAATGCGGCCATTTCTACATAAATGATTGAATTTCCTCTAGTTTATTATTGCCGGTCGTTTGTTTTCATTCCATTGGAGCCAATATGTTGGATAAACCTCAGGGTGGGCACATTGCTCAAAATTAGCCTAAGTTCACACAAGTGTATAAAAAAATTATCCAATTTTAATCCACAAAAAAGGATGATTTTTTTTTTAAATTTATATTATTATCCAAATGGCATCTGATTTATGTATCAGCAGTTAATAAAATTTACAATTTCAAATAAAAATCCATAGAAATTGGATGCAGTACGGATGATCCATATTGGATCCAATTTTTTTTGTGCATCCATAGAATAGGCGAGTCCTATTTGAAAATACAGAACAGGCTGGTGCATGCTGTGATTATTTTTTTATCATGAGGATATTCAGCCCATGTGAAAAAAATAATATCTGAACAGCCCTATTATGCAACATTTTTCTGATGGTTGTCTGGACCACATCAGATTTTTTTCATGGACAGCAGTAGGACTTACAATATGGTTGTGTGAATGTAGACTTAAGGCCCCTATACACATTAGATGGCTGTAGGTCTAAGGCCTCTTTCACACTTCCGTTTTTGACCATCAGTCAAAATCCGCCAGTTTTTGAAAAAAACGGATCCGCCATATTTTTTGGCGGATCCGTTTTTTCCCCATTGAGTTGCATTACTGGCGGATCTTGACGGATGGCCATCCGTTGGATCCGTTTTTTTGCGGATCCGCCAAAATGTTTGCGTCCGCCGCCATGCCTGGACGGACCCTGCAATGTTTTTTTTCCTGTAGGATCCGCATTTAATAGTGCGCATGCCTGGAGAAAGGAAGTCAGCCGGGAATTTAAACCTGAAATCCTTTCTGACGGTGGAAAAAAAATTCTCACTCTCTCCTCTCTCTCTCCTCTCTCTCTCTCTCCTCTCTCTCTCTCTCTCTCGTCCCCGGACTGCGGTTCCTTTAAAATTCTTCAGCCAACGTATCCGTCAAAAAACCGGACCGCTGACATCCGTTCACTTCAGTTATCAACGGATCCGCTTTCCGCCATTTTGGCGGATTTTAACTGATGAGAAAAAACTGAAGTGTGAAACAGGCCTGACTATGCTTCATCCGATCGTTTGGCTACCGGCCATCACCTCCAGCTATTCTATACAACGATGTTCGTTCACCCAAGTGCCCCTGTGTTCTCTACTAGAAAGTCGCTGGAAAACATCTCTGAAGGCGGCTTACCTCCGAGAGAATAAAGTGATCGGCAGTCCCAAATCGGATATGCCCAATTGACATCTCCTCCGACAATCAGTTGGCTGGAGCCCCACATTAGAGTGTTGGCCAAACTTGTGGATATTGGTAAATGCTGCCAATATTACTCTAATATATATAGGGCCCTTTCCTATGCCAGTGTGAAAAACATGCCATCTTTTAGTAGAGACCTTCCTAGAGCCCCTATAATCTAATCTTCCTAGTTATGCAGTGATCCAGGAAGAGGGGATCTATCACTACAAAAAGTAGGTCAATCTTTTCTTCTGAAAGCCATAAAAGCCCGGTTACAACCACCATCCAAGCTGCAAAGATGACTTGATTAAAAGTATTGTATAAGTAGATACAAAGTGGCAGATTACATTATTTGAGGAGCAAAATATTGTAAAATACATTTTTATATACAGTATTTTTAAAATAACACTGTGAGGGCTACCCATAGGTGTAGGGTTTCGTATGGAGAGGAGACTTTTTCAGTTGGAGCAGATGGGTTTACACGATTTCATCAAGCCTCACATTTCTATGTATAGTAAGCCTAACAGTAATGCAAATAACAACTAATACTGAATATCCAATGTTTGTGCATTTCTGATGCTATTATATCTTCTGTATTTGATTGGGGGCTGCCCATATTGTCACCGATCTCTTCTTATCCTTCCCTGCTCATAGCATCACCTATAGAGTGGGACCAAAAATACTAATACATCTGGGTGTCAGAGATCAAAAAGAAACATTTGGTCTCCACATATTACAATAACCTGCTACACTAGACACCATTCTCTGGCACCAGGATATAATTGATGAGTAGTCACTGGTGGCCACGTGGTACTTACTAAGACTGGACCCAAGAGCGCTTAGAACGGTGACTCATTCAAAGTAGTTGTTTTGTGTGCTGTTGTCTCAAATATGCTCCCAGAAGAATATCATTAGGAAACCAATTCCAAAAAGTTTACTTTAAGGCTATGTGCACACGGTGCGGATTCTGCTGCGGATCCGCAGTGGATTTGGCCCTGTGGATCCGCAGCAGAACTGCAGGTGATGTACAGTATCATTATAGCCTATGTAAAGAAAAAAACGCTGTGCACATGCTGCGGATTTTTCCGTGCGGAATATAAAAAGCAGCATGTCACTTCTTTTGTGCGGTTTTGCTGCAGTTTTCTACCTGCTCCATTCTACAAATCCGCAGGTGGAAAACCAAACAAAAATGGCAGTAAAACCGCACAAAAAATGCACTAAATCCGCAGGAAAAAATGCAGGTCATTTGACCTGCGGATTTAGTAAAATCCGCGGGAGGATCCGCACCGTGTGCACATAGCATAACCTGAATTTTTCTTTTACAGACACATTTACTGGACAGACTGGGGAGACATGCCATACATTGGCAGAGTTGGCATGGACGGCAAGAACAAAACCGTTGTCATCTCTACTAAGTTGGAATGGCCTAATGGAATTACAATAGACTACACCAATGACAAGCTCTACTGGGCCGATGCCCACTTGAACTACATTGAGTACGTACTTAGAGAAGAATAAAGCAACTCGGTAACTGTTCATAAACATATACATGGCATGACTCTTTGCAGTAATGACTAGGACTTTGAGCAGTCTATGAATCACTGTCAAAATGGACACATATACAGTTCTCGATCTCAGACAGTCAACAGTCGAATGAGACCCAATAATATTGAATAACTCAATGACACTCACTAACTTTTTATTAACAGATATTTATACTGTATTACTACATATTTCATCTAGCACTAAATACTCCATTGCCTTTTAGGGCTGTAATTTCCAGCCGTTTTGTAAGCATTCGAATGACTGCAAACTTGTGAATCATTACATCATGCACACAGCGCCAGAGGCAGCAGGGGGTGCATGACCGAAAGCAAGCATTTTGCATACATGAGGTCATCTGCCGACTAGACGTGCGTGGACTCACCCAATGCAAGTGAATTGAGCAAAGCCCAACACGTCTAGTCTTAATGTGGTTTGAAGTATTCAGATCGCCTGCTCCCAGTGCTGGCATAGAGCGACGGCAGACATGTAACCCAAGGCTGGACATGCACTTGTTGATGAATTAGGTGTATCACATCCCTCATTAAGATCGGCGTACGAAACCCCAGTCTTAATGAATTTGGAGCCATAGTCTTTTTCGAAAAAATGATGCTTGGCTTAATTTATAAAATTGGTTTTGAATAGATGTTGATTTGATTAAATCAAATTAAAGAAGTCATGTAGCCTATTTTGTATATCATTTAAATTGATTTTTTTTCATGGACAGAACATTATTGACAAAATTAAAATTTTGGGAAAATTAACATGATTGTTCACCAACCTGACCTAGCTCCTAGCCAATATTCAGATCACATCTTCTTATAGTGTATAACGTTATGTAATAGAATCTGGATATTTTTGTCTAAAGTTCCATTCTCAGAGAGATCTTCGTAACTTATTAAACATCCTCTCTATTTGCTTTTGCTTTTTTAAAATCCCAATTTTCAGCCAGTAATCTCGATAAGCAGAGCTGACCTTAGACATTTGCCTCAGTAGTTTTCGTTTTGCATTGTTTTTCTAGATACTCGGATTTGGATGGTAGACACCGACACTCGGTGTATGATGGAAACCTCCCTCACCCTTTTGCCATCACTGTATTTGAAGATGTGATATATTGGACCGACTGGAACACTAGAACGGTGGAAAAAGGAAATAAATACGATGGGTCTGGAAGAATCATGTTGGCCAATACCACACACAGGCCATTTGATATTCATGTCTACCACCCTTACAGGCAGCCTATATGTAAGTCCCGCTATCGGATCATGGGGAGGTATTAACTCATTAGCTCTTATGTTAGTAAATTCTACTTTTTAACAATGCATAGATTTTTTATTATAGAAGTAGAACAGATTAATTGGAACGTTTTTCTTTTTTCCTCTGGTATCATACAGTTATATAGCCGCTATGTATGGCATTCCATGGAACTGTTGGGGTTCACAGATTCAGCGCGCAGATCTGCAATATCGCGATATGTGCACTAAGTCTTAATCTGCTTTTTTTTGTTTTGGAGAAATGCAAAATCAGGACACCTTTGACACTTCTGCCATTA
This sequence comes from Dendrobates tinctorius, assembly GCF_039654945.1. Lineage (NCBI taxonomy): Eukaryota > Metazoa > Chordata > Amphibia > Anura > Dendrobatidae > Dendrobates > Dendrobates tinctorius. Next base: position 40,913,731 of record NW_027361810.1, on the reverse strand, counting down.
GGCTGACTAGTTTTAGTCTTCAAGCATTTACAATTCATCTCTCTTCTTCGATCTACAGGTCTTGATTTGGGGGAGCCAGAGGAATGAGGAGATAGATGGAAAACATTTAGATTAGAAGGAACCTAAATGGTTCCCATTATTGAAATAGGAGATGACAGTTGGTGCTTATAAGATTCTATGGAGGAGTAAGAAGCTAGAGGCGGACACAGACGTTCTGCCGCAAGTTCTTCATAGAACTTTATGAGCACCAACTGTTATATCCTATATCAGTAATGGGAAAAATCTGGATTCACTGAAGATAGATTTTACCGGTGAATTGAGAATTTTTAAAATGAATGGAGAAATAAGCAGATTTTTCTAATAAGATATATTACAAACTTGCTTATTTTCACGTGCAATTAAGTTTTAATATCCTGATAAATTGTTTTACTCTAGCGAGCAATCCCTGCGGCAGAAACAATGGAGGCTGTTCACACTTGTGTCTTATTAAAGAAGGAGGCCAGGGGTACTCTTGTGAATGTCCAGACAATTTCTTGGCCATGCAGTTTGGAAACATCGTTCGCTGCCTTCCTTCTTGCTCCAGTACCCAGTTCTTATGTGCCGACAGTGAAAGGTCAGTACAGCGTAGTAAGACTTACTTATTAATGAACTTTTATCTTTAATATTTATTTGAACCTAAGATAAAGTAATTTTCACGTTGTTCTCCTGGTTTTTGTGTCTTTATATAACGCATTCATCGTATATTATCTCACCACGCTAAAGATGTATCCCGATATGGTGGAAATGTGATGGGCAGCGAGACTGCAGGGATGGCTCCGATGAGCCACCTACCTGTCCTCATCGGTACTGCCGCGTGGGACAGTTCCAGTGCAATGATGGAAACTGCACAAGTTCCCACTTCTTGTGTAACACAGCTCCAGACTGTCCGGACAACTCTGATGAAGATCCAGTACTTTGTGGTAAGATGAGGGATGTGATGATGAGGCCATTTTTTTTTTTCATTTTTGCATACAGCAGTTCCATCAGAGTTTGTATCCTCTTAATATATTGCAGTCATTTTATATAGCACTGTGTATTTACAGTTGATCATTTTGACTTTCTACCCAGTTAATTCTCCTCTTTCCAATTGTGTCTCTGACATGAATGATTTAGAATAATTGTTGACTCATGCAGGGAAAAGATACTTCCGGTTTCTACATAAAGCTTTGAAAGAGTCAGCTAGTCAGTTTATAATCACGCGATGTCATAGTCCTAATGGAAAAGAGAAGAATTAGCTGGGTAGAAAGGCGACGTAAGCAATTGTAAGTGCACAGTGCTCTATAATATGATGACTGCAGTTTATTAAGATGATAAAACTTTTGATTTATGTGATGCCTTAGTTTCACTGCGTTTAGAATTCTTCTAATTGACTTTTCCATAACTTTTCTGCAGCCACTCATCAGTGTGACGACCACCAGTGGCAGTGTGCTAACAAGCGCTGTATCCCTGAGGCATGGCAGTGTGACACAGACGACGACTGCGGAGACAACTCAGACGAAGAAACCACCCACTGCGCCACCAGGACCTGTAACCCTGGGCAATTCAAATGCAATAATGGACGCTGCATCCCTCAGAGTTGGAAATGTGACGTGGACGACGATTGCGGGGACCATTCAGATGAGCCCATTCAGGAGTGCAGTAAGAATTGATTGCATGTTCCTAATAACCTAGTAATTACATAAGAGACTTACTTTATCTACTATGCCTCCCCATTTAATCTGACACAGGGGTTATTGGGTCTAGGCTACACATATCATACTATATTGTCTTGTTACTCCAGTAAAGGAGTTTTAGCATGATAGCAAATGTATCCTATCAAAAAGATTTTGGGAAAAAATAATACACTACTGAAGCAGAATTCCAGAAATGTATCCTTCTTCTGCATTAAAGGGAATCTGTCACCACTTTTTTGGCCTGCTAGGTAAAAATATCATTTAATTGAGTGTCAGCTATGAGTTCCACAACTAGTTCTGACTCCCCATGAATCACCCATAAAAAAAACTTTTTATTTGTCCCGCGCTGTATTTTAATCTGTTCGGTCCGGTCCGATGGGCGTTGCCTCTGTTCCGTCACTCCACCCCTCCTCGGCTTGCTGTACGCATTCTTCGCTGTGAAAATTGCAGATTGTGTACATATTTCGCGCGTGAGCATTGTAACGTGACCTCGCGCATGCCCAACTGAGGGCAAAGCCGAAAATCAGTAGTGCGCATGCGCTGGAATAGCAGTTGTTTCTTAAGTCCCGGAAGTTTTTCGCGGCCATGTGCACTACTGATTTTTGGCTTTGCCCTCAGTTCAGCGAAACTTACACCTCTCCCGATACACAGATTTGTAAAAATTGTTTCATCCATGGCCGCCATAAAATGCACATATGCTGTAAATGTTTCCAAATACATTAATTTAAAAAACATGTATTTTATTTACAAATGAAATATAAAATATAAATACCCAAGCAGACAATGCATGATAAGAGGTTAACTACGTGTGTTTCCTGCAATCTGTTTTCAGTGGGTCCTGCATATCGATGTGACAATCACACTGACTTTGACTGCAAAACGAACTATCGGTGCATCCCGCTCTGGGCTGTGTGCAACGGCTATGATGACTGCAGAGATAACTCTGATGAAGAAAACTGTGGTAAGCATTTTTTATTACAACAATCAAAATTTCCCTATATACTGTATATATCACCAGCTTTAGGAATACTTAAAGCTGAATTTCTACACTGCCAATATATAAATGGTAAGGAGGGAAAGAATTACTGTAGATGCTTGGAGCAGGTTAGAAAACTGCAGCAGTCCATTTATTTTTTTTTAGTGGCTAGAAAATAATTTCCAAAGGATATAATTAAAAAAAACCCATAAAAAATACTAAATAAAAAAAGAAAACAACCTAAAAAAGAGAGGCAAAAATGTCGACATTTTCTAAGTGGGAAATCCATAGGGTCAGGGGTTGGCTTTATTCCTTTATAACACTGAAGTCCTGGGCTTGAATCTGAAGAGGGCAAGATACACGTATAGTGTGTGTGTGTGTTTTTGTGTAGCTAATTGTTTGTGTATCAAAGCTACAGTATGTATGTGTATGTCGGAGCTAAGTGTGTTTGTGTAGGTGTGTGTGTGTCAGGTCTATCCGTTTGTGTACCAGAGCTAAGTGCAGGTATGGACTGGGGATGAAATTCAGCCCTGGCATTTGAAATCACAAAGGCCCATGTTCCCGTCCCCAAGAATGAGATGGGATATATTACTAATATTACCCTGGATGGAGGAAAGAAAGATTTACAACAAGACCAATATTCCTAATGATACCCGTGATAGGCTGGGGTAAGTGACAGAGTCAGCGACTTTGTGCTCTGTCACAACTCTTAAAAGTATGAGTGTCTTAAGAACACCGATTCTGTTAAAAATGTAGCAGACAGGGCAGACCACAACCAGACAGGCCCTTCTGGCATTTGCCAGAATTGCCACATGGCCAGTCCGGCCCTGGCTAAGTGTGTGGGTGTAGTTAAGTGTGTGTATCAGAGCTAAGTGTGTGAGCTTGTGTAGCTTTGTGTGTACCAGAGCTAAGTGTGTATATAACAGATCTAAGTATGTGTGTTTGTGTAGCTAAGTGTGTGAATATCAGAGCTACGTGTGTGTGTTTGTGTATCTAAATGTGTGTATGAGATCTAAGTATGTGTATATCAGAGCTAAGTGTCTCTTTGTGTAGCTAAGTGTGTGTATGTCATAGCTAAGCGTGTGTATGTCAGAGCTAAGCATGTGTGTTTACATAAGTGTGTATTTGTGTATCTAAATGTGGCTGTATCAGAGCTAAGTGTGTGTTTATGTAGCTGTGTGTATGTAAGAGCTAAGTGTGTGTGTTTATGTAGCTGTGTGTATTGTGGTGCAGTGACCACTGTGTCCGCTAGGGGGCGCTGTGTGGGTGTCACAGGACAGGAATACAGGCATGTCCATTGTGGTAATGGAAATAGGATGAACGACAGAATGGTAAATGATCGTTATGTATCCCAGGGTGGGTGGCCCTGGGATGGAAGCTTGAACGAGTGTTGATCAGCAGAGGTACTGCTGAGGTTTTTGTTACAATGTATCAGGGAGAGCTTTCAGGTGGCTGGTGGACAGGTGGGTCCAGTCACCTACAAACCCACCCAGGGGCATGTGTCTAAAAACGCCCATAGTAAGCCTGTATATATGTGTATGCATGGGTGTCTGATATTGGACCTGCAATGAGGTCATAGGCATGTGATCCGGTGGGCGTGGCTACGGACCATATAAGGTGACCAGGGTATGTCACATGAGTGAGTGCCTGGATCTGATTGGTCCGTGTGGAAAGGTCCCGGAAGGCTGTCGTGCTGGAAGGTGGGCTGCCTTCCTGAAGCGCACATGTGGACGCCGCTGACTGTGTGTGCCCTGTGTGTAATAGCCTGTGACTACTGGACAGTCCCCAGGAGCGAAGGGACGTCAGGACTGAGAAGCAGCTAAGAGGTAACCCCGGACCGGGGGGAATTACCTGAGACTGTAAAGGCTGATTGCTGGACAAAGCACAGCATGTGTGACCGCAGGGCTAAGGGAGCGGAGCTCCACTATGAACATTCGCTTGGTCTGCTGTAAGACTACTGTCGTTTTCTGCATGCTGCTATGGTTTATGCTGTGTATAATAAACCGTATAGACTGTGCTATATGAAAAGCCTGCGCCGGACCTGGTTTATCTGCTGCCAAGTGAGCGTTCCCCAACAAGAACAATAGGCGCTACCTTACAGTATGTAAGAGCTAAGCGTGTGTTTACGTAGCTAACTGTGCGCATCAGATCTGTGTGTGTTCCAGAGCTACGTACGTGTATATCATAGCTGAGTGTGTGTTTGTGTAGTATCATCTCTGTGTATGTACCAGAGCTAAGTGTGTTCATGTAGTTAAATGTGTGAGTATCAGAGCTGAGTGTGTGTGTGCAGAGCTGAGTGTGTGTGTGCAGAGCTGAGTGTGTGTGTGCAGAGCTGAGTGTGTGTTTTTTCCCCCCCATGTTTGGGTTAATTGATTTTCTATGATATTGTGTCTGAAGGAGAAATGAATTTGTGAGCCCCATTGGTGACACGTCTGATGACAGCCTCTGTACAACACCTCAGAATATGTTAGTGCTATTTAAGCAATGGGAAAGTGCCCTCTTTCCACCATCCTTCACTGAGTGAATTCTAACCAAATTCAATGGGATTAATTTTTTTCCCGCATTTAATTCAGTGTTACTGGGAAATGCCCCATGAAGCGTAGTCTGTGGTTCCCTTCATGGAGAAATTAGCCAGTGTTTCCTCTCCAGGGCTGTACGCCAATGATTATTAAACCATTTAGAGCTTAACAAATACTTGTATAATCATTACGATCACTGGAGCAGCAAATCCTACCTGTGAATGATTGGAATTTGTAGAACAAAGAACATGTGATCCACTCGGGGACTTTCGCTGTGAAAATCATCGCTGTATTCCTCTGCGTTGGAAATGCGATGGAGATGATGACTGCAGGGATGGATCCGATGAGCGCAACTGCAGTAAGTTGCTTGAGATCATTTTTAATGTTGTTGGGCCCCAAGTAATAAGAATGACGATTATGGACCATTTGGTCCCTGGTGGTCCTAGTGGCTAAAGATGTTTTCATATCAGAATATTACTTCACATACAATGACTGGCTGTCCTGTATTTTACACCATAGTCAGAATATGGTTTTAGGTTTCATTTAGCCAATTTTCCACCCATATGTTGCAAAACATTTTTTTATTTTACTTTTGAAATGTTATTGTTTCTTTATCAGAATTCACACAAAGCTTTTCACAGCTAGATATTTTTCTATCGTGTTATATTACTGCAGATGTTGTAAATTGGCTTTAATGTAGCTTGTTGTGTTTTTATGCTGTACTTTTGAGAAACTGATGCGTTTGTTTGCATACACTTCAGCATTAAGAAAAAGCCACAATCCTGGAACACCATCATAGCCGAAAGTCTTGGCACCCTTGAAATTGTTCCAGAAAATGAAGTATTTCTCCCATAAAATTATTTCAATTATATATGCTTTGTTATACACATGTTTATTTCCTTTGTATGTATTTGAACAACACAAAAAAAAAAAAACAGGAAAAAAGGCAAATTGGACATCATTTCACACAAAACTCCAAAATGGTCCGGACAAAATTGTTTGCACCTTTTCAAAATTGTATATACAGCTTTGTTTAAAGTATATGATGATCGTTCAAACTTCTCTGTGGCAAGTAACAGGTGTGGGAAATATGAAAATCACACCTGAAACCAGATAAAAAGGAGAGACATTGACACGAAGTATGGAGAACAGAAAGAGGAGAAGAGAACTGTTTGAGGACTTGAGAACCAAAATTGTTGAAAAATATTAACAATCTCAAAGTTACAAGTTCATCTTCAGAGATTTTGTTGTTCCTTTGTCCACGGTGCGCAACATAATCAAGAAGTTTACTTTTCAACCTATGGCACTGTAGCTAATCTCCCTGGATGCAAGAAAAAAATTGATGACAGGTTGCAACGCAGGATAGTCTGGATGGTGGATTAGCAATCTTAAACAAGTTCCAAAGAAATTCATGCTGTTCTACAGGCATCGGTGTCAGCGTAAACTATTCGGCGACATTTGAATGAAATTCCATGGCAAGGAGACCCAGAAGGGCCCCACTGCTGACACAGGGGCATAAAAAGCTAGACTGCAGTTTGCCAAAATGTACGTGAGTAAGTCAAAATCCTTCTGGGAAAGTGTATTTACCAAGATAGAGCTTTTTGGAAAACCATAATATTCTCCTGTTTACCAAAAACAGAATGAAGTTTACAAAGAAAAAAACACAGTACCTACAATCAAATATGGCAGAGGTTCAAAGATGTTTTGGGGTTGGTCTGCTGCCTCTGGCACTGGGTGCTTTAGCTGTGTGCAAGTCATCATGAAATCTGAAGATTACCAACAGATTTTGGGTTGCAATGTAGTGTCCAGTGTCAGAAAGCTGGGTTTGTGTCCTAGATCATGGGTCTTCCAGCAGGACAATGACCCCAAACATACTTCAAGAAGCACCCAGAAATGGATGGAAACAAAGCACTGGAGAGTTCTGAGGTGGCAGCAATAAGTCAGGATCTAAATCTCATTGAAAACCTGAGAAAACATCTTAAAATTGCTGTTGAGAGAAGTCGCCTTCACATATGAGAGACCTGGAACAGTTTGCAAAAGATGAGTGGTCAAAAATTCCAGTTGAGAGGAGTATGAAGCTTGTTCATGGTTATAGGAAGCGATTGATTGCAGTAATTTATTCCAAAAGGTGTGCAACCAAATATTAAGTTGAGGGTTCCAACAATTTTGTCCTCCCCATTTTTGGGGTTTTGTATGAAATTAAGTCTAATTTGCCTTTTTTATCTTTTTTTGTGCTGTTCCGATACACACAAAGGAAATAAACATGTGTATAACAAAACTTATGTAATTGCAATAATTTTCTGGCAGAAATACTTCATTTTCTGGAACAATTTCAAGGGTGCCAACACCTTCGTCCATGACAGTATGTCCGTACACTCTAAGACTGCGTTCACATGACCGTATTTTTGGTCCAAGTGCTGTTTGTATAGTAAACTGACCTCATACGGACAGAACTTGGACCAATGTTATTCAATTTGGCTGACAGCTTTTTCAAAGGAGCATCCAGTTCAAGTGAAAAAAATTACAATCTACACTGGTCTCTTCCATATTTCAGTTTAGATTCACTTATTCAAGTCTAGAAGTGCTTAAAAAAATCTGATCCCATACGGATCATCCTCATAGTATCCAATTTTTACTGATACGTACACTCACTGGCCACTTTATTAGGTACACCTGTCCAACTGTGTGTTAAGACTTAATTTCTAATCAGCCAATCACATGGCGGCAACTCAGTGCATTTAGGCATGTAGACATGGTCAAGACAATCTCCTGCAGTTCAAACCGAGCATCAGTATGGGGAAGAAAGGTGATTTGAGTGCCTTTGAACGTGGCATGATTGTTGGTGCCAGAAGGGCTGGTCTGAGAATTTCAGAAACTGCTGATCTACTGGGATTTTCACGCACAACCATCTCTAGGGTTTACAGAGAATGGTCCGAAAAAGAAAAAAAATCCAGTGAGCGGCAGTTCTGTGGCCGGAAATGCCATGTTGATGCCAGAGGTCAGAGGAGAATGGGCAGACTGGTTCGAGCTGATAGAAAGGCAACAGTGACTCAAATTGCCACCCGTTACAACCAAGGTAGGCAGAAGAGCATCTCTGAACGCACAGTGCGTCGAACTTTGAGGCAGATGGGCTACAGCAGCAGAAGACCACACTGGGTACCACTCCTCTCAGCTAAGAACAGGAAACTGAGGCTACAATTTGCACAAGCTCATCGAAATTGGACAGTAGAAGATTGGAAAAACGTTGCCTGGTCTGATGAGTCTCGATTTCTGCTGCGACATTCGGATGGTAGGGTCAGAATTTGGCGTAAACAACATGAAAGCATGGATCCATCCTGCCTTGTATCAACGGTTCAGGCTGGTGGTGGTGGTGTCATGGTGTGGGGAATTTTTTCTGGGCACTCTTTGGGCCCCTTGGTACCAATTGAGCATCGTTGCAACGCCACAGCCTACCTGAGTATTGTTGCTGACCATGTCCATCCCTTTATGACCACAATGTACCCAACATCTGATGGCTACTTTCAGCAGGATAATGCGCCATGTCATAAAGCTCGAATCATCTCAGATTGGTTTCTTGAACATGACAATGAGTTTACTGTACTCAAATGGCCTCCTCAGTCACCAGATCTCAATACAATAGAGCATCTTTGGGATGTGGTGGAACGGGAGATTCGCATCAGGGATGTGCAGCCGACAAATCTGCGCCAACTGTGTGATGCCATCATGTCAATATGGTCCAAAATCTCTGAGGAATGCTTCCAGCACCTTGTTGAATCTCTGCCACGAAGAATTGAGGCAGTTCTGAAGGCAAAAGGGGGTCCAACCCCTTACTAGCATGGTGTACCTAATAAAGTGGCCAGTGAGTGTATATTGCCATTATTAGTATTGGAAATTGTATTTTTTACTTGTAAACTTTATTAAGTTCTGTTTTAAAAACAGATGGCATTTCGGTGCCATATGGATGTAAAAAATGAACATATGGATGACCATACAGGTGAAAGTTCATCCATTTTTCTGGATGAAAATTGAACGATTTTTTTTACGCACTAATGTTAACTCAGCCTAAGGCTTCCTACACATGTCCTGGTAATTCCAGTGCTGGAAAAAGCAGTACCGGTGAGATCTGTCATCCGTGTGGCATATGTATGTACCTGTGTGCCATCTGTGTGCACCATCAGTGTGATACTGAAATAGAATGGAGAATAGAAATGACAGATGTTTAGGTGATAGATGTGTAAAGATATATGCAGATGATAGATGCATAGACAGATAGATAGATAGCCATCAAGATATTTAATAAGCTCTGTGGCACTTATTCGGCAGCTTTCTAGGAAATGGCGAGTGGTCCCCCCTATTTAAAAAAAACAGTTAAGGAAAGGCATACAGGTGTGAACCAGTCTTATTAGTCTGGGAAGGAGCCAAGATCCATGAAGCTTCCCAGCCTATTAATATCAACTCACAGCTGTCTGCTTTGCCTTTGCTGGTTATTAAAAACTAGATGGTGGCCCGATTCTAACGCATCGGGTATTCTAGAATATGTATGTAGTTTATTTATGAAGATTTAAGAGGCGCTGACTGGCCACAGGGGGCCGGGCGCGACCAATCAGCGACGCGGGATTCGTGGCCGGACTGCGCCTGTCGCTGCTTGGTCGCGGCCAGCCGGGCGCGACAAATCAGCGGCGCAGGATTTTCGTTACTCAAATTCCGCGCCAATTCGTGGCCGGACTGCGCCTGTTGCTGATTGGTCGCGCCCGGTCGGCTGCGACCAATCAGACGCGGGATTCACGGCTGGACTGCGCTTGTTGCGGATTGGTCGCGGCTGGGATTTCCGTTACAAACAGACAGAATTAGACGATTATATAGTAGATGAGGGGGACCCTAAAAATAATGATATGGGGTCCTCCCATTTTTAATAACAAGCTGTGGGTAAGCATACGGCTTAAGGCTGATATTAATAGACTGTGAAGGGCCATGGATATTGGCCCCTTCCCAGCCTAATAAGACCAGTCTTCAGGAACCCCAGAAATGGCACATCCATTAGACGTGCAGTTCTGGATCTATATGGCTGGTTTCACACTAGCGTTTTTTTTGTGCTGCGTTTTTGCGCATACATGCGTATGAGTTTTTTCCCTATATTTAACATGAGTGCGCATTGTCATGCGTTTGTTCGCGTTTGTATGCGCATGCATTTTTTTGTAGTGTGCACCCAGGTGCACAAAATGCAACCTGTTGCATTTTTGGTGTCCGACCAGTCTCAAAAAAACGCATGCGCACGCAATGCGCACGGAATTCACCCAAAACCACATTAAAGTCTATGGGAGTGCTGACGTGCACATGGTCATGCGCACGTCAGCGTTTAAAAACGCATGCATTTTTTGTAGAAACCATGCGCAAAAAACAAGAAAATGCATTAAAAGCGCATGAAGCATTTTTTATATGCGCGCTTGCACTGCGCGCGCAGCGCAAAAAACCGCAAGTGTGAAAGTAGCCTAAGCCTCGGCTCTTCCCGATTGCCTTGGTGTGTTATCATTCGGGGTAATGGTTTTTGGGTTGCTGTCAGCTGTGTAATGTTCGCTGATGTTTCACCCAGGAGTTAGCAATGGAGAGGCATCTATCAGACACCCCCATTACTAACCCTGTAGTCAAATAAAATACAAACATACAAAATTCCTTTATTTGTAAAAAGCGCTATGGTCCCATGACAATCCCCAATTCTTCTACATCAGCAACATTACCGCTTACCATGGCCATCGGAACACACTGAAAGTAACTTGAGAACCAGCGGCAGTGATGAGTCGTGACATCATTAAGGTTACCACTGGTCACAGCGGGTGGTTCTCACGTGAACTGTGGTAACCTTACTGATGTCGCGGCTCATGAGAACTTTCTGCAGTGTGAGAACTGACAGTAAGTTCTCACGCTGCAAGCAGTGACATCAGTAAGGTTACGGGCCTTCACAGCTGGGCAGCTTACACGCTGTCCTCTGCGGATCACACAGAGGTTAGCGTGGGAACCACCAGTTGTAACATGTAGTAACCTTAATGATGTCACTGCCGCTAGTCCCTCTTTCTGTACATAGAAATGTGGTCATCTGGTCTAAACAGGCCATTATGTGACCACTGAGTACCTTGCATGTAGTCGATTGGCGGTTGATTAACTCCCGCTGTCGACAAGATGACGTGTCATACATGTCTCAGTGTCTACATATCCTCATTCAAATGCTTATTGCAGGCCCCCGGGAGTGCACCGAAAGCGAATTCCGATGTGATAATTTTCACTGTATTCCCAGCCGCTGGCTCTGTGATCATGACAACGATTGTGAAGACAACTCAGATGAAAGAGATTGCGGTGAGTAAAAAACACATGCTACTTTGTGAATGTATACAGTATATAGTACTTAACTAAGCTTCAGAGCTGACATCTCCCAGAATTCCTTGCTAGTGTAATGTATAGATTAAGTCTTACCTTTAGAGGAAAGCAGCTTTTTCATGGCTGATCTGAACTCTCTGATGCTGCAAGCAAATGGCGCTTTGTCTCTGCAGTATTGAAGGGGCGCAGGGGCACTGAAGCTGGAGATAAGTGCGCTCCAGTGATCCCCATCAGCTTCACATCAACAGTTACACTCTCTATTGGAAAGCACTTTTAAGTGCTGCGCTCCTTGCCTAGGAAACTGGCCACTGCTGAGAGACTGCAGAAGTAGACGATAACCTTAGTAACGAGCAGTAAACAGCAAAGTGAAAAATCCCTCAGTTTATGAGAATGCAAATAATTTAAATAACAAGTAAAATTGCAAAGTTATTTGTTTTTGCAAATAATTTTAACCATTAATAGCGATGAGACTAAACCTTTAAAAGGGTTGTCGGCCCCGATAAAATAATAAAGCCTATACTCGCCTCCCATGCCGACTTTGTTTCAGCAGTTTCGGCACTCTCTCTCTCCCCGGGGCTGTGATGTGGTGTTGTGACACGTGATGCCCGGCGCCCGATCAGCGCTGCCGTCACTGTCTCCGCCTTTGGACAAAATGAACATGAAGAGGAAGATCAGTTGATCCCTGACTTCCTGTTCATGTTCAGTTTGTCCGTACGCAGAGACAGTGACGCCAGTGCTGATGGGTGCCGGGCATCACGTGTCACAACACCACATCACAGCCCCGGGGAGAGAGAGTGCCGACACCATGGGAACAACGCCAGCACGGGAGGTAAGTATAAGCTTTATTATTTTATCTGGGGCAAAACATTTAATTTAAGAATGGGTAGTCCTAGTAGTGGACAACCCCTTTAAGTAGATCCTTATTTCTAACGTAGCATTGACTTTTTTTGGTTTGTTATAGACATGAGAACTTGTCACCCTGGTTATTTCCAATGTAACAGCGGACATTGCATCTCTGAACGATTCAAGTGTGACGGAACAGCTGACTGCCTAGACATTTCAGATGAAATAACTTGCCGTAAGTATCAGAAAAAACAAGTGGCTGCACACTAACCTGCGCAAAATATGGTCCGTAGTTTACTTGCGTAATACGGATGACAGACCCCTAAACAGTGCTCCGTAGGTCATCCGTAAGCAAGGTGTGGTCGCGTATTTTGCGCATGTGTGTATCCGTATGTAATCCGTATGGCATCCGTATGGCGAGAATTTCTCGCAGGCTTGCACAATGGACATATAATGGAGCCCTATGACAGGGTTTCTAACAGAAACCAAAGAATAGATATAGACACATAGAATGCATGTATATATATATGTATTCTATGTGTCTATATCTATTCTTTCGTTTCTTTATTAAACCTGTCAGTGTGAGTTTACTGTATAGCGCACTGAATTGCCGGCTTTGCTAAAAGACACCGGGTGCGTATTTCTCGCAAGTCACACGTGTGGTCCGTGTGTAATCCGTATTTTTTGTGCACCCATAGACTTGCATTGGCGTACTACTGCCGTAGTACGCTGACAATCGCAGCATGCTGCGATTGGCACGGAGCGTAGAATACGGATGAGAAATATACGGCTGGTGCGAGGGGACCCCATAGAGAATCATTGGTCCGTGTGTAATGCGTGCTTTTAGCGCCTCTCACTCGGCCGTATTCCTCGCCAGTGTGACCCCGGCCTTAATATGGCCTGAGATTCGTCAAGTTACTACCTATTCCATCAGTGCCCTATAGGGTGCCTGTCATTATTACCCTACATTGTTATATTTGTTACAAATTGTTTGTATACCAAAACCAGGAGTGGAACTTACAGAGAAAAATTATAATTGAAAGTTTTACACTAGTGATGATCGAGCACCAAAATACTCAAGTGCCCGTTACTCGAATCGAGCAGGTCGGATGCTCGGACAGGCTCGATTCGAATAATGAGTATAATGGAAGTCAATGGGAAACTTGAGCATTTTTCCGAAGGACCCTAACAGGAGGGCTGGTAAAAAAACAATGATATCCTCCAGCGGTAGCCAAAAATATATAAAAAGTAAGGTTTATTGATCACTTTAAAAGCTGTAGCAGCAAATCCCCAAAGGAGATCCAAAGACATAGGAGAAGCAGAAAAACTAGTTTCAGCTTAACACCTTAATCATGGGATGTATACCATGATTATGGCGTTAAACTGAAACTAGTTGGTCTGCTTCTCCTATGTCTATGGATCTCGACTGGGACGGCTCCGTGCCCTGCCTTACAAACAAAGACTACTAATCAGCGTTTGGTGAGCTGACTATTCCTTTATCCTAATTCCCCTCTGTTCTTTAATTAACATGAGGGCTGGGGTGTCAGGAAAATCATTAAATGGATGGAAACAGCACTCAAATAGAATGGAAACAGCATCGGGAAGATGCCTGGTTGCATCTCTGACTGAAGGTCGCTGCTGGCTGCTAAATAAATAATTTAATGAAATGATTTGGGATCCTCCCATTTTTGATAACCAGCCAAGGTACAGCAGACAGTTGGGGGCTGATATTATCAGGCTTGGAAGGTCCATGGATATTGGGCCATTCTCAACCTAAAAATACCAGCCCGCAGCTGCTCCACAATTGGCACATCCATTAGATACAGCTCTTCCTGATTGCTGTGGTGGCAGATGGGGTGATATTTTTTGGGGTTGACGTCAGCTGGGTAATGTCAATTGGCATCAAGCCCAGAGGTATGTAATGAAAAGATGTCTAATTGTCTGTCACACACCCACATTACTAAACCAGTAGTAAAAAAAAAATCATACACACAGAAAAAAATACTTTATTTGAATAAAGACTTCCCCACACTATCCCTTCATTCACCAATTTATTATCAAAAAATGTTCCCATGAAACTCCTTTGATGTAATCCACGTTTCTCACATGCTGCTCCAGTGTTTGTGAAGAGCAATAAAGTACAGCTATTCAGAGGCGCTGGGTAGTGATGACAACTCTCATCAGAGCCGCTGACTGTCTAATGGATGCACAAATTCTGGGGCAGCTGCAGGATGGTTTTTTTAGGCTAGAAAGGGGCCAATATCCATGGACATTTCCAGCTATCTGCTTTTCCTTGGCTGATTATCAAAAATAGGGGGGATCTCACGTTATTTTTTAAAATTAATTTATTAATTAATTAATTTAATAGGTCAAAAAAGGTTAAAACCACCCTTTAATGCCACATGAAAGGCACTAAAGGGTGCAACTTTATAATATTTAGAGGGGGGGGACGGTCATTAATCTTAGCTCTCCCGCCTATAATAACTCTTCCATAGGGCAGTGTGCCAAACATCGCGTCACTGAGTCTTCTGGATGTGGCCAGCCAATCACAGTAATGCCAGTAGCCAACATGGCTATAGCATTACTGTGTATGGCACCCAATCCCCACATGTTTATTGGCTGTCTAACAGCCGTGAAACATGTGGGAAAAGGGACTCAAGCATGGCGCTTGAGCACCCGCGATACTCGATCGAGTAACGAGCGTGCCCGAGCACCCCGATGTTCGATAGAGCAGTGGCGAACACGCTCGATCATCACTATTTTGACACCTGTTTTGGAGACTCCTGGTTTGGACATACAAATACTGATAAAATACTGATGCAATAATACTAACATGTGAATGAGGCCTAATGTCTGTAGTAATAAATTAGATAAAATAAAAATATTTAAAATTTATCCTATTATCCTATTATCGCAAAACGGAAAAAACTAAATAAATAGCAAACCCTCATATAGGTAAGTGAAAAAGAAAAAGATAAGACCCTTAGAAGGAATAAAACGAAAAATGCCCTCTTCTCCCGAGGGTTAAGGGTAGTACAGCTCTGCGTGGAAGCTGAATATTTAGAGCCAAAAATTGGGACAGGTCCTAGAATGATTAGGCAGGAAAACCTTCCTGAAAACTAAAAAAAACTCCAGTGCTACAGATTCTAACAGAACAGATTGTTTTTGATGCTAGATGCCCATATAGGAAGTTTCGATGGATCTGTAAAATATTATAGAAGAGCCCTATTGGCGGGGAAAATTGAAGGTTTCTGTTTGCTCCATTTATCATGTGCATATAGAGAGGTTTGGGGTATTACTCATGGAGATATCTTTCCTTCCAGCTTTAATTAAAGGGTAATAAAATACAAAGTGAAATGCAGTTTTGCAAGTCTTCATGCAATAAAAAAAACAAGGATTGTGCATAATTAGAAATTAATTAAAGTGTGAAATGTTTCATCCCAATTAAGTTAGTAAGAAATGTTCTATCGGCAGCGAGCAGGCAGCGCGGCGAGCGCAGTCACTCCATAAGTGACACGAACGAGTACATGAAAAGTAAATTGGTGGTATGACAGCTCTCGCGCCTCATTATTTATGCTTCTGATCATTTTAACTCATTTTAATAAAGTCACATTTGCAAGGCATAAAATTTATATTTATTACCTTGTAAACATTCCCTAAGGCTGGATATTGCCTTAACATCTGTAGCAAATTATTAAAAAGTCTACAATTGTCTTTTTTTCAGAATTTTTGTGTTTTCAGTCTTTTTTTTTTTTTTTTTTTTTTAAGAAGTCAAGTTCTGAGGATTTTTTTTTTCCTGATGATTTTTTTTTTTACATAGGTTTCACTCGAGGAGTTGAAAATGCAAAAACAAACAAACAAAAAAACAAATTTTAAATGTTATGTAAAAATATAATAAGGCTGGTTTCACATTAGCGTTTACGGCCGCAGCGTCAGGCTGCGCACGGCCACCGCTAAGCCCCACCCCCTGCCGCGCCTCCGCCGGTAGCTCCGCCTCTGGGCGCATGACGCAGCATGCGTCCCCTATCTTTATCACTGAGGACGCAGGCCGTGCGCAGTATGCGTTTGGCGTCGCCAGCGTCCTTTTGACGGTGCGCCAAGCGCAACCAAATTGCAACAGGTTGCGTTTGGCGCTGGTCGGTGCACCGTCAAAAGGACGCAGGCGCCGCCAAAACGCATACTGCGCACGGCCTGCGTCCTCAGTGATAAAGATAGGGGATGCATGACGCATGCAGCGTCATGCACCCGGAGGCGGAGCTACCGGCGGAGGCGCGGCAGGGGGCGGGGCTTAGCTGCGGCCGTGCGCAGCCTGACGCTGCGGCCGTAAACGCTAATGTGAAACCGGCCTAAGTGTAATTAATGACCAATTACGGTTATCCATTCTTCAGTAGTCTATATAAAAATGTTCTCTTAAAAAAAAAATAAGCAGTCAAAAATGCTGAAAAAAAAATCAGAAGATGCTAGGAAAACATGCTTCAGGACAAAAGGCTATTAGTCTGATTCATCAGGGCTGTTATAGCTCATGCTACGCCAGTCTTGATAGAGAACAAGATGCGCTGAATTCATTAAGAGACGCGTGTCACCTAATGAATTCGGTGATTCTTCTGTGTGGTGCGTGCGTCCATGTGCCACACAATGAACGCTACTCCAGTCAGAGACTAGAGTAGCATGAGTAGCATTTCTAGCGTACTACACTCTGTCAGTTTTGATGAATTGGATGGCTGTCATTTAGGCGGAACTGTTTAAAAACTTCAGAGAGAGTGCCAAAAGTAGCAACATTTTAGCGCAACTCTGCGTTTCACAAAAATGTTGTGTCTTTTCTAAACTTTTACAACACTTCTGCAGCATAAAAGTTTTGATAAATTGTCCCCTACGTGCACATTAATAAACAGGCTCGTTGGAGTACTATGTGCCTAATTCACTAAGGGGCACACACCTCTTAATGACGTAGGTGCATTTGTTAACTGGCATGCACCTCCACCACCAGAAATTTACTCCAGATATGGACTGAAGTATTTTTCTGGAGTATGCTATGCTACTAAGGCTACTTTCACATTAGCGTTTTTAGCGCAGCATGCGTTTTGCATGCGTTTACGTTTTTTAGGCGCATGCGTTTTAACCAGTTTGTAGCCATATTGACTCTTAAAATGCATACGTTTTTTAACACAGGCGTGTGCACTGTAATGCGTTATTTTGTCACATTCCGTGCGCAAGTGTGCACATGTGTTTTTTTTTTTATGCCGTTGGACAGACGCAAAAATGCAACAGGTTGCGTCTGGCGCGCCTAGGCGCACACCTTAAAAAAACGCATGCACACGAAAACGCATACGAACACGTGCAAATGCAAGACCATGCTCCCCCATGTTAAACATAGGTGCACATGACGCGTGTGCATGGACGCGCACGATGCACTGCGCAAAAAAACGCTAATGTGAAACAAGCCTAAACTGTGCGTGCCCCTGAGATTTACGACGCCATACAAGATGTCACCTGGAGGAACAGGTCACAGACACTGTTATTCCGCGCGGTCATTGTCATTCCCGGTGGCTGCATATGTGGATATTCCAGCTCTATCAATGTCATGAGGATGGTACTGCTCATGTGCTGCCCCCTGGAATGGCAATATGTCTGCCAAAGGGAGCAGGCTACAGAGATGAATGACCTGTCAATCATTAGCAGGAGGCCGGCACTGCAAGGAGAAAGAAGCCGGCGAAGCTGGAGAGCTGTAGGTGCAGACCAAGACTCTGCACTTACAAGCTCCTTTACATAACAATTTGGCGATAGAGTGCAAGAAAATGGAGACATGGATTTGTAATATAAAAGAATGGAAGCAATCATCATTACCGGTACTTTACTATGATATTACTACTTTGGGGTCTAAAAAGCTGCTTACAGTTTCCCTTTAACCCCTTCATGACCCAGCCTATTTTGACCTTAATGACCTGGCCATTTTTTGCAATTCTGACCAGTGTCCCTTTATGAGGTAATAACTCAGGAACGCTTCAATGCATCCTAGCGATTCTGAGATTGTTTTTTCGTGACATATTGGGCTTCATGTTAGTGGTAAATTTAGGTCGATAATTTTTGCGTTTATTTGTGAAAAAATCAAAAATTTGGCGAAAATTTTGAAAATTTCGCAATTTTCACATTTTGAATTTTTATTCTGTTAAACTAGAGAGTTTTGTGACACAAAATAGTTACTAAATAACATTTCCCACATGTCTACTTTACATCAGCACAATTTTGGAAGCAAAATATTTTTTTGTTAGGAAGTTATAATGGTTAAAAGTTGACCAGTGATTTCTCATTTTTACAACAAAATTTACAAAACCATTTTTTTAGGGACCACCTCACATTTGAAGTCACTTTGAGGGGTCTATATGGCAGAAAATACCGAAAAGTGACACCATTCTAAAAACTGCACCCCTCAAGCTACTCAAAACCACATTCAAGAAGATTATTAACCCTTCAGATGTTTCACAGCAGCTAAGGCAATGTGGAAGGAAAAAATGGACATTTTAATTTTTCCAACACAAATTTCCTTTCAGCATCAATTTTTTCATTTTCACATAGGCAACAGGATAAAATGGATCCTAAAATTTGTTGGGCAATTTCCCCTGAGTACACCGATACCTCATATGTGGTCATAAACCACTGTTTGGGCGCACGGCAGGGCTCAGAAGGGAAGGAGCACCATTTGACTTTTTGAATGGAAAATATGCTGGAATATTTAGCGCTTGCCATGTCGCGTTTGGAGAGTCGCTGTGTGCCTAAACACTGGAGCTCCCCCACAAGTGACCCCATTTTGGAAACTAGACCCCCCAAGGAACTTATCTAGATGCATAGTGATCACTTTGAACCCCCAGGTGCTTCTCAAATTGATCCGTAAAAAAAAAAAGTACTTTTTTTTCACAAAAATTATCTTTTAGCCTCAGTTTTTTCATTTTCACATGGGCAACAGGATAAAAAGGATCCTAAAATTTGTTGGGCAATTTCTCCTGAGCACACCAATACCTCATATCTATACTAATAAATGCCCTAAGCAGCTTCCGGTTGTAACAACTTCCGTCCAGTTGTAACCGGTGACGTCACCGCACACCTCTTTCCATGTTAACCCTCAACACACCACTCCTCCTCAACACACACACTCCTCTCACCTTTCACCATCTCCACTCACGTCCACTCACTCTTTCACTCCACATACGACCCTTTCTCTCACTCCGTCTCTCATACTCACGCCGTCATCGCCGCTGATCCCCGATCCCTGACATCTTCTTCCGCCGGCGCCATCCTGGATCCAGACGTCCTCCACGCCGGCGTCATGTTCTTGCGGCGACGCCATTTTGGATCGGCGAAATCCCGCGATAGTAAGATGGCGTCACCGCAAGAACATGTCGCCGACGTGGATGTGGTCAGGATCCAAAATGGCATCATTTCGCCGACGCCATTTTGGATCCCGACTGCATCCACGCCGGCGACATGTTCCTGCGGCGACGCTATTTTGGATCGGCGAAATCCCGCGATACTCAAGATGGCGTCGCCGCAAGAACATGTCGCCGGCGAGGACGACTCGGGATCCAAAATGGCGTCGGCGAAAACTCGCGAGATTTCACCGACGCCATTTTGGATCCCGACGTCGTCCACGCCGGCGACATGTTCTTCCGGCGACGCCATCTTGATTATCGCGGGATTTCACGATACTCAAGATGGCGTCGCCGCAAGAACATGTCGCCGGCGTGGACAACGTCTGGATCCAGGATGGCGCCGGCGGAAGAAGATGCCGGGGATCGTGGAGCAGCGGCGATGACGGCGTGAGTATGAGAGACGGAGTGAGAGAAGGGGTCGTATGAGGAGTGAAAGAGTGAGTAGAGATGGTGAAAGGTGAGAGGAGTGTGTGTGTTGAGGGTTAACATGGCAAGAGGTGTGATGCTATCGCATCCTCCCGATGTGATAGCATCGGGCCATAATCTAGTGTGGTCATAAACCACTGTTTGGGTGCACGGCAGGGCACGGAAGGGATGGAGCGCCATTTGACTTTTTGAATGGAAAATTAGCTCCAATCGTTATCGGACACCATGTCGCGTTTGGAGAGCCCCTGTGTGCCTAAACATTGGAGCTCCCCCACAAGTGACACCATTTTGAAAACTAGACCCCTTAAGGAACTTATCTAGATGTGTAGTGAGCACTTTGAACCCCCAAGTGCTTCACAAAAGTTTATAACATAGAGCAGTGAAAATAAAAAATCATTTTTTTTTCCTCAAAAATGATTTTTTAGCACGCTATTTTTTATTTTCACAAGGGTAACAGGAGAAATTGGACCACAAAAGTTGTTGTCCAGATTGTCCTGAGTACGCTGGTACCCCATATGTGGGGGGGACACTGTTTGGGAGCACGGCAGGGCGCAGAAGGGAATAAGCGCCATTTGACTTTTTGAAATGAAAATTAGCTCCAATCGTTAGCGGACACCATGTCGTGTTTGGAGTTCCCCTGTGTGCCTAAACTTTGGAGCTCCCCCACAAATGACCCCATTTTGGAAACTAGACCCCCTAAGGAACTTATCTAGATGCATAGTGAGCACTTTGAACCCCCAGGTGATTCACAGAAGTTTATAATGCAGAGCAGTGAAAATAAAAAATCTTTTTTTTTCCTAAAAAAAAAAATTTTTTAGTCAGCAATTTTTTATTTTCACAAGGGTACCAGGATAAATTGGACCCCAAAAGTTGTTTTCCAGTTTGTCCTGAGTACGCTGGTACCCCATATGTGGGGGGACCACTGTTTGGGTACACGTCGGGGCTCGGAAGGGAAGTAGTGACATTTTGAAATGCTGACTTTGATGGAATGGTCTGCGGGCGTCATGTTACATTTGCTGAGCCCCTGTGTGCCTAAACAGTAGAAACCCCCCACAAGTGACCCTATTTTGGAAACTAGACCCCCCAAGGAACTTATCTAGATGTGTGGTGAGCACCTTGAACCCCCAAGTGCTTCACAGAAGTTTATAACGCAGAGCCGTGAAAATAAAAAATCATTTTTTTCCCTCAAAAAAATGATTTTTAGCCCGCAATTTTTTTTTTCACAAGGGTAACAGGATAAATTGGACCCCAAAAGTTGTTGTCCAGTTTGTCCTGAGTACGCTAATACCTCATATGTGTGGGGGAACCATTGTTTGGGCACGCGTCAGGGCTCGGAATGGAAGTAGTGACGTTTTGAAATGCAGACTTTGATGGAATAGTCTGCAGTCGTCATTACGTTTGCAGAGCCCCTGATGTGCCTAAACAGTGGAAACCCCCCACAAGTGACACCATTTTGGAAACTAGACCTTCCACGCAACTTATGTAGATGTATGGTGAGCACTTTCAACCCCCAAGTGCTTCACAGAAGTTTATAATGCAGAGACATGAAAGTGAAAAAAACATTTTTTTTCCACAAAAATAATTTTTTAGCTCCCAATTTTTTATTTTTCCAAGGGTAACAGGAGAAATTAGACCCCAAAAGTTGTTGTGCAATTTTTCATGAGTACGCTGATACCCCATATGTGGGGGTAAACCACTGTTTGGGCACACGTCGGGGCTTGGAAGGGAGTGAGCACCGTTTGACTTTTTGAGCGCAAAATTGGCTGGAATCAAAGGTTGCACCATATCTCATTTGGAGACCCCCTGATGTGCCTGAACAGTGGAAACCCCTCAATTCTAACTCCAACCCTAACCCCAACACACCCCTAACCACAACCCTAACCCTAACCCTAATCCCAACCCTAACCATAAACCTAACCCCAACACACCCCTAACCCCAACACTAACCATAACACTAACCACAAGCCTAACCCTAATTCTAACCCTAATTCCAACCCTAACCATAATTCCAACCCTAACCCTCATTCCAACCCTAACCCTCATTCCAACCCTAACCCTCTTTCCAACCCTAACCCTAATTCCAGCCCTAACCCTCTTTCCAACCCTAACCCTCTTTCCAACCCTAACCCTCTTTCCAACCCTAACCCTCTTTTCAACCCTAACCCTCTTTTCAACCCTAACCCTCTTTCCAGCCCTAACCCTCTTTCCAGCCCTAACCCTCTTTCCAACCCTAACCCTAACCCTGATGGAAAAATAAAAATAAAAATATTTTCTTTATTTTATTAGTTATGCCTACCTATGGGGGTGATAATCGGGGGGTTCATTTACTTTTTATTTCATTTTGATCACTGTGAGAGTGATCAAAATGAAATAATGGAATCTGCAGCCGGCAGATTCGGGCGGGCGCACTGCGCATGCACCCGCCATTTTCTAAGATGGCGGCGCCCATGAACCGGACCCGCCGGACACCGGGAGTGACAGGGGGACTTAGAAGGTGCCGGGGCGGTGAGAGTGGGTGAGGAGGGGATCGGAAGCTGGCGGGGAGCGGAGGGAATGGGAGGGGGGGCAGATGATGATAGCGGCGGCAGATCGCCGCTGTCATTCAGTGGCGGGGGGGCGATCGCCGGTGGAGGGGGGTCGAATCGGTGTCTCCAGCCATGTCCGATGCTATGCGTCATAGGTCGGATTGGCACCGACTTTCATGACGCATACGCTGTGTCACAGGTCGGGAAGGGGTTAAAGACCCATGATAGTTGAGCGAGCATGTCTGCATGTCTCATGGCTATGCGACAGCAGCAGCACATGCCTAACAAACAGGAAATCCCTGCATGTGTTGCACCTATTGAACAGCTGTGAGGCATGCAGCAGCAGCAACTCAATCATTTTTTTTGAGCATGCCGAAAATACTCGTGCCCCAATAGCACCTTATCCGAGCATGCGCACTCATCACTATGGCACCCTACTGGAGATTACACCTTAGGAGGACCTACAGGCTTACACTTGCGCAGTTCTCACATGGTGCGACCGTTGCGATAACTTGTATCTGATATCGGAAACCGCAAAAGCATAAAATGTGATTTTGTATATAACTGAATTCAAAGTCAAGTGATTGACTGTATTACTATCCATCAACCTCAGCAACTCGCTATCCGAACGGAAGCTACTGCCCCCCGAACATGTTTGAGTGTAAGAACCATGTCTGCATCCTGCCGTACTGGAAGTGTGATGGCGACAACGACTGCGGAGACGACTCTGATGAAGAACTCAACCTGTGCTGTAAGTCGGACCCTCGGGCAGAGTTCTCCGGGGTAGGCGGTGGCTCCAGTATGCGTTGTAAGCCTTGTTTCTGTTCGCAGTGGACATCCCTTGCGAGCCTCCCTTCCGATTCCGCTGCAGTAACAACCGCTGCATCTACAGACATGAGATATGCAACACCGTGGACGACTGCGGGGACGGGAGCGATGAGACCGAGGAGCAATGTAAGTTTCTTCTCCTGGTTCCACAGCTGGAGATGCCCTGACTTACCTATTATATATTGGACCGGCGGTGCCAAAATCCAAGACAGTGCACAAAAAACCTGCAATAATGACATTAAATACATGGTCTATGTGGGAGATGGGCAGTATTGCAAAACAGATAAGCAGCACTAGGTCCAACATAGGCCTCATCTTTTTTACTTAAATATGTTGTGTTTTTTCACCGATAGACCAAATATCTGCAAAAAAAATTATAGAGGCATGATCATTTTTTAACTTTAGCCCCGGATCCAAATTACCCACGCAAGTGCATGGATTAGTGAAAATGATCCATGTGCAATCCACATGCTGTCCATATTGAAAGTGTTTATCCATCATTGGGGGCATTTTTTTTTTTTTTTACTTGTTAAAAATAACTTTTTGAAATTGGTTAGCATTGTTTACTCTCTGCAGCCTCTATGTTGCACTGTCTATTGCTGGGTGCAGAATGAGATAACTGAGAATCCGTCAGTCAGCTGTTATGACAGTCTGATGGGGAGTCTGTAACATAGAGAAATGCTTATGATGAGCGAACATGCTGAGATAAGGTGTTATCTGAGCATGCTCGGGTCCTAACTGAGCGTCTTCGGCGTGCTCGAATAATATGTTCAAGTCCCCGCGGCTGCATGTCTCACAGCCGTTCAATAGCCGCAACACACGCATTGATTCCTAACAAACAGGCTATCCCTGCATGTGTTACGGGTGTCAAACAGCCACAAGGCATGCAAGCGCAGGGACTAAAACATATTATTCGAGCTCGCCGAAGACACTCGTTTAGGACCTGAGCATGCTCAGATAACACCTTATTGAGCATGTTCGCTCATCATTAATGCTTACCTTTCCTATATTAATATTATTTTGGGAATTTGGGTTTTAAATAATTGAACTTCCTATGGTACTTAGCAAGATTAGAGACAAAACGTGTTAAAATACTATTTTTGGAATTTGGGACAAAACAAAGTTTTTTATAAAATTTCCCCCCATTAAAAGAGTTTTAGCTTCTCAGGATCCCTAACCCTCATTTTTGGGGGTCCCAGTAGTTGTACTGCCAGCAATCATGCAATTATCATGTATGCTGTTGATAAATGTATTTAGTGGGAAAATCGTTATGTATTTGCTGGCATATCCACACAGGGAATTTAGACCTGCAGATTATTCCTATAAGTCCCTAGTACCTATATTTCCTGCACATTCAAAATGGGGCCGATCTGGACAATTTCTAAATTTTGTGCGCAGACACCGGTCAGGACCACGACAAAAACTAAGGGAAACATGAAGATTATCAGAAAGAAGCAGAATGCACAATCGAATTAACCACCTATGATTTCAGCTTTTATCACTGTCCTGCACCTATATGAGAAGCCTAATCTACAGCCACGTCTATTGCTTTCTGTACAGCTAGGATACATCACAAGGGATATAACCCTGAAATCTGGTCTTGTGCTTACAGGTCGACCGCCCACCCCGAGACCGTGCACAGAGGAGGAATACAAGTGTGGGAACTCTCACTGCGTCCCTCATCACTACGTGTGCGATAATTATGACGACTGTGAGGATAGCTCCGATGAAATTGGTTGCAGTAAGTATAGGGTATATGTCTGTCAGCTGCGATGTTCCTCTATTACACCTCCTGGAAATGTATGTACAAGGATGGCAGTGTTAGATTCTGTACTGACACACCTTGTTAACAAGGAGACCAGTAGCTCTCAGTTTTCAACTTATTCAAATATTTCCTGGAGCAACAACAAAGGGATAGTACAAGTTTTAAACAGTTGTTAATGTACTTACCTGTCATATTTTCATATATTTTAATTTTACATTATCTTTTTCTGAGCAGACAATTCATCATCATCATCATCATCATCATCCTGCCAGCATTGTAGGTGCTGGAACATTCCTTCCCTTCCTTCCTTAACTTCCCAACATTCATTATTGCTGTCAATGTTCAATACCCATCTGCCCCAGTCAAAAAGCCCATGTCTCGGACACGGTATTTGCAATTTCACGGGCAAAAGAGCTGGATAGAGAGATTAAGAGAGACCCAGTAACACAAGTGTGTCGCGTCTTCCTGGAAGATCTGGGGTTAGAAGATCACTTTTGTATTGTGAATCGCAGATCTTACATTTAGCCTTAGTGTTAGTGTCCCATATTAAATGCATTTGGTTTCCTTTGCTGCTGAAGAGGGTAACGACACTTTCTATGCTATTCAGAAACTTGCAGTTCCATTTTCAGCTTCTTCTGCTCTGGTCATTACCTCTCCCTATAAAACCTGGCCAGACCTTCTCGTCCTTGCCAGTGAAATCTTTGCTTCCTAGCTCCTTGGAGTTTCGGTGCTGATTAGTAGACCGTTGTTGCTACTGGAGATTGTTGTGTGCTGTTTTTGAGTGTATGCTTTCCTCATTGTCTTATTCCCTTTGGTTGGTTTATTCCTATCCTTCCCTATATGCCGCTTTATCTTTGGTGAGTGTTTGTATGTTTGTTGCTTTCTCTTCTCGCTGCTTTGGCCTTGTGTCTGGTTTACCTTACATTTCTGTCCCATGCCTCATGGGGTGGGGAAGGGAACAGATCAGGGTTTAACAGGAGCATAGTAAGGTCAGAGACTCAGGCCTCTCTACCATCAAGAGTACCCCAGGGATAGTTAGGGTCCCAGTTCCATTGGCAATTTGATGCCCCCTGCCTTATCGAAGACCGTCACAGTGTGACACCCACTTCCTGTTACACCTATGGCAGTGGAATATAAGAGAGACAGATTGGAAACACCTAGTGACCGCACATAAAAATGATAAAAAAAATATTTATTCCTTTACTGCATTTTCTTGAATGAACCAAATAACTATTTTCTTTCTCTTTTGTATCTAAACTAAAATAAATGAACAACTTTGCTAATAGTCTGAATAAAATATCTACTGTTTTATTTCTACTACTCCTCTAATTATCATTGAGAATTAAAGGTCTGCATTGGAGCTGCATACACAAAACGAGATATGATTTATTACATCTGTTAGTAAAGATTCTTCTCGGTTGGCATTTCAGATGAAATGGGGGAAATAAAAATAGTTGTAAAAGTGGAAATAATCTTCAAGCGTGTAACATCTGTGCTTAATATGTCCATAGACAGAGGTGCCGAGCGACACTGTGGTGAAAACATCTGTGAACATAACTGCACTAACTTAGCGGGAGGAGGATTTATCTGTTCCTGCCGACCAGGATACAAAGCCAGTGAGACCGATCGCAATTCCTGTGATGGTAATTGGCATCTGATCATTTCCTTACTGATAATAATAATAATAATAATAATAATAATAATAATAATAAATGATCTTGTTAGAAGAAGCAAATTAAACAGAACAAATTGTGACGTACATGGCAGTAAGTGCTCAGTTTTCCTGGAAAATGAAGAATTACACAATGTCTTTTAATATTAATGATCTACCTGTGTAGTGTAAGGCAGAGATGCCGATTGCAAGTAAAGAGGGTCATGAACTGAGGACCCCCCTCTATTAACTCAAAATGACCTAATAGGGTGTATGAAATTTAATCTCTGCTATTATTTCATATTTTTAAGAGTCAGGGCTCCTTATTTTCTCACTTATGGATCTTCTGTATATTCTCAGTGGCCTCAGTCATAACTAAAGTCAAGTGCTACAATTCTGGTTACAAAAAGCCACCACTAGAGGGAGCTCTCTATACATGGACTCATATAGCAAGTGTGTGCGGTAAGCTTTCCCTAATTGATAGGTTTAGGCCGACTCTATGCCAGTGTGACAGGAAGCAGTTTAGTGCCCGGCAGTAAAGTCTTATCAGAGGCTGTCAGGTGAAAGAAGCTACCTTGGACAGACTCCATCTATCAGGTCTCAGACCAACCCTGGATCTTTAACCTCTATACTAGGATCTAAACCAACAACAGCATCCCCTTGGTTGCATCCACATAGTAGCTTCCAACCAGAAGAGCAAGCTTGGGAAATAAAGCCCGGGACCGATACAGAAGGCTAAATCATAGCCAGGGTCAGATGTCAGAAGGTCAGACAGAAGCTAAGCTAGATGGGCCAGGGTCAATGTCAGGAAGGATTACAAAGCAAGACAAAGAAACCAGCCGAGTCAAGATCAGTATAAACAGAATTTGGAAGAAGCACAAGAGAACAAGGATCAATCCAAGTACAATAAATGTCCAGTATCATCAGTATGCTGGGAGTTTAAATAGGGTGTGGTGCTGCCCCATTAGCCATAGTAGGGGGATGATTACTCCAGCTAAGCACCTGGACAGCACTTACAGCAATAGTCATGAAGTCTGCCCTGCCACTAGTGCTCTAGATGTTGCTTGAACATATCCAGGTCAGGATGTAACACCAGCCCCATGGACTATATTTAATCTGCTCCCTATAAACTTGCCTTTATGTTTTCAGATATTAATGAGTGTGAGATATATGGGATGTGCCCACAAGACTGTAAGAACTCCAAAGGAAGTTATGAATGCTTTTGTGCAGAAGGATTTCGATCAGTTGGAGACGAACATGGAAAACAATGTGCAGCGGAGGGTAAGAACGATGAGCGAGTGAGAGGCATGTTATCATTCACTTCCCGTATAATGATGACACTTCTCTGGATCCAGGACACTGGTGTTGTGCTTCGTCCAGACTAGTTATCTGGATGGTTTCTTGTGAGAGGGTTAAAAGAGAATTAGCGTATGATCACATTGCACATCCACATCTAAAAAAACGAATCTAAAAAAAATGTAGTGTTTTTATGGTTGGCTTTGATGTGTTTTTTTTTTATGTGTTTGATGATGTTTGCTACTTCATCTGAGAGCAGCATGATACTAAGGCAGAGACTCTGATTCCAGCGAGGTGTCACTTACTGAGCTGCTTGCTGCAGTTTTGATAAGATCCCTGTTTTATCTCAGTTCTCTGAATGCTGAGCTGTGTATTACCACGCCTACACTACTGATTGGCAGCTTTCTGTGTACGCTATGCATAGGCAGAAAGCTGCCAATCAGTGGTGGGTTTGGGCTTCTACATAACTCATGAATATGGAGGACTATGTGGCAGTATATTTTGTAAATGAAAAAGGAAGCACACTTTAGCAACATGACATGCAAATATGAAAAATGAATTGCATTACTGCATTAGAAGTATGAAAAATTGAGAAAGTTTACCGCATAAAATGACCAATTTATGTGTACCTGGAAGCCACGGTAAGGCATTTCTCATTTTCCAGGACCCTAACCTAATGCCAGTCCTCACTTAGACTGAAGTCTTCAGCTGAATGGGAACCTATGTAAATCCTCTCCTTAGACTGAAGTCTATATCTCTGTGGAGGGGTAATGGCCCTGCTTTGATTGAAAACGCAGGCGTGAGGATTGGCATTAGGTTAGGGTCCTGGAATACGAGAAATGCCTTACCGTGGCTTCCAGGTACACATAAATTGGTCATTTTATGTGCTAAACTTTCTTAATTTTTCATACTTCTAATGCAGTAATGCAATTCATTTTTCATATTTCATGTTTGCATGTTATGGCCCTACAGTGAGCTTCCTTATTTGTTTGAATGTATATGAGTCGGTGACTCTAAGTTAAGCACCTGTTTACACTGCTTATGCTTGGATGTGACGGTCAGTTTTTGAAATTTGCAGTATATTTTTTAGTCTTCTGATAATTTCTTACTGATAAAACTGTGATTTTATGAAAACTACACTAAGCAGCTCAGTAAGTGACACATCACTGGAACCAGGGTCTCTATCTCTATATTATGGTGATCTCAGATTATGTATCAAAATCCTGGTGACAGATTCCCTTTAACATTACATTTTGTAATGGATTTGATCCAAATCAAATTTGTATCATTTTTTATGGGGAGAGAAAGTCATCAAACACTGAATAAACTGTAAAGATAGTGCACAACAGCACCGCAGTGAAGAATATCAGTGCACCAAGAGCAGGCTGTTGGTTATCACCGGTTACTGTTTACCCATAGCCGTGTATGTTGGGGTCACTTTGCCATTACTGAGGCTATGTTTGCGTGAATGAACACGAGAGGGGTCGGACACAGTCCTAGGAGACCTCAGAGTGTTACACGCGATGTTTCAGGACAATTCGAAGTTTTTAAGCACTTTTGATTTGCGACTAATCAAATAAGAAACAAGAAATTTGGTGAAGCTGGAGAATTCAAGTTGTAAAAGATTTGCTCAGCTCTAGTAATTGATTTCATTTTACTAATTTTGCAGGTAACCCTCCACTTCTGCTGCTGCCGGACAACGTGCGGATAAGGAGATACAATCTGTCTTCTGAGCAATACTCCGATTACATTGAGAATCAGCAGCATATCCAGGCCTTGGACTATGACTGGGATCCCGAGGGGATAGACCTCAGTACGTGTGTGTGTGTGTGTGTGTGTATATATATATATTTATCCGGAGAGGTGCAACTTGGAACATTTGGACCCCCATGCAATATGACCCCCAACTTACAATACAGTGTCATTTGTTACTGGTGTCTTCCTACGTGGTAGAAGAGCCGCAGACACGAATGCCTTGGTGCAACTGACACCCCTGTGCCCACCTCTATCTATAGCCTGTACATCTATACTCCCAACATCATGCATCTCACAGCTTTGTGATATACTCCACATGCTCCACAAGGAGGCAGCAGTGCTACAAGTTGAAGTTCCCTAATAATAATATTTCCACATTAATATAACA
Source organism: Dendrobates tinctorius (assembly GCF_039654945.1). Taxonomy (NCBI): domain Eukaryota; kingdom Metazoa; phylum Chordata; class Amphibia; order Anura; family Dendrobatidae; genus Dendrobates; species Dendrobates tinctorius. The sequence continues at coordinate 40,883,254 of NW_027361810.1, read as the reverse complement.
TAATCCTCTATTAAGAATGAATTTATTATTTCAGTGTTATTCCACTTGCACAAGTTACTATCATTTTACTTGACACTAGATATTATGTTTGTAAATATCAAGTGAAAAGCAATGCCCCCCCCCCAAAAAAAGGGTATTGATATCCCATCAGTAGGTAAATATGAATTAGCAAGGATAGAATATGTGTATGATCATAAAACCTAAGTTTAATTATTCAATTAAAATGGACGCTCAGCCTATATAATCACAGAAAAACACATATAAAGGTGCCCAGATATACAGGCATGGCCGAAAGTGTTGGCACCCTTGAAATTGTTCCAGAAAATGACGTTTTTTCCCCAGAAAATTATTGCAATTACAAATGTTTTGATACACATATATTTACTTCCTTTGTGTGTGTTGAAACAACAGAAGAAAAACTGAGAAAAAAAGGCAAATTGGACATAATTTCACACAAAACTCCCAAAACGATCCGGACAAAATTGTTGACACTTTCCAATATTATGGGTAAACAACTTTGTTTCAAGTATGCGATGCCCGGTTCAAACTCACCTGTGGCAAGTAACAAGTGTGGGCAATATGAAAATCACACCTGAAATCAGGTAAAAAGGGGGGACGTTAGGTCAATCTTTGCATTGTGTGTCTGTGTTTGACCCACTAAGCACCCAATCTCTTACTTGGGTACCGTCCTTTTTTTAGGATGGAAGATCTTGTATGGGGCATGAGAGGGATTATTAGTAGTGATGAGCGAGTATATTCGTTGCTCGGATTTTCCCGAGCATGCTCGGGTGTTCTCTGAGTATTTTGGCGTGTTCTGAGATTTAGTTTTCATCGTCTCAGCTGCATGATTTCCGACTGCTAGACAGCCTGAATGCATGTGTGGAATGCCTGTTTGTTAGGAAATTCCCACATGTATTGAGCCTGTCTACAAGTCGCAAACCATGCAGCTGAGACGACGAAAACTAAATCTCCGAGCAAGCCAAAATACTCGGAGGACACCTGAGCATGCTCGGGGAGACCTGAGCAACGAGTATACTCGCTGATCACTAATTAGGGCTCCTGCATGAATATCATCTCCTTATGAGGTTATCAATGGCCTCCTCTGGAAACCAAACCAATTATTTCTCCTTCACATTGGTGTATCTGGGCACCTTGATATGTGTTTTCCTTCATTATATGTTATGTTTATGATAATATAGGCTGAGCCTCCATTTTAATTGAATAATATAAAGTTAGGGTTTACGATCCTACACAACATATTCTATCCTAAGTTATAAAAAACAAGCCACCATAAGGGCATGGTTTAAGGCTATGTCCATCTTTGCTAGCTATTTTTCATTTCTCCAATGCATCTGATTGGAACGCAATAAACCAACTTTGTTAATAGTCTCCATTGAGAGTATACTACCATTTTTCGTCCACAGCTCCTGTGCAGATCTATGTCTTTCCATGGTAACAGACTACAAACAACCCTTGTGTAGTCTAATCATGTGCCGATACTCCTTTGTAACTTTACCCGACCTCTTCCAGTTGCAGGAGCACACTAGACATTAGGGATGAGCGGGCCTGTGGAAGTTCAAGTTCGTCTGGTTCAAGCCAACTTTAGTACCAGAACTGTACCCAAACCTGTACCAGACCCCGAACCCCACAGAAATCAATGGGAACCCGAGATAGGACTAAGTTGCTGTGAATTCCGTATTTTGAGTTCAGCATCGGACACTATGTGTCCAGTACGAACCCCGAACTAACGTGTACATTTAGATTCCACCCGCACCTAAAATAATATTATTAATACAGATTATTCATGTGACTATTCTTTTTATTGCTTTTATTATCATTTTTGTATTGAAACTTTATTTTTCTCCAAAAGGTATAGTGTACTACAGTATTCGTGGGCAGGGCTCCGCCTTTGGCTCCATCAGGCGGGCCTATATCCCAACCTTTGAAGACTATGGTAATAATATGGTGAAGGATGTGGATATGAACTTGCGCTACATAGTGAATCCAGATGGACTGGCCGTGGACTGGGTTGGAAGGTATTATATCCAGACCGTCATTATTTGTCATCATCAGTACATTAAACCCTTAACACTATATAAGCATTTGCCAGTTAGTGCTTTGTGACAGATATATATGTACACGTCATGAGATACTTATATTTAATTTAAAAGTTCAATAAAAAGTGATCAAAAAGTCACATGTACCAAAAAAAAGTAATAAAACACATAATATTGGTATTGCTGTAATCATACATTGCAACTCCAGACTTGCCCGTTTTTCTTCATGCCGATAACTAGACACATATATTGGACGGATGCTGGAACAAATCGCGTGGAAGTAGCAAAGCTGGATGGAAGATATAGAAAGTGGCTTATTTACACCCAAGTGGACCAGCCAGCAGCCATTGCTCTTAATCCCGAGCTTGGGTGAGTGATTGCCACCGTGAAAGTTAGTCCTAACGGTTGGGAGTACAGGGCACTTAAGAGTATTGGCGCAGTTAAAAGTTTTCTTTCTGGTTTAGGAAACTTATTTCCGAGCTCTGCTAGAGTGCTCTGACCTAAAGGGGTTGTCCCAAGTATCAGAGTTACAGTATGCCCTGTACGTTGGATAGGGAATGAATTACAGATTGCTGTGAGTCCAACTTTTGAGAACTGCGCCCCTACTGAAAAGATTGGAGGTCGAACATGCGCTCCTACTCTCCAATCATTCTCTAGGGGACTGCTGAGTCTAGCACTCAGCTACCTACTGCAGTCCTTTAGATAATGAATGGACCAGGGCTGCTCATGCTCAACGAATGCTCCATCCCGCAAGTACCAGTTCTCGGGATCTCTGGGGGTTCCAGACGTCGGACCCTCTGTGATCAGTAAGGTTGGCCTTATCTTCTAGATAAGGGATAACTTTGGAAAACCCTTTTAATAAGGCAAAGTCCCCCTGTTCAAATCTCTCACCTTTTGGCAAAGATTGGCTACTAAATGTATATCTTTCCTTAGAGACACCACCACATCTTTGCAGCACAAAAACAAAGCCTGATTATTTCACTGGTAATGTTGTAATTCCTCATTTCTCCTGCGGGAGCGCTGCAGGGATATTAACCACTCGTACATGGAAGATGGGTGAAAAAAAGCACGTAGCAATGATGCACTGTATTGTGGCTTTTAATACTCCTTAGTATTATTGGTCATGCTGCCATTGGATTGGACCACTGTTAGTAAAGTTACAGAGACCCAGTAGTGAGCCACCTTATTAGCTAATGGTTGTCCAAAGCAGAAAACACTTTTAACATTTTACGCTCTCTTTTTGCAGAATGATGTATTGGACGGACTGGGGAAGGCAGCCTAAGATTGAACAAGCCTGGATGGATGGGCAGCAGAGACAGGTCCTGGTCTCAGAAGATCTTGGCTGGCCAACTGGAATCACCATCGACTACATCAACAACAACAGAATCTACTGGAGCGACTCCAAGGAAAATGTCATTGAGTCTATTAAGCCTGATGGCTCAGACAGGCAGACAGTTTTACACGGAGGTGAGAAAATACTCTTTGTCAATTGTCTTCCACACAGACATGAATGGCGATTAGGACTATGTACCTGTCCCTCCTTTCACATGCATGCTCACTTTGACCAAGTCTTTTTGTGGTTTTAATGAGGATAGGAGCGTAACGGACATCTCTGATATCTTGTCTACCTGAGAACAGAAAGATCTAGTGTTTAATGCCAGATCCTTCAGTCCACGACATAATCTAGTGGAGAAAGAGTCAGGAGGCCCCCATGTACATAAAATAGTGACCTGGTCAGACGTGGGTTTTCTCCAATTTGTTCTTCTGTGTAGGGGAACCTTAATATGCCCACCATACATATCGGAATAAAATTGGCCTAACCCATTGATATCGAGGGACCAGCTGGCAGCCTTAGGAATATGGTCGTCTTTGCGGTGCCCATACACAATACAGTAAAGAGGCCAAACCCACTGGGGCCAGTGTCAATATTTCATGTATGTGGGATCCTCCTGACTCTTCCCGAATAGAGTATATTGTGGACAGATGACGTCAGGGGAGAGGAGCGTCCAGTCCCTTGTACTTCGACAGCCGATCCTTTTCTTCTTTAGATATCCATAAGAGATGTCCGTTAGCGGCTCTCTCATTGAGAACACAGGAGCGCATCCGGAAAGATAGCTGTTGGCTAATCGTTCCACTGATAGCTATCTCATGTGAATGTGGGCCTAAAACTCTGTATACAGCGCCCCTGTTCCTAGTCTATTGACACTTTTTTTGACCATTAACTCTTAGGGCCTGTGCGCACATCGTAGATTTGTTGCTTTTCTTTCTGCGCAGATTTGTCACAAAACCTGAAGGGTTTCCTGTTCCTAGCAAAGTAAATGAGAATCCTGAAGCCTCATGTCCATTATTTTTTACTTGACGATCTGGCGCAGATATAAATCTGCAGCATGTCAATTCTTTCAGTGTTTTTGCTGCAGATTTCACTCATGCTAATGAGTGGGGAAAAATTTGCACCAAAAATGCATCAAAAATGCACTTTTTTGGCACTGTATTTTTCTTGCTAAGAGATGCAAAAATAGTGGAGAAATTTCTACACCAAATACTTGGCGTGTGCATAGTGTCTGACTTGGGTGACAAGAGCCCACCAATAACCAACTTCAGGGCCTCACTTGTCAGTTACATACAAATGTGACATTATCCTCAATCACAAATTTATATACAATGAACTGGGTAGACTGATAAATGAATAAAATGCCGCCATTGTCTGTACATAGTGATCCAAGTATATGTTGACAAGTACTGCTCATATAAGAGGGTGGTGGCCCACCGGAGGATTTTCCTGTTCTCCTTCCGGCCAGTCCAAGTCTGCATGTGCACATACCCTTATACATTTCAGCTGCTGTAGAGCACACATACATGCATTGTATATCCGGACAATACAGCAATGGTGAGTGTATATTATGACAGTCTCCAGGGAAGTTTGTAAACATACAGATTAGACTCTTTTTATATAAACGCCTTTATCCACATCTGTCAGTTCCACACTGGATCCACAATTCCTGATGTCCAATAGTCTGGAAAATCATTTCTTACAATATTGGTAAATTGTTTCTACAATCGATACCCAATCCTAATTTACATTTTTAAAATTTTTGCATTTTTGTTAAAAGATCTGGGCAACCCTTACAGCCTGGATGTGTTTGAAGGCCATCTATACTGGACAACAAAAGAGAAGGGCGAAGTGTGGAAAAAAGATAAGTTTGGCACTGGACCTAAAGTTAAAGTTCTGACAATTAACCCATGGCTGACACAAGTGAGGATATACCACTCACATCGCTACAACCGCACAGGTAACTGTCCGTCCCTTTAAATCTGAGTATTGTGGGAAAGTCTTCTAAATGGTGTAGGACATTCTGTTTAACCCTTTAAGACATGTCTACTTTTGAAAGTCCAATTTGAAGAATGATCTTTTTGACCAAGAATGGAGACCCTTCCTCTTCATTCTTATTACCGAGGGCCCCACCTATCAATTTTAAAGACCATAAACATAAGGAATTTATTTCATTTGTAGTAGCTTTAGAATAGAATATATTTTTATTTTAGCTTTTTTTTTTCTTTTTCAAAAACAGTGGCACACTTTTTTTTATAGGCGGCGTCTGGTATAACAGCATTGATTTATATGAAGCTGAACTGCAATACCCGGCACAGCCTGAGAAAAAGAGTGGAGCTTGCTTTGGATAGAACGCAGATTTTTTTCTTTCTGATAAAACCTCCTTAGCCTTTCTAGTTAAGATATCGAATTATCATTTTTTTTTTCTTGTCTTATTTAGTTTCAAACCGTTGCAAAGATATCTGCTCCCACCTGTGCTTGTTGAGACCAGGAGGCTATACATGTTCCTGCCCACAAGGGACGCGGTTCATGGAGGGAAGTACCAACGAGTGTGACGCAGGTACGTAAATAACTGTCCGCCATGTAGTTAAATATCTGATATCGTTATTGTTATAATAGGAATACATATTATAAAATATTTTTGACAACTTGTGGCATTAGGACTGCATGTTCCATACAACGGAAGAACTAACGCTTACATTTCCTGATTATCAAATGTATTTATGGTACTACCTATTCCCATCAGTAGGTGTCACTACCACTGGGAATTTTATAACTGAATAAGTCGGTATAAACTTTTCAAAACTTCTAAAATAAGTCAGTAAAAAAGTTTCAAAACACATTAATTAAAAGGGGTTGTTCCAGGACTTATATATTCATGATCTATCTTTTAAATGAATAAATAAAATACATAGGTCATCAGTATCGGATCGGTGTTGGTCCGACAGTTGAGATACCTCCACAGGTGTACACAGAGCCGATACTGCATAGCGCCATTCTATGTGTAGTGGCCGTTCTCTGGTACTGCAGCTCGGATACTGAGCACGGCCACTACACAGTGCCTGGCTCTGTATACTGCGCACATCTTCGGCTACTTTCACATTAGCGTTTTTTAGCGCTGCGCTTCGTGCGCAATAGAAACGCATGCAAAAAAATGCATCATGCGTTTTGCATGTGTTTGCTTTTTTTTAGGTGCATGCGTTTCTAGCCATGTTAACTCTTAAAACGCATGCGATTTTAAAGGCAGCTACGTTCCCATAGACTGTATTGTGTTATTTTGGCACATGCCGTGTGCATTCCGTGCGCATGCATTTTTTGACACAGGTTGGACGGACCAAAAATGCAACAGGTTGCGTCAGGCGCACACTACAAAAAAACGCATGTGCACGAAAACGCATACAAATGCGTGCAAACGCTAGACCATGCTCCCCCATGTTAAACATAGGGGCGCATGCGCATGGACACGCACGATGCGCTGCGCTAAAACACGCTAAAGTGAAACCAGCCTAAGTGGTGTGAGTGTCAGACCCCCACTGATCTGGTGTTGATGACCTATGTTAAGGATAACATATAAATCTGGGACAACCCCTTTGTTCCTAATTTACGTGTGTGTGTGTAGGTGTGTATAATATATATATTCATATATTTGTATTGATGTATTACATCTCTACTTGCTACATTTGTGTATGTGACCCGCACACCTAAGGCTGAAGTAACACGAGAACAGATTTATGGGACCCGCACACACTTGACCTATCACTAATTGTTACCTTCATTCTCACAAAACTGGCGTATAATAATATTCTATAATATATCTATGCTTTCCCTACTTTTATAACATTCAGGTTTGCATTATAAATTGTATCTGACATGTCTTAAGCTAATGGCGAAAGTCTTCGCTCCCTGACATACACAATAGTTCTCTCATTGCCTGCTGCCGATATATAATAATTGCATGGACTGCTCACTAACATGCATGGCTTTCCATTTCTTAGCTATTGAACCCCCTCCAACCATGCCACCAGCATGCAGATGTATGCATGGAGGAACGTGCTATTATGATGAAATGGGCCTTCCAAAATGCAAGTAAGTCTTGTCTGACACCGTCTTTGTTACGGTTCTCTTAAACATCTCCTTACTGTACATTATGATAATGATGACTTTTGGGACTATTGAGGTGATGGATATACACGCACACAGAGGAGCATAATTAGATTTTTACTTTCTCTGCACACGTTCCACATTCACGAACCGAGTACGAGCCGCAATATCCGGACCGGAGGCGGAGCTCATAACTGGAACCCAACAACGTCATATATGTCTATGGCACTGGAGATCCGCGGCCAGTCCGGACAACACAGTCTCTACTGACAGCATGAATGTGGGACAGGTGAAACCAGCCTCAGGCCAGGGTCCCCCGACTGAACTGTCTTATCTGAGAAAATCGGACTGATTATGCTAATCACCATCCAATCAGTGTGTGATCGTTCTGTGATCTGATTTTCTCAGATGTGGAGAAAATTGAATAAAAAAAATGTCTCCATTTCACCATTCTGCAAGTTCTTGAAAATCGAACTGCACTCACATATCATTTGGCTGCTGTCCGATTTTTTATTTTCTTTTTGACAGATCCATTGACTTGCATGGCCGAGTGCGATCCGATTTCCAGATGCAAATTGTGAATGCTGCGATTATTTTTTTTTTCCTCCAACAGAGACTCAGTCACGGAAAAAATTTGACATGTGCAAAGCCCCATAGAATAACATTCATCCGAGTGTGATCCCATGCTTTATCGGATCACACAGGGACAGAAAATACAGTTGTCTGCACCTGCACTGAGGAAAACCGGACAGTTACTTAGGGTCCC